>NW_027182322.1:8750000-10000000 GCF_040938575.1 Ambystoma mexicanum
GCTGGGTATTTATCTAGCCCCATTCTAGGACAGTCCATAGACTATAGCATCAGTGTATCAATTATTTCTTCTATGAATACACAAAACAATAATGGGGCGAGGACACAACCTTGTCTTACACCCTCCATAACCTTAAAGGGGGCTGTGACGTCACCAGCCAATACGTGGCGCTTTGCCGCTTTATTGTTAGAATACAAAGCCTGCACAATGGAGATCAAATGCTGAGGTGCATTTCTTTTCCTTAGAATTTGCCAGTGTATGCCTTGGTAAACCTCCTTGAAGGCAGTCTTGAGGTCCACAAAGACAACGTACATTTTCATTTTTGTTAGCATGGTGTACTTCTGGGCCAACAAGAATAATCTGAAGCTTTGGTCTGCTGTGCCCTTCCACTTCTGAAACCCAGCCTGGTGATCACTAATAATATTACTTTTGTCAGCCCATGCTTATAGATGGGGTAAAAGGGCCTTTGTAAAAATCTTTCCTAAACTATCCAATAGAGAAATGGGTCGATAGTTTGCAGGACAGTCTCTGCCCCATTTTATATAAATTGGTACTATTACCACTTGTTTGCAGGTAAATACATGTGTACCTTCCTGTAGAGACTTATGTTCTGCTTCCCAGTTTCTCCTTTCTGTTCTCTGACCTTCTTGCGCTTCTTCCCGGTTCCGTTCTTTCCAAATTCTTGCTCCTTCCCTCTCCTAATCCGCTCCTCTCCTACTCTTTCCCAATTCTGAAAAAAACGTTTGAAACTCCATCTCTTTCCTCTGTGTGTGTGTGTGTGTGTGTTGGTGGTGTTTTTTATGTATGTGTGTATGTTTCATTACTTATACAGTGTATGTGTGTGCGTTGCAGGCGTATTGTTAGTATATATGTAGTTCATAATGTGGTATCTATGTGGCATGCCTTGCTTACATAGTCATTACAGCATACATTTTGCATCTTTGGGTCATGACTACTGGCCCAACAATGCAGAAACCACACCATTTTATGATGGGAGCCAGGGGAAACACATCACTTCACGTGCCTTTGGGACATTTCGGCACAGGGGGCCCAGCTGGACTTTGGCACCAGGCTCATGAATGGATAACAGAGACTGCATTCTGATGCAGGAGTGCTTTATTATACTCATTGGAATCCTCCATTAGCACTCTGTTCGGGCGTGACTATTTAAAACTGAAGGGCACGTGAATCTAGGAGGGGCATGGTGTGGCAGGCAGGCCAGAACCAATGGGCGTGGCCATGAACTAGACTATATAAACCCCGCCTTCCCTCAGACCAGCTCTTTGCGTTACTTTGCACCTCTGTGCAACGTGACGCTCACCGCCACCTGATCCAGCTAACTTACCTCGTGGGATCTTACAACGGCTGCAACCTTACCTGAACTCTGTTCACGGCACTCCGGCAGCATCCCATCTTCTTGGCGGTCCTCGGATCCCACTCTGCTGCACCCGCACTCCTGCTCTCGAAATCTAAGACCTGAAATGAGAAAGAAGACAAGAAAACAAGGTTAGAACAAATAAAAACATCCGGTCCTAGGTCACGCCTTGCTCTAAATCATACGCGCATCCTTACGGATTGCTACCTGCTACTGAACCTTTGCTGCTCCTTTCCTCCGCACCGCCGGCTCAGTTTCCATCACCGCAGCTACCACCAGGACCGCTACAGCACCTGCAAACCACCAGAGCTACCGCCATGACCACTGCATCACCTGCAAAGGGAAAGAGCAGAAAAGAGACATTATATACAGAACGGACATTAGTTAACAAACTTTATTAATAAAATTGCGAAAAGAAAACGGCTAGTGGAAACTAGGGAACCACTTACCAGCTGATGAAGTGGATAAGTCACAGCTGGTCTGGACCTCCACGACAAGGGGCCAGTGATGGAACTCAGTTCCCTTTGCCAAGCGCCCCTGCCAGAAGCAGCAGGACGGAGAGATCATCCTCATCATTCAACAGGTGAGCCTTCTATAATAGCACAACCAGGGAAACCACAGTAAGGGAGAGGAGGTCTGAAGAAGGGGTTAGAACCACAGCCAGCATATTCTCACAACCCCACTCTATATTCCCGCAGGAGTCGCGCTGCTCATCCCCGCCGTTCCTACATCGGTGCAGAGGGAGAAGTACTACAGAGACCAGGTAAGCGTAACAGAACACAAAGCCTCCTACAAATCTCTGCCTGGGCGTTATGGACACTTCAGAAACAGACCAGTCGGCCCAGTTGCTGGGAGAGTTACGGGCTGAAGTTCATGCCTTAAGGAAGGAAACCAACGCTCTAAGGAGGGACCTCATTGTGAACAGGGAACGTACAGACGATTTAGCAAGACAAATGCTCCAGGCACAGGCTGGCCAGATCCCCTTACCGGGGTTGTCTCACCCCATTCCACCACCACCATCAACGCTGGTACAGGTGGTTCTTCCTGGGGCGGTTCCTGTAGTCCCACCCGAACGCTTCAATGGGGAACCCAATAGGTACACAATATTTATGAATCAATGCCGCCTTCATTTCCTGTTTAGGCCTGGGACCTTCCCCAATGATCAATCCAGAGTGGCCTTTGTATTTTCATATCTGGGAGGCAGTGCGGCGGACTGGCCCCAACGCTACAACTAGGCATCCTGCTGCCTAGCAACAGAGCCGATCCACCCGATTGGCTGTGCCGGAGGATTTGTTTGCAGGCTACTGACCGGAAGGCGTCAGCCGGCCCGCATACCCCAAGGCTTGCTACTTTAAGGCCATGGTCTGTCTGCATCTGTCTGCGACAGGACGTCTATCAGCCTAGAAACACTCCACCTTCCGTGGATATACCTCCTTCAAACTTCGCGCCTCCATCGTCTGAGGATCTATTAGCTCATCGCCATCCTCATAAGGTACACTGTGCGCTCAGCGCCAATCCTTGCTCCCCCCCTCAAACTTATTGACTTTTGTTTGACACCTACCCGCCTCCTCACCATTGCGTGGCGCAGTCTAACTGTAACCCTAATGTACGGTGTCCTCCTTTATCATTACCCGCTGCATAGGTCTACCCCTGGTCGCTTTAAGCTCTCAAACATACCGGCCTGCGACCCAGCAACTCAGCTATTTGCCATTGAAATTACCGAACCTGCTTCCGCTCCGCGACCTATTAACTCTTCTGTTTCATTTAGACACAAGCATTATCAATAACTAATTGGCGCCACACGTACGTGTTACACCTTGCCTATTTCAGTTGTAAAATGTATACTGACTACCTTTGTATGGAGGATTAGCTAAGCTACGGCAGCCATTCCTGAATAGGCATGTCCTGTCGAACCTCTTACATTTAGGACTTTGCAACTCAACCAGGTGCCCCTTGGCTAGATAGTCCCACAGCTTGCTCTTGATTTCTCCTTGTACCTGTTTTAGATCTACCACATTTCTGCCATATATGCTCCCAGCTATCAGGGCTCGCCTTTTTATCGCGACTACTATGCATAGACCTAAATGTGCCTCCACCAATAAATGTATCTAGGTGCACCCTCTAGCCAGTCTAGTTAATGGTATAGAGCTTACCTCTACATCGGATTGTTACAGAGACAGAACAGTGTTTTTTGGCTTTATTTATGAAAGTCGAATCTAGGTGCGCTCATAATCCTAGACTAGACTGCAGCATTTACCGGTACCCACATTCAATGCACCCACTACTAGACTAGGATACAGCCTAGAGCTCACCCTTCTGGGATTGATATACACACACTACGCTGAATTATGCTGTAACTAGGAAGACTAAACCTAGTACCCCAGCCAATCTATTGACGTAGCACTATCCTACATCCATTGCTATGGTAGATTTGATGCTGCAAACGTTATATACCCGCCACTAATCTGGTGCAGAGTCCTACCTTTGGCAGTATTTACCGTGCACTATGTCTCTCCCTTAAACTATCAGCATTACTGAGACCACCACCGCACTGCTATAACACCCCCACTGCCGCCCTACCACAGACCTGCCTACACATTCACCTGCTCCTCTCCTGTGCATTACAACACATACCTAACATGCTACCCACCTCACATGAGCCTTGCCTCTATGGCACCCCTGTTGGCACACAGCAACAACACCTTACCTCGGCAACTAGGGTCGACCCTCCTGCCAACCCTTACCTCAACTGGCCGTTTCTCTCGCTTGAATACTTTGCCATGAAGCCCACTCCCAACCAACCTTGCTCTGTGTCCGCCAGAAATCTTAGATTAGGAGCTGGACTTCCCCATTCCTCCTACCATCCCACTAATGCTAACTGGCCAACCAAACCATTTTGCATCATGCCTACAGTCCCTGCACACCCCCACACACCTCTACCCATACTATCACGTCTGACCGAAACCCCACAATTGGTCTCAAGCCTGCTCTGATCAACACTAGGTCACTCACGGCCCACGCACTCGACATGGCTGACCTTATCACTTCTCATGACCTGGACTTCATAGCCATTACTGAAACCGGGCTCCACGCTGCCTCAGGACCTCTGCTATCCCTAGCGATCCCAGAAGGCTACTCGATCATTAGATGTGACCGTTAGACGAACCAAACTAAAGGAGGCGGTGTCACCATTATCCACAAAACCTCAATAAATCTCTGCATCACCACTCCATGCCAAATCACCTCAGCAGAACTACTCACAGCCAAGCTAGCCATCACCCCCAACCGGACCATCACTCTCCATATCTTATACAGACCCCCTGGCCCACTATCCACATTTGCTGATGACCTCTCCCACATCCTCGCTGACAATACTAAGACTAAGTCCCAAATCATTGTATTAGGTGATTTCAATCTAGGCTACCTAGACCCCAATGACACCTCCGCCCAGGATGTCAGCAACCTGAACTTAACTTAGGCTTCACACAAAAGGTCAATACACCAACTCACCGCAAGGGCAGGACTCTCGACTCGATAGCTGACTTAAATTGTGACACTAGCGTCGACTCTATCCAACCATGCATATGGACTGATCACCACCTTATCACCTTCAGCATCCCCACTAAAATCATCCAGTCCACGCCTAATATAGCGCCCGCCACCGCCACCAGAAATAAGCGCAATATAACTTGCGCCAAACTACTCCCACTTATCCTCCCCACTCTCAATGATATTTCATCCGCCTGCTCTGACCCCACAGTCTTGGTAGACGCATACAATCAGACAATGCTGAAAGCACTTGACCTTATTGCGCCATCCAAACTAAGAAAACCCAAACCGCGAGCCCACTTCAACTCCTGTTCACGCCTCAGCTGAGAACTTTACGAAAGGAAAAAGGACTCTTGAAGCACGTTCGAAAAGCAATCCAACGGATGCCAACAAAGCTAGTGTTGCCCTAGCTACACTTAATTACAAAGAAGCCATACTTACTGCAAAAAAAGAGACGCACAATAAACGCATTGAACTTGCCCAACCAAGGAGTTATTTAGAATCTTAAAGGAGCTGGAATCCCCTGCCACTCCCCCTGATACCTGCTCCAAAGACATCACCTGGTGTGCTAACATTCAAAAAGCCCTCCTTGGAAAAATCGTCACCCTCCAAACCAAAATCAATAATAAAAAAAATAGTTTGCAGCCCAGCCTGCAACACAAACTCCCCCCCCCCCCGGTTAATATCAAACCCAACGCTGAACCCCAGAAACCTTTCACCTTCTCACCTCTCTCCATCATTGAAGTTGAACATATCATCAATAACCTTAAACCTTCCAATTGTCAGGGGGACCCATGCCCTACTGCCATCATTAAGGAGGCCGCTCATAATTTAGCGCCCTTCATCACCACACCCCTTAACTCCTCCTTTAGCACGGGGATTGTCCCTGACAACCTCAAGGATGCCTGGGTTATTCCTCTCCTGAAAAAATCTACCCTGGATGCCAACATACCCACTAACTACCGCCCGATCACTACAGTCCCTTTCCTTTTAAAAATTCTTGATCATGCTGCATACCTGCAGATCCAAGATTATTTAGAAACCAATTATCTCTTGGGACTGAGGCAATCTGGCTTCCACCCGCAATACGGCACTGAAACTGCTCTACTCGACCTTAAAACCCAGATTGAAGACCTCAAAGATAAGGGCAAACTAGCCCTCCTACTCCTCTTAGATCTCTCAGCGGCCTTCGATCTAGTAAATCATCAAATCCTATGCCGCCACGTTCTGCCGCCCACTTCTCGGACAAAGCGACAGCCTGGATCACAGATCGATGAGAGTTTTCTCCCCCACCGCCACCGCAGAACCGTGTCCAGTCACTTTTGGAGTCCCTCAAGGCTCATGTGTATCCCCGACACTCTACAATGTGTTTACAAAACCTCTTTTTTGCCATCCAGGATCTTCGGGGTGTTACGTATACCAACTACGCCGACGACACCCAGATACTTATCCCCATCACTGGTGACCACAAAACCGACTCACAAGCTCAACACTATCTATCAAGTCATCCAGGCCAGGATGGCCCAGCACGAATAGTGCTTAAATGATGATAAGACGGAGCTCATCATCCTTGGCTCCCACCAAAGACTTAGCAAACTTGACTCAGTGTTTAAATCCTTTACCATTGATGGCAACACCATCAAAGTGGCGAAGCATACATAAACGCTTGGTATCTACATCGATTCCACTCTCTCCCTATCCAGACAAACCAACGCAGTATCATCCTCGGCATCATATACCTGCAAGCTCATTACAGCTTGCCGCCCCTTCCTCTCACCAGCCAACTGCACCACATTAGCCAGGACCTTAGTCTTATCCAAAATTGACTATTGCAATGCCCTCTATGTGGGTACCAACCAATGCAATATGAAAAAACTTCAAATCATCCAAAATAACGCTATCAGAGCGGCGCTCAATATTCCCAGGAACCACCACATTTCAGACTCCAGACAAAGTCTTTGTTGGCTCTCAGTCTCCCAAAGAATCTCCCTTAAAGCACTCGCGCTCACACACAAAAGCCTTGCCAATCAACCCCCTAGCTACCTTGCCAGTAGATCCGCACTACACACTATTGTGAGACCACTCAGAAGTGCCCAAACGAACTGCCTCTCTATCCCGTGTTTCAACCTGCAAAGATCTGGAAGAAGGAGTTTCCCAGTCCCAGCAGTTAAACTCTGGAATTCGCTACCCAATCCACTTAGAGCTGAAACCTCCTTCCCAGCCTTCAAGCGCAAAGCGTCAGCTTGGCTATCTGCCCAAAACTCGCCATGACTCCTGTCTCAAGGCACCCAGGGGCATAACAGCTTCACCGACTTACTGTTACTTCCCACTCCTGCATAGTGTATTTTTCCTGCATAAATCTGTATATTCTGTATATTCTATTCTAATGCTCTATCTTACCATGCCTGTAACTAAGTGTTGTATAATTTGTATATTATGTATATTCTAGTCAAATGCTCTATTTTACCATGCATGTAACTAAGTGATGGGCTATATAAATAAAATAAATACAAATACTATACCCTTGGTAATTCAAGACGACCCCTTGCTTCGGGACTTTGGGGGTTTTCAGCACGAAATGGAGAAACTGTTTGCACGACATGCCCAAGGACAGGCTCTGGACAACAAATTATTGTCACTACGACAGGGTAACCAAGATTTGTTAACCTACATCGCTTCTTTCAACCGTCTTGTTGCCCAAACATATAGGCCTGAGGAAAAAAGGACTACGCTCTTTTATCGTGGATTGCGAGGGGAACTAAAAGATGTTCTAGCCCAAGTAGTGAATCCCCCGGAGGAATGTGCTGAATACATTGATCTGACAGTACAACTTGATCATAGGCTGCAGAATCGGAAGTTAGACCGAGCCAGAGCAGAGGGGCGGTCAGTGTACGTGCGCCCCAGGGAAAGTCAGACTAAACCACATGAACAGTCAGAACCCATGCAGATCAGGGGTTTGCGGAGCCCAATCACCAAGGCCGAAAGGAGACAGCAGCAGCTCTGCATATATTGTGGCAAAGCAGGACACTTTCTCTGAGAATTTCCAGTGAAACAACCGAGAAAAACATCCGTGGCGACTGACACTGACGAGTGTGAAGAAGAAGAACCGGCCCGGGAAATGCCTGCGCCTGACAAGTGCAGAGGTCCACTTGTTGAGCGGTGAAAAGGAACCAATACAGACCTCACAGTTGGAAAACATCACAGCAGTTGATGGATCTCAGTTATCATCTGGCCCTGTGACGCATTATACCGAAAACGTCAAGGTCCTGTGTCAGGACGGTCACCAAGAGGATATCACCTTCGATCTCATCGGCACTCCTCAGTTCCAGATGATATTAGGGATGCCCTGGCTGGAAACCCATAACCCTAGGATTGACTGGCGTAGAATTTCTGATTTTTCCCCAAGAATGTAAGGACACCGGTTAAAACCACGGCAGCCTAGCAAAGGATCACACCAAGTCACGAGCAGAGAAAGAAATTGTGTTAGGTCTTACCAGCTCTTTACCCTCCAAATACCTTGATGACCAAGATGTGTTTCAGAAATAACAAGCAAACACTTTACCTCGGCACAGAACATACGACTGCCAAATTGATCGTGTACCCAGAGCCCAGATTCCGTGCAGTTCAATTTACGCGTTAAAGGAGCAAGAAAAACAGCATTTGAAGACCTACTTGGACCGGTATTTAGCCAATGGCTTCATCCGCCCGTCCAAATCTTTGGGCTATGTAATGCCCCTGCAGCGTTCTAGTACTTTATGAACGACGTGCTTTGTGAACTATTGGACATGTGTGTGCTTGTCTATATCAACAACATCCTCATTTACTCATCCACCAAGGAGGATCATATCAGGCATGTCCGGGCCATTTTGGGAAGACTTCGGCAACACCGGCTATATGCCAAGTTGGAGAAATGTTTCTTTCATGTAACTGAGGTTGAATTCCTCAGGTTTATACTCGCACCACGAGGAGTACACATGGACACAAGTAAGGTAGATAGCATCCTCCAATGGCCCTCACCAAATTCAACGAAAGGTGTACAAAATGTGCTCGGGTTCGCCAACTTCTATCGCCGGTTTATCCCAGGGTTGTCACAAATCGTTCATCCAATCACATCCCTGCTACGGAAGAACAAACGATTTCAATGGACCACTGAAGTGGAAGAAGCCTTCCAGACCTTAAAAAGAGCATTCACATCAGCACCTATTCTACGGCATCCCTGACTGGAATTGCCATACATAGTCAAAACCGATGCTTCTAATGTAGCAATGGGAACAGTTTTGTCTCAGCGAGATCCTGAAACAGGACAATTACATCCTGTGGCATTCTGGTCTCGCAATTTCTACGCTCCCGAATTGAACTATGCAATCACAGTTAAAGAACTGTTAGCTATAAAAGCAGCATTCAAGGCATGGAGACATTATCTTCTTAGAGCCAGGCACACAGTTACCGTCATCACGGACCATCGGAACCTACAATAACTAAAGACCGCAAAAGCTCAATCACCACATCAACTCTGCGAGGCTCTCTTTTTTGCAGAATAGGATTTTGTCATTACCTACAGACCTGGAGTACGCAATGGAAAAGCAGACGCTCTATCAAGAATGAGCGAAGAGGAAAAGGCATTCACCACACCCGACCCCGTGGCAATCATCCTTAAAGAGCGAATCCTAAATACTATTGCAGTCACTGACTCTTTAGTTGACTTAAAGATCAACCTGCAAAACATGATGAGCCAAACTGAACAACAAGATTGGCTGTCAAGATGAGATAAATACACTATCGTAAACAATTTGCCATACTTTCATGGAAGACTGTATGTTTCAGACAAAGACATGCAAAACCAGATCATAGCAAGCTATCATGACTCTTTAATAGAAGGACATCCAGGAATTTCTAAAACTCAAGCCAAGATAAAAAGGAATTATTGGTGGCCAACTTGGAGAAAAGATATCGTCCAGTTTATCACAACCTGTGGTGTTTGCGCACAGCACATGTCTCAAAAACATAGCCCCGCAGGTCTTCTACGTCCTTTGATGATACCCCCAGCACCCTGGCACACACTGTCTCTGGACTTAATTACCAGTGATCGGGGACCTCTTTTCTAAAATGGCTCACTTCATCCCACTAAAAGGGTTCCCAACTGCCTCTACCCTGGCTACGGTGTTTTTGGAACAAAGTGTTCCGCTACATGGGTTCCCATCTATAATAATATCTGACCACGGAACTTAGTTTGTCCCAGCACTCTGGAGAAGGTGTTTCAAAATTGCCAAAATCGACCTTCGACTGTCCACAAGTCATCAACCCCAAACCGATGGTCACACTGAACGGACTAACCAACTCTAGAACAATACTTAACAATGCATGTTACAACAAACCAAAGATACCTGGAGGAACATACTCTGGTTAGCCGAATATGCATACAATAATTCTATCCACTCTAGCACAGGACAAACTCCATTCTACACAGTGCACAGCCGACATCCACGAACCTCTGCCTTTGCTTCACTCGAAACACTGGAAATGCTGGCGGTTGCGACCTTGCATGAAACCATCACTCGTGTTCTTAAGGAGGCAACTGAACATCAGGCCCAAGCCAAAGAAAAGCAGAAACAGTTTGCAGACCTACACCGAAGAGAGGCTCCAAATTATCAGGTTGGGGACAAGGTTTGGTTGGCAACCAAAAACATTTGTCTGAAGGGACCATGACTTTCCGTCCCAGGTACCTAGGACCCTATCCCATCAAGGGTGTGATCAACCCGCTGCTATGAAATTGGAACTACCATCTCATATGCGGACCCACCCGGTGTTTCATGAAATCTGGTACGCAAATCAATACTCTGCCAGAGCCAGAAATCATTGAAGGGGAAACTGAATACGAGGTCAAAACCATTCTGGACTCCACAATAGTCTGATCCAAGTTGTATTATCTCATAGACTGGAAAGGTTATGGACCTCAAGACCGTACCTGGGAACCCAGGGACTTTGTCCACGCACCACGACTGAATAAACAATTCCATCGTAATAATCCCAACAAACCCGGGCCAGGAGAAAAAACTCCTGTGAGAGGGGCCTTGATGGGGATTGCTGTCATGACTACTGGCCCAACAATGCAGAAACCATGCCATCTGATGATGGGAGCCAGGGGAAACACATCACATTCACGTCCATTTGGGACATTTCGGCAGAGGGGGCCCAGCTGGAATAGATAACAACAGAGACTTCATTCTGATGCAGGAGTGCTTTATTATACTCATTGGAATCCTCCATTAGTACACTGTTCGGGCGTGACTATTTGAAACTGAAGGGCACATGAAGAATCTAGGAGGGGCAGGGTGTGGCAGGCCAGAACTAATGGGGGTGGCCATGAACTAGACTATATAAACCCTGCCTTCCCTCAGACAAGCGATTCGCGTTACTTTGCACCACCGTGCAACGTGACGCTCACCGCCGCCCGATCAAGCTAACTTACCTTTTGCGATCTTACATTGGCTGCTACCTTACCTGGACTCTGTTCAAGGCACTCCGGCAGCATCCCATCTTCTTGGCGGTCCTCGGATCCCACTCTGCAGCATCTGCGCTCCTGCTCTCAAAATCTAAGACCTGAAACGAGAAAGAAGACAAGAAAACAAAGTTAGAACAATTAAAAACATCCGGCCCTAGGTCACGCCTTGCTCTAAATCATACGTGCATCCTTACGGATTACTTACTGTTAAGCGACTTCAATTCAGCAATCCCATTAAGTCAGTGCCTCGTCTGGGACGCCCAAGGGAAGCCCTTATTTATATATTTTCATGACAAGTTATACTCTGGATGATAAACCCTTATATAACGCCCCTCTCTTAGAATCCCCCTGACCCCACTGAGCCAAGAAGTAGGTTTGTTTTGCAAATTAAAAAGGTTTATTGAAAAATTAAACAATAGATATATAGCACACATTTATAATAAATTAATATTTGATATCACACTTAGACATATGACAGTGAGTGATCAACAATGGATGATGTTATACTAGCACACTGGTTTAATTACTTAGGAGTAGTATAGAGGATAAGGTAGCTGAGAATGCTTTATATGGTACAAGGAAATGCAAGGTGGAAAAGAATCAACACAGGAATAAACTTGATATTCAGCAAAACATAATATAATCACTTTTCCCCTTTTGGCAATTCACCCCCCCTCTATGCAATGTAAGGAGGTGGAAGTAACACACACAGTCTTCAGGAATACAATCACAGTACAATACGAATTCAGTTCCCCCCCTAGCAAGCTTAGAGAAACAGGGATGATTTTAAACACAGGCAAAGTACTTTAAAGGTGGTATGCAAAGAAGGGAAAAATATGCTAAAAATGATTTTAATTCCCTCTAGAGGTTCAGGGTGAGTGAGAGATACTTTAAATCAGTTCAGGCCAGCCCTATCAATGATTCAGGGATGGTTACCAGGTTGAAAACGGAATTCCGTAATGGAGGCAAAAGACAAATGTTTTTACACGTGGCTGGAATGAAGCAAAATGTCAAATCGCGACAATTTAGTCGCGTGCGTCGAGCGCAATTATGGAGGAACCATAAGGAGTAGCAAGTCAGTTTTGAGGTTGTTGGAAAGCTTAGCATCTCAGCTTTCAAATAAAAGTTAAATCTCGCTTCTATCACAAACGGTTCAAGAGATACGGTCAATTTTCTGAAGGTAGATTCTCAAAATAAAAGTAAAGCTCAGAATGACAGATGACAGTTTTGCAGCTTTGAATTAACAGGAGGGACACGATTTCTATGATGCAGTTCTCAATAGGTTAAAATAGTTTAAATTAGATTATTTTAAACTAAAAGATTGGTTTTGCACAGTTCTGGCTGAGTACTCACACTATATTTTGGACAGGAATGTGACTTCGTCACGGATCGGGTCAATAGGTTTAGCTGCGGTTCTCTCTGCTCGGCGGGTCAATCAGGCACCGGTTCTGCTCACAGCAGTCTGGGTCTGGTCTGCGGTTCTGCTATCGGCACTTCTTTCTGAGTCTGCTACCGGTTCTGGCAAAAGTTCTTGGCAAAGAATTCAACAGCTCGCCCGGCTGTAGAATAGTTTGGTTGGATTGCTGGATTGGTAGGCCTGCTGAAAAAGGATTTAGCTGGTGGTTTTAAAACGCCGGCTTTCTGGTAGTGGTGAGCACCAGTATTGCATCCATTTTTGACATTAATAACAACAGATTTTGAACAGCACCATATTCCTTAGCACTGATTTCGCTCATGGCGCTTCTGGCCCCTCACGCACACAGTGGTGGGTGGCAGGTCAGACGACCATTTTGTTGTGCGCAAAGACTGCGCAGTTCTCCAGGATTCTGGCGCAAATGTGGGCTTTTCCGCCCTCTTGGATTTCCTAAGCCCACAGCACCAAGTGTTGCAGCATAATAGTCCAAACGTGGGTCAGGACACCCAACATTTGCTGCTACTGAACCTTCGCTGCTCCATTCCTCTGCACCACCGGCTCAGTTTCCATCACTGCAGCTACCGCCAGTACAAACCACCGGAGCTACCGCCAGGACCGCTGCATCATCTGCAAAGGGAAAGAGCAGAAAAGAGACATTACATACAGAACGGACATTGGTTAATAACAAACTTT
The DNA here is from genome assembly GCF_040938575.1 of Ambystoma mexicanum. Classification (NCBI taxonomy): domain Eukaryota; kingdom Metazoa; phylum Chordata; class Amphibia; order Caudata; family Ambystomatidae; genus Ambystoma; species Ambystoma mexicanum. The sequence continues at coordinate 8,763,534 of NW_027182322.1, forward strand.
ATTAATACAATTGCGAAAAGAAGACGAAAGACAAGCCGGCAAGTGGAAACAAGGGAAACACTTACCATACCAGCTGAAGAAGTGGTTAAGTCGCAGCTGGTCTGGACATCCATGACAAGGGACCAGTGAAGGGACTCAGTTCCCTTCACCAAGCGCCCCTGCCAGAAGCAGCAGGACGGAGATCTCATCCTCATCATTCAACAGGTGAGCCTTCTACAATAGCACAACCAGGGAAACCACAGTAAGGGAGAGGAGGTCTGGAAAAGGGGTTAGAACCACAGCCAGCATATTCTCACAACCCCACTCTAAATTCCCACAGGAGTCGCGCTGCTCATCCCCGCCGTTTCTACATAGGCGCAGAGGGAGAAGTACTATCATAGGTTTCATCCCTGGGAGGGCTGTGACCGTGCTCCAACGCCTCTGCAGAGAACAGGTGAGCATAATACTTTGTGAGCTAGGCTTTTACTGTTGCAGCATATTTTATTGTCAAATATAGCTTTCCCAGTGTGCATGTGTCATATTGATATACATTTTGAATCAACAATATCTCTAAATTGATGTACTTTAGTTATTTGTTCAGTGCACCAATTTTAAGATATTTTGGATACATTTTGTTTCCCTATGAGAAAATCCCTGGTTAAAAGCTGTTCAAAACCTGCTTAAAGTGACCTTTTTTAAAATATGAAAACGTCTATGAAAAAATCTGAAATTCTCTATTCCAGGGCGGTGTGAGGGGTCAGTAATGCAAGGCAAACAATTGCTTATAAATGTTTCCAAATATGCCATGTTATTAAAGTAAATAATTAAAAAATAAAGCCTTGCTTGCTCTACTGAGGAAACAATCTCTAGCATGGATAAACTGGCCCTTGCACTAAACTACAAAAATACAAAGAAATGATATACCAACACCATAAAATAAACAACATCCACCCAATGTCTGAATGACCCGTTCCTTTCCTGGGTAAGATTCTTTCCCCAGGATTCAAAGTTAACTCAAAATGTTCTTCAAAGGAAAAGAAAAGTCTTGAACCAGCTCTTGATAGTTCCAAGGTAAAGTATAAGTACATCACACAAAAATCCATTGGTAGCCAATCTGTGTTCCTTGATGCAAGATCCTCTTCCAGCTTCCAGAAAAGAAAAAGCACCAATGGTAATCCTAGTTATGATAAATTGTCTCTCCTTCCAGACCACTTGCAAAAGTTCAAAATAAAGTTTAATGTTTCCCCATTGACAATAGTAGACCTTTCTTTAAGACTTCCTCACTCCAACTTTAGTTGCAACTGTACATTGGTATATTTGTCAGGATGCTTTTTCTGTACTGCTGCTTCGATTTCAACAACCACGCCTCCACTGTTGGTCCTATGAGAACAGCCAACCTTGTCCCACAGTATGTTACGGCTTCATACCACTTCAATGTGACATCTACTGACACATTCTTATACCACCACAGTTTAAATGTCATTACTATAGCTCAGTACTTTAAACTGTTACACCTCAACCTCTTTAGGCAGGCAAGGCACTCTTCCTTTTGATGACGTCCTGAAAAGGGGCAGCCTTTTTGCTTCTCCCATCTCTCTGGCTACCACAACTCAGTGCTTTAAACTGCTGGGCAGGCTTCGACGAGACACTCTTCAACCTATTTGGGTAGGCACAACACTCTTCCTTTTTAATAGCTTTCTAAAAAGGGGCAGCCTCTTTGCCTCTCCTGTCTTCTGCCACTTTACTTCAGAATATTCTTCACAAGCAATTAGTTCCCATTACCCAACTTTGCTCACACCTTTTTGCCAGTCATTATCCAAAGTAATTACCCAGAAGCTGTAGTGCCACTCTTTTAGCTTCAAATAATAATGCCACACTCATATTTTAGGCCACTTGACTGCTCACAACTTTACAGTGGAGTTAGATGGCTCTTTAACTCGTGGCAAGGCGAATTGCAGTATACAAAGGCGGTGCTTCTTGGCTTGTGCAATGCTTGTTCTTCTCTTGACTAGTTTAGACTCTTTACTTCTTAGATATTCTAATGATGTCACTTCTGGATATAGTTTAGAATTCAATCTTCCAAGTGAAAGCACTGCTGGGCGTCGCAACCTCTCTTTAAAGTACAATTTTATGTTGAAGAAAGGTTTGTATTTCCATGAAATGGTAAAGGTTGAAATTCTGATTTCCTTTGGGAAACACAATTGGGCACACACGACTTTTCCTTGATGTAGTTTTCACACTTCATTACTTGTATCGCGTATAATATTAAAGTTAGGTATTCGGTATTGGTGGGGAATGTATTCCTTTGGGAAACACAATTGGGCACACACGACTTTTCCTTGATGTAGTTTTCACACTTCATTACTTGTATCGCGTATAATATTAAAGTTAGGTATTCGGTATTGGTGGGGAATGTATTCCTTCTTCTTAATTGAGGACACACAACCACTCTGTAAGTCAGCAACTGTTTTAAAGAGTTCAACAATGGAGTTTTAATCACTTTAGCTCTCACACGATTATCGGGTCTTTTACAACATATGCAAGCTCTACAATTCCATTGTGAATCAAACTTCAGGTATAACTAACAGCTTTCACTCATGTTAGACAATATGCGAGACAATTAGGAGCTGGACACAGTTACCGGCAAGGCTCGCAACGTTTATTTGAACGCTGTGCTTCACTCACTGTCTTCAGGGACACTGCCTTTGCGGGTTGTACTGCTTCCCCGACTTCCTCGACTGCTTCTATTACTTCTGGCTCACTGGGGACCCACACCTTTCTCCAGCACGGGTGTCTTCAGTCCGGCCACTTGAATTGGGAGTTCCTTTTCCTGCTGAGACCCCCGGCTTTACTTCTGGCCTTAGTCTCCTGCACATTCACAGCTCTGCAATCACAGCAACAAGGCTCACATGGGGAAAACCCAACCCACGTCTTCTGCGGTGCAGCCTCTGCCATTCAGGTTTTGGGAGAATGGGACCCTCTCAGAACTTGCAGTTGAAATCTGCTGCCTCCACGTTCCATCGTCCCTTCTGTGCTTCCACTTCCTCCTGATTTGCCAGCCTTGTGCTCCTCAACTTAATTGCCTACTACATCTGCATGCCTCCTCAGCCCTCTTCCTCACCTCAGTCCTTCTAGGATTCTGGAACTTGTAGTTTCTTCGACTAAATTTAGTTTTTTCAACTTCTACATTATTTGTAATTGTGGATTTAATTCCCTTAAGACTTTGAACAGAGGGGGTATGAAATGTAGCTATTTTATAACCTCGGGTTTCACAACCTTAGAATTAAAATGAGGTTTAGAGATATTAAAATGACAATAAGCCATAACCTCTTTAGGTACGGTGGTAAGACTCTTTCTGGCAGAGGAAAAATACGGTGTCTCATCCCACAGAATCTTCTCACCACCCTGGGCCCTGTCTCCTCTCAGGTGATCCTTCCGCATTACACCACCCCCAGGGTTGGGATCAGCAAGCGTCTGCCTTCCCCTGGCCACCTGAGAGGAGACTTTAGGCAAGGTTTCAGTGAGGGATCCGTGGGATTCTTCATAGCGACTACCTGGAAAATGTACTGTGACCATTTTTCAGGTGTTTTCTTGAAAGGGTTCAAGAGTAATTTAGAAAAGTTATTTTCTGAAACTCCATAGACAATTCCCCTCAAACTTGACTATACCATGCTCTAGCACAACTGCATTATATAACCTTGCACAATAAATGCACACACCAACCCCAAAGGCTCACAGCCTCGGTTCTTCTTTGACAGCGACCTTAAGCTCCAGCGGTTTATCAACTCCACTTGCGTGGTGGTTAGGATAAGCACCTTAGTAATCTGGAAATCTGTTGATTGCTTTACCTAAAATGTTGATTTCTGTCTTTGTCCACAAGTGACTCAACTATTGCTCTAGCTTCAGACTGCTTCTATCGCTCTACTACTTTCCTCATCTCAACATCGAGAACTTTGCTACTTGCTTCCTCTTCAACACCCCCTGATTGTCTCCCACTTCTTCCTATAACCCTCTTGGCAGTTGACTGTCCATGCACGATTTATCCCACTTCAAATTCCTTCTCATTGGGGCTCATTAGGAGTTTGGTGGTATCTCAGCAGTAAATCTGCCAAGATACCACCAAATGGAATTACCGTTACCACCACTTGGTCCGGCAGTATCACTGTCATATTACAAGTGGTGGGGCGGTTTTCGTCCCCATTAATAGGAGTCCATAGGATGCCATGGGGATTTTGGTGGAATTACCGCTGGCAGTAATTCTGCCGAAATTGCAGTTTTTTGGCAGAAAGGGTGCAGCATTACCTGCAGCTCTTGCCTGGCGGTGAATCCTATACCTCTCCGACAAACTCGTAGTATGGTGGTGTGGTAATCCAGGGGTAACAGAGCAGTAATTCCATTACCATACTTGTTTACCTCACCGCCATACTCGTGATTAGGCCCATTGCCTTTTAAGGTAGTGTAGGTGCCTTTCCCCGTCTTACTACGTGTGAGAGAAAAAATAAAATAGCAGACAACACCCCTTGTCGGGGAAGGAGGCACTGAGACCCGGCTGCAAGAGTTCAAAGGATGGTTTATTTCTCCAGCTAGGAAATAACCCAAAAAACTCTAACACATTTACATCAGTGCCAACATTTATATTAGTTAAAGTAACTCTAACAAAAAATACTAAATGGACCCGATTGGCCAGACGGTGTGGTGCTGTAGGTGTGGGTAGCATCTCTTCCTCCTGGTTGGCTGAGTAGCTGACGGACGTCAAACATCTTGTGCTCCATGCAGGTCAGGGTCCGGTCACTGTGGTAACTACCTAAGCTAGTATTGTGTCATACTAAATGACAAATTATTTAAAACATTTTATACTACTTGTCACATTTCTACATGAGTTACACACAATGATTATTGTCAGTACAATTGGGTCATTCGTGGCTTTAATTGAAGGCCTTGACCTTTATTGTGCATGTAAAAGAATCAGGCTATGTTTCGCATCTCTTTCTAGGTTTCAAATTCATTAGTGCAAGTAAAAGCATATATAATAATAAAAATGCTTAAGGTTAGTAGTGGGTGTGTTGGGTGGGTTTTGCAGCACAGGCGAGGGTCTGGCACTTGAAAGAAATACCTTACAGGGGTTGCAGGGTCAAGATAGCAATACATTGTTCTAATGGTGGTGGGTGGCTTGCACGTTTATGAGGACAAATTGAGCAGAAAGTGCTTAGCTCATCTTGGTTCACATGCCGGTTCTCAGGCAAACAGTGATCTCAGAGGAAGAAAACTGTAGCATATTAATTGTTGCAACTTTCTCCAGCTTCAGCGTGAGAATAGGAGCATGGAGCTTTCCTTCGCAGGGGGAGTGCAAGGGTGGGGGCCAACCAGCTGCCTGCGCGCCTTGTGTGGGTGTCTCTGTCCTTGGCTGCTACGGTGGAAAGGGGAGCTGAGCATTGCTGTACTATCGCAGTGAGGCCTGTTTACCCAAGATGGAGTCGAAAAGGGGCACAAAAGATGGATGCCCCGTGTCCTGCTCAGTAGTCCCATCTATGCAGTAGTCAACCGTGGTTAACTTTACATAAGGGCAAGGGGCAATTCCACTACCGGAGGCACGTGGTCCAAGCTTTGTACTGAGGAGCGTACGACGCGAGGGGGCCTGAGGACCCCTCGCTACCATACATTCCCCCCTTTCGTTACATCTAAAGTAACAAACTATTTTATCTTGTTCTTTCCGTTCTCCCTTCGGTAGTGCTCAGCTTCAGCCACAGCCTCATCCCAGGCAGGTGTACCCTTTATTGGCATCCATGCTTTACACACACTTCTTAAGCTGTTACCTCTTCATGCATATTCTTCTGGGGTGACCATTAAGTATATCCCACCATCCCCATCTAAATCTATCCATACCTCGTTATACCACCGCAAGTTTTTTGGTTCTCTAATGGTAGTGTAATGTAGATTATCGACTACGTCCCCATACTGTCTATAGATGGCAGTCATCCTATACTGTGGTGTGGTGTATTCTCTGGTTTGTACTTGGGCATCTATCATGGTAGCCACCGTTGCCTGCCGACCCACTGTTACCATCATCATTGCTGAATTAGACATATTATTTTCACAGCATCTTAGTCCCAGTTGGCACACACAGAATATTAGGAGAAGAAAGACTATAATGGGAATGAGTATCTTTGCTGCGATGTTCACCCACGATGGTATCCAGCTGAACAGATCGTCGAACCACGTGTTGTTGTCTACTCCGTCTTCTGCTCTCATTCTTTCTCCTAAATTATGCACTGCTGTTATCACATGTGACAGTGTCCCGTTATCAGCATCGGAAGTTGGTACGAACGTGCAACACGCCCCCCAATTTCTTTGCAAACACCACCGTCCATTGCTGTTATAAGATCTAAGACATATCTGTTTTGCATCGTCATCAGGCGCAGTGCATGGAGCTCTATTTTTATGATGTTGAATCCTTCTTCAGTGTCGTTGGCCAGCTGGATGAGCTCCCAGCGTGTTATCTGCAGCCATTTCGCGTTTGCCCTTGCTTGAACGCCTGGTGCTAGGAACGATGCAAAGAATGTTTCTGCAGATGAGAAAAGTTTATACTGTTGTGGGATTTTAGCAAGGAGTTCTGACGACTTGGCCGAAATATAATTGGATCTTTTGCTGCATGACAACTTGGTTTTCAAAGTTTCTTCTGACAATAGTTCGTATGCTGGGGGCTCTGTGATTGTCTCATCGGGTGCTGTCGATGGTTCAGCCAATTGCCCTGCTGCTGATGTGTCAGTCGATTGGCCTGCTGTCGATGTGTCAGCCGAAGGCCTTGCTGTAAACTGGACGTGGCTCTCTGGTATCACCATTAGTGCTGAGTGAAGTGTGGCTAGGGCACAAGTGCCCCTCCAGGATGCTGGGAGATGCAGGTAAGCTCGTTTGCCACAGATCCAGTATATGTCCATTAATGCAGCAGTGCCTTTTTTCATGACTGGCATTATTAAAGTCTTATTGCACTGCCGCACCGTTCCCATGTTCACCTTCCCTTCTCCATGGAAGCAAAGTTTGTGCGGTATTTCTTTTTGAATCTTTATGGGTCTCTCCAGGGGTGTGACCCAGGTCAGTTTGGTGATATGCTGTGTCCAGATGGGGATGCACGTTTCTTTTGCCCATTCGTATGTTTCACCTGGCAGCACTCGAAGCCCTTCAGCTTTGCATTCAATCCTTTCATCATGCCACTTGTCATCTGCATATGTTTTGCCTTTTATAACGAAAAATGGCTCCTGGAGGCAGATTACTCCTTGTCGTCTGCTGGTGCAAGTTTGTTCGTTTTCCAATTTTTCCATAGTGACTGTATGTGCTTGAAATGTCTTTTTATTCTAACCAGCATCAGATGAATCAAACATTGGGCCTCAGACAAGGCAAGGGTACTTCCTGTGGGATTAACATTTTTGGGGTTCCAGTTGCGTGGGGAATAAGTGAGCAAATGTAACAACTTTCGTTACTTGCTTGCTTTGCTGCGGTGCTCATGTCTGAATACCATTTGTTTGATTGGTCAGGGTGTCGGGGGTCCTCTATTTCATCTAACCCCAAGTTATGATAAATATCGTATCTATTTTTTCCCACCCCCCTTTTTTCTCCTCCTTCTGTTTTTTGATTGGGTTCCAACTAGTGAATATTGCAGCGGGAATATTCTAGACCATACTTCATCTATGTTGTTCATTGTGACATGTGTGTATTCAGTGGTGGTTTCTGGTGCAGTGTGTGTACGTATGCTTGTATTTCTGACATCAGTTAACCAATAGTAACCATAATTTACATTCCATCCAGGCTCTATTTCCTTGGCTCCAGTATTATTCAACATTGGAATAGCAGTTTTGTTTACGTGCAATTGTACAAGGGGCCCTGTCATATTTTTATCAATCAATTCAATGTTATAAATGTCCTTCAAAGTAGTTGTTGCTTCAGTCCATATCAATTTAGACCCTAGTTTTGTCATATCAATTTCGCTTTCCCCTTTGTTCATTTCATTTGCCACATATAAAACAACATTATACCAAATAAAATAAAACATCATTATTGCAAAGAGTATGGCAGCATATTTTATAACACATTCCAAATTATTTAATTTACTGGCCCTAGTGGCATCCCTATTTCTATCTAACATTTGTGCTTGCTCAGCCATTTCGTCGCATTGGCTCATGTTGAACCTATGTGGGCAAGACAAATTCGTTAAGTCATATGAAAAGAAACATAATTGCAATTATTCACTCTTTTTCATTTCTTTACTCAGTTAGGCATTTAACAATTCCTTTTCATTTCTTCAGGGAATAAATGAGGAAAAGATAGAAAAAACAACACGATTTATATGAAGAGAAAAGAAAGAGAGAGAGGCAAAATATATAAAACCTTTGCTTTTTCCCCTATACTTTCCCTGTCTAAGTTGCGATTTTCATCATGTCAACCTGTGCCAGAAATGGCATCCACACAGTCGGTTTCATTTTGAGGATGTGTAACACTGTGTGCCCTTCTTACGTCTGAGAGGTGTACCCAGTCTTTTAACCCTGTGACCTTGACTGCAGTTGGGGTGCTGTACACCACTGTATATGGACCATGTAATCTTGGTGAATTCCACCTTCTTACAAAGTTTCTAATAAGAATTTGCTCCCCTGGCATTAAAGGCCCCTACGGGCTGTCTGCTGTCGGCATGGAGGTGTCTGTTGCTACATCTTCAGTAAATGGTGAAACAATTTGTTTTGCTATGCTGCATACTGCGCGCGTTAGCTGTGTTAGGTATTCCTTAAACTCTTCTCCCAGCACTGTGGCAGCCCTGTGCACATCGGACGCCCTCCTAACAGGGGAGAGCGGCGTGTGCATTCTTCTTCCCGTCACGATTTCGTGCGGGCTTAAATGGTGGTCCTTGCATGGTTGGTTTCTGAGTTGGAACAGTGCTAGGGGCAGACAATATACCCAATTTTTTTTCAACGTGCTGCATAATTTTGATAAATTGCTTTTGAGCAGCCCGTTGATCCTCTCCACAACTCCATTGGCCATTGGATGATAAATCGAACATAGTTTGTGTTTCACCCCCAGAAGGGAGGTCACTTATTTGAAGAGGTCATTTACAAAGTGCGCGCCGTTGTCTGAACGGATCACGTCACAGATTCCCCACTGTGAGAATACTTCTCGCACAAGGAACTTGGCAGCACATTTTGCATCAGGATGGGGACAGGGACCCGCTTCCTCCCAGCGTGAAAAGGGGCATACCACCACAATCAAGTATCTTGCCCCGTTACATCTTTCTCCCATATCGGCGTAATCGATATGTAGTTCTCTGAATGGACCTGTAGGGCGTGGCAAAGTGCCACGCAGAGTTCGCAATGTCATTCCTGAATTGTAAGTTTGGCATGTAGTACATTCAATCACAAATTTAGTCAAGTATTCGTGTAGATTAGGAACAAACCAATCCTCTTGAATATCTGAGGCAATGTGTTGTTTTGCAACGTGAGCTGGAAAATGCAGTTGTTGGAATGCTACTTCTAATAATTCTACGGGCATCACTACCTTGCCTGTTGTATTCTGTCTCCAAATGAGATCTGTGGCTGATTGCTTACACCCTCGTTTGCCCCACAACTCCTGCTCTTCCAGTGGGGCCCTTCTCAGGAGTTCTATCAATTGTGCTATGGGCATGTTATTGTATGCATCTGTTGGTTGTTCTGCTTTGGTTGTTTTTACAATGTACTCTGATGTTGGTCTCTTATTGAAGTACGAGGCTTCTTTCGCTGCTGCATCGGCTGCCGCGTTCCCCAATGAGACGGCGTCTGTGTTATGGGTGTGGGCTTGGCATTTAACCACCGCTACTACCGATGGTTCTGCTAAAGCTTCTATTAGTTCATTTAGCAACGTGGCATGTTGTACAGGGGACCAGTCTGCTCTTCTGAACCCTCTCCTTCGCCAACGTGATAACCCTGAGTGAACTGTGGTGGTAACATAAACTGAATCTGAATATATGGTCACGGTACAATCTTTGGCTGTGTGTAACGCGCTGATTAGCGCAGTCAGTTCGGCTGCTGCTGCTGCTGCTGTTGCTGCTGTTGTGGGGCTTGCTGTCTCTGTTGCATTTGGGGGTCATAGCAGTATTGATCCTGTTGTTCCCCCCTCCCTATTGGAGCTCCATAAGGGCTACCTGGGTGTGGGCAGCCCCACCCCTGTTCATATTGTTCATGGGCCTTTGTTGCTGTTGAAAATAGCCTGATGGTCGCATTCTACAATCTTGTGAATAATGTCCCCATCTTCCACAATTCCAACACGACCCCTGTTGTCCTCCCCTTGGTCCTTGCCCACCATACCCTCTGTTTCCCATTCCTCCGTATCCTCCCCTTTGCCCGCGGTACCCACCTCTTCCTTGGGCCGGCCTGTTCTGCCACTGCGATCCTTGGCATGGCTGTTCCTCTCCGTTCCACTGTCCCTGATCTTCTCCAACCTACTTCGCTGCTATCCCAACGGGCCTTCCTCCTGCGTTTTCTTCTCCTTCTTTTCCTCTGTCTGCTGTAGCACTGGCAGTAATGGCGGCAACCTTCACTAATTTCGTCTGTACCAATTTTGCTTCGTCAGCCAGCCTCTTTTGCGTGACCTCCTTTTCCTTCTCTTTGATCCTCCTCCAGTGGTGTACAATTATGCTCTGAATTTCAGGCGACCCTTTGGCTTCGATCCCAGCTATTTTGTCCAAGGCCTTCTGCACCCCTTTCAGCAACCCCTTTTTCATGATAAAATAGAATAAAGCTGTTGATTGATTCCATGCCGTACCAGTTTCGTTTCTCCATAAATCTTGCACTCGCAAAATGAATTGCGCAGGATCCTCGTTCTCCTCCATTGTTCACTGCATCACTGCATGTAAATCTGGAACGTCTGGAAATGCACGCCGCAATGCATCCCACACTTGTGCTCGAACATTGTTAAATGGTGATCCATCGTGTCGGTCACAGCTCATCGTTACTCCCGGGAGCCCTGCCCTTTCCCAGATTGTGTCTGCTTGGTCCCCGATTGCTGAAACTAATAGACTTTTTACATCGCCTATAGCTAACGGCACGCCTGCCGTGTTCTTCTCAAATACATGTATCCACTTACCTGCCCCTCCCGTCAGCGGGGGAAGGAGTTTTAACAGGTTGGTTTTGTCCATTTGGGCCCACGGAATGTAGTTTGGCCTACCTGCTCCTTTATGTATCAGTGGCATTTGTAGTTTTTGTTTCTTTCCCGTTCTGCTTGTCTTCCCTTTTTTCGTTTTACTTACCAATATGTTTCCTATCCTCCCTGTTCGTTGTCGTAATCTACCTTGCCATAATGGTGGTGATAGTGTGTCTGGGTAACGGCGGTTTGGCAGTGGGGAACCCTCCGCGGCAGCTGCCTCTTCGTATTAATCTAAATCGTCCTATATTTCTTCTATTTCTGACTCTAGCTCGTTATTATCCTCCCAGTTTCCTTGGGTTCACTTCCTTGTCTCTCACCCTGGTCTCCACTTTGTTGACTCTCCGGTGTATCTGGGCGTATAATTCTCACTGGCTTGTTATTCAATTGGAACAGGAACTGTCCTGACTGCCACTCTTGTTCTTGCCTCTGCTGCGATGACGTCCCTTGCGATACTATAGACTGCCCTGATACCGAGGCTGTTGGGGTTGCATTGCTTGCTGCCCCTATCGGGGGTGTGAGATCGGCCAGTGACAGTGGGGGTACCTCCCCTCCCCCTGGCAGCATTTGCCCTTTGTCACATAAAGCTCTTAACCGTGTTATTTCCATTTGTGCGTGTGCTAGCTGACGGTTCAAATCACCTGTAAAACGTGCTATGTCCACAGGAGGCGCACTCATGGGGCCATACAGGCCTCCTTTGTCATATGGTGGAGGTTCGGGGGCTGTTGACCCACTCTGGGCAGTTGCGGTGGGTGGTATATACAGGGGTTCACTAAACCCTACCGCTGGCCTAGTCATTAAGGGATACATTTTTGTTACTTCGTTTTCTGTTGTAGTTGTTGAGCATTCCCCTTTTGGTGTCCCATCCACTTCTTCAGGGTTTTTCTGCTTTTCTGTCATTCGGCTTGTACCTACCTCTACCGTGGGGGAAACCTCCTCAAACATTCGCCATAAATCTAAGACTTCTCTCCGGTTCTGTAACTGTTTCCCTTTATATCGCGCTAGCAAATGTGTTGATACTAGGTCCAACACTCTTTTGTCAAATGATCCTCCTTCTGGCCAAATTGGTGTAACCCCGTCTCCCTTTATCTCAGTGATCCACTGATCGTGATACTTCTGTATCCTGTCGCTATAAAGTGGAAGGTGCTGGCAAATATGTGCCAGTGGTGTTACTCCCCCCATGGCAATGTTTCTTTTCCTTTCTTGTGTATTCCAGTACCTTTTGAATCTCTTCCCACCTCTAACTTGGTATATCAGTTACAATATGTAGAAATAATACGTTCTTTATCAATGCTCACAATTACCATATGTCACATTAGCTTTCTGAGAGGTGTTACCTGATCACCCCTCACAGTTTATTTCTTCTGCTTTACCTTATATCAATCACAAATTACTTGTATTAAAATACTTTAGCGTGTTCAACAGGACATATACATAAAAGCAGACCAACAAACATATAATCATGCAACATACACATGCACTGCCTGTGCGCGTTTGTTCTTTCCCTATTCCCGTTACTGTCCCTGTTTTTTCTTCTTCCCTATACTACCTACTATTTCGCATTCACTCCCCACCTCTTTCACCTTTATTATGTCTCAAGATTTCTTACTTCCATGGAAAAAGAATATTCTAAAAACTACTCCGAGCCTACACGAGACCCCTACTATTTTTCTCTTTATCTCTATTCTGCATTTGGTCGGGACAAATGCTACGCGGCACCGCCTTCTACCCCCTACGGGCTAGGATACCACTTCTCTTCTTCTTCTCACTTCTTATAACACCTAATGGCCATATAAAGGATAGATCAGAAAAGCCTCACCGTCACTAACGCAGACCCTATTCTTGGCTACCTTCTCTTTGTTGCTAATTCCCTTCTTCCCGTATTTTCCCCTTACCTTCCTTTGGGGTCTTTGCAACCGGGACTCCACGTGTTCAGTCAGGTACTCCGAGGGTCGCTGCTCACGGCCGGACCTCGCTCAGGTCCGTCCCCCAACCAAGCCGTGGCCTGCCTTGGCGAGCAGCTTTTTTCGATCGGGTATTCGTCAACCGGGAACCCTTGACCCTTTCTTCTTGGTGTGCAGAGTCTGGTCAACCGCAAAGGCGATGGTTCTGCTGGGGGGCGCCCTGGATCTCGCTGCCGGACGGCGCAGGCCTCAAGGCACCTCTCTAAATCACGTTGCAGGGGTCACCAAAAATGTAGGTGCCTTTCCCCGTCTTACTATGTGTGAGAGAAAAAATAAAATAGCAGACAACACCCTTTGTCGGGGAAGGAGGCACTGAGACCCAGCTGCAAGAGTTCAAAGGATGGTTTATTTCTCCAGCTAGGAAATAACCCAAAAAACTCTAACACATTTACATCAGTGCCAACATTTATATTAGTTAAAGTAACTCTAACAAAAAATACTAAATGGACCCGATTGGCCAGAGGTGTGGTGCTGTAGGTGTGGGTAGCATCTCTTCCTCCTGGTTGGCTGAGTAGCTGACGGACGTCAAACATCTTGTGCTCCATGCAGGTCAGGGTCCGGTCACTGTGGTCACTACCCAAGCTAGAATTGTTTCATACTAAATGACAAATTATTTAAAACATTTTATACTACTTGTCACATTTCTACATGGGTTACACACAATGATTATTGTCAGTACAATTGGGTCATTTGTGGCTTTAATTGAAGGCCTTGACCTTTATTGTGCATGTAAAAGAATCAGGCTTTGTTTCGCATCTCTTTCTAGGTTTCAAATTCATTAGTGCAAGTAAAAGCATATATAATAATAAAAATGCTTAAGGTTATTAGTGGGTGTGTTGGGTGGGTTTCGCAGCACAGGCGAGGGTCTGGCACTTGAAAGAAATACCTTACAGGGGGTGCAGGGTCAAGATAGCAATAAATTGTTCTAATGGGGGTGAGTGGCTTGCACGTTTATGAGGACGAATTGAGCAGAAAGTGCTTAGCTCATCTTGGTTCACATGCCGGTTCTCAGGCAAACAGTGATCTCAGAAGAAGAAAACTGTAGCATATTAATTGTTGCGACTTTCTCCAGCTTCAGCGTGAGAATAGGAGCGCAGAGCTTTCCTTTGCAGGGGGAGTGCAAGGGTGGGGGCCAGCCAGCTGCCTGCGCGCCTTGTGTGTGTGTCTCTGTCCTTGACTGCTGCGGTGGAAAGGGGAGCTGAGCATTGCTGTACTATCGCAGTGAGGCCTGTTTACCCAAGATGGAGTCGAAAAGGGGCAGAAAAGATGGATGCCCCGTGTCCTGCTCAGTAGTCCCATCTATGCAGTAGTCAACCGTAGTTAACTTTACATAAGGGCAAGGGGCAATTCCACTACCGGAGGCACATGGTCCAAGCTTTGTACTGAGGAGCGTATGACGCGAGGGGGCCTGAGGACCCCTGAGTAGCCACACACTGCCCCATAATTCCTCTCTGCCTAATGCTGCCCCTGGTACTCTCTCCTTCCACCCTTAACTCTCAAGCACTACTGAACCTATCTGTCTCCGCCCACACTGGCTCCCATGTCCACTCCTTTTCACTCCTGGTGCCCTTCCTCTAGAACAGTAGTTTTCAAACTGTGGGGGACTGACTCTTTGAAAAGGGATTAAGAGGACTGTTTTTAATATAAAAAAAAGTATTAAGGTGACTGCTTTTAATAGAAAATATAAGCAGTAGAAAATCTGCTTATATTTTAAAGAGCCTTGGGACATCTGGAGGGGCCAACCCCTAGGTGGGACTGTGGGGGGAAGACCAGAAACAATATTTTTACCCAAGAGGGAATCAATATGAACATTTTTGGAATGCCTCTGCTCTAGAACGCGCACCCCCTGAAATTAAAACATTGATACAGTTCAATTTAGAAGAGTTCTAATTAAACACCCGCTGGACCCATCCCTGGCATCAGCCAGACTTCTTACTGTCTTTGCCCCCCTCCTCCTCTGCTATTGCATAACTCTGTAAATAATAAGCATTGCTGTAAATTTGTCTCAACAACTTATCTTATAGGCTATTGTATGTACAAATTATATCTAGATGAATTCACCAAAACCTCCTGATGGGCCCCGAGAATCCTTTAGGCGAGATGTGTCCTATCCCACGAGTATAAAATGGGTTTTGGTGCAGGAAAATCCTCTGTTGAACTTGTGGAAAACACCAGGCTCTCTCATGATGACTTGTCATCTAATCAGGAACCTCAGAACCCAGGTTAAATTCTGTGTTTATTTGTTCGGTTCATCCAGTCAGAGTTCTCAAACCTCATAAAGGGTGTTCAACCCTCTTGAGAGGGAATATTTCCTGTTCAAGTGGGGTTTTTTCTGGGCTGTGAAGAAAGCAGATCACAGGACAGGCTCGCACATGTAGGTTATTTGGCAGCCTTTCTGGTCATTTGAGCAGGGTCTAGATGAGTGTGTTTCATGAAGTTCTAGCAGTTACGTTATTTGCGTGGGTTGTTGATGTGTAGTGGATTTATGTTGTCAATGTGTGCGCTACACTTTTTGTGTTTGTGCAGTGTTTTCTGTGTCTGGTTTGCAATTCCCAGTATCCCCCTGCATGTGTGTTGTTGTAGTGTCCACCAGTTTCTGTTCTGTTGTTTGTGTTAGTATGTTATGTAGTGTTTCTCGTAGTAGTAGTATGATAGTATTGTTTGTTTTAGTGTATAGTGCAGTAGCAATATATAGTGTTCACTTCTCCGGTTGTGCATGTTGGTTTTAGGGAGTGTTTTGGTTTCACTCTTGTGGGATCGCAGGATTAAGGCACACTCTTGTTGGCTTTGCATATAACGGCAGTAAAAATGCTATTCCACTGTAAGAAATAATACCCACACTTATTGCACCAATATATGCCAGTATCCCCATGTAAGAGAACTAATCATGACGGCTTTGCCCAGAATTTCCTGTGAAAATGCAACGCCATTGTATGAAAACATGTCTATACTGACTGGATTAATGTAGGCTAGCACCCACAACTAGGAACTCTCATATTAGCTTTCAGTCTGGGATCTAGAGCTACCACCAACTACCAGACCTCCCCAAAACATCTCTCCATCTCCAGCCCACATGCACACATATTCATACAGACGTGCACCCATACACTACAACATTCACACTTCTCAGTCACATGCGCACCAAAATGCTGCAACATATGCACTGCACTCTCATTCACATAAAGATATTTGCATGTGAACGCACACAGACACAACCGCTCGCATGCATGCATACTGGCATACATGCATACATAAAAACAAACACAAAGGTTTTTTTACGTATTCATAAGCTCCAGCTTTGGACTCCCACAGAGGAAAAACATGCTTCCTGGATGGTCCTGCGGCTCCACACACCTCACAGGCAGAAACAATGAAGCAAGTGGGGATGTCAATCAAATACCTCCCCGTTTCCGGATGGGTGGAGCATCAGTGCCACATCGCCCAATAGCTGGTTAATAGTGATGGGTTGGGGGTGGTGCTAGACACACCTACTTTTCCAACCCATACGGTTGCCTAGGAGGCCCTGCATCACCCCTGCCTCCACCTCTCCTCTATATCAGACCAATGATAATGCTATGGGTACACAACAAAGCACCCAGGCACTGACAAATCCTTTGGTTGTATTGATCCCCGCTGTTCCACTTCCTTTACTAAACCTGCTCTCTAGGAGTATGAACGGGCAGCTTTTTAAAAACCCAGGCACACGTCTGTACTGCTGCAGCCTGGGGGGAGGAATGCGCTTAATTTTATTAATCGGAATTGTATTGTGGGTAAGTGGACGCTGTTTGAGGAATTGGTGGGACTCTCCCCTATTGTCCCTCTGACCCATTGTTAGAGGGGCTGGAGGGCCCTGGAATAATATGTGGACAAATTCATCAAATTGACAATGCGCACCTTTGACTCTGAGCCTCGTAATAAACTCATCCACCGTTTCATCGCTGCTCTGCGTGCACTGGTTGAAGATGTATCTTTCATAATCCCTGTTGGGGCAATGACAAGAAGTTTGTTTAAAGCTGTTATAAGGCTTGCAAAGTCAGTGAGTTCTGCTGGTGGAAACTGAAGTGGGAGAATGGGAGAAAAGACTCCCGCCAATCTCTTCGCGACCCTGGCCCAGAGGATTGCGGCCCAGACACCCGCCACAAGATGAATTTGTCTATCTACCAGACGACCAAATACCCTGGTTCAAGAACATACGGATGTGCCCACCAGCCTGCCCGCCAGCCTGCCCTACTTAAGCCGACACCTGCGGCATGGATGAACTCGACTAAAACCTCAACAACAAGCACCCACATCGTTAGAGATGCCATGACGACCTAGCCAACTGTCAAGAACACACGTGCCACCATGCACACTGGACACTCCCACACCAACTCACACGAAGAATATACTCAGTGCTATGACGTAGGTGACAGATACACCCACTGACGCGCATCTTTATTATTTTCACATAGGTTTTCCGAAATGCAGAAACGCAAGACGCACAAAGCACTCACTTACATGCTTGCTGACGCTTCTCCCGACCCTTGCATCGTGATAAAAATACAACAAAGACATGATACTGTCTATGAAGCCATGTGACACCGCAACACAAGTACCGTGCATTACACATCCCCACCTATGAACCAGGCCCAAGTAGGCCGCAAGCAAGAGCCGCCATGAACACTGAGCGAGCAAGAGTACATGTGCTGACCCTGCAGAACGGGCCCAGCGAGAGCTGGCAGCCAAGGGAGCGATGTTACAACTCGTATGCTACCAGCCGACGCCAAGGTGACACCTGTAAGCACAACCAGGCACGCAGAAGCAAATACAACTTTAAATGTGCAGAATTCTGACTCAGCCACGGTCTCGCCTCACGTGACCCAGCCAAACCTGACAAGGTGCCAGGGAGAAGTCGCCTGGGTCCCACGTCTGGGACACAGGCTGCAACAATGAAATGACCCAATGGACACCTACAGTGATGGGAATGGTCTGCTCTCAGGCCTATGAGCAAATCCACGCATTGTCTGCACGAACACATAGTTACATATTGTTGCAAACGACAGGTACACCGCGAGCTGGGAACAACGATGGTCCCAGGCTGGGGGGCTCGTGAGTGGACCAATCAGAACATGGGGGCACTCATCACTGACGCCACTAACATTAGCCAATCATTAGGGGTCTGCGTGTAACAATTTTCAAGTATCTAATAGAAGGGACCACCCAAGTATACCACCTGACTTACCCTCAACCACTAACAACATTCTCTATATGTATGCTATACTAACCCTACCACTCAAGGAACCAATCCAGAGTGACAATAGATTTTTCGCTAACTTTCCCAGGTGACGCAAGTAGCGCGTCATACTGAGGCAAAAAGGGGCCTGCGAGCTCCACGAAATTTGAGAGTCTGGACGGACGCGTACGATCCTAGACCCATCCCTGCCGTTGTTCAATAAACAGCAGAACCACCTTGCTTCTTGCGTGTGTCTCATACTCATTTTTGGGAAATACGGGAGGAGTTGGGGCCTCCCAGCCCGGAGGTCCGTGGAAGGCCCAGCCGACCCCGGGAGAAACTCCCCGACAAATCGTTTTAAGTAACGTCTTTATTTCTGTACCTGCCGTGTCAATAAACATGCTGCGCAAGCATGGAGAGGTTTCTTCCCCTGCGGCATCTATGAAGTTGTTGAAGTCCTCAAGCCATTCCACCCACCTCGCTCCTTTGTCAGCTTGTGGGGTCATGGAGAAAAGAGGGGACATGCGCCATGCAGTGGCTGTTGATCTCGTGATTGTTGGAGCTGGTTGGGAGCTGGAGCTCGCTTGGTCAGTCGATGTGCTCATCGTTCGTTGACTGGCGCTTGACGTGGCGCTGTTCGGTGATGTGCGTGGGTGTCGCCATTTTCCTTTCTTTATTTTTCACAAACCCACTGCGGTAGGTGTGGCCCCGAACCCCTTGGGCAGTAGTTGTGTAGGTGGTACCTGAACAGTCACTTCTTGCTATGTGGAGTGTTTCTTCCTGTTGTGCACTTTTGGTGAAGGGCTCGGCCGCTGGAGCCACTTTCCGGTGGTCTCTGATGGCGGGATCACCCACGTGGAGTGTTTTTCTTGTTTGTTGTGCACTTGGGTCGCGGCTGGACCCGTGGAGGCAACTTCTGATGGTGTGATCACCCCAGGTATAAGCCTGTGAGGCTGGCTTCTGATGGTTGTTGTTGATGGGATGATCGTCCTCAGCGAAGGGAGGATGTGAGAGGAAAAAAAAAAGGTTTTTTTTTCTTAATTGCAGGCGGGCCCGACAGGGCTTGAGTGCACTGGGCTGCAAGCAGGAGACGTGGCACGGCGGGATCACTCGTGTCCAAGGAGCTCAGGCGCTCCGTCAGCTGGGTGAGGAGACATGGCACGGCGGGATCGCTCGTGTCCAAGGAGCTCAGGCGCTCCGTCAGCTGGATGAAGAAAAAAAAGGAGCGGCGTATGCCGGCAGGGTCAGCTAAATGGAAAAGGGGTGCTACCGCAATAGCCGCACAAATGTCTCACCTGGGAGAGCAGAGTATTTACAAATAAACAATCATTAACCTGTCAGCAGCCACAAACGTGGAGTGGCAGAAGACCAACATCTGCCCAGCGCATATCAATATACCCCCGATGATGAAGGCAAAAGATTAGCATCACTGTGTGAAACTGAATAGCCTCTGAATTGGGGTGAACGATGCATCTAATGCTTATGAACTATTCAGCCTCCTAGGCTCAAAGGAAGGGGGGAAGTGTGACAGCATGGGTTAATGGCCCCACTCCTGACCAGCTTTCAAAACTTTCACCCTCCCACCCCCCAAATCATTCTTTAAGCTTTTCCCTTCTTTAGTTTCTGCTTTTTCTCATTTAGACATGTTTCGTTTCTGTAGATTGGTTTTTCAGGGAATACTGCGAGGCGTTGTGTTGTGGCACAATGTAGGAAAACGGACACAGTATGTGGCAGGCACGGTATGAAATAAATACAGGAGTGTACGTCCCATCTCCTTTATTCTGTAACGTTAACTAACCCATTCCTTCCCACTTCCTCCTCATGACCCAAATTACACATAATGAGGGCGAGTGACTGCTAAACCTGTGAAGACATTACAACCTCCCCTAAACTTAACATGCAAAACCATTAACCCATTTCTCCTATCCACCTTAAATGGCTTCTTCAATGTTTGTTTCACTCCTACACAATCTGAAAATTGGACAGGAACAATGCTTCCTGTTGACTAAACTCTTCTAGTGTGAATCTTCATCCCAACCTTGACTGCCCCAGAATATCTTTCTGATGTATCTGTACCTGAGACCGTTGTTAAGTCATCTTTGATCAATTTTAAGAAGAAAGACTCATTTCTCGTTACGTTCTTCGTTTAATTTTCAGCGCCTATCATGGAACCTTTCCTTTCCATTATCTCAATGATTCTGGGTTAAGCAGAGAGGTAACCCTGTGAGGTGCTGGCTGGCGCACTATAACTTTGTCTCCTGGCATCAGGTTTGACTCATTCTGCGCTTGCCATCCACATATTGTTTCATAAGGGCCTTGCCATGATAGTCCTTTTCTCTGACCGTTTGGAAATTGGCACATATATCCTTTATCATCTTTAGGTTAGGTATCCTTGTGCGGATCTGCCTCCTGAATATTAGTGAAGAGGGAGTGTTAGTGTAATCTCAAAGCAGCTGATAAATAATTTTCCCAAATGGCTTGTGAGTTGGATGAGCAATGCATAGTGACATTCGCCGCTTGAGGCCACTGAGGAGAGATTTTTCTATGTTTGAAAACCATTTATGGAGCAACATTCTGGAAATAAGTGCTTGTAACTGGTGGCCCATTGTCCGATTTCACTATGTGCGGGACACCATACGATGTGAACATCTTGTCTAATGTCAGGATGACAACTGTCACCAAGATTGATGGTAGAATGTGAACATCTGTGTACCTCGAGTATTCATCCATGATCACTAAAGCATACATTCTTCCCAGTGATGGAGCAAAGAAGTCAATCACTACTTCTTCCCATACACTATCTGGAAAAGGTGTCATGCGTAGGGGCTCTGGTCTAGTAAGCGGTTGTATTGCTTGACATATCGAACAGTGTGCTATGGTAGATTCAATTACTTTGTCCATTCCAGGGAACCACAACTTTTGTCGCAGCATCTTTTTTTATTTATTTCATTTATAAAGCGCACAGCAACCGTAGGCATTGAGGCACTGTTACAGACACCAGTTACTTGTCGGAGAGATATACAAGGGTGCGTTAAAACAGTCCAAGCAGTCAAAGCATAGAATAACATTGGGTGAGGTGTCTGGGTTAGGAAAACAACCAAGTTTTGAGGGATCTCCAGAATACCCAGTATGAAAGTTCAGCTCTCATGGTAGGAGGAAGAGAGTTCCATTGTTTGACTGCAATGCATTGGAAGCTGAGCCTCCTGCAATAGTGCATCTGACTTTGGGCTGGCGGAGGTGATGTGCATACGGGGTCCTGGCTGGTCCTGATGAGTGAACTTTTGTGATTTTCTGGGACAGGTAAGGGGGCGTAGTGTTGGACAGGCAACTGTGACTAATTGACAGGGTTTGAAGATTCATTCACGATTGACAGCCAATGTACTGATCTCCTGCTGGGAGAGATGCGCTCTCGTTTGGGAATGTTAAGTGCTGCTTGCAGCTCATTATCCTGAATAATTTGAAGCTTTCATATGTTTTGGGACGAGGTGCCGGCAAATAGGACATTGCAGTAGTCAGTCCTGGAGCCAATGGGGGTCATTCCGAGTATGGTGGTAGCCAAGGAGCAATTAGCTCCATGGCTGCCTCCCATACCGGTACTGACTCCGGTGTTGTTCAATGGGGACTTACCAGTCCATTCCGACCCTGCAGGGACCGGTAAGTCCCCATTGAACAAACCATTTCCCATTCCCATTTGAGCCCCACAGGGCTCAATGGGAATGGGGAGGGTGCAAATAACGGGCTCGCGAATGGCAAGCCCGTTATTTGCGCCCTGGTCCCCTAACGGGACCCGTAAGGGACGTGTGGTCCGACCACACATCCCTTACAGTTCCCGATAGGGGACCTCGGAATCGGGCGGTAGGGGATTACCAGCACCGGTCTCCTTACCCGTGCCCGGTATCCCCTACCACCCGACTCAGAATGACCCCCAATGACTTCCTATGCAATGCTTAAGCAGCTGTCTGGGGATAGAAAGGGTCTAAAAGCATTTATCAATGTGGTTGTGTAGGCAGCGGATGAGGTAATTGCATTCACTTGGGGTGCCATTGAGAGGGTGGCATCTAGGTGGACACCTAGTGGCTTCACTAACGTGTACATGGGGATCATGATGCTGTCAATTTGGAAGGCTGTGCCTTGGGGATTGAGCTCATCAAGTACGGCAGGAGGCCCTATCAGCAAGATCTCTTATCCCCATTAAGGCAGAGGTGGTTGGCTGCCATCCAGGCCTGGCTGGTTGTGTAGGCGGCATCAAGGGTATTTGGCCCTCATTCCGAGTTTGGAGGTAACTATGGAGCTATTAGCTCCATGGTTGCCTCCCAACTCGTCCCAAATCCGGCCTGGTGAATGGAGTAATTACCGGTCCATTCCAAGGTTGGAGGAACCGGTAATTCCCCATTCACCAGGGCCCTTCCCCATTCCCATTTTCGCCCCCATAGGGCTCAATGGGAATGGGGAAGGAGGTAATTACGGTACCGTAAATTACGGTACCGTAATTACCTTCAAAGTCACTTTGCGGGTTCGTTTTTTACCGCCTGTTAAAAGCAGGCGTTAAGTACCAACCCGCAAAGGGAACTCGTAGTAGGGCGGTAAGGGTTTAACGGCACCGGTCTCGTTACCGGTGACCGTTAACCCTTACCGCCATACTCGGAATGAGGCCCTTTGAGTCTTCTATGTAGTTACCTGAGAGGGGGAGGAGAATTTGTGTTTTGATGACATAATTGGTGTAGGCTATGCCGAGGGAGTCAAGAATGTCAAAGAGGGGTCTGGTGAAGATATTCTAGAGCGTGGGGGATATGCAGGAACCTTGTGGTACCCCAAAAGGAATCAGTGCTGGTTGGGCACTGGCGTTGCCAGTAAACACTGTCATGGCTCCCCCTCTAGAAAGGAGGTAGTCCAAGCTGTGGCTTTGGTGGAGAAGTTAGCTGAGGTGGTGAGGTGGCGGCAGAGGATTTTGTGGTCTACTAAGATAAATGCTGCCGACAGATCAAGAAGGAGGAGAAGAGCAGGCTTCCCCGTGTCTCTGAACTCGTCCATCTGGCTTTTTAGGTCCAGAAGCGCTGTTTATCTACCATGGTCTGGGCGGAAACCAGAATGGCACATTCATAGGATATGGTTAAGTTTCCAGGTATTGCTGGATTTGCAGGTACGCTGCTCTGTGTATGATTTTAAGTAGGAATGGGAAAGTTGTGATGGGCTGGTAGTTATTGGGAGATTCTGCTTCTAGGGTGGGTTTCTTTTAGAAGAGGGAGAACCCAGGCTTCATCGAGGCCAGAGGGCACTATGCCTGTGGCAAAGGAGGCATTTATTAAGGTGGTTGTGAGGGGTGCCAGGGCTTCAGAGCATTTCTTGAGGAAGGAGACCGGTCATACATCGCCTTTGCATATCCAAAACACCTTAGGGGAGGTAAGAGGATTTTTAGCCCTGTTCCTAGCACATCCTCAACAATGTAGGCGAAGCCTTGAACAAAAAACGTAATAGTGCTAAGGGGCTTATTAGTTCCCTTTTTGGTATGCGTCACGATGCTTAGAGCATAAGTCAACAATTCCAAATGAAATTCCAAGCAAGTTTTACAAAGATATGTCATTTATTAGTTTTTTCTTAACAGAGCTACAAATGTGTTCACAATGTTAACAAATGTTAAAAAGATTCAAAATCCAATTCTCTGGAGAAAATGCAAGTACAGATAATGCGTGACCCTAAGGTTAAAGAAGTAAACCGGCAGAGTGAACACCAAACAAATGAAAAAATAATAATAGGTTGTGTGTAAACTAGGGGTGATCCGAAATTAGGGTCACTCCAAGGTAGTGTTGTGCAAATACCACCAAAATAGACTTATTTCACACTACATTCATTCCAATATCAATTCAGGCATACTCATTCTCTCATCACATTCCCAACATGTTTCTTTCTGATCGTGTGTGTGTAAACAGTGTAAACAGAAATTCATCAGGGGTAGTCTGCCATCTACCAGATCAATTATAACCTAAGAAAATTAATTAATAGGGTACAATATTTTCTAATTTCATCCACAATTAAATAATGCAAACTCAACAAATGCAGGAGGGCCAACTTTTGAGTAAATTGGCTTCACGCAAAACTCATGCGATTAAATCGTCCAAATTTTACAAGTCCTGTAAATAGTCCATGATTCCTTTATGGCCCAACAGCGAAAAGGACTCCATATCTGAAAAGGGAACAGATCAGGGTATAAATAAAGGATGCCCTGAATATTCATTATCTACGTGTAGAATTGAATAAACATTAAAATTACCTAGTCATAAGTACTGATCAGAAAAAGTGGTGCACAAGCACTAACTGGCTAGTGCATCACTGCAGTAGTCCGGTGACAAAAGTGACATTTCATATTCTTGTTCATTCTATGAAAAAGTGAACCTGACCCCCGCCATATTACCACCATATGGGCTGGCGGCAAAAACTGAGACAGGAAAAATGGCTAAACTGTATGCTGTTTTAAGCATGTTTAGACTAGATGTATAGTTCATCACTTACTCATAAGTAAGATGGTTCAAAAGCGATATGTAGTTCTGACTCCTGGGTTTCACGGTCATGGATCCTATGCGTCCAAGGTCAAGCACCAGACCACGTGGGCCTGGCTATTTTAGACTGTAGGAGACATAGGGGAACACATGTATCCACTCTTTCGTAGTCCATTATAATTTAAGAGACGCATGTATGGTTCTTAATAATTAGCAGTGCTTACCGTTCCTAGCGTGTATAGAAATGCAGGGCCGGTCAGCGTAGAGCTTTTCTGATTTCGCACAGCCGTATTTGTTTCATGTTCAATTAAACAATACATAGTCCAGAATTGGTCGCCCCATAGTGTTGCTTAGGGTGATGTTGACCGCGGGCGGAGTTACGATATTGTTTCCTTGCCTGTGAAATAAAGAGGCACAGATAGGTCAGGGTTATGTCGGGAAAAAGGGGTTCATTGAGTAAAGAGATCTCTATTTATATTGCTTATTTAGCCTCAGTTTCACGTTTAGCTGGTGAAGTATTGGGATCCGACTTACTTCCAAATCGCTAGTTTGAAGAGAGAAAGTACTCTTAGTGAGCCATAGCTGAGACGGATCTATGAGAGTGTAGCCATGTTGCTCCTGCGGGGGAAGTACGTTTTATTCTCCGTTGTGATCACAACTTCCAGCCTCCATATCTCTGTAAAGCGATCAGGAGTTATACTCTATTAGAAGCGTGTCAGAATAGCAGGCGAGAAAAAGGAATACTAACACTTAATCAACCTCCCACCCAGGTTGCCATCTTACTGGAGTATCGTAGTCTTCCCGTGCTCCCTGTCAGTGCTCCTGGTTCCGTTGCCGAACTAATCGCGCGGTCACCTGATTTTTATACGTTGTTGTATGCGTATCTCGACGTCTTACGTGTCATGTGATTGACGTGCCGGTGTTGTGGACTTATTGTCATTCAGGGGCTAATGTTGTGTTGTGTTACATCACTAATCGCCCATACTTCGTGTCGATGTCACTGCCGGTGCCAAAAAGAGTGGATCAGAAGCAAGTCAGATCAGAACTGTGACAAAATTCAATACAGCGCGCGGTGCTTCGTGAGTTAATTTCTTTGTTGTGTTTAGTTACCCCCGTGTTGTTAACATGGGAGATTCTCATGTAATTACAAATACCAATCCATTTTCTCATTAAGACCCGATATGGAACTCTAAGTTAGAACAATTAGTTGTTGTTCTTTCTTCAATAAAGTCATTGGCCCTCATTACGACCTCGGCGGTAGCCATGCCGCTATTGGCGGCATGGCTGCCGCCGAAATCGCGTCCGGGTCCGGGTCCACAGAATGAGGAATTACCGGGCCATTCCGAGTTCGGAAGGCCCAGTGATTCCTCCCTCCAAGGACCCGGACCCAGTCCTTCCCATTCCCATTCAGCCCCTATAGGGCTGAATGGGAATGGGAGAGGGAGCAAACAACGGGCCATTACGAGTTGGCCCGTTGTTTGCTCCCTCTTCCCCTCGCGGGACCCGGTAAGCACGCCTGGTTTTCCCAGGCGTGCTACCGTGTCCCGCGAGGGGACCTCGTAATGAGGCGGTACGGGGTTAACGGCGCCGGCACCTTTTACGGCACCATTAACCCTGTACCGCCAGGGTCGTAATGAGGCCCATTCTCTTTGTTTATGTCCATACTTGGTATTAATTTGTAAATTACCGTCCATTTCAAATCTTCTAATGAATGTTGATATTCCACCCAATGGTCAACCATTGGGGCATTTTTAGTCCAGTTTTTGAGGCAACTTTTGTGTTCACTAATGCAGAGTTTCACTTTCCGATCCGTTTTGCGAATATGCACTTTATTACCTCAAAAAGCACGGAAGTAGACATAGGCCTTCGCTCAAAATGGAAACAAAAATTACACACAAACTGCAATTCAACCTTGGTAATTTATGCAGTATGGTGCCATTTTGCGAACCATAGGTTGGAGAAAGGGTTCCAATACGGAGTTGACCCCTGAAACAATAGGACGGCCCGGTGGTTTAGTCATTGACTTATGTATTTTGGGGAGCGTGTAGAATTGCGGTATACGTGGTTTATCCTTTTTCAGGAACCTGGCTTCTTTCTTGCTAATCCATCCCCTTTGTTCCGCTTTCTCGATTTTTGTACTGATTATACACTGTAATTTAGAAGTCGGATCTCGGTCTAGATGTTTGTAACAACTGAGGTCCAGGAGTTCTCTATTGCATTGAATTATGTAGTCCTCGCGATTCAGTAGATCGATTGCTCGCCCTTTATCTGCTTTACGTATAATAATCAATTTGTTGTTTAAGAGGTTTTTCATGGCTTTGTTTTCTTTCTTACTTGTGTTATAGGTTTCCCTGTTTTTTTGGGTCAGTTCTAGTTTCCCCAAGTCATGTAAGACGCAGTTCTCATATGTCTTAGCCCCGGCGCTCTGTAGTTGGGTCGGTACACAGAAAACCAATTTGTTGTGCAAGCCAGAGTCTCATTCTTCAGGTTCATATTCTGTTCCTTGAAAATATTGAAATAGATGAATCTTTCTCATGAACTGGGTAAATTCTTGGCGAAAAACGAATCTGTTGTGGTGGTTGGTAGATACAAATCCTATTCCTTTCTCAAGTATTGTGCCTTCTGTTGGTGTAGGTGAATAGTCTGAAAGATTCACCACAATGCTTGCATGCTTCGTGTCACACGGGGTTCGAAGCCCCATTCGTCCTGGCCTCTCTCTAAAAAAAGGCGGTTGTTGCATGTTACTCCTGTTTTGTTGGTTACCACGATTAGGCATATTCCTGCCTCTGTAATTTCGTTATCCACAAGGGCATCGATTGGGGCATCCTCGATTGAGGTTTGAGTCGCCACTCAGGCTGCTATTGCTTGAGCTAAAGGACCTATTCTTAAAGTTGACCTTTTTTGCCCCTCCGTTGGGTGGATCATTCTGTCCGATTTGATGGTAGTTCTCTTCTGTATAGGCAAAAGCCTTCTCATGTGTGAAGTTTGTTAGATCTCTATTCACTCTACAAACTCTTTCCCTTAGTGTCTCCTCTTTGAAATTCATCATCTCTAACAACAATGTGTCATGTCTCTTTTTGTAAAGTTCAAGGGGGACAGCTTTTTGAATTTCTTCTTCCAGGGTTTTGAGATCGATTAAAATGTTTTCAGTCATTTCAGTTGCCGTGTCTATTATCAAGATGACCCAATCTCTGCCACATTTTTTGGCTACGTAACTCCATTGTAAGATAAAGTTTTTATTATCTAGAAATAGTGTTGGTTCGTTCCTTACAACTAGCCCTTGTGGCAAAGTACCATTGCGAAGATATTCGAGCATAATGGAGCAATGGAGTTCAGTCCTTATGAGTCTTTTTTTTGAGCTGGCTCAATTCATCCCAAATACTTATATTCGATGTCTCTTCACTAGAGCCCCCTAGACCTGATGCTTTTTCCAGCAAGTCTTTTACATATTTTTCATCGTAACTTTTGCATCTTTCCAAAGCCATCTTGAAAGCATAGCCAACTCTAAAAGAGAGAACCACAGGTTGCTATTAATCAGGGGGAAAAAGGGTTTATGGCACCAAGGTTGTGGAACTTGCCACTAGTGTGGCTACGTCTTCCTTAGTAGTTTGACCTACGTCAAGTGTCTCCTTTTTAAGTCTGAAAATGCGGTCTTGTCGGGATGTCACTGGTTGTCCACTAAGACCACTGCATAATTGAAAATGCCTCACGGCCCATCAGCCGTACAAGAAATATCCAAAACACCTTAGGGGAGGTAAGGGTATTTTTAGCCCTGTTCCAGCACATGCTCAACAATTTAGGCGAAGCCTTGAACAAAAAACGTAATAGTGCTAAGGGGCTTATTAGTTCCCTTATCGGTATGCGTCCCAATGCTTAGAGCATAAGTCAACGATTCCAAATCAGATTCCAAGCAAGTTTTACAAAGATATAAGTCATTTATTAGTTTTTGCTTAATAGAGCAAAAAATGTGTTCACAATGTTAACAAATGTTAAAAAGATTCAAAATCCAATTCTCTGGAGAAAATGAAAGTACAGATAATGCATGACCCTAAGGTTAAAGAAGTAAACCGGCAGAGTGAACACCAAACAAATAAAAAAATAATAATGGCTTGTGTGTAAACCAGGAGTGATCCGAAAGTAGGGTCACTCCAAGGTAGTGTTGTGCAAATACCACCAAAATAGACTTATTTCACACTACATTAATTCCAATATCATTTCAGTCATACTCATTCTCTCATCACATTCCCAACATGTTTCTTTCTGATCGTGTGTGTATAAACAGTGTAATCAGAAATTCATCTGGGGTAGTCTGCCGTCTACCAGATCAATTATAACCTAAGCAAATTCATTAACAGGGTACAATATTTTCTAATTTCCTCCACAATTAAATAATGCGAACTCAACAAATGCAGGAGGGCCAACTTTTGAGTAAATTGGCTTCACGCAAAACTCATTCGATTAAATTGTCCAAACAAGTCCTGTAAACAGTCCATGATTCGTTTATGGCCCAACAGCAAAAGGGACTCCATATCTTAAAAGGGAACAGATCAGGGTATAAATAAAGGAAGCCCGGAATATTACTTCTCTACATGTAGAATTGAATAAACATTAAAATGACCTAGTCATAAGTACTGATCAGAAAAAGTGGTGCACAAGCACTAACTGGCTAGTGCATCACTGCAGTATTCCGGGGACAACAGTGACATTTCATATTCTTGTTCGCGCTATAAAAAAGTGAACCTGAACCCCCAATATTACCACCATATGGGCTGGCGGCAAAAACTGAGACAGGAAAAATGGCTAAACTGTATGCTGTTTTAAGCATGTTTAGACTAGATGTATAGTTCATCACTTACTCATAAGTAAGATGGTTCAAAAGCGATCTGTAGTTCAGATTCCTGGGTTTCACGGTCCTGGATCCTATGCGTCCAAGGTCAAGCACCAAACCACGTGGGCTTGGCTATTTTAGACTGTAGGAGACATAGGGGAACACATGTATCTGCTCTTTAGTAGTCCATTATAATTTTAGAGACGCATGTATGGTTCTTAATAATTAGCAGTGCTTACCGTTCCTAGCGTGTATAGAAACGCAGGGCCAGTCAGCATAGAGCTTTTCTGATTTCGCACAGCTGTATTTATTTCATGTTCAATTAAACAATAAATAGTTCAGAATTGGTCGCCCCATAGTGTTGCTTAGGGTGTTGTTGACCGTAGGCAGAGTTACGATATTGTTTCCTTGCCTGTGAAATAAAGAGGCACAGATAGGTCAGGGTTATGTCGGGGAAAAAGGGGTTCATTGAGTAAAGAGATCTCTATTTATATTGCTTATTTAGTCTCATTTTTTCATTTAGCTGATGAAGTATTGGGATCTGACTTACTTCCAAATCGCTAGTTTGAAGAGAGAAAAGACTCTTAGTGAGCCATAGCTGAGACAGATCTATGAGAGTGTAGCCGGGTTGCTCCTGCGGGGGAAGTAAGTTTTACGCTTCGTTGTGATCACAATTACCAGCCTCCATATCTCTGTAAAGCGTTCAGGAGTTATACTCTATTAGAAGCGTGTCAGAATAGCCAGCGAGAAAAAGGAATACTAACACTTAATTAACCTGCCGCCCAGTTCGCCATCTTACCGGAGTATCGTAGACTTCCAGTGTTCCCCGTCAGTGCTCCTGGTTCCGTTGCCGAACTAATCGCGCGGTCACCTGATTTATATATGTTGTTGTATGCGTATCTCGACGTCTCACGTGTCATGTGATTGACGCGCCGGTGTAGTGGACGTATTGTCATTCAGGGGCTGATGTTGTGTTGTGTTACGTCACCAATCGCCCATACTTCATGTCGATGTCACTGCCGGTGCCAAAAACAGTGGATCAGAAGCAAGTCAGATCAGAACTGTGACAAAATTCAATACAGCGCATGGTGCTTCGTGAGTTAATTTCTTTGTTGTGTTTAGTTACCCCTCTGTTGTTAACATGGGAGAGTCTCATGTAATTACAAATACCAATCCATTTTCTCGTTAAGACCCGATATGGAACTCTTAGTTAGAAAAATGAGTTGTTGTTCTTTCTTCAATAAAGTCATTCTGTCTTTGTTTATGTCCATACTTGGTATTAATTTGTAGATTACCATCCATTTCAAATCTTCTAATGAATGTTGATATTCCACCCAATGGTCAACCATTGGGGCATTTTTAGTCCGGTTTTTGAGGCAACTTTTGTGTTCACCAATGCAGAGTTTCACTTTCCAATCCGTTTTGCCAATGTACACTTTATTACAGGGGCACCATACTGCATAAATTACCAAGGTTGAATTGCAGTTTGTGTGTAATTTTTGTTTCCATTTTGCACCTGGAAGGTTTTAGGCTTTTTATGATATATAGGACTTCCGGCTCTGATACCGCATGGATATGAAACTGTGGGAAGGTTGGAGCAGAGGTGGTGGCAGTGGGGCATGGGTGGGGCTAGTTTGGAGCAGATTATTCTGTGTAGTTTGTCAATTTTGATGAGCTTGGCACTTTGGCCTTTGGTGCACCAGGCTTCATCCTTGGTAATGGAAGAGGGTAGGGTGGTGGGGGATTCGAGCTCTTTTAGAATAGTGAAGATTTCTATTGTGTCTGATTTTTGCATTGTCTATTCTGGAGTTAAAGGTGGTAGATTTTGGCAGAGATGATGGCTCATTTATGTTTTCGATGCCTTGGAGAACTCCAATTTGGAGGGGTCTGAAGGTTTTTGTTTCCAGCACATTCTGCTAGTCGTTTTATATCTCTGAGTTCTCATAGGTCAGGGGTGCACCAGGAGTTAAGGTGTTTTACAGGTTTGGCTTTTCGTTGGGCTAGTGGGGCAACAGTGTCTACTGTGGATGCTAAGGTTGTGGTGTAGAGCTCTGCCAGAAGGTTCAGATTGTTTGAGTATGGAGGCTCTAGTTTTGGCCTAGCCAGCAGGGGCAGGATACGGTCTTTAGTAAGCTTACATGAGCTGCAGGTTATTGATGGAGGTAGGGTTAGGGTGGCAGGTTTGGTCTTCCTAGGGTGTTGAATGGTGAAGGAAATGATGTGGTTGTCTGACCAAGGGCAGGGGTCATTGGAAACAATGGTGATCTGGAAATTGAGGTCTACATTCCAGTCCAGCGTATGGCCCTTAGCGTGGGGCGGGAGGGTCACTGATGCACTGATGCAATGTCTAAAGCTTAGACCCTTCAGAGAGTTGGAGACACCACTCCACAGTGACCTTTGTGAGCTATTGCCACAATTTGTTTCTGTGAACCTCTGGGTTGACAATACACTCATTCTTGCGGATGATGTTTGAAATAGCAACCGACAGATCATCCTTCACTAGTGCAAACGCTCGTAGAGCCTCTTGACCCACTCCCACCACCAACTCTCTGATTTTCTGGTGTGCTTCCATTTCCCAGTGTCGATACAGGGTCTCACAATTACCACAAAGGGCTCCTGTTGACTGTGACGCTCAATGACCGGAAGATAGATACAGTTATGCATTGCCACTTTGATGTAATTTACATATATATTTGTTAGTGACAGATGGAGTTCTCGTGCACAATTCCACAGGATATCTTGAGAGGAAACCAGCGGGACCTGCGTCCTTCCCAGGTTTATGTATGAGGGAAAACTTGAAGCCCGACAGCCTGAGTCACCAACTTGCGATCCCCAGAGGCATCTTTGCTTTGGGGAACAGAAGATGGTGAGGAGCACCTGATGATCAGTAACAATGGTGAATGGCTTGCTAGATATGAACAGGTGAAAATGTTCGCAGACCCATACATCAGCAAAACTTTCATTCTAAGGCTGCAAATAAGCCTGTTTGGTCTCCGTCAAACATTTTCTGGCATGAGGAGCAATACTTCTTGGCTTGGTGGTTCCAAATTTGTACTGCGCCAGGATAGCCCTCAGACCAACTGGACTGGTATCCACTCATCAAACACATCCTGATTCAACCCCCTGGAAAAGACACGTCTGAAAAACTTGAGTGTGTGTTTGCCAAAGTCACATTTTTCTGAGTTTAATGTGAGATGCACCTTTTTTAGTGTCTGGCATACCTGGTGGAGTGTGTCATCATGTGATTCTTGTGATGTGTCATCATGTAATTCATACAGTTGGGAATGTGTTGTATCACTCAATGGATCTCGTTCTGAAAGTTCTCCGCAGCAGACAAAATGCCAAAACTTAACCGCTTATAGTGAAACGAACCAATGTCGGTAGCGAAAGTCGTGACATAACTGGATTTCCGTGGATTCGTATGAGCAGGATGCAGCAAATGTACTTTTACATAGAAGCAGGCTTGTGATCCATATGGATATATATCACTGTAAGATGAATAAAGATGAGGAGGCTTAGCCATGTTTTGGTACTCTTTTACTCCTAGGAAATGTTCTGTTGCTCCAGTGTCAATGAGAAATTCTATCGATTCATCATTCACGTTGAGCTGTAGTGTGGGACTATGTTGTATCGCAGTTTCATTTCCCAGGGCACCGAGATACCCTATTCCTCTGTTAGATCTAGAAGAACCATCAGAGCCTCTTTTGGACGGTGACATTGTTTGAAGATATTGGATGCATCTCTTTGATCTGTGACTCTTTTGGCGCTCCAGAGAGGGGCATTGCAATTGCATGGACCTGTATGTTTTTTCTTTATCAATCCATTTTTCTCTGTCCTTCGGAGGGAATGACCATCGTCTGAATTGATGTGGTTTGGGCATGGAGCAATCAGATCTAGGTAAGCAGAGAGAGAGCCGGATGCTTGACAGACTGATTGAAAATAATTTTTGCAACCACACGCTGTACATACTTGTCCAATTGTTGGGCAGGCTACATCGTGAGGGAAATCATATCTGCATCAATAACATATGCGATCCAACTGCTTCAGACCCAGCAAAGTTGCTGATACTTGGAGCACGGGGGCAGCCAACACCGTTGGTAATACCCAGTTTTAGTTTCTCCATGGTCTCAACCTGCTGATCAATTGCCGAGGCGTTTCTGGCCGTTTTCAGGATCTCTTCCAGACTATGAGATTTTTAAAGAAGTTTATCACTGAAGATGAATGATTCACACTCAGCAATGATTTGTGATTTGAGGGCCTCATCGCTCCAGTAGTGATGAAAATCAGTGTTTGATGCGTGATCGTAGTCTCATCACAAATGCATCCACTGATTCATCTTTTAATTAGATGAAAGGCATGAGATTTGTAATCTACATTTTTTATGTGGCTTGAAATATTCATTCAGGGATGTTTCATATGAAGAAATGGACAACGCATGTAGTTCATAAACAATGTCAAGGGCCGCTGGTCTGACTGAAAGGGGATGAATTCCGTTCTTTCTCTTTTTGTCTTGAATGCCTATCACAACAAGATACCATTGAAATCATGCCTCCACCGTGTCCATCTGGGTGCGAAGTTACTGGTGTCTGGAGTGTCAAATGGCAAGAATCTGTGCTAACATCACGCCAGGCTCCCGTCATAGCTTACCGGATGCACAACCTTGAATCAGTTGGTTATGTACCATCCCCTCTTCATTATTCCACGCACATGTGGCTGAAAGACCCCGTAGTTGGCCATAGAATATGTCCAGGAGTTCATCGTCCTTTTGCTTGGCATTACACATGACAAATCTTTCGTATTCCATATTCGCAAGGGGCATGAACTATTCTCTTAGTGCATTCTTCATAGCTGTATTAAACTCATCGATTGGTTGAAGCGTCTTGAAAATGTGATGGACCGCGGGGCCAGCTGCATAGACGAGAGTTGCTACCTTGGCCTAATCATCAGTTTCCCCACAGGCCCTAAAATACATCTCAAGTCGGTCGATCCACAGGTTCCACCTCGGTCCCAGACTAGAAGGTGTCCCTGAGACATCAAACTCCGGCATTGGGGCCAATGACCATTGTTGGTGTCGCATTTGTGTTCTGACCTGGGCGGTAACTGCAGCTGCAGCCGCATTTCCTTGATTGTCTTCCATTTCTTTAGTCAAAGTGGCCGGGGCCCCAACCCAGAGAACACGTGCCGACACTAGTCCTCAAAGCTTGATGGCTGAACACAGATCCTCATGGGAGGAGCACAGCTGGATGATGGAATTCACCTCCCTGTGACAGGAGAAAGAATACAAAATGTTCCTTCTTTTCCTCTTTCTTTTGAGAGAGAGAAGAATGACAAAGGAGAGAAAAACATTTTTTTTTAAAAATGTTGCAGCATATCCGTGGATGCTCCAAAAATTGTGTGTGGAGGCACACATGCACTCCCCAACGGACCTGCAACCTCTGTGTGCCGACAGAATATGAGATATCTCACTGTGACGCACAAGTCGTCTCTACGGACGGTGAACGTCTTTCCCTTGAACACTGCCCTCTATGGTTATGCCTGGGATCACCGCCTCATAGCCAAACCGTCGGGTCCCTCAAACTGATAACCCCTTCATCGCCAGTGTTGCATGGCCCCCAGTGTTCACGTTAAGCCCACGGACCCACAGACGACACAGGATACATTGTTCACCTTCGGGGCTCCGCTCGTGCACTGAAGCACATCACCGGAACGCCGCCTTCATTGCACGCGACAGAGTGGCGTAACGTCATCACATGTGTTCTTAAAGCAACACACCACAGTGTGGGCAGCTGCTTTGACTGATCCATGCTGATGATGTCCCTTTTTTGAGTGACCCTCATTCAAACCACCATCCGCCCCTGTTCCACTCATCATGGGACTTCACTTTCTTTGCGATCCTGAGAGGGAAGGGAATCAATATACCTGAGACAACACTGAGTGGTCCAGAGGAGGATGGGACATTCACTCTGCACACAGCCCTCTGACCCTATTTAAGGTGGAATATCCCTGGTCTCTTGTTCCCATTTCATAAAACGCATGAATTTTTATATATGTGCCAGATTCTGTGCCAGAGGAGCAACAGGGGATGCTTGCGCTGTAAATAGAAACATATTTTATTCTTTGTCCAGTGATAAAGGGCACATACTTGCCAACATTCTGTGACCAAAAAGATGTAGGATATTTCTAGGTTGAAAAATAATAATTTCCTTAACAATGACATCACAGGAAAATACAAAACATACAAACAGCACAACATGGAAAGATGTTGAAATGTTAAAAATGTACCATTCTGAATGCTAACACCAAATTGTCAGCAGATGGTGTTACACTCTGCCACTTGCTTTCACTGCTGGTTCACCTAAGGGTTGTACCAGCAAGAGTGCAGGAGAGAGTCATGTAGCTGACAGGTCAGTGGATTGGTGTGAGGCTAATCAAAGTAATCACCTACCAGCCCACTGTACAGACAGACTAATTAATGCATTGTATGCTTTGTCCTGGGCTGGTCTCAAGCAGTCTGCCTGAGAATCACATAAAGTACTTGCCACTGTAAAAATCAGAATGATCTGTCACTGAAATCTGTAGGCGGTAGGGCTGCTTCAAAAGCAGTAGCCTACTGCCTAAATCTGTAGGGTTGGTGAGTATGCAGGGCATGTTTTCGCAATGGACAGAACACCTTCTATTTGTAGCATGAGCAGGTACTCGATTTCGGCAATAAGTCACAGAACATTTTTCAAAATTCTAGGAACTTCTAACCAACTGAAAATCGAGTAGTTTGAGTTTCCCTTAAACTGCTTCAAAAATGAATATTCATGACTCGGCGACATACTGAAAATCTAGAGGAATGTAATGTAAACTATGTAGGCACAGGAATTGTAGTAGATATAGTTATTGACTGAACCCGCAAGCTCTCCTTTTGCACTTTATCTTGCGCTCTCTGCCATGATGTTGAGTAATGCCTCTATTGGTACAATATCTATTGAGGTACTCTCAACGATTTTGGTCACACTGACAGGTGAAATCACATTTAGTGGGAGGTGCTCGATTGAAATCTAACAAAATATTTGGTTTAACTAATTTTTATTCATTTTTTAGCAGGTAAAGGGTCCCTTGCTTCTGACTTTTCTTATTGCTATCCACTTTTTTCACAGCTGTGCTTTGCTTATTCCTGCTTTCCATGATTAGGTCCAACCATAGGAGAGCAATGCAAAGTAAATCTATCCGCCATGATGGTAGAGAGGAATCTGCCGTTCACAGCAGCATTTAGCTAATATTTAAGGAGGCACAGCTTATGAGGCCATACAGTTATGGACGAATTGTTTGTGCTGCAAGTTATTTACACCTGTTCCGTGTTTTACACCATTCCTTTAATTATAAATATCCACATTTGTGACTGCGCATTTCGCAGAGGAGAGAAACTCATAAACATATGGATACACATTGCCATTGAATCCTCGTTAGTATAGTGGTCAGTATCCCGCCTGTCACGCGGGAGACCGGGTTCCCCGACAGGGAGACAACTTTTTTGGGCATTTTTATTCTTGAGAAATATTATTGCACTGTCCAGGGAATATTTTCTTATTTATTTTATGCACATATTTACAAATGCACTTGCATCGATTTTAATTTCGAAACTTATGGAACACTTATGAGGAAAAAAGCTTAACAAATGCTCGACTTCTCGGAACAGGTAGCACTATAAACTGCCACTGTACACATTTTCAGTGCAAGAATACACACGCTTTAAGTGCATTTTAGGAATGGATTATTACTGCCAGTCATTTTAAAAAGATTCAATAACAGATTTCACCACTCTTCAGCGGCCTTCTGCCCTTTTCACAAGGGGTGCCATGATTTAGGGGAATGCAAAAGGTCACTCACAAACAGTGGTTGTTGAAGTGTAGGCAAAGAAGTAGTGGAACTATGTTCCCTGCTGGCTCACCCCTGCTTCCACAAGCACCATTGCGTAATGTCCTATTTCTATTGTTTCCTTTGGTAAAGAAGACCCTGTCTCCTTTCTACTGTTATGGTGGGTTGGAGCACACATGTTCTGAGATAGGCAGAGATCCCGCCAGAGCGCCAGATCGAGGTTTGATATTAAATGAGATCACACGCTACGAGATTGCCTCCTTGCTTTATTGAATCCTGTTATAATAATGCAATATTATTGGTATGCATGATCACGCAGTCTGAAATACAACAATGGCAGCAAGGTAATTCCTCGAACGAGCGGAGTGTTCGACAGCAGCAACCTGGTGAAACTAAAACCCCCAGCTGTCCTGAACCACTGCGTGCGGAGCCAAGCACGCCTGCGCCTTGCTCCGGCCCATGCAGCATTGCCATTCTGCTCCCCATGTCAAAGACGGTGAGACCGACGAGCGTGGGAAAGTGAATTACACCGCCACGGAGGAAACATTGAAATGTACGATTACTTAACAGCAGGCACACCTGGCATGTATGACACGTGCAAATGCCAGCGAATGCTGTTAAGAAGCGAATATAACAGCACAACGTTCCACAGTGCCATAGATGACCAGCACCCACTTCAAAGGACATTAACCCTGTGTTATCAAGCAGCAAAAACCGAGACAAGCTACACACGCTGCCACCAATTATTCACCCTGCATCGTCCAGACAACGTTCACAAGAAAATCTGCAGAAACTCATTACTGCAAAGCCTACGGTGAGAATTCACAATACTGAGTCCCTGCCATCATGCCAGGCAATGAGGCAAACAGCTCGCAAAGCCCTCAATCAAGTTCCACACCTGCACTCCCGCGCTCAGGGAAGAAGGGAGTCATGGCTCCTTACAATTACAGGCCTTGCCACACTTTGACATTTCAGACATGAGTAGCCTGGCACCGAGATGGGTTAGGTGGCTTAAGGAGCTACATATTTATACCGATGCGACAGGTGGCTGCGAAGAACATTGTCTGAGAGGGATTCTAATGCATACACTAGGCCTGGTGGTAAGAGACATTGGGCCTCATTATGACCCTGGCGGTAGCCGTGCCAGTGAAAAGAGCACGGCTGCCGCCGGAGTCCGTTTTTTTTCTAGCGCCGGCAATGGGGACTTGCCGGGGCATTACAGCCCCAGCGGTGCAGGTAATTCCCCATTGCCGGGCACCAGGAAAAATTGCTCCCAACTCCCATTCGAGTCCCATTGGACTCAATGGGAATGGGAAGGACAGAAGCACCCGCACTATGTGCAACGATGCTGGTGCATCCGTCAAGGTCTGCGAGTGGGTGCCGTTCGGCCCCTCAGGTCTCACCTGGCGGGCGGAAAGGCACCCGCTTGCAGAACTTGGAGTATGCCAGTCCGGTAACAGTGCTGGTAGCTTACCAGCACGGTTGTTACCAGACCGGCATACTCATAATGAGGCCCATTGTATTTGAGATGCCACAAAACAATACAGACACATTTCAAGGTGTAATTGACTCGCTAAATAATTATTTTGCACCGTCAAGGAACGTAGATTACGAGATACATATTTTCCATACAACAATGCAGGATAAAGGCAAAAATATGGACAATTTTGTAATGAGACTGCGTAAACTTGCAAAATATTGTGATTTTGGCAGATATTCGACAGAGGAAGCACTTAAATTGCAAGCCATTGCGGGATGTGAGTCCCCTGAATTCAGAAAGAAAATACTTCAAAAAAGCAGAACCTTGGAGGAAATTCTATAGCTAGCGAGAGCGGATTCCACTCTGTCGCTGCAAACAGAGTCCCTCAGCAACAGTAAAATAATTCAATCTGCATTACCCGCAATTTTGTGCCCCATTAGCACATCTGAGAATGCTGCAGACCAGAGAAAGTGCTACAGATGTGGATACAAGTTCCAACATGTCAGCCCGTGTCCAGCCAGAGGCCATCATTGTGACAAATGCGGGGGTGAGAACCACTGTCAGTGTGCAAGAATATCAGATTCTATCAGTCAACGGAAACCAACAGAGACGTCAGGAAGCAAGATGGCCGTCGCTCCAGGCAGGAAAGTCCACGACCCACCACGTGGCGATCTCCTACGACCAGCAGACGGAGCTCACACAGTGGATCGCGAGAGTCATCACGCAGAGACAGACGGCATGAAGAAAGAAGAGACAACTCCAGTCGACACAGGAGCAGACAGGACTCACAAAGACGACCACCACAACAGAAAATCGGGTATTTAGAAGAGTCCCTGTGATACTGACATGCCTCGAACTCCTCCTCATCGAGTGAAGACAGAAAGAGAGGATACGTCCATGCCATTGGAAATGATACTGCTGCCGAATACAGCCCGACATTATTGCTACAGATAAATGGACAGAGCCGCAAATTCCTGATTGACATCAGAGCTACATTAAATGTTATTAAGGGGGACACATACAAGGAGTTGAGCAAAGCTGATACCGAAATATACCCATATGGCTCAAATAAACCCCTCAACTGGCATGTTTACGGCCACGTGCTAATATAAAGACAAAAGCCTGAAAGTCAAAATCTATGTCGTAAAAGGAGAAGTGCCAGGAGGAAGCCTACTCAGTTTTCGGCCAGCTATTCAAATGTCCTTATACACATAGGGCCTCATTACGAGTTTGGAGGCACCCATGGTGCTATTAGCATCATGGCTGCCTCCAAAATCGTGTCCGGATTCTGTGAATGAGGAATTACCGGGTCATTCCAACCTTGGAGGACCCTGTATTTCCTCATTCACAAAACCAATCCCCATTCCCATTTGAGCCCCCATAGGGCTCAATGGGGATGGAGCTAATAAAGGGCCCGTTAATAACGGGCCCGTTATTAGATTCTTGGTCCCCTTGCGGGACCCGCTAAGAATGTCTGGTCTGACCAGACGTTCTGTGCGGGTCACGCAAGGGAGCCTTGTAATAGGGAGGAATGGGTTTACCGGCACCAGCACCATTACCGGTGCCGGTAAACCCATTCCTCCAACCTCGTAATGAGGCCCATAATGTACCAGTTTATGTCTGCATACACGTCCAGCCCAAAAGAGATGATAAAGAAAATGTTCCTGGCTTTGCTCAAAGGATTGGGAAAACTCAGACAAACAACTTAAACTACACATAAACCTGCAGATACAACCGATAGCCCAACACTACAGGGGCATACCCCTGAACATCCAAAGACACGTGGAAGATGAAATACAGTGCTTATTAGAACAAGACATTATTGAACCCGCATCAGGACCCACACCTTGGGTGTCCCCCATGGTGCCTGTGCCCAAAAAAGAGAACAATACCAGCATACACATCTGTGTCAACATGAGAGCTCAAAACATAGCAATAGAAAGGGACAGGCATTTAGCACCCTGGATGACGGACATGATGCATCTACTACATGGGGCAAAGATATTCTCCAAACTCAATTTAAATAAAGGGTATTACCAACTGGAATTGCACCCATCCTCCAGATAAATCACTACCTTCTCCACACACCTGGTATTATTC
Organism: Ambystoma mexicanum; assembly: GCF_040938575.1. NCBI lineage: Eukaryota > Metazoa > Chordata > Amphibia > Caudata > Ambystomatidae > Ambystoma > Ambystoma mexicanum. The sequence continues at coordinate 8,804,608 of NW_027182322.1, forward strand.
AGGTACAAAAGACTCAGCTTTGGAGTATTGTCAGCTGCCGAAATATTTAAAAACGAAATCCATTAGGTCATCAAGCACATCCCAAATTGCTTAAACTACAGAGATGACATTCTGATATTTGGCACCACGCAAGCAGCACATGATGACGCACAAAGAAGAGTGTGTATGTCGGTTGACGTCACCCATTTGACATTGAATGCTGACAAATGTTAACTCAGTAAATCAACTCTAGAGTTCTTCGGTCACATATTTTCAATCAATGGACTACAACCTGACCCGGAAAAAGTGCAGGCATTAGTGTAAGCCCCTACCCCCTCTTCCGTGTCTGCAGTCAGGTCTTTTCTAGGAATGGCAAGTTATTGTACGCAATACATTCTGGACTTTGCGTCGGTGAGCACGGCACTCTGGTTACTCAGGGGAAAAGGACAAGAATTCTACTGGTCCAATGCATGCGAAGAAGCATTTCAGGAAATCAAGAAACGCATTGCCTCTTCATCCTGCCTGGCATATTATGATCCGGACCTTAACACAGAGGTGACAGTTGATGCCAGCCCTGTCGGTCTATGAACGATCCTAGCCCAAACAAAACCAGGAACCTCGACACACCGAGACGCATTGTAGCGTACGTAAGCTGTAGCCTCCCAGCAACAGAGTGTGCATACTCCCAGCCGGAGAAGGAGAGCCTGGCTGGTGTGTGGTCATGTGAACATTACCATCTGTTCCTATACGGACACCCATTCACCATCATCACTGATCACCAGGCCCTCACCACCATATATGGCAAACAAACGGCCAAGATGCCACCACGCATCGCAAGGTGGGGACTTGGACTGCAAGAATACTCATTAAAAATCATACTCCACCCGGGGAAAGACAACAACCCGGCAGACATCTTATCCATGGGATACCCACTTCCCGGGGCATGATGAGAGACAGTCCATCAAAGCTAACCAGTACATAAATTATCAAATAAGAAATGCGCTCCCCAAGTCCATCACGAGTGCCCAACTATTAGAGAGTATGTACAAATACAAATACAAATACAAATGAGCAAAGACCACCTGCTCCAGAAAATACAGGAATGCCTGCAGCAGAAGGAAAAAGGCACAAGGTTGGCAGACCAAGCAGAAGTGGGAGAACCAGAAGAGGGTCCTGTTCCCTCGAACTCCAAAGTGCAGAGGCTGCTCAATGGAAGATGTGCAGGAGAGTTGTCTTTCTCCATGTGAGCCTGATTGCTATGGTTGCTGAGCTGTGGACGTGCAGAAGACAGAGGCAAGAACATGGATCTCGGGAACAAGAGGGGCTCCCAAAACGTGTAACCTGGTCTGCAGATGCATCTACTGGAGAAGGGTGTGGGTCCTCAGAGAGCCAGAAGCAGTAGAAGTTGTGGCAGAAGTCTGGAAAGCAGTGCAACCCGCAGTGCAAGTGTCTGAGAAGCCGACGAGTGAAGCACAGCATTCTAAAACCTTGCGCAAGCATTGTTGGCAATAGTATCCAGCTCCCGGTTAACTCGGCAAGACTTAAAGCGAGTAGAAGTTGTTTGTTGCATCTGAAAAACCATTAACAATAGAAATTTTGCACTTGCGTACAACCTGAAAGATATACTTTCGTGAGAAGCCAATGTTGATTAAATTCATTGTTCAAGCATTTAAAGACTGTTCCTGCTTAAAGGAGTGGTTGTGTGTTTTTAATTAAGGAGAGGGAACGCTTGTAAAACCATTGCTGAATACCTAAACTTGACATTACAAGAGTTACAATCTTTACCTCATGAAAACTACATCAAAGAATTGTCATGTGTACCTAATTGTGATTCCCAAAGATGAATTGAACTCTATCCTTCACTTTCACACGGAAATACAATTATATACCAATCTTTAACTTTTGAAACTACACCAAGTAGTGGTCACGTGTGCCTATTTGTGGTTTCTAAAGAAAGACTGAATTCTATTCTTTATCCTAACACAGTTTGAAGTTTGAAGTTTTGTTTATTTATAAAGCGCAAACCAGGCCCAGGGGCAACCGGGCGCATAATCTTGCAAGCAGGTACAGTAAACAGTGCATACACAGTAAATTTACACACACAAATATATACAATAAAGTGTGCAGCAAGAAATACATTGGCAGATTAAGATACAAATACAAAGGAAGGTGTATAACCCATAATTTATATTACAAGTGGCAGGCAGGTCTGAGCATACCTTTTATATATAAGAAGTTAACGTCTTTAACTGTTGAAGAGAACAAGCATTGCCCAAGCCCAGAGTCTCCCCAATTAACACTGATACCAGCCTTTCTCAGAGTTAAGCAATTTAACTGTACTGTGAAGTTGATAACAGTGTATTGGCCTAGGATACAAGTGTGCAAGCATTACATTACCTGAAGCTAGGAGAGTGCACCAAGGCTTCTGGGTAATACATTGGGCTGATAACTGGCAGAAAGGTGCAGGTAAAAGTGGGGCAGGGAAACTGGCTGCTTGTAAAGACTATTTTGAAGTTGACACAACCTGTAGTGCCAGAGACTGGAAGACAGAGAGAAGTGAGTCTTAAAGGCAATCCCCGGTTGTTATTGTGGCAGACAGACAAGCGAGGCAAAGTGGCTGCCCCTTTATTCAGAGGAAGAGTGCCTTACCTACTTGAAGTTGTTGAAATACTTTGAAGTGTGTCTTGTTGAAGCATGTCTAAAAGTCCAAAGTACTGAAGCGGTGATAGTAGTCCAAAGTACTGCAGCTGTGGTGGTATATCTGGTTGTCAGTGGATGCAACATTGAAGTAGTCCAATCAAAGAGGAGCACTGTGAGACAAAGTTGACTGTCCTCATAGAGAATAAAGTAGAATGAAGTTGTCAAAGTTGAAGCAGCAGCACGTAGAAATCATCCTGACAAATATACCATTGTGAAGCCTAAAACAGTAACTAAGAGAATATTAACTGCTAACCACGAGCTCTGCATCACTGTAGTTGTGGATATTGCATTTCTTTTGAACTGTGGCAAGTCTTCTTGAGGGGGTGGCAAAGCCTCGTAGCCAGGATTACCATTGGTGCTATTTGAAGGAAGTGGAAAGTGGATATTTCACAGAGGGGAAGAGATTTGCTGTCACTGGAACTTTGGATAACAAACTTGTACATTGACTTTGAAATGCCAAGAACTGATTTGAAACATTTCTTTCTTTGATTGAACACCCACCATCCTGTCCTTGAATCCTGGGGAAAGGACATAGCCCAGGTGCCTAGAAGCTTGTTCAGAGGCTGTGACTGTTGTTCATGTGATGTTGTATTGCCATATATTTTCTTTGTGTATTTGTTGCTGTCGGAGGACCAGTTATCCTATGTTAGTGTTTTCATTTAGCTTTGGTTGGCAGGGAGATCCTTAGCAGAGTAGGGATAGTGAGTCATTTTGGAACATTTACATTTTTGTACATTTTCTTTAAGAATAAAATGGCTTTTGTTAACAAATCATCCAACAGTTGACCGCCTCACATGACTGACCCCTCACACCTGTCAACCAAGGCATACACTCAATATTCTGACAACACTTGTCTTGATCACATACACAAGATTGATGTGAGGATGTTTTTGACTTAGTTTCATTTTCTATATAGTGTACATGACATGAAAAAACGATTTTTTATATAAATCTGGATTAAAAATATTTGTTATATTCATAATACATTTTTCTTTTTTTTCAGAGGCCTAAGGCAATAGGGACTTATTTTCTTTTGGCTCAGTTCCAGTGGTTTGTGTTTAGTTCCTTCAGGCAGCATAATGCCATCCAGTGACTGATGGTTGTGGGACAGTTGGTGATGTTTTGAGAGATAATAGGGGTGAAGAATAGGAAGGAAAATAAGATCTATATGTTATCAGCAAATGGGCAATAATAAAAGCCGAAGGTGTGGAAGTCTCATCTAGGGCGGGCAATGCAGTGTGAGAACAGGAGCATGCCAAGGACAGATCCTTGGGGAACTGCCTTAGGAATGGGATGGGGTTACCATTCGAGGAGATGGAAAATGAGTGGTCAAAGTGGTAGGAGGTGCACTACCATTTAAGCTAAGGGAGAATATGGTTTGTGAAAGGGAAGGATGGGCCCCAGTGTCAAAGGTGATGTTGACGGCTGCTTTAGAGACAGCTAAGGAAATGCTAGAGAAGACAAAGACACTGAAAGGGGGAGAGGTATGAAGAGGTGAAAGGTACAAGTGGTTGCATTGTTTGAGTTGCAAAGGGGTCAACAGGTGTGCAGAAAGGTTTAAGCAAGCAGATCAGTTGAAGGTTTGTGCAAGAAGCGGGGGATAAGATAGAAAGGATGCAAGGGGGTGATCCAAGCTGGTGAGAAGGAGGGATAGAAGGGAGACCTGGAAGTGGTTTTAAGGTATCACATAAATTAATGATATTGAATGAAGAGTACGAGGCTACACGGAAGGCGGTAAGGGTTAACGGTCACCGGTAATGGTACCGGTGACCGTTAACCCTTACCGCCTTACTACAAGGTCCTTTGCGGCTAGGTACTTTAACGCCTGCTGTTTAGCAGGCGTTAAAAACCAACCCGCAAAGGGACCGGGGTGCTAATTACGGTACCGCAATTTGCGGCACCATAATTAGCACCTTCCCCATTCCCATAGAGCCCTATGGGGCAAAAATGGGAATGGGGAAGGGCAATGGGGGAAGGGGGAATTACCGCCCCGCCAACCTTGGAATAGGGCGGTAATTCCCCTTTCCACCAAGGCGGTGCCGGTATTTTACCGGCATGGACCAAGGTGCTAATAGCACCTTGGTCCTCCGCCTACCGTGTAATGAGGCCCAAAGTCATCAGCTACGAGAGAGGAGGATTGGGGTCATTTTGTAGGAGAACATAACAAAGTCTTGAGGGTTATGGAGAGTGTCTGAGGATGGGAAAAGAGAGACAAAATCAGGTCTGTGAAGGAGGAGGATTTGGTCTAAGGTTGCGTGAAGGAAAGGAGAGAGTCTTTGAAGGCAGCAAGAACATTGAGGGTGTTACCTAGGTGGTGACGTATGGTTGTCTCTAACTGTTGGATGGCCAGGATAGTTCCTGAATGCTTTTTAGGGAGAGAGGGAGAAAAGAGTGGAAATGTTTGTGATAGTCGCAGGTGAGTGGAAAGAATGGTTTTGAACTCTGTAGGGCAGTTCAAAGGAGTGGGCAAGGGCAGGAGAGAGGGCTAGATGAGCAGATTTTACTTGGTTCAGTTTGGCGGCCATGGTGTTCGGTTTGTACTTTCTATTGATGTTTTGAACTTTTTTTTAAAGATGACTATGGGGATCCCTAAACAGTACAATTTCTAGATACACTAATGATTATCGGCAGTCACCCATTGTTTAAACTTTTCATAAAGGAAACCAGAAAGAATCACTGCATCCAACTAAAATGCCTTAGTCCCAGTTACTTCAATTGAAAATATGAGCATGTACTGATGATTATTGCCATGAATCAGTGGTATAAATGTATCAACTATTCAAAGGGAGAGGATATTCTACTACAGTGCACATTATCCCCTGTGTTTCTGCAGAGAGAATAGGTGAGGGCGAGCTCCCTACCACATCACACTGATAGACATCCAGGTTGTGTGGCCACCCGGACCGCTTTCCATTTAGAGTTCCTGAAATATGGCTGATTAAACAAACCATTTTGAAACATTGGCCAGTAGTTCAAAATAATATTAATTGGCTAAAGGGGATAGGGAGGCAGATATGTTATTGGACTTCATAGTGTGATGATTCGCTAGGCGTCATCACTACCTCCCCAGGGAGGAGCCCCTTCTCATTAGGCTAGAGGGGTGCAGCTGCTACCCTATAGTACCCATAGGGGTGGTTTTATGAGGGATAACCTCATGGGAGCGAGCTCCGTGTCTAGTGACAAGGACGACCACCTAAGGTATGAGCCACGTCACCACAGCACATACTCCCAGACTCTATCCCAATCTCTCTCCTCCTTCAACCTCTATCCTTCTATCTATATGTGCTGTTGTCAGTTCGAGAATATCGGGATGAGGACGAGTCCTAGAAGTTCTGCAGATCTGAGTGATGGGACGAGTTGGCCCCGCAGAGAAATTAAGCTCGAAGGGCCAAGGACATTGAAGAGGGACTTGAATCCCAATGCCAACCACTGCCAACCAACCACTATAAACATCATGAAAGAAATACGAATCGTAGACAAAGTCCAGGGCTGTGGTGGAAAAATAGCTGTGAGAGACTGTAAGTGGGAGCAGCATCGGTCTTGGGAGATTCAAACACACTGGATGAGCAAAGGAGCAGAAGACGCTCGTGGTCATCCGCGTTCGAGCAAAAAGTACCTGCTGGAACGGTCCTGTGTTGAGAGGTGTCAAGCAAGTGAGAAGAGGAAAGAAGCAGCACACAACACTGTCCCTTCACTGCCACAAAGCCAAGACACTGCCGAGACCAAGCAGATGGGCCACGACCCCAAAGCAAATAAGGGAATGCAGGGAAATGAACAAATCCTCCTCCTCATGGAAGCCACAGACCACCGGGGAAGGGTTGAGGACCCCAGCCCCAAAGCCAGAGGAAGAATCCTCACTGCAGTGGCATTCATAAGACCACTGACCATCAGGGAATGCTCTGCGGCCCCATACCACAAACCCAGAGCCTGAGATGGAAGGTCCTGCAGCCCCATGGCGTACAAAAGACCACTGTGAAAGCCAACAGTGAAAAGGGCATCAGAAGTCATCTTCCTCAGCACAGTGGTTGGTCACAGACCACTGTTACAGCCAAAAAGTGAAGAAGGCATCAGAAGTCCTCTTCCTCAGCACAATGGTTGGTCACAGACCACTGTTAAAGCCTATACTGAAAAGGGCATTGAAAGTCACCTTCGTTTGCCTAATGGTTGGTCGAAGACCATTGCTAAAATCAATGGCAAAGAGAAGAATACAAGTCATTTCCTTCATGGCAGTACTTGTCAGAGTAGTGTACCAAGTACGCCAAGTCCAAGAAGAGAAATGAGGATATAGGACCCAGATCCTGAGAGAGACACAAGTCCTTGTGGCAGTACTTCGTAGGTACGTGAACCAGGTCTGCTGAGTCAAAGAAGAAGAATCTGGGTCTGGGTCCCAAGCACAATTGGAACCTTTATGGTATTGAACATAGGAGACACTGGAGTATCCAGGGGAAGGGTGTTATTCCCCCTGCGTCTAGTGTGGTTGGCATGTTCTAAAGAGAAGCATCAGGAGGAGGGAGTCATCGTCCCCCCTAATATCAAGTGTTAAAGGAAACTTTCAGTCAGGGGAAAGGGGGCATTCCCCCTGATTCAAGTGGAAGAAGTAAGGACAGGCTTCCAGCCAGGAAGAGGGAGCAATGCCCCCTGGGTCTAGTGTGATTGGCATGTCTGGGGGTGTCCAACTGTTAACCCATTGAATTGACTGGTGTGACAAGAGATATATATAGCCCAGCCTGGCACTGTGTGACCGGCACATAGCTGGCTGTGAAGATTTAGAGTTTCTGGAATCTGTCGCTGTCAATTTTACCATCTAACTAAATTGATACGCCATTATATTCGAGACTACCTGCAGTTCGTGCCGCGGTTTGAGCAATATAACCACCATTAGTCTACGATGTGCATTTAAGTTGCACAATTGAGTATCCAATGACTATGCCATCGACGGGGCATGAATATACACATTTTTGCAATCAATTTAACTTGTAGATTGACACACCTAGACATGTAGCTGTGTCAGTCCTATTTTCATTTCCATGAATGGAGGAGTCTACTATAAGTAGGATGTACTCCCGGGCGCCCCGTTTCACTACGCGAGTTGAATCACACAGAAGGGGCGCTCCGCGGGTATGTTTGACATCCAATTTAGCCGACATGTTAAAATGCCGGCACACAAGAGCTACTGATTGCCGCGTATGCCACAAACTATGTTATTGTTGTCATCTGTACTTGATGATAATATATGGCGCGGGCTATAAAGTTGTTTCTTTTGAGTGACTGAGCTAGTCATTTGAGATGGTATTGCCGACGCCGTGTTGGGCAAATATTTGTTTAGCAGAGCCGATAGTGGACGAATCAGACTGTATGTTGAAACTAGTTATGAAATACATCCTAGTGACTAGTCCCATGTAGAGTTCTAATGGTTAATATGCATGTTTTGTCATGCAGATGCCGCTTGACAATTGATGTGATCATGGTGTGGACGACATCACGGGTGAACAGATTGCCAGCCCCCACGTTCAGATTTCTTACAGCACGCTTTATTGACGGTCAGCGTGTTTTAGTTTTATCTTCAGTATGCCTCTGGTATAAATGTTGGGTACAGGTGTGGGGTTTCACGAGTGGCAATGTGCGTACCCCAGCTAACATCAAGCTGTACAATACTGTTTTACAGGTACTATAGACATCAGTATTCATATGACGCACATCATGGTGAAGGTCAACGGACTAGTGGTCTAGCCGAGTAATGCACCTTGGATTATGTTGTGATGCATATACACAATGTTAACAAGTAAGTCCTATAATGTTAGCAATTATGCTAGGATGGCCTAATTGCACTGGGCTACATGCAGGTTAATTCTGGGCCTATATGTTTTACAGGCGTCCCAGTACACTTCTCTCTTGAGTACCTGGGATCCACTCCTTCGACTTGCGCCACCACCAACAATCAAATTTAGAGATGAGTGCGAGCCATTACAACCATTTACGGTTGATATGCATAAGTGTAGATGTGGCTAACAAGAAATGAGGTTGGATTGTAAATGCCTGTTTATGTGTTTGTTTTATGTTGAAAGAAACTGTTGGAGACATCTTCCACCAATATCTGTTATGAGTGTGAGGGAAGTACCACTCTCGTTTTTGTCCTGAAGAAGGTCGGAACTACATTGGGCTACTACTTCAGGCCTAACCGACCGAAACATATGTAGACGATGCAGTCTATAAGCAATGCTATTGGACTTATATCCACACCATCAGGAATCTAGGGTGCAACTGAAAGAATATATTGTCTTGTTTATGATTACAAGAAAGACTTCAATGGTAGCTGGATTTTCCTATATATCGAGTGTATTGTGTTTGACATTGAATGTGTGATAGTGTGGTTGAGTATGAAAGGTGGGAAATGGTAGATGTCCAAGAACATGACTGATTATGTATAATAATTGTGTGGTTTTTTTAACTTTGAGATATATTTTTTGAATTACACTGATGAATTAGAATTGACTTTTGTGTACAGTGTGTTACTCCAACCTCAATACCAACATCCATTAAAAAAAATATATAATTGTATATTGTACCTGAAGGATCTTTTTGGTTGACAGGTACCCTTATTATTGATATGTTGTAAACAGAAGTATCAGGAGGCAGGAGGCATCCTCCTGATATCAAGTGTTAAAGGAAACTTTTAGCCAGGGGAAGGGAGGCAGTCCCCCTGATTCAAGTGGAAGAAGTAAGGACAGGCTTCCAGCCAGGAAATGGGAGTCATTCCCCCAGTACATTGACTTCAAAGTGTTAAAGGAACCTTTCAATTGGCGGAAGGGAGGCATTCCCCCTGATATATCAATGACCCAAAAGGAGAAGGGTTGTTGGGCTTGTTTTCTTTTGTTTGTTTGAGGACACCTGAAATGGTGAACATTGTTTGAACTTTGCTGTATTGAGAGCATGCAACCCAGGGGAAGGGTGTCATTCCCCCTAGTGAGAACTATTGAAGTTCCTGTAGTGAACTGTGATCACAAACCCAGGATAAGGGAGACATTCTTCTGGGCACCGAACACTTTAGCCTTATCTACTTTAGTTATGCATGTGAGGGACAGAACCAGTGATTTTGGCACATGATAGTGGACACTTAAGTTAAACAGACATTCTGACAGATCCTTTTTAGTCTTTAGTGGAGGCAGGGAATCCCCTCATATAAATAGGGACAGATAATCTTTTCTCTTTCTTTTTTAATAAGAATAAAAGCCTCTGCAACCATCATGCCACCTTTGTGTGAGTCTCCTTCTTCTGCACCCTTACAGTAGCTATAATGATACTGACCAGAAAAACTCTGCCCATAAAATGAGGAGTGAAGTTGGATTACACCTCAGATTGTATTTATGGCTACATGCCTGGTGCAGCTTGTAATGATATAGATTAAGGCAATGTGGATAACAGGTAACAACCATATTCTGCACCCTTTTCATACAATGCATTAAATACATATATTGCTACCCATCAACAGGGAATAAACCTATATTGCTTACTATGAAGTATATTTGTGGGCATATGCATATATGAATTAAGTGAGAGACAATCCTTTTCCACATGCTTTCTTATGGTGTAATGCACACTTCAGGATAGAGAGCAAGCCTTTCTACGGGAAATCCTGAGATGAGAAAGGTTTTCATCTAACTTCACACTATTTTCAAGAAAATCAATATGTCTCATTTCAGCACTAATTTCATTTAGGGATGTCTGGCGATGTTTACTTAGACACTTTGTATAGATGAAGGTATCCACTTTAAATGTCCCAAAAGTGAAAGAACCACAAATATATTAATATTTGAGGTTCCTGCTACTAGGGTTGAAAAACCTGCTAGAAGGCTCAAGGCTAAATGGTTTAATAGAATGGAATTTGTGCTCAAGAGAATCAAATTCGAAACTTCTATCTTAATACATTCTACATAGGGCTTATTGATATTCGGCTGAAATAGTACATTTTTTGGAGCCTACCACAGGTCTGTGTTGGAAACAATGTATGGCACGGGCTACTTCATACATATGGTGTGGTGGTGTATAGGGGTGCCAACCCCTCTCCCTCAACTGAGTATAGATAATATGATAGGCAGATCAAATGGTTCTATTATTGCAGAAATCAGGATTATAGTGCTTTTATTTAAGGTAAAAAGTGCACATGGCACTGTGCGTATTTGTGTTACACTGACCCAGGAGGTGAAGGGTGCTTTATATATCACACACATACCATGAGTATATAATTATATATCATGAATAAGAGATACAAAGTGAGAGATGCTTAAATAAATAATATATCTCTGTCTGACACTGTATTAATCCATCAGGGAGCTATTTCAAAATGGATGACTAAAGTACAAAATGGTGTCTAGTTTTAAGACAGGTGTGAAAAACCCTGACTCATGCTGACAAGCAACAGAGATACATGAGACAGTCTTTGGCAGCATCTCACAGTAACATAATTAGGTCTGGAAGGTTAAACTTGGAACTTGGCAGGAAAAGCAGACAAGATTAAACTTGGATACATTTATCCATGGTGTTAATAAGAAGGGCATACTGTGCTTTATGTAGACCAATTTGACAGACCAGCTGCAGTATTTGGCATCATATAATAGAGGTTATTATTTTTACCATGGTATAGGCACTAACTAACTTGGCACAACCTCGAAAAGTAGATAATGAGTTGACATTGATGTGATAATGTTGTTTTTGGCAGAAATTGAGAAATGTCATAAATGTGTCCAGCCAGGTCTAAAATATGCTTATCAGGTCTGTGCATCAGGAAAGATAGTGGATGCCCACTATGCTAATGTGGGCTTGGGGTGCACCAGATAAGCCATACTATCATAGAGAAGTGAGTTTTGTCCTCTAGCTAAGAGGACCTATCAGAGCATACTCTAACCAAAGTAGTAATTTGCCTAAGGATGTTGCATCATCCAAATCGCCTATAAACGCACGTTGAAGGCAAAATGTGCTGAGTGCTTTTTTTCCAGATGGTGTCTTGTAAACTGCACCTAATAAAGACTGCTGAGATGAAAAACTCACGGGCGCCTGATTTTCTCCTGTCGCTGTCTCTGAGAAGTGTTCATAGATGCCAGATGCTTGATGGGATGGGAAGAGGACCCCCCCCATTCAGGAGTGCCTGAAACTGGTTCCTTTTTTGGTGCAGGGTTTCAAGTTCTATTTCAGAGGCGTCAGGCTCCATGTCTTCTGTGACTCTTGAGTTGGCATTATTTCATATAAATCGTTCTAATGATGACTCGGAGCCAGAGGTTGTTAAATCGAGAGTCACAGTCCATGCCTTGGGCAGAAGGGTTATTGTACCCCATTAGGAGCAAGTAACTATGGAATTGTTCAAAGAATGGAATAATTTGATGTCTGTGACTACGACCTATGAGGAACTGATACATAAAGATGCAGAAGATTATTAAGCCGCAGCAGACATACAAGCCGAGTTCTTATCTGTGTAGTGTTTATCTTGTACTATGTAACATCATCTTTTACCTTTGTTAACTTTAGTTTACATGTACGGAAAAGCTATACTACAATATGTCATTTGGAATTGAAGATATCATGGAAATCTGGGGGGTTGATTTAGCGGGCCTGTATGTGACCAAGGGAGGGTTAGTGTCATGCATGATGAAATGGTTATTTTTTGCCATCATTTTAAAAAATGATATCGATTTGAGAACAATTATGTCAGATGTTCCATGATTTGCCTTTAAACATCAGTCTAGAATTTTGAATATGGTCACTCTTGCTGATCATAAATATTTGAAAGATTTTCAAAGGTTTTTGATGACTTATAAGAAAATAAATTTTCTGTATTTGAATTGTGTGTCGCGTCCAACAACATTTTGAGAGGTGTTTATATCACACAATCGAACAGTGAAGTAAAGTCTTTTAGAGAGATTTCACTACTTGGCAAACAGATTATGTGATATTTTGTGTGAAGTGTCCCTTTAGTTTGTTTTTTTAGTGGCCATACCAGTGACAATCTAAACAATTGTGTCATGAGTGTCATCATGCCAGAGTCTAACCTCCACCCAAAGGTGTTAAAATGTCCACCTGGTACTCTGGTGGGTTTTGTGGCTGAGAATAGTGCTGTACCTAGCATAGGGCTCTGGAGGGGGTTGGATCTCTGTGCTTAGTGCAACAGAAACCACTACGACTGAAAAGCTGACTGGCTTACCTTTAGATGGTAATATCGTTGTGACTCTACCTTTCAAGTATCTAAGAACCAATTTGTATTACTGTTGTATTTGACATTAACTCTTATCAATAGCTTCCCTACATGGTGTTAGCACTAAACCAAGAAATATTTACACTTTCAATATAGTGGGCCTCATCACGAGTTGGGTGGTAGACCTTAAATGTGGTGGTAATGGGGTTACAGCTGCATTTAAGGGTCTGCCCAATCATGAGTATGGCGTGTTGACCCCCAGCTCAGAGCTGGGGGCAAACACGCCAAACAAATTATAATTTTTGGAGCAATTACCATCAATGATACCGCCTGCGATAATTGCGCTGAAAATTCCCCATTGCGTTCAATGGACCTAATGGGAAATGGGGAACAATGTTTATTGGCCAACCCATGATCCAGCAGTAATACCGCCAGATGGGTGGGCAGTAATGCCAATAAAGTTGGGTCGGGATACCAACCAACTCGTGATGAGACCAGTGTCTTTTATACTCAAATATATAAACATTAAGAATGCATTCACTCTCTGGATCAGTATTTATTTACATTTATTCTCTTAGAGATAATATGTGAGCATTCAAAATAATAAGCCAGTGGTTTGCAACCTTTCACTCACCAGATGTTGTGGGCTAGAACTCCCATCAGTCCTATTAAACCTAGATAACAGGGAGCTATTGTGGGGGTTGTAGTCCAAAACGTCTGGCAAGCCATAGGTTGCATACCCCTGATATATCCAAAGAGTATACAGTCCCCAATATTAGTAATAAAGTCATTCAATAGAGTCCCAACATCCTATTATTCTATTCACCTCTAAAATATCAAAGCAACTTACAAGCAATCAGCGTTGTGTGTATCCATCGTGGCCTAGCAAAACGTACAATCATACTCACAATAGTGGTGCTGTCAGGATTGGATTGGCAAGCCAGGGGACAGGTGAAGTTATACATAACAACCCCTGTAAAACCCATTAAATTGAAAGGGTTAAATAAAACTCTGTCAAAGGTGCATAGTTTCTATGGGCTGTTAACTAAGAACAAAAAGCAATCTAAAGCTGTGGATTCATAATGTTACAGGTAAAGCATTGTGTGATACTTTCGGCCCAGCATCAAATGAACTGAAAGGCCATGTTAGGCCCAAAATGTGCAGAAATACCTTCTTGGCATGGGAAGGCACACTGGCAGAGTGGAAAGCCAGCCTCAAAGCTTCAACACTGTTAAGGTGCCTAGCAGACATTAATGCATGTACTTCTGCAGTGGAAGCAAGGAATATATGTAAAAACCAGGCTGCAAAAGGGAACCATGAAGGCACATTGTGAATGCCAGATTGAAACGGCGGGATTTCATTTGCAGCTGCCACATTGAGAATGTGGTGTTCAAATAAGGAGAAACACATGTATTTCCTTCGATGTGATTGATTTCCAAATACAGAAACTGTGATGTCTAAAAGTGTGTGCATTTTGCACCTTGAAATGAATATAGAAAAATGCTCCTTTGCCAAAATTAACATATCATGAGGAGAAAAATTAACAGTGATGGTGAGATGCAGTTTATTAAAAATAAATAAAAGACCTCATGTGCCCAAGGAATTAGAACCTTTACAAATATAAGTGTCTGTTGCTAGCGACATGACTGTACGTTTCTATTTCCTGAGCAGGATAATCTAGTGACCAGCAAAGAATTTTATTGGGTCTTGTTCTCTGGGATAAGACAGAGGATCGTCCATTAGCCTTGAGAGAATAAAGGCTAATGCCTTTAGCCCAGGCTTCAGTCAACAATAAGGCAGCAGAGCCTGGAGCATATGTTTCAAGCAAAATGAAACCCCAGGCAAGAAATAAAGCCTACAAAGGCAGTCTGATGGTCAGAAATTTCCATTTGTAAACATATGGCCATCGGGTTATATTAGGAATCATGTTTTACCCATTAACATTTGAACCATGATACTTACGGAAATGGGACATACACCATTTTAAAGCTTATTACGAGCCTCTTATGTTGATTCAACATGTATCAAAACTCGAAACCCTGTAACAATCAAACATTTATTTTTCAGAAAATGTCATGAGGCTGATACTCAGGGTAGTAGTAGATTAGTGAATGATGTAACTGTGTATAAAACTTGGTGATAATGACTTGTATTATTTGTGAGTATAGTGCAAACAATTGGTATTTGAACCTGCAACCTCGTGCCAACAAGTGGGTAATTTGAATGAGTCTGTCATGATTAGCTGTATCTAAAAATGTATATGTTATGTTTATTTGTAAAACCCAACCGGGCTGATACAACCAACTATCGTCCGATTGCCCTGTTGGACACCATTGGAAAAATCTTCGCCTCTTTTTTACGACAAAGGCTAACGGCATGGTCCATAGAAGAGAAAATCTTTGACATCCGGCAAACAGGCTTCACAAAAGGCGTAGGTGTGGAGGTAAACCTGCTGCTAATAAATATATTAAAACTTGAAAGCCTAAAAGCAAAGTCGAGATTATATCTGGCATTCATCGATCTGAGGGGTGCTTTTGATAGCGTAAACCGCAGTAACCTATGGCAAAAATTAATAAATTGGAAGTGTCCGAGCGACCTGGTTGCACCAATAAGAGCTCTACACACAGAGACTAGCATCAAAATAAGATTAAACAATCAAGGCTCACTATCTAAGCCGATCTCAACAAACTCAGGTGTGAAACAGGGATGCCCACTAGCAGCTGAACTTTTCAAATTGTTCATTTCTGACCTCCCAGCATATCGTAAAGATGTGCGTTGTTTTCCACCGAAATTGAACAATAATGAAATAGGATGCATAATTTATGCTGACAACGTGGTTTTGTTGGACCAAACACAGATAGGTCTGCAACGCCAGTTAACAAATCTTCATGATTATCTAAAAAAAAATGACTTGGAGCTGAACATCGAAAAATCCAAGATTGTCATCATCGGTCAACACCGCACTGACAAACAGAAAGCCTTTGTGTGGAAAATTGACGACAATCGACTTGATGTAGTTAATTCGATCAGATACTTGGGAATCTTTGCTGGGGAAAAAACTACAGGAAACTCGAAACTGCTAGACGAGTGGAAACAAATAATGATATCAACCTTATCTAATGCCGATCTGACCTTGCAAGACCTGCTGACGAGACCACAATCCATAAAAACAAAATTTGAGCAATGGTGCTGGATTAAGAACAACGAGCGATGTTTGCAGTTGAAGACCACCCTAGACTCTGGAATCGGAGAACACAAACTAAATGTTACAAGTAGATACTTAACGAACTGTCCATCTCGTCACCATCGCGAGCAGTTTCTAAGATTTCGACTAAACGCAATCAAAACAAAGGAAATGATGTGGGGTCGTCACCTTAAAGAAGCAAAGGATAATCTATGTCGCTTCTGTCATAGCGAAATAGAATCCTTAGAACATCTTATCACCAAATGCACGAAGACCACCTCAAAGAGGATGCAACATCTAGGAGAATATATCCCAGTAGACTGTATCACCCGAGACTGGTGGTCCTACGTAGCAGCCGGTCACAGCATAAAATTAAGCTATGCGGTAATAGACTACATAGACGCCTTAAATCTTGAAGATCTGCAAATGATTCTCTGAAATTGAATCTTTCTTCCCATTCAGAATATCTGATGCAGTACCGTGAATTGGCTTCTGGCTGGACGAATTTCGATGACTGATGTTATTTTGTAATAAAAGTCTGATGCCACATTGCTTGCAATGTGGTACTTTAGGCTGACGTTTCAATAAAAAAAAAAAAAAAAAAAAACAGGTTTCTGTCACTTAGGACTTTTTCGATGCAAAATTACATGTGTAAAAAATGTTGGTTGAATTCATACCTCCCTTCAATTCAACTTGAGAACTCCAAGAGCCTATTCGCAGAGAGGGGCTGGGGCTTGTGGAGAAGAGGACATTAAAGGTCCAATACAAATTTTGAACTAATAAGTTGGCACCTCCTAATTTTAATGTTTTGGAGGTGTGGCCTAGAGGGTAAAAAGTCCTTGCACAATGTGAGGGGGGAGAATTGCCTAAAAACCATCTGGGTGAATCCTGGGGAAAAAAATGCCTAAAAATCATCTGGTTAAATACTGAAAGAAAGAGCAGAATTTAAGCTTGCATGACAGCTGCCTAAACATCATTTGGGTGCAACTATTGAAAATTGCTGCAGGATTAATTTGGCCTGGGAGGCAGCATTTTGAGAAATACCGAAGCTGGCTTGAACCCACACCAGGAGAGGGTACAAAGGATGAATAGAGGGATAGAGCATGGAGATTATCCCTGACTGATGGTGGATTCTGATGTCCCTGTCCTGTCCCTGTAAGTAGAGCCCTTCTGACTTTCCCCGAGCAGCAAACCTTGAGGCATCAATGTAAGTAGTTTGTCCAACAGAACCAAGTGTGTTGGGGATCTGTCATAGTTAATATCCTCCCCTTAATTAGTGGGTCGGGGGCAAACTGACTAGGCCCTCAGCATATTTTACTGAATAATAATGTAATTCCCATATAGTCCTTGAATGCGGGAGGGGGGTAGTTTGGGGGAGTTCCAAACTGCAGCCCTCTTTCCTAGCGCTAATTCAAGTTATAGTCATTTATAATAATTGAGTATTCCTATTGACTTGCTAACCTCAAAACTCCCTCAAGGGAAGGGGTGTCTGTGATGCTGGAAATGCATTGGAGGGACAGGGCCTCTGTGTCCTTGTCCTTAATGCCTTTCTCATATATGTTCTGTCTTGTTTTCCACGCAGGGGTTCATGTGGGACACCTGGCGGTGCAGCTCTTCCTCTTTTTGGTCATGGTGAACAGACCCTTGGTATACCCTTATTGCACCCATGGGTGGGGGTACAACCCTGTACTCGTAGTGTTCATTTTTGGGCACCTGTGTGTGGCCCACAGAGCAGGATATGGGCAGGTGGCAGCACCATGCTGAATTGACAGGTGCTCTGAGTATCCTTCATTTTGGGATAACCAGGCCCTGCTGTTGGAATCAGTTGGTTCCTGATAGGAGACAAGATGGGCCCTGTGGTCTCCTGCATTCTATCGCCTGTTACCTTGTTTTCCCGAAGTCCCGGGAAACCCTGACTGTCCCTTCCCCCTGACTGGCTGTTGGGTGGAAGTTCCATATATGGTATTGCGGGGAAGTCCAGGCCAGACTGGCTGGAGCCTTCCCAATGACTGTATGTTGTGGGTACGCCCGTGGGGTGGGGCCTGGGTGAATGGAGTGTGTAACAAATACACATTTAATGTTATGGGTGTCTAGTTTCTGGTGTTTGACACAATGACTGAGACAGCCCTGCCCGAATCTAGTATGAATGCATTGTGGAGTGCTGAATGGCTGGGTACTTGTCCGAATCTACATTCCGTGTTGTGAGTGTCTGGATGGAGAAGAAAGGCCTGAATGCCTTGTGAGCCTGATTGGCTGCCTGGCTGCATGAATGCCCTTCTGGATGATTGTTTGCCTGAGTGCGACCCAGCAGAGTGAATGGTATATCTGGGGACCTCTCACTGATGGAAATCGTTCAGAAGCTGAAGTCGAAACTGATGCTTACTCTCGAAGCTGAGCCGGAAGAAGAAGGTTAACTGCTGTTTCCCTTCAATGTAATCTGAAAGCTGCTGTGTCTTCAAGAAACTGATCCAAGAGAGGACCTGGCTACGAGACCTCTTCCTGAGCTACAAGGGACCATCGTGCACCAGCTGATCTTTGCCAAAGCTCACTGGAAGCCAGACCTTTGAAAGGCTGCCGACCGGAGAAGGGGAAATCCGAAGTGAAGCACCCGGACATCCGTCCATCATCGTTGACCAGGGTTCGCAGGTTTGCTATAACCGCTGGAAGCCCGTCGAAGTGTGCTTCCCAGACACAGAGACAATTTGATGTTGTGCTGCTCAATGCCCAGAGCTGCAACGCTGCATTGCCTAAGACATTTGATTCAAGGACTCCCTTGCTCAGCATCATCGACTGCTTTGTCCGGCTGGAGAAAGTCAAGGTCGTCGACGACTGGGGAGAATCCGCTGGTGGGTTTCCCACCACCTGAAGACCGCAAAGACGCCACTGAGGATCCGACAGCCAGCCGTGGTCAGACTCCGATGACCTGATGCCCTTGATGGGCCAAAGTTCTTCATTAATTCTTTGTGGCAAAAAACTATATTCGTTAAGGTATACCGTACGCCTCATCTTGACAGGATGTTCACAAGCTTTCATCAACGAGCAATGCTAGGGACGAAGCTGCTTCCCCGACAACAGCGTTCCCCTTTTCTTCACTTGGAAACTTGATGACCCGTGGCTCCTGCCTTAAAGGGAGTTCACTCATCGAAGAACCCTATGAAACCAGGTACATTGGGGTCGTAGAACCTTTAGAAGAAATTGAGACTATATTGAGCATATCTCGACTGGGCTTGTCAATACGCTTTATTTACAGGTTGCCCGGGTGGGGGGAACCTCACACAGAACTGTCTTTAGGTAGACGCGAGGCTGTTCTGCCATTGGTTGATTTAACTTACTTTCTTTCTGTGGTCTATCGTTGATTCATCTTACCATCTGATTCGTATGTCATTTGAGCTGTTAGCAGTTGATGCATTTCAAAGGACATGATAGTTAAAGGGATGGTCTAGTAAAATTTTTTATTTAAAAAATAGATAGGCAACATAAATAAAAAAAATACTAGCATTCTCCGTTTTAAAACTTCCTATGTAAAATTTTGAGCTATTCAAGCTCAAAATTCGCAAAAGCAAGCACATGGGCGCATCCATTTTGTGAAATGGAGGCCCTCCTGTGCTGGCTTTTGCTTTTGCGGCACTAATGAAGGAAAAGCCAGCCAGCTGTAGTAAACAAAGGCTACCGCTGGGTGGCTTTCCCTTCATTAGTGCTGTAGGCGGAGGACGGGGACCGGAGACCAGAGCAGGAAAGCTGCAGCAGAATCTCGGTAAGTGCTATTTATTTATTTTTTTAAAATAAGCACTAGCTGCAGTTTTTTTTCTAAGTTTTCCTGGCTCCTCCAGCCTCCTCCTCCAATAAAACCGCAGCTTTAAAAACGTATTTATGTTTGCGGTCGCTTTTGAAGCGACCGCAAACATAAATACAACGTTATTGTGTTGGAAAACGCTGCAGTTTTTCTTTCCAAGTTTCTCAGGCTCCTCCGACTCGGAGGAGCCTGAGAAACTCGGAAAGAAAAACCGCAGCGTTTTCCAACACAACCGCGTTGTTTCTGCCTGAATCTGCTTTCCCATTTGGGGCTCTCGGGCTCCCCACGGGGAGCCCGAGAGCCCCAAATGGGAAAGCAGATTCAGGCAGAAACAACGCGGCATTGCGGAAAACAACCGCGTTGTTTCTGCCTGAATCTGCTTTCCCATTTGGGGCTCTCGGGCTCCCCATGGGGAGCCCGAGAGCCCCAAATGGGAAAGCAGATTTAGGCAGACAACGCAGCATTTAGCATTTCCCATTTGGGTCTCTCGGGCTCCCCACGGGGAGCCCGAGAGCCCCAAATGGGAAATCAGCTGTAGGTAGAAACACTACGCGGCATGTAAACATAACCGCATTGTGTTTCTGCCTGCTGTGGCTTTCACTTTGGGTCTCCGGTGCTGGAGCACCGGAGACCCAAAGTGATAGCCACAGCAGGCAGAAACACACGCGGTTGTGTTGGAAAACGCTGCGGTTTTTCTTTCCAAGTTTTTAAAGTTCTCAGTCGAGATATGCTCAATATAGTCTCGATTTCTTCTAAAGGTTCTACAACCCCAATTTACCTGGTTTCATAGGGTTCTTCGATGAGTGAACTCCCTTTAAGGCAGGAGCCACAGGTCATCGACATTCCAAGTGAAGAAAAGGGGAATGCTGTTGTCGGGGAAGCAGCTTCGTCCCTAGTATTGCTCATTGAAGAATCAGCCCGCATCACCTTTTGAGAGCTTAAGCCTTGATTGCTCGTCCACGTTTTACCAAATAGAGAATCTTGGCTGGGGTGCTCTGTGCTTCGACTCTGCCATATAGAGAGCAGGGGTACAGATATCCCCCTCCAGTCTTTACAGTATCCTTGTCTAACAATGAAATTCCTAACTGTCACCACTCCCCAGACATTGCCTTTAAGCAGAGCGGTGCTGAATGTAACTGAACTCTGGGTTTTTGGTGCTGAATAGAGAAGTGTTTTGCTAAATGAAACCAAGGGCAATTCCTAATTGGTTGGAGAGTGACAAAGTGACGCCGATAGAAGAAACATTTTGTATTGCATTAGGGTGAAGAAGGAGGAACGGTTCTATCCATCCAAAGTAGTATCAAAAGTCAGTTGTGATATCAAAACTGCTAGCATTGTCCACTGCACAAGGAAATGAAATATACAAAGTGTTGCATGTGTGAAATTGCTTTTGAAAACAGAACATTTTGCATTTGATTTAAAGCCAAACCTTATCATCGAATGCTAATACTCATGATCTGGTAAAGCTCCAAGGTTTTGTTTAATTTTGACATAAAGGGGTTCGTGGACCAGGTGGTGTGAACTAATTATTTAGTCTGTGTTCCATGTACATCAGACAAAAAAGGGACATTCAAAGAGAAATGGAGTTGTGTATTGAAGCTTTGTTTTCGACAGGGAAGGTGGCATGTGTAATCATTTGGTGCAAATATTAATTGAACCTATTATTGAATACATATGTATTCTTTCTGTACCCGGGCCTGGTTCTCAGCTCATTGGTGGCACTGGGGGAGGGATCTATGTGGCTCTATATGAGTCATAGACAAGCCTAGATAGAATCAAAATCAGTTATGGGTTGTGGGGAGCTTTAACTGTGGGGGATTAACTATCCATGCTAAGAGTGGACTCTCAATATATTTGTACAAGTGGGGGCTCGTCGCCGGGATCTAGCTTGGTGTTTTTGACTCATGACAAGTGCATTGTGAAAGGCTATTCATTCTGGTGTAACCTCATTAAGATTGAAAGAAGGTTGTTCATGCTTTGGTAAAGTACCACTGGGACTTGACCCCTAAGTATCAGGGAGGTGTGTAGAGAAATACGATTGTGCAGAGTGATGCAAAAGTAACTGATTTGAGTTGACATTTGATTTGGAATTCCTTGTGGAAATCTAGCAGGAATAAATGAGCACCATTGAAATTATAGATGCCAGGAAGCATCTCCTAGCTAATGTATTTATTTGTGGTGAGTGGCCAGAGAATGAAGCTGGGAGCTGACAAACTAGAATGGTACAAGAAATGACATCAGTAAGCACTGACATTTGGTAGAATAATGGTATTTTACATCAAGCTTTAACAGAATTCTACATGAGCAAAAATATTCGGGAGGAACAGATTCAGGTGACCCAATTTACAGCTCATTTATGTTTCCATTTGCAATTAATTGAAGAGCGATTGCAAAATAAAGAGACCAGTATGCTGAATCAGGCTGGACACCTCAAACAGGCCCAGAATTCCATTGAGCAACTCAAAAATGAGCTGGAAACCCACCTACAGGCCAGTGCAGAGCAAGCAAATAGAGTTTGCTGCACTGCAAGATGCACATAACGAGTTTGTGGAAAAGTTGTGCACACTGCAACATAAGGTGAATGATCAACCTACTTAGAGTAGGGCATTGTTGGATGAGATTATGGCATTTAAACAGACCATAAATACATTTAAAAGTGAGTTAATTATAGAAAGGGTTTTAGCAGAGGTGGAGTTGATCGAGGCGGGACTCCCTTTCTCCTGCGTACCTCCTCTTATCTTGTTGCCGAATCTGACCAGCAGCCTTGATCCTGGTTTGTTGAGGAACCAACTCTGGGGTTCCTATTAATATGTAAGAGTTGTGGGGATGACAAACTCTGGATCAGTTGGGTGCTGATAAGGTATGGTGGCCCAATGGTCGCTTGTTGAGCGATTAGATCAATTATATGGTCCAGTCAGGTCATAGGGCCTCATTACATGGTAGGCGGTAAGGGTTTACCGGTACCAGTATTTTACCGGTACCGGTAAATCCTTACCGCCTTACTACGAGGTCCCTTTGCGGGTTGGGGTTTTTAATGCCTGCTTTTTGCAGGCGTTAAAAACCAACCTGCAAAGGGACCCAGGGAGCTAATTACGGTACCGCAATTTGCGGTGCCGTAATTAGCGCCTTCCCCATTCCCATTATGCCCTATGGGGCAAAAATGGGAATGGGAAAGGGCAATGGTGGAAGGGGGAATTACCGCCCCTCCAACCTTGGCATGGGGCGGTAATTCCCCTTTCCACCAAGGCGGTGCCGGTATTTTACCGGCATGAACCATGGCGCTAATTGCGCCATGGTTCACCGCCTACTGTGTAATGAGGCCCATAGTCATTAATTTGTTTATTTTTGGTTAGTTAGCACCAAAGAAAACATCATTGTAGAAATGAATGACAAGTTTTTGACATGGTAACTCGCTACACAGCCGACGCGCGTTTCAACCCAAGTCTTTTTCAAGGCTGTGATTTGGTGATGTTGTGATGTGCACCGTGAAGTGACATAGTGATACCCATTGTTTATTTATAACATATATATTCCATTCAATATGCATGTATTTAATAATTTGTTCCAGTCATGAGGAAAGGAAGCACATTGTGATAACAGATTAGTAATTTTAGCAAAACCCGTGATCATCGAGTGGTGGTGACGGGGTAAGTGACAGGGCAGAACATTTAGCAATTGAAGGTTACATTTAGGCATGACAAGATGTATAGTTACAGTGTGAAGTTAATTGAGACAAAGTAAGAGACAATGTACCAAGGGAGAGAAGGAAAAGGAGAGTCAATTAGTTGAGTCAAGGGCCAAAAGAAATTGGTAAGACAGCCAGGCGCCCTTATCTGGGAGGACCAGCTTACAGCAATTGATGTCGACCCTTAACTCAATTGGGTAAGACTCTGCTTCCTCTACTGTTACCCAACTAGGCTGTCTTACCAATTTCCCAAAATGGAAATTTTCTCATGAGCACTCAAGTTTCTTTGCAGGACTGGCGGACCAGGATCATTATAAATGGTCCACCTATAAGGCGGCCATGTTGAAATATTTCTCCACGAAAAGGAACCCACAAGAGGCCTTAAGGCTGCATATAACTTGCAATGTGGGGAAGATCAGGCGTCAAGGGATTTTGTACACTAACGAAAATGTGCATTTGCACAGACCTCCAGCTGGGTGAACATCAATAGAAGGGAATTTGTGATCACATATTTCCATGTGCTTCCCAAATATATAATTAACCAATTAGTGGGTGATTTACACCAGTGCGGGACACTGGTTTGTGTAATAGAGCAAGCCACCAGGATATATGAGGTCCAAAAGCCCACTGATCATAAAATTAACCAAAAAACCACAAAAACATCTACCACACCTGATTTGATTTTTTTATTTTTATTGTGTCCATTTGTAACGCGCACCTGATGAATTTAATCGTGATTGGGTGCAGATGTAACCTCTAGAATTAGAGACGTACCTGGTCAAGTTCAAACATATGAGGAGGGTAAGTCGGTTAAAGGGCGAGGGCTCTAACAGAACAAGTAGGTCTTCACTGCCCTACGGAAAGCTGTGAGATTTTTGATCTCCCAGATTTCTCTGGGTAATTTATTCCATGCTCTTGGACCGTAGACTCCAAATCTGCAGTCCCCTTTACTCAAATATCTAGTATGTGGTATCTGAAGCAGATTGTTATCTGCTGAGCATAATTGTCGGGTAGGGACATACTTCCTAATTTTGTCCGATAGATATCCTGGGCCCATGCCATAGACACATTTAAAAATCAGACAAAGAATCTTGAATTCAATTCTCTGCTTTATTGGCAGCCAATGTAAGGCCCTCCTTAAGTCAGAGATTGGCGCAGATTTTTTTACCCTATGTACTAACCTGACTGCTGCATTTTGAGCCACTTGTAGTCTGCGTAGCTGGTAGGCTGGTATACCTGACAGTAGTGCATTTCCATAGTCAAGTTTGGAGGTGACCAGTTTACCAATGACCACCGCTCTATCCTCATTCGCAATGAAAGGCTAAATATGATTCAACAGGCGTAATTAATAGAATGCTGCCTGTACCTTTGCGCTGCCATGGGCTACGCTTCGCATGTTATCCTCCCCAATACATCCTAAGTTCTTGATTTTCTTAGATAACTCCAGCTGTGTCCCCACGAAGCATGGGGCTTATAATTGCTCTCGATATAGATGGTGCTTTGATACGAATAAAACCACTTCTGTTTTGCTAGCATTCAGCAATAGTTGGTTGGCACACATCCAGGTCTGAATTTCCTGTAGGCACTGTTCCACTTTGTCATACGTTTCCTTTAGGTTTTGAATCCTCATGAACACCTGGGTGTCATCTGCATATGAGTGAAAATGTATGCCGTGCTTCGTAAGGATATCCATGAGTAATTTTACATATAAATTAAAAAGTAGCGGGGAAAGGGAGGATCACTGTAAAGGTGGCAGAGGTGAAAACTACCCCTCCTTTGGACCTGGAGATGGGAGGCCTAAAAATATGCCTTCTGCCAACAAGAAGAATGAAAGACAGAGATGACCCCTTCCCCCGACCCAAAGGAATGGTAGTCAGGAAGGATTGCAGTACAATGAGCCCTCTGACCCTGACCTATGTAAGTACTCGATATAAGGGTACAAAACCAATCCTGGGGTATGTGTACACTCCCCCAGCACAAATGGGGTGCCACACTAGGTAAGTACTTCCCCAGGAAACTTCCCTCCAAGCTTCACACAGGAGAGAAGTACCACTCCACCTCCCCACCTGATTGTTTTGAACAGGTACCCTGAAGATCAGAACAGTCCTCCTCTTTCTCCATGGTTCCAGGACAATAGATCCTTAAACTAGGAAGAAGGGAGGATCCGGACTGAAAATTATGGGGCAAATTTCCAATACCCGAGTTACTCTACGAGAAGAGATAGTTACCTTTTTAGGGTGTAACAAAGGTATGAACAGTGTCCTTGGTACAACCCAGAAAAGGTTTCCCAACTGGAGCAACAGGTCCAGCAACTGACCGATGACCTGGGGCACATGCTGAGGGCTCAGTCAAACCCTCAACCTAACCCTGCTCCCCAGAATTCCCCAAACACTGGCAGGGTAATTCATAGAATTTCGCAGAAAAGTGTCGCAAGCGGCTGGCGCAGAGTGTCCGCGTGCGATTGACTGCGCCAGGCACGTGCGCTAAAACCGATTTCCGCGGACAGCGTATTCATGGATTTTAGGCTTCCAAACCAGCCGTGGCGCAGAGAATCGCAGCGACCCTGCAGCAGCGCCAGTAACGCTCCCAAGAACGCCCTCGCGCAAGGAAAAGCCATCAAAATCGCTAAATCATCGCAAAGGGCTGCGCTAACCCTGGACCTGTTCACCGGGCTGGCAAACAGCAAACGCCAAGCGGGGAACGTGTATTTCAGGGGTGCGCGGGAAGTCCCACACGCGATTGGCCCCGTGCAAGCAGGGTACGTGTATTTCAGGGGTGCGCGGGAAGTTCCACACGCGATTTCAGCAGGGTACGTGTATTTCAGGGGTGCGCGGGAAGTTCCACACGCGATTGTCCCAGTGCGAGCAGGGTACGTGTATTTCAGGGGTGCGCGGGAAGTTCCACACGCGATTGGCCCCGTGCAAGCAGGGTACGTGTATTTCAGGGGTGCGCGGGAAGTTCCACACGCGATTGGCCCCGTGCAAGCAGGGTACGTGTATTTCAGGGGTGCGTGGGAAGTTCCACACGCGAATTCAGCAGGGTACGTGTATTCCAGGGGTGCGCGGGAAGTTCCACACGCGAATTCAGCAGGGTACGTGTATTTCAGGGGTGCGCGGGAAGTTGCACACGCGATTTCAGCAGGGTATGTGTATTTCAGGGGTTCTGGGGAGTACTACACGTGAATTGGGCGTGTGAGTCCTCCCAGGTGTACGCTCCACAACCTCCACGGCCCCTGCAGGCAGCCCACACCACGGGGGACTACTACCCTGCACCCCTGCTCATGTCCCGCAGGCAGCCCATCCACCATGGGCATGCCCCCCAGCCAACCCACATGTCACCTTGCACTACTGATCAACAATGCATGTCTCCCGCCACCCCCACCCCCCAGCCACCATGGCCAGCTCCCACCAGGCGCCCACTCATGTCCCCTATCACCCCCACCCCCCAGCAGTGCAGGGGCAGCCTCCACCAGGCCCCCACTCATGTCTCCCACCACCCCCACCCCCCAGCAGTGCAGGGTCACCCTCCACCAGGCCCCCACTCATGTCTCCCACCACCCCCACCCCCCTGCCACCATGGGCAGCCCCCACCAGGCCCCCACTCATGTCTCCCACCACCCCCACCCCCCAGCAGTGCAGGGGCACCCTCCACCAGGCCCCCACTCATGTCTCCCACCACCCCCACCACCCAGCAGTGCAGGGGCAGCCTCCACCAGGCCCCCACTCATGTCTCCCACCACCCCCACCCCCCAGCAGTGCAGGGGAAGCCTCCACCGGGCCCCCACCCATGTCTCCCACCACCCCCATCCCCCAGCCACCAGGGGCACCCTCCACCAGGCCCCCACTCATGTCCCCCTGCACCCCCACCCCCCTGCCACCATGGGCAGCCCCCACCAGGCCCCCACTTAAGTCTCCCACCACCCCCACCCCCCAGCAGTGCAGGGGCAGCCTCCACCAGGCCCCCACTCATGTCTCCCACCACCCCACCCCCCTGCCACCATGGGCAGCCCCCACCAGGCCCCCACTCATGTCTCCCACCACCCCCACCCCCCAGCAGTGCAGGGGCACCCTCCACCAGGCCCCCACTCATGTCTCCCACCACCCCCACCCCCCAGCCACCAGGGGCACCCTCCACCAGGCCCCCACTCATGTCTCCCACCACCCCCACCCCCCAGCAGTGCAGGGGCAGCCTCCACCAGGCCCCACTCATGTCCCCCTGTACCCCCACCCCCCAGCATCCAGGGGCACCCTCCACCAGGCCCCCACCCATGTCTCCCACCACCCCCACCCCCCAGCAGTGCAGGGGCAGCCTCCACCAGGCCCCCACTCATGTCTCCCACCACCCCCACCACCCAGCAGTGCAGGGGCAGCCTCCACCAGGCCCCCACTCATGTCTCCCACCACCCCCACTCCCCAGCAGTGCAGGGGCAGCCTCCACCAGGCCCCCACTCATGTCTCCCACCACCCCCACCACCCAGCAGTGCAGGGGCAGCCTCCACCAGGCCCCCACTCATGTCTCCCACCACCCCCACCCCCCAGCAGTGCAGGGGCAGCCTCCACCAGGCCCCCACTCATGTCTCCCACCACCCCCACCCCCCTGCCACCATGGGCAGCCCCCACCAGGCCCCCACTCATGTCTCCCACCACCCCCACCCCCCAGCAGTGCAGGGGCACCCTCCACCAGGCCCCCACTCATGTCTCCCACCACCCCCACCCCCCAGCCACCAGGGGCACCCTCCACCAGGCCCCCACTCATGTCTCTCACCACCCCCACCCCCCAGCAGTGCAGGGGCAGCCTCCACCAGGCCCCCACCCATGTCTCCCACCACCCCCACCCCACAGCCACCAGGGGCACCCTCCACCAGGCCCCCACTCATGTCCCCCTGCACCCCCACCCCCCAGCATCCAGGGGCACCCTCCACCAGGCCCCCACCCATGTCTCCCACCAACCCCACCCCCCAGCAGTGCAGGGGCAGCCTCCACAAGGCCCCCACTCATGTCTCCCACCACCCCCACCACCCAGCAGTGCAGGGGCAGCCTCCACCAGGCCCCCACTCATGTCTCCCACCACCCCCACCCCCCAGCAGTGCAGGGGCACCCTCCACCAGGCCCCCACTCATGTCTCCCACCACCCCCACCACTCAGCAGTCAGGGGCACCCTCCACCAGGCCCCCACTCATGTCTCCCACCACCGCCACCCCCCAGCAGTGCAGGGGCAGCCTCCACCAGGCCCCCACCCATGTCTCCCACCACCCCCACCCCCCAGCCACCAGGGGCACCCTCCACCAGGCCCCCACTCATGTCCCCCTGCACCCCCACCCCCCAGCATCCAGGGGCACCCTCCACCAGGCCCCCACCCATGTCTCCCACCACCCCCACCCCCCAGGAGTGCAGGGGCAGCCTCCACCAGGCCCCCACTCATGTCTCCCACCACCCCCACCACCCAGCAGTGCTGGGGCAGCCTCCACCAGGCCCCCACTCATGTCTCCCACCACCCCCACCCCCCAGCAGTGCAGGGGCAGCCTCCACCAGGCCCCCACTCATGTCTCCCACCACCCCCACCACCCAGCAGTGCAGGGGCAGCCTCCACCAGGCCCCCACGCATGTCTCCCTCCACCCCCACCCCCCAGCAGTGCAGGGGCAGCCTACACCAGGCCCCCACTCATGTCTCCCACCACCCCCACCCCCCTGCCACCATGGGCAGCCCCCACCAGGCCCCCACTCATGTCTCCCACCACCCCCGCCCCCCAGCAGTGCAGGGGCACCCTCCACCAGGCCCCCACTCATGTCTCCCACCACCCCCGCCCCCCAGCCACCAGGGGCACCCTCCACCAGGCCTCCACTCATGTCTCCCACCACCCCCACCCCCCAGCAGTGCAGGGGCAGCCTCCACCAGGCCCCCACCCATGTCTCCCACCACCCCCACCCCCCAGCCACCAGGGGCACCCTCCACCAGGCCCCCACTCATGTCCCCCTGCACCCCCACCCCCCAGCATCCAGGGGCACCCTCCACCAGGCCCCCACCCATGTCTCCCACCACCCCCAGCCCGCAGCAGTGCAGGGGCAGCCTCCACCAGGCCCCCACTCATGTCTCCCACCACCCCCACCCCCCTGCCACCATGGGCAGCTCCCACCAGGCCCCCACTCATGTCTCCCACCACCCCCACCACCCAGCAGTGCAGGGGCAGCCTCCACCAGGCCCCCACTCATGTCTCCCACCACCCCCACCACCCAGCAGTGCAGGGGCAGCCTCCACCAGGCCCCCACTCATGTCTCCCACCACCCCCACACCCCAGCAGTGCAGGGGCACCCTTCACCAGGCCCCCACTCATGTCTCCCACCACCCCCATCACCCAGCAGTGCAGGGGCAGCCTCCACCAGGCCCCCACTCATGTCTCCCACCACCCCCACCCCCCAGCAGTGCAGGGGCAGCCTCCACCAGGCCCCCACTCATGTCTCCCACCACCCCCACCCCCCTGCCACCATGGGCAGCTCCCACCAGGCCCCCACCCATGTCTCCCACCACCCCCACCCCCCTGCCACCATGGGCAGCCCCCACCAGGCCCCCACTCATGTCTCCCACCACCCCCACCCCCCTGCCACCATGGGCAGCCCCCACCAGGCCCCCACTCATGTCTCCCACCACCCCCACCCCCCAGCAGTGCAGGGGCACCGTCCACCAGGCCCCCACTCATGTCTCCCACCACCCTCACCACCCAGCAGTGCAGGGGCAGCCTCCGCCAGGCCCCCACTCATGTCTCCCACCACCCCCACCCCCCAGCAGTGCAGGGGCAGCCTCCACCAGGCCCCCACTCATGTCTCCCACCACCCCCACCCCCCAGCCACCAGGGGCACCCTCCACCAGGCCCCCACTCATGTCCCCCTGCACCCCCACCCCCCAGCATCCAGGGGCACCCTCCACCAGGCCCCCACCCATGTCTCCCACCACCCCCACCCTCCAGCAGTGCAGGGGCAGCCTCCACCAGGCCCCCACTCATGTCTCCCACCACCCCCACCACCCAGCAGTGCAGGGGCAGCCTCCACCAGGCCCCCACTCATGTCTCCCACCACCCCCACCCCCCAGCAGTGCAGGGGCAGCCTCCACCAGGCCCCCACTCATGTCTCCCACCACCCCCACCCCCCAGCAGTGCAGGGGCACCCTCCACCAGGCCCCCACTCATGTCTCCCACCACCCCCACCACCCAGCAGTCAGGGGCACCCTCCACCAGGCCCCCACTCATGTCTCCCACCACCCCCACCCCCCAGCAGTGCAGGGGCAGCCTCCACCAGGCCCCCACCCATGTCTCCCACCACCCCCACCCCCCAGCCACCAGGGGCACCCTCCACCAGGCCCCCACTCATGTCCCTCTGCACCCCCACCCCCCAGCATCCAGGGGCACCCTCCACCAGGCCCCCACTCATGTCTCCCACCACCCCCACCCCCCAGCAGTGCAGGGGCAGCCTCCACCAGGCCCCCACTCATGTCTCCCACCACCCCCACCCCCCAGCAGTGCAGGGGCACCCTCCACCAGGCCCCCACTCATGTCTCCCACCACCCCCACCACCCAGCAGTGCAGGGGCAGCCTCCACCAGGTCCTCACAAACCCCAATCATGTGCGTTATGGTCAGCCTCCACAGCCAAAAAGCCCTACCAAGTAACCCATTCACCCACATGGAAATGGAAATTACATGTTACACCCCCAATGTTCATGAAGCTAATGAACCCATGTCCGTCACACACAATGGTTGCAATTGAATGGGAAAACACCCAACATGACATGCATGAAACCAATGAGATGATACCACACAGTGAAGTATGAAAACAAAATTGTATTGAAAAAAATTAAAGAATGCTAAAGAAATTAAACAAACTACAATGGGAATGAGAAAAAATAAGCTGCATGTCCGTATAAAAAAAAAAAACAGCAAATCAGAATCCAAAAAAATGTCGTCCAAAGTCAAATGTAAAAAAATATCTATCCAATCAAGAACTATGTAAAAAACTTCCAAGGGTCCATGAGCCCAACTGAACAAAGGAAACCTACAAAAAAAACTAACTAAAATGCAACTATATACAAAAAGTGGAGCAGTGTCCGTCGACTCCAAATCATAATAAGAAACAAAGGAAACCTAAAACTAAAGAACTATATAGAAAGGCGGCGGGCAAGTCCAGCGGCTCACTCCGTGGTGTTCCGGGCCAGGGCATCATCGAACTCCTGTTCGATGTCCCAGAGGCGGTCCTGTTCCATGTCCCCGAGGGTCCGCAGGGACGACGCCGTGTCCTCCTCCAACCCCCTGCGGATTGCCTCGAGGCACTCGGCCCGCCTCAGGGCCCTCCGCATGGAGTTCTCCGCCCTGACCATTGTGAGCCGCGCCTCTTCCGCCCGCCGCCGCTCCGCACCTATGGCGTGGCCCAACCGCTGCCACACGGAAGACACTCTCTGTCCTGGGTCCTCCTGCCCTCCGGCCGATGCCTGCCCCTCCGATGTCGAAGGCCCCGAGCCTTCATGGCTCCCACCATGTTGCTGCTGCTGCTCTGCCTCTGCCCGTGCACTGCCTCCTGCTGCCTGCACATCCTCCGCCGGCTGGGGTGCAGTTGTTGATGTGGCCACCCCTGCTGGACCTCCGACTCCCGACTGTGGCAGGGATGCCTCCTCCACCAGCCTGGCCGCACCGTCAGAGGCAGCTCCACAGGGCACCCAGGTGACTGATGGGTGGGAAGATGGCACAGAGGACGACTGGCGTGTAGGGGGTCCAGTTGAGGAGGGGGTCAGAGCAAGCCCCATCAGACGGAGGAATCCGGCCTGGGTGACCTGTCCCAGCAGGCTGACGTGGTCAACGAGCCATTCGAGATGACGTGCAGCACCTCCGCGGCGGCCTGTGCTGCCTCCTGTCCCTGGTCCTGCACTACACCACTAGCACCAGTGGGATCCCCACGTCCAGACCCCGTCTCTGGTGCTTGCACGGCCTCCTCCTCCACCAAACCCCCACCAACCTGGATGACTCCCTGCCATCTTCCCCTGTTGGGCCCTGTGGGGTCCCAGCTGCCCCTTCTGCTGCCGAGGTGTCCAACTCCAACCTCCGCCTCTTGGACCTCCCCCCGGCAGCTGCGGCCTGGGACGCGGCACCGGACTCCTCACTCCCCGACGAGATGACAACACGGGAGGGGAGCTGGGCCTTGCGTCTCCGGCTGGCGGTCGGATCCCCACTGCTGTGCTCCACAGCACCTTCTCCGCCCTCTTCATCAGTTGACGCTGCAGACAGGGAGAAACAAAACACAGGCATCAGGGCACTGTACAATGGACACATACACACATGACAGTTGCACATGAGTGGCATTGGCAAACCTCAGACATGTCATCACAATCCCCAACACACATGTCATTGCAACTCGCACACATGAGCCATTCCACAGCCATATTGCAACTGCCAGCACCATCCCTACACATACAACAGCATGAGCAGCCAAAGGGGAGCCAGACATCACATGCAACACAGGAAGTGCACCACACATGTACACACACCACCACACTTGCATGCATGTGTACACCTCTGCCAAGTGTCGCACTGTTCAGACGGGCATCCATGTCACATCTGCCAATCAGGCTTCCACATACCGCTGTCACATGCATCCATGTTGCATCACTGTTGCACCCTTGTCAAATACACACACATACACATGTACACAGTGCTCATACATGCAGCCGAAAACAACATACATGCGTGACATCACGGACATGTCTACTTACATACACGTTCATCCAAACATGTGTGCACGCACAACTGCATTTGGCATGCAAGCCTACATACACAAGCACCATCCATGTCTCACACATTACAGCCCTCGCATGTGTCAGCCCCACGGCCCTGTACACCCCCACCCATACTCGACCCCATACAAACAGATGTGCAACCTGCACA
The DNA here is from genome assembly GCF_040938575.1 of Ambystoma mexicanum. Classification (NCBI taxonomy): domain Eukaryota; kingdom Metazoa; phylum Chordata; class Amphibia; order Caudata; family Ambystomatidae; genus Ambystoma; species Ambystoma mexicanum. The sequence continues at coordinate 8,838,052 of NW_027182322.1, forward strand.
CTACCGAATAATCACCACACGCACTGCTCACAATCAGGATGCATGTACACTCACCGCTCGACTCCAGACGGGTCTGCTTCTCCAGGACCTGGACGTGGAGCGCTGGGGATATGCATTCCAGGACCCTCATCTGTTCTTCCGACAAGTGGCCCCGGAGCCCCTTGGCATCCGCTGCCTTCAAGAGGCGCCGGGCCTTGTTCAGGGTCCTGGACCTGAACTCCTCCCAGCGCTTCCTGACATGTTGTAAGTCCCGGACTGCCACCCCCTCCGCGTTGATGGCAGTCACGATGTCAGTCCAGATCCGAGTCCGTCCTTCCTTGTCGGCGCGGGAACTTCCGAAGAGGGCATCATACTGCCCCAGGACTTGCTCCACCAGGACACCAACTTCGGTGGCACTGAAGCTGGTGCCCCTCTGCCTCTCTGGCCGGGGGTTGTCAGTGGTCACAGATGGTGTTTGCCCCGACATGACAACCCCAGAGGCAGGAGTGGGTGGGCAACTGGGTCCTGGGGCTGGGCTGTGGAGCGATGGAATCCCAGTGGGGAGTCTTCGGTTCCAGCAGGGGTGGTCACAGCAACAGCACCCCTGGCTGATGTGCAGGCAGCAAATGGCAGTGCACGTGGGCAGCAGGCAGTCAGGCAGCAGCAGATGGCAGGTGGGAGCGTGCTCGGGGCTCTGGGGGGCAGTAGTTCGGCCTTCTGGGCAGGAGCGTGGTCTTCCGTGTGCTTACGCGTGGCCAGCTTGGTACGGAGTGATTTTGCACGTGAAAATCCTGCACGTCAGCGTGAAAATCGAGGAAAGGCCCTTAGCGCGTAAGCGCGTCAGCACGCATACACGATTCTATTGGACCAAAGGCCCCAGCGCGTAAGCGCGTCTGTGACGTGACCCGCACGGGTGTTTTCCACACAGCACGTGATGACAGAGCACACGTGGAAAGACTGCACGTCAGAGTGTCATCGCGTGTAATTGGACAGCACGTCAGAGTGTCATCGCGTGTAATTGGTGGGAATGGGCCTAGCGTGTACACGCGGCAGTGACAAAGCATGTGATTGGTGGAAATGGCCCTACACGCAGAAGTGACAAAGCGTGTAATTGGTGGAAATGGCCCTACACGCAGAAGTGACAAAGCGTGTAATTGGTGGAAATGGCCCTAGCGCGTACACGCCGCGTAAGTGACGCTGGACGTGTGGGCCTGTATAAAAGGTACGTGTAGAAGACCATTTCCTTGTACGTGCTTTTCGTGGAGAGCGAGTGGGTGAATTCTGAACTTCTTGTCGTTTCACACGCGATTTACTTCACGGCGTTTCAAGTTCGTATTCCCTGTTACCTCTGACAGCTTTTTCTCTTTTTTCTCTTTTACTGGTTTACCTGGGCCTGTTCCCTCAAACAGTGTTCCCTTCTACTGTTGTCCTGTCTCCTCAGACAGCGTACAAATCTTCTTTTGGCGGGGGTGATGCCAACCAAACGCGCTCCTTTTTCACGCTCTTTTACCTGGCAGACGGTGAGTCACGCACGTATCTAACATCTGTGCTTGCCCCGTGTGTAGCCTACCCCTTCAGAGGTCATTCTAGGCTGCGTGTGACACGCATACGTTCTTTCTTGTGTTACTGGGTGCCACAGCGTAGTGCAGGTTTTTCTTTCTGCACACGTGGTCTAGGAGGGGTTGCGTGCACCTCATCTCCCTTTTTTGGGGCTCCTGTGCGTAGCGTGACCCGTCATCTTTCCCCAGGGGTTACATTCAGCCCTGCAAGAGCACTAGGGTACAATTACCATCTGGTACCCAACCCCTTTGACCCCCAATTGCCCAGGACAATAGTTTACAGCCACTCCCATACGCACATTTACATCAGTGCCATGGCTGGGAGGCGAGGATTCCGTAAGGGTGGTAAAGGTGGAAGAGCCACAAGTGGTGGCCGTGGTGGATCCGGTAGGGGACGTGGTCGTTACTTGCAGGGTGAGCCTGTCCCCCCATGTGTGGAGGACCAGTCAAGGGCACCCATAATCCCCCCCCTCCCGTTGAGCCTGATGTGGCTGACACCATCCATGCTCAGCCCTTGTTGGACCAGCCCATTGTGGCACCAGACCTGGCTGACTCCATGGCTGACTTCCAGGTCAGCAGGCCTATGACACGTGCGCTGGTGCACGTTGATGTCACCATGCCACGTGCATCTGGGGCAGCAAGGTCATCTGCTGCCCCAAGTAGGCAGGGCGGAGAGGCTGCAGGGGCAGCTGCGGCTCCATCCACCCCAGCCCTCACACACCCAGCCAGGACAGTGTCGGTCCTAGTCCATCCTGCTGACATTCCCCCTGACACCATCACACTTGAGCCAATGCCTGCACCAACTCCCATGCTGAGTGTGCAATCCCACACTCCTGATAGAGAGTCCACCAGGGCTCCTGCCCCTAGTGTCCAGAGCGGCGCAGGACACTCAGGATCACCACCACCTTCCAAGCGGAAGAGGAAGAGTGCTCGTCCGGCACAGGCTGATGCCCCAGACACGGCTACACAGTCCGGCCCGTCGAGGAAGCCCAGCTTCACGGATGACGAACTGAATGCACTTGTCGAGTATGTGTCCGCACATGACAACGAGATGGTCATTGTTGCAGGATCCAAGACCACACCTGCACAATGCCAGGCACACTGGCAGACCGTTGCGGACATCGCAAGTGCCCTTGGAATCATGAGGCGCACAGCCAATGATTGCTATAAGCGCTGGAATGACCTAAAGCGCAGGGCAAAGAGTAAGCTGGCCTCAAGTCATGCCGCAACTCTAGTGACTGGAGGTGGGTCTCCAGTAGTAGACATGGAACTCACTCCACATGAGTCAGTCGCTGGGACCTACGTCACGGAGGAACAGATCCAAGGCGTGGGAGATCTGGCTGATTACGAGGCATTGTCCGGTGAGTGCACATGCATGTGTGTGTCATCCATGTGCATGGTGTGTGTGAAGGCTTCTGTTTGTGTGCCAGGTGAGAGTGTGTGCGCCTGAGTCGTATGGGTCAGCCATGTGCTTCATGCAATACATCCTGCGCAGCTGCATTTGGCCATAGCAGTATCCCTTCTGCCAACAGTAGACATCTAGCCCAACTGCACGCCAGTTGCCCTTGAAGTGTCACCTTGCCACAACATTGTTGCTTATTTTTCACTGTTCATTCAGTCAGATTGTTTGCATTCCACCACTTTTACTAGGCATGTCGCAGTCCTCTAGTCACATGTCTGACATGGCTATGGTAAAGTGGAGTGACTTTGTTACCTGGATATCATTTGTTCACACAAGTCCCTGTGCAATTGGACCATTTCGGACTGGCAGCTCCAGGTGAAAAATCTGACCTGTTTGAATTAGAAAAGCTATTACATGCGGGAACTGGACAGAATGAATAGGTGCTGCCCTCCTCTCCATCTTCACTCAATAGCAATGGTACATGCCATCTGTGTGATGGCATGTGTGTTTCACCTGGCAATCACAGGCCAATGTGTGATGCCACTGCAGCATGCAGAAAATGTGTTCATCTTCCATCTTGGTGTCATCAGTGTGTGCCATTTGCCTGCCCTTCATACGCAATGAGGGTGCATGCATGGGAGGGTTTTAGTCATGTGGGACATGTGTCAATCAAGTACTGGTTCTCTTGCTTCTCAGCCCTCATTGTGTGCCATGGTGCTAATGCCTGTTTCCATTTCTTTGTTTTTATGTCTTTGCAGGGGAAGACGCACCTGATACTGCTGGGGTTGTGGAGATGGTGCAGACCCAGGAGGGGTCCGAGGGCCGACCAACCACCAGTGAGGGACGTGGTGTGGTGGTGGGTGAGAACCCACAACTGCTGCAGGTCGTGCTCTCAAGGAGTGTCTCTGGCTGCACCTCCCCCGAGCTGTACTCAGGTGTTGATTCGGATGAGACCTACGTGCCGTCGCAGGTGAGCGTTCCAGGGAGGGATTCTGTTCTGTTACGGATGCAGGGTCACACTCCGCGACATCTGATCCTGTTCCTGGGCCAGCAGATCAGAGGGGGAATGCAGTCCTGCAGCCTCAGGCAGTGCCGGCACAGCAAGGCGCAGTTCGCCTTGCCCCAGACAGGTGTGGTGCCCGCCGACGTGGTGGCCGTACGCCACCTGGCAATACCGCATGGGAGCAATCCATTTACGGTATGGCAACCCAACAGGCAGCATCATCCGAGATGATGGCTCAGGCCATGGATAGGGTGGCCACTTCCATTGTCCCCCCTGAAAGGCTGATGGAGCGACTACAGCAGGCAACCGACTCCATCTGCCAGTCACACAGGGAGGACATGTTGGGGTCCAACAGGGACAGGCGGGCGGCACTGGCGACTCTGCAGGAGGCCATCTCCATTGAGTCCCAGGGCCACAGGGAAGCCCTGAGGCAGGAGCTCCTTCACCTCAGGATGACTCTTGTTGAGCTTGAGGCTTCAACACACCAAAGGACAGAACAGCAGCTAGAGCGTCTCACCCGTACGCTCTCAGCTGAGATGCAGGCAACGAGGGCGGAGGTCCGGGCATCCCGTGAGTTGTTGCATGGGGACCTCCGCACACTCATCCTCCAGAACCAGACCTACCACACCCGCATGCTTGCAGCCATGGAGGAGCAGACTAGGGCCTTGCGTGGGCTGCCTCCCATAGTGCAACCACCTCCGGATGCAACTGCACAGGGTGATAATAGCGACAGCAGTGATACTCCCACAATAGGGTAGCCGTGTGGGCCATGAGCCCATGGAGGTGTTTTTTTTCCCAGGATCCACACAGGTGGGTTCTGGTGTGCACCCTGTCTTCGGACCTCCCGGGTGGCCTCCCCAACCCCCCCGGGCCCATCAATGGCCATTTTTGATTTTTTTTATTTTTATTTTTATTTTTATTTTTATTTTTAATTATTTTATTCCCAATTTTTTTGGGACGATTTGTTGGCTTCCGTGGTTCCTGTGGGCATACGCTGCATTGTGGCTGGGCACATGCAGGCTTGTAATGTATTTGGTTCAGATGCTTGGGTTTGAGTCACACACACCCCTCCTGCTTCCCGTTTCCATGGGCTTGCAAAGGGTGTGCCCAAGTGACATTGACATACATGGTGACATTGGACTCCCACTACATGTGTGGGCAGTCTAGTCAATACTGTGTATACATTCCTAGTGCATATTACTGTTGTGTTGTACACTGCATGTTGCATTGATGTGTAACTCATCATCTGTGTCTACCTCCCAATTTGCAGGTCCCTTCCTCATGTCTACACAAGGCCCTCTAGTCTGGAGATGGGGTCCATGTTGGCAGCAGTGCACCTACAACTCTACATGGCGCCAACACTGCACAGTTGGTAGTGGTGGGAGTGCAGGCATTTCCAGGTGGTGAGACTACTAATATATAACATTTGTGATGTCATGTTAATGGTAGTACCTGCTCAAGTTTGTTGTTGGTCCTGCATTACTGTGAGCATTTCAGGTGTTGCAAGTTTCAATTAGGGACGACACTGTACATTGTGACACTAGTGTCATGTTGTGGGGATTACTTTGTTTACCTGCAAATAGCATGACATGGCACGGTGTGTCGTGTGGCGGTGCTGGGGTTGGGTTGGCTGACATGGCACTGTCCTCTTGTTGCATTTTGCAAGTGGGTATTCATTTTAGCTGCTTGAATGTGTTACTTCACAAAACTGCATTGGTGGTGTCTGTGTGGGTAGGGATGCACACATTGTGACACTTCCAGGTGAACAATCTCAGGCTGATATGGTTTTCACGGTTCATTCTCCAGACATTCAGGATCAGTGTCAGGTTGAGTCATCATTGATTGTCAGATGGAATGTGCCAGGGCAGTGTGCACTCCACAGGGGTGTGATTTCTAAGTGAAGTAATTAGCCACTAGCTGTGTACGGGCTGCCTCCCCCTGTGCCCTTTCCCCTCCCATGCGCAGCGGCTGTGCATGTGGTTGGGGATGTGGGGCCACCACCATGTCCACGGCCAGGCCCCGGCGTGTTGCAACGTTGTGCAGGACACATGCTGCCACTATGATCCTGCACACTACTGGGGGAGCGTACAACAGCTGCCCGCCAGAACGGTCAAGGGAGCGAAAGCGTGACTTTAGCACTCCGAATGTGCGCTCCACTATGCCCCGGGTTGTAATGTGGGCTGTGTTATAACTTACCTCGGGTGGCGTTGTGGGGTTCCGAATTGGCGTCATCATGTGGGGGCTGAGAGGGTAGGCACTGTCCCCTGTGGAGGTGGTGATTGGTATCATTGGTGGGGTTGTGACCTTGCTCAGTATCTGACATGCATGCATGTGCAGTGGCATTCATACTCACCAAGCAGCCATGTATCGCCATGCCGCCCAGCTTATAGGTCCCGGCTTAGGGTGGACATTCGGTAAATGAAGCTGTCGTGGGTTGACCCGGGATAGTTGGCATATACTGAGGTGATGATTCCCTTGGCATTACATACTACCTGCACGTTGATGGAATGCCAGTGCTTGCGGTTCCTATAGATGTGCTCTGATGCCCTGGGGGGACGTAGAGCCCCATGGGTGCAGTCGATGGCACCTAGCACTTTGGGGAATCGTGCCACACCGTAAAAATCCAGGGCGGCAGCGTACCTTTCTGCAGGTGTTCTGGGCAGGTATATGTGCCTGCGGACTGATGGGCGTGCAGTGATGATGTTCAAGACCTAGTGTAGGCAGCGTGACTGGGTGGCCTGTGATACACCACCCACAATGGCACTTGTCCGCTGAAATGATCCAGTGGCTAAGAAGTGCAGTACATTGAGGACCTTCTCCAGGGGGCTGAGTGCTTGGGAGCACAGGGTGGGTGATGTGAGGTCATCCTCCCACTCACTCACCAGGTCCAGTATAATGTGTGGTGGAAACCTGTACCTCCCATGCACCTGGTCATCAGGCATCCCGAAAAGGCTGGTTCTGGGTGTGAATATTCTGGCCCTGACTATCCTCCTCCTCCTCCTTTGGTAGCCCACGCCCACTGCTGCTAGGAACGGTATGTTCATCCTGGGTCTGAGCTTGTTATTTTGTTAGCGCGCAAATTTATGCGTTGCGCGTGTTGTAGGCGAGCGTGTGACCCGCGCACCCCTGAAATCCAGTACCCAGTCCAATAGCGTGTGGAAATTCCCGCGCACCCCGGGATACAGGTGCGCTGACGTACTTACGTGTGTAAGTGCCCGCGCACCCCTGATATACACGTACATAGGCCAATCACGTGTACGCGCACTTTTGTCCAATTACACGCGATGACACTCTGACCTGCTGTCCAATTACACGCGATGACACTCTGACGTGCAGTCTTTCCACGTGTGCTCTGTCATCACGTGCTGTGTGGGAAACACCCGTGCGGGTCACGTCACTGACGCGCTTACGCGCTGAGGGCCTTTGGTCCAATAGAATCGCGTATGCGTGCTGACGCGCTTACGCGCTAAGGGCCTTTCCTCGATTTTCACGCTGACGTGCAGGATTTTCATGTGCAAAATCACTCCGTACCAAGCTGGCCACGCGTAAGCACACGGAAGACCACGCTCCTGCCCAGAAGGCCAAACTACTGCCCCCCAGAGCCCCGAGCACGCTCCCACCTGCCATCTGCTGCTGCCTGACTGCCTGCTGCCCACGTGCACTGCCATTTGCTGCCTGCACATCAGCCAGGGCGGTTGTTGCTGTGACCACCCCTGCTGGAACCGAAGACTCCTGACTGGGATTCCATCGCTCCAAAGCCCAGCCCCAGGACCCAGTTGCCCACGCACTCCTGCCTCTGGGGTTGTCATGTCGGGGCAAACACCATCTGTGACCACTGACAACCCCCGGCCAGAGAGGCAGAGGGGCACCAGCTTCAGTGCCACCGAAGTTGGTGTCCTGGTGGAGCAAGTCCTGGGGCAGTATGATGCCCTCTTCGGAAGTTCCCGCGCCGACAAGGAAGGACGGACTCGGATCTGGACTGACATCGTGACTGCCATCAACGCGGAGGGGGTGGCAGTCCGGGACTTACAACATGTCAGGAAGCACTGGGAGGACTTCAGGTCCAGGACCCTGAACAAGGCCCGGCGCCTCTTGAAGGCAGCGGATGCCAAGGGGCGCCGGGGCCACTTGTCGGAAGAACAGATGAGGGTCCTGGAACACATATCCCCAGCGCTCCACGTCCAGGTCCTGGAGAAGCAGACCCGTCTGGAGTCGAGCGGTGAGTGTACATGCATCCTGATTGTGAGCAGTGCGTGTGGTGATTATTCGGTAGTGTGCAGGTTGCACATCTGTTTGTATGGGGTCGAGTATGGGTGGGGGTGTACAGGGCCGTGGGGCTGACACATGCGAGGGCTGTAACGTGTGAGACATGGATGGTGCTTGTGTGTGTAGGCTTGCATGCCAAATGCAGTTGTGCGTGCACACATGTTTGGATGAATGTGTATGTAAGTAGACATGTCCGTGATGTCATGCATGTATGTTGTTTTCGGCTGCATGTATGAGCACTGTGTACATGTGCATGTGTGTGTATTTGACAAGGGTGCAACAGTGATGCAACATGGATGCATGTGACAGCGGTATGTGGAAGCCTGATTGGCAGATGTGACATGGATGCCCGTCTGAACAGTGCGACACTTGGCAGAGGTGTACACATGCATGCAAGTGTGGTGGTGTGTGTACATGTGTGGTGCATTTCCTGTGTTGCATGTGATGTCTGGCTCCCCTTTGGCTGCTCATGCTGTTGTATGTGTAGGGATGGTGCTGGCAGTTGCGATATGGCTGTGGTATGGCTCATGTGTGCGAGTTGCAATGACATGTGTGTTGGGGATTGTGATGACATGTCTGAGGTTTGCCAATGCCACTCATGTGCAACTGTCATGTGTGTATGTGTCCATTGTACAGTGCCCTGATGCCTGTGTTTTGTTTCTCCCTGTCTGCAGCGTCAACTGATGAAGAGGGCGGAGAAGGTGCTGTGGAGCACAGCGGCGGGGATCCTACCGCCAGCCGGAGACGCAAGGCCCGGCTCCCCTCCCGTGTTGTCATCTCGTCGGGGAGTGAGGAGTCCGGTGCCGCGTCCCAGGCCGCAGCTGCCGGGGGGAGGTCCAAGAGGCGGAGGTTGGAGTTGGACTCCTCGGCAGCAGAAGGGGCAGCTGGGACCCCACAGGGCCCAACAGGGGAAGATGGCACAGAGTCATCCAGGTTGATGGGGGGTTTGGTGGAGGAGGAGGCCGTGCAAGCACCAGAGACGGGGTCTGGAGGTGGGGATCCCACTGGTGCTAGTGGTGCAGTGCAGGACCAGGGACAGGAGGCAGCACAGGCCGCCGCGGAGGTGCCTGTGTGCAATCCTGTCCCCGATCCTGTCCCTGCATCATCTTGCACCAGCAGGGATGCCTACATCCAGACCTGTTTTCAGGCAGGGGATGAGCTGACGTCAACTGGCCTTCCTCTGCCTGCGGATGTGGCCATCCAGGTCCGGGTTGAGCCTGTCCTGGCTGGTATGGCGTTGCGTCAACGGGCCATGCGAGGTGACCTGCAGTCTTTTCATGGAGAGACTGCACGTCATCTCGAATAGCTCGTTGACCACGTCAGCCTGCTGGGACAGGTCACCCAGGCCGGATTCCTCCGTCTGATGGGGCTTGCTCCGACCCCCTCCTCAACTGGACCCCCTACGCGCCAGTCGTCCTCTGTGCCATCTTCCCACCCATCAGTCACCTGGGTGCCCTGTGGAGCTGCCTCTGACGGTGCGGCCAGGCTGGTGGAGGAGGCATCCCTGCCACAGTCGGGAGTCGGAGGTCCAGCAGGGGTGGCCACATCAACAACTGCACCCCAGCCGGCGGAGGATGTGCAGGCAGCAGGAGGCAGTGCACGGGCAGAGGCAGAGCATCAGCAGCAACATGGTGGGAGCCATGAAGGCTCGGGGCCTTCGACATCGGAGGGGCAGGCATCGGCCGGAGGGCAGGAGGACCCAGGAAGAGAGTGTCTTCCGTGTGGCAGCGGTTGGGCCACGCCATAGGTGCGGAGCGGCGGCGAGCGGAAGAGGCGCGGCTCACAATGGTCAGGGCGGAGAACTCCATGCGGAGGGCCCTGAGGCGGGCCGAGTGCCTCGAGGCAATCCGCAGGGGGTTGGAGGAGGACACGGCGTCGTCGCTGCGGACCCTCAGGGACATGGAACAGGACCGCCTCCGGGACATCGAACAGGAGTTCGATGATGCCCTGGCCCGGAACACCACGGAGTGAGCCGCTGGACTTGCCCGCCGCCTTTGTATATAGTTCTTTAGTTTTAGGTTTCCTTTGTTTCTTATTATGATTTGGAGTCGACGGACGCTGCTCCACTTTTTGTATATAGTTGCATTTTAGTTAGGTTTTTTTGTAGGTTTCCTTTGTTCAGTTGGGCTCATGGACCCTTGGAAGTTTTTTACATAGTTCTTGATTTGCTGTTTTTTTTTTTATACGGACATGCAGCTTATTTTTTCTCATTCCCATTGTAGTTTGTTTCATTTCTTTAGCATTCTTTAATTTTTTTCAATACAATTTTGTTTTCATACTTCACTGTGTGGTATCATCTCATTGGTTTCATGCATGTCATGTTGGGTGTTTTCCCATTCAATTGCAACCATTGTGTGTGACGGACATGGGTTCATTAGCTTCATGAACATTGGGGGTGTAACATGTAATTTCCATTTCCATGTGGGTGAATGGGTTACTTGGTAGGGCTTTTTGGCTGTGGAGGCTGACCATAACGCACATGATAGGGGATTGTGAGGACCTGGTGGAGGCTGCCCCTGCACTGCTGGGTGGTGGGGGTGGTGGGAGACATGAGTGGGGGCCTGGTGGAGGGTTCCCCTGCACTGCTGGGGGGTGGGGATGGTGGGAGACATGAGTGGGGGCCTGGTGGGGGCTGCCCCTGCACTGCTGGGGGGTGGGGGTGGTGGGAGACATGAGTGGGGGCCTGGTGGAGGCTGCCCCTGCACTGCTGGGTGGTGGGGGTGGTGGGAGACATGAGTGGGGCCCTGGTGGAGGGTGCCCCTGTACTGCTGGGGGGTGGGGGTGGTGGGAGACATGAGTGGGGGCCTGGTGGGGGCTGGCCATCGTGGCAGGGGGGTGGGGGTGGTGGGAGACATGAGTGGGGGCCTGGTGGAGGCTGCCCCTGCACTGCTGGGGGGTGGGGGTGTTAGGGAGAATTCTCTGTTTAGGCTGAATTTCCCTACCTAGTGAGTCCCCCAGCAGCTTTGCTGGATTTCTGGGGTTTAATTTTTTCTCCTGCCAAGAGTGAGACTCTTTTACCCTCACTCTTGGACATGTTGAAGTGTGTTTTCTTGGTTAAACCTTGTGTTGAATGGGCTATGGGGTCTTTTACTCCATAGGGCCTCATGTATTTTTGTGATGTGGGTCGCACAGCACCCTCTGTGCCGTGACCCAGGGGTGTCCTAGGGACTCCCCAACATAGACTCCATACCCTGGGACTGACTACTGTCTCCCAGGGCATGTAAAGTCACCAAAGACTTTGCTAGTCTTGAATCCTGAACAGAACCAGTACAAACCATCATATTGTGGACGTACTGGCTGGGGCAATTCGATTGCCCCAGGGTCTGTTAGTCGAGGGGGCACGTCTCCGTCCCCCCTGATCGAGTTTTGGCTGGTGGCAGTGGAAACTACTTTTTATATTCGACCGCGAATATTTCCCTATGGGATTTCCCATTGTTTTAGGCTAACACATTTAATTATTTATTTACGGTAGCCTTAAACATACCGCCGGTTTATATATTTATTTTTATAACTCCGGTTGGGACTTTTTGCCAAAACTTGATTCTAAAATGGCGTTGGTGTTCGCCTCTGTAACTCTGACCCAAAGTGGAGCCCCTTGTTCCACTTTTGGCGGGCTTCTCCACAGAAGCCCTCCAAAGTGGTGCCACTCTGTCTGGGGTACTTAGGAGGGGTGGGGGGGGATTTAGGCACCCTGGACTGAGTTACCTTGGTAACTCAAGTCGCACTCCGTCCTGATTGGCCCAAGTGGTGAGCCGCCCGGCTCACCACTTAGCATGTTTGAGTGACAGCTAGGCTGGGTGAATGGGGGTTTGCTGCATAAAAGCAGGGCTTTGGGGACTGGGACTTCAGAAGTCGCCACAGGACCAAGAATCCGACGAGGGAAGAGCTGAGCCGACCTGCTTCGACGACACCACCCGGTGGAGCCCTGCTGAACCGTCTCACCACTTTTTCCCGACGACCGAGGAGAACTCTTAACGGAGTGGCTCCTTCCCTTGACTGGTGGGGACAACCAGTTTTCGCCTTCTTTCCGTTCGTTGAGGTATCTCGTGGCCGCCTTGCCTGTGCCAAGCACCCCGGCAACCGGAATACCACACTTTACCCCCATACCGCGAAAGTCGGTACCAACCCTTTAACCGGAGGACTCCGCGGCTGGTTTCTTCCCGGGCAGTGCAACGACCCTCTTCTTCTGCTCTTCAGCGAGAACTTCTTCTCCCCTGACCGACGTCGAGCCCTGCTGCCACTGCCTGGAACAACTGCCACCGCTGGAGGATCCTTTCCGCTTAAGGTACTGTGTTCCGCCTGGCTTCCCTTGCTACCGACTGTACGGGGTAGATTTAGTCCCCGGCTTTCGAACCTGGGAGTGCCTGGGACACTTTGGCTAAACTTTCTGAGCCACTCTAAACTCTTTTTGACTCTTTGCAAGACTTTGAATCTCTAACTAACAGTGTGATCTTGGGCACATTTTCGCTCCGGCTACTCTAAGAGTGGGCCCTGCCTAGTGACTTTTGCTCACCTGTGACTTTATTCTTCTTTAAGCCTATTGCAAGTGTTCTGGACCTTAGAGTGGTGTGTCTAACCCATTTCTGCTGTTTCTCTCCCTTTCTTGGAAACTACTAGAGTGTCATCTAACGTTAAGCACTCACCTCTGTTTTAATTAAGTGGTGTTAACCTAGAGTTGTCTAGATAGGAGAAAGGATTGAATCTACTTTCATTATAACTGTGTTTGAAGTGTTTATTATATTTTTGCTAGAGTGTTTTTAACCTATGTGTAGTTTAAATAAATAACTATATACTTTTGAAACCAAGCTCTGGTCAGTGTTTGCTTGTGCTATTGTGTGTTGGTACATATTGTGTATACTTTGCATACTGCCTAACTCTTCTTGAGAGAAGTCTGACTGCTCAGCCACAGCTACCAGGTAAATCTGGGTGGTACAGACTGCTACCAAAGGGGTTTACTGCTCTACCTGTAGTCTTAAATCTTTTGCAGTGTTCCCCAAGGGAACTGCACAGGTTTCTGCCTAACACTGGTGTACAGCGGTGGGATTTGTATTGAGTATACATTTTATTGTGCTTTAGATACCTTAGTGCAACTAACCACAAAGCTTAGCACTGAAAAAGTAAAACCTCTAACATGTCAGTTATAGAAAGCTATAGTCAAGAGTCCCTTGCAGCCAAAACTGCTGATTGTTTAAGAGTGCTCTGTAAACATAAGGATCTCCTGACTAAGGGCAAGAAAATGGAGCTGATTGAAAGATTGTTAGCTAACCAAAGTCTGGGTGATGGTTCAGAGGAACCTACCACTCCAGCAACTGTAGATGACAGTGTTGAAATTAACATGGAGCAAAATGTTGATGATTCTGAGGAAGAGTCAGAAGAGGAGGGTGAGGCTGTTGTAACTGTCCCCCCTAGGCCTCTGCCTGCTCTACCTGCTGTGCCTACTGGACCTTTACCAGGTCCCACATTTAGTCCTCAGTACTTTGAACTGGAGAAAATGAAGCTAGAATTGGAGTATAAGAAACTTAATGCTCAAACTGACAAAGAACTAAGGCTAAGGGAAATGGAGCTCAAGTATGACTTAGAAATGAAGAAATTATCTGTAGAGAATGTTTCTCTCTCTGGCTCCTCTAGAAGTTCCAGTCCTAAAAGACCCCGGATGCCTAAAGAATTGGTTGGTATGTATGAGCCTAAGTTGGATGTGTTGGATTGGTTGTCTCTGTTTGAATATAATCATGGGCTCCAGAACATCACAGGAAATGACTTACTCACCTGGTTGTTCTCTAGGCTTCCCCCTGTTGCAACTGATGTGGTAATGGAGATGGGGGAGGAGGATAGGAAGGACTATGAATGTGTGAAACTAGCTTTGATAGCTAGGTTTGGGAAGACCCCTTCCCAGTATCTTAAGAGGTTTAGGAACCTCAAAAAGCATGATGGTACCCCTTGGGCTACCTGGGTGAGTGAATGTTTGAAAAACTTAGAGGGATGGATTAAGGGTTACAAGGTGAACACTTATGAAGGTATGAAGAATTTGTTTATGTTGGAGACTATTTATGATGCCTGCTCTCCTGAGCTCAGGCAACACTTGGCTGATTCCAAGGAATTGGATTCCCGGAAACTAGCCAAGGCTGCTGACTTGTGGGTTGCCAACAGGGCCACTCACAAGGATTCTGGGGTAACTCAGAAGAAGGATGGGGAAAAACAGTCTAAGAAGGACTCCAAAGAGAATTCTAATAATTCCTATCCCAAAGAGGGCCCCAAACCACAAAATAACCAGGGTAAGCCACATGGGAAACCTAGTCAGGCTACTGTACCTCCTGGCCACAAGCCAGAAGGAGGTCAGAACAAGCCACCCTTCCAGAGAGCATTTGGACAATGCTATGTCTGTCAGGGTACTGATCATATCAAAGGAGATCCCAAGTGCAAGGGTAAACCTGCAGGGATCAGCACAGTCTCCTTAGCCTTCACTCCTGAGGATGAAGTACAGATGGCTAGTGCCCACTTTGAACTCTTTGCTGAAGAACCCTTGGGTCTTCAAGCAACTGTAAACTTAGAGCCTATGGGTCTGGTTAGCCCCCAGAATAGGGTTGTGTATAACTCCCTACCTGTTAACTCTAAGGTGTATTATGTGGACAGTGTTCTTGTCAATGGCCAGGATACTCCTGCCAGGAGAGACACTGGGGCCAGCAGAACAGTAGTGGATGAAAGCTTCTTTCAACCTGAGGATGTGGCCAAAGCACCCAAAGGTCCCACTAAGATGTCTGGAGGCCCTGTCCAAATGGTTCCTATTCTACCAGCCCTCATTCAATGTAACAACATGACAGTAAGGATCCCTGTCAGTGTTCAGGCTGAGGTACCTGGGAAGGTCCTGTTAGGGAATGACCTAAGAACTCTAGGAGTAGTGTCACATACCCCCAGGCCTCCCAGTATGGAGAAGCAGAACTTAACCAAATTGGCTAGACAGGCTACCTTGAAGGACCCTTCTAAGCCTGTGGGACCCTCTACTGAGAACCCCACTACAAGCCCTGGTGTTAGTAAATTGACCTCTAACCCAGGCACATTTCAGGATAGTATGCTAGGAACATGGGCGCCCCAACCAAGCTCCATCATTGTTCCCCTAGTCTCAGAGTCTCTGACTCCCCCTGCTTCTGAGGAAGAGGTGGATAGACCAACTAGGCCCCTATCTAGACCTGAGAGAACTGGTAATTCTCAGTGCTGGTGGAAAACCAGAAAAGAAAAGTCTAAGGCCAAAAACCTTCAGACTGTTGGACCTTCTACTGAAGACCCCAACTCAAATCCTAATATTAGGGGGGAAACTCCTAAAATAGGTAAGGGTAGATCTAAGAGGAAGGGGAAGCAGGTACATTGCCTAACCCCAACCCCTCCAACCAAGAGGCCTAAGACCCAACCTGCTCCCACAAGAGAGGTGGTGAGGAACCTTGGAGGCCCCTCTAGATCTAAGGGAATCCTTTATAAGGACCCCTTCAAAAAGCCTAACATAGGTTCAGGAGTTGTCCCAACTTCTGAGGGACTGGTCAACCAGATCCCCTATAACAAAAAGACTGATGTTCCTCAAAGGGTTTGTAGGTCCTTTAGCTTGCAAAAGAAAACCTTTGAGTTCTCCCTTAAGCAAAGGTCAAGGTGTCACCATCAAAATGCTGATGGACTCTCTAGGATGTATATCATCGACTAGAGGTATGAGGTTCATCCAGGAGTGGATTAAATCCTCCTGTCCCTTAGTCTGGGGGGGGCGAGTGTTAGGGAGAATTCTCTGTTTAGGCTGAATTTCCCTACCTAGTGAGTCCCCCAGCAGCTTTGCTGGATTTCTGGGGTTTAATTTTTTCTCCTGCCAAGAGTGAGACTCTTTTACCCTCACTCTTGGACATGTTGAAGTGTGTTTTCTTGGTTAAACCTTGTGTTGAATGGGCTATGGGGTCTTTTACTCCATAGGGCCTCATGTATTTTTGTGATGTGGGTCGCACAGCACCCTCTGTGCCGTGACCCAGGGGTGTCCTAGGGACTCCCCAACATAGACTCCATACCCTGGGACTGACTACTGTCTCCCAGGGCATGTAAAGTCACCAAAGACTTTGCTAGTCTTGAATCCTGAACAGAACCAGTACAAACCATCATATTGTGGACGTACTGGCTGGGGCAATTCGATTGCCCCAGGGTCTGTTAGTCGAGGGGGCACGTCTCCGTCCCCCCTGATCGAGTTTTGGCTGGTGGCAGTGGAAACTACTTTTTATATTCGACCGCGAATATTTCCCTATGGGATTTCCCATTGTTTTAGGCTAACACATTTAATTATTTATTTACGGTAGCCTTAAACATACCGCCGGTTTATATATTTATTTTTATAACTCCGGTTGGGACTTTTTGCCAAAACTTGATTCTAAAATGGCGTTGGTGTTCGCCTCTGTAACTCTGACCCAAAGTGGAGCCCCTTGTTCCACTTTTGGCGGGCTTCTCCACAGAAGCCCTCCAAAGTGGTGCCACTCTGTCTGGGGTACTTAGGAGGGGTGGGGGGGGATTTAGGCACCCTGGACTGAGTTACCTTGGTAACTCAAGTCGCACTCCGTCCTGATTGGCCCAAGTGGTGAGCCGCCCGGCTCACCACTTAGCATGTTTGAGTGACAGCTAGGCTGGGTGAATGGGGGTTTGCTGCATAAAAGCAGGGCTTTGGGGACTGGGACTTCAGAAGTCGCCACAGGACCAAGAATCCGACGAGGGAAGAGCTGAGCCGACCTGCTTCGACGACACCACCCGGTGGAGCCCTGCTGAACCGTCTCACCACTTTTTCCCGACGACCGAGGAGAACTCTTAACGGAGTGGCTCCTTCCCTTGACTGGTGGGGACAACCAGTTTTCGCCTTCTTTCCGTTCGTTGAGGTATCTCGTGGCCGCCTTGCCTGTGCCAAGCACCCCGGCAACCGGAATACCACACTTTACCCCCATACCGCGAAAGTCGGTACCAACCCTTTAACCGGAGGACTCCGCGGCTGGTTTCTTCCCGGGCAGTGCAACGACCCTCTTCTTCTGCTCTTCAGCGAGAACTTCTTCTCCCCTGACCGACGTCGAGCCCTGCTGCCACTGCCTGGAACAACTGCCACCGCTGGAGGATCCTTTCCGCTTAAGGTACTGTGTTCCGCCTGGCTTCCCTTGCTACCGACTGTACGGGGTAGATTTAGTCCCCGGCTTTCGAACCTGGGAGTGCCTGGGACACTTTGGCTAAACTTTCTGAGCCACTCTAAACTCTTTTTGACTCTTTGCAAGACTTTGAATCTCTAACTAACAGTGTGATCTTGGGCACATTTTCGCTCCGGCTACTCTAAGAGTGGGCCCTGCCTAGTGACTTTTGCTCACCTGTGACTTTATTCTTCTTTAAGCCTATTGCAAGTGTTCTGGACCTTAGAGTGGTGTGTCTAACCCATTTCTGCTGTTTCTCTCCCTTTCTTGGAAACTACTAGAGTGTCATCTAACGTTAAGCACTCACCTCTGTTTTAATTAAGTGGTGTTAACCTAGAGTTGTCTAGATAGGAGAAAGGATTGAATCTACTTTCATTATAACTGTGTTTGAAGTGTTTATTATATTTTTGCTAGAGTGTTTTTAACCTATGTGTAGTTTAAATAAATAACTATATACTTTTGAAACCAAGCTCTGGTCAGTGTTTGCTTGTGCTATTGTGTGTTGGTACATATTGTGTATACTTTGCATACTGCCTAACTCTTCTTGAGAGAAGTCTGACTGCTCAGCCACAGCTACCAGGTAAATCTGGGTGGTACAGACTGCTACCAAAGGGGTTTACTGCTCTACCTGTAGTCTTAAATCTTTTGCAGTGTTCCCCAAGGGAACTGCACAGGTTTCTGCCTAACAGGGGGTGGTGGGAGACATGAGTGGGGGCCTGGTGGAGGCTGCCCCTGCACTGCTGGGGGGTGGGGGTGGTGGGAGACATGAGTGGGGGCCTGGTGGAGGGTGCCCCTGGATGCTGGGGGTGGGGGTGCAGGGGGACATGAGTGGGGGCCTGGTGGAGGCTGCCCCTGCACTGCTGGGTGGTGGGGTGGTGGGAGACATGAGTGGGGGCCTGGTGGAGGCTGACCCTGCACTGCTGGGGGGTGGGGGTGGTGGGAGACATGGGTGGGGGCCTGGTGGAGGGTGCCCCTGGAGGCTGGGGGGCGGGGGTGCAGGGGGACATGAGTGGGGGCCTGGTGGAGGGTGCCCCTGGTGGCTGGGGGGTGGGGGTGGTGGGAGACATGGGTGGGGGCCTGGTGGAGGCTGCCCCTGCACTGCTGGGGGGTGGGGGTGGTGGGAGACATGAGTGGGGGCCTGGTGGAGGGTGCCCATGGTGGCTGGGGGGTGGGGTGGTGGGAGACATGAGTGGGGGCCTGGTGGGGGCTGCCCATGGTGGCAGGGGGGTGGGGGTGGTGGGAGACATGAGTGAGGGCCTGGTGGGGGCTGCCCATGGTGGCAGGGGGGTGGGGGTGGTGGGAGACATGAGTGGGGGCCTGGTGGAGGCGGCCCCTGCACTGCTGGGGGGTGGGGGTGGTGGGAGACATGAGTGGGGGCCTGGTGGAGGCTGCCCCTGCACTGCTGGGTGGTGGGGGTGGTGGGAGACATGAGTGGGGGCCTGGTGGAGGGTGCCCCTGCACTGCTGGGGGGTGGGGGTGGTGGGAGACATGAATGGGGGCCTGGTGGAGGCTGCCCCTGCACTGCTGGGTGGTGGGGGTGGTGGGAGACATGAGTGGGGGCCTGGTGGAGGCTGCCCCTGCACTGCTGGGGGGTGGGGGTGGTGGGAGACATGGGTGGGGGCCTGGTGGTGGGTGCCCCTGGATGCTGGGGGGTGGGGGTGCAGGGGGACATGAGTGGGGGCCTGGTGGAGGGTGCCCCTGGTGGCTGGGGGGTGGGGGTGGTGGGAGACATGGGTGGGGGCCTGGTGGAGGCTGCCCCTGCACTGCTGGGGGGTGGGGGTGGTGGGAGACATGAGTGGGGGCCTGGTGGAGGGTGCCCCTGGTGGCTGGGGGTTGGGGGTGGTGGGAGACATGAGTGGGGGCCTGGTGGAGGGTGCCCCTGCACTGCTGGGGGGTGGGGGTGGTGGGAGACATGAGTGGGGGCCTGGTGGGGGCTGCCCCTGCACTGCTGGGGGGTGGGGTGGTGGGAGACATGAGTGGGGGCCTGGTGGGGGCTGCCCATGGTGGCAGGGGGGTGGGGGTGGTGGGAGACATGAGTGGGGGCCTGGTGGGGGCTGCCCATGGTGGCAGGGGGGTGGGGGTGGTGGGAGACATGAGTGGGGGCCTGGCGGGGGCTGCCCATGGTGGCAGGGGGGTGGGGGTGGTGGGAGACATGAGTGGGGGCCTGGTGGAGGGTGCCCCTGGTGGCTGGGGGGTGGGGGTGGTGGGAGACATGAATGGGGGCCTGGTGGAGGCTGCCCCTGCACTGCTGGGGGGTGGGGGTGGTGGGAGACATGAGTGGGGGCCTGGTGGGGGCTGCCCATGGTGGCAGGGGGGTGGGGGTGGTGGGAGACATGAGTGGGGGCCTGGTGGAGGCTGCCCCTGCACTGCTGGGGGGTGGGGGTGGTGGGAGACATGAGTGGGGGCCTGGTGGAGGCTGCCCCTGCACTGCTGGGGGGTGGGGGTGGTGGGAGACATGAGTGGGGGCCTGGTGGAGGGTGCCCCTGGATTCTGGGGGGTGGGGGTGCAGGGGGACATGAGTGGGGGCCTGGTGGAGGCTGCCCCTGCACTGCTGGGTGGTGGGGGTGGTGTGAGACATGTGTGGGGGCCATGTGGAGGGTGCCCCTGCACTGCTGGGGGGTGGGGGTGTTGGGAGACATGAGTGGGGGCCTGGTGGGGGCTGCCCATGGTGGCAGGGGGGTGGGGGTGGTGGGAGACATGAGTGGGGGCCTGGTGGAGGGTGCCCCTGCACTGCTGGGGGGTGGGGGTGGTGGGAGACATGAGTGGGGGCCTGGTGGAGGGTGCCCCTGCACTGCTGGGGGGTGGTGGGAGACATGAGTGGGGGCCTGGTGGGGGCTGGCCATGGTGGCTGGGGGGTGGGGGTGGGGGGAGGCATGAGTGGGGGCCTGGTGGAGGGTGCCCCTGCACTGCTGGGGGGTGGGGATGGTGGGAGACATGAGTGGGGGCCTGGTGGGGGCTGCCCATGGTGGCAGTGGGGTGGGGGTGGTGGGAGACATGAGTGGGGGCCTGGTGGAGGGTGCCCCTGGTGGCTGGGGGGTGGGGGTGGTGGGAGACATGAGTGGGGGCCTGGTGGAGGGTGCCCCTGCACTGCTGGGGGGTGGGGGTGGTGGGAGACATGAGTGGGGGCCTGGTGGGGGCTGCCCATGGTGGCAGTGGGGTGGGGGCGGTGGGAGACATGAGTGGGGGCCTGGTGGAGGGTGCCCCTGGTGGCTGGGGGGTGGGGGTGGTGGGAGACATGAGTGGGGGCCTGGTGGAGGGTGCCCCTGCACTGCTGGGGGGTGGGGGTGGGCAGTAGTGCAAGGTGACATGTGGGTTGGCTGGGGGGCATGCCCATGGTGGATGGGCTGCCTGCGGGACATGAGCAGGGGTGCAGGGTAGTCCCCCGTGGTGTGGGCTGCCTGCAGGGGCCGTGGAGGTTGTGGAGCGTACACCTGGGAGGACCCACACGGCCAATTCACGTGTAGTACTCCCCAGAACCCTTGGAATACACATACCCTGCTGAAATCGTGTGTGGAACTTCCCGCGTACCCCTGAAATACACGTACCCTGCTCGCACTGGGCCAATCGCGTGTGGAACTTCCCGCGCACCCCTGAAATACACGTACCCTGCCGAAATCGCGTGTGGAACTTCCCGCGTACCCATGGAATACACGTACCCTGCTCGCACTGGGCCAATTGCGTGTGGAACTTCCCGCGCACCCCTGAAATACACGTACCCTGCTGAAATCGCGTGTGGAACTTCCCGCGCACCCCTGGAATACACATACCCTGCTGAAATCGTGTGTGGAACTTCCCGCGCACCCCTGAAATACACGTACCCTGCTCGCACTGGGCCAATCGCGTGTGGAACTTCCCGCGCACCCCTGAAATACACGTACCCTGCCGAAATCACGTGTGGAACTTCCCGCGTACCCATGGAATACACGTACCCTGCTCGCACTGGGCCAATTGCGTGTGGAACTTCCCGCGCACCCCTGAAATACACGTACCCTGCTGAAATCGCGTGTGGAACTTCCTGCGCACCCCTGGAATACACATACCCTGCTGAAATCGTGTGTGGAACTTCCCGCGCACCCCTGAAATACACGTACCCTGCTCGCACTGGGCCAATCGCGTGTGGAACTTCCCGCGCACCCCTGAAATACACGTACCCTGCCGAAATCACGTGTGGAAATTCCCGCGCACCCATGGAATACACGTACCCTGCTCGCACTGGGCCAATCGCGTGTGGATCTTCCCGCGCACCGCTGAAATACACGTACCCTGCCGAAATTGCGTGTGAGACTTCCCGCGCACCCCGGTATACACGCACACATATTTTTTGTCAGCGGGTGTCCGTGTTTGTGGGTACCCCTTTGCACGTCATTTGTCCTGGAGGGCCACAGTATAGGACATTCATCATGGCTGTATATAGGTGCTATTTGTTGGCGCACCTTTTGGCGCACATTTCTTCCTGGCGCAGAGACGCTACCACCTGCTTTCTTGTGGCGGTCGTGTTTGTGCCTGTGCGCTGGTTTGAGCGTGCGCTTTTTTGCCCTATTCTATTCCATGAATACGTGTTGTAGGCGAGCGTTTGGGCGTTCCGCGCACTTGTACCCTGTACTTCCCCCGTGACGGCCACGTTTTGGCAAGTTGTTCCCCATTCCGAGTGTTACGCCCCATGTTCCGCCTACTTTTGTTGCGTGCGCCGCGCTATGTGCGATTTTCGCTGTGGCCTGTGCGATTTTCGCTGTGACCTGGCGCACGCAGTTAGATGGCCTGTGCGCCAACGTGCGCCACGCACTTTTTTATCGCACATCCGATGGTTTTCTCGCGCACGGCCTTCCATGAATCGATGTGCGCTGCTTTTCGTGCGATTTTCGCACTTGCACTGCGATTTTCGCTATTCCACTGCGATTCACACGTTTTTGCCCACTTGCGCCGCGCTAATTATTCCATGATTTGGCCTGTGGGTCTGATGACGTGGGGGTTAAATGACTGAAGAAAAGTTCAGACAAGTAACAGGTTTCTGAGGATGGGGTCCGGTGCAAGGGAGATGCCAAGCCCTTGAGGAAGCATCCTTTCTCGCCAAAACAAAACCTTTCAGCCTGGTACTGGCTCTTCTATCCCTGGGAAGTTAAAACTCAAAAGAACAGAGGGTAAGCAGAAGATGCCAAAGAAGAACCCACTTCATGGAGGAACACAACAAGTTAATCCCCTTCGAAAGAAAAGAATACCTGGAGGACTCAGGTAAGTACACCTACTCTTCAGAAATGTATTTATTTTACGCATTTTTAAAGCGCTTACACAGCCGCGGCATCGAGGCGCTGTTACAGGAATTATTTGTTAGTTGCGTAGTCGTTTTGTCTTAGATACGCGGCACACCACCGAAGCCTAGTATTAGTACCTAAGCTGGCAGTTTTAGTTAGACAATCACGCTATCCTTGTGTCTCTTTCTATTGTGCAGACCTCTGGGTCACCTCCTCTTCAAGATCTTGATGAGTGTGAAGCACGTTGCAAGATACTTCTTTTGTGTGAACAAACTGTTTGTTAGGACTAAGCCTGTTCATTTGGTTAGTAGGCACCCTTTAGTGAATTTCAACCAGGGAAGTACCCATGAAAAATAAAGAGTCATTCCATGAGTCGTTGGTGATCCCAGCCTCAGTTTCCACGAAGAGTTTCAGTTTATGCAGAGCAGCAATAGTTCTGGTGAGCATGCCATTTTTGGTGTCATTGGGACGCACAAATGTACACGAAGTACTCTTGATTTTCCGGAATACTCTGCCCTCCGGAATACTCTGCCCTCCATTGCTGTCAAGAGGTAGAGTATGTACCGGTTTTACAAAGTTATGAGCCTCAGTGCCCGTAATTCTTCCTTAATCGCACTAAATGCTGACTTGGAAGTGTTCAAAAAGAGCAAGAGTTCATAGCTGGTCAACAAGAGCCATTAGGCATTTGCCGCTACTTAAATGCCAGGTGACAGGAGGGAGGTAAAAATAGTTAAGAATGTTTCGGTGTGGTTAAACAGCCGATATTGAGCAACCAGCAAGAGGGAAAGAGAGGGTGAATAAATACACTTAAATGATAAATATATATCATTTAATAATTCTATGTAGCTACAAGTTGCTGGCTTCAACACATACATGTTACAAAACGCATGTTATGCACATATCAAATTAATCACAGAGTACACAAGGGCAGAAAGGGGAATGGAGTCAAGAGTTGTGAAAAAAGCAGGCAGATGGCGAGCAAAGAAAAGCAAAATATACCAAGTATAGTTAACACAAATATCCTATACTGTTCAATGAGGCTTAAAGACAGGTGCTCCTCTTGAATCACATTCTAGTATGTGGTCGCAAGTTCCATGTAAAGAATTTTTTCTAAACAAATACAATCATATGTAGTGAATACAGGCATCTGTAGTCTACTAAGTGAGACAATACACAATTCACATAATTGTCTTCTATACATGAAAATCTTGAGCGCTAAAACTCCTAGTTTTAACTAATCAGATGGCCAGGAGAGGACTGGTCTCTTGTTTTTCAATTAAATTAAGCATGTGCACAGTGGTCTGATGGTGTCCAAAGATCACCTGCAGAGCCACGCCAGAGTGACACAATGGTCCTGGTTAAAGATTAAAAGGCCCCAATTGCGCCTGAGCAACATGTGGAGGTCAATCCTTTCACTGCTCCCGCTAACGATAAACAGCCAAATTTGATCAGGAATGTCTGCTAAGGCCTATGATGGTGCAGCTCGGAGGTAGTTCAACCTTTTCCTTCATTGTAATTGTCTGGGAATTTTGGCATCAAATGTATTCTCTGATATGTCTATATATGGTGGTGAAGGGGACGCAAGGGGCACAGGGGACGAGGGGGGCACAGATGTAATTTTGGGCATTGGATGGGCCAAAATGTGGTGCTCTTCAGGGATCATCAGGACGGGCACATGAAGGGTAGAGAGACTGCACACACCTCGCCAGACTAGCGGCAACTGCCTGTATGCACTCTATGTACAGATCCAAAAGTTGTCGAGAAGGGTATTTGTATCTCCAGCCAAATCTGCAATGTGTAGAGTGTTAGTTCCCATTTGTACCAACTGGCGCCAGGCCATTGCCCTTAAAACATAGAGAAAAATGGGTGTGTCTGTATCTTAATAGATTTTTCTGGCTCTTTGAGCCATGTCAGATACGGCAAATGATTTCTCCATACTGTCCCGCACTCTTTGTTTATTTCTGCCACCCCTTCTTCTGAGAATCCCCTCATTCCTCTAGCTCTGCAACTCTTCACTCCTTGTTCCCATCAATTTTTTGAAAAAATAGCTCCTTCCAAGGTCATTTAGACTCTTTGAGTACAGCTAATATTTTTGTGCTCTGCCCGTTCAGCCATTAAGAAACTATCGTCACTTGGTATAATTGATGCTGGAATGGACTGCCCTTTAAACTGCCCTCGGACCCTGCACAGGGCTAAGTGCACTTGACATAGCACATTTCACTTGGGATAAACACCATGGGAACGCCAGAAGTATTATGTAGCAGCATCCTACGGATCTCTCTCCTTCCCACCTTCCTCATATGGCCATAATATACGCTGTCAGCTACGAAACCATGTGCATTCAATATGGGATTTGATTAATCATTATCATTATTGTAAAAAATCGCTATCAACCTTTTATTTATTTATTTATTTATTTATTTATTTATATATATAGCGCCGACTGCCCGCAGGCATCGGGGCGCTTACATGTAGACATGTACATAGCTCAAGGTGGAGCCTGAAGAAGCAACAGGACAAGTACATAAAACTACAGGTTGGCTGATTCATTGGGTCCTAAACATGGGTTACTTGAAAAGCTCTGTTTTTAGTTTATCTCTGCTTCTAGGGTTCATGCTTAAATGAGCTTAGATTGCAATGCAGCATGCTGGACAAGGGACACGTCAGACCTCCTAAATCCTCTTCTCTGCCATCTTGATAACCTAGAATGGACAGTGGAGGTGGCCTAAGAGGAGTCAAAATAAACAGTGATTTCCTTCCCCTTACACATTTCTAGCATCTCTATAAGTGTCACTAGGTCCGCTGCTTGTGCAGAGTAATGAGAAGGCAACAATTTCTTCAATCTGGCCCGGTACTCCCCCATCCACAAGACCCATGACAGCTGTGCCCATATGCATCTCACCTGTCTCTTGATTGATGGTCGAAGATACAGCAACAAAAATCACTTCAACTCCCTCACGGGCATCCTCTCGCCCTCTTCTGCCCCATGCATGGTGCAATCGTGAACAATATCCGTAGGCTGCACCGCCTCTGCTACAAATGTCACAGGGTTTACTAGGTGACTAGGTGACATTGCACGGGATTAATTGATGAATTTGATAAGATGACCTCATACCTGACACTCTCTGAGTAGTCAATTTGGATTTAGACTGCATACTCTACAGACAATGTCACCGGGCAACCCATAGTAATGGTTGAAGACATTTCAATTGCAAAAGCTTCTGCCGCCAGAGCTTGTTTACAAGGGAACTTTCCCTGCCTCACTGGGTTTAGGAGTCCACTGCACTACGCTAAAGGTTGGTGGCATAGCAATGTTTGTAGCTCAGGACTGCTGTCATCACCTGCCTGTTTGAATGGGAAAACAGAAAGAATGGCTTCTTGTAAGTTGGGGTCGTTAGGACCAGAGCATTGCTGATCGCAGCCTTGAGTTCCCTAGAGCAAGTCCCCATTTTTATGAACCTGACAAATGACCCGCTTCCCCGTGAAAATCCTCCTCTGCCCCTCAGAAACCCTCTAATTGGCCTTGGACAGAAAACATACCTGTCCACCCAACCCTGTGTCATACCCAGTTGACTGTGCCCCTGTTGTCCTAGTTGCCCCTGCTGTCCCTCCATAGAATTTGTAATTACTGACCCTTATTAAACACATCTTTGTCAATTTCTTTTGAACAAGCTTAGCCTCTGCCTTTTGTGCCTGCTCTACATTCTCCCTCTCTTTTTTCTGTCTTCTCTTGCAAAAATGCACAATGTGTGCCTGAATTTCTGGCCAACTCTTGGCCTCCATGCCTACTACTTTATCTAAATCGTGTTGGACTACTTTTGGAGGTTTCTTCTTCAGCACGTGGTAAAAGACCACCACATTCTTGTCCCATGCTTCTCCCATTTCTGCCCTCCACATCTCCTGAATTAACCGGATGTGTGTGGCAAGATCCTCATCTACTTTCATCATCTTAGCTAAAATCAAATTGATATCAGGCGTATTGGGATACATAATCCACAAGGATCCCATACTTGTGCCCTTAGATTATTAAAACCCGCTCCATCATGGGTATATGTATCCAACTGAACTCCTGGGTACCCCAATCTCTTCCAAAGCTCGTCTGACCGCTTCCGCACTAGGGCCGTGAATAAGCTCTTCATGTCCCCTATGGCCAACATGACACAGACAGTATAATATGATATGATATGATATGGCATTTATAACGTGCCTATACACAAGTGTTTCAAGGCACGATGAGGTAAGGTAGGGGGAACAGGGGAAAGACAGACAACAATCCTACTAGGCCAGGTGTCATTCATATATGCTTCTCCAATGCATAATTCCACTTCCCTGCCCTTGCAATGAGCAAAGGGTGTGTCTTCATCAAGTTATTCTGGTCCATGTGTGACAACCGGACATAATACACCCTTCCCCGACCCTTCTGGAGCAACAAAAACTGAGTTATGCATGTTTTTACTGGGGCTTCCACCATCTCTCCCCTCCCACTTACTACAGCCATGCAAATACCCCTGGTGTGTCCCATGGTTCCATGGTGTACATTCTACCACTGCTACTGGAGCGGGAGGTAGGCTGCCTACACCCTGCTCTCCTTGCTCAACATCCCATTCCTCTCCTTCATCGTCTACTCCAGCTACTACATCCCTTAGCTCTTCTACAGGCATGTAAGCATAATCAGCACTACCATAGGGTATTGTCTCCCATCCTCCCTGCTTAGCCTCTGTACCCATGGTAGCATCCCTGTTCTCCATGTCCACCTGAACCATTCTCATAACTGAGTTGTCTAATCTAACAAGAACCTGCCCATGTCTTCACCTTCCTTCTTCTACGTATCTTACCTGTCTTCTCACTTCCTCCCTCTCTTAATTTCTCTGCCACCATAGCAGCATTACCTCATCATCTGCTAGCCGTAGCGCTTCCTTCATCTTTTCCCATTCTTGCGCATCTACCACTCTTCGCAGTCTATCCTCTATCCTCACCGGAAGAGGCCTTACCTCTTTTTTCTACCACATTATTAAACCTTTCTCCACTCTTCTAACTATTAGCCTTACTCTTTCTTGCACCTCCACCCTGAATCTATCTGCTAACCTAGGAGTTGTGGGTGTTATCCCCTTCCCGCTCTCTGTTTTCAACCTCCCTGCAGCCCTACATATTGAAGAAGTTACCCTTCCACTTTCGTCAAAATCCCAGTTCTTAGAAATCTTAACTGATGGAGGTGTTACCTGTGACCGTCTTACAACCACTGGAGTAGCTTCTGGGGAAAATGGTGGTACGAACTCAGGGTCTGTGTACCCGTCTGCGGGCAATTTCTGGCCCTCCCCCCACATTTTCAACATTATTGCCCTTCCCGCTTTTTCATACATCCTCAATAATTCCAAGATTTTTAACCGCTTCTGTAACTTCAAGCCCTTGTGCTCTGTAATTAAAAAGGTATGCAGGTTCTCCAATATCCTCATTTCATAGTATCCCTCAGTAGGTCAAGAATGTATAATTTTCCCATAACTCTCCCACAACCATTCCCTATATTTTAAAATGTTTGCCTTATAGTGGGTAACACATGGCACAAATGATTCAACAGTCTCCATACTCCAATCCAAGTTATCAAAAAATGGTTTCACAAAAATCTGACACTAAGCCGAACCTGCAGCACAAAAGTTTTTTCACCCAAGAGCTCCCTTTTTACCCTTACCCAATTTCTTAGGTGCACTTCACACTCATTCACCATACTCACCTATACTACAATGACCTCACTTCATTATTTACTCCAATTCTACTTCTCACTCATACATAAAAGACAGCATCTTATCAAAAACACTTGCCGGCCAATATTTCCAAGATATCCCCATCACTTGAGCATAGGAGGGGCGCAATGCTTTCCACTACAGCACTGCCGCTCTCGCTCTCTGTATCACTAGTAAGATCTTCTCTACTACAAAATGGTCTTTTCCTGACTACAGGAAGTTCCCTTCACTACTTTGACTAACCAAGAATATTGGCACACAGCAAATATAAAAGAATGTCAAGGCCTACTTCAGAAAGGTATCTACGGTTGGACTTACCATAAGATACCACCCCACGTTCAGGTGAGGGCTCCAGCCAACCAGACAAGCAAATTTAAGGGTATCAGGACAAGCTTCACACTGGGTGTGCGAGGTAAGGTGTTCCCTCACACCTCTAAAATAATGAACTAGTTACAAAGGACTTACAATACAGAACAGTTCAACCACCCAATCAGAAAACATCCACTTTTCAAAACCATGCAACCTCAACTAATTTCACACCCACACTCCAAGTCTACCCATAGCCCCCCAAAAAACAAAACAACAAAAACAAAACCCCTTAAATCAGGGAAACAACCCTTTTTCCCCCCTATTCTGCCCCCCTTGCTTTACACCCACAAACGTGTTCTCGAGTGAAACCGAGGTGCTCCGATGCGGTGCCTCGTCGAATTCTTAAGCACATCTAAGCCACGATCATGAGATTGGTGCATGGTTAAACATTAGTATTGAAAACATAATTCATTGCTAGCAATAACTGGCCTAAGGCCTTTAATTTAAGTATGATTGCATGTGGTCCTGCTGATGTATTTTAGCAAATAAAGCAAGGTCTGCATAAACAGGATTTTCGTTGAACTACAAATTGCAATCCCCATTCCGCGGACTCCTGGCACCTTAAAAAATACCTTCTAATTTATGCAAGCACATACAACATCTGATGACCTGGAAAAACACTTAACGGTTGGACCGTGACCTCGAGCCTCCTGTTTATTACCACCAAACAAATGACTACCCCCTCCAAAGATTTTAATACAAAGGGCAAGATAACATCTGTTCCCTTGCCAGGACTGCAAACCTTGCCCTGTTCGTACGACCTTTTTATTAGGTAACTAATTCTCTTTTCCGTCAAGACTGTCCTGCTACTAAGAATGCATGTGTAACAGCTGACCATGGAGAAAAGCACCCATTGTGTGGATTTGTGTTTGTGTTGTATTTTCAATTTTAGTATTGTATCTTTCTACGTGCGTGAAGATCTAATATGTGTAAATTCTAAATAATTGTAACACTAGAAGTAACATATAATTAACTCCATTCGATTCATATGGATTTGCAACACCATTCCAGTTTGCTGCCATCCCCCCATCATCAATATGGTGTGCGGAACATGAATCCCTCATTATAAAGGGGACCCTCCTTGACCACTGCGACAATCACAGTGACAGAATTCAACATTGAGAAGATGACCACCGAGCTGGCAAATAACTCACACTTTCTTTGTACCCTCGAGGAGAAAGAGGGAAGATGTTATGCCCTAGTCAAGGTGCAGCGTCTGTGTGAATTATCTCTAGTGGATACAGAATACCAAGCCAGTCTTATGTCCAAAAAAGCAATCAAACAACTAAACTCAGGAACTGGGGGGCGGGGCACCAACTTCCCCTCATACCTCTTCCCAGACAACTCCAAAATTTCGCTGGGAAAGATTTTTCTGTCGAAGGGACTGTGGATCTGGAAATAAAAATTGGGCGACATCGGTTAAAACAGCTGGTGATTGTCGTGACTCCAGAGTTCAGACCTTGTTTACTGGGGAATGATCTCCTTCAGAGGTTATCACCTCTGATCGACTGTGTGAATAAGGTCCTCTAGACCCAGACTAACCAGCCTATAAAACTATAAATGTGTGCCAATTATGTGAGTTTGAATCGCACCTGCCATTTAATTGAACAATGTTCATAGAAAGTGGAATTTCCTTTCCAGAAAAATTAGACCCCAGATATCACTGCCATCTCTGTAGGAGAACAAACTGGTGATGGGAACCCTGCTCAGTTTTTGAAAATCAACTTTCCTCCTGGTTTTAAGCGGCATTCCACAATGGAAGTGAACACCCCGAAATTGTACACCAGTCCAAAGTCAGAAGAAACACTGGGATCCATGAAAAAAGACAATGAAGAACCAGCTCAAATTCTGACCGACATTCAGAAAAAGGGTGAACAGTTGTTTATCCACATTTAGATAAATTAGGGGGGAGCCTGTGCTCACCAGAGTATCCCTGCATAATGGTAAAAGCTTAATCAGCTAAGGATTATTTAGGAAACTCCCACAAGAGCAGACCAGTCTCACATTTAAATGGATTGATAAATGGGACATAGGTCCGGAAACCCCAAATTCCAAACATTTCCTGCCTAGCAGGTGTATGCTAAAGATTTCCATTGGCAACAAAAAGCATACAACACAATTGTTGAGTCATGCGAGGTGTCCCTTCTGCCTTTTATTAAGGTAGAGACATTCTCAACCAATTTTCAATCGATTTGGATTTAATTTATAATAAAGAATGGTCGCAAATGGGGATTAACCCCATGGGCTTAGACAACATCAAAGAAACATTCTGGTCAGCTCAATTGCTGCCTGTTGTGGTTGAAGTTCAAGTGTGAGAAGAGGTTACCATCCCAGGACCATCCCATTCATGATTTCCCTCAAAATTAAGGGAGGACAGAACCTCAAAAATCAGGATGCCTAAATAAATTTGAATCCTCATCTCCAACAACAAGGTTTTTATTTACACCTGACACCTCTAATGAATTTAGAACATGACACCATTTGAATATTGGTGGTTAGCAGTGACCCTTAAGTATCACTTTGGGCACAGACACTTGCATTGGAATGACTAGTGATGCCTAAAATTATTCTATTGATTTAGGTAATGAAATCATTGTACCAATTCCAAACACTGTTTCGGCACCAGTGACATTATTCCTCCAGAAACGTTTTTTAACGGTCATGTGGTGAATTTCCTCATGGGGTGGAAGAGGTCACCTATGACATCAGGAATGATGAGGTGGTATGGTATTCAGTGATGTTACTGGAAACTGGAGAAAAAAAAATGAATGAGGTTTTACTGAAAAGAATACTGAACAATAAATATATAGGGAGTGGGGTAAAGGGTCAAAAGGTGCGGGTGGTGATCTAGGGGAGGGGTGGGGGTTTAACAATGTAACCCAATTAAAAAGAAATCTCAATTTTCTTTTTTGCCCTGAGAATGTCATTTAGTAACATTTGGTTCAGTAAATTCAGTGGTATTTAGAGTGAATAACAACTACCTCGAATCCATGGAGCCTCCTGTCCATGTTAACACCATAAAAAGATATCTCTCCATCCAATTGGAGGATATTGCTGAAGTAGCCACACCAGAGGTCTTTCCAGGTTTCAAGTAGATGGTCGAAGAACAGATCAATCTTACTGATGCGTGTGAGACTGAGGAGCAAAGAGAGAAACTGAAAAAGGTATTCCAGGACTTCCAGAATATCTTTTCAGTAGACCCATATGACTGTGGACATACATCTAGTCATTCAACCACCACCCACACAGACCCAGGGATGGCACCAGTATTTGTTACCTCTCGCGTCCATAGAGCCACTCACAGAGATTACTAAGAACTTGGAATCCTGTGGGATAATTCATCTGATCCACAGTACCTACAACCCTGTACTGGGGATACTAAAACCCAACGGCCAATGGAGACTATGTTCAGACCTGAGGGAGTTGAACAAATGAGTTCACATGTCAAGAATGCCACTTCCTACAGTGATCAAGGGCTAGCACAGATCCGAGGGTCAAAGGTTTACACAGCGATTTACTTGACCAATGGTTACTGGATGGTACCCGGAAGTAGGGAAGACCAATGCAAGCTTGCCTTTACCTTTGGTGCGCAGCAATAGACGTGGACCTGAAACCCCTTTGGATATATGAACTCCGGCAATTAGTTCACCATCTTTCTGCATAAGGCCATGCCCGATTTGGGTGACAGGGGAAACCTGGCCTATGTAAATGATGCTCTGATCAAGAGCTCAACTGTGGAGGAACATGTAGCAGAAATCCACTATGTTCTGACCCAGTTGCAGAAAGCCAGAGAAAACCTATCATTTCAAAAAGGCACAATGGTGTAAGTCCCGAGATAACTTCTAAGGGCATGAAATCACCCCTGAGGGTCTCAATCCCCAGATGAAGAAGGTGGGTGCCTTATTGAAATAAAATACACTACTACTCTGCAAGAATTGAGAAGCCTTCTTGGACTAATTGTAGGCGGAAGTTCATTGAAGACTATGCAGAAGTCACTCGACACTTGGCCCATTTACTAAAGGCCGGAGTTAAGTGGGCGTGGTGTCCAGAACATTCCAAGGCAGTTAATCAAATGAAAAGAAGCCTTTCCCAAGCTACTTGTTTGGCCTACCCCATCAAGAATAAG
Organism: Ambystoma mexicanum; assembly: GCF_040938575.1. Classification (NCBI taxonomy): domain Eukaryota; kingdom Metazoa; phylum Chordata; class Amphibia; order Caudata; family Ambystomatidae; genus Ambystoma; species Ambystoma mexicanum. The sequence continues at coordinate 8,870,925 of NW_027182322.1, forward strand.
GAATTCTTCTTGGAGACAGGGTTCTCAGATACCTGCCTAACTGTAGTATTGTACCAAAAGCATGATAAGATTATGTGAAGAATCTGAAAGGATTCTCCCCAGAAACCTGGTCTGGGACCCTCCTTATATGGCCAGGAAAGGCAGGCGTGATATGATCCAGCCCTGGGGTGGTGTACTGCAGGAGGATCACATGGGGGTTGGGGGCATCAGACCAGGAAGATTGGGAGGAACCCCTTTTTTTTTAACTTTGACCGTAATCCCTCCCTTTTGATGGCTTTTTGCCAACTTAAAGAAGTGAGAAAATCTAACTTTTCTAAAAAGAACTACATGTCTCCGAAACCCTTAAACGCAAAGGAAAGGCAATTAGGTATAACAGCTCTTGCCACGGTCAGGCAACTAACAATAAGGGCCTGCACCTGAAATCAATTGCCCCACCTAAGAGGCATAAAACGCTGCAGCAGGAGGGTGAGGAGAGATGGAGCAGGAGCTGAACAGCTGGCAGCAGTAGCAGAAGGAGAAGAGCACGAGGCTGGCAGTTCATGAGAAAGTGTGATCACTTCAGGGATGCCGGGACATGAGGAGAGCAGATTTCACTTGCAAGTTCTGAGAGAGTCCCGTGATCACAAAACCTGCCTTGCTGTGGTTACACTGGGAGAGGCGTGCCGAGATTGAAATTCTTCCCAGGTGCGCCTAGTGGCTGTAATTGCAGAGCCGTCATCGTGCTGCAACCCGAGACCCATGTGCAGAAGAAAGCCGAGGGACAGAGGAGTGAAGAAGACTCCCTGTGGTTAAGGCCGGATCAGAGACACCCCTGCTGCAGATGGGTGTGGGTCCCAAGAGTGCCTTAAATAGTAGAAAAAGGAGAAAACAAGTCAGAAAGTGGAAGCAGCCCACAACCACAGTGTTCCTGGAGCTTGTGAGTGAAGCTCCATGTTCAGATTTCACTTTAAAAACCTTGCCAGTAACTGTTACCAGCTCTAAACTAACTTGTGTAAGAGTGGGAGCGAGTAGAAGTTGTTTGTCAATGAGAAGAGTCCTGCTAACAATGGAAATGTGTTATACACACTTCTAACACAAGCCGGAGTGCTCACGTATAAAGAAAGGATTTTCCTTTTCCATTGCAAACTATTTAATGTTAACAGAGTGGTTGCATGTCTCCAATTAGGAAGGGGAACGCTTTGTAAGCAACTCAGAAACCCTAAAGCTCACTTTCACAAACTGTTACAAGACCTATTACACCAAAGAGAGGCCGCGTGTGAACACTTGTAGTTCCCAACTGAAGACAGAGTGTAACTCAGTGTTAATGAAAGGGAATACAATTTCTTACAGCTCTTTAAAGTTAGAGATGTTCCTTAAAGAGTGGTTGTCTGTAACTAAGTTTGATTTCCTTTTGTAACATTCAGAACAAGTATTATATAAATGTAGAAGTTGTCGGATTGAAGAGAAGAACAAGCATTACCCAAGCCAGTAGACTAATCCATTCTATATTGAAAAAAACAGCCTTGTTGAAATCTTTCCACCCACATTCTGAGGTTGCTAAAGTTGGTAAAGGTCCAGTGTCCTCTGATAACAGTTGACACTGTTATCCAAAGCTGGAAGAGTGGTAATACAGATTTAGGGTAACTACTGGAATCAAGAAGGTGTGATTGATCAGGGGAAGTGAGCTCGGTACTTGTAAGAAGCTTACGTCAACAATCTGTGCTGCTGAGACTGTTGAAGTTGAGAGAGAGGTAATCTGGAAGCAGAAGCATGTTATATTGATGGCAGTAAGACAGACAGAAGAGGCAAAGAGGTTCCCCTTTCTTGCAGTATAGGAAAGAAGAGTGCCTTGCCTACATGAGGAGGTCTGAAACTGTGGTTATGTATAATACTGTCAGTGAATGTTATACGGTGGCTGAAGTAGTGGCATACCGTGGAACAAAGTAGCCTGTTCCGACAGTGTCAGTAGTAGTAGGGTGGTTGTCAAGAGGAAAGCAACACCCTACAAAGAAGCATCCTGACAATTATACTAAAGACATTGCAGAGGTCATAAATACATGGAGAGTTGCTGTAGCAGAAGTTGTTCATTTATTGTTTTAACCGTGGTGAAACAGCCTTAGAAAGAGAATATCCAGGACTACTATTGGTGCTGTTTTCTTGGCTGAAATTGGATGGGGAACTTTTCAACAGAAAGCTGAAGAACTGTTAACAGTGGATCTTTGGTTTGGTGAACTTTTATTTCATTTGGAACTTACAAGAACTGGTTCAAGGCATTACTTGTCTTTCTGAACATTTGGAAACACTGACTTTGAGCAATCCTGGGCAAAGGATTTACCCAGGACAGGTGAAGGTTAGCTGAATTACTGGTTGTTGGTATTTATATATTTTTATGTTGTTTATGATTTACTTTAATGTTTCTGTTGTTAAGTGTGAGGGCCCGTTTTGTGTATGCTGGGAGTGATACCTTTAGCTATTAGACTATTGAGGGAACTCCATGTTAGAGTAGGATTTATTTGCACTTTTTTACTTTGATAAAATGCTAAATTCTGAGACAAACACAAGCACTTGTCCGCCTCACATTACTGCCCCCTCACAATTAACAAAGTTGTCTCGCACGCGCGCAAAACTTTGTGGAGGGAAAATTCAAAGACTGTGAAAAGGCACTCCTGGAGACGGTGTGGGCATAAAAAAACTACCGCTCATTCATCCATATGGAGCACCTCATAGCAGAGAGTCCTCACCAACCCTTGCAATACTTACAAAGCGACAGAATCCGGGTGGGGAATTCTGTCCATGCAAGGCTTTCCTGAGGAGGTCAAATATGGCCAAAACAAGAAGAGTCCTCTCGCACAAGGATTGGTTGACTTGCATGATTGTGCTCAAGAAAACTGTCTCAAGGATGAAAGTCTGACGAAAAACAATATGGGAGTGTACCTAACTTCCCTGCACAAGGGCTATGAATAAAACACGTGTCAGGTGTGAAGAGTCAGGAATGAAACTCAGACACGTTAGTCATGTTTTTGGTTAACGACTTTTGTTGAAAACAAAAGGGTTGGGAAAAGGAATCCCTGACCCTGCTCTAAGAAGTGTTTCCCTACCTAAAACCAAAAACCAAGGATCTGTCTGTGCCGGGATGTCAAAATCAAAACTGTGCTTGTGTCCAAATGCTCTATTCTGACCCTCACACTATAAACTAAACTACAAGATAAAAAGGGAAATGTCTTTAACCTTATGTGATTGCATAAAGGGTTTGTAAAGGAAAATAAGCAACTTCAACACAAAGGTTCTCCAAGGTGAAAGAGCCTTGGTTTCAGAGGGTGGCTCCCTTCTCCTGGGTTCTTCCTCAGTACAAATGATTCGCCAACACAAAAGATCTCCAAGGTCAAAAAGCCTTGGTTCCAGAGGGTGGGTCCATTCCTCTGGATTCTTCCTCAATAAAAATGATTCTCTAACACAAACGTTCTCCAAGGTCAAAATGCCTTGGTCTAACAGTTATTTGTGTCTTTCTTGGTCCACAACAATACTGTTATTTACAAAGCTACTTAGCCTCATAGTTTCTACTTCTTTGGAATGTTCCTTCTTGTCCAGCAAGCACAATTCAATATAGTTTCTTCTAATTTCCTATAGATTTGCAATTGCCTGGTATACTCCCCTGCGAGGGCATCTTATGCACTTCTGGTTGCCTGGTGTACTCTCCTGGCAGGGCTTTGTGGAGAATCCAGCAGATCCCCCATTAACACCCTGCCTAAGGTCCTTTCCCAGGTGGCCAGGAGAGGGCAGAGACTTCTGGATCCCAATCCTGGCGGTGATGTACTGCGGAAGGATCACCTGGATGGAGACAAGGCCCAGGGTAATGGGGAGACTTTGCAGGATAAGATGCAATATTTCTCCTTGAAGAGAGGTCCTCTTAATACTGGGTTAAAGGAGGAATTGACATTTTGTCATTTTGATATATCCTGACCTCCTATTAAGAATGCAAGGCTGTAATCCAACAAGGTATTGTGTCCAAAGAGCATGTCTTTTGTACACCTACTATCCCATGTCCTCCCAAACACCAAGAGTATGACAAAACAAATGACAGAAATGTGGCCTTTCTTGTTCCATCTGTCTCTAAAAAGGTTAAACCCTATGACTCCTCTTTTAATAACATCAAGGGATAACAAATTATCAATTGTTTTTTATTTATTTATTTATTTATTTATTTATTGGGTATTTATAATGCACATATACAGAAAATGGTGTTTCAAGGCGCCACAAGACAAAAAGGGGGTGGGGTCAGGGATGAAGAAAAAAAAACTGTCCTCCTAGGCCTTGTGTTATTTGGATCATGCAAGTGCTGTAACAAAAAGTGCAGTGTAGAGAGGGCGGGGTTAGAGGGGAGGGGGAATTGACGGTCAGTGCAGAATGCGTTAATGCTAAGATGGGAAGGGAAGATTGGAGAGCACGCAAGTGCAGGGGGGTTGGCAGAGAAGGGGGAAGAGAGCCTATGGGCTAGGCGAGTGCTATGGGGAGGCCAGGTGGACAAGTGCCAGGGGAAGCAGGGAGTGCAGGGAATGAGGGTACATGTGCTAAGTGCGAGGACAGGGCTGTATCGGGCACAGTAGGGGTATAGGCCATGCTAGGCTAGTACACAGGGAGGAAGCCTGGGAGTGCAAGTGCAGGTTTGGATGTTCGTGCTGGGGTAGACTGGGCAAGGAGGGCCTGGTGCCCTGTAAAACTCAGAAGGAACAAGGCAGCCATTCAAAATGCAGTAGAGGGGCACATTAGCAGGGGAGTGGGAGAGGAACGGAAGAGAACAGGAGGGTCTTGAGAAGCATCTGGAACTTAAGGAGATCCAACTCAAACCTGAGGGGTGCAGGGTGGCTATTCCAGAGGGCGGCTCCTGTGGAAGAGAGAGATCTACCCACTGCCCCCCCCCCCTCTCTCTGCTTGGAAGAGCATCTGATCTGCAGAGAGTTGGAGCTAGAAGACCGAAGGCCTCTAGCAGGGATGTATTTAGGGAGAAAGAATTGGTGGTAGCGAGGTGCCAGGCCTCAGAAAGCCTTGTGGATGATGCAGAGGGTCTTGAACTTGATCCTTGCAACAATCAGGAGCTAGTGGAGAGATTTTAGGGCTGGCGAAATGTGGTCCCTGGGTCTTAGGCCAATGATAAATCTTGCAGTCCTATTCTGGATAAGATGAAGGGGACGAAGGGAGGATTAAGGCATATTGAGGAAGGGGCTGTTACAGTAGTCCAGCCTAGAGAGGACCAGAGCTCTGGAGACAATGAGTTTCTGGGGGAAGGTGAGGAAAGGGAGAATACCTTTGAGGAGGAGCAGCTGAAAGTGGGCCTTCTTGCCAAGGTCCGTAAAGGTCAGTGATGTGAGAAGAGAAGGAGAGAGAGTAGTCGAGGATGACATCAAGGTTTTTTGCCTCACAAGAGGGTGAGGGGAGGAGACCTATGGAGGGCAGCCAGAGAGTAGAATGGAAGGAGTGTGCAGGGGTCCCAATGGGAAGGATCTCAGTTTTACTGGCATTAAGGCAGAGATCGTTATCAGCACACTGTGCATGAATAGCAGTCAGACAGTCAAGAATGAGAAAGAAAGAAGAGGAGGAAGTGGAGGGAAGCTTGAAGGAGAGCTGCGTGTGATCTGCATAACACTGGAAGTGAGAAGAGAAGTTGGACATCAAATAGGCTAGAAGGTCAAGGTAGATGGTGAATATCCACGGTGAGAGGATAGAGCCCAGAGGGCCACCGCAAGTCCAGAGTGTGATTTAGGAGAGAAAAGGTCCCAGTTGAACCTGGGAATGTCAGTCAGAGAGAAAGGAGGGCAACCAGTCCAGTGCCAGGTCGTGATGCCATGGGTATCACGGAGCCGATTTATAAGTGTGGCATGATTTACTGTATCAAAGGCAGAGGAAAGGTCAAGAAGGATAAAAACAGAAGGAGAGTTGGAACTGAGATTTCAGAGTAAGTCTTCACAGGTGTTCAGCAGTGCAGTTTGCGTGCGTCTGGCTGCTCTGAAGTGAGACTGGTGGTCGTGGAGACAACAATCACATTCAGTGTGGTGGATCAGCTGGGAGATGACCAGCTTCTCCAAGAGTTTGCCCAATAAGGGGGTAATGGAGATAGGGCAGTAGTTAGCTGGGCAGGAGGGGTCGGCAGAAGGCTTTTTGATGAGAGGGTGCACAAGGAAGTGCTTGAGGGGTAGCAGGAAGGAGCCAGTGGCAAAGGAGTGATTGCAGAAATCAGCCAAGTCCGGAGCAAGGTAATTCAATGTTGTCTGTGATAGTTCTGGAGGAGCAGGGGAGCACCTGTATGGAGAACACTTTCATAGAGAGGACTTGTCTAGAGATCTCATCCAGTGGTATGGGCAAGAAACAATGGTCATTTGGTAACCTTTTATTTATGTTGTTTATATGTTACTTTGAATATTTCTGTTGTTTAGTGTGAGGGTTAGTCTTGTGTATGCTATGAGGCTTTCCTTTAGATTCTAGACTAGGTAGGAAATACCCTGGCAGAGTAGGTTTAGTTGAGGTTTATTTTCTATTGTTGTGTAAAATACAATGTCAGACCTTGAGAAAACTAAACATAGTTGTGAGTCTCACATTACTGACCCCTCACAGCTTCCTGTATTCACACTTATGACTGCCTGGTATACTGTTCTGCCAGAGCTTCTTGTATTCACACACACTTGTAGCTGCCTTGTTTTTTAACCTTCTAAGACTTCTTATATTCCCCTGTGGTACCTCTTTTACTTCCACAGTTGCACACACCCCATTTGTTATATCACATTTCTTTGATTCAACATTTTATCTGGGTTCCCCCTATATTTGCATTCCATACATTCATATATGGCTGGGATCCTTATTTGCAATATGCCTTCTTGTTTTTCAATCAGTCTCTTTATTGTCTCTGATTCTCTGTCTTTGTCATAGTTTGTACTTGCCGCCAAAACTCCCTGTGGTCCCCACTATGCCAGGGCTGACTCACTGGCTTTTCTTGCCATTCTCGGTTCCGTTCACACTTAAACGGCCAAGGTTTGCAACCTGCTTTCCACTCTGGACTGCCCTTGCGTTGTTCCGGTCTATCTCTTGGCTTCACCTATGCACACCTGTCTCTCTCTGGGGCCCCAATAGGTGAAACGCTGTCTTATTCAGTTGCTGAATGCCCAGGAATCTTCCCCTGGCTCATGGCGTGTCTGTGGCACGTCCCGGTCCTCACAAATTTCTCTGCTTCCTCTCTGGCGAGCCGCTCAGCTCTGCCACAGCGGTTTGTGCTTCCAAGCTCCACAAGCCTCACAGAGAGGTGTGATAACTTCTCCCAAACAGCAGCAGCCTCCAAGATGTTGATTTCTATGTTTAAATGTCCCACGCTCAAGTGCATTCCGAAAACAACATGAACACTCGTTGAGCTTGAGTCTCCCTCTTCTCTGCATTGTTCTTTGCTTCTACCCCATCCCAGTAATTGGGTGATTGTGGGAAAAGAAGTGCATTGATGTTGATTGATACATATTACTTGGAAAATCCCTTTCAACAGTTCTGAATAATGAGCCAGTTCCACATGGTGGATAGTTAAATCTGGAAAAGGAAGTTTTTGAGTTTTGACATTTTAGATAGGAATGGAGGTTTGGCCTATAGGTTTTTAGGAATATATTTCTCTATTTTCCCTAAAGGGGGCTGTAGATGTCTGGCAGTAGACCGTTAGGATATTGGTTATCAAGGGATTTTCTTCATGAGCATACAGGGGATACCATGTCTCATCCAATAATGCCATGACATCTCTGCAGAGGCTTTCTGCGCTTATGTGATCCTCCCTCATATAGCCGCCCCCAGTGTCGGTATCAGGTAGCAGCTGCCGTCCACTGGCCACATGGGAGGATGTCACCGCTGGGAAAACAGTGATGACTCCATCAGATTCATTACACAGGGGATACCCACAGTTTATGTGGATGGATGTTCCCACCATGTTCGTAATAATGGGGAAATAGAACTGGTGGCAGACATTGGGAATTGCTTGGTGAATGATACCCCGGAGACCTCTGCTGGTTCCAAAATTGGACCCTGAAGTAGTCAGGTGGCAAAGTTGATGGCCATACATCAAGCCATTCTCACTGTAGTACATCAACATTTCAAAGAACTACTGGCCATAATCACTGACTCTGACTATGTCAAGAATGGGTTTGTGGAACACCGGATTACCTAGAAGAATGAGTCTTTGTGCTAACAATAAACCCTTAAAGCATGGGAAACAGATCCAGTAGATTGATGATCTGGTGACCTCTAATGAGATGACCATCTATTGAAACAAGATGAGAGGTCATTCCAAAATAGAGGCGCCAGATAAGACTGGGAATGACCTGGCAGACCCTTTGTCTAAGGCTGGAGCTCTGCAGGGGCATTTCATAGAGACAGAATCCCTGCGGGGTAAAACCCAAGTCACTGCGGTCACTAAGTCATAAACTTGTGCTAACAGTGAACTCTCAACTGTCCAGTGGGGTTTATAGTCATAATATCGAAAAAAAAGGTCGAATTACAAAAATATCGAAAAAAATATCGAAAATGGAAATATCGAAAATATATACCTAGAATTAAAAGGGTCAATATCTCGAAAATGTAAATATCGAAAAAGAAAATTACGAATATGAATAAGTGGAAATAAAGAAAAAACAAGAGTATCATTTAGTATGAGGGGGGGTTCCCCCCCCCAAACCTCCCACCACCCTCTCACCCGGCACCCCGCGGCCAACGGCTCCCACCCCCCCACCCATCATCTCACCCCTCATACTCGACACAAGAGTGTAAGAAAGGGTTAAACTCATAGGTGACAACCACGAGTAAAGAACCTTGTTTAGGTACCAAGAAACGAATAACGGTTGAGGAAAACCGTCATTACCTGACAGAACATCACTTGACACGGTACTGCAGGAAATCGATTGGATTTACTTTACAAGACAACAGGTACTATTTATAAAACGTTCATGTAACAAAACATTAAATAGTCATACGACATACAAATATATGACAGAAACATATTTTTTTCGTTTGTTTTAGAATACGAAATGGAAAGTAAAGTGGAATTTGTGGCCACACAAAAGGGAGGGAAGCAGTTGATTTTAAATGGATACGTTTTCCATAAGGAATACGAGAAAAATGGACGAGTTTACTGGAAATGCACTGAATACAAAAAAGAATAAATGCAGCGCACTAGCGATTACAGAGGGAACGAATGTGAAAAGTAAAAATGAACATAACCATCTGCCAGACCAAACAAATATTATTATCAAAAAAACGTTATCAGAGCTAAAAAGAAAAGCCGAAGAAAGTCACGATGAAGCAAGTGGATCGGTACTGCCAAGAGTTTGTGACCAATTACCAACACATATAACGGCACAGTTACCAGCTGAAAAGTTGATGCAACGTACAATAAACAGAACTAGACATCAGAAAGAGAATCTACCACCTGCACCAGTGTTATTTCAAGACATTACAATTCCGGATGTTTTCAAATTAACAAAAAACTGAGAAAGTTTTCACCATGCCAAACTTGAATTGAACAATGAGAAAATATTAATATTCTCGACTGCTAGTAACTTTCACCATCTAACTCAAAGTGACAAATGGCAAAGTGACGCAACGTTCAAGGTGTGCCCGCAACCATTTCACCAGTTTTACACAATACATGGCACAATAAACGATAAAATCATACCACTTGTGTATATATTAATGCCAAAAAAAAACTGAAGAATCATACAGAATCGTGTTTAATAAAAATTAAGCAAACTACGCCTGATTCAAACCCAACAACAATAATCATGGACTACGAATCTGCACAAATTAAAGGATTTTCATCAGTATACAAAGAGGCAAGAATTCAAGGATGTTTTTTTCATTTTACGCAAAGCATATGGCGCAAGTTACAAAAATTAGGCCTAAGCACTAAATACACAGAGGACAGTTGCTACCAGTTTAACATAAAGAAACTTTTTGCATTGGCATTTGTACAGGTGAATTATGTTATTGATTTTTATGAACATTTAATTGACACTGACTATTACAAAAATCATGAAGAAGAAAATGGTGATTTATTAGACTATGTTGAGAACACATGGGTAGGACAATTAACTAGAAATGGAACACAACGCAGGCCAAAATACCCAGTGCAATTATGGAATTGTTACCAAGCAACATTGGAAAATACACCTCGAACAAATAACGCCCTCGAGGGATGGCATAGCAGATTGAATAAAAACTTCAACATCCACAACCCCACATTATGGCATTTTTTAAAGGACTTACAGAATGAAGAACAACACCAGCAATTTAAAATCGCACAAACAGTTTCTTTGGCTAACCAACCACAAACAAGAAAAAAATAAAGGGACTATGAGGGTAAACTGGTACAGTTAATACAAAATTTTGACCCACAAAATAAGGAAACCTTTTTAGACTCGGTAGCATTTAACTTAAAATGTTAAAAAAACACTTACGGTTCAGGAACATATCCAATCCAGTGTGACATGGCCAAAACAGATCCAAAACGACATCCAGGTGGTCCAAAATATGGAATCTGGAACAGAAATCCATGGAAAAAACCCAAGAAAGCATCCGAAAAAAACAGAAATCAGCAAAAAAGAAAAAATACACAATCCAAGATGAGAAAGTCCTAGAAACGATGTTTGTAAACTCATTCCAAGTAAAATATGCCCAAAAAAAAAGAAGAAAAATCCAAATCCACGAAGGAAATAAAGTGCAATAAAAGACGATGCTCCATGATCCAAATGAAGAGGCAATACAAATCCGGCAAGCCCAGGTAAATCCATTGGATAAAATAGCAATCCATCGAAAAAAACCAAGAAAAATCCATTAAATCCACGAGCAAAAGGACGGAGACGCGACCGCTGCAGAACCCAATACTGAATGAACTTTAAAAATGGCGCTTACGCATACGTAGGCAAACGTAATGTGCATTTGCATATGTAAACAAACAAAAAGATTAAATGTATACGACTAGTTATTCTTGATGCAATAGCACCATCTAGTGGAATGTACATATATTACAAGTTAAAAAAAAGAAATACAGAAGATATTATTGAAGTTAAATGGACATATATATATGTATTTAATATTACATAAATTACATTTCATTTAATGAATTTATAAATTTAAAAAAAGTTGTTAAAACATATAACAGAAAGAAAAATTATTAAAAAATAAAACCTAAACAGTTAAGTACAGATTGCGCTATTTGTTTCATTACTTGTGTTGTACTTACCTGAAATATGATAGCTAAAAAGTTGCAGTGAGAATTCGAGATTATAGAAAAAAATCCGATATTATAACTTTCGAGATTTTTTTTCGGTCAAAAAAATTCGAGATTTTTATTTTCGAGATTTGTAAATTCGAGATTATGACTGACCACCATCCAGTGGAGTAAAGATACCCCAGATGCAGATTTCATCACTGCACAGAAAGAGAACCCAATTATTGGAAAATTTGATCAACACATTGAAGACCCAGTGAGTTCGGAATCGGATTATACCAGTAAAAGGATCTACAGTTGTGATGAAGTTTTCCAAAATGTTCAGAATCCAAGACGGTTTGTTGGTACAGAGATGTAACCTGTGGGTGGTATCTACCTCATTCGGGAGCCTGCCGGTCGGTGGGGTTTCATACAACATTGGCAATCTTGTGTGAGGTGTCATACTGGCCACACATGGGCCAGGACCACGACATTTATTTAAAGGAGTGTCTCGTGTGCGTTAAGTTTCAACCCAGTTCTCTCACACATAGAGCTCCCCATACAGAAAAGGGGACTGGCACTGCCTTGGTCGATTTGCAAGTTGATTTCATTGGGCCAGTGATTCGCTCATCTAGAGGAAACAAGTACAAGTTGACTGTAAAATGCTTGTTTACAAAGTGGGTAGAGTGTCTTCCTGACCCGAATTGTAAGACGGAGACAGCTACTGTGCTAAGGACCAACCACATCATCTCTTGTTCCTGCCTCCTGCAAAAGAATGAGTTGGGCTGAGGAAGTCACTTTACTAGTGAGGTGATGACAAAGATGTGGGAGATTCTAGGGGAGAAATAAAAACTCCACATTGCCTACAGCCCAGCCTCGAGCTGAGGGGTTGGGAGATACAACAAGACAATTGTGAGCATCCTGAAGATGTTTGTGGCAGACTTTGGACCCAGGTGGGACATTCGATTACTGCTTGTCCTGATGGCTATTAGGTCTACACCATCTTCTACAACTAAAATGTCTCAATTTGAGCTCATGACCAGACAAAAAATGGTGTTACCTCAGCATCTGCTCTATAAAACTCTGGCGTAGACACTGATAAATGCATCCACCACTCATGAATACATTGAAAATTTAGGGAAGCACCTCCAGCATGTTTTTGCTTATGCACAGCGCAAATTGGCAAAGTTGGCTGAGGGACTAAAAGACCACAAAAAAGGAGTGTGAGGAAGGAGACAATGTGTACCTGTACAATTTCCAGAGGAATTAGACCAAGGATCAGAAATGTCTTCTGTCATGGCATGGTAGCTTTGAGATTGTCAACAAAATCTCCTCTGTTGCTGATAAGATCTGCATCCCAGAAGGAGAACAGGTGGAAGAGAAATAGGTCCATATGAATCATTTGAAAACCTGTCATCCCAGACAAGCTTTACGACTGATTGAGGCACTCAATGAATGTAAAGCTGAGGAACCATCTGTGGAATGAAGGTAAGGTGAAACACCAGATCTAAACTAAAATAAATATAACAGGGAATAGTTTAATTAATAGTAATCGAATATGGTCTTGCACTTACCAAATTGAAAATGTGATAAACGTCTCATAATTCTATTAAAAGTTGTCTCTCAAATTCTGTGTAATGTTCTCGAGGGGAAATAAGTTCTGTACAAAAATCTATTTTTACTCCTCTCTCTATATGTATTATCCTCCTTCATTCTAGCGTGGGGGACAGAAGCATTGGAGTCTGGGTGGACCCCAGGGATCCTGGAAAGGAACCAAGGGGGAAAAAAGAAGGGGTTCTGTGACCATACCCCTAGAATGCATAAACAAGGAGATGAAGACAGATCACCCAATCCCAAAGGTGAAAGGAAAGCCAAACCACCCATGACGGGCTGTCCTTGACCAAAAGTATTGATAATACAACTGAAAATAAATCCCACTCTTCCCTGCTCTTTGTCAGACGAGAAATCATTAACAGACCAAAAGCGGTGGGAGTTGTGGGTTACTTTCAGACCAGAATCAAATGAACTGAAAGCCGATGTTAGGCCCAAAATGTACAGAATTGTTTTTAAATTTTTTTTTATTAAAGTGTCATATGGTTAATTATAACCATTAACCCTATAAAATGCAGTAAATAGACACTTGTGGTATCTGGTCAATTCATCTAAACCCATTCCATCTAATACCATTCATCGAAATGTTTCTATCTAAAAAATGTCCATCTAATGCATGTTTTTGGGGGGTAAAGGGTTAATTTTTGTCCACGTGCATTTTAAAGGGTAAAAAACTGGTGTTTGGGGGGCCCCTCCCCCAAAAAAATTTTTAAAAAAAAGAAAATGCATTAGATGGACATTTTTTAGATGGAAAAATTCCGATGGAATGGCATTAGATGCAATGGTTTTAGATGAAATGACCATAAACCACATTTATATAAGTACCTATAGATAAAATTCCATAGATACAAATTCTGAAATAATTAATGACATTACATGAATACATTATATATAGCAACAAGATATAAGTTAAAATGTGCATTCATTCTATATGAACTTCTAAAAGCAGATCACTTCCCCCAAATACACAGTTGCTGAACACATAGAAGCCGATCTGGTATTTTTAAGATAAACATATCTTTGTAAAAACTGAATCTTTGCTTCATGTAAAAAATGTGCATTAAAGTAATAATTTCATGATTTCTTCACACATATAATAAACCATGAAAGTTAACAGTGTTTCTATCTTCATAGATCACAGACAAAAATGGATTAATGTGTATAAAATTCATATCATGTACCAGCATTGAATATCCTTTCTCATGTAGCCAATAGGAACTTAAGCCAATACATTTGGTCAACAGTGTCCAGTCTTTCAGTCGCCAGTTGTTCCCAACATGTAATGAAATACGTTCTTGTCATGGGAAGGCACACTGGCAGACTGAAAAGCCAGCCTCAAAACTTCAACACTGTTAAGATGCCAAGTGGACTTAAATCTATGTACTTCTGCAGTGGAAGCAAGGAACATATGCAAAAATGAAACCAGGCTGCTGTGTGGTAGACCTCCTGACAGCCAGACACGGAAAATAAATGCAGCCCTCTAGGTAAAAGGTTTTAATTCCAAAAACAAAAATACATGTCAGCAGGGGAATTCAAACCCTACTGCCACCATGCGCCTGTCAGAACTGAAGATCTGCTCAGGCAGTTGAACCTGTCGTGTAGCCGACAAGTTCTTTCTGCCAATGTACCTCTCAGGGATGTGTAAGAAATCACTTGAGAAGTCAATTGACCCAAAGATGGATGGACGCCAGAGGATCCCGCTGACCTGCAAAGAAAAGTCAGGGTTAATACCACAATGTATGTTGAAAAAACAATATTCAAGACAAGAGGTTTTGTACCTTATGCCTAGCAGGAGTTTTCGCTGCAACTGGTTTAGAATTTCTATTGCAATGCTAACTGGTGTATCCTATGATCAAGGATAACACAATGATGTAGGAAGGTGGGTTATTTAAACTGTAACAGTAGCATAAACAGTGCCGTAAGTAAAGAAAACACTCTTACCAATGATCATGGTGTAGAGTTCCGTAGAAAACATAAACTTTCAGAATTAGGTCAGTGATGAAAAGAAAAATGCTTCTCCTAACGCCTGCCGGCACGAGGACGTATAACAGTGTTCCATAAGGCAGTCCTAATTCAATGGAAAGTTCCAAGGATTCACCTAACACCTGCCGGCACGAGGGCACCTAACAGAGTTTCAGAAGGCAGTCCGAGTTCATGCGACGCGAAGAAGTTCCAGTATCAGTGAGATTGAGGAAAATTAGTAGGTTCTAATGTGAGTGGAGATTCCTAGAACAAATGTGGGGGGGTTGAAGCGCGGGACAATGAACAACAGGATAATGGTCCGAGGTCATGAAATACAAGGATTCGTAGTCAGGTGGGTTCCGAGTCGATAACAGTGCAGGCAGAAAGAAGTACAAAATCGGAAGACGTTGCAGGTCAGAAGCGTTCCAATAGTCTTAACAGGGCTTTCTTGAATAGCAGACAGATAAGGAGCAAGACAAATGGATTACCGTGAGATGTAGCCAGGCCGTTAACCAAGAAAGCAAAATTTCACAAGATTCAGTAAGGCCGTTGAAAAAAAATTCAGAAGCAGTGAATTCAAAAACAGGCAGGGCATAAGTAGGAAAACACTGAAATCACATGACACCGTGGAACACGGTCTAACGTGAGACAACACGTGACCTAATGAATGCGGAAGGACTGCGTTTCCACAGCAACCCCCAAAGCCCCCGAACAGAGACATGGCGGGTAGTCGTGGAATTGGGAATACGTAGGCAACGTGGATCAGATGCACTATTGGATGAACGAGAGAGAGAGAGGTAGAAGAAGAACCTCCTGCCGGGATATGTGTTCTCTCTCCCCCCGAATGTCTGGGCTGCCGCAGTTTCCGGACAGCATCCTCCCCCAATGGTCCCACCCCCATCCCTGATGACAGGAAACGGGACATGAGAAGTGGGGCATGGATGTTAGAGGTGGGTTCCCAAGTCTGATACGTCGGACCATAGCCCTTCCAATCCACCAGAAACAACCTGGTACCCCTAGAGACCTTTGTATCAAAGATGGCATTAACTTCATACTCCTCAGTACCTTGGGCCATAATGGGAGAAGGTTTAATAGGCAAATTAGTATCCCCAACACAAGGTTTAAGTAGGGACACGTGGAATACAGGATGTACCTTCCATGACAAGGGCAACTCCAACCTAACAGCCACTGGGTTCACCAGCCCCTGTACTGAAAAAGGACCCACAAAGTGAGACAACAGACACCTACGGCCCGGGAGGCGGAGATTTTTGTTGGACAACCATAGCTTGGAACCAGTGGAGTACCGAGGTACCTCGTGACGGTGCCGATCAGCATATGCCTTAGATTTTTCTTGCGCCTCCCGTCAAATGGAGATTAACTGCTTTATGCACAGCAGAGAGGTCCCGAAGACATGCAGGGTTGGTCATATCTAGAGTTAAGTCCATAGGAAGGATCCACAGATTTTGGCCGTACATAGCATTGAATGGTGTGGTACCAGCAGAGGCATGGACAGAGTTATTGTAAGCAAACCCGGCATGAACAAGGACTGAAAACCAAGTTTCCTGGTATTGTAGAGTGAGACAACGCAAGTACTGCTCTAAGGTAGCATTAAGACGTTCGGTCTGACCATCTGTTTGTGGATGATAAGCGCTAGAATAGCGATCTTCAATACCAATGGAGCTGGTGAGGTGTTTCCAGAAACGGGAGGTGAACTGTGTACCCCGATCTGAAGCAATAATGTCTGGAAGACCAAAGAAACGGAAGACATTGTGCAGAAAAAGATCCGCGAGAGCAGGAGCGGTAGGTAATCCCTTGAAGGGGACAAACAAGGCTAATTTAGAAAAGAAGTAAACTACCACCCATATGGTATCATATCCCATGACCGGCGGAAGTTCCACAATGAAATACATTAAGATCATGGACTATGGACGTTCGGGAACAGGAAGAGGCTGTAAGAGGCCCATTGGTTTGGCCATAGTTCCCTTACATTGTGCACATATGGAACAAGGGGATATGTACGACAACACATCCCGGTGCATTGAGGGCCACCAGCACCAACGTCGTAATAGTTCCATAGTCTTGTGTTTACCAGTGGGAGCAGCCACTAGTGAATCGTGGCACCATTTTAAGGCGACATGTCTCGTAGCTTGATCAGGAATGTAGACACGGCCTTGAACGTATGGCAATGTTTTAATAACATCCATGTTGTAATCTTTGATTTCACTGGGTTCTTTTGCTACCCATTCCTGGATTAAGGACTTCAATTTAGGTTGTAATGTACAGGAACAAACTACCTGGTTATCAAGGAGGATGGTACCATCCCAGGTCCGGGGTGGAGAGCCATGGAGCCGTGACAGAGCATTCAGCTGACCGGGACGATATGTTAACACAAAGTTGTACATGGAGAAAAATGTGTGCCACCTTGCATGACGTGCAGAAGTGCATTGTAATTATTGCAGGGCAAGTAGGTTCCTATGGTCTGTGTACACCTGTTAGGGAGACGCAGTACCTAGTAGGTGGTGTCTCCATACAGAGAAGGTGTCCCTCACGGCTAGGAGTTCGCGTTCTGTGACGGTATAGTTTTTCTCGTACTGAGTGAGTTTACGTGAATGATGAGCAACTGTATGTAATAAACCGGTATCATTGCATAATTGTGATAGTACCGCACCTACTGCGACTTCCGAGGTGTCAGCCTCCACATGAAATGGATGTCTGGGATCAGGATGTTGTAGTACAGGTGCAGTCGTAAAGGCCAC
This sequence comes from Ambystoma mexicanum, assembly GCF_040938575.1. Taxonomy (NCBI): domain Eukaryota; kingdom Metazoa; phylum Chordata; class Amphibia; order Caudata; family Ambystomatidae; genus Ambystoma; species Ambystoma mexicanum. Next base: position 8,888,454 of record NW_027182322.1, read on the forward strand.
TTTCAAGGCATCAAAATCTTGTTGGGCCTCATCACTCTAAATGAACTTACATTTATTACTGGTCAACGCAGTCAAGGGAGCGACTGTTTCCAAAAAAGATCAGATAAACCGCCGATAAAAATTTGCAAAGCCAAGAAATGACTGCATGGCCTTAACGGTGGTAAGGGTGGGCCAATCCAAAATGGCATTAACCTTGATATCACTCATCTTGATGCCTATACTGGTGATGTCGTAAACCGAGGAATTCAACCTCCTTAACATGGAACTAACATTTCTCACGCTTGGCGTACAGGCGGTTCTCTCGTAAACATTGCAGAACAGTGGACACGTGTTTGACGTGTTCTTCGTAGGATGAAGAATAAATCAGAATATCATCCAGATATACAACTACGTACCGATCCAACATGTCACTCAGTACATCATTGATGAATATCTAGAAATTAGGCGGGGCATTACATAGTCCAAATGGCATTACAAGGTATTCGAAAAGGCTGTATTTGGTCTTAAAAGCCGTCTTCCACTCATCCCTTCTTTTCATTCTTACGAGATTATAAGCACTCCGTAAATCCAATTTCGTGAAATATTCAGAGGCACCCAACTGATCTAACAAAACAGATATGAGTGGAAGTGGGTATTGATTGCGTATAGTAATCACATTGAGTTCTCGGTAATCCATACATGGGCGCAGGTCTCCCTCCTTCTTGGGTACGAAGAAGAGAGGATATGCGGCCGTGGAACGAGAGTGACAAATTAAACCGTTCTTTAGGGCTTTGTCAAGATATTCTTTGAGGATGGTATTTTCTTTTTGAGTGAGAGAATAGATTTTCCCTGAGGGAATCCTAGCCCCTTCCACAAGATCAATGGGACAATCATAAGGACAATGTGGCGGTAGCTTCTCTGCTCCTACCTTGTCGAAAACGTCACGAAATGTCTCATACTCCTTAGGAGGAACAAATGTTGATATGCCCCCAATCACAGAGGCTGAATCCAACAATGGAAAACATGGTCTGAAAGCTTTGGACGGTGCGGCAAAGCAGTGGTTTTCACAGTGTTCAGAAACAAACATGACCAGTCCGGTTTGCCAGTCCACCAAAGGGTTATGCAACACCAACCATGGCAAACCCAGTATAACCTAGAACTGAGGTGCTGCAATAACATCGAAATGTATCTCCTCCACATGCCCCGAGGAGAGGGTCATAGTAAGATTTACGGTACGTTCTCTGACCAGACCTGGTAACAAAGTGGTACCGTCCACTGCGCTGACCAACTCTGGATGGTCTTTTGGTATGACAGGGATGTTCCACTCATGTACATACTGAGCATCAATGTAGTTTCCTGTGGTGCCGGAGTCCAAAACCGCCTTAACAGACTATGGTTCTCTAGAAGGATAGGCCAGCGTAGCTTGTAAAACAAAAGGAACAGACAAGCAGGAACCCTGTTTCTTCTTGGTCGGCAAAGGGGTTCCCTCTATTTCTGGGCCCTGGTATTTCCCTGCTTCTTAGTTTTCTTTGGGCATTCTTTTAGGAAGTGTTCCACAGAGACACAATAAGAACATAAATTGCTCTTCTTACGGTGCTCCCTTTCCTCAGAAGACAGAGGACCCTGAATTGCCCCGATCTGCATGGGTTCCCCATCACCTGCAGATGAGGTACGTACTGGAGGTGGAGCAAGAAACGCACCTCTTTTCTCCCCTTTCCTTTCAGACCTATGGGCATCTATTTGTAATACCAAGTCCAATAGTTCAGGGAGCTTGGAGGGCACCACCAGTACCATGGCCAAGACATCCTTCAATGTATCCGACAAGCCTTTGTAAAACAAATCAGCCTTCTTTTCATCAGGCCACTCTGTTTCGGCCACCAACTGATTGAAACGGGCTAGATAAGCCAATAAAGGAGTGTCCCTTTGTTGTAAAGACAGGAGTTCCAAATCATTGGCTTGAGACTTGTATCTGGTATCGTATACACATGACACAGCAGTGATCAATGCATCACAATCATTGAGCAATTGGCTCCCCTGTTCCAGCAAGGGGTTTTGCCCAGACCGCTGCTGTACCACCTAAATAAGACAAAACAAATGCGGACTTGGTGGTAGAGTCAGGGAATGAGGATGGCCGACACAAAAAGTGTAGTTTACACTGATTGATGAAGGTACGGAAGTGTTTCGGATCACCATCGAAACGTTCCGGTGGAGCTAGGAGAAACTGAGCTGGCATGTACACAGGAGCGTTCTCCTGTCTGGTGGAGGATACGCCTGAAGCGGAAGCTGAGCCTGATGCCGAACCAGAGGCACCCGCTCCGCCTGGTTGCATGCTGGCTCGAAACTCGTGAAGGTTCCGTTGAGTGGCTTCATGGGAAGCTGTCATGTCAGCTCTAAGGTCTGTCACTATCTGAGCCAGTGCGGTCAACGGGTCGCTTGTGGCCTCCATTTTGGAAGGCTTCTGAATATGTCAGAACTCTCTGTAATTTCCTAACTGGAGATCTGCTCCAGCAGTTGAACCTGTCGTGTAGCGGACAAGTTTTTTCGGCCAATGTACCTCTCAGGGATGTATAAGAAATCACCTGAGAAGTCTATTGACCCAAAGATGGATGGACGCCACAGTATCCCGCTGACCTGCAAAGGAAAGTCAGGGTTAATACCACAATGTATGTTGAGAAAACAATATTCAAGACAAGAGGTTTTGTACCTTATGTGTAGCACGAGTTCATGCTCTAACTGGTTTAGAATTCCTGTTGAAATGCTAACTGGCGTATCCTATGATCAAGGATTAAACAATGATTTAGGAAGGTGGGTTATTTAAACAGTAACTTGTACAGTAACATAAACAGTGCCGTAAGTAAAGAAAACACTCTTACCAATGATCAAGGTGTAGAGTTCCGTAGAAAACATAAACATCCAGAATTAGGTCAGTGATGAAAAGAAAAATGCTTCTCCTAACACCCGCCGGCACGAGGACGCATAACAGTGTTCCATAAGGCAGTCCTAGTTCAATGGAAAGTTCCAAGGATTCACCTAACGGCCTGAGGCACAAGGACGCCTAACAGAGTACCAGAAGGCAGTCCAAGTTCAAACAATGTGAAGAAATGCTCCTACTAACATCCGCCGGCACGAGGATGCCTAACAGAGTTCCAGAAGGCAGTCAGAGTTCATGCAACATGAAGAAGTTCCAGTATCGGTGAGATTGAGGAAAATTAGTAGGTTCGATGTGAGTGGAGATTCCTAGAACAAACGCGGGGGGTTGAAGCGTGGGACAATGAACAACAGGATAATGGTCCGAGGTCATGAAATACAAGGATTCGTAGTCAGTTGGATTCCGAGTCGATAACAGTGCGGGCAGAAAGAAGTACAAAATCAGAAGACGTTGCCAATCAGAAGCGTTCCAATAATTGTAACAGGGCTTTCTTGAATACCAGACCGACAAGGAGCAAGACAAATGGATTACCGTGAGACCTAGCCGGGTCATTAACCAAGAAAGCAAAACATCACAAGATTAAGTAAGGCAGTAGAAAAGGAATTCAGAAGCAGTGAATTCAAAAACAGGCGGAGCATAAGTAGGAAAACACTGAAATCACTTGACACTGTGGAACACGGTCTAACGTGAGAAAACACGTGACCTAATGAACGCGGAAGGACTGCCTTTCCACGGCAACCCCCAACGCTCCCGAACAGAGACACGGCGGGTAGTCGTGGACCTGGGAATACGTAGGCAATGTGGATCAGATACACTATTGGGTGAAAGAGAGAGAGGTAGAAGAAGTACCTCCTGCCGGGATATGTGTTCTCGCTCCCCCCGAATGTCTGGGCCGCTGCAATTTCCTGACAGTGCCCTGGTTAGTTCAAGGCAGACAAAGCATTTCATGGAGCAACAATGTTACTCATGATGCAAACAGTATACATTGTCATTGGGGGGGCTATATACATAATGTTAGCCCCTTATTGACCACCAGTCGATTGGTGGCAGTTGCTTGTGTCAATCATCTTCCACGCGCTCCTTGGCCTTGATAAGGCCAGACCTTAGCAACACAATTGATTAATTAGATGAAAAACCATTTCTTCATGCATTTCGACCACGTGTTGTGTAATCTGGTAATTAGACATGAGCTCAGTTCATATTCTCAAGGTCAAGATTGCTTTGAGCAATGCAAGAATCTTCATTCGATCCTAGACACTCTGATGCCCCCTCCATAACCCCGTTGTTGGCCTAAAATTGCTATCCTCAACCTGTGCACCTCACAGTACAAATCATAGGGCATTCTGTTTGTGCTCCACACCCTTGGCATCTGCCCCTCCCTGGGTTGCCTATTGTGGACACACTAATCAGTCAATCACTGAGAGATCTAGTAGTTTGTATAGTGGATATCTGGTAGTTCAAAAAGACAGACTAGGGTTTTTAGGGAATGGGTGCTCTAAATCTAGTATACATGTTTTGGCAGGCCATACCTCTGTCCTGCCTCCCATGAGATGGTCCTTCATGGACAGGCACAACGCTACCCGTTATTCACTGTTCACATTCCTTTCCGATTCTATGGGCCTGCAGTGTGAGAGAAGAAAAGGGCTCTGTATTATTTGATCAAATGGGCTTCTGGGCTATAACTGGGGGTATGTATTTGTATTTGAGACATTTGTATGGCGTATATCCGTGAAACAAAACAGGCACAAAAGATTGCATCTGGGCGCAGGTGGTATTTTAACAGAAGAATGAAGAACCAACATGGACTGCTATTCTTTAGATGAAAAGATATACGTTTTCAATTTTTTACTAAACTCTAACAAAGATTTAGAGTTGCAGAGTTTGTATGGTAGAGCATTCCATGTTTTTGGCTCTGCATGGGAGAAGCGTGTATTTACCCAGGTAACAGAGTTTGAGTGGGGGACCACGAAAAGTTGTTGTTTAAATGAACGCAAACAGCATTCAGGTTGATATGCCGTGACTATTGACACCAAGTATCTCGGGCTGTCCCTTGGATGCACCTGAAAACCAAACAAAGGGTCTTAAACAACACCCTTCGTTGTACAGGCAACCAATGGAGATCTCTCTGGGGTTGCAAGATAAGTGAACATCGTGGCAGAGAGAAAATTAACCTAACGGCTGAATTCTGTGCAACCTGTGAATGCTGAATTTGCTTCTTCGGAACACCCATAAGCAATGCATTACAGTAGTCGAGCCTTGAATTAATCAAGGCGCCGACCACCAAGGGACGGTTTTTAGATGAGATCAATTGTAGTAACGGTTTTAACAGCCTGAGCTGATAGTATACAGATTTCACTGTATCATTGATCTACAAATTACAGCTTAAGTCCGCCTGCCAAGTACAACCAAGGTTTTTTACTTTTGAGGCAAATGATGTGGAGGCCCCAAAAAAGGTCAGGATAGGGCATCTGTGACAAAGTTGTTGCCAGTGTTTTCTTAGGACCAAACAGAATGAACAAAGTTTTGTTTGGGTTGAGCTGAAACCTATTGGCAACCATCCAACTCTTGATTTTAGTAGCACATGCAAGCACTCTCTGTATGGCTTCAATGGGTTCATTTAGCCGCACGTAGATCTGCGTGTCGTCGGCATAAGAGTGATAAAGTAGTCCGAATTCGGCAAAGAATTCCAGCAAAGGGAGAATGTAAATATTGAAAAGTAATGGAGATAATGAAGAGCCCTGAGGGACTCCATATTTATCTGCCAGGAAATCCGAAATAAAGGTACCCAGCTTGACCTGCTGAAATCAATCATTTAGAAATTAGGTAAACCATTGCAAAGAGGCATTAGAGACCTGGGCCGTGGCAGAGAGTCTTGTGATAAGTATCTCAAAATCGACTGTATGAAAGGCAGCCGAGAGGTCCAACAAAACTAGCATACTAATGTCACCCAAATCGTCTGACTTAAGGATGTCATCCCAGACTGACAATAATGCTGTCTCGGTCCCATGACCTGGTCTAAAGTCAGATTGGTACAAATCCAGAATGCCCTGTTCCTCCAGATGAGCCTGCAATTGGATTGTGACAATCTTTTCCAGTATCTTAGCCAACCAAGATAAACCTGCGATTGGGCGGTATTTTGAGTATACCTTCGAGTCTAGAGTATTTTTCTTCAGCAATGGTGTGATATAAGACCTCTTTATCCCCCTAGGGCTGCAACCCTGTGTTAGCGAGGCATTTACAATGGTCAGCACGGGTGCACTTAACACTTCCACGTGTTTTCTAGCTAAATATGCAGGAATCGGACCATAGTTGTGGTTGGTAGGTTTTAGTTTAGGGGTGGGCACAGGGACGGAGATGGGTAGTTTGGCTGGGGTCTACATCTATTATGCTCTGGTACTGGGTCCTGGCCTTACTGGCCCTAACTTCCAGATGGCAGCAGTTCGTTATACATTCACTGCATGGGCTATTTACTGTCTACAACTCAACACTTCCTACAGGTGTCTACATCCTATTGTCTCTTCTATACCCTTCCCCCTCCCTCTGCCCCCTCCTGCCATTAAGTATGCACACTCTTAGCGTATTGCTCTCAATCTGACCCGACTGGGGAAACAGCAGAGCTGGGCATGCATCCCAGCATTCCCCATTCAGTTAATCCTGCATTAACTAACTCTGCTGCCATTCTCTGTGCTTCCTTATATCTAGGACATAGCGGTTTTGGAGTGTCATCAATCTAATCGCCCTCATTTCACTCTTGATTGTATTTAGTCCCTGCTCTGTGTCATTGGCCAACTGGATCACTTCCCACCTCACTATCTGCAGCCATTTTGCGTTGGCTGCTGCCTATACTCCTGGTAGCAATATTGACGCAAATAGTACCTCACCTTTATTGTATAATAGATATTTCTCACGTATTTCTTTTAGTAATTTGGAAGAGTCTTCAGACAAGTAGTTAGAATGTCTCTTCTGTCGTCTGAGTGAATGCCTATTTCTTCTTGGTTGTGAGGCTGGGGTGTGGGGTGCTCAGTTTGCTTTGCATTAGTGTTTGGTGGTGTCACAAAGTGCGCCTAAGGAACCACAAGGATCGCTGAATGCAGGGTGGCCCACAAACATATGCCTTTCCATGATGGTGGGAGGTGCAAATACGCCTGATGACCGCACACCCAATATATGTCCATAATTGCTGCAGTACTCTTTTTGAGGTCTGGAATAAGCAGAGTCTTCTTACATTTATTATTATCCTCTACAGGAACAGTTCCAACTCCTTGGAAGCACACCTGGTATTCTTGTTGCACCTGTATTTTCACCTGAGCTTCTCTTGCTTCGAGCCATGTTAGTTTAGAAACATGCGCTGTCCAGATATCTTGACACAGGTTGTTCACTTCCCATATAACCTCTTCATCAAACCCCACCTTGCCTCCAGCTGTGCAGCTAATCGCAGCTTCTTCTGATTGGTTGGATGCAAATAATACACCATCAATTTTTATGAGCGGACACGGCATACACTGCGGGTCTTCACTGTTCTTAGCACACTTTTCACCGTCTTTGTCCATCAACACGAGTCGAACTCCATGCACCTGAAACAAGCTTTGCACTCAGCATAATACTAGATGAACTAAGCACTGCACGTCAAATGATGAAGTTTCTTGGGGTACCAACATTTTGGGGGCCGCAGATGCGTGGAGGATCAAGGAGCACACATAGCAGCTCCCATTTGCCCTCGCTTTCCACAGTGAGCGTGTGTTGTTGTACCACATATTACTAAATTCAGGATGGTGCATGTCCTCCATTGTATCTAAGCCAAGGCCTCTGTATTCATCATATTATCTTCTGGTGTCCATTTCTCTTTTTATTCTGTGTAACCCTATAACAGTACTACTTAATTGCACATTGAGTTGTGATTCCGAATATATGTCTATTGTTACCTTTACTTCTACACCCACATCTAAACATTCCTGGCTATTATCCCCCGCTCCCATTATATACCCTCACCATATAAATATAGCAAAGGTTATATACATTGTTAATGCAAAGAAGAACCCAAAAACTATCACCACTGTCATATATATTGTACAATTGTAATGGGAGTAATACTGCACGATAATTCTTTTAAAAGTGCTGTACATCTGTGATGATGTCGACAAATACTAACGTTTATAGGTACTTGACTGCGCTGAAGGTTGGTTGTCCTGATGAAATATATTTGTTGTGCTGGAGAAACAAAGCATACATAAACAGGTGTCACTTTTTCAGTTATTGTTCTTTGTAGTCGATTGTGCCACTTCAAATAACAGTTTATGCAAAATGAAGGAAAACAACACTATTCATCAGTAGGTATTGGTACCATGTCAGCGGAGGAGGGAGCGGTATGGGGGGGCCCATTGCTCATCCGGTAGGTGCACCCAATAGCGCAGCTCCTTTACCTTGGCCATAAATGGAGTCGCAAACACGACCGTGAAGGGACTGTTATATCTGGGCCCACTCCACCTGCGGACAAAGTTTCTAACATGAATTGAGTCTCCATGTGACATCTGAAGGTGTGGCAAGCTCACATGTTACCGTGCAGCACTTGTTTCTTCTTCCACTCGTCACAGGCCTATTTGTTGAGAGATCATTTTGATTGAGCGCATTAAAACCGACAAACATTGTTTAAATTCATTCCCCAGTCTTGACACAGCCCTGTAGGCATCAGAGGCACTTCTAATGGGTGATACAGGAGTGTGCAGATGCTGGCCCGTCACTATTTTGTGGGCCGATAAGTGGTTATCCTTACAGGGCTGCGTCTGCATGCTAAACAGGGCAATGGGCCAACAATGGACCCAGTTTGTTCCCGAGGGTAACACACACTTCGGAAAGTTTTTCCTTTAAAAGGCCATTCATCCGTTCCACCACGCCGTTCGCCTGGGGGTGGTAAATTTAACACATCTTATGCTTCATGCCCAATAAGGATGTTATCTCTTTAAACAGCTTATTAAAGAAGTGCATGCCATTGTCCGATCTTAAAGCGTCACACCCACCCCATCAAGGAAATACCTTTCTCTTCAGGACCGTGGTGGGTGATTTAGCATCTGGATGTGTACAAGGACCATCCTTGACCCAATGGGAGAAGGGGAATACCACCTCAATGAGATATCAATACTTGTTGCACCATTCTCCCATTTCAGCGTAGTCGATATGGAGCTCCCAGAATGGCCCAGTAAGGCAGGGCAGTATGCCTCGTATTGTACGGAGTGTTTGCCCAGTACTATAGCTCTAGCACATAGTACAGTTGTACATGAATACTTTCCACATGTCAGGAATAAGGGCTGGTGCCGCCGGGGAGTAACTAAGTTTGCTTATTAAAGCATTGGTAAAGAGAACTACATTTCCCAGCATTCCGGGGGTACCTGTAGTTCAGCGCAAGTTGCCGCGCGTTGCCAGCTGCAAGTAATGAAGGGCAGCATAAAGCCAACACGCTCGCAACCGCAGGTGTGGCTTATTTTGTGTTCCTGGATGGGTGCGGTTGGAGCGAGACGTGAGCGAAGCTTTCCTTACAGCCCGTAAGACTTTGGAGCAAGACGAAGCTGGCGGACTGGCTGGCAGTTTGTACAGTGTTTTCTTCAGACTCCGAGTGGTTCCGTGGGGCCGCTCGGAGCTCAGATAAGTAATGGGTACATTACGCTGGTAAATACTGGGAGCAGGAGGAATGCGGGCGGGCTGGCTGACATTGGTTATGGCATTTTCTTCAGACTCCGAGTGGTCCCGTGGGGCCGCTCGGAGCTCAGATAAGTACTGGGCACATTACGAGTTTACAGCAAAGTGGGTGTTTTCAGTAAATCCTTGTTAAGGACTGCGATGCTTAATACTCGTGTGTTTAAAGGCACACGGCAGAGTGCGGACCATGTTTAGGGTTGCTAAATCAGCAACATACAGTACAGGACATTCAGGGTTAGGGGCTGTTTAGGCACAACAGTGATCTGTGTCCCTGTCTGGGCATGTACATTATGGCTATATGTGTTCAGTGTTGCTTCAGCTTTCCCAACGGGCCATGTGTCATGTATTTCATATATGGAATCTAATTCCATTGTTGGTGTTCATCTATGCTTGCTGTATGTTTATCTTGTTACATGTTCACACGTATTAAGGTGTGTTTATACGATTTAGAGGTAGGCTGGAGGCAAGATTAATAGCGCATACCCTATGTGTTTGGTTTAGTAAAAGAACTAGATAAGGAGGTTTTTCCCTGTGCTTCCCCTTTTCCTATCCACCTTAGGTGTTCCCTAACCCTCTATCCGGTGTTCCTACATCCCTACCCTATCCACAACCTCTTCCTAACTCCTCTTCCCACCATTGGCTGCCACGTGGTGTCCTGTGTCTATAATCAGGCGCCTGTGCCAACCACGGGTGGAGGGTCGAATTCATTCGGCTTCTGTGGTTCGGGGGAGAGTGTCGATTCCTCTCCTCCATTATTGTGTGCATCCTGACATAATAAGCCACCCCCATATTGGGATACTAAAACCACCCAAGCCAAATGGATACGACTCCTCCGCCGTTAGCCGATGTGCTAAAGGCTCTTCAAGATATTCAGTTAGAATTAGCACAGGCACGCCAAGATTCAGACAACTTAAAAGTACAAGTACATGGTTTGATGGCTCAGCGAACCCCCTTGGAGGGGGCTAGTGGGTCTAATGTTATAGAACCATCTACTAGTCAAAATGCTACCGTTATTGTTCAATCTCCTAGTAATGTACCGTTAGCAGCACCTGAATGGTTTTCTGGTGATCCTCGGAAGTATATGATGTTTCTTACACAATGTAGATTGCATTTTCTGTGTAAACCCATGGCGTTTGAGACCATACAGGCCAGAACGGCATTTGTAATATCATACTTGACAGGGGATGCGGCGGCCTGGGCAATGCCCTTGGTTCAAAAGGATGATCCTTTGCTGTATAGTTGGGATGGGTTTTTGGCAGAATTTGGAAGGTTGTTTGATCGGCGGGAAGTGTCTTTGGCCCAAGATAAAGAAATATTAGGGTTGAAGCTGGGTACTAAAGATTTGGTAACGTATGTGACCCAATTTAATAGATTGGTGATTGAAACAGAATGGCCAGAGGCTAAACAAACAGTGTTGTTTTATCAAGGATTGAAGGATGAACTAAAGGATGCCATTGCTCAAGTGGAGCCGCAACCTAGAACATGTACAGCTATGATAGATTTGGCATTGAGACTAGATCACAGATTTAACGAGAGAAGAGATGAAAGAAAAAAACCGGAGGCCGTTTCCTTTGCAAGACTAGATAGAAGTAGAGGAGGAAGGTTGAGTGAGGTGGAACCCATGCAGATTGGTAGTATCAGAGGACATTTATCAACAGCGGAAAAAGAGCAGCGTAAAAGTAACAATCTATGTCTCTATTGTGGACAAGCAGGGCATTTTATCCGCAATTGCCCTAATACTCCTCAGAAAGGGGGGGGGAGAGACAAGAGCGAGAAGGAAACGGTAAAAGAGATGGGCCGGCCTTAGGGGGAACACAGGTGTCTGGCCCGAGTGAAGTAAGGTTCCCCAGATGGGTAGCAAACACGGTTGGAAGCAAAACCTCTCATTTTTATATCTTGGTGACATTATGTTTTGCGTTGTCCAAAAAAGAGGTATGGGCAATGGTGGATTCGGGGGCTACGGGAAATTTTGTAGACATTACTTTGGCTGAACATTTAGGATTACCTGTGCAAGACAAGGAGAGGGTGGAAGGTGTGCAGTCAGTGGATGGGTCCCCGTTGATATCCGGACCAATTCGGAAGCAGACTGAGAAATTGGAAATGATATGTGCGGCAGGTCATAGAGAGGAAATCATATTTGATTTGATAGGAGCACCTCAGTTTGGTGTGATCCTGGGAATGCCTTGGTTGAAAGAACATAATCCAAGAATTGACTGGGTAAAGCAGAGGTTGTGGTTCGAGGAACAGGAGTGTAAGGAACATATGTTATCAGAATTGGGACCGGCAGCATTGTTGGTGGAAAGGAAACTGGATATGCCAGTAGTAGGAGCGGTGGAAACAGAGATCCCTGCCCAGTATATGGAATTTGCTAAAGTTTTTGACAAAAGAGGAGCGGAACAACTACCACCGCATCGACCATATGATTGTGTTATCGAATTAGAGGAGGGTGCCAAATTGCCTTGCAGTCGGATATATGCTCTCACTGAAACTGAAAACAAACATCTCAGAGAATATCTTGATGAGATGTTGGCTAAAGGGTTTATCCGACATTCAACTTCCCCTGTTTCTTCCCCCCTATTTTTTGTTCCCAAAAAGGAAGGCACGTTACGAACATGCATTGATTATCGTGCACTAAATAAGGTCACAATTAAGAATAGGTTTCCTTTACCTTTGATTTCTGTCTTGTTGGATCAAGTACAGTCTGCAAAGATTTACACTAAGTTTGATTTGAGAGGTGCCTATCACTTGATAAGAGTTAAGGAGGGTGATGAGTGGAAGACGGCCTTCAGAACTAAGTTTGGGTTGTTTGAGTACCTTGTAATGCCATTTGGCCTATGTAACGCTCCGGCGGCCTTTCAGTTTTTTATGCAAGAAGTATTGCGAGATTTCATTGACATTTTTGTTATTGTTTACATCGACGACATTTTGATATACTCAGATTCCCCACAACAACATGTTGGACATGTACAGGCCGTGTTGAAGCGTCTGCAGGAATACCAACTGAATGTAAAATTGTAGAAATGTGTATTCCATGTAAAACAGGTTGAATTTTTAGGATTTATTCTGACTCCAGCAGGAGTGGTTATGGATCCCAAGAAAGTGCAGGCAGTAACTGAGTGGCCTTCCCCGCAATGCATTAAAGATATCCAATCATTGCTATGGTTCGCCAATTTTTATCGGCGTTTCATTAGTAATTTCTCCAAGATAGTTTCTCCTATCACACGATTACTTCGGAAGGCAGTAAGATTTGTTTGGAATTCTGAGGCAGAAAATGCTTTTAAAGAATTAAAGAAAGCCTTTACTACAGCACCCGTGTTAAGACATCCAAACACTGAGAAAGCTTTTCAGATGGAGACAGATGCTAGCAATGTGGCCATAGGAGCTATACTGTCACAGAAAGAGGAGGATGGAATATGGCATCCAGTGCCATTTTTCTCTAGAAAATTAACCGGTTGTGAGCAGAACTACTCCATTACTGATAAGGAATTGTTGGCCATTCACACAGCCTTTCTAGAATGGAGACATTATTTACTAGGGGCACGGTATCAGGTGGTGGTGGTAACAGATCACAAGAACTTGCAATATTTTAAAACTGCACAAACCCTGAGCCAGAGACAACTGAGATGGTCACAGTATTTTAATGAGTTTGATTTTGTGGTAACATTCAGACCAGGCAGTAAAAATGGGAAGGCGGATGCCTTATCCCGACAACAAAATACAGACAATCTAGTAGAGGAAGTCAAAACAATTATTGCCCCAGAAAAAGTTATTGGAGCAGTCACTAAACACATAACTGACCAAATAAAGAAGGTGTTTCACCAAGTCAAATGCAGAATTGGAAAAATATGGATGCAACACGAATGGTGCGGGAGGGGTTGCCTTACCATAATGGGCATTTGTACTTACCCACCAAAGAATTACAAGAAAAGGCGTTGTATTGGTGCCATAATTCACCTTTAGCAGGACATGCTGGGCAAAGGAAAATGCAAATTATGTTAGAGAAGTACTTTTGGTGGCCTACATTAAGAAAGGATGTGGAGAAATATTTATTACATTGTGAAAATTGTGCGCGTAATAAGTCTGAGCATGTAAAAAAGAGAGGGCTCTTACAACCATTGGCCACTCCTGAAAGAGCATGGACTCACCTGTCAATGGATTTCATTACTGACCTACCACCCGATAATCAGTTCAATACCATTTGGGTGGTGGTAGACATTCTGTCCAAACAAGCCCATTTTGTTCCATGTGTGGGAATTCCGGGAGCAGGCAAGTTGGCAGAGTTGTTTTTGCAATATGTAGTCAGATTGCATGGTCTGCCAAAGAGCATTGTGTCGGATAGGGGCTCGCAGTTTACATCCAGGTTTTGGCGTGCTTTCTGTCGGATGTTGGGAATCAATTATGCTCTGTCCACTAGCTATCATCCCCAAACCGATGGGCAGACCGAAAGAGTGAACCAGACATTGGAGCAATACCTGAGAGGTTACCTGGGGGATGGCAGAGAATCGTGGGTGCAGGCACTGTGGTTAGCGGAGTTTACATATAATAACACTTTTCACAGTTCTTTGGGAATGGCACCTAATGAATTTTTGTATGGGCATGAACAAAACATGATACCAGAACAACTACCAAACATGGAAAATATGCCAGCGTTGCAAGAGCGAAAACAGTTGCTTCTTCAAGTCAGACAGAGGGCACGCACAAATTTGGAGAGAGCCAAAGAAGCATATAAAAGACAGGCGGATAAACATCGACAAAAGAGTCCGCAGTATCAAGTGGGGGATCGAGTTTGGTTATCAACACGCAATCTTTCATTGGTAGGATCACGCAAATTTATGCCTCGGTTTATTGGTCCTTATGAAATATGTAAGTGTGTATCAAATACTGCTATGAAATTGCATTTGCCAAAGACTGTGCCGGTACATCCAGTATTTCATGTATCTTTACTTAAACCTGCAGCTCCCGGAATGAAGACCAAACGGCCTCCACCCATGGCACAAGATGGACAAGAGGAATACGAGGTTAAAAGGATTTTGGATGTGAAAAGGAAGAAGAAGCATCTATGGTACCTCATTCAATGGGTATGTTACGGACCAGAAGACTGTTCATGGGAACCAGCAGAGGCCGTACATGCCCCCAGATTGGTGAAATTATTTCATTTGAGACATCCAGAAAAACCCGGTCCTGGAAAGAGGCCTGGGAGAGGAGGTAATGTCAGGAATAAGGGCTGGTGCCGCCGGGGAGTAACTAAGTTTGCTTATTAAAGCATTGGTAAAGAGAACTACATTTCCCAGCATTCCGGGGAGGACCTGTAGTTCAGCGCAAGTTGCCGCGCGTTGCCAGCTGCAAGTAATGAAGGGCAGCATAAAGCCAACACGCTCGCAACCGCAGGTGTGGCTTATTTTGTGTTCCTGGATGGGTGCGGTCGGAGCGAGATGTGAGCGAAGCTTTCCTTACAGCCCGTAAGACTTTGGAGCAAGACGAAGCTGGCGGACTGGCTGGCAGTTTGTACAGCGTTTTCTTCAGACACTGAGTGGTTCCGTGGGGCCGCTCGGAGCTCAGATAAGTAATGGGTACATTACGCTGGTAAATACTGGGAGCAGGAGGAATGCGGGCGGGCTGGCTGACATTGGTTACGGCATTTTCTTCAGACTCCGAGTGGTCCCGTGGGGCCGCTCGGAGCTCAGATAAGTACTGGGCATATTACGAGTTTACAGCAAAGTGGGTGTTTTCAGTAAATCCTTGTTAAGGACTGCGATGCTTAATACTTGTGTGTTTAAAGGCACACGGCAGAGTGCGGACCATGTTTAGGGTTGCTAAATCAGCAACATACAGTACAGGACATTCAGGGTTAGGGGCTGTTTAGGCACAACAGTGATCTGTGTCCCTGTCTGGGCATGTACATTATGGCTATATGTGTTCAGTGTTGCTTCAGCTTGCCCAACGGGCCATGTGTCATGTATTTCATGTATGGAATCTAATTCCATTGTTGGTGTTCATCTATGCTTGCTATATGTTTATCTTGTTACATGTTCACACGTATTAAGGTGTGTTTATACGATTTAGAGGTAGGCTGGAGGCAAGATTAATAGCGCATACCCTATGTGTTTGGTTTAGTAAAAGAACTAGATAAGGAGGTTTTTCCCTGTGCTTCCCCTTTTCCTATCCACCTTAGGAGTTCCCTAACCCTCTATCCGGTGTTCCTACATCCCTACCCTATCCACAACCTCTTCCTAACTCCTCTTCCCCCCATTGGCTGCCACGTGGTGTCCTGTGTCTATAATCAGGCGCCTGTGCCAACCACGGGTGGAGGGTCAAATTCATTCGGCTTCTGTGGTTCGGGGGAGAGTGTCGATTCCTCTCCTCCATTATTGTGTGCATCCTGACACCACATTTCTTGTTGGTTGGGTACAAGCCAGTCGTCATATATGCCTGCAGCAATATGTTGTTTCGATAAATAAGGATAATGGAGTTGCTCAAATGCAACAATCATCAACTCATGCGGCATGACCACCTTTCATGCAGAACTCTGCCTCCACAATAAGTCAGTAGGGCATTGTACCTACCCTCTCTTTTGCCACAATAATTTCTCCTCCTGGGGAGCCCACCTTGTAACTCAATTATTTCGGTAGTTGGTAAAGATGTATATGGCGGTGATAACTGCACTTGCATATTTGCAACCTCTGGTTATTCAGCTATCTCAGGTATAGGAAGATACGCTGCATGTTAGGCTGCTGCATCCGCTGCAGCATTTCAGAGAGACATTTTGTCTGTGGTGTTTAGTACGGGTGGCACATTTCACCACTGCTACTTACGTGGGCCCAGTTAAGGCATATATTAATCAGTTTAGTAGGGCGGCATGCTGCACGGGGTACCCATCTGTTCTTTAAAATCCCCTTCTTTGCATCGAGCCAACCCAGAATGCACACTAATGATGACATATGCCTAATCAGAGTAAATCGTCATTGTGCATTCCTGAGACGCTTCTACCAGCACATTGATTTCGGCCGTCTTGGCCGAATAATGCATGGGCAACCTCTTCTGTTCTAGGATTTCATACTCTCTCTCCTTCTAGGCAGACTACAGCTGCACCTGTATGTCTTTGGCCTGTCTCTTGATCAATAGTGGCCGACCCATCAATGAAGAACACCTCTCCCTCATCCAAGGCATAGTTTGTTCTTTTGGAGTGTAAATAATCTGGTCCTTCAAAGGTAGTACAGTCGTGTACTTTGTCATTGTCAGTGATGGGTTCAGTCAAAAAGGTTGCGGGGTTCACAGTTTTGCATTGTACTATGTGAATGTTGGGGCTAGACAATACAATCCCATATGCGGATGCTCTCTGCGTAGTCAAATTGGATTTAGACCTCTCTAAAATGGCAAAAAGCACCTGTTCCACAAACAAAATTACTGAGTACCCCATGGTAATCATTGCAGACTTTTCTATGGCGAATGCAGAGGCATCAAGCACTTGCTCACCTGGTAATCTGCCCTGCGTGATGGAGTTGAGCATGCTGCTGTAATACGCCAAGGGCGTTTGGCCCATTGTGCTCTTTTGTGTTAGTAAAGCTGTCATTGTTTGGCCATCAGAGTGTGAAAAATGATAGAAGTCCTGGGTGGAGTCAGAAGTTGCTAACACTGGTGCTGTGGTAATCATTTCCTTCAGTTCGTTAAAACTGGCGAGTATTTCCTCTGTCAACTCAATAACATTCTTTGTCTTTTGGGCATCTTTGAACGCCTGCAATAAGGGTTGTGTGTGTGTGGTGTAATCAAAAATCTGTGCTCTGCAGTAGTTACAGAATCCCCAAAATTTCTGCATCTCCTTTACTGTGATTGGTTGCGGTGTGCTGCACACAGCAGCTGCGCGGTCAGGTGTTAACCATTTCCCATGGACACAAATAAGCTGACCTAAGTATAATACTTCTTGCTGACAATACTGCAATTTTGCTTTGTCTAATTTGTACCTCTTGACAGCTGACAGTTGCAAAAGGCGATGGAGTCTGCTCTGCACTGCTGCTAACTAATCATCCACATACTAGATAATGGTACTGGGAACGTGTATGTTGCCCAGATTTTCATGCAGCACTCTGTTGAGAATGCTGGATGATTCGCAAAACCCCTGGAGCAGTCTAGTATGTTGGAATCTCTTTCCGCAGTGGGTAAACGCAGATTAATTTTGAGAATCTGGGTGTAGGGGCACTGAAAAGAATGCATTCTTGAGATTGATGACCATGGAGTGGTTAGCTCCCGTAGGTATATGGCATAAAATTGTGGTGATGTTTGGGACAACCGGAAATTCTGCCTCACTATGTCGTTCAGAGGGAGCATAAAAATTCGGAATTATTCTCCAACTGGACCCTTTCCATTTTTTAATAGGGTATACAGCTGTACTACAAGGTGAATTGGATGGAACAATAATCCCTTGACATAGGAGTGCATTTATGGTGTCATTTATCCCTTGCCCTGCTACCTTTGATAGGGGATATTGCTTAGCTTGTGGTAGCAGTGCTTCTGGCTTTAGGGTAATACGTATTGGGTCAACACTTTGCAGAAGACCTACATCAGGGGCACTAGTTGTCCACAAAACATTAGGGTCCTGGGCTTCTTGAACAAATGAGGGAACACTTCCTGCCACAAATATTGGACACAGGACCTGCCGAAATTGGACCATACTTTCATAGGGAACACATATTGCCATCACTATCTCCCCTTCGTCATCCCTATCTTCAAACAGCTCAGCATCAGTCAATTCCTTTAATAACCTGGTTGGATCGATGCACAACACTGTACGTCACTGCCTTCTGTCCGGGTCTACCGCTATCTTAACAATTTTAGTCTTTGACACCAACACTCCTTCAAAATCTAGCATGGGGATCGTCCCCCCAATGTGCTCTTGGGGTACCGCAGGTCCAAATATAAAGTCAGGGTGTACTCTCCACCATCTATACTTGGAATTGCAAGCAACCACACTGTCACTGCATAAACAAACAGCTCTGGATGTATCGGTACTCCTCGGGCAGCCAGCTCACTTCCTAGGACATGAATAACTTCCATGGCTCTTATGTGGCATATCCCTGGGGTGGAGCACACCACCCCTCTTTCAGTAAACAAGATGGTCATATTGTGCTTACTGAGCACATCTCGTCCCAACAGATTAACGGGGGAGGTTTCTGAGAACAACAGGGGAGCTTGCACTGTCTTGCCCCCCACCTTGATGGCCAATTCTTCTGTGAAACGAACTGATTTCACTGCCCCAAAGAAGCACTGCATGTCCATGATTTCGGCTGGTAAAGTAAAGCATCCCTCCGTAATGCATGATTTGGTGGCGCCTGTGTCCACCATACAGATAACATTTTTTTTGCCTATCTGCACACCCACCAAGGGTTCCTCTTCAGGGTCAGCAGTGATGGGCAGGACTGGACATGCAAGAAATCTATGTGGGCTGTCCTAATCTGGATAGGTGTTTGTCCCTTGGAAGGCAAAAGGGTTGCCCCCCAATACACTCGCTCCCTTATAGTGTGTAACCATACCATTGGGGACCGCATTACTATTAGGTATTTGAGTTAACTGTGGAGGGGTGGGGTGCGTTTCGTTTGCCGCCTTGCTATTGGCACTTAGAGGATGCAGCTGCGGAAAATACAGAGGCGGGGGTGCTTGGGTAGGTGGTTGTTGTGCTCCATACTGAGCCACTGCGGGACCAGTGGCATTTGGCATTTGATAGGGGGCTGGTGCTCCTTGGGTATACGGGGGCATCTGATTATATCCTCCACCAATCCTACTTCTGCACCAACATTGCCCTATTTTCCCCCCTTTTGGTCACATGCCCCCAAATCCTCCCTGTCCTCCTCATGGACCTGCAAACCCCCCTTCCACATGGGTACCTGTTACGCTCACCTGGTATCCACGGGGACGCCACCCAGTCCTGGTTGGATGATTTGCACTCTCAAACCCTCTCCCGGTCCCTTGGTAAGGCCCTGGTTAAAGATGGGTCTGCAATGTAGGAGAGCTGGATTCAATAACAGATTGTCTTTATGTTTTCCCACCTCCCTTGGCCTCAACTCCTTCCTCCCCCTTGGGCCTACTCATCACCTTAATATTGTAAAAGGTGGATTCTCCGTCCTGCTCCTCGTGGCAGGGGCGCGTAGATGTGGAGGGCGAGCAGCGACCAAGTTACTTCACTGGTGCAAGCCCCCCTGTGGGAATCCAGGTCTGCTGCGACTCCGTAGGTTTGCTGCTTTACAGTCTTTATATGGAGTTCTTATGTCTTATGTCTTGCTTCTTTCCTTTTAGGTATGGAAAGGTATTTTGGTGTTGTCATGCAGTTTGAAGATGAGCATGGGCCGGTAGGCGAAAGCGCGGTGTGCGCGTTGCTGTCCGGTGAGGAATGCGCGATGCAAGGCACTGTTTTGCCTTTTATATTGCTAACCTGTGTCTTTTCTCTCCTTGCAGGTTGCGTTGTTCCTTGCCGAGCGCCGTAATGTTCCAGCAATTATACTGACCAGGAGATGACTACCCAGGTAAGAATTGTGTGGCTTTCTTCATTCGGGAGGAAACGTGAGTAAATGCTTACCAATGCTGTCTTTATTTCTCCTCTTTCCAGGTTCTGGTATTCCAGGATGCATGCGGTGCTGGATGATGGAGTTCGTACCTTCAGGTGAGTGGAACTGAAGTCAGTGTTGGATTGAAGACAGGATACTGTTCCAGATAAGTTTCATAGTGTTCTTTCTCTCTCTGAAGGTCCTTGGTTTCAGGTAAGCTGGGATCAAAGAACTGGACACGGTGAGCGTTACGCTGCCCACAGCAGAATAACGCAAAGCATGTTCTGCTGTTTGGGTGTGGTTTAAATAGTCTCAGGTGAAGTAGTCCAGGTAAAATAGTCCCAGGCCTGCCACACCCAAAGTAGTCCAGGTAAAGTAGTCCCAGGCCTGCCACACCCAAAAGACTAGACCGCATAGCTCAGTTCCTTGTAACTGAGCTATGTGTGTGCCTCCAAGTTAAATAGTCCTAAGTAAATAGTCCCATTCTAATGTTAGTCTTCATGATGGTTATGAGCCTGGCGCCAAAGGCGCCAGGACTGACTCCAAGGGAGTCTTGGATGAGGTTTTAAGGCCTTTGACCTGGCCCTAACTGGAAGGCTGATTTGCCAGCGAGGGCCACGGGCAAGGGTCATGACAGTACCCTCTGTGGGGTGATCATGAGTATTGGTTGAAACCCATCATTCCAGATGTACCCTCCTGTCCACACAGGGGCTGTTCTCATGTCTGCCTGGACCACCCTTGTCCGTGTCTGTGGATCGTGTAATGCAGCGATCATAGGCCCTTGCACTGATATCTTTGCTAATTTCTTTTTTTTCTAGTTTGCCTTCCTCAGACTGCAGTCGCTGAGCCGTTTCCTTCTCCTTTTCTCTCAACCGTTTACAATGATGTATAATAATAGATTGGTTCTATGTCATTTCATTGACTGATTTCTTTTTCCGATGGGTTTTTGTACGAATATTTTTCAACACAAAACTCATCATTGTGTGTTGAATAATTGATTGAAGATCAGGCATGTCGGGATAAGCACACCGCAAGGCTGCCCACACCTGCGCTCTGATGTCATTAAAATGGGCACCATCATGAATATCATCTCCTAATCATACACCCTGGACCCCACTTTTACAAAAATGTCATCAGCCTGATCTCCCAGTGTGGTGACAAACGGGCTCTTCAAATCCCCTACTGCCAAGGTAACCACTGCCGTCTGTTTGTTAAATGCATACATCCATTTCCCCACCCCAGCAGTAAGGGATGGCAAACTTTTTATCAAATTATTTGTGTCCATCTGTGGCCACATAATATACTGTGCCCTTCCAGGTCTTTTGTGCAATAAGAGGAACTGTGCTTCCATCACCTTCCTCATCTTCCTCTACTCGGTACCCTCCCATTTAGCAATCGCTATGTGCCTATATCTGTTCCATAGTCAGAGCCCCCATAAACTTTCCACTCCCTGCGATATCACTGGCGGGGCCTCTCCTTCCCCCAGCTCATCCACTGTACCCCATCCTCCTCTCCTGGGTCTCCACCCATCTCATCCTCTGACCTCACTGTCCCATAGTCCAAACTTACATTCCCCTTATCCTCTCTTTCCAAATGTACATCATTAATGGGTGTGCTATCGATCCTAAAAAAAATGTCTCCCACTCTTGTGCCGCTTTTAAGGTGCCCTCTAACTCCTTCTGTAGTTTTGTATTGATGCCCCTATTTTGTTTGGCGTTGTGTCCGAGGGCATAGTATTTGAAATATTTTGGTATGGAGCTTGTGGCAGTGATGGGGTTGGGGCAGTGGTGGGCGGGACGACATATGTGGGGGTTGGTGCATCCTAAGGCAACACAGGTGGGGTAACACCCTGGCGGGTACTGTGGCATGGTAGTGGTCCACTTGTTCCCCACACCTGGTCTGGATGGGGTGGGACAAGCAGGCCCTGGTGGGGCTCTGAGGACAGTTTTACTTTCTATCATGGGCGGTCCTGTGGGTAATTTCGCCTGACTGGGGGTGGCCACCTCTAAGTCTTCTTCCTTCCTCTTTTGGAACTTTTTACCCTTATATTTAGATGCCAAAAACATGTACGTGTGACCCAATATTTCCTTGTTATTCGTGCCCTGCTCTGGCCATGATTGAAATAACCCTCCCTGTGTCTCCGTCAACCACTGCTTATGGTATTCATCCTCATCTTCATCATATGCTTTATTCCACAATTTGTCATTAGCACTTCATCACAATAAAACATGAAATCCAAATATATAAAACTCCAGATGACTAAAAGTATATATCAATCCAATGTCTTATAAAAAGTAGAAATTAATTTCATTTTCTTAATGGCAAACTAACACAGTGGATAAAATTACTATATAAAAATCAATAAAACACAATAGATACAATTGCAATGTAAACTCAGACACATAACTTTAAGAGACACATAGTAGTAGAAAGGTATGGCTATAGGCAACTAGCCATTTACTTAGTTTGTATAATTAACCAAATGCCTCCGTCGTAGCAATGCTCGGTGCACAAATTTCACTATGAAGTAAGTGTCATTTATGTTATTAGTAGACTGACATAATAACACAGTTTCAAGGGGGATGGTAAAACTGGCTTTCCTGAAGAGCGGCAACAAGTACTGTCTTCTTAAGTCAATGGGCCTCATTACGAGGTTGGAGGTAGCCATGCAGTTTAAACCGGCATGGCTACTCCCAAATTCGGGTCTGGCTCAGGGTCCCGGGAAAGGGGAATTACCGGGCCATTCCGACATTGGCAGGCCCGGTAATTCCCCTTGCGCGGGACCCAGAGCTGGTACGTCCCCATTCCCACTTGAGCCCCCATAGGGCTCAATGGGAATGGGGAGGATGGTAGCAGCGGTACCATTCATAACGGTACCGTTGCTACCATCCTGTTCTGCTTGCGGGTGCCGCTCAGCACTTCTGGTCTAACCAGGCATGCAGAGCGGCACCCGCGAGCAGAACTCGTAATGTGGTGGCATGGTAACAACGGCGCAGGTAGCACTACCGGTGCTGTTGTTGCCTTACCGCTTGTTGCCTTACCGCCACAATCGTAAATACAAAACAACAAAAAGTGCATAATAGACTCATTACTCAAGTTTCAAAGTGGACAAATTTGTGTAGATTGACCTTTCCAGCTACTCATGAATTTACCGGTCCTAAGGGTGCCTGTTCTGAGCTCCAGAAACAATCTATGTGCATATACAGGTGTTAGAAGTTCCAAATAACTCCCAAAGCCTTGCTCAGTTTTTAGGCAAAGGTAATTGAAGCCTAACTTTAATTTTAGGCAACTATTGGCTGATGTTTTGCAATTTACCAACCTTATAGCAGACTTCACTTCATCTTTCATGGAACTAGATATGTTCGCTGGGCTGGATTATCCCAGATAGATTCTAAACCCAGACATTTCAATAGATTTTTAACGTGAATTACCCATGACAATAACCCCCCACCCGATGAATTTAATAAGGCTAGGATTGCATCCCAAAACATTGATAAATCTGTGGATGACCATAATCGCAGCCAATAAAAGTTTGGATTCCAGACTACCTGGGAGGTGATAGAATCTAAACCACACTCCTTCTGTAAAAGTGTGTTTGGGTAGCTCATTGGGAGGTGCAACCATTTTTTTATGAACTTATTCTCAATAATCCTGAGGTGATGTCCATTACAACACCCCCACAGATCCCCCCAACCCCATACAGGGCAGCCGGAAAAGATTGGATTTTTATGAATGTCAAGGGCTGGAGAAACCGCCCTTTGACTGTGTTTGACAAAAACATTTGTACTCCCCCGCTATTCCTAGCCAAGACAGCCTTTCATTTACTCATCTGTGTAAGGAACTCATGGTATCAACAGTAAGACAGACACAAATGACCACAGTTCAAGGGTGTTTATTGAACTTCAATTGGGTTTGAAAAACACCTATCTAATCCTAAATCTAAAGATGGGAGCGAGTGTCATGGCCACTGGTCATTGGCCAGTCACCTCACATCCTGCAGGGTCCCAATGGACCCAGTCTTGGCACCTTTGGCACCAAGCTCATTATAAAGTGTGCTTTGCACACAGACTGTTGAAAGCACATGCATCTGGGCAGGGCGGGGCCCTAGCAATGCATGGAAGGCACGTGCAGAAGGCAGGAGGAGTGGCAAGGTGGGGCCTCAGGGCGGGGCATAAAGGGAGTGGCTGGGGCTAGGCTATATAAGCCACTCCCACCCACATGCTGGCACTTCGCGTTAGTCTGCTAGAGCAGCGTAACGCTTACCGCCGTTCAGAAGACCTTACCTGTTTCAGCACGTGTATCCTCAGTCTCCGGAGCCCTCCAGCATCTTACTTGAGTCAGCCACACCATCGCTGAAAGCACTGCCATTGCTTCACTTCAGCAACTACGCGTGCATCTTACCTGGGTCAGCCGCACCATCGCTGGAAGCACTGCTATCACTTCCCCTTCTGCAGTCACGCGCATATCTTATCTGGATATGCAGGCCCTCACGGGTGCCGCCCAGCATCCCTACCAGTCCCGAACTTCCATCAACACGGGATCTTCTTCCGACACACCATCCTCGAGGATCTTCATCTCCAGCCGCCTGTAGGAGCTCGGAAATCATCAAGCACTGATCAGCTGCACCTGCAAAGGGAAAGGAAACACAAGGTTAGCACTTGCATTGACTTTCATACTCTAAGCAGCAATCTTCTGGTAGAGGCCACTTGCCTCTAGTAGCTCCTCCGGAGTAGACTTTGTCATCACACATTCCTGGGTCATCTTCATACCTAAGGGAGAGAGAAAGGAAAATATAGGGTTACGGACAATGATCATGGAGGAAGATTAACACAATCAATACGAACAATAATCATAGTTACAAAACTTACCTTCAAGAGGGAATGGTTGCAGCCGGTTTGGACCTTCACGCCAAGGACCAGTGACGCAACTAGGTCTATCTACAGCACCCCTGCTGGAAGAAAGCAGGACGGAGAGCTTATCTTTCAATCAAAACAGGAGAGCCTGCATGGGCAAACTCTTGCTCACAATCTTTTGGCACGAAAGGGTTGAGGGGAATGGCAACGTCACCACGCCATTTTCACCATCTCTCATCTTCTCTCAGGAGCAGAACCTGTATCCTGGGTCCTCGGTAACGCAGTGGCTGGGGGAGAGAGGTGATCCACAGGATCCAAGTCGAGGGAGGGCTCCAACCGCACCCCAACGTCCCCGTGGAGACCAGTTGAGCGTAACAGAACGCAAAGCCTCACCGAATCTCTGCCTGCTTGTTATGTATGCTTCAGAGACTGACCAGTTGGCTCAATTGTTGGGGGAATAACGAGCTGAAGTACATGCCTCCAGACAAGAGACTAATTTGTTAAGAAGGGATCTTATTGTTGCACGAGGAAGAACTGACGAACTGGCAAGGCAGGCACTTCAAACACATGCGGGACAAGTCCCGTTACCTGGGATCGCTCCAATCCCTTTGCCACCATCACCACCAGTGCAAGTGGTGCTCCCATGGGCTGTACCGTTGGCTCCACCCTAACGGTTTACCAGCGACCCCAAACAATACGCAATATTTATGAATCGGTGTCGCTTGCATTTTATGTGCCGTCCAGGGGCTTTTCCAAATGACAGTTCCAGAGTGGCCTTTATGCTTTTATATTTAGGAGTGAGTGCTGCAGACTGGTGAATACCATTGGTCGATCAGGACGACCCAGTACTCCACAACTTTGGGGGGGTTCCAACAGGAAATGGAAAAGTTGTTTGCGAGACACTCCCAAGGACAAGCTCTGAATAACGAACTATTGTCTCTAAGACAGGGAAATCAGGAATTATTGACATATATAGCCATCTTTAATCGCCTCATTGCACAAACCAACTGGCCCAAAGAAAAAAGGAACACATTATTCTATCGAGGATTGCGTGGGGAATTAAAGGATGTGCTAGCCCAAGTGGTCCATCCTCCTAAAGTTTGTACAGAGTACATTAATCTGATGTTGCAACTGGATCGTAGATTACAAGACAGGAAATTAGATCGCACGAGAACTGAAGGGAGAACAGTCTACATGCGAACCAGGGATAACCACATCAAGGCCCATGATGCAGCTGAACCCATGCAAATGTGGGGGTTACGGGCCCCCATATCTAAGGCAGAGAGGGAAAAAAGGAGGCAACAACAGCTTTGTCTATATTGTGGCAAGGCTGGACACTTTCTGCGAGATTGCCCAACGAAACCCCCCAGGAAAACTGTAGGTGCAACGGATAATAATGATAACGAGCAAGAGCAGGCTTCAGCTCCAGAAAACTCCAACACCCGAAAAGGTAGGGGTCCCCTTGTCGAGCGAAATAAAGAAAGCAGTTCAGACCTCACACCTAGTCTTTCTGGTACTTATAGTCCACCCTCAGCAACCATCACAGGTACACGCCTTGGAGGCGTATATCGACAGTGGAGTAGTTGGTAACTATATTGATCAGGATCTAGCCACACAAATAGGCCTTCCTCTTCAGCATAAATCGCAGGCGGAAAACGTAACTGCAGTTGATGGCTCTCAACTATCCTCAGACCGTGACGCAACACACCGAAAAACTTATGCTGATATGTCAGGACGGTCATCAAGAAGACATCTCTTTTGATCTTATTGGAGCACCACAGTCCAGATGATCCTAGGAATGCCGTGGCTGGAGACCCATAATCCCAGAATAGACTGGAAAACATGAGTGCTGACCTTTCAGCAAGAACGCGCCAAAACCTGTTACCCTAAGAACTTGCAGAAACCCAAATCCAAAGCAAAGGCACTTCTGGCTCTTGCAAGCACCTTACCCCCGGAATATCTGGACTTTCAGGATGTATTCCAAAAGGAACAAGCAAATACGTTGCCCCCGCATAGACCCTATGACTGCCAGATCGATCTGATACCCGGGGCCCAAATCCCGTGCAGTCAAATATATGCAAGAAAATCAACACCTGCAAACCTACCTAGATCAGTACCTGGTGAACGGATTTATTTGTCCATCTAAGTCCCCTGCATGCTTAGTGCTCTTCTTCGTACCCAAGAAGGAAGGAGACCTCAGAACGTGCATCTATTACAGGGCTTTGAACCAAATTACGGTTAAAAATAGGTATCATTTACCACTCATGCGAGAACTAATCGACCAGGTAAAGAGTGCTCGGAGCAACACAAAGCTAGACCTCCGGGGGCTTATCACCTCGTACGAGTTAAAAGTGGTGACGAGTGCAAAACAGCATTTCGGACCAAATATGGACTTTTTGAGTATCAGGTTATGCCCTTCGGGTTATGCAATGCACCAGCGGCATTTCAGTTCTTTATGAACAATGTACTCCACGAACTATTGGATGTCTGTGTTCTTGTTTACATCAACGATATCCTTATCTATTCGCAGCCTAAGGAAGATCATGTGGGCCATGTAAGAGCTGTGCTGGAAAAGCTCTGTCGGCACCGATTGTTTGCCAAACTGGAAAAATGCTCCTTCCACATCACGGAGGTCACATTTTTGGGATTTATGCTTACTCCACAGGGTGTTCGAATGGACACAGGCAAGGTTAAGGCTATCCTCAAATGGCCTTCCCCGACCTCTACCAAAGGGGTACAAAGCGTGTTGGGATTTGCTAATTTTTACAGACGGTTTATACCACAATTCTCTCAGATCGTCCATCCGATCACATCACTTCTAAATAAGAATAAGAAATTCTTATGGTCTGCCGAAGCAGAGAGCGCTTTTCAGGAATTGAAACAAGCCTTCACCTCGGAGCCTGTACTTCGACATCCTCGACCGGATCTACCCTAAGTGGTTGAAACGGACGCCTCCAGCATTGCCATGGGAGCCGTGCTATCGCAAAAGGACCCTGAGACGGGACAACTCCATCCCATAGCATTTTGGTCTTGCAAATTTTCAGCACCCGAAAAGAACTATGCAATTACTGACAAAGAACTCTTGGCAATCAAAGGAGCCTTCAAGACCTGGAGACACTACCTATTAGGGGCCAAACACACAGTCACTGTTATTACTGATCACTGTAATCTACAATATTTAAAAACAGCTAAAGCTCAGTCCTCACGTCAACTCCGCTGGGCTTTATTCTTTGCTGAGTACGATTTTATAATAACCTATCGACCAGGAGTGAATAACAGAAAGGCAGACGCCCCATCGAGAATGGGAGAGGACCAGGACGCCTTCAATCCAGTCGACCCCATTGCATTATCTCCGAAGAACAGATTCAACACCAGACCGCTATAACTACCTGCTGGGAAGACTTAAAAATCGATCCCCAAAGTCAGATGGAACCGACTGCCCAAAGGAATGGTTGAGTAAGGGGGATCAATATTCTATCAAAAATAATCTGCCATACTTCCAGGGAACACTATATGTTCAAGACAAGGGAACATGTACCAAAATAATAGCGAACTATCACGAGTCATTGGTGGAAGGACACCCTGGAATTGCCAAGACTAGAGCCAAAATCCATGCCAATTATTGGTGGCGATCTTGAAGGAAGGATGTGACCCAGTTTGTTACCACTTGCGGTGTCTGTGCACAAAACAAAGCTCAAAAACTAAACCCTGCAGGGCTATTGAGACCATTAGGAGTACCACCGACACCATGGCATACTTTGTCACTGGAATTCATTACCGACATGCCACCCTGTGATGGGTTTAATATGATATTAGTAGTGGTAGACCTATTCTCCAAGATGGCACATTTTATCCCACTGAAAGGACTTCCCACCGCTGCTACTCTGGCCACAGTATTTCTGGAACAAATCGTTCGACTACATGGTTTGCCATCTGTACTGGTTTCTGACCGAGGAACTCAGTTTGTTTCGGCCTTTTGGAAAAGATGTTGTAAGATAGCCCAAATTGACCTCTGTCTTTCCACGAGTCATCACCCTCAAACCGATGGTCAAACAGAAAGGACGAACCAGACGCTGGAACAATACCTGAGATTTATGTTGCAACAAACAGGAGAGTCCTGAAAAAACATTCTCTGGCTCAGCGAATTTGCAACTCTATTCACACCAGCACCGGGCAGAGCCCATTTTATACAATGAATGGTCGACACCCAAGAACATCCTCTTTTGATCCCCTTGATGAGTTGGAGATGCCGGCTGTTACATCATTGCATGGGATAATCGCTCAATCCCTTAAAGAAGCCACCGAAAACTTGAACCGACATAGGAGAGAGGCTCCACAATATCACGTCGGGGATGAAGTGTGGTTGGCATCCAAACACATTCCATTAAAAGGACTCTGTGCCTTTCGGCCATGATACCTGGGACCATATCCGATTAAGGCCATCATAAACGCTGTGGCCATGAAATTGGATTTACCAACCAACATGCGAATTCACCCAGTTTTTCATGTTTCTCTTCTAAAGCCAGTGAAACCAGACACACGAATTTCAACACCACCTGAACTGGAGGTTATCGCAGGGGAACTTGAGTATGAGGTAAAAAGCATCCTGGATTCCGATGAAGGAACACTCAAAACTTTATTATCTCATTGATTGGGAGGGCTACGGGCCCCAGGATCATACTTGGGAACCAGCCGAATTTGTCCATGCTCCACGACTTATCAAACTATTTCACCGGAACAACCCCACCAAACTGGGACCTGAGGTTAGGACAATCCTGAGAGGGTTCTTGAGGGGGAGTGCTGTCATGGCCACTGGTCATTGGACAGTCACTTCACATCCTGCAGGGTCCCAATGGACCCAGTCTTTGCGCCTTTGGCACCAAGCTCATTATAAAGTGTGCTTTGCACACAGACTGTTGAAGGCACGTGCATCTGGGCAGGGCCCTAGCATGCATGGAAGGCACAAGCAGATGGCAGGAGGAGTGGCAAGGTGGGGCCTCAGGGTGGGGCCTGAACGGATTGGCTGAGGCCAGGCTATATAAACTGGCACCACCCGCATGCTGGTGCTTCGCGTTAGTCTGCTAGAGCAGCGTAACGCTTAGCGCCGTTCAGAAGACCTTACCTGTTTCAGCACGTGCATCCTCAGTCTCTGGAACCCTCCAGCATCTTACCTTGAGGGCAGCCACACCAACGCTTCACTTCTGCAGCTACACGCGCATCTTACCTGAGTCAGCCGCACCATCGCTGAAAGCACTGCCATTGCTTCACTTCAGCAACTACGCGCGCATCTTACCTGGGTCAACCGCACCATCGCTGGAAGCACTGCTATTGCTTCCCCTTCTGCAGCCACGCGCATATCTTTCCTGGATCTGCAGCCCCTTGCGGGTACCGCCCGGCATCCCTACCAGTCCCAAACTTCCATCAACACGGGATCTTCTTCTGACGCACCATCCTCGAGGATCTTCATCTCCGGCGTCCTGTAGGAACTCGGAAACCACCCATCAAGCACTGATCAGCTGCACCTGCAAAGGGAAAGGGAACACAAGGTTAGCACTTGCATTGACTTTCATACTCTAAGCTGCAAGCTTCTGGTAGAGGCCACTTGCCTCTGGTAGCTCCTCCGGAGTAGACTTTGTCATCACACATTCCTGGGTCATCTTCATACCTAAGGGAGAGACAAAGGACAATATAGGGTTTCGGACAATAATCATGGAGGAAGATTAACACAATCAATACGAACAATAATCATAGTTACAAAACTTACCTTCAAGACGGAATGGTCGCAGCCGGTCTAGACCTTCACGCCAAGGACCAGTGACGCAACTAGGTCCATCTACAGCGCCCCTGCTGGAAGAAAGCAGGACGGAGAGCTCATCTTTCAATCAAAATAGGTGAGCCTGCATGGGCAAACTCTTGCTCACAACCTTTTTGCATAAAAGTGTTGAGGGGAATCCCGACGTCACCATGCCATTTTCACCGTCCCTCATCTTCTCTCAGGAGCAGAACCGGTATCCTGGGTCCTCTGTAACGCAGTTGCTGGGGGAGAGAGCTGATCCACAGGAGCCAGGACCAGGGAGGGCTCCAACCATGCCCCAAAGCCCCCGCGGAGACCAGGTGAGCGTAACAGCTTGCTACGACCATCAAATAATAATAATGAAGTCCCAGTCAAGTCTGTCAAAATAAGAGGGCTTATACTAATAAACCTATTGCCAATCCTTACTTCTAAATATACCGAACAGTGTGGAAAATGATGTAGATACCAAAAGTGTATCATAAACCAATATGTCAGGATGACTGGATAGTTAGTTTCCCTTCCCCAAGTTTTCACCACGGGACAAGGCGGAAAACTTGGGCTTGGAACACACTCCAGTTCGGCTAAGCACCAGGGCACGGTTCCAGTTCATATAGCAGCTTTCCGTAACCTAATGTCTTACTCAATCAAGGACGACTTTTCCCTTTCAATGCAAAAGTTCAACAAAAAGGGATCAAGGTTCCTTTCCTCAGGAGTTTACCTTTCAAGCTACGAAAGTCCTTCACTCCACTTTGAGACTCCCTCAACCGGGCTCACACTCCTTTTTCACTTTACCATAGGACTCTCTCCGTCAGTCACGGGCATGTGTATGGCTCTGTTCTCAATTCACACTACTTTCAACTTTCACTTTGACTCTCCCTCAGTCAGGCTCAGACTCCTGTTTATTTCACAGTTCACTACAAACCGAAGACTTTTGATGGTGCACAGGATTTAGCTTGACCCGTTGCAGTAGCACTTCTATTCTCTTCCTCATAAATAATATTCACAATTCATAAGTTCTGTTAGCAGGGATACATTTAGGCAGAGACCTTTCGATTTGGCACCCACGTGGTGCCGGACCACTCTGCTACTTAATGTACTTGCTTTGATAGTTCAATCACCCATCCAATACTCACTTTTCTCCTGGCTTCTCTCATTCGGGCACAAGCCACTTGTTTTATGATTCAAATCCCCCTCCTCTGGGCTCAGATCTGCCGGTGTTCACTTTCTAGGCTTCCCTGGTTCGGGCGCGAGACTTCTAAACAGCTTCAAGCATTCTTTTTGCTACTTAGTATCGTGCGTTCACTTCTCAAAGTAAAAAAAAAACAATTATCAGCATTCCTTTTCCATTTGCGTCTTTCATCAAATGCCTTTTACTTCAACTTTATAGGAAACTTTGTTGCCTCTCGTAACCTTTGTTCATATGCAGCCCGGTTTCACACAGTTGCCTTCAACTCACCCAGCTGTGTACAACGTTCGGCTCGCGACTTTGCTCTTGGAACCAATGGTGATACCGCAGTGGCTGCACTTCTCCCCTGACTCGACTAGTCAGGCAGGAGGGCTCCTGGTATTTCAGACACACATTACAGGATTCTCTGGCCTCACTTCTCCGCCTCACAGGTGATGGTTCCGAGTTTTCCACAGACAAGCGATTATTTGTCAAACAGCCAAAGGGCATCTCCCTTCTTGATTTCATTCCATGACTTTCCGTCTGGCTTCCTCGATTCATCTGCAGTCTGCAATAGGCTTCTCCCTCATATGCACTGCCAAGTTCTTTGCCTTGCTCAGTGTGTGCTACTGAGCTCTGCCTTTTATCCAGGTGGGGAGAGTGAATTTGTTGCAGGTGAAGATGATTGGGATGGAGTGCCTGATCTTGCCTGGCCTTGTTAATGCGACACAATGGGGTTTGTACATAGGGATTAATGACCCATGGGCTTCCATGGGTAATCCTCATTGTCCAGTTTTATTCTTCCTCATCTCAGTCATGTCAGTAGGATAGGAAAGGTAAGGATTATGGGAGTTGTAGTGTTTTGCAAAATGTGGTAAAAAAATAAGTTTGAAAGAGTTTCAAATAGAATGGACCTTTCAGATAATGTTTCTTATTATTATGGGTAGGGACGGTTCTGCATTTTGCAGAAGGACATGGTTCGGATGAGGTTGAGGCATAATGACTGAAATGATAGATACGGGCGGGCACCGCAATTTTACTTACAGTCTTGTGTGTTAACTTGCAACTTTCTTTGTGTTTAATGGTGAGCCCAAGTGACCCAGTGTACACTACACTGGAAAAAGAACCAAAACAGCAAAATGTGTCTTATGAAAACCTTTCATCAGACCTTGGGTCGCCAGTGATGTAGAAAAGACTGTTGAGACATGTTTAATTTGTTCATATAATGCTCAAAATAGAAGGTAATAGTTTGACCCCCATCTAAAAGAAATAGGCAGAGTTTCTTTGCAATTTTGCTTGTGGATTGTTTTTAAATTTCAAAAGTTCATTTTGGTTGAGGAGGCAGAATGCCAAACAATTTCCAATGCATTTCAGACCTACAATCTTGGTCCTTCATCAGGGCGAATTCTACAGTACGAAAGAAAATACAAACACTAGTTTAGCTATTACTGATATGCTTATCACAAATGTATCAACAACGAGAAAAACTCAAAATACTTTTCAAATTCTGTGAGGTACATTGAAAGTGCAAAGTACCTGTAATTGGATGAACAATTTATACGTTATGATTCTACTCCAAAGTATTCACAACTTGAGAACTGACATGATTCTCATTCAGAAATCCTCAATGTAACTTTGTTGTGCGTACCAAGTCCTAATGCAGTTTCCAATGTAAAATACACAGATACAAGTTCTGTTGATCGTGTATATAATAGTCAAAAGAAGAATTAAATCGCCTAGGTGATGCTTAATCTAGTCATCAATCTGCTTAAAATCGAGTGAATGTAGTGCATACCTGAATGTTATCTGGAATCATGCCCCGGCACGAAAAGCCATGTAGAATGTTGCGCTAATGGCCGCTCACAGCCGTCGTTTCGTCTCGGCGTAATCAAGCATGTATAAGCTCTGCGTAATGTGAAACATGTAATTAGGGACTTGAGATCGTAGGGAGTGTAGAATATAAATCAATGGATATGGTCAGATCGTTTACCTTGAAAAGCGTTAAGAACCTCATACAGCTAACCGCTATGCTTCGCGTTCCTGTAGCTGCAGTTCGTGAAGCTTTGGTATGCGCGTTGTCATGGGAACGCCTAATACCCTCAGCGTTACATGCTGTTACGTCCGAATGTTGCATGATTGTTAGTAAGCGGTTGTCTAAGGACCATGATGCAGTTATTTGAGATGAAGCCGCGTACACAGTAGGCTGCATTTTAGCTTTGCTGGTAAGAATGTTAAAACACATTACGGATGTTAATGTAAAAAAAGGAATAGTGTTCCAAGCCATACTTCAATGCTAAGGTTTAGAGTAAAAAGCTGGTATACAAAACTCGAATTGCTTGCATGTACAGTTGCATATTAGAACTGCATGGGAGGGAAGGTTTTCATGGTCCCCCTCCCCTCAATTCTCTTAAGGCGCTCAGACTATGACTCGTCCAGCAGCCACCCATGCACGTGTGGCCAGGGATGCAGGATGGCTGCTGACCTACACATATGGCTGCAATGTTCGCTCATCTGTTAGGATGGTACTAGACTCCATTTCTAACACACTCACTCCATTTTGAACATGATAATTTAGGCCTCACTAGCACAAGCAATCTGCAGGGCTGCAGTTCTCCCCTCCAGACAGCGCACAGTGAGCCGGCGCTTCCCTCGCCCTCCTCCCCTTGGCAGCTCTGTTGCAGGCCTGTTCTCACGGGAGACTAGGCACGAACAAGCTACATTACAAACACTGTATCTTTCACCTTCCGCAGTCCATAATTGACCTGCAGATGACCGGGCTGAAGATGGGGTTTGGAAAAACAAGCTACCTCCATTAAACTTGTCCTGTCCCCTCGCAGACCCCACATACATGACATATGCCGTGGATAACCCCCAAACCTGTTCCCCGCTTGAAGTGCCAGACCTGTATGCTAAGCCCGTGAGCCACCCTGTTTCACCCATGCAGCTAAGCCATCTGAAGGAACGATAAAATCACTTTGTGTCCATAAAAATTATTGCACATATTGAAATAGGGATGGCCCTCACCCATCCCAGATCGTACATGAAACCACGACGTGTAAGTCATAGCCTTTCACTACTAATCAAGGGTTACTGTTATCACACAATACACAGGGCAATGTATGATCTTAATATATACTTAATGATTTTCCTAGCATATGTGATTCTAAAATGTAGTTAATTAAGGGTTGAAATATGTATGGTTTTAATGTAATGAGTGTCCACTGTATAATAGTGTCCTTTGCAGCATTAATTTAATCTCTGAGTATTGAATTATGCACGTCATATTATAAGCAGAACGTTGCAGACTTTATGCTGTACCAATGCACACACTAACCTATTTCTACCTCATTTGAGATGACAGCTCTATGTGTACCCCACACACCGTAGCAAATGCACGGCCCAACATACTACAGGGCCGTTTCTCCGCTCACCTCTCTCAGGTATCGCTGCATACACAGACCCCCACCTATCTTCCCCCACTGGCTCGGCGCGGATGTGATCCTTAGCCCTGTGAATGATGCGATGTAAACAAGACTGTTGTTGATAGAATTTATTTTGAAACAAGGTACACATGATAAACGAAACATGTAACATATACAATGTTCATAAACTCGCGTATTGCTCGATGTACCTGTAGCCACGCTGGCTTAATACTACCTCGCATTTTTAAATGATGTGCATGTAATCCTGTAAAGTAGATGAGCTAGAACATCAGGGCTCTCTCTCCCTTCTCCTGCAGCGCCGCACACTCAGCCCCCAACTCCCTCCCGCCTCAGCTCGGGCCGACAACTAAAGATCCTTATTCTATTGATAATGTGATGCTGTAACTGCAACCTCTCACCCCTCTGCTAAGCCTGCACCAAGTATCAGCCCTCCCCTAGGTCCCCAGACCCACAACAACACCATAAAACACGTTTTATACCCTGAGACCGTAGTTAAAATAAATATAGGTAATAAGCCCCTCATCCCACTGCCTTTTGATGTACCAGCTATGTGCCCGCTGGCCAGATAGTATCCAAGCTCACCCCAACCCGAATGACCATGGTGGCAGTATATTTACTCTTGTACTAACATACTATAAATATGTCCCCCACTAGATCTAACAAAGCAGGCATCCCAGACATGTGCCCCCCTGATAGAGTACCTGAATTCCTGAAGCAGCCCCTTTATTGTATAATGTTTTATGATGATGAGACAAGAACACCCAGAGTTATGTGCTATCTCTCTTGTGATGTTAGATTAACAACTTGTAGGATTTACAGGGCATTATGTATTATAATGAACACTGCACGAGTATGTGTGGCCACAAGGGCAAATGCTAGCATAGTCCAAGATGTATCAATCAACCATCAATCTGGCCAGAGCTCCACTCTGATGATTTCAGCTGACCTGCAAGCATCACGATAAACCCTCAAGGAGCCTCGCCAATCCCGGAGCTTCACCCCGATGGATGTATATGTGCCTCATCCCCACTGCCCAATCACATCGATTCATGTATCCCATAGCTCCCACGTCATAGGTGACATGGATTTGTAACAAAAAATGAATGTTTGCTGATGTTTGGCAGAACGCTCTCGGAGTTTGCAGAGTTCTCTGCTTACCCTATATTGGTTTGGATAAACTTTTACCTTTTAACTTCACCCGCACTTAGTCCTGGTCTCAATCCCATTTTGGGGTGTGTCCATCATTTACTCTCATTGTGGAGCTTTAACTGCCTTTTTGGGGGATGCTCACTTTCAAGTGGTGACCCCTTAGACGTGATTTGTCCTTTTGTTCCTTTTTGGCACAAGACGTTCCCGGCCACAGCAGAGATGCACGGTGCGCCCCTTCAAGAGAGCTGCTCGCCTACGGCAACTGGTACGCTTAAACGTGCGCACGCAGTAGGGCGAGAGCAGTGGTCGAAGTGAGCGGGAGCGGTAGGGAGCGGTGCTCCTCTACTTTTTTAAATTACCTTTTACAGCTCCTATACTTTTATTTTAAAAAGAAACCGTTCCGGAATGCTTTCGTTTTCAAATAAAAGTGTAAGGAGAAGATGAAACTTGCACTTTCAGTGCACTGCACTGAACGTTCCCTTAAAAAGCAGGTGCAAGTGTTTGGGTGTGTGTATTGTGTGTGGGAGCGGACAAGGTGATGGGGTTTGTGCGAGTGGGTGCAGGCTAGTAGGGAACATAATTCCACTACTTTTGTTCGTACACTTCGAGCACTGGGCGAGAGGGTACGGGTCCCACTTCACAAAACCCATAGCACTGCTCGCTGGGGGCGGCCATTGAGTGTGGGGCAGCACTGCCTGGACAGACCAGGTCCGGAGGGTCTCGGATCAAGACGGACACGTGAGATTTAAGTGCGAGCGACATTAAAAGGAGGTGATGTAGAACATAGTGTAAGAGGTCTGATAGAGCAAAAGGGGTTCTGGGGGGGGTATAATAGATACTATCCTATACTTTTTTCCCTTTCTCTGCATATGGCCATTAGGACGAGTAAAGGAGAA
This sequence comes from Ambystoma mexicanum, assembly GCF_040938575.1. NCBI lineage: Eukaryota > Metazoa > Chordata > Amphibia > Caudata > Ambystomatidae > Ambystoma > Ambystoma mexicanum. The sequence goes on from NW_027182322.1 coordinate 8,925,884, forward strand.
TACAAGGTGAAAAAGCAGTAGGGGAACCTAGCTCTGCAAGGGGGTAGAAGGCGGCGCCGCATAGTTCTTTTTTTTTAATTGTAAGTTGTCTTAATCAAGTAAACTTGAATTTTCAACAAATGCAGTTACAAATTTTGTTAAAATTCATTGTGAGAATGTACAACATTCTTAAGAAGGAAAAAAAACAAGATATGAAACAAATAAAGTATGCTTAACAATTCAACTTAAATCAAGACAAGACAATTCATTGTTTTAAGGACAGTACACAGTGATAATAGTGAAAGATATAACATCCAACCTTATTCAAAAAATTAATTACAAAAGTAAAATACATGTGATCATAATCTGCTCTGGATCAATGTTTTATCTATTATTTTCAAGCTATATAGAAAGTTCAGGATATAGCATATCTTAATGGGTGTCTATTAGTATGAAACAACAAGTCCCACAATCTATCGCTGGTGGTTATGACATGATCCATTAATAGAGGTTTAAGATACTTAATTCTTTGCATGAATAATGCCGGACAGTCTGAACACAGATGTTTCAGTGTTTATGGTGAGACCTTACAAAAGCGACAAGCACGCTCATGCTCAGATATTAGTTTGCGTTTGTATAGGAGTTCATTAGTTGGCCAAAGATTCAATCGATAGCGCAGGAAATCATCACGCAGACGTGAACTGGGGAAAATCATTAGATAACTTTCGATTGTACCATAACGTTTCATATTGAAGGGAGTGTTTATAAAGGTCTGATATTGGGTACACGCCAATCGCGTTTGTATCCAATCATACTCCCATAATCGTATTTTTGCTCTATTCGGATTCTCTAATAATAATGTTATTGAGATCCCTGTTTCACTAATGATTTCCTGCGCTTGAAGCCTCCAACTCAGAGGAAACACATCCATTGAATGTAGAAGATATTTCGCAATAATCTTGATTAAACCCGATTTGTCATCTGCCATAACACATTTCCTATAGAGTGAGCAGATTTTCCATTTGCAAGACTCGTTTCCAGTAGCGTCCCTCAATAGCGGTCCAATAAATATAGGATCTTTTCAACAAGGCCTGAGTTCCATAGGTTATTACTGGAACAAACTTTTGCTTATAATAAATAATTATCGGCACCAAGGAAAACTTGCAATATTTAGTCCTAATTAAACAGGCCTGCGATACTGCTGTTATAACCTTTTGTTTTACACATTGATCATCAGCATTGATATTCAAATTATTTGTGACCAAGGTGCCTAGGTATATGTATGATGGTACGGTTTCCAGACTTGTACATTGTAAAGGCCATTGATGATCAACGCATCGTTGCTTCCTAGTGCCGAATTGAATTACCTTGGTTTTCGCTATATTCACAGTTCTACAATTTTTGATAGAATAGCGGTCCACAGCATCCAATAGGGCACGGAGGCCATTTGCAGTCTTCGAAAGTAACACCACATCATCTGCATATAACAAATGCTTGATTTGGATACCATTGATTTTTGGAGAGTCTGTGATTATTGAGGCAAATTTCTGCCTTACATCTGATATAAAAAAAAGTAAATATCGCTGACGCCAAGAGGCAGCCCTGTTTAAGGCCACGAGCAGTCTCTATTGGTTCCGATAATAGACCTTCGTTATTCAATCTAATCTGTATAGAAGTGCCCATGTGCAATTGAGTAATCCACTTTAGGATGAACCAGGGACAGCCTTTGTCCATGAGTTTTTTGTATATTAGCTCACGGGGGATTGCGTCAAACGCCATGCGAAAGTCAACGAATGCCATGTATAATACTTGGTATTGTTGGCGAGCATGGTGAATGACGGAATTTAGTGTGGTGACCTTGATGGCAGTACCTAAACTAGGTAAAAATCCTGTTTGAAACGGATCCCGTGATTCACTCGAATCAAGCCAGAGATTGAATTGTTTCAAGACAAGGCGGGCGAAAATTTTGCCCGGGCAGTCGAGAAGGGCGATGGGACGATAAGCTGCAGGATCAGCCCCATTGCCCTTTTTAAAGATTGGGAGAATGATTGAGCGCCTCCATGAGTTGGGAATTTCACCAACATTGAAGATGTGCTGGAAAAGTTCGAGGAGAATGGATGTCCATTTATGGGGGTGATCTTTGAGCATACTATTATGTAGACCATCAGGGCCAATCGCTCTTGACCGGCTGAGATAGTTCTATCTTGACTAGTACTGGGAATAAGTGGAAAATATAAGCAATAAGAGGGAGTCTCGCGCAAGAGGAAGATTCGAAGTACAATTTAGAAACACCTTTTTCTTTTTTTAAACATGTTTTTATTAACGGTTTCAACAGTTGCATTGGTACACAGTGAACACAATATACAGTCACATACATAGCAATATCTTCGTTAAATGATTAACAGTTGTCATTCAAATATTTGTTTCAGTGTCTGAAAGCATATCGCAGAGGTACGCCCTGAATGGGCCCCAGATGTCTTTTGGTCTGCTCATGCTCGGTTGGGTCAGTACATATTGCTCCTCGCATTCATTTATATAAGTTAACTCCCGTAGGAAGGTCTCCATTGTGGGGGCAGACGTGCTTTTCCACTCCTTCAATATGCATCACTTAGCTATGACACATGACACATTAAATAGCCTTCTGAGTTTTTCGGAACATTTACCAATATTACCGAACAAGTATTTTTGTGGGGTCAAGTACGGGGGGATCTGTGTAATTTCATTTAGCATATTCGCAACCCCCTCCCAAAACCGCGCCACGGCTGGACACTCCCAGTACATATGGTAGGATCCCGCTGCTAGGGACCCACACTTGGGACACTTGCCTGGGTCGTCGGGCGTGAATGTAGCTATCCTAGCAGGGGTATAGTGCAGCCTGTTTAGAATTTTAAAATGTATTTGCCGAAGCCCGGCATTAAGGGAGACTCTTTTTGTAAGCGCACAATATCTTGCCCACTTTTCTTCAGGTATTGGCATTTTCATGTCGGCTTCCCATTTCTCCCTCACCTGGTTTACCACGACGGAGTGCGTCTGTATTTCCCTGTAGAGTTTGGAAATTCCCAGCCCGCGCTGTTTAGTGGCCAGCCGCAAGCACGGGTGAGCAGGGGGTTCGTCTGGGAATGACGGCCAGCGCCTTTGATATGCAGATCTTATACGGTAGTACTGCAATGTCTTGAGCTGCCCACCTCCCACGCCTCTAGTGAACTTCGCAAAGGTCGCAAACATCCCCTCTATGTACATGTCACCTATTTTCATCTCCATGCCCGGGTCCCAAGTTTCCTGTATGTCGGTATCAAACGTGGGGGCGAGGCCAGGGTATTTCCACAGGGGTGCATCTGGGTTATACAGGGTCTCTATTTTCAGTCTTTTGTGTATTGCTCCCCAGGCCTTCACCGTACAGCTCACAGGGTCGAATTCGCAAGAGTCTTTGTGCCCAGTATCAAAAATCACTGACCTAATGTTCGTGGGCCCGGTGGTGCATTCTTCTATTTGCGTATGAGGGGAGTTGTCACATTCATCGTACCAGTACTTTGCAAATTGTGCTTGTGACACAGTGTAGTAGAGCTCAAAGTCTGGTGCAGCTATTCCCCCCTTCTCATACGGCTCTGTCATTTTCTCCCAGCTGATTCTCACCGTCTTCCCGTTCCACAGAAAGGACACCGCCATAGAGCGAAGTCTAGAGAAGAACTCCCTCCCCGGCCATATAGGGATATTTACAAATAGGTATAATAGTTTCGGAAGTACAATCATTTTAAGAATGGCAATTCTACCGTGTAGTGAAATTGGGAGACGTCTCCAGACCTGTAATTTGATGTTAAGCGTGTGCAGCACCTGGTCATAGTTATCAATATATAAGGTTTGTTTATTACAAGATACCAGCACCCCAAGGTACCTGATGTGTTGTTCAGCCCATTTAAGGCCACACATGTGGGCTGGGCATTTTTTGGAGGGGGCGAGCGGTAATACTTCTGATTTGGAGCTATTGACCGTGTATCCCGAGTATTCTGCAAACTCGTTGATATCTGTCATGATGGGGACAATGTTTTTTTCGGGTTCTCGAACATAGAGTAATGTATCATCCGCATATAGTGATATTATTTGGGTAGCCCCCTTCAGTGATATGCCCTTGTTGCCATGTCTCGACCGTATCGCCGCTGCCATGGGTTCAATCGTCAAAGCAAAAAGGATAGGGGAGAAGGGGCACCCTTGCCTGGTACCTCTGCCCAGTTCAAACCCTTGAGACATAGTTCTATTCGTGTATACTTTCGCACACGGAGCAGTATAGAGCAATTTGACGTATTGAATGAAATATGGGCCAACCCCAAATGCCTCCAATACCAAGAACAAATACTCCCAGGAAACCGAATCAAACGCTTTCTCGGCGTCGAGGGAGATTGCCACTGCTTGTTTGTTCGGATTGATCTGTGACATTATGCTGAATAGTCTACGCAAATTTAGGGCGGTGGACCTTTGGGGAATGAATCCACTTTGATCTGTGTGTACTAGCAATGGCGTGATGGGCATCATACGGTTTGCCAGCACTTTCGCAAAGATTTTTGCATCCACATTTATCAGGGACAGGGGTCTGTAGGATGACATATCTTGCGGTGGACGCCGAGGTTTGTGCAACACCGTGATTATGGCCTCGCGCATTGTTTGCGGCAGCGTTCGTTTACCCAGGTCTTCCCCCCACACCTCCAGCAAAACAGGGATCAGTTCTTCCCGGAATTCCTTGTAGAATTCCACTCCCAGGCCGTCCGAGCCCGGCGCCTTACCAGACGCGAGCCCTTTGATCGCCTCAGTGAGCTCCTCTGCCGTGACAGGTTGCTCCAATATTAGCCTATTTTCTTCCGTGAGTTTTGGGAGCTCCAAGGTGGCCAAATAAGCTTTGATCTCATCAGGGGATTTCCTATCTTTATTCGCATATAATGTTTTGTAAAACTCTGCAAATTCATCATTTATTCCCTGTTCGCTTGTTACCATCACATTTGCCGCTGTGTGTATCGATGCAATCGGGGCCACATGATATTCCTGCTTAACCAGGTTGGCCAGCATTTTCCCTGCCTTGTTCCCCTCCCCGTACCTCCGAGCTCTTGAGGGGGCTGCTATATAATGTACTTCCCTTACCGCCAGTTTGTCAAATTCCCTGAGAGATTTGTGTATTTCAGCAAGGGTGTCTCCCCCATGTGTCTGACCATATGTCTCCTCCAGTACGTTCAGATCTCTCTCCACCCTCTCCATGTCTCGGCGTACCTCCTTCAGGAGGCCCGTTGTTTTGGACATTAGGACCCCTCTTACCCACACCTTAAAAGTTTCCAGACTGTCGAAACATGATCAACAGACCCTATGTTGTCTGCGAAGAAATTGGCGATGTCTGTGTGCAGGCCTTCCGCCACGTTTGGGTCCTTTATACCAATGGGCATTCTCCACCTTCTAGCCTGCCTGGGGACGTGCCCGAGGGTAATTTCCATGGTCACGGGGGAGTGATCAGATAATGTACGGGGGAGGATTTCGCAACTCTGTAGGGCATGTGTCATGTTTGAGGGGACAAACCAATAGTCTATGCGTGATTCACTGTCATGTACGGAGGAATAGAACGTTCTTTTCCTTCTTCTGATCTACGGGAACATATTCAGACAATCTAAGGGTTAAGGGGCGTAACAGGCTGGGGTAAAGGATATCTTTTGGATAAAGAGCAGTTGAAAGAAGACAGCGGGTGTATGTTACATGTTGTATGTGAACCGTCTGTCAATCAATGTTATGTATTGAATTGGTTATGTCTCTTGTGATGGTCAAAATGACTGTGTAGTTGTTCTATGAATAAGTGGTCACTGTAAGTGTGACCTTTCAAAGACTCAGTATATACGGTATATAAAAGTGGTATATTAGTAAAAGTGGTATTTATATTAGCGGTAAAATATTTGCATAGTGAGCATTGTGAATACATAACACCCACCCACCCACCCACAAGGGGAACTAGAGGGACGGGAAAGTAACATGGGTGCGGAAACACCATTGGCCCATATTTGTCAGAGTTTACCGGGTTATGCGGAGCATATACCTAAGTACTATGACCAGTGGATCACAGAATTAAAAGGGGAAAGGATACCACAGGTATGGCCCCATGGAGGATCATTTGATAAAAGCGTGTTGGATATGGTAGCCACATGCTTATTTGTAAAATATAAAGGAAAACAATTGAAAAATAGAAGAGAGATATTAGACTTATGTAGGTTAGTTGAAGAGGTGCCTCCAATAAAAAGAAAAGAGCAAGTAAAGGAGCAGATTGAAACTCCCCTGGCAACAGAGAATAACGGAAAGGAGGGTGAAGAAAAGGAAGGGCCAGTAGAGGTTGCACAATTATACCCCCTCTTAAACAAACCGGTGCCAGCCGAGGGATACAGTGACCTGGTGTATGTGTCAAAACCCACCTCCCCAACCCCACAGCGACCCACAGCACCCCCACCATACGAGTGCCCAAGAGCGAGTGGACAGGTGAGTACCCCGGCAATAGATATCGGAGAGTGCACAGAAGATTTAGACTCAAGGTTATCGTTAACCCGGAGTGAACTATCCAGACTAAGGGATATATGTGAACAGAGTGGATCAAGTACTTCCAAGGTCGATCAAACACAGAGATCACGGACACCCGAGAGATCCATAGAGGAGGGGTGGAAGAAAGCAGAGATACTGTTTCGAATAAATGAAGAACCAACAAGGATAATAGAGTTAGAGCAACACACGCCTAAGGGAGAAACAATGGGAGAAGGTATGGCATCGGGAGGAGCGGAAGAACTGTGGTGTGATATAGAGGAAGAGGAGTTAGAAGGAAGGAGAATAGGGATCGCAGCAGGAGGAATACTGGTGAGACTAGAAGAAACACCTCTGAGGCGGGCAATAGAAAAGAATGAATGGGAGGCTAAGAAACAGAGTCGGGAGGATGGCCGTGTTGGGAAAAAGAGGAACAAAGGTGAGTATGGGGAAAGGAACAAAAGTAAGGTTGCAGCTGCCCCTAATACATCAGGGAGGAGGGAGGCCAAATTATATACCCTGGGCACAGATGGAGAAGGCAAATTTGTTGAAATTGCTTCCCCCGCTGTCAGAGGTGCAAGTAAATGGATATATGCATTTGAGAAACACACTGCAGGGGTTCCTTTGGCAGTAGGCGACATTAAAAGTTTGCCGGTATCTGCAGTGGGTGATCAAGCTGATTGAGTTTGGGCAAAAGCAGGCTTCTGTTTGTGCCCTTCCCATCTTTAACGTGCAAAAAGAATAAAACAAACACACCCCTGACGGGGAATAAGGCAAAGAGAGCAGGCTACGAGAGTTCAAGGCAAGGTGTATCTGATGAATAGTATTCAAGAGATATCTGAGAGCGCTCTGCACAAGTTATCATTACATTCCATTTTATAAGGTAAATGATGCAACTAACATAGGATACTACGCTGGTCCCGGATTGTTCAGTTCACTCGATGTCTCAGGTGGGGTGGCATCTCTTCATCCGGGTTGGTTGCTTGGTTGGCGGGAGGATTGACGTCAGTCATCTGTGCTCTGCATGGGTGAAGTACAGGTCGCCGAGAGGCAGGGTAGTCACTATCTAAGCTAACATAATATATTCTCAAAAAATGGACTTTCTGGATCTCTCTCCCATCATGCGCAAGTCACGCATACAGGGACACTACTCCCCCACGGTTGTGCGGTCCGCACACTGTGTGACTCGGCAACTACACGAAAATAAATTAGATGGCCGTCAGACGGACACCACACAGGAGCCGCACGGACCTAGGACACAGCTGCTAACAGGTGAGCCCCGGGGGAAACCCTCACCCACCGTCGCGCCTAGCCACCTTGATATGTCCCATATGGACACAGCCACCGCTCCGCGGCGTATGATTTGGAACCTAATTAACTAACCATCACTCACTTAACATGAGTGCAGTTCGGCCCCTCCAGCCACCGCATTTATTAATTGCCAAACAACTTGCAACATGGCAGCAGCGCCCTCATCCCTCTTCATGGAAAGAGCGCAGGTCGACCCCCACAGCCACCTCGCTTGGTCTAATTGTCAAGCCCCCTCAACAGGGATGCATTGACTGCACATATGCATCCCATGCCTAATAGACCTTTACTCATGCCTTCACCCACACATGTACTAGCTAAACCGGACTTCTCTGTTTTCACAACACGGCCGGCCAGCTGTCTTTAAATCTCACACTCACTGGCACTCCTTGCCACGCAACAATACTGCTGTGCCTTAAATTCAGCCCCAGGCACCACCCGCTTTGCATTTTTGGGGAGATCAGCCTCCCGGGCCACCTTGGCTCACCCTAATCAGCCGGAGCTCATCTCCCAGAGGCCCCGCCACGGCCGCTTTTCACCATGGGGGACATCACCTCCACAAACCTGGGAACTCCCACCTTAGTATTTCCTCTAGGGGGACAGCACCCCCACCACTTGGCTCTCACACCTTAGCCCAACACTACAAAGCGGCCATGGCATGCTAACAATATGCCACCTTAGGAACAGCCAGTCCAAGCCATTGCTCCCCAGCACTTTAACAGCATTCCCATTGCCTTTCAGGGCCCAACAGGAGCCACGACTGTCAACAGGACAGCACCCATATCAGGACCAGGACCCCACAGGGGCTCAAGACCTATTGACAATAGGTAAGAGGCTCTTTCCTCGCCACTGCCAACCTTGACTACAACCCTTTACCACTTCCTCGCTAACTTTGTTCTGTTCTCTCTCCTCTTTTCTCCTACCTTGAATTATAATTCATTTCATCAAATGTATGTGCTATGTAACTTTGAATAACGTACCACAAATCATTCACTTCACTCAAACACCACTATTCATGTACTTATACAACCTATGTCACAAATGTCACGAACCACATGATTTTTGAATATTCATCAGCCTTGATAAAGACCCACGGGTCGAAACACGTGTCGGCTGACAAACAAGGCGCACTACTGCCCCTAAGTGTACCTAACGCTTATCTGATGTAATATGAAGAAACAATTCAACACTATCCCTAATAAAAGTGAATCCTGTATCGCACTAACTAAAGTGTTAGAAGGATTATTTCAACTACTGAAGCAAGATAGCCAGGAGAAAAACGTCTTTCTTTCTACTCAACAAATTGGGGTACTGGCTTAACCCCAACAGCTCCTCTGATCTTGCAAACGCCAAAATAACCCACTATTCTCAGACAACTGAGGAGCCTAGCACAGGCTGTTTCCATACCTAGAGCCAACCCAGATTTCTGTACTCATAAGAATCTCTGGTATGTGGCATTTGTTAGTAGTAGGCAACAATATACTGCAGCAGGGGTCTAATGTTAGTTGGGGATCTGCTGGGTGGGCATCATGGCATGGTCAGTGGTCTGGCACATGAAAGGAATAACTTGCAGGGACACAGGGTCACAATGGCAGTAAGTTTCCACTGGCGAGGGTGCGGGAGGGGCAGCGACACGTTTGTGGAGATGGACAAGCTATGTGCTTAGCTCATGCTGGTTCACATGCAGGACATTGATCTCAGAGGAAGAGCGATGTGTTACATTTATTATGTGTTGCAAGCATCTCCTGCTTCAGCATGAGAATGGGCCCGCAGAGTTTTCCAGTCAGAGTGAGAACGGGGTGGGAGCCCTGTGCCCTGCGCGCCTGGACGTGCTGCTGCGAGAAAAAGAAAGAGAAACGTTTTTGTACTATCGCAGTGAGACCTAGTCACCAAGATGGAGTCGAAAGGGGGGACAAAAATGGATGCCCCGTGTCCTGCTCAGTGGTCCCATCTACGTGAAAGTCAACCAAAGTTAACATCGCATAAGGGCAAGGGGCGAACCCACTACTGGAGGCACTTGGTCCCCCTTTTGTTACATCTAAAGTAATGAATCATGACACTTTATTCTTTTCATTCTCCCTTCGGTAGTACTCAGCTTCAGCCACTGCTTCTTCCCAGGCAGGGGTACCCTTTATTGGCATCCATGCTCTGCATACACTTCTCAAGCTATTCCCTCTTCTTGCATATTCATCTGGAGTGCATGCTAGGTATATCACACCATCCCCGTACAAGTCTACCCATACCTTGTTATACCATTGCAATTCTGTTGGTTCCTTGATCGTGGTGTGGTATAAATTATCAACCCTGTCCCCATATTGCCTGTAGATGGCAGTCATTCTGTACTTTGGAGGATTATGTTGCCCTGTTTGTATTTGGGCATCTGTCATAGTTGCTGCCGTTGTCGGTCGGCCCATTGTTACCATCATCATAGTCGAGGCAGGCATACTTTTTGCACAACAACGGAGTCCCAGTTGCCACACGCAGAAGAATAGTAACACAAAGACCATGATAGGAACTAGTATTTTCATCATCACATTTTCCCATGATGGTATCCAGCTGAACAAGTTGTCAAACCATGTAATTTCTTCCGCTCCGCCCTCTGTTCTCATCTTCTCTCCTAGATTGTGGACTGCTGTTATCACATGTGAGAGTGTCCCGTTATCTGTCACGCTCACCTGATTCCCACAGAGGCGCAGGTCTGGCTTTGAGTGCTGATGCTTCTTCTATGGTGAAGCGCAGGGCTCTGAAGATGGACTCTCTGGCTCGCAGGAATATTCCCCTTAGGGTCTGGAAGAATGAGTTCTCCATCCTGCTTCTGATGCAGGGGCGCGTTGAAACCCAGTTACTTCACTGGATTGAGGTTTGATGGGAGTTCAAATAAGCTTGACTATTCAGGTAAGGCGCTGTAAGAGTTCTGTCGCAAGTTCAAAAGTTCAAGCTTAATAATAATGTTCATTGTCTTATTGCAGCAAGCGCTAACGCTTATGTCTTTTTCCCCTTAGGGGCCGGGGTTCGGAATGCCAGAGATATGGCGCCGACCCGAAGTGAAACGTGCAGTTCCAGTAAATGACAGGTAAGTTCTGGATGAGCGTTCGGGTAATGTCTTTGCATTCGCTCATTCAATGTCTTTGTCTTTTTTCCCCATAGGGGCCGGGGTCCGGAATGCCAGGAAGCGGCAGTACCCGAAATGAAATGGGAATGACCCAACAGGTAAGTCTTAGAAGGAAACTGAGCTTTTCCTATGCCCTTCCTTCTCTCACATTGTGTTCTTGTCTTTTTCTCTCTAGGCTCTGGGAAGTGGCTGCGGATCCAGATGATCGCTGCTGAAGATGGAGGTGCCCCGGAAAGGTGAGTGAAATGCAGCGCTGCAGCGATCGAAGCGAAATGCTTTTAAAATGATGTCTTCCCTTTCAGGATTGTCGGAGTGATGTCTCCGTGATGCAGCTTTAGCAGGTAAGGTCTTCTTTCTCTCCAATTCTCTCTTAGCAGGTGACCCAGGATGCTGACAGGCGTGGCTGAAGTCCAGATGCAGGAGCTGACACGGTGAGCATCCAGCTGCGAGGAGCAGAACAACGCGAAGCGTGAGTTGCTGATCGGGCGTGGTTTAAATAGCTTTGGAAGAAGTTCCAGGTATGTATCCTTCCACCGATCAGGTATGTATCCTTCCCCGACCACACCCAGGGGAAAGTAGTCCCACAGGTAAAGTAGTTCCATTCAGGCCTCAAGAGGGCCTGGATGTAGCAGCATGGTCTGCATCAGGTAAGTGCACATAAAAACACGTGAACACTTGTCTAGCTTTATGAGCCTGGCGCCTAAGGCGCCAGGACAGGGGCCCAACATGAGCCTGGCGCCTAAGGCGCCAGGACTGTGTCCAAAGGGCCCCAGCTTGGGCCCGTTGGCACTTCCCTGGGGGGAATGATGCCTGCCTCTGGGGTTGCTGGGTTTGACCTGGCTCCTTAGAGGTAGGCATCATGACATTATCTGCATCTTCGGATGGCACGAATGTGCAACAGGCCCCCTCGTATTTTCAGCAAACACCACCATCCATTGCCATGAGGAGATCTAGAACATATCTGTTTGGCATTGTCATTAGGCGTAGGGTGCGGAGCTCTATTTTTATAACGTTGAATCCTTCTTCAGTGTCATTGGCCAGTTGGATGAGCTCCCAGCGTACTATTTTCAACTATTTGGCGTTTGCTTGTGCTTGGAGCCCTGGTGCTAAGAGTGATGCAAAAAATGTCTCTGCAGATGAGAACAGCTTGTATTTTTGCAGGATCTCAGCAAGTAGTTTTGATGATTCGGACGAAATGTAGTTGGATGATGTTTTGCTTTGTGACAACTTTGTTTTCAGCTCGTATTCTGACAATAGTTCATACGCTGGAAGTTCTGTGTTTTCTTGTTGGGGTGCTGCCGATGGACCAGCCGATTGCCCTGCTGCCGATTTGTCAGCCGAATCTCCTGCTGCCGATCTGCCAGCCGAATCCCCTGCTGCCCCTTGGATATGGCTTTCTGGTATCACCATCAGTGCTGTATGAAGAGTGGCTAAGGCGCAAGTGCCCTTCCAGGATGCGGGTAGATGCAGGTATGCTTGTTTGTCGCAATCCCAGTACATGTCCATGAGGGCTGCGGTGCCTTTTTTCATGTCGGGTATTATTACTGTCTTGTTGCATTTTCTTGCTTCAACAAATGTTCACTTTTCCTTCTCCACAGAAGCATAGTTTGTGCGGTATTTCTTTTTGCGTTTTTATGGGCTTTTCCAGCGCTGTAATCCATGTTAGCTTAGCAACATGCTGTGACCAGATAGGCGTGCACACTCCCTTTATCCATTGGAATGCTTCTTCGGCAGCCCCCGGAGTGATTCTGCTCTGCACTCAATAGTTTCATCGTGCCATTTGTTCTCTGCATACCTCGTCCCCTTTATGACAAGAAATGGCTCTTTGAGGCATATCACTCCTTGACGCCGACTCGTGCAGGTTCTCTCACTCTCCATTCTTTCTAGGCTGACGGTGTGTGCCTGCAAGGTGCTTTTTATCCTACACAGAACTAAATGAATTAAACACTGAGCCTCCGACAAGGTCACTTCCTGGGGTATCAACATTTTTGGTGTCCCTGAAGCATGAGGAATGAGTGAACAGATGAACAGACATAGCAGCTTTCATTTGTTGCTTGCTTTGCCGTAGCACTCATGTCCGAGTACCATTTGTTAGATTGGTCAGGGTGGCGGTGGCCTTCTATTTCATCTAACCCCAGGTCATGATAAATGTATCTTTTCCCTCGCGCCCCCCTTTTCCTTCTCCTTCCCTCCTTGTGTCTTCTCACTCTTTGGTAATGTATTGGAAACATTCCAGCCCAGGTCGTGTCATTGCTGTTGAACATGGCATGTGTATATTCACTAGTGGTAGCAGCATAATATGAGGTAGGTTCTATAGGTGCCTGTGTATATGCACTTGGATTAGCTAAGTCTTTCAGCCAATAATAGTCGCCATCATATTCATTTGATTCATAATCATTACTCATATTTATGCCAGGATGTAACAATGAGACAATTGTTGGACCTGCAATGGCGTGTTCTGAAGGTTGCGTTACAGTTGTACCGTTAATACCAATGTTATAAGTTTCTCCCCACATTGTCTTTACTCCAGTCCATATTAGGTTGGAACCTTCTCGTATCATATTAGCCCCGCTCCCCCCTTTGTGCAAATCATTAACCAGAGATAAGAGAATATAATACCAGGCCATGAAAAACAGCATCACTGAAAACAAAATTGCAGCACATTTCAAAACACATTCAACATTACTAAACCTTTTTGCCCTAATGGCATCCCTATCACTATCTAACATAATTGCATCTGCCGCAATTGTGCTATGTTGGGCCATTTATCACCTGGAGGGGCGATACAAAATGGTTAAGTCATCACAATATTTACATCCATTTATATATTTACATTTCATATTCACTCATTACTTCCATTTTGCTATTTCATTTTTATATACGTTTCTCAGCTCTTTGTTTCAATTATGTCCTGTGTTCTTAGGCAGAGAGAGAGAGAGAGAAAGAGAGAGAGAGAGAGAGAGAGAGAGAGAGAGAGAGAGAGAGAGAGAGGTAAAAGGAAATTAATTGATACGAACATATGACAGAGCAAACCAGAGGGCATAACATTCTTTCATGTTCCTTCTTCATTAAATCACATTGTCATTGTTTTTCAACCTCGTTTGTAGTACCATTTGCACATTCCTGTTCGATCTGAGGGAGTGTACTATCGCGTGCCCTCCTCACATCTGAGAGGTGCACCCAATATTTCAGTCCCTTCACTTTGACTGCTGTGGGTGTACTATATATCGTAGGGGCCATGAAACCTAGGTGAATTCCATCTCCTCACAAAGCTTCGGATGTACACCTGTGACCACGGCATCAGCGGCCCGCTGGGGCTGTCTGTAGCTGGCGTGGTAGTATCAGTTGCCACATTCTCAGTGAACGGTGGTGCTATTTGGCGCGCTATGCTGCAAACTGCGCGTGTCAGCTGAGTTAAATATTCCCTAAATTCTTCCCCCAGCACTGTGGCAGCCTTGTGTGCGTCGGACGCTCTCCTAATTTAGGAGTGTGGTGTATGTATTCGCCGCCCAGTCACAATTTCATGGGGGCTCAGATGGTGGTCCTTGCATGGTTGCGTTCTGAGTTGGAACAGTGCTAGGGGCAGGCAATATACCCAGTTCTTTTTTAGTGTGTTGCACAATTTTGATAATTTGCTCTTGAGCAGGCCGTTGATCTTCTCCACCACTCCATTGGCCATCGGATGATAAATGGAACACAGTTTGTGATTTACCCCCAAGAGTGTTGGCACTTCCTTGAAGAGGTCATTCACAAAGTGTGTGCCATTGTCTGACCGTATCACATCACATATTTCCCACCGGGAAAACACTTCTCGTACTAGAAACTTCGCCGCACACTTTGCGTCTGGGTGGGGACATAGACCCGCCTCCACCCACCTTGAGAAGGGACACACCACCACAATTAAATATCTTGCTCTGTTACATCTCTCTCCCATGTCAGCGTAGTCAATATGGAGTTCTCTAAATGGCCCTGCTGGTCATGGCAAGGTGCCTCGCAATGTCCTCAGTGTCAGCCCTGAATTGTATGTTTGACATGTCGTACACTCTATGACAAACTTTGACAAATGCTCCTGTAAGTTAGGGACAAACCAATGTTCCAGAATGTCTGCTGCAATGTGTTGTTTCGCTACATGGGCTGGGAAGTGCAGCTGTTGGAATGCTACTTCTAGTAATTCTACTGGCATCACTACCTTTCCCGTTGTCTCCTGTCTCCAAATAAGGTCTGTGGCTGACTGTTTGCACCCTCGTTTGCCCCACAACTCTTCTGGTGGTGCTCTCCTCTGTAGCTCTATTAGCTGTGCTATGGGTGTGTTGCTATAAGCTTCTTCTAGTGGCTCTACAGTGGTTGCCTTTACAATGCATTCTGTTGCTGGTGTTGTATTGAAATACGAGGCCTACTTTGCTGCTGCTTCGGCTGCCGTGTTCCCCAATGAGATCGCATCTGTGTTGTTGGTATGGGCCTGGCATTTCACCACTGCCACTACCAATGGCTCCGCTAATGCATCTATCAATTCATTCAATAGTGCAGCGTGCTGTACTGGCGAGCCATCCGCTCATCTGAACCCCCTCCTACGCCAGCGCGAAAGTCCTGAATGAACAGTGGTAGTTGCATACGCTGAATCTGAATGTGTCATCACTGTGTATCCTTTGACTGTGCGTAATGCTTCAATTAATGCAGTTAGTTCCGCTGCTTGTGCGGAGTAATGGGACGGGAGGCGCTTTTGGACGATTATTTCATAGCTATCTTCTTCCATTCGTACTACTGCCATCCCTACATGTTTTTCCCCTGTTTCCGGATTTATTGATGCTGAGCCATCGATGAAGTATATTTCTCCTTCCTTCAGGGCGTTTTCACTTGCTTTGGGAATATCGTCACCATCCCCCTCATCCGTTGCACAGTCATGTTCCTGCATCTCCTCCATTGTGCATGGCTCTGTTATGAATGTTGCTGGGTTTACCGTTTTACGCCTAACTATATGTACATTGGGGCTTGAAGTTATTATTTCATATGCTGTTGCTCTTTGTGTTGTCAGTGTCGATTTTGACCGCTCGAGAATTGCAAATAATGAATGTTTGGCATATAGTGTTACTGAACATCCCATCACAATTGTGGCACTCTTTTCAATGGCGCAGGCTGCAGCTGCGAGGGCCTGTTCGCACGCGAAGTGACCTTGCATCACTGCATCTAGTGTTCCACTGTAATAGGCCAATGGTTTGCGGCCTAATGATGTTTTTTTGTGTCAGTACTGCTGTCATCAGTGTTCCATTGCAGTGTGAGAACAGGAAAAATTCCCTCTCATAATCTGGGTTTGCGAGGACTGGAGCATCTGCAATTAGGTCTTTTAGTCTAAAGTACTGGGTCATCATGTCATGTGTCCATTTTATTGGGGCTCTGTTCTTCTGCGCTTCTTTTAGTGCTTGCAATAATGGACGTGTGTATGCTGCGTAATCAAGGATCCATGCTCGGCAATAGTTACATATGCCAAGAAATTTTTGCATGTCCTTCATTGTTTTTGGTATGATTATGTTACGTATAGCAGCTGCTCTGTCTAGGAGTATTTGTTTCCCGTCTTTTGATATCAACTGTCCGAGGTATACAACTTCGGCAAGGCAGTATTGTAATTTCCCTTTATCCACCTTGTACCCCTTTGTAGCTAACACGTTTAGTAGTGTTATGGAATCTTCCCTGCACTTTTCCTCTGTTTTACTGCAGACGAATAGTATGTCTACATATTGTATAATGGTGCTCTCTGCATTTATGTTCCCAATATCTTCACGTAGTTCCCTGTTAAAAATGCTGGGGCTTTCGCAGTACCCCTGTGGGAGTCTGCAATGCTCATATCTGTTGTTTCCCAGTGTGAATGCTGTGAGCTACTGTGATCCTGGATCAAGTGGTATAGAGAAGAAAGCATTCTTCAAGTCAACCACAGTAAAACTTGTAGATTCTTTGGGTATACTGCACAGTATTGATGCCGGGTTAGGCACTAACAAGAATTCTTTTTGGATGACGTCATTGAGTGGGCGGAGATCTTGGATCATCCTCCACGCCCCTCCTTTTGCTTTTTTGATCGGGAAGATTGCCGTATTACACGGGGAGTTTGATGGCACTATTATACCTTGGCTCAGGAGTGCATTTATTGTTTCCCTAATTCCTTCCTCTGCTCCTCTAGATATTGGGTATTGTTTCACTCTCGGCGGTATGGCACCTGGTTTGAGTTTTAACTTTATGGGTGTCACTTCATGCAGAAACCCTACATCATGGGGGCCTGTAGTCCAAATTTCTAGCGCCACCTTTGCCATGTCTTCCTCAAATATTGTTGGTGGGGCACTAACACTGGCCATAAGCGGGTTGTGTACCTCTTTGCTCTTTGTACTGGATCATAATGTCACACGGTATGCTTATTTCCATTATTATTTCTCTGTCATCTTCGTTATCAGTGAATAATTCTTCATCAGTTATGTCTCTGAGCATTATGTTGGGATCTATGCATAGCACAGTTCTCCACTCGCACCCATGCGTGTCCAAGCCTATGACCACAATAAGTTTACTCGATACCTGAACTGCCTCAATGTATATGGACATTATTGTGCCTGGCACGACATCTACACTTGTGATTGGGCGAAACATAAAGTCTGATGGTGTCCTCCACTCTTTTCCTGTTATTTCAGGCACTACTCGGGCTAACACCTTGATGCCATAGATAAACATGTCTATATCAATGGGTATCCATCGCACTACAACTTCATTCATCATTGTACTGATCATCAACATTGCTCGTACTGGGCACACTCCTAGTGCGGAACACACTATTCCCCGCTCTGTAAATGAAATGGTCATGTTCAATTTGCTTAGCAAATCTCTTCCCAGCAAGTTGATTGGCACGTCTTTGTGATACAGTAAGGGTACGCGCACTGTTTTTCCCCCCACCGTTATATCAAGATCTTTCGTGTAAGGAACTTTTAAAATAGCCCCAGAGAACTCCTGCGTTGCCAAATTCCTGCCTGAGAGCGGAAAACGCCCTTCCATAAGACATATTTTTCTGCTCCTGAGTCTACCATAAAGATAAACTGCTTATTTCCTATCTCTGCCCCCACTAGTGGTTCCTCTTCTGAACGTAGGGTGGTAGATAGGACTGGACACGCAAGTGCTCCCTGTGGGCTGTCCTAATCTGCGAACCTTTCTTGTCCTGGCACTGAAAAGACATTGGGCCTCATTACGAGTCCGGCGGTAACCGAGGCGGTAAAACCGCCTGGTTACCGCCGGACTCGTATTACCATTCCGCCTCCGTGACTCCCGGAATTACCGGGGCATTACAACCCCGGTGTACTGGGAATTCCGGAGGCGGAATGGTGTTAATCCCCATTCCCATTGAGTCCCGTAGGACTCCCATAGGACTCAATGGGGATGGGGATCATAGAAACACCGGCACCATCTCGTGATGGTGCCGGTGTTTCCTCGTCCGCCTGCAGGCGGGCAGTGTTAAACCTGCCATGTCAGACCTGGCGGGTTTGACGCCTCCGCCTGCAGGAGTTGTGATCGCCCGGTATGGAAACAACGGTGGCGGCGGGTTTACCGCCACCGTTGTTTCCATACCGGGCGAGTTATAATGAGGGCCATTATCTCCAACTACTGTTACACCACGGAATGGTGCAGTTGCACCGTTTGCAGACGTTGTAAAACTGTTATTGCTAGCGTTCCCTACAGTGTTTTGTCGTGCCATGGACTGTGATGCACTGTGATGTGGCTGTGGGGGTGGCTGTCTTTGTTGAATTTGGGGTTCATTGTAACACTGGTCCTGTGGTATTCCACACCCCATTGGTAGTCCATAGGGGCTACCTGGGTGTGGGCAACCCCATACCTGTTCATTGTCCATGGGTGGTTGCCCTTCAAAGTACCCTGACAGCCGCATTCTGCAATCTCTTGAATAGTGTCCCCATCTTCCACAATTCCAACACGACCCTTGCTGTCCCCCTCTCATCCCTTGCCCACCAAAACCTCTGTTTCCCATACCTCTGAACCCCCCTCTCTGGCTGTGGTACCCACCTCTTCCTCTGCTTGGTCTTTCTTGCCACTGCGGTCCTCTCTGTGGTTCTTCTCCGTTCCACGGTCCTTGTTCTCCTGCGGCCCACAGCGCTACTATTCCAACTGGTCTATTTCCCACACTTTCATCCCCCTCGTTCTCTCTATCAGCAGTTAGGCTGGCGTTTATGGCGTCGACCTTCACCAATTTGTTCTGCACTAGTTTTGCTTCGTCTGCCAACCTTTTTTGTGCTATCTCCTTTTCTCTCTCTTTGATCTTCCTACAGTGGTGTACAATTATACTCTTAATTTCTGGTCAACCCTTGGCTTCTCTTCCAGCTATTTTATCCAAGGCCTTCTGTACCTACTTCGGGAGCCCTTTTTTGATAATAAAGTAGAACAGGGCAGTGGATTGATTCCACGCCATGCCAGTTTCGCTTCTCCACAAATCTTGCAGTATGAATTGCGTAGGATCCTCATTCTCCTCCATTGTACATTGCATTACTAAATATAAATCTGGAATATCTGGAAATGTGCGCCGCAATGTGTCCTATACTTGCGCTCAAACATTGTTGAAGGGTGATCCATTGTGGCGGTCACAGCTCATTGTCACTCCTGGGAACCCTGCTTTTTCCCACACAGCGTCTGCCTGATCACCGACGGCGGACACTAGGAAACTCTTTACTTCACCTATCGCTAATGGTACTCCTGCCGTGTTTTTCTCAAATGTATGTATCCATTTCCCTGCCCCTCCCGCAACTGGGGGGAGGAGCTTCAACATGTTGTTTTTGTCCATTTGGGCCCACGGAATGTAGTGTGGCCTACCTGCTCCCTTATGTATCAGCGGCATCTGCAACTTATGTTTCTTTCCTGTCTTACTTACGTCCCTTTCTTTATCTTGCTCACCAACATGTCCCCTACTCGCTGCCTTAATCTACCCTGCCATCGTGGGGGTGATCGTGGATCCATGTCATCGAAATGATGTGGCAGTGGGGATCCTACAGCTGCCACTCCTTCCTCGTATTCGTCTAGGTCGCTCCACACCTCCTCTACTTCCTCTTCTTGATCACCATCCTCCTCTTGTCCTTCTCCATGCTGGCTTTCTGGGGTGGCTGGGCGTATAATTCTCACTGGTTTATCATTTAGATGGAACAGGAACTCTCCTGATCGCCATTCTTTTTCTCGCCCTTGTGATGTGGGTGTTCGCGGGGACAATACCGACTGCGCTGGCTCTGGCATAGTTGGGGTTAACTCCCCTGTTGCACTTAGCGGGGGTGTGAAATCTGCCAGAGTCAAGGGTGGTACTTCCCCTCATCCCGGTAGCATTTGACCCGTCACACAGTGCTCGTAATCGTGTTATTCTATCTGTGCATGCTCTAGCTGGTTGTCTAGATCTCTGGTTAATTGCGCTAATTTTACAGGGGGCGCGCTTGTTGGGCCATACAGGCCTCCTTTGTCATATGGCGGCAGTGCGGTGGCTATTGCTCCATTTGAGGGAGTGGGGGTGGGGCATGCCAGTATGTACAGAGGCTCACTGTATCCTACTGCTGGTCTTGTCATTAAGGGGTATATTTTGGTTGTGTCATTCTCAGCTGTGGTTGTTGTGCACTCACCCTTTGGTGTTCCGCTTATCTCTTCTTGCATTTTCTCTTTTCCAATTGCCTTCCCTGTACTTACCTCTGCTGTGGGGGCTATTTCCTCAAACATTTGCCACAGATCTAGCACTTCCCTTCTGTTCTGCAACTGTTTTGCCTTATACCTCGCCAATAAGTGTGTGGACACTACATCTAACACCCGATTGTAGAAAGACCCTCCCTCTGGCCAAATTGGTGTTACGCTGTCTTCTATCACTATATAGTGGGAGGTGTTGGCAAATATGAGCTAGTAGTGTTATTCCTCCCATGACGATGTTTCTCCCTTCACTTGTACGTGCACTTGCACCTGAGCCTCCCTTCTAATCACCCCCTCCAACCACTTGTCCCCTTATACAGATCAGCAATATGTCAAGTGTTTCTCAATAATTGGCAATTATTGAATATTGGAACCTTTGTACCTATTGCATTCCCAACTTCAATAGTTCATGTTAGCATATATGACTTTTTACCAACAAATCACTCACACTATTTTGACATATGTGCCACAAAATGGACAAAAAGCAAAAACATGTAACACATGAAATGCACATGCACTACCTGCGCGCTTTTATTTCTCCTTTGTTCCCGTTACTGAACACCTCTCCCCTTTCCCCGTTTTACCTACTCTTCTCATTCACTCCCCACCTTTTACACCCTCTTACTTGTTCCCAAAGAATTCTTGCTCACACGGAAAAAGAATATTCTAAATAACTACTCTGAGTCTACTCAATATACGAGACCCCTACTATTTTCTCTTTATGTTCACTTATTTATCTGCACTGGACGAGACAATGCTACGAGGCGCCGCCTTATACCCCGTTCAGGCTAGGATACCTCTTCTCCTCTTCTTCTCACTTTTTCACAAAACATAATGGCCATATAAAGGGCAGATCAGGAAAGCCTCAGGCTCAATCACACAGTCCCTACTCTCGGTTTTAACCCACTATCACCTGTTCTCTTGTCCCCGTACG
Source organism: Ambystoma mexicanum (assembly GCF_040938575.1). Taxonomy (NCBI): domain Eukaryota; kingdom Metazoa; phylum Chordata; class Amphibia; order Caudata; family Ambystomatidae; genus Ambystoma; species Ambystoma mexicanum. The sequence continues at coordinate 8,947,438 of NW_027182322.1, forward strand.
TTCCCCCTTACCTTTCCTTGGAAACCTTCGCAACCGGCACTCACATGTTCGGTCAGGTAATCCGAGGGTCACCGTTCTCGGTCTGACCACAGTCAGGTCCGCACCCCAACCAAGCCGTGGCCCGACTCTTGTAGTGCGCACAGGCTGGTCGGCTGCGGAGGCAATGGTTTTGCTGGGGGGCGTCCCGGATCCCACCGCACGGTGTGGGCCTCGAGGCACCTCTCCAAATCACGTCGCAGGGGGTCACCAAATGTTTGTGTCCTCCCCGTCTTTGACGTGCAAAAAGAATAAAACAAACACACCCCTGACGGGGAATAAGGCAAAGAGAGCAGGCTGCGAGATTTCAAGGCAAGGTTTATCTGATGAATAGTATCCAAGAGATATCTGAGAGCCTCTGCACAAGTTATCATTACATTCCATTTTATAAGGTAAATGACGCAACTAACACAGGATACTACGTTGATCCCGGATTGGTCAGTTCACTCGATGTCTCAGGTGGGGTGGCATCTCTTCATCCGGGTTGGTCGCTTGGTTGGCGGGAGGATTGACGTCAGTCATCTGTGCTCTGCATGGGTGAAGGTCAGGTCACTGGGAGGCAGGGTGGTCACCATCTAAGCTAACATAATATATTTTCAAAAAATGCATGCACTAAATAATAATTGTTCAAAGACCTTCAGTAGTTTATCATGTCTCTATAAAAGTCACACATATATCTATACTATCAATAACATTGAATTATACAAGTCTTAGGTTAAGGGTCATGACCGCTATAATACACTGGTTGAAGTTAAGGTCTGTACTCATAAGAATCTCTGGTATGTGGCATTTGTTAGTAGTAGGCAACGATATACTGCAGCAGGGGTCTAATGTCAGTTGGGGATCTGCTGGGTGGGCATCATGGCATGGTCAGTGGTCTGGCACATGAAAGGAAGATCTTGCAGGGACACAGGGTCACAATGGCAGTAGGTTTCCACTGGCGAGGGTGCGGGAGGGGCAGCGACACATTTGTGGAGATGGACGAGCTATGTGCTTAGCTCATGCTGGTTCACATGCAGGATAGTGATCTCAGAGGAAGAGCGATGTGTTACATTTATTATGTGTTGCAAGCATCTCCTGCTTCAGCGTGAGAATGGACCCGCAGAGTTTTCCAGTCAGAGTGAGAACACGGGAGGGGGCCTCATAGTACACCATTGCAAAAGGATCAAAGAAAGGGAGAAGGAGATAGCACAAAGAAGACTGGCAGACAAAGCAAAATTAATTCAGACGAAACTAGTGAAGGTCAAAGCAGCTGTAGCCGCGCTCCCAAGACAGGGACAGAGAGGAGGAAGGGTCAGCAGAAATACAAGCAGGAATGGCAGCCAATTGGGCAGGAAATGGACAGGACCAGTGGAATGGAGAGGAACAATACGGAGGGCCACAGTGACAATTGAGGAGCGCCCGTGGAGGAAGAGGTGGGTACAGAGGACAAAGAGAGTGTGGCCGAGGGTATGGAGGGTATGGCCGATACAGAGGCCCAGGTCCAAGGGAAGGACAAGGGAATTGTTGGAATTGCGCAAGGTGGGGACATTTTTCAAGTGAATGTAGAAGCAGACCCATGAATAACTATCAAAATGAACAGCAGTATGGCAACCCACACACAGGAAGCCCATATGGGCTGCCAATGGGCAACGGAAGAAGAGAGGAACAATATGATCAGAGATGCATAGATGAGCGCAGGGCACCATAGCGTAATGCTCAACACCCACAATACAGCGAACGCATGATGCATGCACAAGGTAACCCTTTTGTCACAACAGCAAATGGTGCGCCTGCACCCTTTGGCGGAGTGGCAGTTGTGTCAGGAAACGTTTTTGACAACGGGGGAACAACAAGGCACCCAGCATAGGACAGGCCACAGAGAGCACTTGCGTGTCCAGTACTATCAATGACCCTCGATGCAGCAGAGGTGGGGGCGGAGATAGGAAATAAATAGTTCCTTTTTATGGTAGATTCGGGAGCTGAAAAATCATGCCTACGTGAAGGCAGGTTTCCGTTATCTAATCGTAAATTGGAAATGCAGGGGTTCTCTGGGGCAGTGGTCGAAGTTCCTTACACACAAGATTTGGATGTAACAGTGGGAGGAAAGACAGTGCGAGCACCTTTACTGTATTATGAAGAATCACCGATCAACTTGCTGGGGAGGGATCTCCTCAGCAAGCTCAACATGACTATATCATTCACAGAAAGAGGAATAGTTTGCTCGACCCCAGGGATTTGCCCAATGTGAGTAATGCTGGTAGTGCACACCCAAGCCACAGCACCTGAGGTCCGCGGCATGCCAGTTGATCCAGACATGTTCATCCAGGGACTAAAAACATTAGCACGAGTGGTCCCTGAGTTAAAACACCAAGAATGGAGAGTGCCCTCAGAGTTTGTTTTCCGCCCTGTAGCACACCCAGAAATGATGGCAGGAACAATGATGTCCTTAGATTTGCATGCAGTACAGGTGTCAGCGCAAAGCATAGCAGTTATAGGAATGGACATATATGGGTGTCAGTGGTGAACAGTGTTGTGCATTAATGCTAACATTGCACTACGAGACTTGTCTGACGAGGACCTTTTTACAGATTCAGACAGCGATGGGGAAATAATAATGGAGATAGCAATCCCCTGCGATATCATGATACAAACAAGACGGGTGCCAGTACAGCTAATGGCAGTGATAGGATCGCCACCTTCCTTTCTCAATGATGACATGCAACTGGTGCCACACAAACTGTGGACAACAGGCCCACAGGATGTGGATCTGCTGCGCGAGGTGACACCAGTAAATATAAAACTTAAACCAGGGGCGTTGCTGCCCCGAGTAAAACAAAACCCCTTATCCCGTGAAGCAGAAGAAGGGATAAAAGAAACAATATCCCCTTCTCCCCACAAGAAGCAAAAAGGACATCACAGCAGAAAAACTACTCCTGCACCTCCTCCCTTCTCTGAATAACGTTAACAATAATGCTAACTCTAAGGGGGTAATTCATAGAATTCAGCGCACAAGTGGCGCACGCGGCTGGCGCACAGTGTGCGCGTGCGAATTCCTGCGCCAGCCGCGTGCGCTAAAATCCATTTCCGCGCACAGCGTATTCATGGATTCCAGGCACCAAAACCAGCCGTGGCGCACAGTGGCACAGCGACCCTGCAGCAGCGCCAGTTACGCCCCCAAGAACGCCTCTCGCGCAGGGAAAAGCCATCAAAATCCCCAATCCAGCGCAAAGGGCTGCGCTAACCCTCTACCAGCACGGCAAGCGGGCTACGTGTATCACTGGGGTGCGCAGGAAGTACCTCACGCGATTGGCCCCGTGCGAGCAGGGTACGCGTATTTCAGGGGTGCGCGGGAAGTTCCACACGCGATTTCCGCAGGGTACATGTATTTCAGGGGTGCGCGGGAAGTTCCACACGCGATTTCAGCAGGGTACGTGTATTACAGGGGTGCGCGGGAAGTTCCACACGCGATTGGCCCCTTGCGAGCAGTGTACGTGTATTTCAGGGGTGCGCGGGAAGTTCCACACGCGATTTCCGCAGGGTACGTGTATTTCGGGGTGCGCGGGAAGTTTCACACGCGACATCAGCAGGGTACGTACATTTCAGGGGTGCGCGGGAAGTTCCACACGCGATTTCCGCAGGGTACGTGTATTTCAGGGGTGCGCGGGAAGTTCCACACGCGATTTCATCAGGGTACGTGTATTTCGGGGTGCGGGGGAAGTTTCACACGCGACATCAGCAGGGTACGTGTATTTCAGGGGTGCGCGGGAAGTTCCACACGCGATTTCATCAGGGTACGTGTATTTCAGGGTGCGGGGGAAGTTTCACACGCGACATCAGCAGGGTACGTGTATTCCAGGGGTGCGCGGGAAGTTCCACACGCGATTCCATCAGGGTACGTGTATTACAGGGGTGCACGGGAAGTTCCACACGCGATTTCATCAGGGTACGTGTATTTTGGGGTGCGGGGGAAGTTTCACACGCAACATCAGCAGGGTACGTGTATTCCAGGGGTGCGCGGGAAGTTCCACACGCGATTCCATCAGGGTACGTGTATTACAGGGGTGCGCGGGGAGCAACACACGTGAATTGCACGTGTGGGTCCTCCCAGGTGTTCCCTCTACACCCGCAAAACAAAAGAGTTGATGGCTGGAAGGTTTAGAATAAATCTTGACCTCTGGCATTGCTCTGGGCAACCCTCCAGACCATCGTTCTTCGCCTGCCAAACCATTACAAAAGGAGAAAATCCATATGCAAATCAGGCTTGGTCCCACCCCCAAAGGGGTAGTCCAGCCCGAACTGCTAGGTCACATCCCTTTTGCACGAGACCACAAGCATCCCCAGACATGTTTCAGCCTTGTTGGGCGTCATCAGTGAGGAGTAGCTTGGGTCTCTAGGCCCAGCAGGCAAGGGACCCACGTCTGGGCATACCCTTCCCACTCGGGGTGACAATAGCAAAACAAAAGAGTTGATGGCTGGAAGGTTTAGAATAAATCTTGACCTCTGGCATTGCTCTGGGCAACCCTCCAGACCATCGTTCTTCGCCTGCCAAACCATTACAAAAGGAGAAAATCCATATGCAAATCAGGCTTGGTCCCACCCCCAAAGGGGTAGTCCAGCCCGAACTGCTAGGTCACATCCCTTTTGCACGAGACCACAAGCATCCCCAGACATGTTTCAGCCTTGTTGGGCGTCATCAGTGAGGAGTAGCTTGGGTCTCTAGGCCCAGCAGGCAAGGGACCCACGTCTGGGCATACCCTTCCCACTCGGGTGACAATAGCAAAACAAAAGAGTTGATGGCTGGAAGGTTTAGAATAAATCTTGACCTCTGGCATTGCTCTGGGCAACCCTCCAGAACATCGTTCTTCGCCTGCCAAACCATTACAAAAGGAGAAAATCCATATGCAAATCAGGCTTGGTCCCACCCCCAAAGGGGTAGTCCAGCCCGAACTGCTAGGTCACATCCCTTTTGCACGAGACCACAAGCATCCCCAGACATGTTTCAGCCTTGTTGGGCGTCATCAGTGAGGAGTAGCTTGGGTCTCTAGGCCCAGCAGGCAAGGGACCCACGTCTGGGCATACCCTTCCCACTCGGGGTGACAATAGCAAAACAAAAGAGTTGATGGCTGGAAGGTTTAGAATAAATCTTGACCTCTGGCATTGCTCTGGGCAACCCTCCAGACCATCGTTCTTCGCCTGCCAAACCATTACAAAAGGAGAAAATCCATATGCAAATCAGGCTTGGTCCCACCCCCAAAGGGGTAGTCCAGCCCGAACTGCTAGGTCACATCCCTTTTGCACGAGACCACAAGCATCCCCAGACATGTTTCAGCCTTGTTGGGCGTCATCAGTGAGGAGTAGCTTGGGTCTCTAGGCCCAGCAGGCAAGGGACCCACGTCTGGGCATACCCTTCCCACTCGGGGTGACAATAGCAAAACAAAAGAGTTGATGGCTGGAAGGTTTAGAATAAATCTTGACCTCTGGCATTGCTCTGGGCAACCCTCCAGACCATCGTTCTTCGCCTGCCAAACCATTACAAAAGGAGAAAATCCATATGCAAATCAGGCTTGGTCCCACCCCCAAAGGGGTAGTCCAGCCCGAACTGCTAGGTCACATCCCTTTTGCACGAGACCACAAGCATCCCCAGACATGTTTCAGCCTTGTTGGGCGTCATCAGTGAGGAGTAGCTTGGGTCTCTAGGCCCAGCAGGCAAGGGACCCACGTCTGGGCATACCCTTCCCACTCGGGGTGACAATAGCAAAACAAAAGAGTTGATGGCTGGAAGGTTTAGAATAAATCTTGACCTCTGGCATTGCTCTGGGCAACCCTCCAGACCATCGTTCTTCGCCTGCCAAACCATTACAAAAGGAGAAAATCCATATGCAAATCAGGCTTGGTCCCACCCCCAAAGGGGTAGTCCAGCCCGAACTGCTAGGTCACATCCCTTTTGCACGAGACCACAAGCATCCCCAGACATGTTTCAGCCTTGTTGGGCGTCATCAGTGAGGAGTAGCTTGGGTCTCTAGGCCCAGCAGGCAAGGGACCCACGTCTGGGCATACCCTTCCCACTCGGGGTGACAATAGCACCCTCCACGGCCCCTGCAGGTGGCTCACACCACAGGGGCCTACCCTGCACATGTCCTGCAGGCACCCCATCCACCATGGCCATGCCCCCCAGCCAACCCACATGTCAACTTGCACTACTGCCCACCAACGCATGTCCCCTGCACCCCCAACCACCAGGGGCACCCTCCACCAGGCCCCCACCCATGTCTCCCACCCCCCCCACCCCCCAGCACTGTGGGGCACCTGCCAGCAGGCCCCCACCCATGTCTCCCACCACCCCCACCCCCCAGCAGTGCAGGGTCACCCTCCAGCAGGTCCCCACCCATGTCCAACTCATGTTCCCCACCCCCCACCCCCCAGCAGTGCAGGGTCACCCTCCACCAGGCCCCCACCCATGTCTCCCACCCCTCCCCACCCCCAGCAGTGCAGGGTCACCCTCCACCAGGCCCCCACCCATGTCTCCCACCCCCCAGCAGTGCAGGGTCACCCTCCACCAGGCCCCCACCCATGTCTCCCACCCCCCCACCCCCAGCACTGTGGGGCACCTGCCACCAGGCCCCCACCCATGTCCAACTCATGTTCCCCACCACCCCCACCCCCCAGCACTGTGGGGCACCTGCCAGCAGGCCCCCACCCATGTCCAACTCATGTTCCCCACCACCCCCACCCCCCAGCAGTGCAGGGTCATCTTCCACCTGGCCCCCACCCATGTCTCCCACCACCCCCACCCCCCAGCAGTGCAGGGTCACCCTCCACCAGACCCCCACCCATGTCTCCCACCCCCCCACCCCCCAGCAGTGCAGGGTCACCCTCCACAAGGCCCCCACCCATGTCTCCCACCACCCCCACCCCCCAGCACTGTGGGGCACCTGCCACCAGGCCCCCACCCATGTCTCCCACCACCCCCACCACCCAGCACTGTGGGGCACCTGCCAGCAGGCCCCCACCCATGTCTCCCACCACCCCCACCCCTAGCACTGTGGGGCACCTGCCAGCAGGCCCCCACCCATGTCCAACTCATGTTCCCCACCATCCCCACCCCCCAGCAGTGCAGGGTCACCCTCCACCAGGCCCCCACCCATGTTCCCCACCACCCCCACCCCCAGCAGTGCAGGGTCACCCTCCACCAGGCCCCCACCCATGTGCCCCACCCCCCCACCCCCCAGCAGTGCAGGGTCACCCTCCACCAGGCCCCCACCCATGTTCCCCACCACCCCCACCCCCCAGCAGTGCAGGGTCACCCTCCACCAGGCCCCCACCCATGTCCAACACATGTTCCCCACCCCCCCACCCCTCAGCAGTGGAGGGTCACCCTCCACCAGGCCCCCACCCATGTCTCCCACCACCCCCACCCCCCAGCACTGTGGGGCACCTGCCAGCAGGCCCCCACCCATGTCCAACTCATGTTCCCCACCCCCCCACTTCCCCAAGCACTGTGGGGCACCTGCTAGCAGGCCCCCACCCATGTCCAGCTCATGTTCCCGACCACCCCCACCCCCCCAGCAGTGCAGGGTCACCCCCCACCATGCCCCCACCCATGTCCAACTCATGTTCCCCAGCCAACATGTCATCACAATCTAGATCCCTGGTCCCTATGGTCAGCCTACAAATGCAAAACACCCACCCGAGTATTGCATCCACCCACTCATAATTGGCAATTACATGACAGAACACCAATTGCAAGTTCCGAAACAAACACATTTCCCTCACATACACCCAATGGGTGTCAGTGAATCTCAAAACCCATATCATGATATGCATGAAACCAATGAGATACTACACATTGAAGTTCAATAAAAAAATATGTATTAAAGGAAACATAAATAGAATCAAAAATAAAGAAACAGAAATGGGAATGTACAAAAATGAAAAGAAGCATGTCCGTGAAAAAAAGCAAAACCAAAAATCATAATCCAAAGTAATGGTGTCCAAAGTCACTGTCCACAAAACAAAATCCAATGGGAAATAAAATTGAAAGCCATTGCTCCATGGTTAAAATGTGAAAGAAAAATACAATCCAACAGTGAACTATGTACATACGAACAAGCCAGGGTCCATTATCCCAACAAAAGAAATGAAACCTATCTAACTACACTAACTAATAAAATAAAGTATATACAAAAATGTGGCTAATGTCCAAACGGTCCAAAATAAATCCAAAAAAAAGGAAACCTAACCCTACCTACATAACTATGTACAAGGGCAGCGGGCTAGTTTGACGGCTCACTTTTGGATGTCCCGGGCCAGGGCATCATCGAACTCCTGCTCAATGCCCCGGAGGCGGTCCTCCTCCATGGCCCCGAGGGTCCGCAGGGCTGTCGACGTGTCCACCTCCAAACCCCTGCGGATTGCCTCGAGGCACTCGGCCCGCCTCAGGGCCCTCCGCACGGAGTTCTCCGCCCTGACCATTGTGAGCCGTGCCTCTACCGCCCGCTGCCGCTCCGCATCTATGGCGTGGCCCAACCGCTGCCACACGGAAGACACTCTTTGTCCTGGGTCCTCCTGCCCTCCGGCCGATGCCTGCCCCTCCGATGTTGAAGGCCCCGAGCCTTCATGGCTCCCACCACGTTGCTGCTGCTGCTGTGCCTCTGCCCGTGCACTGCCTCCTGCTGCCTGCACATCCTCCGCCGGCTGGGGTGCAGTCATTGATGTGGCCACCCCTGCTGGACGTCCGACTCCCGACTGTGGCAGGGATGCCTCCTCCACCAGCCTGGCCGCACCGTCAGAGGCAGCTCCACAGGGCACCCAGGTGACTGATGGGTGGGAAGATGGCACGGAGGACGACTGGCGCGTAGGGGGCTTCAGTTGAGGAGGGGGTCATAGCAAGCCCCATCATACGGTGGAATCCGGCCTGGGTGACCTGTCCCAGCTGGCTGACGTGGTCAACGAGCCATTCGAGATGACGTGCAGTCTCCTCATGAAAAGACTGCAGGTCACCTCGCATGGCCCGTTGACGCAACGCCACACCAGTCAGAACAGGCTCAACCTGGACCCGGATAGCCACGTCCGCAGGCAGAGGAAGGCCAGTTGTCGAGAGCTCATCCCCTGCCTGAAAACGGGTCTGGACGTAGGCATCCCTGCTGGTGCAAGATGATGCAGGGACAGGATCAGGGACAGGATTGCACACAGGCACCTCCGTGGCGGCCTGTGCTGCCTCCTGTCCCTGGTCCTGCACTGCACCACTAGCACCAGTGGGATCCCCACCTCCAGACCCCGTCTCTGTTGCTTGCACAGCCTCCTCCTCCACCAAACCCCCCACCAACCTTGATGACTCTGTGCCATCTTCCCTCGTTGGGCCCTGTGGGGTCCCAGCTGCCCCTTCTGCTGCCGAGGAGTCCAACTCCAACCTCCGCCTCTTGGACCTCCCCCCGGCAGCTGCGGCCTGGGATGCGGCACCGGACTCCTCACTCCCCGACGAGATGACAACATGGGAGGGGAGCCGGGCCTTGCGTCTCCGGCTGGCGGTGGGATCCCTGCCACTGTGCTCCACAGCACCTTCTCCGCCCACTTCATCAGTTGACGCTGCAGACAGGGAGAAATAAAACACAGGCATCAGGGCACTGTACAATGGAGACATACACACATGACAGTTGTACATGAGTGGCATTGGCAACCTCAGACATGCCTTCACAATCCCCAACACACATGTCATTTCAACTCGCACACATGAGCCATACCACAGCCATATCGCAACTGCCAGCCCTATCCATACACATACAACAGCATGAGCAGGCAAAGGTGAGCCAGACATCACATGGAACACAGGAAGTGCACCACACATGTACACACACCACCACACTTGCATGCATGTGTACACCTCTGCCAAGTGTCGCAGTGTTCAGATGGGCATCCATGTCACATCTGCCAATCAGGCTTCCACATACCGCTGTCACATGCATCCATGTTGCATCACTGTTGCACCCTTGTCAAATACACACAGATGCACATGTACACAGTGCCGATACATGCAGCTGAAAACAACATACATGCGTGACATGTGACATCACGGACATGTCTACTTACATACACATTCATCCAAACATGTGTGCCCACACAACTGCATTTGGCATGCAAGCCTACACACACAAGCACCATCCATGTCTCACACATTCCAGCCCTTGCATGTATTAGCCCCACGGCCCTGTACACCCCCACCCATACTCGACCCCATTCAAATAGATGTGCAACCTGCACACTACTGAAAAATCACCACACGCACAGCTCACAATCAGGATGCATGTACACTTACCGCTCGACTCCAGACGGGTCTGCCTCTCAAGGACCTGGACGTGGAGCGCTGGGGATATGCGTTCCAGGACCCTCATCTGTTCTTCCGACAAGTGGCCCCGGCGCCCCTTGGCATCCGCTGCCTTCAAGAGGTGCCGGGCCTTGTTCAGGGTCCTGGACCTGAAGTCCATCCAGCGCTTCTTGACATGTTGTAAGTCGCGGACTGCCACCCCCTCCGCGTTGATGGCAGTCACGATGTCAGTCCAGATCCGAGTCCGTCCTTCCTTGTCGGCGCAGGAACTTCCGAAGAGGGCATCATACTGCCCCAGGACTTGCTCCACCAGGACACCAACTTCGGTGGCACTGAAGCTGGTGCCCCTCTGCCTCTCTGGCCGGGGGTTGTCAGTGGTCTCAGATGGTGTTTGCCCCGACGTGACAACCCCAGAGGCAGGAGTGGGTGGGCAACTGGGTCCTGGGGCTGGGCTGTGGAGCGATGGAATCCCAGTCGGGAGTCTTCGGTTCCAGCAGGGGTGGTCATAGCAACAGCACCCCTGGCTGATGTGCAGGCAGCAAATGGCAGGGCACGTGGGCAGCAGGCAGTCAGGCAGCATCAGATGGCAGGTGGGAGCGTGCTCGGGGCTCTGGGGTGCAGTAATTCGGCCTTCTGGGCAGGAGCGTGGTCTTCCGTGTGCTTACGCGTGGCCAGCTTGATACGGAGTGATTTGGCACGTGAAAATTCGGCACGTCAGCGTGTAATTCGAGGAAAGGCCCTTAGCGCGTAAGCGCGTCTGCACGCATACGCAATTTCATTGGACAGAAGGCCCCTGAAGCGCAAGCGCCCCTGTGATGTGACGCGTACAGGCGCGCACACGCGTGAAAAACTGCACGTCCGCGTGTAATACGAGGAAAGGGCCCATGCGCGTAAGTGACATGACGCGCGCGTGCGTTTCCCTCAGCACGGGTTAAAGGTGAGCGGGCCCAGCAGTTCGCTGTACGTGCCTTTCGTGGAGACCGACGTGTGTTGCCGCTTCCTGTTGTTTCGCGCGCCATCACAACTTCACAGCTATCAAGGACGTATCTCTTCTTTTGGCTGGGGTATTGGCTACGCGTGTTTTTCTGCATCGCGCTAGTCAGACGGTGAGTCGCACATGCTCTTTTTCCCGCTGCGGGTGCCCCTGTGTATCGCACCCATTTTCGATGTCATAGTAGCCTGCGTGTCCCACGCGTACGCGTTATTTGTGTTACTGGGTGCCACCGCGTACTGTGGGAGGTTGAATCCACGCACGTAGGCTGCAGGGTTGCGTGCACGGTTTTACTGCAGTTTTGGGGTGCCTGAGCGTTGCGTGACCCGTCACCACATCACCGGGGTCACATACAGCCTTGCAGGTGCAGGGGGGCTGTTAACATCTTGCTTCCCACCCCCTTCACCCCAATTGCCCAGGTCAATTGTGGTGTACACCTCCCATTGGCACCACTCCATCTGTGCCAGCACTACTACATCAGTGCCATGGTTGGGAGGCCACCAAAGGTGAGGGGCGCCTCAGCTGGGCGTCCTCCTCGTGGCGGGTGTGGTCGGGGACGTGGCCGTTGTGACCAGGGAGTAGGGGGACTCCAGGGTGTCCAGGGCGGCCACAGAGGGGGAAGAGGCAGGGGTGCGCCACTTGAGCACAATGTTGTGCCATGTATCGGTGCAGTCATGCCACCACCCCCTGTGGTTCCGGGGGATGCAGCTCCTGCATCTGGCACTGGCACCCGTTTGACCCGGCAGTCCGTTCCATCGACTGCCACGGGCCCAAGGGTAGTGGTAGCTGCAGGTGCAGCTGTGGACACTGCCACCCAGGCTCAGGGTCTGCCAGCGCAGGCTGCGTTGGCACTTGAAGAGCCCTTGGTAGATCTCCAACAGGCCAGGGGGGAAACCATAGGGGCAGGCCGGGCTGCTCAGACCAAGACACGTGTCCCTGGGGCAGTCATGTCATCTGCTGCCCCGAACAGCCGGGTGTTGGCAAGTGCAGGGGCAGATGCACCCAACAGCACCCCGGTTGTGAGTCTGCCAACCAGGACCGTTGCGGTCAATGACCCTGCCACAGCTGATGTTGCTGCGCAGGGTCCATTAGTGGGCACCCAGCTGCCACTGACACAAATCAGGCCTTTGGTCATCCCTCCACCTGCCACTCCCTTGGCTCAATCCACCGAACCCACTGGCCATACTGGTCAGGGCCGCATTAGCCAGCCAGGGTCTGCACCACAGTCCAAGAGGAGGAAGGTTGCACCTGCAGCACAGGCTGGGACCCCACACACAGCCACGACCTCCTGCACGTCGAGGAAGAAGCCTTTCTGTAAGCAGGAACTGGACTTCCTCGTGGACTACGTGCGGGGCCACAGCCGTGACATGCTAGTGGGTGCCAATAGTCAGACTACGGCTGCTCAACGTGACACCCACTGGAAGCATGTTGCGTAACATGTCAGTTCATTCGGCCATGAGGTGCGCACGGCGCAAGAGTGCAAAAAGCGTTGGAATGACATCATGCGCAGCACTAAGGCTAAGCGTGCCTCTAATTACAACTTGACTCTGGTGACTGGCGGTGGGCCTGCACCAGAGGAGGAAGAGCTCACTCCGCATGAGGCTCTCGTTGCAGAGTTCATACCACCTGAATTGGTCGAAGGAGTGGGAGAGATGCTGGACTTTAATGCGCAGTCCAGTGAGTGTTGATGCGTGTTTGTTGAGGACGTGTGTGTTTCACTTGTGGGATGTGTTGTGCATGATTGCTGCTACATGTGACGTGTACATGGTTCTGATGTGTAAGTAATGCAATGCTTCCGTCATGCATGTCTCCTCTGCCTGCATGCGGGACTCCATGTAGGCATGCTCCCTTGCCCCTCCTCCGCCACTCTGCACCCCAGTTCCACCTTTGCACTGGTCTGCTTCAATCTTGCCAATGTGTACTTTCTTGTTCATGTGTCCTGTGTAGATGCTAACTTCCAGCGTAGAATCTGCCAGACATATGCCGTGTGGTACAGCCTTAGTACTCGATGCAGGGTATCTCACTTGTACTGTGCATGGGTCAGATGTCCCGCAGGGACATGAGCGCCCATTCATGCTCCATGTGCATTTCACGCATGCCCCTATGTGTCCTTGACTGGCTGATCACTGTAATACAAGTCCTTGGTTACATACATTGCCTGCCATCTCATCAGCCTTCCCATGTCAACTGTGGCTCAGTCCTGCGTTGCACACATGTTTAGGCTCTGACAATCTGTGTGGCTCACAGGCCTCAGCCTGTTCAATGGCCAATGACTCTGTCCAACTCTTGTTGTGTCTTCTTCACACGTGGGCGGCCTCCAGAGTTTTCATCATGTGTCCTGCCTACTGTCCCAGCATCATTTGCAGTGTGGTCACTTGAATCACATTAAGCTGTTGATGCCAGTCAACACTGCCTGTCAATACACAGGTGTATGGTCAGCCTTTTGATGCCATGCTAGGCATCCCTGCTTTGGTACTGGGCTGGAGGGGTGCTTGGCTTCTAGATATGGTACACATTGAATGCACAATGCACGTGATGTCTGAATTTGACATTGCACTGCCTTCACATTTCCTGGCACACACCATGGAGTCCTTGTACATGTAGGTAGTGAGTGGCGTACACATTTTCTGCACTGCATAGACCCACTTCCATGGAAACTGCCACCTTTCAACAGGTCTGATCACAGAAGCTATTCAAAGTTGACCCAGCATGCATGCCAGGTTATATGTTGTGTATCACATGTCTGCCGGATGCGTTTGCTGTCGGTGTGTGTGTGTGTTGTGTGCTTCTGACATGTGTAGTGACCTTTTTTCTCTCTATTTTTCAGGTGATGACGCAATGGAGGCGGAGGATGGTGTTGTCATGCCAGACACAGGGTTGATAACACCACATCAACCCGGCACTAGTGGGGGTCGTGGGGTGGTAGGCCACGAAAACCCCCAAGTGCTGCAGTCCATCTTGTCTCTGGCTGCCTATGAGTCCAGCCTTGATGACGACTCTGACGTCCATGTTGAGTTGGATGAGCATCAAGTCCATGTGTCAGGGGTGAGTGATTCTGATGTGGACACTCCTCTGTCTGCGACCCCTGCACTGAGGGATCAGACAGTCTTGGTTCCTCCGCCCGTGGTGGATCGGGACGCAGGGTCACCCTCCACACCAGTCACTGATGTGCCTGGGACATCACGTCGACGGGGGCATGTAGTCGTGCAGCCGCGGGCGGTGCCAACACAGCGAGGACCCCCGGTCCTTGGGTCCCGCAGGGGTCAAGCCCGGCAACGCGGTCGCCGCGCGCAACTGCAGTATACTGAGTGGGAGCAAAACATGAGTGCCAATTCCGAACAGCAGGGGGCAGCAATGGAGAACATCGCTGACAGCATGGAGCGTGTGGCCCGATCTGTGCTCCCCCCTGCTAGGCAGGTGCTTCTCCAGCAGCAGGCGGCACGGTCCACGGCCCACTCGCTCAGGCTGGGCATGGCGGCCTCAGACAGGGCACGCCAGGCTGAAATGTCGTCTCTGCGTCAAGCAATTGCTGCTCATGCAGAGGCGCACATGGATGCCCTGAGGGAGGAGTATGCTTCCCTCAGATCCACTCTGGGTGTCCTTATGATGTCCCAGAGGCAGCAGGCAGAGGAGAGGTTTGCACAGCTTGAGCGTACCATCTCGGCTGAGCTACAGGCTTGCCGGGAGGTGCAGCGGTTGTCCAGCCAGGCCTTGCAGGAGGAACTCCGTGTTACACGTGCTACCTTGCAAGAGGAAGCACGTGTATCACGTGAGGTTCTGCATGCAGACCTACGTCACATCGCCACACAGAACCAGGCTCACCCGTCCGGCAGACTTGCTGCCGACGAGGGGCAAGCTGCGGCTAGGCGTGGCCAGGCTACTGTGCCACGTCCTCCTTTACAGGATGAGCCAGACTCGGACGACCATCTATCTCCCACATAGGTCGGGCTGTGCAGGCGTTGAGCCCATGGAGGTTTTTTTTTTGGCTCAGCATCATCGCATGTGGATGTTGAGCAGCACCCTGTACCTCCCCCCTACAGGGTGCCTCCCCTCCCCCCCGGGTCGTATGTGGCCATTTTTAATTTTTCTTTTATTTTAGTTAGTTAAGTTTCTGTTTGATAGTTAGTTTAATTAGGTAATGTAGGTTTTCCATTGTTAGTGTAATTAGTTAATAGTTGATTTAGTTTAAAATTGCTAGTCTATTGTGCTTTCATGTGACGGTGCGGTGCTTTGTGGCTTTTGAAGGCATCCACTGTTTGTTCCAGCTGGGCCCTTCAGGCTTGTCTTGTGTATGTGTTTGCTGCTTGGGGTCCTTGACTCACATATGCCACTCCTGCCTCCCTTATCCATGGGCTCGCAAGGATGGTTCGGTGTTACAGAATTTTACACAAGGGCTTTGGACTGTCATATCTGTGGCATGTCTGGTGCTGTGTGACTGGGGTTGACACCCCTAGTGGGGATGATTTTGGTGTTATTGTCCACTGTTCAGCTTTTGCTAGATGGCATGTGTCATGATTAATGTGTACATTAATTGCTATGCATTGTGTAGTATGTTTCATATCTTTACTGTACACGTGCTTGTTGCAATTCATGCTGTAGATAGTGTTCCACACTTTGGATGTGAAAGACGGACTGATGGTGTGATTTGTGATGTGACTCTCTGACATGGTCAAGTAATGAGATGCCTGATGAGACACACACAGGTGACTTTGAAGCATTAATCATGTGTTTCATGCCCTTTCTGCAGGGGGTTGAGCCTCCAGAGCACCTTTGCCAGCAGACATGGCCCATTGGACGACGGAATTCTGGACACGTTTGTTGGTGCCCACATGCACATGTGTGCACAAGCAGAGGCACAGGGATTGCAGACCCACATCCTCGAACTGCTGACATGTTCCAAGGAACTCCAGGCAAGGTGAGCAGCACAGGGGGGCCACGACACAGCAAAGCTTGCACCAGGCGAGTTGCACATGCAGGCTTAGTCACAGCACTGAGGGTGAGCTTAGACGAATATTGGTGTTGAAGCACACAATGCAGCTCAGATGTGTTGGTGGACTGATGGCTGTTGATAGTAAGGTTATCTGGGAAACCTGCAGGGGCAGTGGCACATACCCTCCGGTACACCAAAGTCCATTGAGGCACTTGTATCAACCATGTAGCCTTCCGAGACATGGAAAGGGGCAGCTCACAGGGACATACAGCAAGGGACATACTCGGGTGCAGTGCATGTCTTTTCCATGTACTTTATGATAAATGCACTGCCAACTTTGTTTCGGTCATGGTGGTACGCAACTTGCTCAGAAGTCATGGCTTGCTATATGGGTCTGTCTGCTTACCCAGGGAACATTGCATGTTGTGTGAATTGTGACAAATTGGTGTTCCATTTGCCACGCACCCACCGGCGGCTGACTTACTGCATTGACTGTGTATGACCCGTCACAGGGGTGATGTTATATATGGGTACGAAGCATCTACACCAGATTGTCTGTTTGTAGAGTAGTTTGTTGCTATGGGGCATGTTTGGTGGTGTGTTTTTGTGTAATTGGCACGTACAGGTTGTTGACTGTGGCTCTCTTTGCAGCATTGCAGTGCTCCTGTAACCGGACCTGAGAGTGCGCAGGCAGGAGGCCAGCACTCAAAACCAGAGCTAAGTGTCTTGTTGTTTTTCTTACGAACTGCTCTGCATAGGCTTACTGGGGAGTGTACTGATGCATGGATGTATGTGTGGTTCAATTTGGTATGTTTTTTCTCCATAATCACCCGTAATCCTATGCAATTTTGAACCCTGTACCCTCTACCCGGTGTTCCTGCTTCCCGTACCTATCCAAGCAACGTTCCCTGAACCTCTTTCCCTGCTGGGGTTGCGGATGCCTGTGTAAGCCCCGAACTTGCAGGCGCCAAAACCCTAGAGGGGGTGGTTGGTTCGTACCACTCCTGAGCCTGGACTACAGAAGGCCATGACAATGATGTCCAAGTTTGTTTGGATTGTGTATGTGTTCATGCAGGTAGTACATTTTTGTGCATTCCCTAGTTTCATGTGTCATTCCTCCTCCCCTCTCCTGCCACTCATTCCAGTCATCCAGTGTGTCAACACCTGTCCCGACTGCATATCCCTGAATCTCCTTTCCCACCAGGGTCTCATGGGCCTGTGTGAATTTGACCTTGCAGGCACCCGGGACATGGTGCAGGTGGTTGTTTCGTGACACTCCCGCGCCTGTACAGGGGACCTGTGACAGTACACATCCGTTCATAGTGCATCATCCTATGTCATGTACCACACATGTTTCACATCCTGTTGTGACATTGTTTTACTGTGCTACCTTGGTTGTTGCATCATTGTGGTAGTACTTGGCCTTTGTGAGGTACTGCTACGTCAAGTCATCTACTGGAGGGTGTTCTGATTCGTTTATCTGGCTTGGATTTTGTGATTTTGGACATGAGTGTGGATTATGAGGGTGCAGGCACCTTTTTACACACAAGGTGGGAGATGGTGACGAAGGCTAAAGGTGATCCTGTGGCCAGGTGGAATTGAGGTTTTAAGGCTCCATGACCCAGGTGCAGTTGTTCAGTGGGTCATGGTCATGTGTGAGGGAGGGGGGGTTGTTGTTGATAGTTGCCTTGCCCTGCAGTGTGATGGGAACTCTGACATTGTAATGGTGCTATCCTATGTACATGTTGTGTTCTGCTGATCAATGCCTGTTCATTTGTTGTGTTTCCCTTTCAGGTGTGAGGGGATAGTTGTGGTTTGACATGCTGGGGTGTACACATGGTGAATGTTCACATGTGATGGGTAGAGAACACTAATGGTCACTTGAGTGCACATGCATATGTGGAGTGCATGTCCTTGCAGAACCACACACTTGCACTCTGATGCACTACATGTACTCCCACCCTTGCATATCCACGTGTACACTGTTTGCCTTCTGGTGCCCACTGTGTCCCTGCAGCACATGTTCTGTGACCGATTATGGATCCTGAACATGCCTAATTTGCTGTTCTATGTGGTCTGTCACTTAGATGTGATGCTCAGGGTGTGCATCACACACAATGGCTGTTCACTGTGCTGTGCGCTGAGCAGTGTGTTGCAGGAGTAGGACACGGCACACATGAGCTGCAGTGTTGATTTTGCAATGCACAATGTGCATGTAGACAAGCATTCTTTGTTATGTTACGTCTAAAACTCTTGTGATGCATTTGGAAATGACTTATTATGGGTGGGAGATTTTGTTGGTCTGTCATTTCATCTGATTCCGGGTCAGGCATCATTGTCTGATGCCACTGTACATTTAGGACATGGCAATGTGTACCTTATTGTTACTGTGTTGGTGTATGGGTATTGCTTGCCATGTCATGTTGTGGTTTGGGAGGGTTTGAGTGACATGACAGTGATGGCCAGGGCCTGTTTTGCAGGTGTGTGTGATGCACACCTTGCATGTCAGGGTCATCCGCTTCTCAGAGCAACTAGCTGGGGGTAGATCTCTCTCCGCGGCAGGGCCCTCCCTCTGGAACAGCCTTCCTGCCTCACTTGAACTTGAGGGGAACCATCTCCAGTTCTGGAAGCACCTCAAGACCTACCTCTTTGCTTCTGCTTTCTCTCTGCCTCTCCCTTGCGGAATTCTTCACTGGAACTGCACTGGAGCTGCAACTGGGCCACTCTCACCGACCTCGGTCCCTGGCCCAGCCACTCTCCATTTGCACTGCCTCCCTGGCAACCCCTGCACTGCGGTACTGTCTCTCTATCCCTACAGCCCACCCTTCCCAGCACTTGTCTGCACTTACCTTTGCAGTTGCCACCAGCCGACCTATGTATTTTTTTTTGGTCTACTTCCCCTGTACTGCACCCCCCCCCCCTTCCCCTTGCACTTTTCCCTTCCCCCTACCCCTGCACTTGCACAATCTAAATGACACCTGGCCTAGTAGTACTGTTGTCTGTCTTCCCTTGTTCCCCCCTCCCTGCCTCATCGCACCTTGAAATACTTGTGTATAGGCCATATCATGTCATATGTCATATGTGTGCCTTTTGGTCACACGGGATAGCTTGTGTTTAAGTAGCTAGGGATGCAGACGATGTGGCACTTCCATGGCAACTATCTCAGGGTGGTAGGGTTGTGACAGTTGACTGTCTCTTTGTCATCATCGATTGTCACCTGGTATGTGCCAGGCCTGTGTGCACTCCGCAGGGGTGGGAGTTTAGGTGAAAAATGTGGCCACAAGCTGGGTCCTGGCTTCCTCGCCACGTGCCCTGTCCCCTCCCATGGGCAGCGCCTGTGCCTGTGGTTGGGGATGTGGGGGCACCACCATGTCCACCGGGACGCCCTGCCGTGTTGCAACATTGTGCAGGACACATGCTGCCACAATGATCCGGCACACTACTGGCGGTGCATAGAGTAGTTGCCCGCCAGAGCGGTCAAGGGAGCGGAAACGTGACTTGAGCACTCCGAATGTGCGCTCCACTATGGCCCTGGTTGCAATATGGGCGGCGTTGTATCTTTCCTGGGGTGGTGTGGTGGGGTTCCGGATCGGCGTCATCATGTGGTTGCTCAGAGGGTAGGCACTGTCCCCTGGGGAGGTGATAATAGTTGAGATTATAAGGGTTTGGATATTTGTCTGTGTGTGACTTGCATGCATGTGCAAGGGCATTTGTACTGACCTAGGAGCCATGTGTTGCCATGCTGCCCAGCTTCCAGGGCCCGGCTCAGGGCGGACATTCTGTATATGAAACTGTCATGGGCGGAGCCAGGGTAGTTTGCATAGACAGAGGTGATGATTCCCTTTGCATCGCATACCACCTGACCACCTGTACATTGATGGAATGCCAGTGCTTGCGGTTTCGGTAGATGTGCTCAGTGGCCCTAGGTGGACGTAGGGCCACATGGGTGCAATCTATGGCACCGAGCACTTTGGGGAAGTGTGCCACCCTGAAAAAATCCAGGACAACGGCCTGCCTTTCTGCGGGTGTTCTGGGCATGTATATGTGCCTGCGGACTGAGGGGCGCGCTGTCATGATTGCCAGTACCTGGTGTAGGCAGCGTAACTGCGTGGCCTGTGAGACCCCCCCCACTATGGCAGTGGTCCGTTGAAATGACCCAGTGGCCAAAAAATGCAGGACATTGAGCAGCTTCTCCAAGGGGCTCAATGCTTGGGAGCAAAGGGTGGGGGATGTAAGGTCATGTTCCCACTCCCTGACCAGGTCTAGGATGATATGGGGTGGAAACCTATACCTGCCATAGACCTGGTCATCAGGCATCCCAAAAAGGCTTGTCCGTGGTGCGAAAATGCGTGCCCTGGCTATTCTCCTCCTCCTGCGGTGTCCCACGATCAGTGCTGCGACAAATGGGGCATTCATCGTAGCTGTATATACGCGTTTGTTGTTTGCGTGCACTTTTATACTGTGCGCGGGGACGCTTCCGCCTGCCTTCGTGTGGCGGACGCGTTGACGCCTGTGCGCGTCTTTTGCCGTGCGCGGGTTTCCCGTATTCGGATCCATGAATACGGGTTGTTCGCGTGCGTGTGGGCGTTCCGTGTAGTTCCCTGCAGTACTTCCCCAGTTATGCCTTCTTTTTCACGCGTTGTTCCCCATTCCGCGTGTTACGCCCACTGTTCCGCCCACTTTGGTTGTGTGCGCCGCGCTATGTGCGCTTTTGCTGTGTGCGTAACGCACGCCGTGGATGCCTGCGTGCGCCATGGCTGGATTGGGCGCACGGACAGCGGGAAACACGCGCAGCGTCTTCCTTGAATCGCACGTGTGCGCGTGCGCTGCTTTTCTCACGCTTGCGCTCCCTTGCACCTGCTTGCGCATGGATTTTCGGCGCACGTTTGTTCCATGAATTGGCCCCTAAATCTCTAGTGGAAATCTTCAATACTGCCATGTCCCAAGCGTTGGACTCCACCGCCCCACTAAAAATGCGCAAAGCTAGACAAAAATCCCACCTCAACGCATGGTTCACACCTCAACTTAAAGAGTTAAGATTACAGAAAAGAAAATTGCAGACGATCTGGCATCACTCCCCAACTACTATCAATAAGGCTAAATTAACAGAACTCTCCAAACACTACAAAAAAGAAATAACCAACACAAAAAAAAAATATATTCAATGATAGAATTGCAAAAGCCAGCTCCAATACTAAGGAACTGTTCTCCATCCTCAGCGAAATGGAAGCCCCAACTCCACCGGCAGACTTTCCCAAAGGACAAGCCATGGTGCACTGCAATTCAAAAAGCCCTCCTAAACAAAATCACTACACTCCAACAGAAAATAGCAATTAAAAAAGCCTCTCTGCCCCCTTCTGAGCACCAACCAGCCCCTGACACAGGTTGTAACGCAACTACACCATTTACCTTTAAAGAAATCTCTATTCTTGACACGTAAAAAATCATTCTCTCTCTAACACCATCTAACTGCAAGGGAGACAGTTGCCCTGCACAAATTATAAAGGATGTGGCTAGAGACCTTGCCCGATTTATCTCCAAGCTCATAAACGCTTCCTTCAGAACCAATACAGTACCTAATAACCTCAAAGAATCCTGGGTCCTCCCCCTGCTTAAAAAACAAACACTAGACCCTACCATCCCTACCAATTATATACCAATTACCACTGTCCCCTTTCTACTTAAAATTATTGATAGAGTAGCCTATATTCAAATTCAGGAATACCTAGAAGCTAATCACCTACTAGGATCACGCCAGTCTGGCTTCCGCCCACTCCACGGCACAGAAACTGCCTTACTAGACCTTAAGACTCAAATTGACGAGTTGCAGGACAAGGGACAAACAGCTATGCTACTTCTCCTGGACCTCTCTGCAGCGTTCGACCTAGTGGATCATGCAGTCTTATGTAACCATCTTAGGTCGGCGGCGCACTTCTCAGGGGAAGCCATAGCCTGGGTCCAATCCTTCCTGGCCAACAGGACAATGCAAGTCTTTTCCCCACTAACGGCTGCTGATCCAACTCAAATCTCCTGTGGAGTACCCTGAGGATCCTGTGTCTCACCCACTATGTATAATATCTTCACTAAGCCTTTGTTCGGCAAATTGGACAGACTGGGTATCACCAACACTAATTATGCAGATGATACCCAGATCCTCATTCCCCCTTTCGGGCAACTTTTTGGAGGACACAGCCTTAGTGAACAGAGTATACCTCCTCATTCAGGCATGCATGGCATCTCACCGCCTCTGCCTGAATGACGAAAAAACTGAGATACTAATCCTAGGCTCTGAAAACAACATAAAAAAACTTAGCCCTAACTATAACGCCTTTAATATCGACAACAATCTCATCAAGGTGATGCCAGTGGTCAAAACACTAGGCTTCTATTTTGATGCCACTCTCGCTTAAGGAACAAGTCAACTCACTCGCATCCTCCACAGCTTATACCTGTAAGCTTATCCGAGCTTGCAGACCATTCCTTTCTACCTTGAGTTGCATCACCCTCGCCAATGCCCTTGTAATGTCGAGATTAGACTACTGTAACGCTCTTTACTCAGGTGCCAACAAAAATATCATCAACAAAATACAAAGAAAGCAAAATAATGCCCTAAGAGCAGCCCTGAATATCCCTAGGAGAGAACACATCTCTGGAAACGCCTAGATTCAAACGTGTCACAGGGGGAGGATCTAGCTTCCCAGTTATTACAGCACAACCCTGGAATGCACTACCGCACAACCTCAGACAGGAACAACCATATCCTAATTTAGGCTCAATACAATTAAATGGCTACGAACGAATGGCTGTTAGCTTACCCTCTCGGTACCTTGCACTCCTGTCTCTGCCGCATGTCGCCTAACTTGCTTCCTTCTGTATGCCACTGTAACTATCCTGGCAGCCTATTTTCAAACTGTTTTTTGTATATTATATGCTTCTTTGTACACATTATGTAACCAAGTTTAAGTTGTCTTGACCTCTACTGCGCCCGGATACCTAATGGGTTTGGCGCGCATTACCAAATTAATAAACAAACAAACAATATATGGTCGGTTAGTACAGGGTATAATAGTGCCCTCAAATTCACCATGTAATACTTGTATCTACCCCATCAAGAAAGCAAAGGGCGGGGCGTGGAGGATGATCCAGGACCTACGCCCCCTTAATGATGTCAAACAAAAAGAATTTCCTTTGGTCCCAAATCCAGCATCAATTCTGTGTAGTATACCGAAAGATGGATCATGTTTTACAGTGGTAGACTTGAAGAACACATTCTTCTCAGTCCTACTGGACCCAGAATCCCAATATTTGACAGCATTCACCCTGGGAGGGAAGAGGTATGAGCATTGCAGGCTACCCCAGGGATACTGTGAGAGCCCAAGTATATTCAACAGAATTTTAAATGAAGATCTAGGTAATATCATCACAAAGAGCACGATCATTCAATATGTGGATGATCTCCTGATTTGCGGGAAAAATTAAGATGAGTGCAAGAAACACTCTATTACACTTTTGACATTATTGGCCCACAAAAGTTACAAGGTAGACAAAGAGAAATTACAATACTGCCAGGAAGAAATGTTTTACCTGGGTCAGTTGATATCAAAGGCTGGTAAGAGAATAATACCAGACAGGGCGGCTGCAGAACACGCTGTAAATAAGCCAAAAACAGTTTAAGATGCAGAAATTTCTTGGCATGTGCAATTACTGCCGTGCTTGGATATCAGAATATGCAGGATACACAAAACCATTACTGCAAGGACTCGGAGAAGCACAAAGAGAAAACACAGAGATACAATAGACAGCAGAAATGCAGGATACATTCAGCACATTAAAAGAACTGATATCAACCGCACCAGTACTCGTGAACCCAGATTATGAGCGCAAGTTTTACTTATTTTCACATTGCAATGGGACACTCTTGACAGCAGTGCTAACATAAAAAACATCTTTGGGTCACAAGCCTCTGGCGTACTATAGTGGCACACTAGATGCAGTAATGCAAAGACACTTTGCTTGCGAACAGTCTCTCGCAGCCGCAGCGTTCACAATAGAGAAAAGTGCAACAATTGTGATGGGGTGTTCTGTGACACTGTTTGTGGAACATTCACTATTCGCAATATTAGAAAGATCAAAAAGCACACTGACAACGCAAAGAGCCACAGCCTATCCAGTGCTAACATACACATAGTGAGATGTAAACAGTTAACCCTGCAACATTTATCTCAGAAGCGTGCACAGTGGAAGACATGCAAACACATGATTGTGCCACATACAGAGGAGAGGATGGAGACACACCCATAGTAAGTGAAAATGCTTTATCTGAAGGAGAAGTATACTTTATAGACGGGTCAGCATCAATAAATTCAGAGACAGGAGAGAAACATGTGGGGGTGGCTGTTGTAAGACTAGAGGAAGGTGAATATGAAGTACTTGTCCAACAGAGGCTACCTGCCCATTACTCAGCACAAGCAGCAGAGTTAGTAGCACTCATCAAAGCATTACATGCAGCAAAGGGGTGTGCAGTAACAATCTATACTGACTCTGCAAACATGATACCAGCAGTACATGGGGACTGGCTAGATGGGGAGAAGAGAATTTCACAGAGCAGACAGATCCCCAGTGCAGCACGGTGAGCTACTAAAAGAGTTGATAGAGGCGCTGAAAGAACCCACAGTTGTGGCCATAGTGAAATGCCAGGCCCATACAAACAACAATGACGTCATCTCTTTGGGAAACGCGGCAGCAGACACTGCCGTGAAAGAAGCATCATATTTAGCAAAAGGGAAAGCAGGTGAGTACATAGTGCAGAAACATGTGGAAGAGGATCGCCCTGATGGGTATAATTTAATGCCCATTTCCCAGATATTCGAGTTACAAGGAGGGGCGACAAGTGAAGAGAAGGAGTTCTGGTGAAAAAAGTGGGTGTAGCCAGTCATCCACAGACCTCCTTTGGCGTCAAAACAACACAGGTATGGGTGGCGCTGTTGAGCAGCCCAAGATGGCTGCCTAGCTCTTTGGCTCCGTGTGGCCTCGGCAGTTATCCGTAAGCATCTGCGGTTCATCGAGCCCCTGACGGCTATAAATTGGGGAAATTGCAGCTTGCCGTCTTCACTCTGTATCCTGTGAGTTTGGCCAGGATCCGTACATCAGAGGACTGCCTGTGGCTGTGGCTGGCCGTGGGGGGGTGCCGGCCCTGGCATATACTGAAGCGCCTGCCCTCCTGCTGCAGGCTCCCCGTGGCCGCGACTGGCGGTGCGGCTGCGTGTGGAAGCCCAAACGCATCGGCTGCTGGCCTGCGGCGGGCAGCTGAGGCCCCGCACGCATGTGAGGAGCCGCCCTCCCATCATCCATCGACGAGGTCGCTGAGAGGGGGAGCAGTGACCGGGGCCTGCGCTGGAGCACGCCCCGGGTCCCCCCCGCTATCTCCTACATCGGAGCTCTTACCTCTGGCCGTGTCTGGGCCGCTTCCGGGGACCGTGGGGCTGTGGGTGCCCGACCCTGGCGGACCAGGTGAGGAGGTTGGGGGTGGCGCTCCCCGCTCCCTGTTAGTGCAGCCACGGCCACGAATATATGTTTAACATCCGCTGATCCTCGCGGGGAGGAAGGCGTAATCCTGCTTCGGCTCCGTTGTCGGTTGCTGTGCCCGGCCGCTTCGGGCCCGCCCGCCTGGGGGGGGGCCCATGTGCACCATCCACCGCTCGACGCTCTACTGGGCCTGCTGTTGGGCCCCTGCTGGTGCGGCAGCCCCTCATCCCTCGGCACTTTACCATCGGATTGATCCTCTGGGAGCGGGCGCGCCTGCATCGACGTGGGATCATATTTCTTACAACGTGGCTCATTGTACCATAACTATTGGAATCCTGCCACTCAGCACTCACACTTGACGACGGTCACTTGCCTCCACTGGTGCTCTAACCATTGTTGTCACCCTGCGGGCTTGCCTCCACTGCTGCTGCATTTGTCTGGCCCCTGTGAGGTCCCTGCACAACTCCCTCCAACTAGACCCTGGGCGCTCCGACTCCACATACCTGTCTGCGGCCCCTGCTCGCCCTGGGACACACTGTACCATTGCCTGGTGACCAGTCAAGTATCGCAACCCTCCCCAGCCGTCCCCCCCTGTGGACACTGCCTGTAGGTCACCTGCATATCCAATCTCACTCCAGCAATGTCGAACAGATCCAAGGGAGCTGCCAAGCGGGGAGCCATGGACAAGTTTGCCAGGGCCGTCCCGAGGGCCGAGGCGGACCAGACGACATCCTTGCAGGAGGAGCCTGAGGTTGCCCCCCATCCTACTGCACAGTTGCCAGACCTCACTGCACTGATGGAATCAATGGCAAAAAATGTTGCTGCATTCCATGAGAATTAGATGACATTAACGCCAATGTCGCCTCGCTCAGAACTCGAGTGGATCAGGCGGGAAATAGGATCACGGAGGCTGAAGATAGGATCTCTACACATGAAGATGCAATACATATGCTACAGGACACGGTTGCATCTCTGTCACGTGACATGAAAAACGTGAAAGCCAAATGCGAGGATTTGGAGTCGCGCTCTCGCAGGAATAACCTGCGCATTATTGGGGTTCCTGAAAATGCCCTCAAGGGGCGCATGGAAGACGCTGTCGAAGGCCTACTCAAAGATCTCCTGGGAAACCCGGCCTTGTCACCGTACTTCACGATTGAACGAGCTCATCACGCTTTGTCCCCACGCCCCGGGCCGGGCGACATCCCTAGGCCCATCATAGCCAGGATCCTCAATGATCGCGACAGAGACCTCATCCTTCAACCTGGCACGCGAGAAGGGTGACTTACGCTTGGAGGCCCACACTATCAGGATCTTCCCTGATTTCTCTGTCGGAGTGCAGCAAGAGAGACGACAATTCCTTGGCGTCAAGAAACAGCCATCTTGTTCCCTGTACGACTCAAGATCACCCATAACGGCAAGCTGTTCTTCTTTACTGTCCCTGATGAGGCGGTGAAGTTTATCGAGGCACAGATCCCACTCCCTAATCCTGAAGCGGACCGCGCCAACAACGTATGATCATGCTCTTTCATGCTTGATGATGCCCATCTCTATCTGGTAATCCTTTTTTTCTCAACGCGATGATGGCAACAACGCTCTCTACTCAGCAAATATAGATCCCTGCTACGGGCGACCTGGATGCCGGCCCTGCTTCTAAACTGGAGACATTCACCATCACCATTCCCCAGGGCCGGTGGCTGGTTACTTGCCCTGACCACTCCTACATCCGCATCCTATCGGGGATAGATACTGGATCCGTCCATCGCAGAAACCTATCCTGGGCGGCATAGGCTGTCCGTCTCTACGTTCAAGATGCCGACCACACTGCAACAGCGCACCTCACTGCAGTTGCAATGTTCTTGTTTATTTTCACCTGGTTACCACTTTATTTGGGCCCCGGTTGGGCCATGGAAGAGGCACACCCACGTTGGGTGCTGCCCACCGACTGCTGCTTGATTGATGGCATTGGCCTAGCCAAGGCCACCTGGGCTTGGGGAATTGTTGGCACCTGTATTGGGGGTGGAGGGGGTCTACACTGCAAGTTGGGGTGGGCAGTGAGGGCGGGGGGTAGTAAAGTGGGGAATTGTTTTAACGAAAACGGCATGGAAGAAGGGTGCATGTTTGCAATGCAATATGCTTACACTGCAGTTGAATGCACGATACTGAACAGTAATGATTATCGCAGCTGGGATGTTCCATAATACCGCCCTATGTCCCTTAACATCATGACGTGGGATGTCCAGGGGTTGAGTAACTTCACCAAAGCACGGAGAATAACTGCATATGCCCAGAGGCACGGAGTTAAAATACTCCTCCTGCAAGAAACACATGCCCTTGGGCGACTATCGACATGTCTTGCCCCAAGTTGGGGCACCACCAGATACTACACAAAATATTTTACTCAGTCCAGAGGAGTGCTTACCCTGGTCCACAAGTCAGTACAGTTCTTGCTGCGCACCAGTCACATTGACCCTGAGGGCAGATATGTAATACTCCATTGTCTACTTGCTAACAAGGAATGCCTCCTTGTGAACACATATGCCCCCAATTTTAACGCTCCAGACTTCTTTGACGCAATCACCTCCATACCTGTGAAATATGTCGGGGTTCCAATCATATGGGGGGTGACATGAATCTGATTTTAGAGCTTGACAAATCTGGGACTGCCCGAAGGGCCATCTCATGCGCGGCCAATAGACTATGCACGCACATGGACGCGCTAGGTCTTAGAGACGTATGGAGAGTTCTCCACCCTCAGGTGAGAGAGCATACCTTCTACTCCTCAGTACATGATAGCTTATCTAGGATAGACCTGTTTCTCATATCGAGCAAAATGGTAGGCAAGGCCATAGATACACAGATACTGCCACGCACACTTTCGGACGACTCCCCAGTGATGCTACGAATTGCACTGGGACTCGACCAGCCTTCCCGCCCATCCTGGTGATTCAAATCTGAGGCCCTCCAAGATATCGTTTTCAAAGCTGAAATCCTGGCCGATATCACCACCTTTTTTAAAAGTAATAACAGACAGGACACATCCAATGGGGTTCGGTGGGAGGCGTTCTAGGTCTTCATCATGGGGATGTTTATCTCCAGGGAAGCTGGGGTCCTCAAAGCCATTAGAAATAGCTTGCAGCAGTCGGAGGTGAAGCTAAAAGACCTCGAAAAGCAGTACGCCTCTGTCCCCTCCCCGACCACACTGGCACAAATTAGATCAGAACTGGAAACGTTCGAGGCCCATGCCCGGAGGGAGATTCAATACCATGCCCGTCCCATGGCGGCCCGGAAATATGGTGAAGGGGACAGACCGGGGAGGACGTTGGCCAGACTGGTCCACGCAGAGGGTGGCAGAACGCGCATAGACTGCATCAAAGACGCATCCGGTGCGCTGGGCTGGTCTGACCAACACATCCTTGAAACTTTTACAACATTCTACACAACCCTACACGGCCCCCAACAAGAACATAGCCCACAAGACACAGACCTTCTCCTCGACCATATCCCCATGACCCTCCTCTCCCGCGCTACCAGAGATAGCCCGTTCACTCTTGACGAGATAACTGCAGCTATATCGAGCTCCCCGAAGGGCAAAGCACCTGGCCCAGATGGTCTCACTTGGGAGTTTTATCAGGAGTATGTAGCCATCCTTGCACCCAGACTCCTCGAAGTCTGGAATGCATCGCTGGAACTGGTTACTCTGCCCCAGTCTTTAGGCAAGGCTGTTATAATTGTACTCCCCAAACCGGGTAAGCCACTTGACGGATGCAGGTCCTACAGACCCCTGTCTTTAATCAACACCGACACGAAAATCTTTGCTAAGATTATTGCAAGCAGGTTCCTCCCCATAATGACCCACTTAGCTCACCCTGACCAGAGCGGATTCGTCCCCGGTAGGTCCACAGCCCTCAACATCCGCCGGCTGGTCAACGTCATGTCCAGGATTGACCCCAACGCCAACGCAGTAGCAGTCACCCTTGATGCCCAGAAGGCATTCAACATGGTGTCGTGGCAGTATATGTGGGCGGTACTCCACAAAATGGGAATCGGCCCTCGAATGATATCATATATCAAGCTAGTATACACAGACCCGGTAGCCATAGTCCTTGTCAACTCTAAAGTTTCATCCCCCTTCGCGCTCCACAGAGGTACTCGCCAGGGTTGGCCGGTCTCCCCAATACTCTTTGCGCTTGCTATCGAACCTATGGCTGACAGCGTCAGGGACAAGCACACACGAAAGGGCATACGCCTGTGAGACACCCCGGAGATAATCTCGTTGTACGCGGATGACGTACTCCTCTATATCAGAGACCCTGCTGCTCATCTAGACCCTGTCTTGCATGACGTAACGAAAATAGGCACGTTCTCGGGCTTCATGATCTATTATACCAAATCCGATATTTTCCCACTCACGGTGGCAACCCCCCAACCAGAATGCGAATTTCCCCTCAGCTGGTCACCCGAGGGTATCAGAAACCTCGGGGTTTAGGTATCCCTCACTAAACCATCACTGCTAGCTGACAACTACGTGGCTGCGGCGCAGCTAGTGGAGGCCCGACTGTCGAAATGGCGCAGTCTGCCGCTTTCAATATCAGGCAAACTGTCCCTAATCAAAATGATCATTGTCCCTAAACTGCTTTACATCTTCGTGAACGTGCCGATCTGGCCCGGGAGGCGATACTTCATGGACCTACACACGGCATGCACCCAGTTTCTGTGGCACTCTGGTGCGGTGCGTAAGAAGTGGCAGCAAATTACCCTTCCTTACGAGAGGGGTGGCTTCACTGCCCCAGACTTCGCCAAGTACTGGACTGCCGCACAAGCTCAACACGCCTCTCACTGGTATACATTTACGGATCCTCCCCCACATGTTAAACTCGAGAAACTGGCAGGTGAGGAAGTTAACATTCTCTCCCTCATTCTTCATCACACATTCCATACAGATGCCCCTGCTTACCCTGTAGCAGCTACAGTCACAGCTTGGAAACGATTACTGCAGGCACACACTAGCCACCACCCATACTACAAATGCCTGCCCATCTGGAAGTTCCCGGGCCTCAGCCCTACCCATGACAAACTCCTAATGAGACACTGGGACGACCTGGGCTACTAAGCACTGACCGACCTATACCCCGGAGGGAAGTTCATCACCCCGCAGACATGGCGACCCGGGCATCCGACTCGGCACTGGAATTGCTGCAGTACTTCAGGTTAAGGGCAGCAATTCGCACCTGGTGGCCCTTCTATCCCGACGAACCCCCAGACTTGCCCGAAATCCAATATATAGCTAACTCAGCGGGGGCCAGGGGCATAACATCATAGTTTTACAAAATGCAGATGGCTAACCCTGATGATACAAAGCAGACGGCACGTGACATGAGGAAGGGTGAACTGGGCGTACCCCTTTCAGATACACTGTGGAGGAAGATGTGCATACACACACGTAAAACCTTCCTAAATGCCAGATATAGATGTATGCAATACAAGCTCCTGAATCGCCTATACTACACGCCACACAGGGTGGGAAGGTTTACACACGGGCAGGCTCATGTATGCCCTAGATGTAAATCCATTGAGGCTGATCACATACACAAGTTCTGGTCTTGTGAAGCACTGGAAAGCCGTCATGGAGGCCCTATCTGAGATAACGACGACCCATATATCTCCCGCGCCCCTCGCTGTCCTGTTTGGAGTATGGGACGAGCCAGAGGCTAGGAAGATGGCAACATTTTTGAATGTCGCTACTATGGTAGGCAAAAAATGCATCTTGCAGTGTTGGAAGCGCCGCTCCCCCCCATCGTTTGAGATGTGGCTAAAGGCCCTTACTTGGACTCAAACGTGCAAAGAGGGTTACATTAACACCCTCCCACTGACCTCCCATCCCAAGAATGTATGGACAGAGTTTTGTAGTTATCTGAATAGCAAGGAGGATATCAAACTTGTATCATCACCCCCCCCAATGTAGTACTCTCGGCTACCCCGTAAATGTGCTGAATGGTGAAACCAGGGGCGTACCCCCCTAACTGGCATCCTCAAAATGTGAATTGTCGTGCATTTGACTGCAATATTATCTGTTCTGTGCACTGTGTTGTTGATCTGTACCCTCTCTATGGTTTGTTTGGATGGTCACGATGGAACCGCCTGATCAGTCGCAGAGGGTGGCTATGCCCCCTTGATTACCACGTTCGGTCTTGAGGTCCATAGCCTTTCCAGTCTATAAGATAGTACAATTTGGACCAAACTATCTTGGTGTCCATGATATGTTTGACTTCAAATTCTGGTTCCCCCACTATTATTTCAGGGTCCGGTGGAGTATCAATCCGTGTACCCGGTTCATTGGTTTTATAAAGGAGACATGAAACACAGGATGGATCTGCATGTGAGATGGCAATTCTAACTTCATGGCAGCAGGATTAATCATAGCTCTGATAGAGTAGGGTCCCAAGTATCGAGGCCGGAAGGCTTGTGGCCCTTAAGAGGAATTGTTTCTGACTTGATAGTTTGGAGCTTCCTTTCTGTGGTGATCTGCAAACTGCTTTTGTTTTTCTTTAGCTCTGGCCAGATGTTCTGCTGCTTCCTTAAGAACCTGGGTGATGGTTTTACGTAACATCGTTATAACTGGCATTTCCAATGATTCAGGTGGATCAAAGATGGATGTTTGTGGATGTCATCTGTACACAATATAAAATGGAGTTTGCCCCGTACTGGTGTGGATGGAGTTGTTGTACACATATTCTGCTATCCAAAGTATGTCTTTCCAGGCATCCTCGGTTTGTTGCAGCATACATCTTATGAGTCTGGTTGGTCCATTCGGTCTGGCCATCGGTTTGGGGATGATGACTGGTGTATAGTTGAAGGTCGATTTTGGCAATTTTGCAGCATTTTCTCCAAAAGGTGGAGACAAAGTCCCTCGATCAGAAATTAGTACTGATGGAAATCCATGAAGTCGATCAATCTGTTCCAGAAATACCGTAGCCAGAGTGTATGCAGTAGGTAGACATTTCAGAGGAATAAAATGGGCCATTTTAGAGAACAGATCTACAATGACCAAAATGGTGTTGTATCCATTGCAGGGGGGAAGTTCTGTAATAAAATCCAATGACAAAGTATGCCATGGTGCTGGGGGTACTGATAAAGGTCGCAGTAGACCTGCCGGACTTTGTTTTTGAGGTTTGTGTTGTGCGCAGACACCACAGGTTGCAATGAATTGGGCAATGTCTTTCGCCAAGTCGGCCACCAGTTATTTTTTCTTACTTTAGCTAGGGTTTTTGTTATTCCTGGGCGTTCTTCTACTAAAGAATCGTGATAGTTGGCTATGATTTGGTTCTGTAGATTTTTATCTGGAACGTACAGCCGTCCTTGAAAGTATGGCAAATTGTTCACAATGGTATGTCGATCTCCCTTCGATAACCAGTCTTGTTGTGATGTGTGATTCATAGAATATTGTAGGTTAGATTTTAAGTCGTCTAAAGAGGTGGTTGCTGTGATCGTGTTTAGGATCCCTCCTTCCAGGATGATGGCCACAGGGTCTGGCGTAATGAAGGCCTCCTCTTTCTCACTCATACGTGACAGGGCGTCTGCTTTGCCATTGCGAACTCCAGGTCTGTAGGTAATTACAAAATCGTATTCTGCGAAGAAGAGGGCCCAGTGGAGTTGGTGTGAGGATTGTGCTTTGGTGGTTTTTAAGTATTGTAAATTGCGATGATCTGTGATGACGGTAACTGTATGTCTAGCTCTGAGAAGATAATGCCTCCATGCCTTGAAGGCTGCCTTGATAGCTAGTAATTCTTTATCAGTAATGGCATAGTTTACTTTGGGGGCAGAGAACTTACGAGACCAGAATGCCACAGGGTGCAGCTGTCCTGTTTCGGGGTCTCGTTGTGGCAGGACTGCTCCCATTGCTATGTTGGATGCATCAGTTTCAACCACGTATGGTAGTTGTGGTCGAGGATGTTGTAATACTGGTGCGGTGGTAAAAGCTTGCTTTAGTTTCAGGAAGGCTTCTTCTGCCTCTGCAGACCTATGAAAATGTTTATTCTTCTGCAGCAAGGAGGTCATTGGATGGACAATCTGAGAGAATCTGGGAATAAACTGACGATAAAAGTTGGCGAATCGGAGCACACTCTGTGCTCTCTTTGTGGATGTCAGTGAAGGCCAATGGAGAATGGCGTCTACTTTGCGCATGTCCATAGGTACGCCCCGTGGTGTGAGAACAAAGCTGAAGAATTCTATCTCTGTCACATGAAAGAAGCACTTCTCCAGTTTGGCATATAACTGGTGATGTCGAAGCCTCTTTAAAACTGCTCGAACATGACCGACATGCTCTTCCTGGTTGGTTGAGTAGAGGAGAATGTCATCAATGTAAACAAGTCCATCGACGTCCAATAGTTTGCGAAGCATGTCGTTCATGAAGAATTGGAACGCCACCGGGGCATTACATAGTCCAAAGTGCATGACCTGGTATTCAAAAAGACCATATTTTGCACAAAAGGCAGTCTTTCACTTGTCTCCTTTTTTGACTCTTACCAGATGATAGGCCCCTCGCAAGTCTAGTTTTGTGTAAATCTGGGCGTGTTTGACTTGATCCAGTAGCTCGGGGATGAGTGGCAACGGATACCATTTTTTTACTGTGATCTGGTTAAGTGCCCTATAGTCAATGCAAGTTCTTAAGTCTCCCTCCTTTTTGGGCACAAAAAACAGGGGCGATGAAGCAGGGGACTTGGATGGGCAGATGAAGCCGTTTGCCAGATACTGGTCTAAGCATATTCTTAAATGCTGGTTTTCCTGTTCTGTTAAGGCGTAGATCCGGCTACACGGAACTTGGGCCCCAGGTACGAGATCGATTTGACAGTCATACGGCTTGTGCTGTGGTAGGACATTCACTTGCTCCTTTTGAAAAACATCTTGGTAATCCAGATATTCGGGTGGTAACGAACTTGCGAGGCCCAGTACAGTTGTTTTCCCTGCTCCTGGGTCGGTGAAATCATTCAATGGGAATCCTTTGTTGTAACAGGTGTCGGCACAGTCTTTTGGAAAGGCCAGATCTCTTTTACGCCAGCCAATCTTAGGGTTGTTGGTCTCCAGCCAAGGCATTCCCAATATCATATGGAACTGAGGAGCACTGATGAGATCGAAGGTGACGTCTTCTTGGTGACCGTCCTGACACAGAAGCGTAACCAACTCGGTGTAGTGCGTTACTGGGCCGGATGATAGCTGAGATCCATCAACTGCTGTAACATATTCTGAGATTTGCTTCTGTCGGACACAAGGCCAATCCGGGTAGCTAGATCTTGGTCAATGTAATTTCCCACAGCTCCACCATCAATATAGGATTCCAAGGCATGTATTTTTGATGGTTGTTTGTGGTTTACCAAGAGCACAGGGATGACTAGGTGTGAGGTCTGTGTTGGTTCCTTTTTACCGCTTGACAAGTGGACCCCTACGCTTGCCAGGCGTTGGAGTTTCCCGAGTCCCGTTGTTCTTCTTCTTCGCCTTTGTCAGTTGCTCCTACTGTTTTCCTGGGTGGTTTCACGGGGCATTCTCGGAGAAAATGGCCTGCTTTACCACAGTATAAACAAAGTTGTTGCTGTCTCCTTTTCTCCCTTTCTGCCTTGGGGATAGGACTCTGCAAACCCCCAATCTGCATAGGTTCTGAATGATCGTGTGGCCTGGTTTGATTTTCACGGGATCGTACGTAGACCGACCGCCCTTCTGCTTTTGCTCGGCCAATTTTCCGATTCTGTAATCTGTGATCGAGCTGCACTGTCAGGTCAATGTACTCTGCACAACCATCCGGGGGATTTACTACTTGGGCTAAAACGTCCTTAAATTCTTCTTGTAACCCTTGATAAAAGAGCATAGTCCTCTTCTCCTCTGGTCAATTTGTCTGGGTTATAAGGCAATTGAAGTTGGAGATGTAGTTTAATAAGTCTTGGTTACCTTGCCGGAGTGACAACAGTTCGTTGTCTAAAGCTTGTCCTTGGGTATGTCTTGCAAACAGTTTCTCCATTTCACGCTGAAAACCTCCAAAATCCCGAAGTAAAGGATCATCTTGGTTGACCAAAGGTAATGACCAGTCCGCCGCACTACCTCCCAAATATGACAGCACAAATGCCACTCTACATTGCTCGTTGGGGAATGCCCCAGGTCTGCACAGAAAATGTAGGCGGCATTGGTTCATAAAAAAGGGCATACTTATTTGGGTTGCGTGTGAAACGTTCGGGCGGGGCCAGGGGAATCGCCCTTGGAAGAACCACCTGTACTGGCGTTGACTGTGCAGGTGTAGCAGAAGGGGTTAATCCTGGTTGTGGGGTTTGACCAGCTTGTGCTTGAAGCATGTGTCTTGCTAGTTCATCAGTTTGTTCACGATTCACTATAAGAGCCCTTCTTAAGGCATTGGTTTCCGGTCTTGAGGCATGAATCTCAGCCCGTAATTCACCCAGTAATTGGGCCAACTGGTCCATCTCTGAAGTTTGCATTATGCCCAGGTGGGGATTCGAAGAGGCTTTGCGTTCTGTTACGCTCACCTGGTCTCCGCGCGGGCGTTGTGCATGGTTGCAGCCCTCCAAGGGATTAGTTTGCCCTCATCTGGCTTCTCCCTCTGCGCTTGCACAGTTACTGCGGTAGTGCTGCTCAAGACTACTCCTATATAAATGTACAGGAGGCGTAAGTATGCCAGTCTGTGACCCGAGTTCCACTCCAGACCCCTTCCACTCAGGGTGTAGGTCCCGTAGGTTGCGCTGCCCATAGAGCGCTCACCTGCTTACCTTGAATGATGAGCTCTCCGCCCTGCTACTTCCGGCAGGGGCGCTTGCTTAACTAGGACCAAGTTCCTTCACTGGTCCCTCTGTGTGGCTGTCCAGTCCAGCTGTGACTAATCCACTTCTCTCCAGGTGAGTGTTTTTTGTTTGTATAGTCCGTTTTGCTTTCAACCTGCTTTACAGTGTTTGTTTTGTCTGTTCTGGCAATGTTGTTCGTTCTTTCCTCAATGTCTCTCTTTTGCTCTTTCCAGCCAGAGCGAATAAGGAATGAGTTCACGATGGCCCGGCAACAGGTGAGTGACTTCTGAGGATGCGCGCGTGGTCCCAATGCGGCGCAACACCCAGCTGCTGAGTTTCAATTGTCTAACCTTGACTTTCTGCTTATTTACAGGGCCTGACTCCGTGGACGATGGACGCAACGTTTATTGATGAGCGCAGAGCCGGAATCAGGGTCGCTGGTTTCCTGAAGGTGAGTATGTCAATGCGATGCGATGATAAACACTGAAACACTGGCTTCTAGAAGGTGAGTAGGCAGATGCGATGAGATGGTGATCGTTGGCTTCCAGAAGACGAGTATGCAGATGCGATGAGATGGTGATCGCTGGCTTCCAGAAGGTGAGTATGCAGATGCGGCAAGATGGTGAACGCTGGCTTTCAGAAGGTAAGTAAGCCTGTCCAAGCGGTGGTGAGCGACACGTTGCATGAAGATGCAAAGTAACGCGAAGCATGGATCAGTGTGAGGGCGGGGCTTATATAGCGCTGGGCTGTTTAGCCTCGCCCTCGAGTAGCCTGGCTGGGCACGCCCTCCCACATCTAAAACTAGATGCACGTGCGGAGTCGGCCGGGAACATTCCCAATGATCTAGATGCGCGTGTGGTCCCAATGCGGCATGACCCCCAGCTGCTGAGTTTCAATTGTCTAACGTTGTCTTTCTGCTTCTTTACAGGGCCCGACTGCGTGGACGGTGGACGCAGCGTTGGATGATGAGCACGGCACTGAAATCAGGGTCGCTGGTTTCCTGAAGGTGAGTATGTTAATGCGAAGATGAACGCTGGCTTCCAGAAGGTGAGTATGCAGATGCGATGAGATGGTGATCGCTGGCTTCCAGAAGGTGAGTATGCAGATGCGATGAGATGGTGATCGCTGCTTTCCAGAAGGTGAGTATGCAGATGCGATGAGATGGTGATCGCTGGCTTCCAGAAGGTCAGTATGAAGATGCGATGAGATGGTGATCGCTGGCTTCCAGAAGGTGAGTTTGCAGATGCGGCGAGATGGTGAACGCTGGCTTTCAGAAGGTAAGTAGGCTGGTCCGAGCGGTGGTGAGCGTCGCGTTGCATGAAGATGCAAAGTAACGCGAAGCATGGATCAGTGTGAGGGCGGGGCTTACATAGCCCTGGGCTATTTAGCCTCGCCATCAAGTAGCCTGCCTGGGCACGCCCTGCCACACGTAATAATAGATGCACGTGCGGAGTGGGCCTGGAACGTTCCCAATTATGTGGTCTTCTTCATGAGCCTGGCGCCCCAGAGGCACCAGGACAAAATTCACCTGGCTCCATGTTGTGCCCCATAAGGGGCTCTGGAGTGCCCCATACAAGGGCAGATGGGCAACAACTGTGTCCCTGCCTGAGTGGCCATGACACTGAGACATGGTTCACGGCCAGCACTGTCACAAGCTTTGACACTCTCCTCCCTGACGGATACAAGATCCTCTCCGCGCCCAGGTCCAACCGTTCCAGAGGGGGTGTAGCCATGATCTTCCCTGAGTGGATACCTGCCTCTGTCATTCCTACGCAGGCCTACTCCTCTTTCGAATGCCTCGTCTGCAGGCTCTATCCCTCTTCTAGCCATTCCCTTACTGTGGCTACTATCTATCGGCCACCTGGTCAGATCTTCTCCTTCCTCTCCGAGTGGGTGGACCTCTCCTCTTCCCTCCTGGTCTCGACCAGTCAACTCCTCCTTCTTGGAGACTTCAAATTCCATATGGATGCTCTCTGTCCTTCCTCTGGACTGTCCTTCCTTGGACTCTTCCGCAACCTTTGCGACTCTCACTCACAACTCTCCCCTCTGGTCCGACTCACTCTGCAGGTCACACTCTGGATGCTCCGATCTCCTCCGACCTTCTCCTTTCTAGCCCTCTAACCACTCCTCTCTCTTGGAGTGATCAAGTTCTCCTTTCCTCCCATCTCACCCTCTCTACCCCTCAGGCCAAGCCAATTCCAGCACTGCCACCCACCTTCTCGGTCATCCGACCCATGAAGCACGTGTCAGTTGAGGCTTTCGCTGCCACTTTCTCGTCCCTCCTACCCCTCTGGCTGACTCACACCCTGACACAGCCCTTTCCATGCTCCACTCTGCTATATCTGATCCTCTCGATGTTCTTGCCCCTGTCATGAGGATCCGCCTGAAGCCCAAAGCCAAGTGCAACTCTTGGTAAAACTCAGACCTCGTCACCCTTAAACGCAAGTGCAGGGTGACTGAGAGGAAATGGCGTGCTTCTGGTACATCCTTTGACAAACTGGCCTGCCGCCTGCTCCAAAGGCAATACCGGCTCTCTGTCCTCACCAAGAAGAGAGCCCACATCCAAGCCTGCGTCTCTGCGGCTTCCAACAAACTCGCTGAACTCTTTAAAATCTGAAAGGAACTGGCCAATCCTGCTGCATTCTCTACCTCCCCAGTCCCTTCCCGGGCCCTCTGCATGGCTCTGGCTTCTCATTTCATCTCTAAAACTCAGGACATCCTGTCCTCTCTCTCTCTTCATCTCCCCTCCTCCCTCGACAAATTCCTGGAAAGGCTGGCCATCTCCCAGCTTAATCTTCACACTGAATCTGTTGGTTGTCTCCATGACCATCAGTCTGGCTTCCGAGCTGCCAGTAGCATGGAAACTGCTCTCCTGAACATCCATGAAGACTTGCTCTCCAACCTTGACCCCAACACCGCCTGTATCCTCATCTTACTTGATCTCTCTTCTGCCTTTGATATGGTCAACCATGCCATCCTGCTCAATCGTCTCCGTGATAACCTGGGCATCACCGTCAGGCCCTGGCGTGGTTGACTTCTTTCCTCTCTGACTGAACCTCCCAGGTTCAACTTGGGTTCTTCCTCTCCTTCATCTCTATCTCTACCTGTGGTGTTCCCCAGGGGTCTAACCTCTCTCCCTGGCTGTTTAACCAATACCTGGCACTTCTTGCCCACCGCATTGCAGCACTCTTCCCCAATTTCCAGTGCTATGTGGATGACACTCAGCTCATTTTCAGGCTACCCTCAGCCACCTCTTCTTCCTCTCTCATCTCTGACTGTCTCTCCACCATCCAGGAGTGGTGTACTGCCAATGATATCTGCCTTAATGCCAGTAAGACTGAGATTCTCCTCATCGGTACACCCGCCCCCTCCTTTCCTGTCTCTCTCTGGTCGGCCTCTCTTTGCCCTCTTCCTGCGCCCACCTTTGAGGCCAAAAACCTTGGGGTTATCATTGACTCCACACTCTCCTTCTCTCCTCACATCTCTGACGTCTCTAAGAAGTCACACTACCAGCTACACCTCCTCAGAGGTATTCTTCCTTTCCTCTCCTTCCCCCAGAAGCTCACTGTCTCCAGAGCTCTAGTTCTCTCTAGGATGGACTACTGCAACAGCCTCTTTCTAAATCTGCCTGCCTCTACTCTCCGCCCTCTGCAACTTATTCAGAACAGGATTGCGAGACTTGTTCTTGGCCTCAAGTCCTGGGATTGTATCTCTCGAGGACTGAAATCCCTGCACTGGCTCCCAGTGGCTGCGAGGATTACGTTCAAAACCCTCTGCATTGTCCATAAGGCATTCTGGGGCCTCAATACCTTCAACTCCTCTTCCTAAATATATTCCTTCTCGAGCTCTTTGCTCATCCGCCTCCAACTCCCTCAGGGTCAGTCGCTTCTCCAAGCAACGAGTTGGTGGAGATCTCTCTCTTCGGGTGGGGCCGCCCTCTGGAACAGCCTCCCTGCCTCACTGAAAGTTGAGGAGAACCATCTCTGGTTCCGGAAGCACCTCAAAACCTTTCTCTTTGCTTCCGCTTTTTCTCTTCCTCTCCTCTGCTGAACCCCTGGCTGAAACTGCACTGATTACCTGGCCACCCGCTGATCTCGGGCCCAGGTCCCCTCTACCGCCAGTCGCACTCCTACCCTACCTTCCTGGCAACCCCTGCACTCTGGACTGTCACTGTATCCCTTCAGTCCCTCTACCAGCACTTGACACCGGATGTCTGCACTTACCCTTGCACTTGCCACCAGTTGGTATACTTACTATGTTATTAGTCTATTATCCTGTGTACTGCATTCTCCCCTCCCCCTCTCCCTTGCACTTTCCCCCTTCCCCCTCCCATGCACTTGCGCAATCTGAATGACACCTGGCCTAGTAGGATCGCTGTTTGTCTTCCCTCTGTTCCCACTCCCTTGCCTCGTCGCGCCTTGAAATACTTGTGCATAGGCGCATTATAAATGCCATATCATATCATTGTGCAACTGAAACACTTGTGTTAGTGGCACATTATAAAATGCCCAACCAACTTAACCAGTCCCCTCCGCTCCCCTGATCCACTCCCGGTATGTCAATGTCTACTTGTGCTCATTAGCAAGAAATGTCCTCTAATATGGCTGAGTTGTTGTGTGCCTCTACCTCTCTCCCTCAATACTTGTCACACATGTGCATTACTGTCAGTTCGTTATCCATGTACCCCCTTCTGCCCCCCCTGCTTTCTCTCACTATCTGTTAATGCACTTAAACTCACAGAAATGTTGACAGGTTTAGTATGCTTATTATTATTGTATATCATTCGGGATTCTCCAAGGCCTTATGAATGATTGTATCCCATGACACCCTCCCCCGTCTTGGAGTGCTTTGAAGAACTTGTTTTGTGTCTAAGCACTTTATAAATAAACAATACCATACCATACCAGGGGATACTCCCTCGCTCATCCACTCCAAGGGTTGGGATCCAAGAGCGATGGCCCTCCCCTGGCCACCTGAACAAAGGATCCCCGGGAATAGCCTGGGAGAAATGCCTCAGGTTTCTAACATACCCTTCCCCTATAAGAACAGCTACCCGCTGTAGGGCTATTTGTTGAATGTGTTTTTCCCAGAGGTTGTTTCCAATGATTCATTCCCCTCTTAATCAGTGTTTCATTATAAAGGATAAGAGAACCTAATAGTTCAACCTTATTTTACCTACTTGTTCTCTTCTAACAAGTATTCTCTGTTAAGGTTGTGGTAGGTCTGATTTTATTAAGGGGGCAATATCGTGCCACATGACCTACTTCCCCAAAGGGATAACGAGTTTTAAATCTGGTACTGAAGACTGTCAATTTGCCCTTATTTGATAGACGTGGTTTTAAGTCCTGGATCTCAGTTTTGTAGGACAAGCGTGAGTCTTTTTGGGTAAGGAGGATATCTGCAGTTTCGATTAAGGAGCTACTTTCTGGGGTTTCCTGGGGGTCACTTTCTATACCAAATTCATCCGCCTCCTCAAAGAAGTGATAGTGGTTTTTGCCCTTCTTTTCCTCCATAGAAAATTCTGTTTCTCTATTCTCATCCTCTAGGTCTTTAGGGTGTCCCAAGATCTGGTTTTCATTCTCTGAGGGGACTGTTGGCTTGGCATAACTATCAACCTGATTATAGGTACTATCCTCTGGCATTGTTATGGGAAATGTATTAAACTTTGGTGTATAGAAATGTTGGGGGGAAGTAGAGGAACGATTTTCCTTTCCTATTCTGTTGTTCTCGTGGGCATACATTTTCTGTTCCTCAGGGTTCTTAGGGCTAAGCTCCATGATATGTCCCCAATTTCCACAAAACCAGCTGTATTCTAAACTGAGAGATCCCTCCTCACCTGAAAAATGGTTCACAAATTCAGGGGATGATTCTTTCCTTCCTTGTTTCCCTGGGGAAATATAGGGGGTTTTGTTTTGTAGAGCTTTTTGTTTTACCCCTGGTATTGGGAAGATAGATTCCGATAAGCAAGGGGGTTGCTAAAAGGGTACCTGGTTTGATGTACCGAAAAAGGTTTCTCCATGTCCTTTTCCTTCAGATGGTAAAATACATTTTTAGGGGGCTGATCATGTCTTTGTTCTATCTTGCGTCTCTCAATTTATCCATCCCATGGAGTTTCAAAGAGTAAATCGCCCTGGAGCAAGAGTGAAATTTAAAATAATAAATCTCAATTCCACCCCACAGGAGAGCGAAGATGTTCAACCATTCGTGGTGGTAGAGTAAAACATAGAGAGCCCAGTTAGGAGGATGTTCTATTTGTAAGTTTAGGGACATTAACATCTTGTCCTTTCCTAGTATCCAGCAATCTTCGGGGAAAAATAGGTGACGCCCTTCTACGTCCTTCCTTTCAGGGGAAATTGCTTGTGGGTTTAAGGGATGGAAAATGACCGCCGTTCTAAAGGTGTAACCTTTGTGAGACTGGATAACTTCAGTAGAGAAGGGTCTGGGATTATGGAGGGAGGTTGTGTTCGTTTCCTTACAATTTATGTTGGGGAGGGAACTGGTTTTTGAAGGGTCTCTGATCTGATGGGATCCCCAACTTGTCTCAGTTGAGTCATATCCCACTACTGACACCATAGGTAAGGAACTCATGGTATCAACAGTAAGACAGACACAAGTGACCACAGTTCAAGGGTGTTTATTGAACTTCAATTGGGTTTAAAAAACGCCTATGTGATCCTAAATCTAAAGATGGGAGTGAGCTACGACCATCAAATAATAATAATGCAGGAGGAATACCATGTCTCACCCGAGGGCATGTCTCCCATAGTTCCCAAGGACTGCATGTCCTGGTCATCCTCTCTCGCTCGTCCGCTCCAGGGTTGGTATCCAAGAGGATGGCCCTCTCCTGGCCACCGGAACAAAGGACCCCAGGAATAGCCTGTGATAAACACCTCAGGTTTCTCACATATGTAATGACCAGGTACCACCTTTGGCAAATCTAACCCCTAGATAATCGTAATATGGAACTTGCTCCAATTCCACCCCTTCAATTTTTATGGTGCATGCACAAGGTTTGGTTTTTGGTGGTCTAAAAACCATGACCTTTGTTTAGATTTATTTAGCTTCAAACCAAGGTGAAAGCAGTTAGTAACAAAGCATTGTAAGCTAGGCATGAGCCCCATTGGGGAAGTTGCCAATAATACGTCACCGTCCGCAAAGATGAATGCTGTAATAACATAATTTCTGATTTTAGGATGGTCAGGAACACTGTTA
Organism: Ambystoma mexicanum; assembly: GCF_040938575.1. Lineage (NCBI taxonomy): Eukaryota > Metazoa > Chordata > Amphibia > Caudata > Ambystomatidae > Ambystoma > Ambystoma mexicanum. The sequence goes on from NW_027182322.1 coordinate 8,991,210, forward strand.
ATACACTCTTCTTGTGAGGCCAAAATAAAGTAATTAATAAAAAGAGAAAACAAAAGTGGCGCAGGTACACAGCCTCGGCATACACCTCTGTTTACCTTCAATTCTTCGGTGCATTCGCCAACTATTCCCCACATTACTACTGCTGCGTTGTTGCTATGCAGTTGCTTAATTGCACATACCAACTCTACTGGTACAACCTGCTTGATCAGGACCCGCCATAATAGATCCCTAGAGACCGAATCAAATTCAGTCTGGAGGTCCACAAACACTTTGTAAACATGCATTCTCTTTAGACCTGTGTATTTTTGAAGCACCAAAAACAGCAGAAAACACTAGTCCACTGTGCCTACCCCTGTATGAAAGCCTGTCTGTAGGTGGAAGACTAGATTGTTTGAGCTCACCCATAGTTGCAAGTGATATAAAATCACTTTAGTGTATAATTTACCCATTCCATCGAGCAACAAAATCGGCCTATAATTACTTGGTAATCCTTTATCACCTTTTGTGTATATGGGCATGATCAAGGCCTTGCTCCAGGATTCGGAGGCTTGCTTTAGCTCAACAATTGACATAAATAGCTTTAGCAGAACGGGTGCCCAAATAGCTAGTTCATCTTTCATTACATCAACTGAGAACCCATCGGGCCAGGGGCTTTATGGCTTTTTCTGTTCATAATTCCATGTTTCATTTCGTCCACTGATATTACAATAGTAAAACCAGTGCTCTCCAAGTCCTCCAACATATCTCCCGTTGTACTTGTTTCCACCAAAATCTGACCACAGCTATACAGCCCTGCAAAGTGTGACAACCAATCTTCAGGTGGGACAACAGGATGAAGCCTGTTATCATACCTGTTCTTGTTATCCGAGACGAGAGACCAAAATGTTTAGGAGTCTCGCATAATAGCTGCCTCCTTAAATTTATCCCACGTTAGACTATAATAACCTTTTTTTCACATTATGTTTGCCTATATGAATTTCTACAGGAGCGAAATTCAGCCTTGTCTAAATTAACATATTTGGCAAGACAGCGAATCAATGCTCTCTTTGATGCTCTACAAGCATCATCATACCAGGGGGAGCTTTCTTTCATCTTCCCTTTTGTTGCACCTGACGGTTTAATAAAGTAAGGACCTAGTCCCTTTACTACATGATCATATGAAGACATAATATCCCTCTTACCAGAATGAACCTCACAAATTTTGATAATATCATCCAAGGCGTTGCAGTAAATGGATGGTTTTACACCTGCAGATACTATATGATCCCACTTAACTGCACGCCTACCATTTCCCGTAATCATAAATGGAGCAGATCACTCCCGTTGGGCGGCCAAATTACCGCCAATCTTAACACTAATTGTAGGGGTTTATGGTCCCTGTATCTTTGGTCCACAATAGTAAACTCCTCTACAAGTTCCCAGTCTTGTAACGGAACAAGGATATAGTCAATCCTCGGGGAACAGTTGGTTCCAAAAAACACATGGGGTACCCTTTGCTCCTTCCATTACACGCCTGCAAATCTAATTTATACAAAACTCCAGCAGTCTCCAAGACATATTTATGAGCCTGTTTAGGGAGGGTTGCCACTAACATGGGCATATCCCACTCACAATCAATCTTGTCCCAAAGTCCCTTAAGCTCTCTTAAAGGTTCGAATTGGAGGTTGAGATCACCCCTAACTACAATATGCTCCTTGTCTAGTAAAATCGAGTCCCAGGATGCTATACGCTCCTGGAGTAATAGGATCGTTCCCATGGGGCCATTTCCATTTGGCCTATTGTACAAGTTAAATATAAGTAAAATGGGACCCTCGTTATTTTTAATTGGAGGTTTGGGGTGCTGTCTTGAGATAATTCACCAACCCATCATAAATCAATGGCTATTACAATGAGGACCCCACTTCCCCACAGGGTCTCTCCTTGATGCCCTTGAGTGCCACCGTATTATATGATTTAAGCCCCTGTATATCAATTCTAGAAAGATCCCATGTTTCCTGATTGCAGATGATCTCACACCCCTGAATCAGTTAACATCATCCTGGGTCCTTTAAATGCCTTTTAATACCTGTGGCGTTCAAGGAAAGTTTGTTCATTCCCCTAGACCTTGCTATTATCACCAGCGAGAGTGCAACCGGGGTCAGGGAAATAGGGAGTCAGCCAACCTCCTCCAGATCTACCTCCCAATCAGTCACCTGTGTAAACCGAACAGAGCCCCCTCCGCTGGTTCTCAATGGTTCCATGATCCACAGGGCATCCCCCTGTTGTCCACCATAGGGGGATGACCTCAAAGAGATGTGTGTCTCCCTAAGAGGATAGGATTTTGCTTCTATGGCTAAAAGCCCCTGTGTCAACAGCTCGTCCCTGGTTGCCAGTCATTTGGTCGAAAGAAATTGGTCGACCAGACAAATGGTCGAACCAATTTGATCGAAAACCAAATGGTCGAATTTTTTTATTTTTTTATTTTAACCCTTTTTTTTTTTTTTTGGGGGGGTCCCCCCCAACCCCCTTTTTTCTCTAAAAACCCCTTTTTTAAATAAACGAAAACCCAAAAAATAAATATATAAATAAAAAAAAAAATTCGACCATTTGGTTTTCGACCAAATTGCGTCGACCAAATTGCAGTCGACCAGTTTTTTTTCGACGAGTTGACGGGACACCCTCGTCCCTTAATGGTAGTTGGATGTTATTACATTTTCCATGCGACATAGCACCCCTGGTACAGTGGACAATATCATCTTTTAAGACAGAGGTGCAACCCCTGACATGTTGTATCCAGTAGATGCTTTAGTTTGTAAAAATGGCCTCAGTCTCATATGATCCATTCCCCAATTTCGGGGCGGTATGCATAAAAATGGCATCTGTTGGTCCCAACATGTTCACTAATAGGGTGAGAAGTTTCACATTGGGAGCCACCATTTGGGGTCCATACACCAAGCCGGTAGCAGATGTCGAGTAGCTGATGCAGCCTGGCGGATCCACACGTAAGTGACACCCAAGGTTCTCAAATTCCGACTCACAGAATTTAGATTCTCAGCACTCTTCTATTGGGATATCTCATTACCGTAAGCCACACACACATTACTTTTCACTCTATGGAGGACCAAATCTATTGCAGGTGGTGTCTATTTCTCACCCAGGGCAAACTGATTATTATCCTGTGATACAGAGGTGTCTTTAGAAATCTTAAGTGACTGGGGCCCGTGTGCATGCACTGAATTTAATTACCTAATTGGTCACAACATTTTCAAATTGCCAATCTCAAAAAAGGTAGCAGGCGCTCCTCTCCAGAAAGAGCATGGCATGATAACCTGTTCTGATATGAGAGTTTGCAGCACACGCTTTTTGCTCACTGTACCTTTCACAGATGGGAAATGTCATCATGCCGCACGCTCATGTGGTCACGTGACACTGTCTGAAAAGTCTGCGATGATGTCAGATGTTCGCGGTAGTGGAAAAAGTTGCAAAAAGTCCATAGAACTATTTTAAAAAATGATGCTACAATGTGGGAAATGGCAGAGTTTTAAGGTGAAACTTTGTAAATTGCAAAAAATGTTGCGATATTGGGTTAAGTATGATATTAGTAAGTTGTAGAAAATTTGCATGCTCTGGTAAAAACCCATCAAATTCACTGAAAACAATTTGTTAAAGGGATGTTATGGTCAAGTTGCACTAATAAAAACCTATGAAATTCAATGAAAAGAAAGGGACGTTATGGTTACAAGTGAAACCGAATAACCTCAGAAATTCACCAGTTATGGTAAAATAAGCAACCATAACTCTCACCACCACCGTCCACTGCTAAGGCTAACATCCAGGACATCAAAGATGGCATCACGAATGTCATTGATGACATCACATTTGAAATTAATTTTGATGAAAAGTCTCTACAAGGGGTTGTGTTTATATTGTTGGTAACAAGATGTCAGGGGTCATCAGGAGACCTATCATGAACTACTTAATCTATTGAAGAATGTACTCCTCTATACAAAACATTATACTGGAGTATTGTTGTTAATACAGGAACCTAATCATACAAAAACATAGGCAATGGCTGCAGCATGCACCATAGAAATACAATAATAAACTAAACTAATATTTATGATCTTGTAATTTTGGATAGTATAATAATGAATGCTAGTTTATCAGAGTTTTGAGTACTAGCTAACAATTCAAGACTTACTACACACTTGTGCTAGTACAAACAATACATATGAAGACCCACAATGCATTCAAATCAGAGGCACATACAGGGAAACTAAAGTAAGGAAGAAAGAAACAGCATCACCAGAAAATGTTAATAACATTAAGGTTCATCTTCATGTACACAAATGAATTGTGTGTTTTATTGCCCCATGTATGTGCACCATGAGCTGAGACCAAACCCTAAGAAATGTACTTTAAGAGCATACAACAAGGTTAATGTCTAGATATATACCACCTTTTGATGAAAACTCTCCCCTCAAAGTTGGAAAAAATCACAGAACAGGTTATCATGCCATGCTCTTTCTGGAGAGGAGCGCCTGCTACCTTTTCTGAAATATTTGCAAGGAACTTGGGGTTGTTCACCCTGAGTTACATGGGGGAACCCAGATGTGGACTCCCTGCTCTCTGTGCTCAGAGAGGCACAGCTCCACCTCAATGATGAGGCCCAACAAGGCTGAAACACGTGTATGGGGTTGCTGTTGGTACTCTTGTTCACAAGGGAATTGCCATAGCATTTCGGTGCTGGACTGCCCATGTGGGCGGGACAAAGACTGATATGCAAATGGATATTTCCCATTCGTGAAAGGTACAGTGAGTAAAAAGCGATGGCTGCAAACTCTCATCTCAAAGTAGGAAAAAACCACAGAACAGGTTATCATGCCATTTTCTTTCTGGAGAGGAGCGCCTGCTACCTTTTATGAAATACCTACAATCAAGAACTGAAACCAACACAGACCGGTAAAGAACAGTAACACATCGCTGTATACCACCTTTGAAAACTGTGTACAGTCAAAAATTCGAAAATTATATTGTGAATCTCACAATTTTAAAATCACCAATGAGAAAAAGAATGTTGGCAAAGGGAATGTGTGTTAGTTGGAATCGGTCATAAAAAATGAGTAAATGGTCAAAAGAGGGCTAGAGGATTAAAAGCGGAAAAGGTTGAGTGGTCTGACGGGATTATGAAAAAAGGGCAACCATAATTCTCAAAAAAGATATAACGAAATCAAGGGCAAATATAGCCTGTTCTAATTAAAGGGCAATTCGAAGTTATGGCATATAACCTTACAAACATCCAAATGGCTCTGTGATCCAATGGATCAGGTGCTGGACTTTTAGACTGACTACAGAGTCAATTGGGAAATAAATCGGTCCGGGGCACCAAAATAAAAGTGTCGCACATTCATGAATTGCAGTTTGTGACACTTTACTATTAACTGTTTGAATAGTATGTGGACCACATTTTGTGTGGACTTCAGCTTATTATAGTGGTTATAACCAGTGGTCGAAGGGAGCGGGAGCGGTCGGGAGCGGTGCTCCTCTACTTTTTTAAATTAAGTTTTACTGTTCCTATACTTTTGTTTTAAAAAGAAACTGTTCCGGAATGGTTTTGTTTAGAAATAAAAGTGTGGGAAGAAGTTGAACCTTTCACTTTCAGTGTACTACAGTGAATGTTCCCTTAAACAGCAGGTGAATGTGTTTGGGGGTTTGTATTGTGTGTGGGAGGGGGCGTGGTGATGGGGTTTGTGGGGAGCAGGGGCAGGCAAGCAGGGAACATAGTTCCACTACTTCTTTTCATCCACTTCGACCACTGGTTATAACTACCAGCTGCACAGCACGTCAAGCCATTAAATTGATCAACGTGGGCCTGTAGTGGCCTGCTGCCTTTTGCCATATTAACCAGTCACATAGAGCCTGTCACCTGCAGTAACTTATTGCAAGCATATGGCAGTTAATGAGCCTTATTTCATCCATATTTCAACTCATTTGCATTTGGTGAGGTTCACCCCCTACCCTCAGTTCTCACAGCTAGTCATATGACCCTCTATGGAAGTCAAAGGGCTCTAACCCACAATTAACAGCAACACCTGATTTCACCCACCTTTCAGCCTTGCCAGATATCTGGCAAAATCCGAAGTGATTTCAGTCTCATGGCTTAAGGCCATTTCTTTTCATTCCAATCCGGGAAATACAGTTTGAACATGTTAACAAGTTTTTCGGCCAGTGGCTATAGAAGACTCAGTAGTGTGCTTTAGGCAGATGACTTAAAACACTGTCACTGCCAGGACTGTGCGATAGTACCTGGGACTGGGCCACCTGTCTTCTACCTGGAAATACAGGCAGAGGTATAGATGCAGCACAGGAAACGCATGCAGTACAAATAAGTACCTATGGTTTACATGTTCATTCAGATAAGCAGATCCAGGCGAACGTCATAAGGAACGTCCGATTCATTGTTTAAGGCAGAAGAACAAAAGTGATCCGAGATATATAAAAACCTATTAACATAAGCTACTTAACTAAAACATGTCCTTCAAATAAAACATGGAGATTCTCCCACTTAATAAAATTTACCACAACTTTGGCTACTACAAAAGCCCCCCCCCACACCTCCCCAGTCAGCTAAATCCAAGAATACCGATAAATAGAATACGATTTTCATACACGAATGGAAAATACCATTAACAGGCATCGTCTCCTAACGTCCTGTCTTTTTATCATAGTATAATATAAAGGTTGTATGCATGAACAAAATAAAACATGACAAGGAACGCTACATTTAATGTTTAAAAAGTTGTTAAAATGAAGAAAGAACTCTTAAAAAAAACAAGTGTGCCTCCCCGTCGGGGAATGTCTCCCGCGCGACAGGCTGGGATACTGACCACTATACTAACGAGGATCTGGCTGTAGTAGCTCTCTGAGTAAGTCCTTTTAAAAAAAGTTCCAATATTTTCAGGTCTACTCTTCTGTTTCAATGTTTATTTTATTCTAGAGAAATATGATCGCCTGAAGTTACCCAGCCCCATTGGATGCTTTCTGGCAAGTCTGCCTCACTCAATCTGAGCACTGACACTGGGTATCGTGTAGTCTCATGACAGTGTCACCATTTTAAACTGGAAAAAACTAATCTGATCGTAACTTGTCATGTGCTATTGGATACTAAATAGGAGTTCTGCTGATCTATTTCAGCATCCGTTGTCCCATTCTAACATGACGGGCAGTCTAGTACCGTGCAGCTTAAAGCTTGCTGCCGAGATAACAAAGCATTGCAAAGCCAACATGTTTAGCCATCGTTGGTGGAAGGAATAAGCAGTGGGCGACACAGTCACCTGCAAATTTTGCTTTCTTGCATTACTATTGAATGTAAGCAGAGCGTGGCGCTGCAGCAGGCGTCCTGGGCTTCGGTGCTTATGGGTAATCTGCTGTCTCAGCGTCCGCAGTGGGTGCACGCATGCGCAATTTCACATCCGCTTGGCAGCTGAGAGGCTGGCTCCAAAACTGGTAGTGACTTTTGTAGGGGAGGACTGGCCGCGAGGCCCTCCTCACCTGCAGCCTTCTCCCCAGGTGAGGACCATGACTCGGTGGCCGTCCCCTCATGCCACCCGGGCCCAGGTGGAGGAGGGGTCACCCGCCGACGACATTGCCCACACATATCCGTTCCCTGCATATACCAAAATTCAGTTAGGCCTAGAAGCCATCTTGTTTAGCAAACATGGCGTGAGTTCAGCACACTGTAACGAGGCCCCCACCTTTGGAGGGCCTTTCATGCATCTCCGCCGCCGCAGTAGCCCTGGTAGATCCGCTGCGAGCGCGTTCCCATGAGAAAGTCGGGTATGAGCTAACCCGAGATGCTAACACTGTAACATTTTATCGTTCACAATGTAATATTGCACCCCGCATGACCTGGTCCGCGAGGCCGGGGTGACGGGAAAAAAGCTGAAGCATCACTATCTGAAGAAAGTAGAAAATAATTCAAGTATTGGTATCAACGAACTACCTCTGTTTAAACAGATCCTGTAAACTGTGAATAAACCATAAAGATGTAACGTTACATGATACCACCCCAGGTCTGGACTAGTGCTGCTATAACCACAGAGAAAGATGTCGACCAAATGTATAGCCTTTATCTGTATAAGTGTTCTTACAATTTTATGTAGAAACCTGAACTCATATATGTTTTCTTAATCACCTAAAGCAGCGAGCATCAATTTCTGTAGGCCATAACCTAGAACTACCTCGTGTAACGTCTAATGTACATAAAATAATCACACCATGTAGTAAATATAATGTTAGGTAACGAAAAGGTACTCGGACCGACTGTATTAAAGAAATGTGTAACGAAATTGAAATATATATGTGTGTTTAAATAACATCAAAATAAGGCGGAACATTATAAAAGTTCTGCATTCAAAAGTTAGCAACGCACGAGGAAAAAACCTTTGTGAATATATGCAAGGCCATTCTCCCTCCCACCCTACCAAGCCTGCCAGATAAAGAAGCTAAGGCCTGTGCCGCGCTCCCTCACCTCCCCCAACCAAGCTGGAGCCGCTTCAGAGAGTCAGAGGCCCCGGTACCGCACCCAAGGCCACAGCCCGCCACCTGTGTTATTTACAGCACGGTAATAAACCCACGTTTAAATCCACTGATCTACCAGCACCCTCTCGTAAATTCCACAACCCCCCCTAGACCACCCCAAGAATCATGACCCCGTGCAAAGACGACCCCCATCACTGGGACAAGACACAGAGACCCATTTATATAATAACTTCTAACGCGGCAGACAGACATGTATCATTCGGCTCAGGCCCCAGAGCCCAGCCCCTCGACCTAAAATACCGGTCAATAGGACACAGGTAAATCTCACCCCAACCGACAACCACCGGACCTCTCACGAGGTGCATTCCTCATGTGTTGCGTTTATTTTATAAGACAAACTGCTGAGCGATTTATTGATGAACTTAGATGTCGTTTCTTGAATAACTGCAGTGTGCATGGCCTAGGGCAAACGAGTCAGGAAAGGTATTCATCTTTGTCACAGGCTGCCCCAGCATACCAACACCGCTCGGATGACCTCAAGCTGGCCTGCCAGGCCCAACCCAACCCACGAGGCTGACCAGTGACGTCCTCACGCCAAGACCAACCACACTGCAGCAACACCTATAGTTAGTCGACGCCACCCAATCCCAATTAACTTGTGCCCCCTATAGTGTGTAGGTTCTGATGACGTTTTTTGTATTAGAAATACGCCTGTCTTTGCTATTGTCAGACAGAGCGCTCTCGGAGGTTGCAGAGTTCTTTGCATGCCCTATTCTTTGGATAAACTCCCACTTACGCTCACCCGCACTCTGTCTTGGTCTTATTCCCACTACGGGAGAGTCCCTTATTGTCTCTCATTGCGGGGAGGATCGTGCTGAAATTGGGGGCGCTTCCTTTCAGTGGTGACCCCGATAGCGTGATATCTCCAAATTATTTTTCCTAACTCCTTTTTAACGACCCCCTTGTGGCACGAGAATCTCCGGTCGAGAAGGGATACGCACGGTGAGCCGGCTCCGGGAGGCTGCCCGCCAACGGCGACCGGCACAATAAGAAGTGCGCACTCAATGAGAAAGGGTACGGGATCCCGATTGGAAAAAATCCCCTTTGAGTGCCGCTCGCCGGAGCCAGGGGCTGACCGTTGAGTTACCGGTGACACTGCCTGGACGGACCCAGTTTCGGAGACTATCGGTTCAAGACGGGCACGTGAGTACTGAGTGCGAGCGATCGTAAAGGGGAAGGGAGGGGAAATTGTGAACAGAAGAACGGGGACAGGTAGAGGAGAAGAATAACGGGGGTCTACTAAAGACGGGTCTTGAAACTTTCTTTATCTTTTCTTTGAATATGGCCATTAGGAGTAAGAAATAAGTGAAGTGGTAGAAGTGACGGAAACCTAGCTCCGAAAGGGGGTGGAAGGCGGCGCCGCATAGTGCTATCTAAACTAGTACTGGGAATATATGAAGAAGTAAGAAATAAGTTATTGGTGTCTGGCAAAGGGAGACACCGGGAATATTTTTTAGTGATTGCTACTCTCTCTATTTCTTTTTTCCATTCCACGGGGCAGGGGGAGAAAGCGAAAAGGGTATAAGGTAAATATACTCGTAGAAGAACTATAAAATAGGGAGCACATTTGTAGGAGAGGGGATTAAGTAGTGGCACGTACAGACGTGAATATAGTAACCTTAGCAGAAAAACAGGGACAGCTGGCCAGGGAGGAAAGGGAGAAAAAAAAAGACGAGGTGTGAGTGGAAAAGCATTGTGAAGGGTGCGCGCACCGTGTGAGTGTTGGAGACGACCGGTTGACCGCGAGGTGGCGCCAGAGAGTGTTGACCATAACTAGTACTTGATCAGTTGCAAGCGGAATCACATGAGAGTGTATGGGAATGGGAAGGAGATGAGCTATGGTGAGTGAGAAAGGATTTGCGCAGTGAATAAAATTGGGTGATAATTTTTGAGACGTCCGCTCTTGTCTGTGCCATAAAGGTATACATACACATATCTACACCTAACTAAAAGTAAAGAAGGTGGACACGGCTGTGTTAGTGATTTAGAGGATGGGGGCCGAAACTCCCTTGTCACACATTTGTAAGAGCTTACCGGGATACGCTGAACGAATAAATAAATATCACGATCAATGGGTAACAGAATTGAAAGGGGAGGGTCTGCCCCAGATTTGGCCCGAGGGAGGGTCTTTTGACAAAAGCGTTCTTGATATGGTACGAGCATGCATTAGCCTCAAGTATAAGGGGAAACAATGGCAAAATAGGAAGGAGATATTAGACCTCTGGAGATTGTTTGAGGAAGTACCCCCACCCAAAGCTCCGGCACCAAATATTGATCTACCTTCCACCACAGATAATCCACTGATGATTCCAAGAGAGGAAAAGGAACAGCTACGTACAGAACAACCTGCGGAGGTGATTAGTTTGTACCCGATATTGCCTAAACCAGCCCCCGCAGCAGGATATAGCGACCCTACTTATGTGCCTCCCCCCACAACTGGTACACCACAAAGACCAACAGCCCCCCCGCCATACGAAAGCACCAGAGAGCGCGCCCAGGGAAGCACACAGAGGGTGGATATAGAGAAGCTAACGAGTGACTTAGAGTCGAGGCTTACTGTGGCAAGGGATGAACTCTCAAGAATAAAAGACATATGTGAGCGCACGGCGTGCGCCCCTACACAATCAGGACGCACGTCTAGAGCGTCGAGCGAAAGTAGACAAATTGAGGAAGGATGGAAAAAGGGGGAAATACTGTTCAGAATTGAGGAAGAGCCGACACGAATAATAGAGGTAGGAGCAGTAGAAGGGAGCATTGGTGATGTATCACGAGAGAGAGGGATCAGAGAGGACTTGTTATGTGATGTCAGAGGAGGGTTGGATGAGAGTGATAGGTTGAGTATGGCAGTAGGAGGGGAAAGCGAGGAGGTGGACGGTGCATGTTCGCTAGGGACTATAGACGACGAATGGATGGGACGACTAAGAAATAGGGTGGGGAAGATGGCGTCATTGGAGTCAGCAGCGACTAAGGAAAGGGAGGGTGCAACCGCAAAAGGGAAGTTACAACTTCCATTGATACACAGAGGGGGGGGGAGACCAAACTATATACCATGGGCTCAGATGGATAAGGCTAATTTAATGAAATTATTGCCCCAGCTGTCAGGAGGGGCGAGCAAGTGGATATATGCATTTGAGAAACATACCGCCGGCATACCGTTGGCAGTAGGCGATGTGAAAAGCCTACTAGTAACCGCAGTAGGAGATCAAGCGGACAGAGTATGGGCTAAGGCTGGTTTCCCGGCCGTGACGTTGGACTGCGATCGCCATGATGGGGCTTCCTTTAATACAGTACGAGCAAGGGTGTGGGACGCACTGCGGGAGACATTCCCAGATACCCCTGATTTACAGTCAGTAATGCAATGTACAATGAATGACGGGGAGGATGCTATGGATTACATTCTCCGGGTGCAGGAGATGTGGAGAGCGGAAACGGGCACGCCCTGGCACCAATCCACATCTCTATTTTATTTTATCATTAAGAGAGGGCTCCCAAAAGAGGTGCAGAAGGCACTCGATAAAATAGCGGGCGTTGAGGCAAAGGGGTGGCCAGAGATCCAAAGTATAATAGTGCACCATTGCAAAAGGATCAAAGAGAGAGAGAGGGAAGTAGCACAGAAAAGGTTGGCAGACGAGGCGAAGTTGGTACAATCAAAACTGGTGAAGGTTGCAGCAGCGGTAGCAGGGCTCCCACTCATGAGGGAGGGAGACGAAGGAGAGGAGGGGCAAATAGCAATACAAGGAAGAATAGCAGCAAATTGGGCAGGACAAGGACAACGACAGTGGACTGAGCAGGAGCAGAACGGAGGTCCAACGTGGCAAGAGTGGGCCCCAAGAGGGGGAAGAGGTGGGTACAGGGGCCGAAGAGGAGGACAAGGGTATGGAGGAATGGGAGGAAATGGGTGGCAGGGTCCCAGAGGTCCACAGGGGAGCTGCTGGAATTGTGGGAGATGGGGGCACTACTCAAGAGAGTGCAGGAGCAGACAAAACAACGGGTTCCAGGAGACAGAACAGTACGGTCACCCCCACCCAGGAAGCCCCTAGGGCCTCCCCATGGGACAATACCAACAACCAGAAAATGTAGGACAAAGAAGTAATGCACAACTACACGGACATCAGTACAGAACACAAAACCACCCACAGAATAATGACAATATGCAATACACGCCAGGTAACACTTTCGCCACAGTAGCTAACGGAGCGCCTGCTCCCGCACCTTACAGCGGGGTGTCAGTAGTTTCGGGGAACATTTTTGATCAAGGGGGGGCAATGAGACACCCCGCATAGGACAGCCCACAGAGAGCACTTGCGTGTCCAGTACTATCTACGACCCACAATGCATCAGAGGAACCATTGATAGGAGCGCAGATAGGAGACAAGCAGTTCATATTCATGGTGGATTCGGGAGCGGAGAAATCATGCATTAGAGAGGGCCGGTTCCCGTTATCTAATAGAACGTTAGAGACGCAGGGGTTCTCTGGGGCTGTAATTGAAGTTCCTTACACAGAGGCATTGGATGTGACAGTGGGGGGTAAAACAGTGAAAGCACCCTTACTGTACTATGAACACTCTCCCATTAATTTGCTGGGGAGAGATCTCTTAAGCAAACTAAATATGACAATATCATTCACAGGGAGCGGTATCGTATGTTCGACGCCAGGCATATGCCCCCTCCGCATATTAGCAGTAATACACGGCCACACAATCATGCAAGAGATCAGAGGGTTACCAAGAAACGAGGAGATGTTTGTTGAGGGCATGAGAACATTGGCTCTCATAGTACCAGAACTAAAAAGGATGGATTGGAGGATTCCAGCCGAATTCCTCTTCCGCCCCATAGCAAGCCCCGACACTGCTCCCGGGTCAGTGCTATCGTTGGATTTACACGCAGTACACGTGTCAGCAAACAGAATATGTGTGATTGGCGTTGACATGGAAGGATGTGAGTGGCGGACAGTACTGTGTACAAATGCAAATATCCCACTGAGGGAGCTCTCGGACGAGGAGCTATTTTCTGACACTGAGACAGATGGCGAAATAGTGATGGAACTAGCAATGCCGTGTGACATTGTAGTTACAGCCAGAAAAACTCAAGTTGAATTAATGGCAGTAGTAGGAGCACCACATGCATTTTTTGATGACGACATGAGGTTAGTGCCCACTAACATATGGACAAATGGCCCCCATGATGTGGGGTTATTACATGGGGTTCAGCCTGTGGTAATAAAACTGAAACCGGGAGCAATTCTACCCCGGGTAAAACAATATCCATTGTCACGCGAAGCAGAAGAAGGGATCAGAGAGACACTAGATGCACTGCTAGCACAAGGAATAATAGTGCCCTCAAACTCCCCATGCAACACATGCATTTACCCGATTAAAAAGGCGAAGGGAGGTTCATGGAGGATGATACAAGATTTACGCCCACTCAATGATGTGATTCAGAAGGAGTTCCCTTTAGTACCGAACCCGGCGACAATACTGTGCAACATTCCGAAAACGGCATCCCACTTCACAGTTATTGACTTAAAAAATGCATTTTTCTCGATTCCCTTAGCAGAAGAGAGCAGGTACTTAACAGCGTTTACACTAGGGGGGAGGAGGTTCGAACACTGCAGACTACCACAAGGATATTGCGAGAGCCCAAGCATATTCAACAGGGTACTACATGAAGATCTGGGGAATTTGTCTGTAGAAAGCACAGTGATTCAGTACGTTGATGATTTATTGATCTGTGCACAAACTGAGGAAGAGTGTAGAAGGGACTCAATAACACTCCTGACATTATTGGCCAATAAAGGGTACAAGGTGGACAAGGGGAAGTTACAATACTGTCTGACAGAGGTCCTATACTTGGGACAGCTGATATCAAAGGATGGCAAGCGGATCATACCAGACAGGGCACAGGCGATTAGAGCAGTTGGGGAGCCCAAAACAGTAAAAGAGATGCAGAAATTTCTGGGTATGTGCAACTATTGCCGAGCATGGATATTGGATTATGCAGCATACACAAGGCCCTTGTTACAGGCACTAAAAGAGGCACAGCAGGAAAACAAACACATAGAATGGACAGAAGAGATGAACACAGCATTTAACTCACTAAAAGAGCTGATATCAAGCGCTCCAGTACTGGCAAATCCAGATTATGGGCGCGAATTCTTCTTATTTTCACACTGCAAAGGAACACTGATGACAGCAGTACTGACACAAAAGACATCGTTAGGGCACAAACCACTGGCTTACTATAGTGGCACCCTAGACGCAGTAATGCAAGGTCATTTCGCGTGCGAGCAATCCCTAGCTGCAGCCGCGTTCGCGATTGAGAAAAGTGCCACGATAGTGATGGGCTGTCCTGTGACACTGTTTGTGGAACACTCACTCTTTGCAATATTAGAGCGATCAAAGAGCACATTGACGACACAGCGCGCCACAGCATATGAAATAATACTGTCCAGCGCAAACATCCACATAGTAAGATGTAAAACAGTGAACCCGGCCACATTCATCACAGAGGCGTGCACCGTAGAGGACATGCAGAACCACAACTGCGCTACGTACACAGGTGACGAAGGTCAGGATCAAGTGATTTTTGAGAATGCCCTGAACGAGGGAGAGGTGTATTTCGTGGACGGGTCAGCATCAATAGACATGGAGACAGGAGAGAAACATGTGGGTATGGCAGTTGTACGATTAGAGGAAGATGAATACGAGACACTAGTGCAACACCGCCTCCCATCACACTATTCAGCCCAAGCAGCAGAACTAATAGCGCTAATAGAAGCATTGCATGCCGCCAAGGGGTGCGCAGTGACAATATATACCGACTCAGCATACATGACAACAACAGTACACGGCGGGTTGGCACGGTGGGGGCGGAGAGGGTTTCGACGAGCAGATGGAACACCGGTTCAGCATGCAGAATTATTGAAAGAACTGATTGAGGCCCTGCAAGACCCCACGGCAGTGGCCATCGTAAAATGCCAAGCCCACACCACAAATACAGATTTTATATCTTTGGGGAACGCAGCAGCAGACGCCGCTGCCAAAGAAGCTTCGTATTTACAGAAAGGTGAAGTAGGAGAGTACATGTTGCACCACACAGCAAGCCAAGAGGTCCCCACAGGATACAACATGATGCCCACACAGGAAATAATAGAGCTGCAAGAGGGAGCTAGTGCAGAAGAAAAATTGCTGTGGACTAAGAGGGGATGCAGCAAATCGCCGACTGATTTATTGTGGCGACAAAAAAGTTCAGGAAAAGCGGTAATGCCAGTTACATTGTTAGAAATAGCATTTCAACAACTACACTTTCCCGCACATAACGCAAAGCAACACATAATGGCGGACATACAAGAAGATTGGTTTGCACCTTGCCTCCATGAACACATCACAAGGCTGGCTTTAGAATGCACGACATGTCAGATTTACAACTCAGGTATGACATTGCGCACACTGAGAGGAACGATACCAAAACCAAATGGCCCATTCAGAGAGCTCCACATTGATTATGTAGACATGGGAGAAAGATGTAACAGGGCTCGCTACATGATTGTGGTTGTATGTCCATTTTCGAGGTGGGTGGAGGCAGGCCCCTGTGCGCGCCCTGATGCGAAGGGCGCCGCGAAGTTCCTAGTGCGGGAAGTGTTCCCGCGCTGGGGGATTTGCGAAGTTATTCGCTCAGACAACGGCACGCATTTTGTTAATGAACTATTCAAGGAAGTGACTACGCTACTGGGAATAAAGCACAAATTATGTTCGATTTATCATCCTCAAAGTAATGGCGTAGTGGAAAAGATGAACGGTCTGTTAAAAAGCAGATTGTCAAAATTGTGTTTTTCCCTTAAAAAGACCTGGATGTACTGCCTGCCTTTGGCCCTGTTTGAGTTACGAAATCAGCCAAGTAAAGACCACCATTTGTCCCCGCATGAGATCGTCACGGGAAGGAGAATGCACACAGCGCATTCGCCTCTCCGTGAACGTTCTGATGCACACAGAAGTGCAGCGATATTGGGAGAGGAGTTCACAGAGTACTTGAAAAAACTGACACGGGCAGCGCGCGTAATTGCGAAGCAACTAGCCCCCCCCTCTACTAGAGAGGAGGGGAACACAACAGAAACAGAGACACTGCCTGAAAAACCATTACAACTAATGCCTGGTGACCTCATATATGTCAGAAGTTTTGTGCGAAGGTGGAATGCGCCACGTTTCCATGGCCCTTATGAGGTAGTGTTTTGCACACCCACAGCAGTAAAGGTGAAGGGCCTACGATACTGGGTACATTTGACAGACGTACGCAGAGCCTATAGCGCCGTGGAAGGTGAGGTACAGGACGAGGCACAGGCAACTGCGGACAATGAAGTTGTGCAGAATGAATGATGGGAATTTTGTGTGCATTAAGTGATGAACCTTGAACGCGACTGGCGCACGACAAGTGTACTGAAATAAATATGTGTATATATATATATAATTTTTTACAACTTTTGAAGGTTTTTGTGGTTTTTTTTTAGTTTTGGAGAAGTTTTTTTTTCTCTCGACTTTCCTCTTTATATATGAAATAATGTACGGATAGTAATGATTGTAAAGTTACCTTGTCTGTGGACACACCCCCTCCCTCACCCACTCCCATACTTTGTCGAAAAAATGTCACAACGTTATAAATGTTTACATGCTTGTACTTAATGCACTTTTATGTTTCAAACAGGATTTACTATGGCATCGAATGGGCAGCCTGCAACTAATAGATTTGTTAGATTTAGAGAAATGTTAGTAGATAGATTGACATATTCATACGAATGTGGTTTATCAATGTGTGTTATTGTGTTCTTCATCTCAATATTTTGCCTAGTGACATATTGGGTCATAGCGTTCATCTCTACCGAGATGAACGAGGGGGGAGGGGGGAGTAACACCACCCTTGCCCCTGGCACGAATTCAATTACAAGTATGAATATTAAAGAAGGTGATTTTTTGGTCTGGGATGGATCACGCCTTGTATGGGGTTACTACACTGCACCACCCACTGCTGCCCCGTCACAATCAAGATATAAAGATATGGAAAATGACACAATGCCCCTACCGGAAATATATAACAGCCCCACTACCCTTCCCGCCCCGATACAAAACAGCGATTTGTTGTTTATTGAGGAAAATGGAAAAGTAATTACGATGACAGAACACAAGCTCCTATATGAGGAATTGGAAAAGGGGGGTGGGAATGAGAGAGGGGGGCCTATTATTTCACCTATCGAAACTAAAAGGTATAGGAGGGGGGAGAGAAGTAGGCGAAGAAGAGAGACAAGCAGGAGGGGGTATGATGAGTATTATGGGTTAGGATTAGACAAGATGGAAGACCCACGACACCCCCACCAAGCAAATAAATGGTATGCAGATATGAGTACAACAGCTAAACAGACAACCAATGAAAGCTGCTATGTCTGTTCGCTCATCCCCCATGCATCAGGTACACCCAAAGTGTTGTTGCCAAGAGAATTGCCCATTGTGGATGCCCAATGTCTCCTTCATCTCACACTGTGTAGAATAAAGAACACCTTCCAAGCACACGATGTCTCTTTCAAAATGATACAGGACAACAAAACGTGCTATTCAAAAGCGTCTGGAGTGGTCTGTCTTAAAGAACCTTTCTTTGCAATACAAGGGACGCTGTTTTCCGAAAACAAATGGAAAGATGAAGAAGTACTGTGCAAAGCGGAAGCACTGAGAGGTGTCCAACCAGACAAGCTGTGGTGGATGGAAAAAACGTGCTTACCAATATGGAAAGAACACATCTCTAAACTAACATGGGTAACAGCGATGGAGAAACCCTTCAAGCTACAAAGTGAAATACAAAACGAACTATGTTTCAAGGGAGAAGGAAAAGTGGCAATGGGAACGAATAAAAACTGTAACAAAACTCTCACCATCCCAGACATGAAAAAAGGAACAGCAGCACTAATGGACACATACTGGGTATGCGGGAATCAGGCTTACTTGCACCTTCCCCAGGCATGGAGTGGCAGCTGCTCAATGGCCACTTTGCATTCGGCCCTAATGGTGATTCCAGAAAGTCACGTCGACGAAAATAAAAGGACGCAAGGAAACGTGAACAAGGATGCGACGTCTCCCACTGCAGAAGCGCACCTCTATGTCCTGTCCTCCGGAGGGAAAGAAGAGGAGCTATCACGGAACAAGCGAGCATCAAACTACATATCACAAGCATCATCCGATTTATTGGCACAGATCCCAGACAGGTATCGCCTGTTCAGCTCCGTGGAAACATTTTTTGCTTCACTAGTTTCAAGTGTCCAAGCAAGAGCAAATGCAAAATGGCTCCAGATCACACGGTGGGAACTGATTCAGCTGGCCAATGACACTGAAGAAGGGTTCAACATAATAAAGGTGGAACTACGAGCTCTGCGACTAATGACCATGCAGAACAGGTATGTTCTGGACCTGCTAACAGCGATCGATGGAGGTGTTTGCCGAATAATAGGAAGTGCGTGCTGCACGTTCGTACCTTCTGAAGACGCAGAAAATGGGTCCCTGTCCCACGTCATTGAAGCAGTACATAACCTGGGAGAGAAGATGAAGCTAGAAGGTGGGGCTAAAGATAGCTCATGGTTCGACAATATCTTCTCCTGGGTTCCCTCATGGCTTGGAATGGCGATGAAGTTCTTGATACCAGTTGTGGTGGTCCTCCTCGTGGTGTTCTGCCTGTGCCAGGTGGGCCTCCGATGTTGTGCTAACGCAGTCCCTAACGGTGCAATGATGATGGTGACAATGGGCAACTCTGGTGGTACGATTAAGGCGACACAAGAAGTACATGTACAGACAGGAACAGATAACACTCCCAGATACCAGTTAGTGCCTATGTGCCGTGATAAGTACATAGTAGATAAACTATGGCACACCACTATCAAAGAACCCCGAGAGGTGGAACTGGAATGGTATGAGGAGGTCTGGGTAGACTTGGAAGAAACTGGTGACTGTATATATTTAACATGTACACCAGATGAGTATGCTAGGAGAGGTGAGAGCTTGAGGGGGGTATGCAGAGCCTGGATGCCTAGAAAAGGAACACCCGCATGGGATGACGCAGTGATAGAGGAGCAAGAATGTAGAAGATTAGAAGAGCTAAAGAATTCGTTACTTTAGTAACGAAAGGGGGGAAATGTAGGGGAGGACTGGCCGCGAGGCCCTCCTCACCTGCAGCCTTCTCCCCAGGTGAGGACCATGACTCGGTGGCCGTCCCCTCATGCCACCCGGGCCCAGGTGGAGGAGGGGTCACCCGCCGACGACATTGCCCACACATATCCGTTCCCTGCATATACCAAAATTCAGTTAGGCCTAGAAGCCATCTTGTTTAGCAAACATGGCGTGAGTTCAGCACACTGTAACGAGGCCCCCACCTTTGGAGGGCCTTTCATGCATCTCCGCCGCCGCAGTAGCCCTGGTAGATCCGCTGCGAGCGCGTTCCCATGAGAAAGTCGGGTATGAGCTAACCCGAGATGCTAACACTGTAACATTTTATCGTTCACAATGTAATATTGCACCCCGCATGACCTGGTCCGCGAGGCCGGGGTGACGGGAAAAAAGCTGAAGCATCACTATCTGAAGAAAGTAGAAAATAATTCAAGTATTGGTATCAACGAACTACCTCTGTTTAAACAGATCCTGTAAACTGTGAATAAACCATAAAGATGTAACGTTACATGATACCACCCCAGGTCTGGACTAGTGCTGCTATAACCACAGAGAAAGATGTCGACCAAATGTATAGCCTTTATCTGTATAAGTGTTCTTACAATTTTATGTAGAAACCTGAACTCATATATGTTTTCTTAATCACCTAAAGCAGCGAGCATCAATTTCTGTAGGCCATAACCTAGAACTACCTCGTGTAACGTCTAATGTACATAAAATAATCACACCATGTAGTAAATATAATGTTAGGTAACGAAAAGGTACTCGGACCGACTGTATTAAAGAAATGTGTAACGAAATTGAAATATATATGTGTGTTTAAATAACATCAAAATAAGGCGGAACATTATAAAAGTTCTGCATTCAAAAGTTAGCAACGCACGAGGAAAAAACCTTTGTGAATATATGCAAGGCCATTCTCCCTCCCACCCTACCAAGCCTGCCAGATAAAGAAGCTAAGGCCTGTGCCGCGCTCCCTCACCTCCCCCAACCAAGCTGGAGCCGCTTCAGAGAGTCAGAGGCCCCGGTACCGCACCCAAGGCCACAGCCCGCCACCTGTGTTATTTACAGCACGGTAATAAACCCACGTTTAAATCCACTGATCTACCAGCACCCTCTCGTAAATTCCACAACCCCCCCTAGACCACCCCAAGAATCATGACCCCGTGCAAAGACGACCCCCATCACTGGGACAAGACACAGAGACCCATTTATATAATAACTTCTAACGCGGCAGACAGACATGTATCATTCGGCTCAGGCCCCAGAGCCCAGCCCCTCGACCTAAAATACCGGTCAATAGGACACAGGTAAATCTCACCCCAACCGACAACCACCGGACCTCTCACGAGGTGCATTCCTCATGTGTTGCGTTTATTTTATAAGACAAACTGCCCCCAGGCCAAAGGGGCTAGCGTCCACAACAATTTCCGACGGCAAGGCAGGGTCAAAAAATGCCATGGTGTCGTCAGCCGTAGAGTGCACTCTTGATGTCATCAAACGCCGCCTACTCAAGGGGGCCCCAGTGCCAGCTTATTTCCTTCTTTGTGAGGGCCCTCAGAGGCTCCGATCTTGAGGCAAGGTTTTGGATTAAGCGGCCACAGTAAGTTACCATGATGAGGAAACTCCTCACATCAGACACGGACTCCGGTGGTTGTGCTTTCTTGATGTACTGAACTTTCCTTGGGTCTGGCGACACACCCCCCCTCCTTGAAGACAAACCCAAAGAATTCGATGGATGGGCGCAGGAATTCACATTTCTCCCTGTGGAGGGTGAGGCCAAGCGACTGTAGTCTTTCAAGTGTCCTTGCCAGCCTACGCAGGTGGTCGACCTCAGTTCTGGCAAACACTAGGATACCATCATTAATGTTTAAGACGCCCTCCAGGTCAGCGAGGGCGCCCCGGATGATGTTCTGAAACACCTCCGCCGCTGGTGACACACCATAACTGAGTCTCTCATAGTGGTATAGCCCCTGGTGGGTGGTAAATGTAGTAATGTACCTTGATTCCGGGTGTAGGACCACCTGATGGTAGCCAGCCCGGAGATCCAGTTTGGAGAAAAACCGAGCACCCTGCACCTCCCCAATGATGTCGTCAATTGTGGGAGTGAGGTGTCTCTCCCTTTTGATGGCCTTGTTGGGGAGCCTCATGTCGACGCAAATGCGGACGGAATCAGGTTGCTTGGGTTTCCTTGCCACTACAATTGGGGACACCCACGGAGTCGGACCCTCCACCTTCTCGATGATGTCTAAGTTCACGAGATTGTGCAACTCTTTATCCACCTGCTCCTGAAGATGAAAAGGCACCCTCCGATGTTTGAGGGCAATGGGCTGCACCGATTAATCTATCTGAAGCCTCACGGGGTCACCAGCCATCTGTCCAATTCCATTGAACAACGCAGAGTACTTGTCCAGGAGGTCATTGATGTCCTCAAGATACACAGAGAGCATGGTGGCCAGCCTGCTGTCATTGTCCGTCTCCATTGTGGCCCTGAAATACATATCGAGGCGGTCCACCCACTTCTTCCATCTGGGACCCAGACTGGATGGTAGGCCTGAGACATCGAACTCAGAAATGGGCTGCAGAGCCGCCGGGGCCCGTGCTTGGGCCATGACAGGAGGTGGCGGCTGAACAACCGGTTGTGCCGCTGGTAGAGCCTGAGGGAATGGAGCCTGAAGTGGTGCTGGGGCCTGAGGCTGTGCCGGAAGTTGGGGCTCGGCTGGAGGCTGCTGTTGGTCTGCGGGTTGCCCACCGTCCTGGTCACCAGTCCCGTTCATGGGTTAGAGCGCACAGGCATCCCCAGCATGGATCTGTTTCGCTCCTTTATATTTATATTTCCAATTGGGACTACTGTTTCACCTGTCTCCCCATTCCCTGCCTCACAAACTGGCACCCTCATATTACTTGCTACAGAATCAAATAAATCACACCAACCATCCCCTCCTTCGGTAAACTCCTTGAGAAGTTGGTCCTCCCCAACTGATCCTTCATACTGAACTTGTTGGTTGCCTCCATCACCATCAATCTGGATTCCCGGGCATCCAGAGGCACGGAAACTGCTCTCCTGAACACCCATGAAGACATGCTTGCAAACCTTGAGTCTAACTCTACCGCTGTCCTCATCCTCCTCGATCTCTCCTCTGCCTTTGACACGGTCAACCATTCTATCCTCATAAAATGGCTCTGTGATACCCTTGGCATCACAGACCGGGCGCTGGATTGACTAACCTCCTTCTTCACTAACCGCCCCTTCCAGTTGCAGCTGGGCCCTTTCTCCTCCACCACCTCGCTCTACACCTCTGGCATCCCCCATGGTTCTTCAACATCTATCTTGCCCCTCTTGCTCACCTTATCTCCTCCTTCTCTCCTCATTTCCATTATTTTGCTGACGACACACAGCTCTCCTTCAAACTTCCCTCTACTACCTCCTCCTCCTCCTCCTCTCTCATCCCCGATTTTCTGACTGATATTACGCATGCTGTGTTGCCAATGGCCTCTGTCTTAATGCCAGCAAGACAGAGATCGTTCTTATTGGGACATCTGCGCCCTGTTTCCCTCCTACCCTCTGGCCGCCCTCCTTGGGCCCTCTACCCTCTGCATCCCATGAGGCCAAAACCTTGGGGTCATCTTTGACTCATCTCTCGCCTTTACCCCTCACATCTTGGACCTTGCCAACAAGGCCCACTTCCAGCTTCACCTACTCAGAGGCATTCTCCCATTCCTCACCTTCCCCCAGAAGCTCAACGTTTCCAGAGCTCTGGTACGCTCTGGGCTGGACAACTGCAACAGCCTCTTCCTCTCTCAATCTCCCCCATTCCTCCCTTCAACCCCTTGAACTAATCTAGAATAGGGCTGAAAGACTTATCCTTGGCCTCAGGCCCAGTGTCATGATGCCTATCCCCGGGGACCCAGACCAAGTCCAGCAACCCCAGAAGCAGGCATCAAGTTATCCCAAGCAAGCCCAACAACCCCTGCTAGGGGCTATTTGGGTCCAGTCCTGGCGCCTATGGCGCCAGGCTCATATGGAGAGTCAGTCCTGGCGCCATAGGCGCCAGGCTCATAGATTAAAACTTACCTGATGCAGACCATATTGCAAACTTACCTGATGCAGACCATGCTGCAAGAGCTCCAAGCCAAAAGAGGCTTGGAAGGGACTACTTTCCTTAGGGACTATTTTTTTACTCGGGCGGGGCTGGGGAGGAATACTTACCTGGGACTACTTGGGAGGCTATTTAAACCACGCCCGAAGAGCAGCACACGCTTTGCGTTATTCTGCATCCAGCACCGTAACGCTCACCGTGCCTACAAGTCTGCATCCAGCCTTCTGCCACGCCCGCCTCGAGTTTGGAGCTCCTAGAAAAAGGGGAGAAAGAAGGAGAAAAGGTTAGAACAAGAGCAATACCTTTGATCCTTACCTGAATTCCCGATCCATCACGCCTTCGAGCTGGAAGAAAGAAGCTATTTATGCGCATCGCCTCGCCTGCTGCAGCGCCGCGCTGAACTCACCGGCCTTCGCAGCATCTTCACATTCCACCGCATCCTCCTGCATGTTCCCGCCGCATTCCGGCACCTAAGGAGAAGACAAGAACAGCAAGGTGAGCCAAGGGAATACACAGAGGGATATTAGTTACCCCCCCATAGACTTACCTGATTTTACCACCAGGGGCACTATTCCTCTTCACGGGTCGGCACAGCTTCCACTGCATCTTCGCCGAACCCCGGCCCCTAAGGAGAAACAAAAGGAGAGCAAGGTGAAACAAAGGGACTAACAAGGGGAACCCTCCTCATCACAATGGACTTACCTGATTTTACCACCAGAGGTATTATTCCCCGAGACTTCATACTTTCTCTCAGCGCCTGAATACGGGAGAAAGCAACAGGTTACATATTGACATTATTTTATCGAACTGTGTTGGAAAATACAAATCCTTACCAGAATACTACCGGTTGCCACGAGGAACTCTTCATTAGGGTCAAGCTGCAACCTGCAAGGAATCGGACAAGAGGGAATCTCGGAGTCAATATTGTTCTGGAACTCACCAATTCCTTTGAGCCATTGAAGCAACTGGTTATCAACGCGCCCCTGCGCTCAATGCAGGATGGAGAGCTCATCTTTGCAAACCATCAGGTGAGACTATAAGAGGGGACATCAAAGGTGATCTGTGAGGGGAACAGCAGGGGTGGGGGGATTTACGCTCAACTCCACGGGTTGTTAATTCCCTTTCTCCATTTGCAGAAGAATATTCCTACGGGCCAAGCAAACGAAGCTAGGTGGGCCAGTCCAGTCTCTCATCTCGGCCCTACGCATCACATTGGTGGAGACCACAGCTGTCCAGTTCCGATCGACGCCTCTGTGGTAGCCAGGTGAGCGTAACAGAATGCGACGCCTACCCACAAATTCCCACCCGGGCATTATGGATACCTCAGAGACTGACCAATTGGTCCAATTACTAGGGGAACTGAGGGCTGAAGTGCATTCCGCCCGTCAAGAAACCAATGCTCTTAGGAGAGAACTGATTTTGTCAAAGGAGCGAACTGATGACCTTGCTAGGCAACTATTGCAAAGCCAGGCTGGACAAGCACCCTTACCTGGTTCCGGGGGAAATCCAGCTCCTGTGTTATCGAGTAACCCTGTGCAAATAAACCTACCAGGAAATATTCCATTAGCTCCACCCGAACGCTTTGCCTGAGATCCCAAAAGGTTCACCGTGTTTATGAACCAATGCCCAGTGCAGCTGATTGGTCAATTCCCCTAGTTTCTCAGGATGACCCAATTCTTCGGGATTTTCAGGGCTTTCAAACGAACATGGAAAGACTATTTGCCCGGCACTCCCAAGGACAGGCCCTGGATAACGAACTTTTGTCCCTACGACAGTGTAACCAGGACCTTCTATCCTACATCGCAACCTTTAATAGGTTGATAGTGGAAACTGGATGGCCTGAGGTAAAACGAATCACGTTATTTCATCGAGGGCTTCGAGGAGAACTCAAGGATGTCTTGACTTAAGTCGTGAACCCACCTCAAGACTGCGCTGAATATATAGACTTAGTGGTCCAGTTAGATCACAGACTTCAGAACAGAAAGGCTGATCGAGCCAAGTTTGAGAATCGGGTGTTGGTCAAAACCCACGCTAACCCCAAAGGAGCAGATGCTTCAGAACCCATGCAAATCGGAGGGGTTAAAGGATCCTTAACCCAGAAGGAAAGAGAAAGGAGACGGCAAATGCAATTGTGTCTATATTGTGGAACTTCTGGGCATTTTCTACGGGATTGCCCTGTAAAACCACCCAAGAAGGTGGTAGGAGCTGCTGATAAAAGCCATATGGAGTCAGACTCGGGAAACAACCACGCCTGACAAGCTTAGAGGTCCGCTTGCCGAGCTTGAAGAAGGATACTCAGACCTCGCATTTCATCATACCAATGGTCCTCGTAGATCCAGGGCAGCCATCGCGTATGCACGCAGTAAGGGCATACATTGATAGGGGGACCATAGGAAACTATGTGGACTACGAATTGGCTTCCAAGATGAATCTACCTCTCTGCCGAAAAACCACCTCAGATGTCATCACCACAGTCGATGGAACTGAAATTGCCTCTGGGCCTGTAACTCATTCCACCGCAGAGATGACACTATTGGGTCAGGATGGGCATCAAGAGACTATTGTGTTTGATCTAATCAAAGCCCCACAGTTCCAAATAATACTGGGGATACCTTGGTTGGAAACACATAATCCTTGTATTGATTGGCGAAAGAAGAGAATAAACTTCCCGGATGGTGCACAAACCTGTTACCCAAAGAAAAGTCAGAACGCAGGCCTGGCCACAGTAATCACAGCAGTCATGCAACTACCTCCAGAATACCAAGAATTCCAGGATCTTCCAAAAAGAACAGGCAAACACCTTACCTCCTCACAGATCGTACGAATGTCAAATCGATCTCATACCCGGTGCACAACCCTCTTGTAGCAGGATCTATGCCCTTACGGAACCTGAGAACCTTCACCTACGACAATACTTAGACCAGTACCTTGCCAATGGCTTTATTCGCCCAACCAAGTCCCCTGCATCTTCAGCTTTGTTCTTCGTGCCCAAAAAGGAAGGTGACCTCAGAACGTGCATAGACTACCGTGCATTGAACCAGATAACTGTTAAGAACCGATACCCATTGCCTCTGATCCCTGAACTACTAGACCAAGTGAAGGACGCTTGTATATACACTAAATTGGATCTCCAGGGGTCATACCATCTGGTACGTGTAAAAGAAGGCGACGAATGGAAGACTGCTTTCCGCACTAAGTATGGGTTATTCGAATACCAGGTGATGCCTTTCAGGTTGTGCAATGCACCAGTAGCCTTCCAATACTTCATGAACGATGTCCTTCGTGAACTCATTGACGTTTGTGTTATCGTATATATATCGATGATATTCTAGTATACTCCTCTTCAGAATCTGACCATGTGAAGCACGTCCGAGCAGTCCTTGAGAAATTGCGCCAGCACAAACTATATGCAAAACTGGAAAAATGCGTTTTTCATGCCACAGAAGTTGAATTCATTGGGTTTATCCTGACCCCAAAGGGAGTCCGAATGGACTCACGAAAGGTGGACGCAATCCTTAAGTGGCCATCACCAAGTTCAGTTAAAGGAGTACAAAGCATGCTCGGCTTTGCCAATTTCTACCGCAGATTCATCCCGGATTTTTCACATGTTGTACATCCCATCACAGCACTCTTGCGAAAAAATAAACGCTTTATTTGGACTGAAGAAGCTGAAAATGCCTTCCAAGAGCTGAAAGCGAAATTCACGTCTGCACCTGTATTAAAGCACCTGCGCCCTGAACTTCCATACATAGTGGAAACTGATGCATCCAGTCTAGCCATGGGAGCTGTCCTGTCTCAAAAGGACCCTGAAACTGGCTAGCTTCATCCAGTAGCATTTTGGTCCAGAAAGTTCTCGGCACCCGAGTTGAACTATGCGGTTACCGACAAGGAGTTATTAGCCATTAAATCCGCCTTCAAGGCTTGGCGGCACTATCTTCTCGGTGCCAGGCATACCATTACTGTGATCACCGATCACCGGAACTTACAGTATTTAAAGACAGCCAAGGCCCAATCGTCACATCAACTCCGATGGGCATTGTTCTTTACCGAGTTCGATTTCGTAATAACCTATCGACCAGGTTGTAAGAATGGTAAAGCAGACGCCTTATCTCGAATAGGGATGGGAGAGGCAGAAGTGAACCCAGAACCAGTACCTATAATTTCCGAACAAAGAATTCTTGGCATGACTACTCTACAGACACTAGAGGACATTCAGGTAAAGATCCAGCAACTCTTTGATCCTACAGCCCTGCAGGACTGGGTAAAAAAAGGCCCGGACTACTCTGTCACCAATGATCTGCCTTATTACCAAGGGCGGCTATTTCTGCCACACAAGGAACTACAAGAGCTAGTCTTTTCCCGTTATCATGATACCCTTATGGAGGGGCACCCAGGTATTGCAAAAACTGAAGCTAAAATTAAAAGACAATTCTGGTGGCCCACCTGGCGAAAGGATATTAAATCATTTGTGATGTCGTGTGGCATTTGCGCCCAAAACAAAAGTCAAAAGAAGAAACCAGCTGGACTCTTACAACGTTTAGACATTCAACCTACACCATGGCACACCTTATTGTTAGACTTTATTACTGATCTACCTCCATGCAATGGATTTAACACCATTCTAATTATTGTGGATCTTTTTTCCAAGATGGCCCACTTTATTCCTTTAAAGGGATTAACTTCAGCTTCAATCCTGGCCAAGGAGTTCCTCGAAAACTTTGTTCGCATACACGGATTTCCGTCCATATTGGTCTCTGACCGGGGCAGTCAATTCATTTCACATTTTTGGAAAAAATGCTGTCAATTGGCGCAAATCGATGTGAGGTTATCGACCAGTCACCACCCCCAGACCGATGGTCAGACGGAGTGGACCAACCAGACTCTCAAACAATACCTGCGTTGTATGTTACATCAGACTGAGAGTAATTGGAAAGACATTCTTTGGATCGCCGAATATGCATACAATAATTCAGTACACTCTGGAACTGGACAAAGCCTCTTTTATACTTTATATGGGCACCATCCTCGAACCTCAGACCTTGACTCACCCCAACACTTAGAAATGCCCGCAGTGGACCATCTGCACGCTACGATTACAAAAGCCTTTAAGGAAGCAACTACACATTTAAAACAGGCGAAAGAAAAATACAAGAAAGATGCTGATTGGCATAGACATGATACTCCACAATACCAGATTGGGAACCAAATATGGTTAGCCACAAAACATATACCTCTAAAGGGAACACGGACCTTTAACCCCAGATATTTGGGACCTTACTCTTTTAAGGCCATTATCAACCCGGTGGCTGTCAAGTTGGACTTACCTGCTAATATGCGAATTCACCCCGTCTTTCATGTGTCACTTTTGAAGCCAGTACAACCAGGGGCAAGACTAACCAAGCCACCAGACCCTATCCTTGTAGACGGAGAACCCGAATTTGAAGTTAAGAACATGCTGGACTCCAAGCTGATAAAGTCAAAACTCTTTTATTTAATCGACTGGAAAGGTTACGGACCACAGGAACAGTCATGGAAACCTAGTGACCATGTTCATGCACCCCGATTGGTGAAAAAATTCCACCAAAATTTCCCAGACAAACCGAAACCACAGGAAGAACGACTTTAGGAGGGGCCTTGGGGCTTGTCATCAAGTTATCCCAAGAAGCTATCAAGTTATCCCAAGAAAGCCCAACAACCCCTGCTAGGGGCTATTTGGCTCAGTCCTGGCGCCTATGGCGCCAGGCTCATACGGAGAGTCAGTCCTGGCGCCATAGGCGCCAGGCTCATAGATTAAAACGTACCTAATGCAGACCATGCTGCAAACTTACCTGATGCAGACCATGCTGCAAGAGCTCCAAGCCAAAAGAGGCTTGGAAGGGACTACTTTACTTAGGGACTATTTTTTTACTCGGGCGGGGCTGTGGAGGAATACTTACCTGGCACTACTTTGGAGGCTATTTAAACCACGCCCAAAGAGCAGCACACGCTTCGCGTTATTCTGCATCCAGCAGCGTAACGCTCCCCATGCCTGCAAGTCTGCCTCCAGCCTTCTGCCACGCCCGCCTCGAGTTTGGAGCTACTAGAAAAAGGGGAGAAAGAAGGAGAAAAGGTTAGAACAAGAGCAATACCTTTGGTCCTTACCTGAATTCCCGATCCATCGCGCCTTCGAGCTGGAAGAAAGAAGCTATTTATGCGCGTCGCCTCGCCTGCTGCAGCGCCGCGCTGAACTCACCGGCCTTCGCAGCATCTTCACATTCCACTGCATCCTCCTGCATGTTCCCGCCGCACTCCGGCACCTAAGGAGAAGACAAGAACAGCAAGGTGAGCCAAGGGAATACACAGAGGAATATTAGTTACCCCCCCATAGACTTACCTGATTTTACCACCAGGGGTACTATTCCTCTTCACGGGTCGGCGCAGCTTCCACTGCATCTTCGCCGAACCCCGGCCCCTAAGGGGAAACAAAAGGAGAGCAAGGTGAAACAAAGGGACTAACAAGGGGAACCCTCCTCATCACAATAGACTTACCTGATTTTACCGCCGGAGGTATTATTCCCCGAGACTTCATACTTTCTCTCAGCACCTGAATACGGGAGAAAGCAACAGGTTACAAATTGACATTATTTTATCGAACTGTGTTGGAAAATACAAATCCTAACCAGAATACTACCTGTTGCCACAATGAACTCTTCATTAGGGTGAAGCTGCAACCTGCAAGGAATCGGACATGAGTGAAAGTCAGGCATTTGAACTCTTACGAACTTTATACTTACGGCGTCTTGCCGGGAATCTCTGAGTCAATATTGTTCTGGAACTCACCAATTCCTTCGAGCCAGTGAACCAACTGGTTATCAACGCACCCCTGCCCGCAATGCAGGATGGAGAGCTCATCTTTTCAAACCATCAGGTGAGACTATAAGAGGGGACATCAAAGGTGATCTGTGGGGAGAACAGCGGGGTTAGGGGGATTTACGCTCAACTCCACGGGTGGTTAATTCCCTTTCTCCATTTGCAGAAGAATATTCCTACGGGCCAAGCAAACAAAGCTAGGTGGGCCAGTCCAGTCCGTCATCTCGGCCCTACTCGTCACATTGGTGGAGACCGCAGCTGTCCAGTTCCGATCGACGCCTCTGTGGGAGCCAGGTGAGCGTAACACCCAGGGATCGTATCTCTCCAGCCCTAAGATCCCTCCACTGGCTCCCGCTGTGAGGATCAAATTCAAGACCCTCTCCATCATCCACAAGGCTTACTGGGGCCTGGGATCATGCTATCTCCAGCTAATCTAGATAGGACTACAAGACTTTTCCTTGGCCTCAAGCCCAGGGATCGTATCTCTCCAGCTCCCGGCGGCCTCAAGGATCAAATTCAAGACCTTCTGCATCATCCACAAGGCTTTCTGGGGTCTGGGATCACGCTATCGCCAACTTTCTCTCCCTAAATACCTCCCTGCTAGAGCACTCCGCTCCTCTAACTCTAAATCTCTGCTTGACAAACGCTTCTCCAAGCAGAGAGTGGGGGCATGTTTCTCTCTTTGGCTGGTGCCTCTCTTTGGAACAGCCTTCCTGCCTCTGAGTCGGACCTCCTTAAATTCTGGAAACTACTGAAAACTCTGCTTTTCTCTACCTCTTTCCCTCTTTCCTTCCCTTGCTAATCACCCTGCTGCCGCTGAGACTGGCGGCATGTACCTTCTTGCATCCCACAGGTTACCAGGCCCCTGCCCAGTTGACACCAGCACCCGCCCTCCGCCCCACCCAGCACTGCCCCTCTGGGCCCCCTACAAGATGGCTGAGCACCCCACCCTGGCATTCCGCCACCCTTGCACTTAGCCAGCAGCTCTTCCCATAGCACCCCTCAGCACTTCACTCTTAGGCTCTCACTGGCACTAGCCCTCCAGAGATGTTTTTATGGAAGGGCAAAAGGGGCACTTGCCCAGGGCCCCCACCTTGGAGGGTGCCCCACAAGGCTAGCTGATCTGAAGAAGTAAGATTCCATTGTTCACCAGTCTTAAATAGCACACATCAGGATATTTTATGGGGTGCTGCTGAGGCTCTAAACCCATTGCCTTTCTGTTTTGGCAAGTGCATTCTGCCTTGATAACATCATGAATTGCTTTCTGTGTTCACTGTGGTATACATAGTTTGTGTGTTCCTTATGGCATAACTCTGTAGCATTCTTTCCTTCCTGTGGGAATTATGTTGATCATGTGCAATAGACAATGGTGAAATGCAGATTCATAAATTGAGTGCCACAATGGTTCAGAAGTTAGCTCAGTGTGTGAAGCACCCATTGCAGAGATATGTGTTCATATGCAAAACTAGAATATTACATTCCAGGAAGGCTGGCTAAGCCTTTCCTATGTCTGAAGTTTATAAACATACCTGCACTTGTACTTGGTTTTGCAGAACAACATCTGCTATTATCAGCAATGTACCTGCAGCAGATAGGGGTTGCTATAAAAACGAACATATCATCCGTATGGTGAAGGTCTAGAAATTGGTTTGTTCAGATGGGGTGTTGGAAAACCTAGGCAATCGCCTCCAACGATGGTATAAACTGTTAGTCGAAGAGGTGAATAAGTATCCAAATTCAAGACTATGGAACGACTGCTTTCATGTTTGTATCCTGGATTTGCCAGCAGACAATACAATGATCCTGGTCAAATCATCTAATATATATTACATTACTGTGCTGTCTTCTGTGAGGTTTGCCTTCTTGCATGCTGCTGGGATCATTTAGCCCATTACTTGATCCAGATACAACCAGTATCTGGCACTTCTCGCCCACCGCATCGCCGCTCTCTGCCCCAACTTCCAGTGCTATGCGGATGATACCCAGCTCATTTTCAGGCTACCCTCGGCCTCCTCTTCTCCTTCCCTCATCTCTGACTGTCTTTCTGCTATCCATGAATGGTGTGCCGCCAACGACCTCTGCCTTAATGCCAGTAAGACTGAGATTCTACTCATCGGCACACCCACTCCCTCCTTCCCTGCAGCTCTCTGGCCGGCCTCTCTTGGCCCTCTTCCTGCTCCCACCTGCAAGACTAAAAACCTCTGGGTTATCTTCGACTCCACACTCTCCTTCTCTTCTCACATATCTGACGTCTCTAAGAAGTCACACTACCAGCTACACCTCCTCAGAGGTATCCTTCCTTTCCTCTCCTTCCCCCAGAAGCTCACTGTCTCCAGAGCCCTGGTTCTCTCGAAGCTGGACTACTGTAACAGCCTCTATCTAAATCTGCCTGCCTCTACTCTCCGCCCTTTGCAACTCATCCAGAACAGGACTGCGAGACTTGTCCTTGGCCTCAAGCCCAGGGACCGTATCTCTCCAGGACTGAAATCACTACACTGGCTCCCAGTGACTTCGAGGATTAAGTTCAAAACCCTCTGCATTGTCCACAAGGCCTTCTGGGGCCTTGGGCCAAAATGCCTTCAGCTCTCTCTTCCTAAATAACTTCCTTCTTGAGCTCTTCGCTCATCCGCCTCCAACTCCCTCAGGGTCAGCCGCTTCTCCAAACAACGAGTTGGGGGCAGATCTCTCTCCGCTGCAGGGGCCTCCCTCGGGAACAGCCTTCCTGCCTCCCTGAAACTTGAGGAGAACCATCTCCATTTCCGGAAGCACCTCAAAACCTTCCTCTTTGCCTCTGCTTTCTCTCCCCCCTCTCCCCTGCTAAATATTACTGAAACTGCACGGAATCTGCTTCTGGGCCACCCACCGATCTCGGTCCTTGGCCCAGCCACTCTCCCCTGCACTGCCACCCTGGCAACCCCTGCACTGTGGGACTGTGTCTGTATCCCTACCGCCCCCCCTCCCAGCACTTGTCTGCACTTACCTTGCACTTGCCACCAGCTGACCCTTGTTATTTATCTTGTATGCTAATAACCCTGTACTGCACTTTCCCCTCTCCCTTTCCCCCTTGCACTTTTCCCTTCCCCTCTACCCTTGCACTTGCGCGATCTGAATGACACCTGGCCTAGTAGGATCGTTGTCTGTCTCCCCTGTTCCCCCCCGCCTCGTCGCGCCTTGAAACACTTGCGTATAGGCGTGTTACAAATGCCATATCATATCATATCATCTTATGTAGGCCATTTGTTTGGAAGGGTTGGTAGACAGAAGAGAGCGGACCATATGTTGCAGGCCTCAGGCAAGCATATTTTAACGTCTGCTTGTTGGACACAAAAAACGGTTTGCTTTTTGGTAAAAGTCAAAGGTTTTTATGCACGTTTATAAATGAAAATGTCACAAGCCATTGTTTGGATGTATTTTAAAGCTTTAAAATACAAAAGACAAACCCAGATTAAATGTGTTAGATCACATCAATTTGTATGCTGGTTCTTATATACTTCCCTTGATGATGGAGAGAATGAAGCTAGAATAATCCCCTTTTGCATAACACCCATCTATAATATTTTGTTTGAAAATGGTCATGTTTGGTAATATGATTTGTGTACTTTCCAAGTCTGTTGTTTTAAAAAATGAGATTGTTTTAGTTCATGATAAGAACTGGAAAAGAAAGTGTTCAAATGCAGAAATTGCAGAGTTGGCACAATTTCCAGCTTCACCCCTTCACCCCTTTACCAATGTGTGATCCTGGGCATCTCATTTAATCTTGTATTGCCGAACCTCTCAATATTGCCAGTCCCTAAACCTTTCAAAATTGTCAACCCTTCCGAGTGATTGCCTTCTCATGGTATAATCTTCATGAAAGCCTTATTCATGGTTTCACTGTGTTAATAGTGAGCATATTTATATTGCACACCACAGGCATTTGTTCCTTTGATATCTAATGGCAACACTATTTGAAAACCATATCCCATTTCTAATCTCAGTCTGTCTGTATAAAGACACCTTCCTGGTAGCTTCTAATATGCCTCCACTATTCATGCTACGTATGTGTAGCATTCTCCTTCCCTCCAATTGGTGGTCCCTATCCATGCATGATTACTTTTGCATTCTGTGAGGCAGTTAATGTGAATGGTCTGTCTATTATGGGTTACATGTACCTTTTACATACGCACCTGCATTAAAACTACATCTACCTTCCTAAATGTTATTGATACAAAGTATCCTGTATGCACTAGAACAGTAACCCCTTTGTAGACTGCTTAATATGTTGGTCTTCAAATGCTACTTGTTTATTATGCTACTCTGATTAGAGCAAGAATGAAGAGGGCAAGGGGACTTAAAGGGAGTAAACGTGCTTATTCTGCTGTGAGGTTGTCAGCGCGAGGGTGGGGGGCGCTGTTGAGGGTGACTGGCGCCCCCGCGCGCATCGCCGTAAGCCCCGGCACCAAGGACTGACACCCACACGTCCGTCTTGGTTCGGGCTTCCCGGTCGCTCTAACGCGGCCGGGAAACGCCCCGTTTATTTGTACTGCATGCGACGGCGTGCAACGTCACGCCGCCGCGTGCGTGCCCGTCATCGGGCCGCGCCACACTCCTCCTTTTTCGGGGAGAACCAACAATTATCATTGAACTATGCACTGCAAACCATACAACACTGCAATTGAAACACATATGAAAACAACAGGGCAACGAAAACAAATAACAAGCCCTTGTGCCGTGAACACCCCTTTATTGGCATCCACCCGGGTCCCCTTAGCTAGCCTTTCTCACCCTCCGGATCCTCAACCAATTGTCCCAGCACGTAATCGGTGAGGCGAGCTGATTTCCCTCGCCCAGCCCTCTGGGGGTACCTCCGGCTCGCCTCCGGCACGGGTGATCTGTCCACCGACGGCCCCCGAGCTGGGGACTCCGGCATGCAGGGTGGGTCTCCCTCGTTCTCCAGGACTCCTCCCAGGTCCGGATCAGGAGGTGGGTCAGTTCTAGGATCTGTGATCTTTTTGAAGAAGCTCACATTGCGAGTCACTTCCGACCGTCCATCCGACGCAGTCACCATGGAGCCCCGGACTGCCACGACATCCAGTGGCTCAGGCTCATACGGCAAGGAGAGTTTCCCATGCGGGTGTCGATTGCGAATGAGAACCTCATCGCCCGGCTCCAGCTGTTGTGGGCGAAGCCCCCTCCGCACGTTCTCTTGCTCAATTCTCACCTGCCGGTCCATTTCAACTCGTTGGTCGTCAATCACCGCAGGTTCTCGCTCGCCGACCTCTGGCAAAAGTCCTCGCGGACACCTTCTGAACATCGCTTCCGCCGGGGCCACCCCTGTGGACGCATGTGGCGTGGTGCGGTATACCCTCTGTGTGTGGGAACCCGTGAGCCACGAACAACTTTTCCACCGCCACCACCACGTGCTCAAACGCCATGGATTCCACGAACTCCATCTAGGGGTATCTGGAGTACTCGTCCACCAGGACCATGAAGTGGGTGCCCATGGTGGTGGACCCAAAATCGGCATGAACTACCTCCCACGGATGGGTCCCCCTTGGCATCGCCTCGATGACCGGCTCCCGCTGTAAGGGCGAGGCTGCCTGGCACCAGACACAAGCCACCACAAATTCGTCCACCTTGCGTTCTAGCTCGGGGAACCACACCATCATCCGGAGGCGGGCCTTGGTCTTGGCGGCCCCTTGGTGGCCCCGGTGTGCCAGTGCGATCACCTCACCCACCTTTGACTGGGGGACTACAATCCGGTCACCCCGAAGTAGCAGGCCTGACGCAGAGAAAGACAGTTCCTCACAAACCTTCCATAGTTGTTCTAAACCAGTCCGGGCCTCCTTAGTGCGTCCCGCCAGGGCCTCGAGCGCTGACTTCCAGGAGCCTTGCTGCATGGACTGCCTCAACACTTTGAAGCACTCATCCTGTGCCGCCGCAGCCTCCAGCTCCTGGAGAGGCATGGCATTCGGCGTGGCTGCTTCTACCATGACTTGGACATGCTCCTCAGCTTCTTGCTCACAGA
Source organism: Ambystoma mexicanum (assembly GCF_040938575.1). NCBI lineage: Eukaryota > Metazoa > Chordata > Amphibia > Caudata > Ambystomatidae > Ambystoma > Ambystoma mexicanum. Next base: position 9,027,941 of record NW_027182322.1, read on the forward strand.
TGTCATGGTCTCCTTCTCCAGGCGCTCCGGGGTGTCTGGATAGGTAGTCAGCTGCGTTTTTTACCCCTGGCCGGTAAACCAGGGTCACCCCATACTCCAAAAGAGCCAGCATCCACCTCTCAATGCGTGCCGGCGGTTTGGATGACGACCCTGCTAGGATGGGCAGCAGTGGTTTATGGTCGGTAACCACCGTCACCGGGCGTCCGAGTACATAGAGCCGGAAGTGGCGGCATCCCCACAGCACCGCCAGCGCCTCGCGCTCAATCTGCGAGTAGCGTTGTTCGGCGTCTGATAGCGCCTTGCTGGCATATGCGACTGGCCGGACGCCGCCATCACGGTCAACCTGTGTCAACACAGCACCCAGGCCAAATGGGCTGGCGTCAACGATGATCTCCGATGGCAGGGCAGGATCAAAGAACGACATTGTGTCCTCGGCCGTGAGGGCACCCCTGATGTCATCAAAAGCCGCCTGCTCCAGTGGACCCCAATTCCAGATGGTGTCCTTTCTTGTCAGGGCCCGGAGGGGCTCAGACCTGGATGCCAGGTTCTTGATGAACCGGCCACAGTACGTGACCATGCCCAAAAAGCTCTGCACCTCCGACACAGATTCCGGTGGTTGTGCCTTCTGTATGTCCAGTACCTTTTTTGGGTCAGGAGACACCCCCCCCTCCCTGAACACGAACCCGAAGAACTCCAGGGAGGGGCGCAGAAATTCGCACTTCTCCTTATGTAGTGTGAGTCCCAACGACTGCAGTCTCTCGAATGTTTTCGCCAGATGCCTCAGGTGATCCACCTCCATCCTTGCGAACACCAGAATGTCGTCGCTTATGTTTAGGACGCCCTCGAGGTCGGCTAGGGCACCCCGAATGATGTTCTGAAATACTTCCGCGGCCGAGGACACCCCAAAGCTCAGCCTCTTGTAGCGATATAGTCCCCGGTGTGTGGTGAAGGTGGTAATGTACCTTGAATCGGGGTGGAGGACGACCTGGTGATAGCCGGCCCGGAGGTCGAGCTTCGAGAAGAAGCGAGCGCCCTGCACCTCCGCAATGATGTCCTCCAGCGTCAGTGTGAGGTGCCTCTCCCTCTTGATGGCTTTGTTGGGGATCCTCATGTCCACGCAGATCCGGACTGCGCCTGGTTGTTTGAGTTTCCTTGCCACCACTATGGGGGACACCCAAGGAGTCGGGCCCTCCACCTTCTCTATAATGTCTAGATCGACGAGGCTGTCCAATTCTTTGTCGACCTGCTCACGGAGGTGGAAAGGTACCCTCCGATGTTTGAGGGCCACCGGCTGTACCGAATCATCAATGTGCAGCCGCACCGGCTCCCCGGCCATCTGCCCAATCCCTTTGAATAGGGCATTATGCTTCTCCAGCAAGTCATTAATGTCTTCCAGGTAGACGGAGTACGCGAAGCTGACGATGCCGAGAGCCTCTGCCGCTGCACAACTTAACAACGTGTTCTTACTCACTGGGGTCACGTAGAAACGGGCTGTGATGTGGGAGCCATCGTGTTCTACTTTTGCTATAAAGGCCCCGTCCAGAGGGATGGGCTCCACACCACTGAATGCAAAGATGCGGGCCTTTGATGTGACCAGTCTGGGTGGCTGATCCATGGCGTTGTAATGTTCTCAGGCCATGACGTTCACCGATGCCCCTGTGTCCACGAGGACAGGGACTGGAGACTGGTTCACTTCGACCACGCACCTTGGTTGTCGTCGGTTCCTGCCTCTTAGAAGCTCCACACTTGAGACAAAGAATATGTTCTCTTCGTCTTCTTCTTCTTCGGCTTCTTCCACCTGAGCCTTCTCCTCGCCCTGGTCCACCTGAGCGACATTGGACGGCCGACCTTGGCGAGTGGAGACAGCTCGGCCCTGGCCCCTTGGCACCAGTACGGGCAAGGCAGCCCTACAACCCTTGAGAAGTGGTCCGGCAACCCACACCGTCCACAGGTCTTTCCAGCTGCAGGGCACTCTGCCGGGTGAGGCAGGTCGTATCCGCATTTTTGGCAAATCTCGCCTGCCCTCCCGGCTCTGCCCCGTGTGCCGCCGCCATACCTCCTGGCACCTCTCCCCCCCCGCCACATCGCGCAGATCTCTTCAGTTTTGATAGGGCGCGACCCGGCCTCCATTCTTGCAGCTCTCGCCTCTGACACCTCGTGGCACCTTCCTAGCTCAAGGATGCGCTGGAGCGTTATCCCAGGCTCCCTCAGCACTTGGCGCCTGAGCTTGCCTGACAAGCACGCCTGGATAAGCATGGTCCTGATCATGTCCTCTGCATCGCCCCAGGCACAGGCGAGGGACAGACGCCTCAGGCGCCCATAGAATGTGTCCAAGGTCTCGTCATCTTTTTGTTTGGCAGAGAGCATTACGAATTGCTCATAGTCCGCGTTGGCTAGGGGGAGAAAATATGCCTGGAGGGCGGCCTTTGCATGACCGTAGGTTCCGTTCCCTTGTGGCAGAGATTCAAAAGTCTCCTGGACAGAGGGCCCTGCCAAGTATAACATCGTGGCCAGCCTGGTGTCATCATCAACCACTTGCGCAGCCCTGAAATACATGTCCAGGCGGTCCACCCACCTTCTCCATCTGGGCCCCAAGCTGGATGGCGGGCCCGACACATCAAATTCGGGGATGGGCTGCAGGGCAGCATGCGCACGTACCTGTGCCATGGCAGGCGCCGCTTGCTGGACACCAGGTGCAGCAGCTGGTTGAACTGGGGGTTGGAGGGCGGGAACCGCTGCCTGACCATCTGCTGGAGCTGCCGGTTGCTGCATTGGAGGTGGTGTACTCTGCGGGGCCACTGGTGCACGAGGATGAAACTGCACTGCCACACCGTGTGCTCCGTCCTGATCTTCGGTGTCCCTCATGAGTTTGAGCGCACAGGCAACCCCATAATGCTGTCCGGGGCTGCAACTCAAACACTCAGTTGATCCTCAGCCTGGACCACCTCTGGATGCAGTGACTCCTGCCACCTCTGTGATGATGAAGAGGATGAAGATAGGTGGAGTCACCAGGATGATGATGAAGGGGATGAAAAAGCAGTATGCCTTTGGTTGTCCCAAAAATTAGCAAAATATAATTGGATTCAGCAGGCCCAGCCAAGATAGGCCTTCTCCTAGCTTCCACTCGACGTAGAAAACCCAAAATTGAGTCGATGCCCTATTTGGGCATAACTCTGTGTAGATGTAGCTGTCAGCTACTAGAATGTCCAAAAATTAGGCTTGGGGTCGTTTCAGGGCCCAAACCGGAGCCCCCTGAAGTCCCACAGCCCGTTGCACAAAATGGCCGCCAGCCGCGTGGGCAACGCACTACCCGCGGCGTGAAACGAAGTCTGTCTTCCGACCTCGTTTCGGTGAAAAATTATTTCGATGATCACCGCCGGGCCCGGGCATCGTTTCCCCCACTCGTCGCCACTGTTGAGGGTGACTGGCGCCCCCCGCGCGCATCGCTGTAAGCCCCGGCTCCAAGGACTGACACCCACACGTCCGTCTTGGTTCGGGCTTCCCGGTCGCTCCAACGCGGCCGGGAAACGCCCCGTTTATTTGTACTGCACGCAACGGCGTGCAACGTCACGCAACCGCGTGCGCGACCGTCATCGGGCGGCGCCACAGGCGCGTCCAGTATTCTTGATCCCTTAATTCCTTTGTTTTGGTGGAGGGGGGGCCCAAAGATGTCCGTGCCCAGGGCCCCAATAGTGCTTAAGATGGCCCTGTAGCCCTCACCTCACACCCTTTGTTTCCTCCCCTATCTCCTGCAGTTCCTTTTACTGCACTTGCACCCCCGAATGTCACAAGGCCTAGTAGGACCACAATTGTATATTTACTGTCCCTTGTCCCCTCCTCATTTGTCTTGTGGCACCTGGAAACACTATTTTGTTGTATAGGCGCCTAACAGATGCTCAATAAATAAACCAATAAATAAATAATAAATAAATATGACCCCTTCCCAACTACACTTTCTAGACGGATACTTCAAAATGTGAATCTCTGGGAACGAGGACAACCAGCCAGGCGATACTGGCAACCAATCACTACTGTGAATCAAACATGGTAGCATAAACGTCAGTTACGTGCTGCATCTGCCAATGTCCCGACTGGAGGAGGTGTCCGTCCTTCTCCCACAGACCTTTTTTTTTTATTAATTTCAAATGTAATGCTGCTGACCACTTTAAAGTTGTTCTCCAGCTTCAGAAAGGAAGTTATAATAATTTGAATTAAATGATTTTACTTAACAACATTAGTGATTTCATCACCGAAAATGCATCCAATAAATACTGCAGGTGTCAACATGCAAAAAATAGTAAGATTACTTTTCCTATATGTATTTATTTATTTTTTTTAAAAAGAGGACAGCATCCATAGGCGGAGAACAGCATACTTTCGATCCAATTTAGAAACAAACACAAAGATTTAAAAAAAAAAAAAAAATGCTGCGCCAGCCGGGAATCGAACCCGGGTCGCAAGAATGGGAATCTTGCATGATACCACTACACTACTGGCGCCGACGAAATTTAGCGTGTATTTTGTGGTTTTATCAGCAGAAGCAGGACAGATAGGTGTGTCTAGTTGTTTGGTATATTACTGTGCATGTTTGCATGGAAATGTTGTAGAATGGTGGCCCAAAAAAACAAAACAGAATACACGAGCTCCTGCATATCATTTAATGGGTTGGTCTATGCATACGTGTGCAAGCTGTCATTTAGCAGGATACCTCAGATTCAGATGGCTCACTTTTCCGTATGTACACTGCTTTGTTTGCCACCTGCATCAATTTGACCTGCTGCGCACGTTTTGGAGATAATAGGTGATATACTTTGTGGGGAATACATTTATTAGGGACTAGCTGACAACAAGGAAAGTCAGTTTATTACACGAATAAAGAGTTTGCATTCTTACTATAAAATAGGGACAATGTTTAATTGGGTGCAGCTAAAACAAACATAATGAAATGATCACCATACAAACACAGCTCGTCTGATTGATACATTACGAATAATATATTGTAAGCTTGCAAATACAATCTAAACGTTTAGCAAAACATAGAATATTTACATATTTGCATGTAATGTCATTGCCGAATTATGAGTGGTAAAACGAATTGCAAAGTACGGCATGCAAGATTTAAAGGCAAATTCACTGAATATTTTTAAGTTAAAAGTGTCCTACTCAGCCTTAGACCTGACCCACACCAGATAATGATGTCCAAAGGCAAGTTGTGATGACCGGAGTCTCAACCTCAATTTGACCCTCTGTCAGGAAGGAAAGAGACACAAACGTCCAACCGCCCCCCTCCACTGATAAAACCCCAATACCAAATGAGCGAAATAAGGGCAGCTTCATTAAAGAATGAAAATTATATTAAATGTTGTTATATCACTAAGATAGCTGGATGCTGTCAGATAAGTTGCCAAAAACAAGCATTGGCAAAGCCAATAGTTTTGGCGTTTACTGCTATTCTATTCATTTTGCATTTATAGGCATTAGGGTGTAAGAAGGATGTTATGCATGAATAAGGATGCCAAGCTAAATGTGGATTCAGGAACAGTAACTTTTATTACTTTCTCTCCAAACCGTTACTGATAAACATACCCCACAACTCCTCTCCTTCGCATTCCTCACAAGTCCCTGTGCCGACCTCACAGGTCGTCCTTAAAGGTGCAGTAGCCTGCAACATCACTCCCGGACAAATGTTCTGTGGTAGGGCTCAGCATTCCTCTGCCAGGTGTTGTGGCCTCCTGATTTTTCTCTGTGGGCGACTCCTGACTCCGCTGGGGCCCGCGAGTTGGGTTTCTATTGATATTGATATTTATATTTTATTTCTATCGCACTCGTACACAAGTGTTTCAGAGCGCGACAAGGCAAGGGAGGGGAACAGGGGAGAACAAAACAACGATCTTACTAGGCCCAGTGACATTGAGAACGCTCAAGTGCATTGGAGAGGGGGATGGGAAAAGTGCATGGAAGGGGGGAGAAGTGGAGAGTGCAGAGCAAATGAGAAACAGATCAATAATAATAAATAAATAATTAATAAAGGCACCAAACAGTGGTAGTGCTGCCAGCAATTGGCAAGTGCTGGGTTTAAGGCAGCAGAGAGGGTAGGTCTGATAAATGCAGGAAGAAATAAAGGTAGGGGGGTGTCTGTATGGGTACAGATACAGACCCCAGTGCAAGGGGTGGCCCGGAGGCAGTGCAGGAGGATGGCAGGGTGAGCAGGTGCCGGGGTCCAAAGGACAGAGGGTGGCCAGGTGCACGATGCCAAGAGAGAACAGATCAGCAGGGGAGAGGGGGAGCGAAGGCAGAAGCAAAGAGGAAGGTCTTGAGGTGCTTCCGGAACCGGAGATGGTTCTCCTCAAATTTTAGAGTGGCAGGGAAGCTGTTCCAGCGGGAGGCCCCAGCCGAAGACAGACATCTACCCCCAGCTTGTTTCTTTGAAAAACAACTGACCCTGAGGGAGTTAGAGGTAGAGGGGTGAAGAGCTTGAGAGGGGAGGTATTTGTAGAGGGATAGCTGAAGGTATTTTGGACACAGGCCCCATAAAGCCTTGCGGACAAAGCAGAGGGTTTTGAATTTAATCCTTGCATCCACTGGGAGCCAATGGAGAGATTTCAGAGCTGGAGAGATACAATCCCAGGGCTTGAGGCCAATGACAAGTCTTGCAGTCCTCTTCTGGATTAGTTGCAGAGAGCGGAGAGTAGAGGCAGGTATATTTAGAAAGAGGCTTTGACAATAGTCCAACCTACAGAGAACCAGAGCTTGGGAGACCATGAGCTTCTGGGGGAAGGAGAGGAAAGGCAGAGTACCTCTGAGGAGGTGCAGTAGGAAGTTTGACTTTTTAGAGACATCAGAGATGTGGGCGGAGAATTAAAGTGTGGAGTCAAAGATGACCCAGAGGTTCTTAGCCTCGCAGGTGGGGGTAGGAGGAGGGCCAAGGGAGGCCGGCCAGAGAGTGAGGGGAAAGGATGGTGAAGGTGTGCCGATGAGGAGGATCTCCGTCTTGCTGGCATTCAGACAAAGATCATTGGCCGCACACCAATCTTGAATGGCAGTTAGGCAATCAGAGATGAGAGAACGAGAGGAGGTGGCCGAGGGCAGCCTGAAAATGAGTTGAGCCTACAATCTACAGCCGGTTCCGATGTCCTCCTTGTGCTGTTAGTCAGTGGGAGCCAGGGATCATCGGGAGGTTCTTTCATGTCAGGTTCTCACTCTGTCCCTTCATTTTTGAAGAGATGTTTGAACTGTGGCACATTCCTCGTTGCTTCATGTTCTGCGTTTTTTGCTGTCACCATCGTTCTTTTTAGGGCTACAATGTTCAATCGGTGAGGTGAGTATTGAGGATCGGATTTTTTTTTTCATTTGTTGCCTCGCAAAGGCCTCCTTGCCTACCAGAACATCTTTGGGTACTGCTCTCCTCCTGTGATACTCCTCCTGTTTTGCTTGCTCTTTCTTTTCAGCATCTCTTCCTTTTATCTCAGAATCTTGATTTCCTCTCTCCAATGTGATATGCACTATTCTCGTATTTACGGGTTACCGCATGATGATTTCAGCTTGCGTTTTGTTGGTGACCTCATGCAGGGTGTTTCTGTAGTCTCTGAGCATTCTGCACAGTGCTTTATGAGGACATACATCCTTGATGTGTGCTCTCTGAATAGTCTTCTTTATTGAGGCCATGATACGTTCAGCCATCCTGTTTGCTTGGGCCCATCTTGGTGTTATTTTCTGGTGGCTGAAACCCATGTGTTTGGTGAATGTTGCAAAGTCGTGGCTATTGAACAGAGGGCCATTGTCTGATTTGATCATGCGCGGAAAATACCCAACTCACTGAGTACTTCACTGAGTACTTCATCGAAAATGGCTGCCACCTGCGTGTATGCAGTTGTTGCTGTTTTCTTTATGATAGGAAATCACCAGAACTCATTAATGAAGACGAGGAGGTAGTCCCCTGTGTTCGTGGGCCCATAGAAGTCTACAGCTACACGGTCCCTTTCTGGAATCTGGGTTGGTTGTAGGGGCAGTAGTGCATCAGCTCTGGCAGTGCACTGGCAGGGTAAACAGTGCTTTATCATGTCCTCTACAAGGGCGTCCATGTAGAGGAAACATACATGACACCTTACCTGTTTCTTGGTGTTGTTGGCTGTGATAAATGGTTAAGTCTAAATAATTGACTTCATTAGAACTCATGGAAGCTGTAAATTTCAGATACCTGTTTTGATTGTTAAGCCACACCACAAACTCGTTAGCTGTTTCTAATGTTCCATGCCACACCATAAAAACATCGTCAATATATCGTAGCCACTGAAATATTTGATGTCTAAAGGGGTTAACCCCAGAGTAAATAACAGTTTGTTCCACCATATCTACATATAAGTTGGCTAAATTTGGAGCCATCGCTGCTCCCATGGCCCTGCCTTCTACCTGCATGTAAAATTAACCATTTATCACAGAGATAATCGATTATGGGTCAAACCATTTGTAAAGAGTACTGATAAAAATGCATTATTGCATTATGGCAGTCATCATGCCAAACATGTGCGTGACAATTTGCCTTTTGGGCAATTTTTACGCCTTAAACGTAACAGTAGCACAAGGTTGGACTATGAAGATGGGGCTAACATTCTGATTAACAAACTCACTGAGAGAGGGTATCCGGCCAAGATTGTGAAACAATCAGCAAAACGAGCTTTTAACAATCATCGAGAAGCGTTATTTGAAAAGAAAAGTAGAGAGACAGTAGAGAGACCATTGGTATTTGTCAACACCTTCAGTAATATTTCTTATAAAGTCAAAAACATTATCCAGAGGAATTGGAAGAAGATAATGACCATTCCCACTCCTTTAGTGGCTTTTAAGAAAAGTACTAATATTCGCAATCTAGTGATGCGCAATGATATACAGAAAACGTATACCCCTGAAGTGCGACAAAGTACTTTATGGGGGATACCTAGGGTCATAGGGCATCATCCTTGTGGTGATTGCATTATGTGTCCACTTACCCGTAAAATGACATCTGTGAATTTGGGTTTAAAATCAGAATGGCAAATGAAGGAACATACTAACTGTCAAACAGATAATGTGATTTACATGATTAGATGCCCATGTGCCTTACTGTACATAGGAAAGACCAACAGAAAATGCAAGACACGGATGATAGAACACAAGAGTTGCCTTAAAAACCATGTTGAAAAAGCCCCCCTGGTGAAACACTTTGAAGAGAAGGGCCATTCTTTCATGGATTTTGAATGGTGCATCTTGAAGAAAGTAAAAGGAAAGACACAGGAAGATATCAATAGAAAACTATTAAATTTAGAACAAAAATTGATTTTTCTAACTAACAGTCATTTAACAGGACTTAATGAGAATATTGAGTGGCACAATATTAAATAGACTGATTATTTTCCTGTTTATTTAATCCACATTACAGGACGTGTCATGCATTGACTTTTGGTATTCCCTATCAAGATGCTTCTACTGTCAAATAAGAATTTTCTTCTAAGAGCTCACGACAGGATATGATGTGGGTAGGGTATTTTGTATTACTCTGTGCCCAATTGAGGGGCGTGCAGCCATGTTTATTGACATTTTCGTGGTTTGCCTTGGTAACCACGTTTGTTGTGGCGACGGCATGGCGTGTCGCGGAATGTATGACGTCATCGCGTCACGTTTTGACGTGATGACGTCATCAATGTGCGCACAAATGTAGCGCTCAATATAAATGGAGAGGCTCGCTTTTTCGAGCAGGTTAGCGGTAAAATAACTATACGCTGTTGATGGAATTCGATTTGAGCCATTGTAAAGGTAAGCAGGGGTACTTATGCTTGGTAATTCTGGATTGAAAAGTACATTTCTGTTGAAATGTCTTACTAAAGTGAGGATTTGTGTTTGTTACACTCTAGGGAAGACGTTTGTTTCCCATGGAATGCTACAAAGTAAAATAGAATTTTGGCCCAGGAAGTGTTGGATATGTTTCCGGACCTCATAAATTTGTAATATCTTAAATCGAGGGTCTCAAAGGTATGAACCTTCCTTTCTGTCTATTACTGTGTGGTCTACCTTGTGTACATTCAGGAACTCACAGAGTGTCTTATCTGATTGTTTTTTTAAACAGAACTGTTTATCTAAATTGGGTTTGAGAAAAACCCTGGAACTTTGCCCAACAGAGAGAAAAATCGTTTTTGTGAATAGAGGTGAGGCCATACTCTATTAGAATGTGTGAGGACTTGAGTTAGGGTTCAGAATAGATGTGTGTACCCGATGAGTATACTATTCATCGGGGAGCATGATTTGATGAGAACAAGGCGGGATAGGTGCTAGATATCTCTCTCTAACACTGTGAACAGTGAAGGACAAAATTGCGATTGTCTTTTAAATTTGTACAACATTAAATGGATACAAGTTTGAAGCACCAGTATTTGATTAAATATATACTTGATGCATCCTAATGGTGATTAGGACGAGCTAGGCTAAGTAAAATAACCTACTTTGTCAATGTAGTAATATGTTTCTATATGTACACCCAATTCTAGAAACTGGAATCATAGAGAGAAGTCTACAAGAAGCACAAGACAATTTTCTGCCCCTGAAGAATGTCCAGTTAATAGCAACATCCAGGACAGAAACTTATATAAGTCGGGCTACGTTGTTACGCACAGTAGGAAAGAAGAACAGTTGAATTAGCTACTGTGGAGAATGTTCCAGTAGTTGTTTGAACTTGAATATGTGCTGTGTTATTACCACTTTTATTAAATTGTATATTTGTTATGTGATATAATGCATTCTTTTACAAAAATGTTTTTTGATACTTGTGCTGTTTAGCAAATGAATTAAATATGATATTTTAAATAATGAATACATGTCATTCATTAAACTTAACATAACCGTGAATTGGTTAATGGGCTATGTAAGTAGGTTTCAGATTGTTGTGGGTCACATATTGTGTTTTAAGTAATATGGACATGTCCCTTCCTTTTTTTGATTAAATAGATATTATATCCGCCTTGTAGGTAGACCATCTTGAATGGTTTAGATCCTCCAGCCCAGCAAAGAATCTGGAGTATTCTGAGGAGAATGTCCACTTAACAAACTCCATGGAATTCTGGTCATTTTTTTTCTCCAAATGACGTCATCAACTGGTTATACAGCTCCAGATGCTCCCGGACTGAGTACTTGGCATTTGTGTGGTAAACGGTCGTGAAGTTTCTAATGGCTTTTATTTGTCGAATGTTTTTTTTTTTTACCAGAGTTCTCTTTTGTTTGGCAGCCTTCTTTTTCCGCTGCACCTGAGTCCATTCGACCTCAGACTCAGAGGTGCTACTATTTGTGGTCCCGTCCCTATCCTCTAGGCCAGTGGTCTTCAAACTCTTTTGGCCTGGGCCCCCCTATGCAAGATTTGGGCAGGCCGGGCCCCCCCAAAAATGCCAAATGACAGTATGTATTGTGTGCAGTCACCGCACCCTACTTCCAGTATAGTCCCTGGCTCCCCCACCTGCTCCCATCACAGTCGCTGGGCTCCCTCATCCCACTCCTACCCAGGCCCTGGGCTCTCCCCACCCCATCACACACCCTGGTCTCTCTCCACCCTGCTCCCACCACTATTCCATGGTTCCCGCCCATCCTACTCCCACCACAGTCCCTGGGCTCCCCCCATCACGTTCCCAACACAGTCAAAGGACCAGTGGCGGCTGGTGAATTTTTTAAGTGGAGGGGCATAACTATTTCCTTCAAAAATATAACTATATCTCCCCCAAAAATGCCATAGCGATCGAGCGCACTGAGGGAGCCCGAACCAATCAAGAGGGGTTTGCGGGGTCCCCCCGTGAATTGATATAAATAATGGGTTAAAATGTTGCATTGTAGAGCATACTTAAAAATAAAAAGGGTAAATAGCCAAACAGTTTGCAATTGGTGCTGCGGGGCCCAGGGGACAGGCATGACATTTGTTACTAGACATCTATGATAGATGTCCAGTAAAAAGATATCATCCCTGTCCCCTGGGCTCCACAGTGCCTCAGAAGGAGAGCTGATTTTGGCAGGTGGGTAGGGGGATTGTGCAACAAAGGCATTTAGGCATTTTTAAAATGCCTTTGTTGTACAACCCTCCTTCCCCCCTCTATCCACCACTTGCCAAAAACAGCTCAACTGACCAAAACAAACTAACACACACACACACATTCATACATCAATCACTCTATCATTCACATCAGTATCCATCACCATACACTCACTCGTAACACAAGCATATACGCATCCATACACATGTTTAAATACAGAAGAACATAAACGTACCTTCTGCATTGGCCTGCGTGTAAGTGCTAAAACGCCATGCTTCTGGCTGCTCTGTCCGTATGTGCGAGGAGGCGCAGGAGCTCCCCCTTGCAGACACAGACATGCAGTGCCCCAGCCAGCATTTCCAATGAGCTATGCAATGCTGGCAAAATAAAACACCCCAGCACTTGAATGGCTCAGTGAGCATGTGCGGCTGGGGAACTAAACTGAATTGTGAAAGGGAAATAGTGGTTCCCTTTGACAGTTCAGCCAGCCCAGGATCACTCCCTCAGCTGCAAAAAGAAGCTGAGGGAGTACTCATTGTTTCACTTAGCTGGCTCCTTAGCACCTCCATAATGGGTGAGGCGCCCCCTCGCCATTATGGATGAGCCGCCAGGCTCGTACTGGCCCATAGGGCAATAGGGCAATGACTGTACCAAAAATGCTAGTGTGGGCCAGTCAAAATGGGCCACCCTTTTGGCCAAGTTGGGCCGGTTTGATGAGTTACTTCACTATACAGTAAGTAATTTTGACCATTTTTGCTGAATAAATATTATATAATTATCACAATTTACTTACATTTTAACACAAATCACCTCTTTGAGTACTATTCAAACAGTCTGTGAGTAAAGGAATGAATATCACTTTTACAACTGCGGGCCACTTTTTCATTGGTGCCTGCGACAGTTTCATGCTTCAGCCCGACCATGTGAGCTGCCCCTGCCCATTTCTTCCAAAAAAAAAAAAAAATATATATATATATATACATATATTACACAGCCACGTTAGTGGCTGTGTAGTTATGGTTAAGTTGCTAATCCCATAAGAAGAGCACTTTTTGGGTGGCTTATAACTTTGCTCCCTCTGGACGAATCCTCACCAAACTTTGCAAAAAAAAGTATATGGCCCACTCTGAATTGTTTTGCAAAGTTTGTTGAGATTTGGTCCAGGGGGGGGCAAAGTTATAGAGGGGGTCCAATAATTTATTTTTTTCCCATAGATTGAATGGGGATAAAAATTTGCTCACGCCTACAGCCAAAACCGCTGGACGGATTTTCACCAAATTTGCATCAGGAGCGGCGGCTTGGTCCCGAAAGCATGCTTTTGTAAATTTGGTGAAAATCCATCCAGTAGTTATTTTTTAAAACACCAAAAAGTAGGTCACAAGAAATTAGTGATATCTAAATCCGTTCCGCAGACACACTTCCCTGTTCGCTCCGTGGACAGGACACCGATTGGCTAATTGGCTTGCGTCATGTCCGCGGACATGCGACGTGTTCGCTGATTGGCTGGAATGAAGCGTGAGGTGCGTCATATTGTTTTGATGTGCCTGGCATCTTGGATCCGCGGACATCCGCGGACAGCACGGCGACGAACGGGGGAGAAATACAACTTTGGCAAGTGTGTTGTTTTGTAAGAGTGCTTGGGGCGTGTGGGGGAGTAAGAGATGGGTCAAATGCTGTATTTGTTTAGATGGCAGGCACCCCTGATGTGTTTGCCATGTCTGTGGTCACCACGGCTCTCCGCGGACATAAATAATGCAATGCAGTAGCCCATATAGCCAGTTAAAATGTTTGATTCGATGGGTGTGATCTATGGGTGTGATATGCTGCGGTGGTTGTGGCCAGGGCCTAGAGTCTTGGGTGCATGGCTGAAGGCCGCAGGCCATGCACCCAAGACTCTAGGCCCTGGCCACAACCACTGCAGCATATCACACCCATAGAACACACCCATAGAATCGAATATCTATCAAATATTAGCAAATCTACAGTTTGTGTACTGTTTGATTTGTATAGTTTGTCTGTGAAGTTTTGGCTACGTCATGTCATTGAGATTGTAGAGTTTGGTAACAAGCACTGCAGTATAACATATCCATGGAAGTTAACATTTTGTATTGTGGTGTATGGTTAGATGTTTGCTTCAATGATTGTGTTATGGAGCAGTATTTATGAGTTGTATTTATTATAATATACTTACTGTTTGATTTTTTGCAATTGGACATATTTTTTTCATGACGTGGGTAACTGGAGCAGATATATTCTTTTGTCAATTTCTGTGATAAAAGAAAAGATCATGTTAGTGTAGGTAGTTTATAAAGACTTATTACATTGAATAATAGATATTTATGCTTCATTTCGACCCTCATATTTAGTAGTTTACAAACCAGTGCACTGTGCACATTGCTCAGTTTCTGTGTTTGTTGCTTAAATCATTGGGTCTGTGGGAAAAAAATCCATGTTGGATTAAAAATAAACTTTTTTTGTTATGGTACACTCCATTTCTTTCTTTGTTTTCAGTGTTTACTTGTTGTTTCTGGCTAATGTTCAATCTGTTGGCTTGTTGCAGATTGTTAGATACCTGTTGTCTAATTGTAATTGGTCATAGTTTTTTATTTATATTCTCAAGTTGCTAATCTATCTGTTGGGTTGTTGCAGATTCTTGGGGCAGTTAGATACATGTTGGCGTATTCTAACTGTTTATTTCTTCTTATAATTTAGTGGTATTGATTTATCTGTTTGGTTGTTGCAGAATTTCGGGGCAGTTAGATACCTGTTGGTGTATTGTAGCTGTTTATAGTTTTCTAATTGAAGTTTTATTAATGTTTATGTGCAGATTAGTAATTGGTGGTATTGTTTTATTTGCTTTGTTGTTGCAAAATCTTGGGGCAGTTAGCTACCTGTTGGCGTATTCTAACTGTTTATTTCTTGTTATATTTTAGTGGTATTGATTTATCTGTTTGGTTGTTGCAAAATCTTGGTGCAGTTAGATACCTGTTGGCGTATTCGAACTGTTTATTTCTTCTTATAATTTAGTGGTATTGATTTATCTGTTTGGTTGTTGCAGAATCTTGGGGTAGTTAGATACCTGTTGGCGTATTCTAACTGTTTATAGTTTTCTAATTGAAGCTTTATTAATGTTTATGTACAGATTAGTTATTACATTTTGGTTTTAAGAATATTAAATAAGTGTTTATAAAATTTGCTGGTAATCTTTGCTTTAGAGTAATGGTACTATCATTACATTTGAACCATCCACAATTCTTTTTTTATATACAGTGTAGTGACCTGCATTGGTTGTGGCTCCTGCATGGTAGATTATACCTATTGTTGTGAACGTTTTCCTACCAAGTGATACTTGACCATGTGTGAATCCAGTCAGCTTGCAGTTGTTTTTGGTACCATCTGCATTGTAACATAAAAGCATTAGTATTACATATTTACTATGTGTTTGTATTTGTAAGGTGGAGCGATTATCTGAATTGCAGGTAGTACATAATCTGCCATGGTTTGCATTTCGTACAAGTTGCTGAAATGGAACGGATTCACAGTTAGATATGGAAACATACTCAAAATGTTCATTAGGGATTTGTTCCTGTGCCATATTGTTGCACAGAGTGCATGTATGTCCCCACATGTATGAAATCTGGAAGATTTCATTTATATGTATGTTTTTGTTTTCCAGTACTTGTAGTAAGTACATTAGAAACTCTTGTGGATCTTCTTGTGAGTTTATAGTGAATTTCACCATTCCAGCACAGTAGTCCAATTCTTGTCTTATTCCATGAACACTATATGTGTTGTCAGGATTGTTGCTTGCATTTCTATGAAGGACTAACATTTGCAAACACAATTGGTCTGTATTTTGTAAGTAAATGTTGTCAACAATTGGTGGCAATTGAAATAGAATATGTATTGCTACATTTGCGTAGCAAGTTACACCAGTTATATTTGAAAATTTGAATGGCCCAGATAGTTCTGTGTCCAAGTCATTTCTTCGGAGTGTGTGTTGCTTCTTTGAAGAAGTACCCGAGTTACATTGAGTAGTACATTCTTCTTTGGTTGTAGTAATTGATGAAGTATTAGCTTCTTTTATTCTCTTTGGAGGATTTGCAGTGAGATCCTGTTGCATTTCTGTTTGAAGTCGTTTTCTTTTACAATGTTTTGCTTTTTGTGGAACAGGATAGGTCTTTAGATGGGGGTGTATAGTGAGCGTAGTCTATTGTATTCTAAAATGCAAGGAATATCAGCGTTTACTTTACTTGCATCAAAGTTGATTAGAAATAGACCGTCAAGTGTACGTAAGCATGATAGTGCTACGTAGCTCATGCCTTCTTCAAAATCTGTGTTCCCAATATCTATCAATGCTTTATCAGGGGTAAGACCTTGTGATTTGTGAATGGTGACTGGGTATGCTAGAGGTAGAGAAAATTGTTCTCTGCGTACATACATGTCTTTGAAAAGAAGGAATCGAGCTGTTGAGCGTCCTATCCTTTTTACTTCTGATAGTTTGTCAAAGAGAATATTGACAAACTGAATTTTGTTGTCACGTGGGTATGTTTGAAAGCCAACAACTGTACCAAGTGCTCCATTAACTAGTCCTTGCTCCACGTCAAAGTTACGTTTAAGCATTACTCTACAGTTTAAAGATAATTTTAATATTTTCTCCAAACCAGCTGTGTTGGAGTTTTATAAGGTATTAAGTCTTGTTGTGGCTTGTTGACACATGGGTAGAGTCATACCATGTACATCCAGTTTGTCTGTGGAGCAAATTTCAATTATTGGTTGCATTTCTTTTTTCAACATTTTTTTATTGAATATGGAACAGCTTGCAAGAGTTGGCATCAAGGACATACTACTGACATTTTTGTGTGCTAATTGTTCCATGACATCAGTAGACATGATTTATGGCCATAAAGTGCATGGATGTGCCAGGTGTTTAATATTGCTTGTGCTTCTTGAGATAGTGCACCACCTCTAATACTTTTTAAAATGTTGGCGTAGGTGAGGTCTGCAGACTGGTGCACGTTTTCTGTTAATTCTCTGTATTGGAAATGTTGCCAAAGGTTAACATTTCCTATGCTGCCAACAGTTTTACGGCAGAGTTTGTGTCCTAAGGTTTTAAAAATAAGTTCACCTTTCGCTGGTGTCAATTGAAGAAGATCTCTGAAAACAATAATGTGTTTTTCCTCCAAAGAGCTCTTCGTAGTTTGTTTTGAGTACTTTGTGTAATCTGCGGTGAATCAAAGCCAACATTAGGTTGGAGACCATGCTCACTTCATCTATTAGTAGCATTTTCATTTGTTTTAACACTCTGCGTAGTTCCATTGCAGCTTTTGTAGAAAGTTTGTAATATTCTAATTTGTTTTGGTGTTCTACTGGAAGGAGTAGTAATCGGTGTAAAGTGACACCGGCTATGTTGTAGGCAGCTAAACCTGTGGGGGCAGTTACAACAGCTGACAGTTTGTTGTTTGTCAATTGTTGAAGGAACTTGCTGATGATTTTGATTAAGAATGTTTTGCCTGAATTTTGGCAGCTACATTCTTTATTTTCATGTTGTACACCATGTACAATTTGTTTTGTTACTTCTTGAAAAATGGTACGCTGCTCTTTGTTCAGTTTTGATTGTAGTACAGTTAAGTCTTCTGTATCTTCTTCAAAGTGACACATGGTGTTTTCTACTTCTGTCATAGCTAATTCTGCCTCATTTGCTATTAGTGGCTGTTCCAGTGGTTCTTGGCTTCCTGTTACAGAAGGTTGACTACTGTCAGGAGTGTCCTTATCTAGTTGGGTCTGGAGTTCTTCTTCGTGTTGCTATTCATTGTGCAACATTATTTTGTACTGTGTAAAGTTTACATCGGTTATAGTGCTTTCATTTGCTTTCAAAGCGTCTTCATAGGAGTCATAGATATCTAGTATCTCTTCTTCTTTTCTCCATGGTTTAAAAAGTTGTAGCAGGGACATGTAATATAGTTCTTTATGTTGAGGAGTTTTGAATGACAATTTTATATGATTAATTAAGCTTTGTTTTGTAAGTTTCACAAAGCTGCCTTCACAATTTGTCGCTCAGTATCTACCTTTATTTTCATCGGGTTTTATATTATTTTTGTATGTGAAGTTTTGGGCTCTGTGGTATAGACACATGGTTTCCAAAGTGGTACTCCTGTTTGGGTAGTATGTGTCTAGTAAATTGTTTTTCAAAATGTCTTGGCTGTTGGGATCATTTTTGGCTATTGTTTCTATGTCGTCGTATGATTAGAGAACTCTTTTTCTAGATTTAGCAGGACCAAGACTTAGCCATACTATATTTTATTTTCAGATTTTCCATACAAAGCAGTACCGGTTAGAACGATCTGCAGCTTCATAGCAGCCACATTCTCTATGAGAGAGCATTTTTATGCCTAAGCTGTACAATTTCTGAGACAGTGTTTTGTCCGATGATAGGTAATTCCAGAGGTCTTGAAGCTCTGTTTTTTCTGCTTTGGTTAAGTAGGCTGTAACATATCGTGCAACTGCAGTGGAATTGTCTGCAATGTACTGCACATCTATGTTTGCATTCCATAAGAGGGCAATGATTGCATTGTAATCATTGATATATTTTGCTTCTTCTGTTCTTTTTATGTAATATGTGTCCTTAGGTGATTTACCTTTAACACTATGTCTAACTGAAGACATGAAGTTGTTCACTTCACCTGTTTCTGTAACTGGAGTAGGGAAACCAAAGCAGCATTTGGTGTAGTATTTCCCTTTGTTTTTGTATTTGCGACGACAATATTTCCCACATTTGTGTCTTTGAAATTGTACAATTTGTGCATGAAGATCACTATTTGTTGCTTCTGATGGAATTTCACAAGTGACATATTTTACGATAAACTGTAAAACAGTGGCATCACTGTCTTGACCAAATTTAGGAGCATCTTTAATCCATAAAAGCATGTGGATATGTGGTGCTCCTCTGGATTGGTATTCTTTTCTCCAAAACAAGTGTTGCACTTCTCCAAGGGGAGGAACAGTTTTATTACAAATAAAATGTAGCATAGCAATGAAGCGATGGTGAAAATATCTTGAAACATTAACAGGATCCAAAGAACAAAGTTCTCCTGGTGTTAGTATATCTATGTTTGTTTTGTTTTTGTTTGATATGCATAGGAAATCATGTAAATCTTCCCATGCATATTCTGCACAACTTAATGTAACAAACCAAGTGGGCGGGCCAAGGTTTCTTATCATACAACGTACATCTCTGTGACGTCGGAACCAGTACTCTTTAGTACCACGCATGTTTGCTAATAGATTTGTAATGCTTGATTGTAAAACCTCATCTTTTTCT
Organism: Ambystoma mexicanum; assembly: GCF_040938575.1. Lineage (NCBI taxonomy): Eukaryota > Metazoa > Chordata > Amphibia > Caudata > Ambystomatidae > Ambystoma > Ambystoma mexicanum. The sequence continues at coordinate 9,047,303 of NW_027182322.1, forward strand.
TGCACTTTTTGTAGTAACTGCATAGCTGAAATATTTTGAAAGTGGGTACCTGATTTTAATGTGTGTGCAACTCTGTAGCATAGAGTTGCTAGTTCACTTTCAAAGAGTAGGTGGAATATGTATTCCACCTTTTGTCTAAATCTGGGATCTTCAAAATACATTTGTAACAACGGTATTCTGATTCTGCTATCTGAATGGGTCTATCCTCGTACCTTCCTCCTTTCCCAGTAGGAAAGAGTTGAGGAAAAGCATGTGCTTCTATACTTTTTTCCCATATGCTGATTGCTGATCCTTTGGTTTGTCACATTTGGTGCGTTTCTAGTGCATCATCTATGGTGTCATTAGAGTGTAATGGATGAATTGTATAATGGTCTAAAATATTGGATACTGTAGCAGGACCTAGAAGTTCAAATTTACCAGTTTCTGGTGACTCTTGAATTATTTCAGTGGTTTCCCTCAAGTTTTCTTCAATATTCATTTCTTTGTAGTATTCATTATTGTCTTTTAGATATTGCAAGGCTTGTCTAACTTTATGTAAGTCTACGAGTTGTTGCCATATCTTTTTTTCTTTTGTAGGTACACCATTTACTAAGACAATTAAAGATTGCTGTATTGGACGTTGCACGCTGTTATATATAGTCCTGTACATTGTCACTGGCCTGGAGTGATTGCAAATAGAATGTGATGTATGATGCAGCCAGGAGAATGTTGAGTGCATCAGTGTATGAATGTTCTGAGTGAGTCAGTTGGGGGCCTGAGCTGGAGTGAGTGGATGGCCGGTGGGTCCTCTCCTTCATGTATACTGTATCTAACCATCCCTGTCCATGTCCTGTCATCCATACTACTGTATATACCTAAGAGTAACTGGAACTGTATATACTGTACCAATAAAGCATACCTGGATCAACATCAGTCTCCACGGCTGGTCTGTGTGTCCCGTGTGACTAATAAGAGACTTTATTACATTGGCGACGAGGAAAACAAGTAATGATAAAAGGACATGGAGAAAGGGACTGGTCAGCGTGCACTGAGGAGCTGCAGCAACATAAAAATGTACAGTAAGGAGTGCTGTGGGGGGGAAGCAGCAGTGAAATGAGTGACCCACCGTTCCCCCAAGGCTTTAGTATAACCATCCTGCTCAGAAAACGAGAATTAGAAATGACATTAGACTGGACTCTGGGAGGGAGGTCCCCAAAAATGATAATGCCCCAGAGATCCCCGCAAGGTTGGAAATGACCTGCTTGTAGTGTAACATCATCACATGACAGCAGAAATCCACCTGCTCTGCTGGAAATGCAAATAGACTTTTAATGACTTTGAACTTATATCCCACAAAAGTCCAGCAGATGGCGCCTGTGCTCCATTAAACTACGTAGGAATATGAGAAGCCAAACTAATACTGCCGTGACAGCAAAGTGCCGTGTGTTTGAGGAATATTATCTTTCATCAGTAATATCTGCAAACCGTTTTACGGAGATCCAGTGATGTATTTAGATTCCTGTTAAGCTTTATAAGGGGATGTTTTGACAAACAAGTGGCAGCATGAAACTTGCCTTTTTTTGAACAATGCTGTGTGGGAGTGACAGTTGCAGTGAGGAGGCCCAGCGAGGTCTTGATCCTTCAATTGTGAAGAGCAAATGATGACGTTGTGGAACGTACATCTCACATTGTTTGTATTGGAATTCAGTGACCTCTATGTGTCCCAAGCAGGAAGGATCTTTCTCCTGATGTGGAGACCGAACATTTCAAGAAAAGTTTTAGATCGTTTCATTTCTAGATGCTAGGCTGTACCTCCTCATGGAAATGTGCTTATTTCATAGGCTTGGCTACCACTGTGGAATTTTAAGGATTTGTTCAGCACTGTGACTAAAGCTATTTTCGTCCGTTAAAGGAAGCTGCATTTGTGTGACAGTGTGCAGCGCTTGAATTGGCAGCAATATGCCACAGCAGTGTATGGAGCGTAAGGAAAGATAACACAGCAATGGATTACTGGACAACATGGTGACCTTTATACTAAACTAAACGGAACTATGCATCTTGCAGATAATATACATACGGTCATATGATGCAACGTTGATCAAGGTTGTGACAATTTTTGAGCATTCCAGCGGGAGCATCGGAAAATAACTATACACAGTGGAATATAATTTTATTTTTTTGCAATACTATTATGCTGACAATAACAAAACATTTTTTTTAAAAAGACATGGTTTCAAAAATGCACAACTATTGACTGATGAATATTAATTGTGTGATATTACATTTTAATGCTGCTCAAGGGTTTTGAATACATACTTAAGCTACACACTTTAAGGGAAATGTAGAAACGTGTGGCTTGGCCAGCCAGCATGTTTTCTCTTAGTTTAAAGTTTCAAATTATTTTTCACAATCTTGCAAATGTATCTGGAAAAGCCACCACCGCATCTTGAGCTCACAATGGTGGACATAATGCAAAACATGAGTATTTTAAATGGAAATAACAATTTAGATTCCTAAAGTGCAAATTAATTGAGTACAAAGTCAATAATGAATGTTAAAATTTTTTTTTTTTTCAATGACAATTTATCACCATCACTAAGAAATGTTTACGTAATTGAAAAACCTATGCTATGGTTATGGGGTTTAGGGTCATGTTTACCCTTTGAAGAGATGTTGAACTACACATTAGATACCCTGCAATTGACGTTGGGCCATTGTCTTGCTCAGTTAGTGTAATGTTGTGGCCCACTGTTATGTGTCTCATCCCGACCATGACGCACGTGTTGCAGTCCATGGTCGCGGTGCAGGGTATTCCTGTTAATGTGCATTGATTAACTAGTCTTGGAGACTAGAGCCATAAAGGAAAAATGTGGCGGTATGTATACTCTTGTTTGGGGTACATATGTGTACGCTCTGATGTGAGGTACTGTGTTTGGGCAACTGACTGAATAAGGGTTGCGCCAAAAAAGGAGATTGGGCAACTGACTGAATAAGGGTTGCGCCAAAAAAGGAGATTGGGCAACTGACTGAATAAGGGTTGTGCCAAAAAAAAAAAGTTTGAAATTGCCGGCGGATGTACATAACCTGTATATAGTGTGCACTTTAGCAATAGTTAATGTTAAGCATTTTAACCTCTGTTTCTTATAGTAATAGTTTTAAGTTTAAGACTTGCGGTGCTGCCAGGAGCACCCCATCTGTTACATGTAGTTTATCTGTGTGAGATTCTGGTTGTGGTTAGATTTATGAGTGGGCGAGTGATATGTGTTTGGTTGGCTTCCTCTGCATCCTGTATGTAAGGGTGATGTTTGTGTGTATGATGTGTGTATGAACCTGATATGAAAGGGAGATGTCACGCGTGGGTACTTCCGGTATGAAAGGGAGATGCTATGTTGTGGTTGAATCTGGTATGAAAGGGAGATGTTATATATAGTCCTGTACATTGTCACTGGCCTGGAGTGATTGCAAATAGAATGTGATGTATGATGCAGCCAGGAGAATGTTGAGTGCATCAGTGTATGAATGTTCTGAGTGAGTCAGTTGGGGGCCTGAGCTGGAGTGAGTGGATGGCCGGTGGGTCCTCTCCTTCATGTATACTGTATCTAACCATCCCTGTCCATGTCCTGTCATCCATACTACTGTATATACCTAAGAGTAACTGGAACTGTATATACTGTACCAATAAAGCATACCTGGATCAACATCAGTCTCCACGGCTGGTCTGTGTGTCCCGTGTGACTAATAAGAGACTTTATTACACACGCCCAGAGTGTGCACATTTTCTTTCAGATCTAATGGTAAATAAACTACTTTGCCACAAATGCCTTTCACTAATTCAGAGTGAGGTAATTTTGCTTTTTTTGGTTGAAGGCGTATTATTGCTTGAAATGGGTGCACTGTTTGAATTATGATGCTCTCATATAAATTGAGTTGTTGAAGGGGTTTTGGTAGTGGGAATAATTCCAAGTTAATTGTGATAGCACGTGAAGGAGTTTGGTTGTTGTCAAGTTTTGTAGTGCAGTAAGTGCAAAGTATTAAGGGGTCAATTATTTCATATTTGTTTTCTGCTATAAGGTAGCAAGCTAATTCACACCATTTGGAATCTTCATTGTCTTCTATTTTGTATGTTACATCTACAGTTTTTGTGTTACTTCTATAAAATAAAAAGTTCTGCGGCAACACACACACACAACACCTGGTTTGGTACTTCAGCGGATGTACTTTTACCTTTTAGCATTTCTTTTTTGTATGTGTGTAGTAGAAGGTTGCCATATGTACAATTGTTGCTAGTCTGTTGTAAAGCTATTGCATTTTGTAAGTGGCTTTCACTTGCAGAATATTTTCTCTGGATATGCTCTATTTCTTCGAGTATTTCTTTGGCTGTACCATGTAGAAGATTGTTATTTAAATTGGCTAGTGCTAAAGCAGGACTTTTAGCAAAGTACAGTTTATAGACTAGATTTCTGATAGTTTAATGATGTGTTGATATCATTTTCATATGATGGAAGGTGCTTTTGCAAATAGGTCCTGAAATGCAGGCTAATGAATGTCCTTGTAGTCCTGTGTATTTGCGCACTGGACAGGTATCCATATTTTGTAGTAGTTTCATTTTGATTTTGTCTTTGCCTTTCACATACTGATTGAGGAACTGGCGTAAAGATTTGAAAGATTTTTTGGCAATGTTAAACATTGACGTGCATGGCCATTTGTATACTGGACGTTCTGGTTCAGTCGTATAGAGAAGTGATACTGAGTTTTCTGGGGATATTTCTGTAAGCAGTATTTCTTGTTCCATTATGGTATTATTAAGTTATTTATACTCTCGTCCACTGCTATGAATGGCAATTGTGTTTGTTTGCTTTTGTGTGTATGCTTCTTCATTGAAAATATGGTTCTGTGCTCGTGGTGTGACTCCATTCACCTCCACAGATATTTAAGAAGTTCTTTTTGTTGACATTCCATTTATTGAGAAGTCTTTTTTGTAATTTAGTAGTTAGTTTTGTTAGTGGTTTCATTCTGTTTAACACTAAAATAAATAGCTTCCTTTTGAGCAGTATTGCACTGTCTATCAAAGCTTCTAAGATTAATTTTCTACGGTAGGTTTTAAGGGTTGTGCATGATTTCTCTCCTGTTTTTATAAGATTCTGAAGGACTCTGTGGCAGAACATTTTTTGTAAAATACTTTTTTTGGTATGGTTACTTGCCACAAAATTAAGATTTATAGGAGCAGTATTAGCAGTAGTGGTAGCTGAATTCTTGTTAATTACTTTCTGTTTTACATTTTGGAAGAGGAGGGAAAGTTTTTGTATTGGAAGCTTGTTTTGTTTCGCTTAATGACTCTATTAGATCTTTTGTTTGAACTTTTTGTACAAGTTCTGCTAGAAAATGTTTTTCTACAATTATACTGTTATTTCTCCCATCTTCTAATATTATAATTTTTTAGATAGCTGTGTGTGTAAAAAAAAAAAGTTAGATAGCAGACAGGTTTGGAAGTGACAGTTGATTTTAGCAGATGGGAAAAATGACAGTAAGTTAATTTTATAGGTTATGCAGTTTAAGTGGCAGTTACTCTGTTTATATGGGCAGTTACTCTGTTTATATGCATTCATAAGAGTTGTACATGTACTTTGCAGAAAATATGCATACCTGTAGTTTGTATTCATGCATGTGGATATGCATGCAGCTGCAAGTAGAAATCTTGGAGACTTGTACAGTAGTTTTTGTAGTAGGTGCTTTCCAATGATATGAGACTTGTACTCAGAGTGATCAACAGTATATTTGAAGTGCTGAACTCTGATGATGTAGTTAGATGTAGAGGTCTTGGATGTGATTGGTGGATGGTTGTGTCACTGCTTAGCTGTATCCAATGAGGGAATGGCACAGAGAGTGATGTGGAAAGGGTAGAAGGGCTGTCTAAGAGTTACGCGGTCCGCGGACACCGCAGCTGTCTCTGGACAGGGCGTGCCACATCCGGGGATTTTCAGCAAATCCAGCATGGAAAGGGGACTGTAGGGATTAGCCAATCAGATGTTGAGGTTGTGGATTTGTGTTGAAAGAGACTGTGTGTAGTGAAGATGGCAGAGGTGGAGAAAGTCAGGGTGTTGGTGCTTGGCGATATGTTTGTGCATGGTTTACAGCAGTATGCTCAATGCAGGCATGTGGCAAACAATTTTGATGTTAAAGGAGTGGAGGTGGTGTGGAGCACTGTGCCTGATTGCAATGTACAGGGAATTGTACAAGTTTGTGAAGATATGGGCAGGATGAACAGTCCCCATGTGGTAGTTTTGCACTATGGTGCTTTCCATTTGGGCTATGTCAGTGCCCCTACTTTGTTGGCAGATTTGGAACACTTGGTTCAAGCAGTAATGAACATCCTTCCAAATGCCAAAGTATTTTTTTCTGGATTAGTACCTAGGGCAATATGGGACAATAGTTATGTTTTTGTCCTCAGAAAAACATTGCTAGGTGTGCAATCAACCGAGGCATGTGTGCTTTCATGCTTAGAGATGGTACGTTCTTCTGTAATAATGAGAATATTGATTCCAGTAATGCTGTTTATTTTAAAGAAGATTGCATTTCCTTATCTTTTATGGGAAAAGCCATTCTGTTTTGGAATGTAAGGGTTGCTTTGGAGAAGGTTATGTGAAGATTTTAGGAGTAAAGTAAGAACCCCCCCAATAAAATACAAAATAACAGGTGTCTGTCAAGCATATGCAAAAAAAACAAAAAAAAGCTCTTTTCAGAGCCAACCTCAATGGGGAAATGGGGCACACTATTTAAATTTACATTCACCATGCTCAGATTTTTGATATGTCCGCGGACATGGTGGTAGTCCGCGGACAGCGCGTATTACATACAGGGATTTTGGGGTGGAGAGCATGCAAATGAGAATGAGCAGAGTGAGGGATTGGTCAGTAAAGTTTACTGGGTGTGTTGTGTAAGGAGAGAGTTTGTCAGAAAGTCTTTTTCCTGAGAGAAGAACAGATAGATATGGCTGTGTGTTTCAGAAAACAGATTATCTGGATTTTGGGAGACTCATGGATACATTGGTTGGAGGTGCATGCAGAACGCTGTGGAGTAGCTGTAGATCTTGGATTCCCTCATGTGGAAGTGCACTGACATGGAGTGCGTGGAATGAAGTGGCTGGACTTGGTACATCTCTGTGCTACTTTGGAGACAGAGCATCATCCAGACATAATTATAATTCATTGTGGAGGGAACAGTTTAGGACATGTGTCTGGAATTTCATTGCAATTTGCAATGAAAGAAGGACTTGGTAAGGTCATGGACATGTTTCCAAATTCCCAAGTACTTTTTTCTGGTATTGCACAAAGACAAATGTGGCTGCGTTCTTCTTCATTTGGTCCACAAATGGAGAAAGCAAGGCGCAATGTCAATAAGGCTGTTTGTGCCTTTCTAAGAGATGTTGGGATGTCCTTTTCAAAATGAAAATATTATGTTTTGTAGCACATACATTTTTCGCAGAGATGGAGTCCATTTTACTTATGCTGGCAATCAGATTTTTCTGAGAAATGTACAAAATGCATTGCAACCTTTTTTGGAAATACAGCCATCCATTTTGCACTAGGTGTTGACCATTTCAAGTTTTTCAAACACAAAAAATACCACCAAAAGGCTCTTTTCAGAGCCACCACTTCCTCCAGGAGAAAAGTGCAATGGTTTTGCTAGGGCATCACCCCAAAATTGTATATGTCCGTGAACTGTCCTCGGACTTCTAAAAAATGAACTGGGCCCTGCTCCATTTATTTGCCACTTCTATTTTTAAACTGTCAAAGGCGGCTCTGAAAAGAGCCTTTTTTTTTGTTTTTTGTTGTTTTATATTTACACACGACACACAAGGAAAGGAGGGGAAAGGAGGGTAAGGAAGGGACACCAACCACAGGAATATGAAAGGGCAGGTGGAGAGAGGAAGATGTAGGGTGGGCCTTACTTAGGTAGGTAGCAGGTCTTCTGGTGCTCCGTGACCGCAGTTTCGGAAGCACTTCGAAGAATCTCCCCCCTGCAGAGTACTGCGTCGCAGTACATACACAATATTGTGACCCTCAAAAGGTAAGGGTCAACAGCATTGTGAATGGCCTGTGAGGCAGCTGGAGGGATGCACTCTTCCACAGGAATGTCTCTTATGGTGAGAGAAGCGGAAACAGAGAATGTGGTAGAGGAACTCAACCTACTACGTTGATCACAAGGTACAACCTTGCGAACGGCCCCACACTGTGGAACGACCTTAGGTGTCGCTTCATGGATGTCGTACCAAAACTGTACAAACCAGGCCTCCCACGACTCAGCACCATTTTGCACTGGTTGCAGGTGACCTTGTTCGCACGTGCTTTTGGTACGTCACCATGAATGGTAAACAACCGCCACACCCAAGACTCACGGCGAGTGCTGGTAGTAGGGACTTCCACTACCTCATCCTCGTCATCCTCTTCATCCTTCTCCTCTACATCCTCACGCCTGTTCCCCTCTGCAGGCGCTTGGGGAGGTGGTGGTGGTGGAGGGGTTGGGGGTGGTGCTGAGGCAGATGTAGCAACAGCAGCCATGGATGCCATCAGGGTTGATGAGAAAATCTCAGTAAGAGCAGCAAAGGCAGCAAAAGTCAATCTGCAGTAGCCAGAAGCACAATGAAGATCAGCTCTGGGGTGTGGCCTATTATAGGGGTGCTGGTGTGCGCTCCGCAGACAGCCGCGCTGTCTGGGGACAGATCAGACACCCCAAAAAGGCTCAAAAAGTTCCAAAAAGTATGTAGAAAGCCAGGTTAATTGTCTGGGACATGTGCAATGGTGGATTATTACTGTAAAATACTTTGGATTGTCTGTAAAAGTACTTTTAAAATGTTCGGGGACCCGGACAGTGTTCACAAATCAGGACACACGCTCAGCGTGGGTGCGGTCACATGATGACGTCGCAAACACGTCCGCGAAGGGAACGGGTGTCCGCAGGACACCAAAAGCACAGGAACGGTCGTGCGCGCGGGTGTTCTACGGACAGTGTTCGGGTCCTCAAACTAATTAAAAGTGCAACACAAGTGAGACGGACAGTTACGGACAGGTGCAATGTTCATAGGACTTATGGGTGTGGTGCGCATGTGCGTAGATGTTCTACAGACAATACGGACAGGTATAGTGTCCTTAGAACACCCCCATTTGGGTTAATTGCGAACATTCAAGACACCGGGTGTGTTCTAAGAACAGATCCATGTTGCTTGCAGACAGTACGGACGGGTATAGTGTCCTTAGGACACCCGATTTTCCTAATTACGGACATCCCGGACACCGCGTGTGTTCTAAGAACAGTTCCATTTTGCTTGCGGACAGTACGGACAGGTATAGTGTCCTTAGGACACCTCCATTTTGGTTAATTACGGACATCCCGGACACCGCGCGTGTTCTAAGAACAGTTCCATCTTGCTTGCGGACTGTATGGACAAGTATAGTGTTCTTAGGATACCTCCATTTTGGTTAATTTCGGACATTCCGGACACCGGGTGTGTTCTAAGAACAGTTCCATCTTGCTTGTGAACGGTACGGACAGGTATAGTGCCCTTAGGACACCTCCATTTTGGGCAATTACGGACATCCCAGACAGCGGGTGTGTTCTAAGAACAATTCCATGTTGCTTGCGGACAATGCAGACAGGTATAGTGTCCTTAGGACACCCCCATTTTGGTTAATTATGGACATCCCGGACACCGGGTGTGTTCTAAGAACAGTTCCATGTTGCTTGTGGACAATACGGACAGGTAAAGTGTCCTTAGGAAACCCCATTTTGGTTAATTACGGACATCCCGGACACCCGTGCTGACCACGGACATCCCAACTGCCTTTTTAAAAAAAATAAGACACAAAGTACTGAGTTAAAAGACACATAGGGCCTCATCACGACTTTGGCGTAAACCCTGAAATCCAGCAGTCGCGCTATTACCGCCGGATTTAAGGGTCTGCCAAATCAGGACTTCAGCGGATTTTGCCCCAGCTCTTGGCTGGAGGGAAATCCGCCGAAAATTCGCACTATTACCGCTGGCAGGAAATCCGCCAGCGGTAAGAGCACTAATTTACCCCATTGAGCCCAATGGGGAATGGGGCATTCCCGAATGGGCTCAATGGGGAATGAGGAATTACATTGCCGCCAAACTCGTGATCCGGCGCTATTAGCGCCGGGGAGTTCGGCGGTAGGGCTAATACTGCCAGCGGTAATACCGCCGGCGTTACCGCCAAAGTCCTGATCAGGCCCATAATCTTTGTTTTAATTATATACAGATATACAATTTATGACAGAGACGGGGAAGCAGAAACGGACACAAATACAGGGGATTTAGGGGTTTGAAGAGGATGGATGTGAGGGGATGAAGGGATGGAAGTCTCATCAACAGGTTTTTCTTGGTGTTGAGGGTTTGGGGATAGTTGACTAGGACATGGAGAGGGGGAACGGGTGCATGTGGGACAATGATATTTAATTTTTTCTTTTATGTGGTCCTCCACAAAATGTTTCAAAAGATTAAAATTTTCCATAAGCATGTCCATTTTTTGTTCCATGCGCTGCAGAGTATGTTCTAATGTCTCGTTTGGTGTATTATTTTCAATGTTTGTATGGTCTGTTAAATATATATATATATATGTTAAGTGCACATAAAGTAATGATTATTAATTTGCTTATATAGAGAAGTGTCTACCATTAGTATCACTGTCTTCAGACATTTCCTCACATGGGAAATTTTTCTCAAGCCATTCCAAAGTACTGGACATTTCTGTGTAAAAAAAATATATTACTTTTAGTGTACCTAATACAGAAAGTTTAGAAATATATAAGAAAAATGAAGTTTGCTTACTAGTTTCTGGTAAGTTGTGTTCCTACTGTTGTGTAGCTCTGCTGTTGCTCCTAGCTGTGCAGTTTCTGTGAGGTAATTATGTTGGAAGCACATCTTTTTTGTTTTGGTATATTCCATTTTAGTACATATGGTATTGAAATGGATGGTTGATGTGTTACATATATAGGTTCCACTACATATAATGTGTTTATATGCTGCTTTTTGAACTTGTTCAGTGTTTATATAGCATGGTAGAACAATCTAAGATACCCCCTATGTTTTTGGGTAGTGTTGCTGTTGTCCGCATCTGTCCGCGGACATACGCACAGTCCGCGGACATCAAAATCACCGGCAGGGGGCTTGTCATGTTCTATGTTACATGTATATAAAGTAAGGGAATCCTATTAAACATCTATCAAATTCACACTATGTATACGTGTATTCAGTAAAAAAAACTTTGTTAAAGGGACGTTATGGTTAAGTTGTGCTACTAAAAACCTATGAAATTCAGTAAAAAAACGTTAAAGGGACGTTATGGTTCCAAGTAAAACCGAAAAACCCCTGAAATTCGCCAGTTATGGTAAGCTAAGAAACCATAACTCGTGCCACCACCGTACATTGCTAAGACTAACACCCAGGGCATCAAAGAGGACATCACAAGTGTCATTGATGACATCACTGATGACATCACATGTGCATTTACTTTTCATGAAAACTCTGTACAAGGGAATCTTATTATAATGTTGACAGAAAAAGTTTCAAGGATCATTGGAATAGATATCTTGAGCTATGTAGTGCATTAGGCAATGCATTGATATAAATAGCATTCTATTATGAAGTTTGTTACAGTATACTAAGCTACTCATGCATAAATATAAGCATTATGTGCAGCATACATGATGGAGGTGCAATATTCATAATCTTACCATGTTGAATAGTGAAATGATAAATGCTTTCTTATTAGAGTTTTGTGTACTGTGCATCATGCAATAAGTAGCTAATAACACCATTTACTACATAATTTCATTATTACATACAAAACACAAAGACACAACAACACATACAAATATGAGTATATATAGAGAAAGTGAAGTACGCAAAAAGGCAGCAGTAGAAGCAGAACATGTTCACAACCTAACTGATTATCTTTATGCACAGAAAGGTTTGCTCTGCTTCAAACCTACTACTTCCCTATGTACAAATATCACATGATGTGACTGCACCCTAAAGAAAGTGATGCAAATACAAATATGAGCACATCCAGAGAAAGTACAGTAATAAAAAAACAGCAGAACAATAAGAAATTGGTGATAACCTTACTGATTGTCTTTATAAACAGAAAGCATTGCTATCTTTTAAGTGTGTATTTTTCTTATGTATATGTTTCATATGCTGTGAGTGGGACCCTAAGTGAATTATTGTAAGAACATATTTGAAGTATAAGTCTACAAATATAGTACTTTTTGATTTCTTTGTTCCTAACTATTACTATCTAAGTTATATCACTAAAGGAAAAAACAGTGAGTGAGACATGTGATGTCATCAGTGATGTCATCAACGACATTTGTTATGTCATCTTTGATGTCCTTGGTGTTAGTCTTAGCAATGCACGGTGGTGGCGCGAGTTATGGTTGCTTAGCTTACCATAACTGGCGAATTTCAGGGGTTTTTCGGTTTTACTTGGAACCATAACGTCCCTTTAACACATTTTTTTTACTGAAAATATATATATATTCAGTAAAAAAACGTTGTTAAAGGGACGTTATGGTTAAGTTGCGCTACTGACAACCTATGAAATTCTGTGAAAAAACTTTGTTAAAGGGACGTTATGATTAAGTTGCGCTACTAAAAATCTATGAAATTCAGTGAAAAAACTTTGTTAACGGGACGTTGTGGTTCCACGTAAAACCGAAAAACCCTTGAAATTCTCCAGTTATGGTAAGCTAAGCAACCATAACTCGCGCCACTAACGTGCACTGCTAAGACTAACACCCAGGACATCAAAGATGACATCACAAATGTCACTGATGACATCACTGATGACATCACATGTGCATTTACTTTTCATGAAATGTCTGTACAAGGGATTCTTATTATAATGTTGAGAAAATAGTGTCAACGATCATTGGAATAGATATCATGAGCTACGTGGTGCATTAAGCAATGCATTGATATAAATAGCATTCTATTATGAAGTTCTTTACAGTATAGTAAGCTACTCATGCAGAAGCATAGGCATTGTGTGCTGCATACATGATGAAGGTATAATATTCATAATGTTGATATGTTGAATAATGAAATGATAACTGTTTTCTTATTAGGGTTTTGTGTACTGTGAAATATGTAATGAGTAGCTAATAAAACCCACGTATTAAATAATTGCATTATTACAGACAAAACAGAAAGACACAATAACACATACAAATATTGGTATATACAGGGAAAGTGAAGTAAGCAAAACAGCAGAAGTAGTAGCAGAAACAATTCATAACCTAACTGATTATCTTTATTCTAATAAATGATTGCTCTGTTTCAAAACTGCTATTTACCCTATGCATATGTATCACATAATGTGACTGGACCCTAAAGAAAATTAGTGTGAGTACAATGTATACAAATATGAGCATATACAGGGAAAGTATAGTAATACAAAAAAACAACAGAACTATCAGAAAGTGTTGATAACTCTACTGATTATTTTAATGCACAGAAAGGATTACTGTCTTTCAAGCTTGTGTCTTCCCCTATGTATATGTTTCACATGATATGACTGGACCCTAAGGGAATTAATTACTGTAAGAACATACTTGAAGGATAAGTCTACAAATATAGTGCGTTTACAATTTTTAGTTCCTGACTGTTACTGAAGAAAACCATGTGGCCTAGATATGTCAGTAAGGGAAAAAAGAGGGAGACAGACATGTGATGTCATCAGTGATGTCATCAATGACATTTGTGATGTCATCTTTGATGTCCTGGGTGTTCGTCTTAGCAGTGCATGGTGGTGGCGTGAGTTATGGTTGCTTAGCTTACCATAACTGGCGAATTTCAAGGGTTTTTCGGTTTTACTTGGAACCATAACGTCCCTTTAACAAAGTTTTTTCACTGAATTTCATAGGTGGTTAGTAGCGCAACTTAATCATAATGTCCCTTTAACAAAGTTTTTTCACTGAATTTCATAGGTTTTTAGTAGCGCAACTTAACCATAATGTCCCTTTAACAAAGTTTTTTTTACTGAATTTCATAGGTTTTTATTAGTGCAACTTAACCATAACGTCCTTTTCAATGGATGAAGACCACTAGCATCCTAGGTTCTCAAAGTGGGAACCCGGGGTGTTAAAAAAAAGATTTTTCTTCCCAAACCGGGACGCTTGCGGCGTCCCGGTGTAGGAAGGAAAATCTTTTACCAAGATGGACACAATGGAAAGGGAAGGCGGGATGTATAAAGAGAACACAACAGGGCATCAGCGGGGGGTGGGGGGAACAAGAGGTCAACAAGGGGCAACATAGGAGGGGGGACAAGAGGAAGACACAGGGCATGAGAGGCGGGTTGGGGGAACAGAAGGAAGACACAGGGCATGAGCGTTGGTTGGGGGGAACAGGAGGAAGACACGGGGCATGAGTGGGGGTGGGGGGAACAGGAGGAAGACACTGGGCATCAGCGGGGGTTGGGGGAACAGGAGGGAGACACGGGTCATCAACAGGGGGTGGGGGGAACAAGAGGTCAACAAGGGGCATTATAGGAGGGGGGACAAGAGGAAGAAACAGGGCATGAGCGGGGGTGGGGGAATAGGAGGAAGACACAGGACATGAGCGGGGGGCGGGGGGAACAGAAGGAAGACACGGGGCATCAGCAGGGGGTGGGGGGAACAAGAGGTCAACAAGGGGCATCATAGGAAGGGGGGACAAGAGGAAGACACGGGGCATGAGCGGGGGGTGGGGGGAACAGGAGGAAGGACCGGGGCATGAGCGGGGGGTGGGGGAACAGGAGAGAGACACGGGGCATGAGCGGGGGGTGGGGTGAACAGGAGAGAGACACAGGGCATGAGCGGGGGTGCGGGGAACAGGAGGAAGACATAGGGCATGAGCGGGGGGTGGAGGGAACAGGAGGAAGACATGGGACATGAGCAGGGGGTGGGGGGAACAGGAGAGAGACACGGGGCATGAGCGGGGGGGAACAGGAGAGAGACACGGGGCATGAACGGGGGAACAGGAGAGAGACACAGGACATGAGCAGGGGTGGGGGGAACAGGAGGGAAACAGGGGGCATGAGTGGGGGTGGGGGAGAACAGGAGAGAGACACGGGACATGAGCAGGGGGTGGGGGAACAGGAGAGAGACACGGGGCATGAGCGCTGGGTGGGGGGAACAGGAAAGAGACACGGGGCATGAGCGGGGGGTGGGGAGGACCAGGAGGGAGACACGGGGCATGAGCGGGAGGTGGGGGGAACAGGAGGAAGACACGGGGCATGAGCGGGGGGTGGGGGCAACAGGAGAGAGACACTGGGCATGAGCGGGGGGTGGGGGGAACAGGAGGGAGACACAGGGCATGAGCAGGGGATGGGGGAACAGGAGGAAGACACGGGGCATGATCGGGGGTGGAGGGAACAGGAGAGAGACACGGGGCATGAGCGGAGGGTGGGGGGAACAGAAGAGAGACACGGGGCATGAGCAGGGGGTGGGGGAACAGGAGAGAGACGCGGAGCATGAGCGTGGGGTGGGGGGTACAGGAGGGAGACACGGGGCATGAGTGGGGGGTGGGAGGGAACAGGAGAGAGACACGGGGCATGAGCGGGGGTGGGGGGAACAGGAGAGAGACATGGGGCATGAGCGGGGGGTGGGGGGAACAGGAGAGATATGCGGAGCGTGAGCAGGGGATGGGGGAACAGGAGAGAGACACGGGGTGTGAGCAGGGGGTGGGGGAACAGGAGAGAGACGTGGGGGATGAGCGGGGTGTGGGGGAACAGGAGGAAGACACCGAGCATGAGCAGGGGCTGGGGGGTAACAGGAGAGAGACGCAGAGCATGAGCGGGGGTGGAGGGGAACAGGAGGAAGACACAGGGCATGAGCGGGGGTGGGGGAACAGGAGAGAGACACGGAGCATTCGCAAAAAAAACAGACCGATATCTGGGACATGGGGTACACTGAACCACTATCTCCGGAAACCAGGAAACTCCCAGGGTTTCTGTTGAGAATACCCCTCTCGATGCGAACGATAAACAAAGACGACAGGCGTCTCTGAAAATACACACACTTCACGTTTCAGCCCAGCCAATCACAGAGCACGTCACATGTCCGCGGACATGACGCAAGTGCTTGCCCAATCCCTGTCCTGTCCATGGAGCGAACAGGGAAGTGTGTCCGCGGAGCGTACATAGATATCACTAATTTTTTTCACTTACATTTTTGTCATTTAAAAAAAAAACTACTGGACAGATTTACACCAAATTAACAAAAGCACGCTTTCGGGACCAAGCCGCCGCCCCTGACGCAAATTTGGTGTAAATCCAATATATTTATATATATATTCAGTGAAAAAACTTTGTTAAACGGACGTTATGGTTTCAAGTAAAACCGAAAAACCCTAGAAATTCGCCAGTTATGGTAAGCTAAGCAACCATAACTCACGCCACCACCGTGCACTGCTAAGACTAACACCCACAGTGGTGGCGCAAGTTATGGTTGCTTAGCTTACCATAACTGGCAAATTTCAAGGGTTTTTCGGTTTTACTTGGAACCATAACGACCATTTAACAAATTTTTTCACTCAATTTCATAGGTTGTTAGTAGCGCAACTTAACCATAATGTCCCTTTAACAAAGTTTTTTCACTGAATTTCATAGGTTTTTAGTAGCGCAACTTAACCATAACGTCCCTTTAACAAAGTTTTTTCACTGAATTTCATAGGTTTTTAGTAGCACACCTTAACCATAACTTCCCTTTAACAAAGTCTTTTCTTAACAATAATAACTTTGAATTTATGTACATGTAATATGGAACATACTGAACCTCTTCTACTGAACTTGATGTCCGTGAACTCTTTTAATGTCCGTGGACATGTTCGGAGAACAGTACCACTACCTAAAAACTCTGGGGGGTATGTTTGATTGTTATATCATAACATAGGAACATTTAACACATTCAAAAAGCAACACACATACACATTATATGTAGTAATACATAAGAAATGTAACCCATATATGTAACACACTAACCATTCATTTAAATACAATATGTTCTAAAATGGAATATACCAGAAGAAGATAAATTGGCTTCCAACATAATTACCTCACAGACACTACAGAACTAAGAACAACACCAGACCTACACAGTACCTAGAACATATTTTACCTGAAATAGTAAGTGTACTTCATTTTACTCATATATTTATAAACTTTCTGTATTAGATTAAAAAAAATATAATATCTTTTTTTTTTCTCACAGAAATGTCTAGTACTCTGGAATGGCTAGAGCAGCATTTCCCACATGAGGAAATGTCACAAGATAGTGCAACTAATGGTAAACACTTTACAATATAAACCATTTAATTATTATTATTTTATATACATTTAACACATACATATTTTTTTGTACACAGCATACCAAAATAGAAAATACCTCTGAAGAAGCTGTTATGGAAAACACGCTTGACAGCATAAAATCAAAAATGGATTTATTGTTGACCAATTTTAATAATTTGAAAACTTTTGTTAAAGATCATTTTAAAACAAAAACGTCATACCATTGCCCCACATGTACTTGTCCCCCCTCACCATATCCCAATCAATTATCCCCAAACCCTCTCCATAACCCAAAATGTTTTGCTGAGACTTCCATCCCTTCTTCACCTGATACCAATCATGTTGAAACCCCTAATTCTCCTGTTTTTGTTTCTGTTTCTGCCTCACCTTCTCTGTCATAAATTATTACTATATGTTAAATAAAGTTAAATGTTTATATTGAGTTATAATTAGTTTCCGTTTTAAAAAAAGAAAACAATGTAGGTGTCCGCAGACAGCGCAGGTGTTCTGAAATGTTCGTAAATAAACAAAAATGGAGCTGTCCTGAAGAACACTATACATGTCCGTACAGTTCGCTAGCAAGTTGAAACTGTTCTAAGAACACACCCGGTGCCCGGAAATGTTTGTAAAGAAACGAAAATGGAGGTGTCCTGAAGAACACTATACATGTCCGTACTGTTCGTTAGCAAGTTGAAACTCTTCTAAGAACACAATTGGTGTTCTGAAATGTTCGTAAATAAATGAAAATGGAGGTGTCCTGAAGAACACTATACCTGTCTGTACTGTTCATTAGCAAGTTGAAACTGTTCTAAGAACACACGCGGTGTCCTGAAATGTTCATAAAGAAACGAAAATGGAGGTGTTCTGAGGACGCTATTTCTGTCCATATTGTTCGCAAGCAAGTTGACACTGTTCTAAGAACAAACGCCTGTCTGTAACTGTTCGTTTGACGTCTGACACACTTTTAATTACTTCAGGACCCGAACAGTGTCCGTAGAACATCAACGCGCATACGCAAACCAATGCCCATGCATTTGGTGTCCTGCGGACAGCCGCTTCCTTCGTGAACATGTTCGCGAAGCGACCATGTGACCGCGCCCACGCTGATCGCGTGTTCTGAATGCGGACACTGTTCATGTCCCCGAACAATTTAAAAGTACATTTTCAAGTAATCCACAATATTTTCCAATAAAAACTCACCATAGCACAAGTCCCACATACTAATTATAAGTTTATACATACTTTTTGAAACCTTTTGAATCTTTTTTTGAGTTCGATCTGTCCGCGGACAGCACGCATGTCCGCGGACCGCGCACAAGCACCCCTATAAAAGACCACGCCCTAGAGCTTATTCT
This sequence comes from Ambystoma mexicanum, assembly GCF_040938575.1. NCBI lineage: Eukaryota > Metazoa > Chordata > Amphibia > Caudata > Ambystomatidae > Ambystoma > Ambystoma mexicanum. The sequence continues at coordinate 9,065,979 of NW_027182322.1, forward strand.
CATTGTTGTTCTGGCTATTCTACAGAGCACAGAGATTTTTGCTGCAACCTGCAGATTTCCATCTTCAACCTGCTGGCTTCTGTGGCTCCACTGCTGCCACCTGATGCTGTGTCTGCCTCACCACCACCCCCACACCCTCCACCACCACCACCTTCCCAAGGGCCTGAAGAGGGGAACGGGAGTGAGGATGCAGAGGAGGAAGAAGAGGATGACGAGAATGAGGTAGAGGAAATCCCTACTACCCACACTAGGCGTGAGTCTTGGGTGTGGCGGTTGTTTACCATTTATGGGAATGGTCCTAAGGCTCGTGTGAACCGTGTTATCTGCAATGAGTGCAAAATGATACTCAGTCGCGTAAAGCACGGTTCGTACAGCTTTGGGACCACGACCATGAAGCGACACCTGAGGTCATTTCACTCCGGAGCTATTCGCAAGGTTGTACCTTGCGAAGAACGTAGTAGGTTGATTTCCTCTACTTCATCCTCCGTTTCTGATCCTGTCACCACAAGGACCACCTCTGTGGGACAGCGTCTTCCTCAAGCTGCCTCACAGGCCATACAGAATTCTGATGACCCTTACCTTTCGAGGGTCAAAGTTGTATGTATGTACTGTGACACATTACTCTGAAGGGGGGAGCGACTTCGGAGTGCATTTGAGACTATTGTCTCAGAGCACGAGAAGACCTGCTCACTACCCAACTAAAACCCACTCTACATCTTCCTCTCTCAGCTCGCCCTTTCTTATCCCTGTGGTTGGTGTCCCCCCTTTCCCCTCCTTTCCCTTCCTCTCCTAGTGTGTTGTGTATAAAAAACCAAAAAAAAATACAAAATAACAAAAATCAAAAAGAAATAAGGCTCTTTTCAGAGCCGCCTTTCACAGTTAAAAAATAGAAGTGAAGATAAATGAAGCATGGTCCTTTGTATTTCTTAGAAGTCCGCAGACAGTTCGCGAACATTTAAAAAATTGGGGTGCAACCCTATTATGACCATTGCATTTTTCTCTGGGAGGAAGTGGTGGATCTGAAAAGAGCCTTTGGGAGGTGTTTGTATGTCAAAAATTATAAATACTTAACACCTACTTCAAAATGGATGCTGTATTTCTAAAAAATGTCGCAATGCATTTTGTACATTTCTCAGAAAAATCTGATTGCCAGCATAAGTAAGATGTAAAATGTATGTACTACCAAACATAATATTTTCATTGTGAAAAGAGGACATGCCTAAATCTCTTAGGCACAAACAGCCTTATTAACATTGCGCCTTGCTTTTTCCATTTGTGGACATAATGAAGAAGAACGAAGCCACATTTGTCTCTGCGCAATCTGTGAAAATATCACTTGAGAATTAGGAAACATGTCCATGACCTTCCCAAGTCCTTCTTTCATAGCAAATTGCAAAAAAATTCCAGTCACATGTCCTAAACTGTTCCCTCCACAATGAATTATAATTATGTCTGGATGTTGCTCTGTCTCCAAAGTAGCACAGAGAGGTAGCAAGTCCAACCACTTCATTCCACGCACTCCATGCCAGTGTACTTCCACATGTGGAAATCCAAGATCTACAGCTACTCCACAGCTTTCTGCATGCACATTCAACCAATGTATCCACGAATCTCCCAAAATCCAGACAATCTGTTTTCTGAAACACACAGCCATAGCTATCTGTTGTTCTCTCAGCAAAAGGTATATCTGAGAAACTCTCTCGTGGCACAACACACCCACTAAACTTTCCTGACCAATCCATTTCAGTGCTCATTCTCATTTGCATGACTTCTGAACCCAAAAATCCCCGGATGTAACTCCCGATGTCCGCAAACTACCGCCATATCCGCGGACATATCGTAACATGAACAGCCCTTCTACCATTTCTACTTCACTCTCTGTGCCATTCCCTCATTGGATGTAGCTAAGAAATCACATGACCATGCACCAATCACATTCAAGACCTCTACATCTAACTGCATCATCATAGATCAGCACTGCAAATGTACTGTGAATTTTTCTGAGTACAAGTGTCATATCATTGGCAAGCACCATCTACAAGAAATACTGTACAAGTCTCCAAGATTTCTACTTGCAACTCCATGCCTATCCATATGCATGAACACAAACTACAGGTATGCATATTTTCTGTACAGTACATGAACACATTTTCAAACTGACGTTTAGCTTGTGTAAGCTGGAAAATGAATCTACTGTATTTTTTCCAATTTCCTAAAATCAACTGTCACTTATAAAACTTTATACTATTTACTTTCTTTATACACACACACTCAAATCATGGTAAACTAACATTTTTTAAATGAAATGTATAGACTACATATATTCAAACAAAATTGCATGCATGCACACTCTATGTTCAAATCTCAAAAAATAATACTCATACACTTATATATTTTTCTTTATTTATTTTTTTAATTACTTTTATTTAAGCATGACATTGAGACACTATTACCTAGAACAGCTTAGTTACAGAAATAGTGGTATTCAGTGGTACATTATGAATTTCACAAGACATAGTGAAAGGGGCCTCTAAGGGTCCCTAACGTCTATGGAAACAAGGCGAGTCACCACACACGATAGATATGCCAGACACGAGGTTGTATTCCCAAAGCTAGGGTTTATTGCAAAGCAAAAGTCTCAGTTGGCCAACTCGGTCTCACGCCCCGCGACGTGTATCTCTAGACCTCGAGGGACGCAAGAGAGTGACTTACGTACATCAGTTACTTATATACAAAATGCATATCAAACAATCAGCTATGACATGTTTAACACCCCCCTTTTATTGGGTTTCTTTGAACTTGGTGTGACGATGGACATCTCTGACAACTATGACACCTTCAAACATCTATTCTAGTAACAATTTGCAATTTGTGAGTGCGCAGGCATCTTTCAGTTGTTGAATAGAACACTGCACTTCTGTTCTTGGAAGCGAACTACATACGGGGGAAGAGTTGCATTCCAAACCTTGCTATCTATTAGGTGCTATTCGTGTCCTGGGAGCCGACACGCTCTAGCGGGCTCAGCAAAGGGGGGCCGTAAGAAAAGCATAATTCAAGCCTTTAACTGTATTATTCTAACATATTCTACCATATAACGAGACTGGCTGGCAGCTGCAAAATGATTAAATGCCCTGCAGCTCTGCTTCAAGGCTACATTCGGGAGGGAGCCGTGCATTCCTCCTGGCGCTGCCTACGTTTGTGTTTCAACAAACTCTTGTTATCCTCACGGCCCTGCGGCCTTGTCCTTTCTACGTGCAGACAACAATGTTTTACAGTCGAGCAGTGTAAGCGGAAAATATACTGCGAAGCAATAGGAACAGAAAACAATGAGCAATGGTTAGAAAACAAAATTGCGATTCTTGTTACATCAAAATGGCCGTTCATTGGCAAACTCGAAAACCTATATTCTGTCATACCGTGCATGAGACGGTTGGCCCACGGCCACCAAAATACGTTTGCGGTCACACAGTAGAGGTATCCATTTTTCTAGACTGACAAACCCTCCTTTGGCTGTATGCCAAACGTCTCATCTATTTATTGAAACCTCCTCTAGTGATGATGAGTCTGAAGTACTTATGTCTGATTTGTGCATGCTATCGTAAACATCATCGTCTTCATCAATATCTATTGCCATCAACTCTTTTACTGTTCTCATCTCATTTGGGTCTTGGTCAGCTCGACCATGAGGTTGTTTTTTCTTTGTCATCATATGCATACATCCTCCCGTGCATCCCTCAGTTACCTCAGCGCAAACTATTGGTAGGCAATGTGTGCAACAACAGCACGTTAGGAATATTCCAAACACCACTACTAATATTGAGATCAACTTCCATCCCCAAGAACGTAGTATTCCCCAAAACCAAGATCCTATTCCCCAGCTTCCTTCTCCAGTAGGGAGTTCAGAGCTTAGAACATGCATTTCTTTATTGCTTCAAAAATCGTGGGGGAATAGTCAATTGGGCCTCATTACGACTCAGGCGGTAAGGGTTTTACGGCGGCGTAAACAGCGCCGACCCTTACCGCCTGAGTAGGAGGTCCCTTAGCGCCATGGAGGTTTTAACACCTGCTATTAGCAGGTGTTCAAATCCATGGCGCTAAGGGACCATGGAGTTAATTACGCCACCGTAATTTACGGTGGCGTAATTAACGCCTTCCCCACTCCCATTATGCCCTATGGGGCAAAATGGGAATGGGGAAGGGTAAATGGGAAAATGGGGATTTACCGCCCCGCCAAGGTTGGAATGGGGTGGTAAATCCGCCAACCACCATGGCGTAAACGTAGTTTACGCCATGGTGGTAAAGTCACGGCCCAGGCGGTAACTTACCGCCTGGGTCGTAATGAGGCCCATTGACATAAACGTAACACCCTGATACCACTATTTTGCAAATTCCCCCACGATCAACCAGGATCACATCGAGAGCCATTCTATTTTGCAGCGTCATTAACCTGATTCCTCTTTCTTCCAACATCATGTTAAATAATATATCTGTTGTTGCGTTTATGGTATTTTTTAGGATTTTGGACAGCTGCCTTATATTATAGGAGTTCACTATCTGCCCTAAGAATGCAATGGATGATTTTGCTACATCAGTTGCTATTAAAACACCCTTGTCAGTCCTTTTGACTCTAGTTCTGGATAGTCTGGCCATGTCTGCTGTTTCTAAGAGGAGTACTCCTGGGAACAGTAGACCTAGGTAACATGTACCTCCCCAGTTTCTGGGCAACCAAGGATATGCTTTCTCTCCACATATAAAATAAACTGGATCACCTACATATACTGGTTCTATTTCCCATTTTAATACCACTGTATTCATGCATCCAGTATATGTTCCGACTGAAAAAGAGCCTTTCTTTTTTAGACAAAAAGGGACAGTTCTTGGGCTATAATTCACCGTGTAAGATGGGGGAATTGCATCTTTGTCCCCTTCTTTTCTTACACGAAACGTCATTACAGATGTCTTTTCTGGTGGGGACAATCTATCTCGTCTATTTTGTCGTGTTATCTTTCGTGTACTTTTCCTCGTGGGCTCTGGGGCTATTACTTGTGCTTCATGGAAAATGGAACAACCCACAGGCTTCATTATTATTTCCTCAAACTCATTCATGTTGGTTCTGTCTAAATGACCCGTACTACTCTCATTCCATTTCCCATAAAACATTGCACCTAAAGATGCACTACATGCAGAACTTAATGGTAATGGCTGTACATGCCACCCTATTCCTTTCCCAGCATGCTGTGGTAAATGGGCATATACCCAGCAATTTGTTTTCTTCAGAATTGCATGTGTCATGTTCATGATCAATAACAACTATTATTCCCAAAACCTTCCCTGTGTCTTTCTTCCATTGGGGGCAAGGTATAGGTAATCACCTGAACCGGGCTTTCAGTAGTGGATATATTAATTATTGGTAAAAACATTTCTAATGGGTGTATCGCTTCCACATACCATAATATTAGGGCTGTCGATATTGGTGCTACCACGCTCATAAAGCACATTATTATTGTCAGTGCCAGCATACAATTCGTTTTACCAAGCGTTTTTCTTAAGTTTACAGTCTTTATAATTGACTCATTCTCAGCAGTGGTGGTGCAGGAGGAGGCTGGCACCGGTCCCATCATGTTTCTCGTCGTCCTTCTTTTTCCTTATTACAGTTCGTCGTGGATATCTCTCTTCGTCGCGCTTGCTCTGGTGTCAATAAGTTCAACGGAATTGTCACAGTTCAGTTCTGCCTGTCCTTATTAGCCTGGATTTGTTTATTCGTTTTTAGGCAAGATCACTTGTCCTTTCTCTTACTGCTCAGAGGACCTTCGATCAGTTATCTTACTGCCTTAGTACCATGTGCACCCAGCTTGTCCGCTCTGGTTCCTGACACATGTACTTTTAATCAGTTATCTCATTGCCTTAGTACCATGTGCGCCCAGCTTGTCCGCTCTGGTTCCTGACACATGTACTTTTATGATCGCACCGAGGAGCCGCGAGTCTTGAATTGTCCGACTTGCACAATTCTCACGCTTCTCTCCTCTACACCTCTAGTTCCTTCTCCGTCCATGAGCGGAACCAGAGGTTGACATAAATATCAAAAAAGAACTGCGGATCACTTTGTCTTTCGAGGCCGCAAGTTGTATCGCCTTACTCCTGGTATCGTGCGATCCGTGAACAGTGCCGGTGCACTTCCAGATTCAGGCTCAAAGTCAGCCTGTGGCGCTACTGCAGGTGCTGGTGTGCGCAGCGCCAATGATGCAGGTCCGTTCTTTGGCATGCTGGCAAGTGCTGGTGGGCGCCAAAGGGGTACACGATTTGTTTCTGCTGGTATTTGCAAGGCGGATTTCGTGTCGGTCAGCAGTGATGTCGATTCTGCTGGGCAACGTTGGGGTACTCTTTGCCCTTCCCCCTCTTTGGCAAACGTCTCAGGCTTTGTTTCGAGTTTCACTTCTCGTTTTGGCAGATTTGGTGGCTGCTTACTGGCAACAGTTTTTCCGTTACTGGGACTGCTGTCTCTTTCCGATCATCAGCGTCAGGCAAGTCTTTCAGTGAAGTTGGAATCTACTTGGCATGGGTGGCATGGATCCACGACTTCCTTCCATCCACCCGTATTGCCGTCTGCGTCGCCAAGAGTACTTGATAGGGCCCGCACCACCTGGGTGCTAGCGATGACTTTCTTTCAAAAATGTTTAGCAGCACCCAGTCGCCTGGCTCCAGCGCGTGCCCCGGACCGGTGTATCTCACTGGTAATGCCTCCTGCACCTGCTGATGAATCAAACGCAATTTCTGCATTAAAAGGCCACAATAATTACTAAGCACAGGATGTTCTACCTCACTAAGTCGTTTTGGCTGGGGTGCGCACCATACATTTGCCGGCCTCCCCATTACGATCTCGTACAGGGAGAGCCCGGTTTTAGCCTGTACAGACATACGCATGCATAATAGTGCTATTGGTAATGCATCCACCCAACTCAACTTGCTTCCCGCACAAATCTTGCTAATCTTTGATTTAAGAATCCCGTTGTGCCTCTCCACAAGACCGGCAGAACTCGGATGCCTTGAACTATGGAATCTCTTATCAATCTGAAGACCAGCACATATCTGTAACACCACTGCGCCCACAAAATGTGGTCCATTTTCGGACCATAGGACACGGGGGAAGCCAAATCTGGAAAAGTACTCCTTAAGCATTACTTTTGCTGTGCTCATTGCTGTGCAGTCCTTCAAGGGATATGCCTCCACCCACTTACTGAATACACAGATCACCACCAAGACGTATTTTAAGTTTTGGCATCTCTCCATCTCTATGAAATCAAAATGGATAACCTCAAATGGCATAGAGGGTGGGCCAAAACTGCCTGTGGGAGTCACTGTTCCCTTTCCTACATTGTGTTGCAAACACGTGACACAGTTCTGCACCAACCTCTCTGCATTCTTTTTTATGTTCACATTCTGCCATACTGTAGAAAGGTGATGTATTATCTTTTTCGCACAGATGTGAGTAGGGCTGTGGGCCATTGTGACCATTGCAGTCACATACAAATTTGGCAAAATCCAGTTTCTAGTTCCCTTGTCCACCCAACAACCCTCCAGATCCAACTCGGCAGATCCTTCTGCCCACCCCTGTATTTCATCGGCCGTAGCTTCGGCCTGCATTTCTTTGACAGTGGCAACTCCATTTTCTATCATACAGGGTACTTCCTCTTTCTGAACCGTCATCATTTTGGTATTTAAATCAGTAGCAGTTTGTTTAGCAATTCTGTCTGCAAACGCGTTTCCCTCTCCTACTTTGCATGTTACCTTTTTGTGTGCCTCGCATTTCACTATTGCTAGGCGCTTTGGAAGCATGAGTGCAGACAGCAATCGTACAATCAAAGGGCCATGTTGAATTCTGGCGCCATGTGATGTCAAAAACCCTCTCTCAGCCCAGAGTCGTCCAAAGTTATGAACCACTCCAAAAGCATACTGGCTATCAGTATATATATTCACATTCAAATTGTCAGAAATCTCGCAGGCTCTGGTTAATCCTATTATCTCTGCGGCCTGTGCCGAATTGTAGGGAATTCTTTCGCTTTCTACAGCGCTCTCTAGGGTAGTGATAGCATATGTGGCAGTTATCGTGCCATCTGGTAATTTAAAACATGAGCCGTCACAGAATAACTCTCCATCTGGCTCTTTCTGTGGGGTATCACTTAAATCAACTCTCCCCTCGGTTTCTTCCTCAGTGACCATTAAGCAATTGTGGGGGGGTGATTCATCCTCCCCAATTTCTTTTATGGTTGGTGGCATTAATTCTGCAGGATTCAAAGCGCTACACCTCATAATTTGGATATGGGGCGCGAACAAGATAATCTCATATCTTGTCAATCTAGCAGAGGTGAGGTGTTGCGTCTGTGTCCTATTTAATAGAGCGTCTATGGCATGTGGCACCATCAAAATTAAAGTGTGCCCCAATACCATCCCTTCCGTTTGTTTCACTGACGCAGCAGCCGCCGCGACAGATCGCAAACATCGTGGTAGTGCGCGCGCTACAGGGTCCAGCGCAGAAGAAAAATAGCCGCATGGCCTATTTCTTCCACCTTGTTCATGTGTCAAAACCGCCAATGCACATCCTTCACTTTCACACACAAATAGTCTAAAAACGTTCTCATAATTCGGCGTACCCAAAACTGGAGCCGAGCATAATGCAGTTTTCAATCCATCAACTGCTTTCTGAAGGCATAACCGCATCCTTTCTAGTCAAATTCACCAACGGCTTCACAATTAACGCAAAATTACCAATCTATTGACGGCAATATGAAGCCATGCCTATTATGGCTCTGACTCCTCTTTGGAATAGGCATACAAGAAATACTTTCTATGCGTTCTGGCGTTAGTCTTCTCCCTCCTTTCGAAAATAGCCCAAATAGGCCACCTCCTTTTGATTATATTGAAATTTCTTCAAACTAGCTTTATGGCCATGTGCCACTAGGTGTGACAGTAGTAATACAGTGCTTTCTTTACAAATCTCCTCTGTGTCTGCAGCTAGCAATAGATCGTCTATGTATTGCAAGAGTACACAACCCACGGGCAATTCTAGCATGTCTAGCTGCTCTTTTAATGCTCTACTGTAAATACTTGGACTTTCTGTGTAACCTTGCAGAATCCGTGTAAATGTAAATGATCGTCCTCCTAATGTGAACGCAAACAAATATCTGCTGTCCTTGTCCACTGGAATACTGAAGAACGCGTTTTTCAAATCCACTACACTAAAATATTCTGCTGAAACAGGTATCATTGTCAATATTGTAGTGACATCTGGCACTAGAGGAAATTGTGGATCTACTACCTTGTTCAATGTGCGCAAATCAATTATAAAACGGTATGGTACTTCATTGCCTCCTTTTTTATAAACTGGAAGAATCGGGCTGTTGCATGTACTGCCTGTAATTTCCTCGATTACCCCTAATTTCACCAAATCTGTAACAATGCTCTTCAATCCTTTCTCACCTTCAGCCGAAATTCTGTATTGCGGTATTCGCAGTAGGGTAACACCTTCTTTCAAAATGATCTTTACTGGCTCTATCTTTAAGCATCCTACATCATTGTCATGCATTGCCCATATACAGGTTGGTACTTTACTTAAGTTTCGGACATGAATTCTGACACAGGGGCATTGTGCGGCCAAATCGTTAGGAACACTCCGTCTGCCGTGCAATGTATAACGGAACCTAGTTTTTTCAACAAGTTTAATCCCAACAAGTTCTCCCCACAATTTTCTGTTAAAAGGAAAGGACAATGTTCAGTAAATGGTCTTATTGTAACTGGGACTGGTTTGGACACTGGATTTATGACTGGTGTACCTGCAAACCCTACGGAAACATTCTTTTGCCCTGACAGTGGTATATCCGGAACCAAGTGGTGGTTTATTGAACACTTCTGCGCTCCTGTATCTACAAGAAAGCGGTGCTCCTCATTCCAGACTCTCATTTCTACGTAGGGTCCTCTCTGATTCATGGGAATAGACACTGGTTCCGACCCCTGTCCTGGGCTCTGGGCTGTCCTATTGGGGAAATAACACATCGTCCGATGTGTAATCATTACTGTTACTGTAATACGTGTTTGGCTGTGTATCGAAAACGTTCCCACTCTTTCCTCTATTTCCCCCACTCTGGTTTCCATACTGTTGATTTTGCTATCCCTGACTCTGGTTTGGGGCATTTTGGTTTTGGCCTTGGTTTTGATTACCTCCGTTATTGTGATGCTGCTGCATACTATTCCTATTTGGTCCATTCGCTCCTGGGTGTCCTTTATGCTGTCTCCTCTGACCAGACCCATTTCTATTCTGTAGATGCGTACATTGCGCTTGCCAATGTCCTTCCTCCTTACAATACGCACACTGATTTGGTCCCACTGTTCCCCCATGCATATTCAAATTACTCCTTCCTTGTGCGTTCCCTCGCCCTACATTATGTCCTGCTACTTGCTGCAGTAGTGCCTGTGTTCTCAATAGACAATCTTTCAAGTCTGCCCCCACCTGTTTTAGAAACGATAATTCGTTCACCATCTCCTTCTGCCCCGGTGATGGTAACTGCTGCCGTTTATTATGTGACCCCTTTTTTCCCTTCCGATGTCTCCCAATATGCCTACTCCTGTACCAAGGTGTACTAAACATTACGACATAATCATTATCTAATTCATCTCTAAGTTCAAAAAGTCCATATACATGTTCTCTCACTTCTTCATCCTTCTCCCTACAGCGTGCTAATGCATTCAAATCTAACAATCGCTGCAGTGGTAATTTCCCAATTAACTGTTTCCATTTCTCCACCAACTATTTACCCATGCATTCCAACACTACCTGTCTTTCGTTGCTTCTTCGGAAGTCATACATCGAAGCCAATGTTGCCGTCCCATCATTCCCGTCTATATACATCTCTGCCTGTTGCTGCAATTCCACCTTCCTTTCTTTGCTGATCGCACTGCGAGTTACCCTCATGCATCCCCTTTGGTCAGTCCCGCCTCTTGCCCCCGTGGGTTCAACTTCAACCCCGGGAGGAACGGACGGTACCGAGTCTGTGTCTGAGGTGGGAGGTGCGGATGGGACAATGGGAACAGGGAGTGTCTGTTGTGGGCCTGGTTGGCTAATAGGAAGTGCTACGTGTGCGGTCTGTGGCTGTGGGAGGGCTTGAGCTGCCGGAGGGAGAGCTTGGGCTATGGGTGGGGTTTGGGCAGTAGCTACTGACGTGTCTGGCCTCACTTCTGATCTTGGGCCTTGTTTTGTATGGGTCAATATATTTTCTATCAATTCATCTGCTATGTGTAATTCCCGTTGTGGATATATCTTTTCTATATTCAACTGGTCACGCCAACCTGCCCTTTTTAGACTCTCAGTCCACTCCTCCTCTTCTTTCTCTTCCGCTACTTCACCTTTCGATTTATGCCATGCGCGCATGCTTCGCTCTGCTTTTAAATCGGAGCATTGCTTCCTTTCTCCAGTCTTTAATAGTCTCAAATGCTCCAGGACGCGCTTTCTTTCTTATCAACACCCTTTCCAGGTTATCTATTCTCGCTATCTCAAAACTACCATTAATCAGCCACTAATGGTCTTGTTGCTTTCTGGTTTGCCTATGCCAAGTCTCACAGAATATTATCGCAACCCACTCCATACTTCACATACATCTCATACGCCGGCGTTCCCCTGGGTGGTACAATTTGGCCATCTTCCAAAGATTGTCTACCACAGCGGAAAAACCCTGCTAAGGTGGACAATACCCCAGGCATGTTTCAACCTTCCCCCTGGTTAATCAACCTTACCTAGGGCGTTTGATTTTGCAAAGTCAACTCTCAACCAATATCAGGATTACTTTGAATCGGGGAATGACTCACCTGATAGATCAGGTCGTCTGTATACTGATGCACCAAATGACGTTGTGTCTGCGTTTCTTGGCTTCCGCCTCGTTTCGGGACCCTCGCCTCCTTGTTCTCTAGCCAGGCACGTCGATCTGGGATCAGATGTGTGCAGATCTGCAAAGGAGTCTCATCACTTTTACAGGGCGTCCCGAACACCTCTTGATCCCGGCTCGATCGTCCCGTCCTCGACGTTCTCCGCCTTACTCAATTACAATGTTATGCGATGGAACAAGTGGGGGAGGGTCCCTATTCGGGCGCCATCTTGAAAGGGGCCCCTAGGGGCCCCTAACGTCTATGGAAACAAGGCGAGTCACCACACACGATAGATACGCCAGACACAAGGTTGTATTCCCAAAGCTAGGGTTTATTGCAAAGCAAAAGTTTCAGTTGGCCAACTCGGTCTCACGCCCCGCGACGTGTATCTCTAGACCTCGAGGGACGCAAGAGAGTGACTTACGTACATCAGTTACATATATACAAAATGCATATCAAACAATCAGCTATGACATGTTTAACACCCCCCTTTTATTGGGTTTCTTTGAACTTGGTGTGATGATGGACATCTCCGACAACTATGACACCTTCAAACATCTATTCTAGTAACAATTTGCAAATTGTGAGTGCGGAGGCATCTTTCAGTTGTTGAATAGAACACAGCGCTTCTGTTCTTGGAAGCGAGCTACACACGGGGGGAAGAGTTGCATTCCAAACCTTGCTATCTATTAGGTGCTATTCGTGTCCTGGGAGCCGACACGCTGTAGCAGGCTCAGCAAAGGGGTGCCATAAGAAAAGCATAATTCAAGCCTTTAACTGTATTATTCTAACATATTCTACCATATAACGAGACTGGCTGGCAGCTGCGAAATAATTAAATGCCCTGCATTAAGGCTACATTCGGGAGCGAGCCGGGCATTCTTCCTGGCGCTGCCTACGTTTGTGTTTCAATGAACTCTTGTTATCCTCACGGCCCTGCGGCCTTGTCCTTTCTACGTGCAGACAAAAATGTTTTACAGTCGAGCAGTGTAAGCGGAAAATATACTGCAAAGCAATAGGAACAGAAAGCAATGAGCAATGGTTAGAAATCAAAATGGCGATTCTTGTTACATCAAAATGGCTGTTCATTGGCAAACTCGAAAACCTATATTCTGTCATATCGTGCATGAGACGGTTGGCCCACGGCCACCAAAATACGTGTGTGGTCACACAGAAGAGGTATACATTTTTCTAGACTAACAATAGTAAAGATATTCTGTTTGTTACAGTTAGTCATTGCAATACAATTTGTTCATTAAGAACGTATCTTATGTAAATAAGATAGTTTTAATGGTTTTTAGGAAGGCGCTGAGGATTTCAATTAAAAAAATCAATATCTAAATTAAAAACAGTGCTATATACAAACAAAATTACTAATTTGTTTCTTTTACAATTGCAGTGAAGACCATTATCCTGAAAAGAAGCAGCTGAATTTGAAGAACAAAGAAGAACTAAGAATTAACCTGTTCATTTTAGAAAAAAGTAAGTAGAATATCACCATAATATTTGTATTATTACTCAAACATACTGTAAAGTTAATTCATGCTATTTATGTGCCTAAAAATAGAGATTGTGCACCATTCTGCCCAAAAATCCCCATATCTTAAACAGCGATTTACAGCCAGAATGGCGCACAAATTCCTATTTTCTGACACACAAATTACCCAACTCAACCGCTAGAATTTTCATATTATAGAACAAACAACTGTTTTAATTGTATACATTAGATTTACTATTTATACTTCTGCAAACCACTAGCTTATTTTTTTCTGTCATCTGAACCTGAGTTTAGGATCATATTAATTGAAGAATGAAGAATACCCATCCCTACTAGTTGTAGTTCCCAATGCACAATCACACACCATTACATACACCATCTTACTCAAACACGCATGCACACATCACACATACATTGTAGAACACCCCAATCCATACCATCTTTATTTTTTTCAACAGACCCTAAAGAATGCCTACCAAAAATCAAGTCTGTAGAAAGCAACGCAGAAGTAGAGCAAATGAAAATAAATGTGTGCAACATAAGCATCCATCTCGAGCAGAATTTGTAAAAAAAAGTTGAAACAAAACAGCTAATACAGTCATTTACTGAAACACAAGAAGTTTCAAGTACAAAAACATTGCCTCCTCTATCAAAATGTAAAACAAACCAAAAAACAATTAACAGAAAATCAGCTATCACTACAGATAAAACTGCTTCTTTAAATTTTAATATAGTGCAAAGTAAGCATACCAAGAAAAGTATTTTAGCCAAAATGTTCCGTCACAAAGTCCTTCAAAATCTTATAAAAACAGGAGAGAAATCAGGTTCAATGCTTAAAACCTATCGTAGGAAATTAATCTTAGAAGCGTTGATAGACAGTGCAATTATTCTCAAAAGAAAGTTATTTATTTTAGTTTTAAGCAAAATGAAACCACTAACAAACCTAATAACTAAATTACAAAAAAGACTTTGCAATAAACGAAATGTCAACAGAAAGAACTTCTTAAGTATCTGCGGAGGTGAATGGAATCACACTACGAGCACAGAACCATACTTTAATGAAGAAGCGTACAAACAAAACCAAACAAATACAATAGCCATTCATAGCAGTGGTCGAGGTTATGAAAAAGTTAATAATACCATAATGGAACAAGAAGTACTCCTTACAAAAATATGCCCTAAAAACTTAGAATTACCCTTCCATTCAACTGAATCAGAACGTCTAGTGGACAAATGGTCATGCACGTCAATATATAACATTCCCAAACAATTTTTTACGCCAATTCCTCAATCAATATGTAAAAAGCAAAGACAAAATCAAAATTAAACTACTGCAAAATATGGATACTTGTCCAGTGCGCAAATACACAGGACTACAAGGACATTCATTGGCCTGCATTACAGGACCTACTTGTAAAACCACCTTCCATGATATCAAAAGAATATCAACACATCATTCAACTATAGGAAATCTAGTCTATAAACTGTACTATGCTAGAAGTCCTGCTTTAGCACTAGCAAATTTAAATAACAGTCTTCTACATGGTACAGCGAAAGACCTACTTCAAGAAATTGACTATATCCAGAAAAAATATTTTGGAAGTGAAAGCCATTTACAGAATGAAATAGCTTTAAACCAAATTAGCAACAATTGTACACATGGCAACCTTTTGCTAAACACATACAAAAAAGAAATACTAACATTTAAAAGTACATCAGCTGAAGTGCCAAACCATGTTTGTGTATGTTGCTGCAGAACCTTTTATAAAAGTAACATAAAAACTGTAGACCTATCATATAAAATAGAAGACAATGATTTGAATTAGCTCTCTACCTTGTAGCAGAAAACAAATACGAAATAACTGACCCCTTAATACTTTGCAGTTACGGCACTACAAAACTTGACAACAACCAAACTCCTTCATGTGCTATCACAAATAATTTGGAATGATACCCACTACCAAAACCCCTACAACAACATAATTTATATGAGAGCATCATAATTCAAACAGTGCACCCATTTCAAGCAATAATACGCCTTCAACCAAAAACAGTAAAATTATCTCCCTCTGAATTGGTAAAAGACATTTGTGGAAAAGTAGTTTATTTACCATTAGATCTAAAAGAAAATGTGCATACTCTAGGAGTGCAACGTCCAATGTAGCAATCTTTAATTATCTTAGTAAATGGAGTACCTACAAAAGACAAAAAAATATGGCAACAGCTGGTAGATTTACATAAGGTTAGACAAGCCTTGCAATAACTTAAAGAGAATAATGAATATTACAAAGAAATTAATGTTGAAGAAAACTTGAAGGATACAACTGAAATAATTCAAGAAACACAAGAAACTGGTCAATTTGAGCTCCTAGATCCTGCTACAATATCACATACTTTAGACCATTATACAATTCATCCTTTGCACTCTAATGACACCATAGAAGATGCACTGGAAACGTACCAAATGCGTCAAACAAAAGGATCACCAATCAGCATATGGGAAAAAAGTATAGAAGCATGTGCTTTTCCTCTACTCTTTCCTACTGGCAAAGGAGGAAGGTGCGATGATAGACCTATTCAAATATCAGTATCAGAATACCGCTCATTACGGATGTATTCTGAAGATCCCAGATTTAGACAAAATGTGGAATACATATTCCACCTACACTTTGAAAGTGAACTAGCAACTTTATGTTACGGAGTTGCACACATATTAAAATCAGGATCACACTTTCAAAATATGACAGCTACACAATTATTACAAAAAGTGCAACAAAAGGATGAGGTTTTACAATCAAATATTACAAATCTATTAGCAAATATGCGTGGTACCAAAGAGTACTGGTTTCAACGTCATGGAGATGTACTTTGTATGATCAGAAACCTTGGCCCACCCACTTGGTTTGTTACATTAAGTTGTGCAGAATATGCATGGGAAGATTTACATGATTTCCTACGCATATCAAACAAAAACAAAACAAACATAGATATACTAACACCAGGAGAACTTTGTTCTTTGGATCCTGTTAATGTTTCAAGATATTTTCACCATCGCTTCATTGCTATGCTACATTTTATTTGTAATAAAACTGTTCCTCCCCTTGGAGAAGTGCAACACTTGTTTTGGAGAAAAGAATACCAAGCCAGAGGAGCACCACATATCCACATGCTTTTATGGATTAAAGATGCTCCTAAATTTGGTCAAGACAGTGATGCCACTGTTTTACAGTTTATTGAAAAATTTCACTTGTGAAATTCCATCAGAATCCACAAATAGTGATCTTCATGCACACATTTTACAATTTCAAAGACACAAATGTGGCAAATATTGTCGTCACAAATACAAAAACAAAGGGAAATACTACACCAATGCCGATTTGGTTTCCCTAGACCAGTTACAAATACAGGTCAAGTGAACAACCTCATGTCTTCAGTTAGACATAGTGTTAAAGGTAAGTCACCTAAAAATACATATTACATAAAAAGAAAAGAAGAAGAAAAATATATCAATGATTATAATGCAATCATTGCCCACTTATGGAATGCAAACATAGATGTGCAGTACATTGCAGACAATTCTACTCCAGTTGCACGATATGTCACAGCATACTTAACCAAAGCAGAAAAGACAGAGCTCCAAGACCTCTGGAATCACCTGTCATCAGATAAAACAATGTCTCAGAAATTATACAGCTTGGGCATAAAAATGCTCTCCCATAGAGAATGTGGATCATATGAAGCAGCTGATTGTTTAACTGGTACTGCATTGTATGGTACATCTGAAAATATAGTATGGCTAAGTCTTGGTCCAGCTAAATCTAGAAAAATAGTTCTAAAATCATATGAAGATATAGAAACAATAGCCAAACATGATCCCAACAGCCAAGACATTTTAAAAAACGATTTATTGGACACATACTACTCGAAGAGAAGTAATACTTTGGAAACCATGTGTCTATACCACATAGCACAAAACTACACATACAAAAATAATATAAAACCTGATGAAAAAAAGGTAAATACAGAGTGACAAACTGTGAAGGCAGCTTAGTTAAACTCACTAAACCAAATTTAATGAATCATATCAAATTGTCATTGAAGACTCCTCAACATAAAAAAGTATATTACATGTCCCTGCTACAACTCTTTAAACCATGGAGAAAAGAAGAAGAAATACTAGATAACTATGACTCGTATGAAGATGCTTTCAAAGCAAAGGAAAGCACTATAATTGATGTAAACTTTACACAATACAAAACAATGTTGCACAATGAACAGCAACACGAAGAAGAACTCCAGGCCCAACTAGATAAAGACACTCCTGGCAGTAGTCAACCTTCTGTAACAGGAAGCCAAGAACCACTGGGAGAACCACTAATAATAAATGAGGCAGAATTAGCTATGATAGAAGTAGAAAACACCATGTGTCAGTATGAAGATAAAGAAGAATTAACTAAACTACAATCAAAACTAAACAACGAACAACGTAGCATTTTTGAAGAAGTAACAAAACAAATTGCACATGGTGTACAACATGAAATTAAAGAATGTTCCTGCCATAATTATAAACCTATACTACTGTACATCAGTGGTGAAGCTGGTTCTGGCAAAACATTCCTAATCAAAATCATCAGTAAATTTCTTCAACAATTGACAAACAACAAACTGTCAGCTGTTGTCACTGCCCCCACAGGTTTAGCTGCCTACAACATAGGTGGTGTCACTTTACACCAATTACTACTATTGCCAGTAAAACACCAGAACAAATTAGACTATTACAAACTTTCTGCAGAAGCTGCAATGGAACTACGCAGAGTATTGAAACAAATGAAAATGCTACTAATAGATGAAGTGAGCATGGTCTCCAACCTAATGTTGGCTTTGATTCACCTCAGATTACAAGACGTACTCAAAACAAAATATGAAGAGGTCTTTGCGGGAAAACACATTATTGTTTTCAGAGATCTTCTTCAATTGACACCAGTAAAAGGTGAGCCTATTTTTAAAACATTAGTACACAAACTCTGCCATAAAACTGTTGGCAGCATTGGAAAGGTCAACTTTTGGCAACATTTCCAATACAGAGAATTAACAGAAAACATGCAGCAATCTGCAGATCTCACTTATGCCAACATCTTAAAAGGTATCAGGGTTGGTATACTTTCTAAAGAAGCAGAAGCAATATTGAAAACCCGGCAAATTAATGCACTTTATGGCCATAATGCATGTGCTACAGATGTTATGGAACAATTAGTAGACAAAATTGTCAATTGTATGGCCTTAATGCCAACTCTTGCAAGCTGTTTCAAATTCAATGAAATAATGTTAAGTAAAGAAATGCAACCAATAATGGAAATTAGCGCCACAGACAAACTAGATGTACATGGTATGACACTACCTATGTGTGACCAAGCCACAACAAGACTAAATAGTTTAGAAAAATCAATCTCAAACACAGCAGGCTTAGAAAAGATATTAAAATTATCCTTAAATTGCAGAGTAATGCTTAAACGTAACCTTGATGTGGACCAAGGACTGGTTAATGGAGCACTGGGTACAGTTGTTGGCTTTCAAACATACACACGTGACAACAAAATTCAGTTTGTCAATATACTTTTTGACAAACTTTCAGAAGTAAAAAGGATAGGACGCTCAACAGCTCGATTCATTCTCTTCAAAGACATATATGTACGCAGAGAACAATTTTCTCTAACTCTTGCATACGCAGCCACGATTCATAAATCACAAGGTCTTACCCTAGGCAAAGCAATGATAGATATTGGTAACACAGACTTTAAAGAAGGCATGAGCTACGTAGCACTATCACGCTTACGTACACTTGACGGTCTATTTCTAATCAACTTTGATGCAAGTAAAATAAACGCTGATATTCCTTGCATTTTGAATACAATCGACTTCGCTCACTATACACCCCCATCTAAACACATATTCTGTTCCTCAAAAAGTAAAACGTTATAAAAGAAAAATAAATCAAACAGAAATGCAACAGGATGTCACTGCAAATCCTCCAAAGAGAGTAAAAGAAAGTAATACTTCATCAAGTACCACAAGCAAAAAAGAATCAATTAGGGAAAGTAAACCAGGTACTTCTTCAAAGAAGGAAGACAAACTCCAAAAAAAGCAGTCGGATACAGAGCTACCTAGTCCATTTAAACGCTCAATATAGTTGGTGTAAGTTGCTACGCAAATATAGCAATGAATATTCTATTTCAATTACCACCAATTGTTGACAACATTTACTTACACAGTACAGACCCATTGTGTATGCAAATGTTAGTAATTCACAGAAATGCAGCAAACAATCCTGATAACATATATAGTGTTTATGGAATAAGACAACGATTGCACTACTGTGATGGAATGGTGAAATTCACTATAAACTCACAGGAAGATACACAAGAATTTCTAATGTACTTACTACAAGTACTGGAAAACAAAATCATACCTACAAATGAAATCTTCCAGATTTCATACATGTGGAAACATACATGCACTCTCTGCAACAATGTGACGCAAGAACAAATCCCCAATGAACGCTTCGTATATATATCAATACCTAATTGTGAATCCATTCCATTTCAGTAACTTGTACAAAATGCAAAACATGGTAGATTATGTTCGCCCTGCAATTCAGATAATCGCTCCACATTAGTAATACAAACACATAGTAAATACATAATACTAATGTTTCTATGTTACAATGCAGATGGTACCAAAAACAACTGCAAGCTGACTGGATTCACACATGGTCAAATATCACTTGCCAAGAAAACCTTCACAACAATAGGTATAATCTACCACGCAGGAGCCACAACCAATGCAGGTCACTACACTGCATATATAAAAAAGAAATGTGGATGGTTTGAATGTAATGATAGTACCATTACTCTAAAGCAGAGATTACCAGCAAATCTTACAAACGCTTATTTAATGTTCTTAAAACCAAAATTTGATAAATAAATTGTTCTTAAACCTTAACTAAACTTGTAGTAAAAAAATATAAACTGTTAGAATATTCCAAAAGCTATATAACTGCCCAAAGATTCTACAACAACTAATCAGATAAATGAATACCACTAAATTAGAGCAAAAAATAGACAGTTAGAATACGCCAATTGGTATCTAACTGTCCCAAAATTTAACAATATCCAAACAGATAAATCAATACCACTAAAATATATTTAAAAAATAGACAGTTAGAATACGCCAATTGGTATCTAACTGTCCAAAAATTTAACAATATCCAAACAAATAAATCAATACCACAAAAATATATCAATAAATAGACATTTGGAATACGCCTACTGGTATCTAACTGCTCCAAAATGTTATAATATCCAAACAAATAAATAATATGTTACTGCTCCAAAAAATGCAACAACCCAATGTATAAACCATTAGCAAGAAGCAACAAGTGAACACTGAAAACAAACAAACAAATAAACTGTAGCATAACAGAAAAAGTTTTTTTTTTTTAATCCAACATGGATTTTTTTTCTCCCACAGACCCAATGATTTTAGCAACGAACACAGAAACTGAGCAAATTGCACAGTACTCTGGTTTGTAATCTACTAAATATGAGGGCCCAAAAAAAAAAAATGTTGATTATACAATGTAATAAGTCATTACAAAATACTAATACTAACATGCTATTTTCTTTTATCACAGAAATTAACAAGAAATACATGTACTCCAGTTACTAAACCAAACAGTAAGTATACTATACACTCTATGCCATTGCCACAACCATTGCAGCACATCACACCCATAATATCTTATAACTTTGTTCCTTATGAATTTGTTTTTGACCCAAAGTTATAAGCAACTATAACTGTGATATGCTGCGGTGGTTGTGGCCAGGGCATAGAGTGTTGGGTGCATATCACACCCATACAGTCAAACATTTCAACTATGGCCTATGGAAACTTTTAATGTCCGCGGACATTACCAGTGTTCTTAGAACACTTTCAATTTACCAGCGAACAATACGAACAGCGTCTTCAGGACACCCCCTACGAAAATTTCAGGACACCGCGAGAGTTCTTAGAACACATTCAACTTGCAATCGAACAATACAGACAGCATCTTCAGGACACCCCCTACGAACATTTCAGAACACCGCGAGAGTTCTTAGAACACTTTCAACTTGACAACGAACAATACGGACAGCGTCCTCCGAACACCCCCATTTTGTTTATTTGCGAACATTTCAGGACACCGCGAGAGTTCTTAGAACACTTTCAACTTGACAACGAACAATACGGACAGCGTCCTCAGAACACCCCCATTTTGTTTTTGTGAACATTTCAGGACACTGCGAGTGTTCTTAGAACACATTCAGCTTGCCACAGAACAATACGGACAGCGTCTTCAGAACACCCCCTACGAACATTTCAGGACACCGCGTGAGTTCTTAGAACACACCCCCATTTTGTTTATTTGAGAACATTTCATGACACCGCGAGAGTTCTTAGAACACACCCCCATTTTGTTTATTTGAGAACATTTCAGGACACCGCGAGAGTTCTTAGAAGCCTTTCAACTTGCCAGAGAACTATACGGACAGCGTCTTCAGGACACCCCCTACGAACATTTCAGGACACCGCGAGAGTTCTTAGAACACTTTCAACTTGACAACGAACAATACGGACAGCGTTCTCAGAACACCCCCATTTTCTTTATTTGCGAACATTTCAGGACACCGCAAGAGTTCTTAGAACACATTCAACTTGACAACGAACAATACGGACAGCGTCCTCAGAACACCCTCATTTTGTTTTTGCGAACATTTCAGGACACCGCGAGAGTTCTTAGAACACATTCAGCTTGCCACAGAACAATACGGACAGCGTCTTCAGGACACCCCCTACGAACATTTCAGGACACCGCGAGAGTTCTTAGAACACTTTCAACTTGACAACGAACAATACGGACAGCGTCCTCAGAACACCCTCATTTTGTTTATGCGAACATTTCAGGACACCGCGAGAGTTCTTAGAACACATTCAGCTTGCCACAGAACAATACGGACAGCGTCTTCAGGACACCCCCTACGAACATTTGAGGACACCGCGTGAGTTCTTAGAACACACCCCCATTTTGTTTATTTGCGAACATTTCAGGACATTGCGAGAGTTCTTAGAACACATTCAGCTTGCCACAGAACAATACAGACAGCGTCTTCAGGACACCCCCTACGAACATATCAGGACACCGCGTGAGTTCTTAGAACACACCCCCATTTTGTTTATTTGCGAACATTTCAGGACACTGCGAGAGTTCTTAGAACACTTTCAACTTGCCAGAGAACAATACGGACAGCGTCTTCAGGACACCCCCTACGAACATTTCAGGTCCCGCGATAGTTCTTAGAACACTTTCAACTTGACAACGAACAATACGGACAGCGTTCTCAGAACATCCCCATTTTCTTTATTTGCGAACATTTCAGGACACCGCGAGAGTTCTTAGAACACTTTCAACTTGATAACGAACAATACAGACAGCGTCTTCAGAACACCCCCTACGAACATTTCAGAACACTGCAAGAGTTCTTAGAACGCTTTCAACTTGACAACGAACAATACGGACAGCGCCTCAGAACACCCCCATTTTGTTTTTGCGAACATTTCAGGACACCACGAGTGTTCTTAGAACACAATCAACTTGCCAGAGAACAATACGGACAGCGTCTTCAGGACACCCCCTACGAACATTTCAGGACACCGCGATTGACAACGAACAATACGGACAGCGTCCTCAGAATACCCCCATTTTCTTTTTTTTTTGCGAACATTTCAGGACACCGCGAGTGTTCTTGGAACAGTTTCAGCTTACTTGCGAACAAAACGGACACATATTGAGTCCTCAGAACACCACCTATTTGGTTTACTTAGAACATTTCAGAACACCCGTGATGTCCGCAGACAAATCGAACACAAAAAGAACATCTACCACATAAAAAAGCACAACATTTAACCTATCTCAAACCCTCCCATCCTCCCCAAACACTCCTACACAACAACACACTCTACTAAATACACATTTTGAACAAACTTTCACCGCGCTGTCCGCGGACGTCCGCAAATCCAAGATGGCGGGCGCTACCGAAAATCTGACGCGCTTCACGCTTAACACCGTCCAATCAGCAAACACGCCGTAGGTCCGCGGACATGACGTAAGCCACTCGGCCAATCAGGACACTGTCCGCGGAGTGAACAGGGAAGTGTTTCCGCGGCCCGAACACAGATATCACTAATTTTTTTTAACTACTTTTTTCTAATTTAAAAAAAAACTATTGGACGGATTTTCACCAAATTTTCAAAAGCACGCTTTCGAGACCAAGCCGCTGCTCCTGGTCCAAATTTGGTGAAAATCCGTCCAGCGGTTTGGGCTGAAGGCGCAAGCAAAGTTTTTTCCCCATTCAGTCTATGGGGAAAAAAAACGTTTTGGGACGCCCCTTATAACTTTGCCCCCCCGGACGTATCCTCACCAAACAACAAAAATTCAGAGTGGGCCATATACTTTTTTTGCAAAGTTTGATGAGGATTCGTCCAGGGGGAGGGAAGTTATAAGCCGCCCAAAAAGTGCTCTTCCTATGGAAACAGCAACTTAACCATAACAACATGGCCACTACTGTGGCCATGTAATATATGTATATATATATGTATATAATATATGTATATATATATATGTGTATATATATATATATATATATATATATATATATATATATATTTTTTTTTTTTTTTTAACATTTCATGCTGGGCTCTCACCACATTTTGTCAATTTCCACCACTGATGCCAACTATTCCGATCCTATGAAATAATGTGGACATTAATTGATTTACTGAAAAATATATTAGGGATCTACACAAGCAACAGGAGATTCTTTCACTGGGAAATGACAGAAATGCACAGTCAAACAACGGGTTTTCAATGGAAACAATTACTATAATGCACAGACAAGTGAAATATCTTTCAATGGGGAAATGACTGAATTACACAAACAAAGAAGATAAGGGGTTTTACCATGGGGGGATATCTATGGCAATGCTGAAGAATATAGGGCTAATTTAATCTATTGCTGGGGATGTCTATACTTACAGAAAAGGGCTTTATGGACACAAAGGGGTCAGTCAAGGCCTCTCTCTGTCCTGCAAAAAGGTTCTACTCCAGCTCCTGGCTTTACTCCAAGATTAGGCTCATTTCTGCAAGGATGGTTCCAGATTTTAGCAGCTGCACACCAAGATTTTTAGGGAGAGTCCTCATTTGAGGCAGAGTGACCTATTTATAAGGCAAATAACATCAGTGATGTGTCATGTTTCTTGCACAACTTATAGGGCAGTGGTCAATGGTTCCCTCCCTTCTGTGGGCCGATAGGTCGAGAGAAAATAGGCATTTTCTGGGAAATCAAGGGAGGATACCACATCCATCATCTAACTGGTACAGGGGGGTTGGATCTAGATTTTGCACCAGGAAATCTCACATTCTTACAAATGCCCTTTCTCATCATGTTATGCCACATATGGCAGTATTTTTGGATACTATATTCTTCAGTGAATCGCATAAACTTTGTTTGATGACTGTGTGACATATTGGTACTAAACTACAGTATTTTCTCGTTTGCGCCCAAACTATATTACTGAAAAATCTGGCATTCAGTGGGCGGAATATTTATCACCTGTTACACATTTTCTCAAATTTGTATGGTTGTCACATTTATGCAGAGATCACAATCAATTTGTTTCTTATAACATATGTCTCCCAATTTACACAATGGGAAATCAGCTCCCTCCTTAAACATAGCCCCCACCTTTGCCATCGGTGGCTGTGACGTCAAGAGGGGTCCTCTGTTGAGATCAGATCACATTCCAAGAGCTTCAAAGGGCTAGTTGTCAGGTAAAGCAAGTTTTATGGTGGCCTTAAGTGGTTTCTGGTCATAACAACTGGAGGGCAGGAGATTTCATCATCTCATCCTCCTGACAACGGGCTTGGAAAAGCTAGTTTCACACTTGGGGGGGAAAATGAAACTTAACACTTGTCTTTTCCCCCCACTGCTGAACAGCAATTTACATTTAATCCAACCTTAGCAAATGCACACAATCTGAACAGGTAAACCCTTGCAAAAGTAATTTCCTGCAAACAGTGATTACAGAAGGGCAACACAATGTATATTGCAAGACTTTTGCTGTACATTTGAATGCTTCAAGTGTTGATTTTTGAAAGCCCAGTTTGAAATGTCCTTTGTCACTTCCAGCCATGAAACCGTTCATTCTGTTGCAGCTTCACATTTCCTTGTAGATTATTGTAACTTAAAGGATTCTTCTGTGATGGGCTCCTTATGAACAGAACTCCAGCTCATTTGTTGCTCATTTTGCACACCTTCTTGAGGAGCATATCTTTAATTGAAAGGGAAAAACTGATTTGTATAGATAACTTTTCTGTCACAGTGAAAGCTCCTTTCTGTTGCGCAGGGTTGCACACAGTCTTGGCACTTTTATTTACATGCTGGACACTGCAGTTTCTGCCAATATGGTCTCAGCTTTGTCAGACCTTTTTCTTCACCCTGATCCTAGGAGGAGCAGGAGCTCCCCTACCACTGCCAAAGCAGTGGCCCGACATCATCTGGCCTGCACCACCCACGGAAGGTAAGCCAGCTGGCTTCACCTCTTCCCCCTGCGGCCTGACGTGCATCGGCTCCTGTTGCATGAGATTGCTATTTACTTTATCCATAGTAATTTTATCATTGCCACACTGCATTCCCGCACATGATTGTAGTCCTGCACCGTGCCGGCCCAAGTTTCTCTTATCGACTCCATTACAGAGCGCGAGGCAGGCTCCACTCTAAAATGGCCGCCTCACTACCGTGATGGTAGCCTGACTTCGTTCTACATGCTGATCCTTGCTGCCTTTCCTTGATTGGCCACATCACAGAATTAAGCCCCAATCAGGAGCCGGAAGGTGTAAGCCGGCCCACATGCTACAAAGCCCACTGATGTGAGGCCGATGCTCATCCAAGCCTGCATCTTCACCCTGATCCTAGGAGGAGCAGGAGCTCCCCTACCACTGCCAAAGCATTGGCCCGAAATCATCTGGCCCGCACCACCCACGTAAGGTAAGCCAGCTGGCTTCACCTCTTCCCCCTTCGGCCTGACGTGCATCAGCTCCTGTAGCACGAGATTGCTATTTACTTTATCCATAGTAATCTTATCATTGCCACACTTCCATTCCAGCACAGGATTGTAGTCCTGCACCGTGCCGGCGCCAGTTTCTCTTATCGACTCCATTACAGAGCGTGAGGCAGGCTCCACTCTAAAATGGCCGCCTCACTACCATGATGGTAGCCTGTCTTCGTTCTACATGCTGATCCTTGCTGCCTTTCCTTGATTGGCCACATCACAGAATTAAGCCCCAATCAGGAGCCGGAAGGCTTAAGCTGGCCCACATGCTACAAGGCCCACTGATGTGAGGCCAATGCCTGTCCAAGCCTGCATCTTCTCCCTGATCCTAGGAGGAGCAGGAGCTCCCCTACCACTGCCAGAGCAGTGGCCCGACATCATCTGGCTCGCACCACCCACGTAAGGTAAGCCAGCTGGCTTCACCTCTTCCCCCTGCGCCCGACGTGCATCGGCTCCTGTTGCACGAGATTGCTATTTACTTTATCCATAGTAATCTTATCATTGCCACACTGCCATTCCAGCACAGGATTGTAGTCCTGCACCGTGCCAGCGCCAGTTTCTCTCATCGACTCCATTACAGAGCGCGAGGCAGGCTCCACTCTAAAATGGCCGCCTCAATACCGTGATGGTAGCCTGTCTTCATTCTACATGCTGATCCTTGCTGCCTTTCCTTGATTGGCCGGATCACAGAATTAAGCCCCAATCAGGAGCCGGAAGGCGTAAGCCGGCCCACATGCTACAAGGCCCACTGATCTAAGGCCAATGCCTGTCCAAGTCTGTACAGAGCCTTACGGTCCATCGGCCAGGACCCCTGCACCTCTTAACTAGCAACCGTGCAACTTATAAGTACCTTGACCCATGTAGCTCGCCACATAGTGACCCTGTTGTTATGATCGCCGCTCCATAAGTATACATGTTGAACCTCGACTGCACTCTTTGTGCAGCATGTACCACTGCATTGTGCACCTCTACCACTGCCACAAAACTTTATCAAGGCACTTTTTAGGCACTCGAAGTGCAACAGCCACCACTGCAGACCAAAAGGACCCTGGCATGCCATAATGATCACCTGTATTCATCATTGAGTATATGTTGGGTCCACGCCGCATATAAATACGCCTCCTGCATATCTTGCGCATATTACTCTCCACTCATTGCGCTACATAGCACTCCGACCTACCAGTCCCCTACGTACTATTGTCCCTCGACACCCATTCACTGTGCGCCCTATCCTCATACTACTTCTACAGTATTGCCTAGAATTCTGCTGTACAAAGCCTTAATTCATGCCTTATCAGGTTACTATGCATTACTGCCTAAGATTCTGCCTACCTATGTACCGAGCTATTTGTGAGCCTTTTGCTAAAATCGAATCTGCCTATTTGTGAGCCTTTTAGCTGAAGCTGATTCTACCTATTTTGTGAGCCTCTTGCTAAAGTCGAATCTGCCATTTGTAAACCTTTTAGCTAAAGCTGATTCTGCCTATTTGTGAACCTTTTATCTAAAGTTGATTCTGCCTATTTTGTGAGCCTTTCGCTAAAGTCGAATCTGCCTATTTGTGAGCCTTTTAGCTAAAACTGATTCTACCTATTTTGTGGGCCTTTTGCTAAAGTCGAATCTGCCTATTTGTGAACCTTTTAGCTAAAGCTGATTCTGCATATTTGTAAGCCTCTTGCTATAGTCGAATCTGCCCTCTTGTGAACCTTAGCTAAAGTTGAATTTGTTTATCTGAGAGATTCTTGCTATTGTTGAATTTGCCCATTGGTGAGTCTCTAGCTTAAGTTGATTCTGCCCATCTGTGTATACATAATCTAAACCGATTTTGCCTATCTCAAGCTCTACTACCTAGACCATATTGCAGCCAAGACCATGCCCACCTCGTTCACACTCATCATGTTCCCCTTCTGTATCATGCAAGATACTGTACCGTGCAGTGTTAATAGCTACATAGCTTTCAGCAACGGCCTTGCCCACCTTGGATGCCCAAGACACTCCCCCATCCTCTGCCCTACACCCTTCCTACTGACCATATCACCCTTCCCACACAGTCACCAACAATACCATTCCACCATAGGCATTGGCCGCCCACTTGACACCCCAGCCAACACTATCCGTGACAACACCTTGTGGCACCTCAGACCAAGTGTTCCATGCCTGACTGGGGACGCCAATCCGAGTATCCAGCCTAACTGCACTAAAGATAGACCCAAATACCCTACAACCAAGCCTCCAGGCAACACACTCACAGCCAATCCCAACCTCACAACCCGTAACAGTAGACTAGGTATGAGACTCCCCATTACAACTAGTAAGCTTCCTGCCAAACCCCATACAAAGACTAACATTAAGGACACAGCCTCCACTAAACCCAAACTACTCCCCCTAAAAGGAGCTTTACTAAATGTTCGATCCCTTGGTGCCCATCCCACAGAAATCGCTGACATCATCCTAACTAACGATCTTGACTTCCTGGCCATAACGGAAACTTGGCTACATGAAGCAGCAGGAACGTACCTAACTTTAGCTAGTCCTGATAAATACTCCATCCTCAGAGCTGACAGACCTAATGCTCGAGGAGGAGGTGTAGCTATTATTTTTAAATCCTCCTTAGACCTCAGATCAGTCACCTCCTCTGTACTAAAATCATGTGAGCATCTTACAATCAAGCTACAGATCTCTCCCAATAGCACGATTTCCATTCACTTAATATACAGACCCCCAGGCACATCGGGTGCCTGTGAGGAAGACATCACTTCTCTAATAGCCGAGAACTCTAAGCCTGCAGCTCAAACTATCATCCTCTGAGATTTTAACCTTGGGTACAATGATCCTGATGACTCTCCTGCCTCTTCCCTAGCCAATGCCTTAGCTGAGCATGGTTTCACACAACTCAGTTCTCAACCTACTCATCAGAAGGGTAGGATTATCGACTGGGTTGCAGTTCTCAACTGCAATATCACCTGTAAAACCCCCAACCTCTCGCATGGACTGACCACTACTTTGTTCCTCCAGATATTAATATCAATATCCAACACCCAAAATAGTGCCCTACTGCACCAGCTTGTCCGACTAGGAATAAGCGCAACATTACTGCCGAAGCACTAATACCGTTGGTCCTGCCCACCCTTAACGCACTTCCTGCCACTGCCGACCTTAACCTACTAGTCAAAACCTACAACGACTCCATGGCCAGTGCCATCGATACCATCGCCCCATTGAAACTGCGCAAAGGAAAACCTAGAGCTCATCTGAACTCCTGGTACACCCCCGAACTCAAAACACGGACAAAAAAGAAAGACAAGTTAGAAACACTATGGAAAATAGCACCAACTGCTGAATACAAATCTAATCTGACAAATATCTCCTCCCTATATAAAAAAGAGATAATTCGCACTAAGAAAGAACCCTATAACGTCAGGATTAATCAGGCAGGTTCCTGCACCAAAGAACTATTCATCATACTTAAAGAACTAGAAAACCCTAACCCACCCACAGATACTTGTACAAAAGATAAACCCTGGTGCACCAGCATCCAGAACGCCCTTGCCAACAAAATTGCTGGGCTCTAAACCAAAATAGAAGACAAACGACAACAACTCACCAGTAGTAAGCCCACTAACCCCAGTACACCGCTATCCACTGACTCTAACATAGGCTTCACATTCAAAAAGGTAACGATACCGGAAGTACAAAAAATTATAGCTTCTTTAAAACTCTCTAACTGCAAAGGGGACAGCTGCCCTGCCCAGATTATAAAAGACGCAGCCAGAGATCTATCCCCTTTCATCGCTAAACTAATAAACCTGTCTTTCTCGACTAACTTAGTCCCTAGCTAAAATCGAATCTGCCTATTTGTGAGCCTTTTAGCTGAAGCTGATTCTACCTATTTTGTGAGCCTCTTGCTAAAGTCGAATCTGCCATTTGTAAACCTTTTAGCTAAAGCTGATTCTGCCTATTTGTGAACCTTTTATCTAAAGTTGATTCTGCCTATTTTGTGAGCCTTTCGCTAAAGTCGAATCTGCCTATTTGTGAGCCTTTTAGCTAAAACTGATTCTACCTATTTTGTGGGCCTTTTGCTAAAGTCGAATCTGCCTATTTGTGAACCTTTTAGCTAAAGCTGATTCTGCATATTTGTAAGCCTCTTGCTATAGTCGAATCTGCCCTCTTGTGAACCTTAGCTAAAGTTGAATTTGTTTATCTGAGAGATTCTTGCTATTGTTGAATTTGCCCATTGGTGAGTCTCTAGCTTAAGTTGATTCTGCCCATCTGTGTATACATAATCTAAACCGATTTTGCCTATCTCAAGCTCTACTACCTAGACCATATTGCAGCCAAGACCATGCCCACCTCGTTCACACTCATCATGTTCCCCTTCTGTATCATGCAAGATACTGTACCGTGCAGTGTTAATAGCTACATAGCTTTCAGCAACGGCCTTGCCCACCTTGGATGCCCAAGACACTCCCCCATCCTCTGCCCTACACCCTTCCTACTGACCATATCACCCTTCCCACACAGTCACCAACAATACCATTCCACCATAGGCATTGGCCGCCCACTTGACACCCCAGCCAACACTATCCGTGACAACACCTTGTGGCACCTCAGACCAAGTGTTCCATGCCTGACTGGGGACGCCAATCCGAGTATCCAGCCTAACTGCACTAAAGATAGACCCAAATACCCTACAACCAAGCCTCCAGGCAACACACTCACAGCCAATCCCAACCTCACAACCCGTAACAGTAGACTAGGTATGAGACTCCCCATTACAACTAGTAAGCTTCCTGCCAAACCCCATACAAAGACTAACATTAAGGACACAGCCTCCACTAAACCCAAACTACTCCCCCTAAAAGGAGCTTTACTAAATGTTCGATCCCTTGGTGCCCATCCCACAGAAATCGCTGACATCATCCTAACTAACGATCTTGACTTCCTGGCCATAACGGAAACTTGGCTACATGAAGCAGCAGGAACGTACCTAACTTTAGCTAGTCCTGATAAATACTCCATCCTCAGAGCTGACAGACCTAATGCTCGAGGAGGAGGTGTAGCTATTATTTTTAAATCCTCCTTAGACCTCAGATCAGTCACCTCCTCTGTACTAAAATCATGTGAGCATCTTACAATCAAGCTACAGATCTCTCCCAATAGCACGATTTCCATTCACTTAATATACAGACCCCCAGGCACATCGGGTGCCTGTGAGGAAGACATCACTTCTCTAATAGCCGAGAACTCTAAGCCTGCAGCTCAAACTATCATCCTCTGAGATTTTAACCTTGGGTACAATGATCCTGATGACTCTCCTGCCTCTTCCCTAGCCAATGCCTTAGCTGAGCATGGTTTCACACAACTCAGTTCTCAACCTACTCATCAGAAGGGTAGGATTATCGACTGGGTTGCAGTTCTCAACTGCAATATCACCTGTAAAACCCCCAACCTCTCGCATGGACTGACCACTACTTTGTTCCTCCAGATATTAATATCAATATCCAACACCCAAAATAGTGCCCTACTGCACCAGCTTGTCCGACTAGGAATAAGCGCAACATTACTGCCGAAGCACTAATACCGTTGGTCCTGCCCACCCTTAACGCACTTCCTGCCACTGCCGACCTTAACCTACTAGTCAAAACCTACAACGACTCCATGGCCAGTGCCATCGATACCATCGCCCCATTGAAACTGCGCAAAGGAAAACCTAGAGCTCATCTGAACTCCTGGTACACCCCCGAACTCAAAACACGGACAAAAAAGAAAGACAAGTTAGAAACACTATGGAAAATAGCACCAACTGCTGAATACAAATCTAATCTGACAAATATCTCCTCCCTATATAAAAAAGAGATAATTCGCACTAAGAAAGAACCCTATAACGTCAGGATTAATCAGGCAGGTTCCTGCACCAAAGAACTATTCATCATACTTAAAGAACTAGAAAACCCTAACCCACCCACAGATACTTGTACAAAAGATAAACCCTGGTGCACCAGCATCCAGAACGCCCTTGCCAACAAAATTGCTGGGCTCTAAACCAAAATAGAAGACAAACGACAACAACTCACCAGTAGTAAGCCCACTAACCCCAGTACACCGCTATCCACTGACTCTAACATAGGCTTCACATTCAAAAAGGTAACGATACCGGAAGTACAAAAAATTATAGCTTCTTTAAAACTCTCTAACTGCAAAGGGGACAGCTGCCCTGCCCAGATTATAAAAGACGCAGCCAGAGATCTATCCCCTTTCATCGCTAAACTAATAAACCTGTCTTTCTCGACTAACTTAGTCCCTAGCAACTTGAAACAATCATGGGTGCCCCCCCTTCTAAAAAAACAATCTTTAGACCCTGCCATGCCCACTAATTACAGACCTATCACCACGGTCCCATTCCTGCTAAAATATTTTGACAGAGTTGCCTACCTGCAAATTCAGGATTACCTAGAGACAAACCAACTGTTAGGAATACGTCAATCTGGCTTTAGACCTCAACATGGAACAGAAACTGCCCTTGTTGACCTTAAAAGCCAGATTGATCAAATTAATGACAAAGGTAACGCCGCCATCCTACTCCTCTTAGACCTTTCAGCGGCTTTCGACTTGGTCGATCACAAAATCCTTTGCAACCACCTATCCTCTGCAGCTCATTTCTCCTCCTCTGCTGTCATGTGGATATATTCCTTCTTGGCTAACAGAACCATGAGGGTTTTCTCACCAGCAGACGCAGCAGACCCCATCCCTATCACCTGTGGGGTCCCACAAGGCTCTTGCGTTTCACCCACTTTGTACAATATATTTACAAAGCAACTCTTTGACAAACTGGACCATCACCATCTGGGTGTCACCTACACAAATTACGCAGATGACACCCAAATACTCCTTACCCTTTCAGGTAACTACAATGCCGACGTCACCGGATCAACAAAATGTTCTCCATCATTCAGGCATGGATGGCCACACATGGCCTATGCCTTAATGATGGGAAAACTGAGCTTCTCCTTTTTGGTACACCTAATAACTTGCTGAAACTTAGCCCCAACTACAACAGCTTCATCATCACCATTGTCAAAAGTGTGAAAACCCTTGGTTTTTATCTAGACGCCAACACTAACCTTTCCAAACAAATTAACATGACTGCCTCTGCCACTGCCTACATGGGTAAGCTGATCAGGGCATGCAGACCGTTCCTGTCCATTAATAGTTGCCTTACATTGGCCAGGGCTCTTATACAATCCAAACTGGACTACTGTAACAGTCTCTACCTAGGCGCAAACCAGTCCATAGTCAATAAACTACAGGTACTCCAAAACAACGCACTGCGAGCAGCCCTAAACATATCCAGGTGTGAGCATATCTCCACCACCAGAAAATCATGCAAATGGCTTTCTATCCAACAAAAAAATGTACTTAAAGACCATCTGTTTTACATACAAAGCCTTAAACCACCTAGCCCCACCTTATCTCACCAACAAATTCACCCTGAAATCTACAACCAGAATCACTAGATCCACTAACACATTATGCCTAACAGTGCCCAGATTCTCCCTAAAAAGAGCTGGAGGATCCAGCTTCACAGTCCTTGCCTCCCAACTCTGGAACACTCTACCATTCAACATTAAGTCCATCGAATCATTTCAATCTTTTAGAAAACAGGTTATTAGTTGGTTACTGGATAAAAACTAGCATTTTCCATCCTCTCTTCCCATGCCTGACAACACAGCTTATTCCTCAATGATGCTCCTTACCTGTATGCCGTAGAACGTATATTTGTAATCTGTAAACTGTATATAATGTACTATGTAAACTGTATATAATGTACTATGTAAACTGTATATAATGTACTTGTAACCGTGTCCCAAAGTGCCCTTTTACCTCTGGGTCTGGAGCGCTATATAAGTAAATAAAACAAACAAACAAAACAAATGTTTTCTTCGAACTTTCCCTCATGTGAGTCAAGGAACATTTTCAGGCATCTCCAAGCTTTGATGCCTAAATTCGGTCTTTTTGATTTTGCCATTACAGGGCCTTATTTCGATGTTAGCCGAAAGCCAATCCTTTACTGAGGGGCTGGTCCCCCCACTGACTCAGGCCTTCATTTATGGCGTTTTAGGGCTATTTCACCCCACAAGGTGGGAATGGCCATATTGATTAGCATGGCCATGGGCTGTATGTGCATGGGCAAATAACAAAACAGCACACACAAGCTGTGTGATCCTCCTCACAGGTCATCTCCCTTCTACATGTACTGCAATGCAATAGTTTGGGCTTATTAAAATAGTATGAGTTTCTCGTGGACATAGTTGCCCTTATCCTCCTTCAAATTCGTTGTGAATGTCTCATGTGCAAATGCACTGTGGATCAAGGGTAAGGAGGAGATTATTTCTGCGGCCCCAGAATGCTAAACCCTTGTTGCAGCTCAGCTTTGATTTGTTCTTTAACGTCATCACTTAACACTAGAAGGGTATGGCCTACCAAGCAGAGATGTTGTGAGTGGAATGCGTTGAATGAGAGTTTGTGGAGCAAAAGAGGCAGAGAGAGAGAGAGAGAGACATAAGGAGAGAGAGACAGAACTGTTGATAACAAAAAGAAGAGAGCAAGGTTAATATAGGGAGAAGGACAGAGCAAAAGGTGTAAGAGAGAGAAAATAAGACAGATATAAATGAAAGAGAAAAGGGAATAGTAAAAGGAAAGAAGGTGCAAGAAAGAAATAATACAATAAAAAACTGTTCAACAAATAAACAGACAGTATAAGAACTGAAGAATTGTGAAGAGAGGATATAAGAATACCACAAAAAAGTGTAGAAGAAAGTGAGAAAGAGAAAGAAATAATCTAACGAAGAGAGCAAAGTGAGGTTAAGAAATTCAAGTATGGCATATTGACACTGAAGAGTTGAGATAGTGTAGGGGAGGAATGGCCACGAGGCCCTCCTCACCTACAGCTCCCTCCCCAGGTGAGGGCCATGGCTCGTTGGGCGCACCCTCATGCCACCCGGGCCCAGGTGGAGGGGGGTTCACCCGCCGACGACATTGCCCACACGCACCCCGTCTTTGCATTTACCAAAAATTAAGTTAGGCCTAGACGCCATCTTGCCCAGCAAACATGGTGTGAGTTCAGCACACTGTAACGAGGCCCCCACCTTTGGAGGGCCTTTCATGCATCTCTGTCGCCTCAGCAGCCCTGACAGATCCGCTGCGAGCGCGTTCCCATGAGAAAGTCGGAGATGAGCTAAACCCGAGACGCCAACACGGCAACATTATATTAGTAACAATGTGATATTGCACCCCGTATAACCCGGACCGCAAGGCCGGGGTAGCGAGGAAAAAAAAGCTGAAGCATCACTATCTGAAGAAGGTAGAAAACAATTCAAGTATTGGTATTAATGAACTACCTCTGTTTAAAATGTGAATAAGCCATAAAAATGTAACGTTATATGATATCCCTCCAGGTCTGGACTAATGCTGCTATAACCACGGAGAAAGATGTTGACCAAACGTGTAACCTCTACCTGTAAAAGTGTTTTTCAATAGTATGTAGAAACTTGAACTCATATATGTTTTTCACCCAAAGCGGTGAGCTTCAATCTCTGTAGGCCATAACCTAGATATCCCTCGTATAACGTCTAATGTACATACAATACGCACACAACGTAGTGAATATAATGTGAGGTAATGAAAAGGTACTGGAACCGACTGTATTAAAGAAATGTGTAACGAAATTGAAGTATATATATATGTGTCTAAATAACGTCAAAATAAGGCAGAACAGTATAGAACTTCTACATCCACTGATCAGCAACGCACGAGGAAAATACCTTTGTGGGTATATGCAAGGCCATTCCCTCTCCCACCCCACCAAGCCTGCCAGATAAAAAAGCTAAGACTTGTGCCGCGCTCCCTCACCTCCCCCAACCAAGCTGGCGTTACTTCAGAGAGTCAGAGGCCCCGGCGCCGCAACCAAGGCCACAGCCCGCCACCTGTGTTATTTACAGCACGGTAATAAACCCACGGATGAACCCACTGATCTACCAGCACCCTTTCATAAATCCCACGAACCCCCCAAGAATCCTGACCCCGTGTAAGGACGACCCCCATCATTGAGACAAGACACAGAGACCCATCTATATAATAACTTCTAACGCAGCAGACAGACATGTATCATTCGGCCCAGGCCCCAGAGCCCCGTCCCGCGACCTAAAATACCGGTCAATAGGACACGGGTAAATCTCACCCCAACCGACGACCACCAGACCTCTCACAAGGTGCATTCCTCATGTGTTGTGTTTATTTTTATAAGATAAGCTGCTGAAGCAATTTATCAATGAACTCAAATGTCATTTTCTGAATAACTGCAGTGTGCATGGCCTAGGGCAAATGAGACAGGAAAGGTATTCGTCATTGTCACAGGCTGCCCCAGCACATCAACACCGCACGGATGACCTCAAGCCGGCCTGCCAGGCCCAACCCAACCCACGAGGCTGACCAGTGACGTCGTCCCGCCAGGACCAACCCCGCTGCAGCAACACCTATAGTTAGTCGACGCCACCCAATCCCGATTGACCTGTGCCCCCTATAGTGTTTAGGTGCTGATGACGTTTCTTGTATTAGAAATACGCCTGTCTTTGCTATTGTCAGGCAGAGCGCTCTCGTAGGTTGCAGAGTTCTTTGCATGCCTTATTCTTGGATAAACTCCCACTTACGCTCACCCGCACTCTGTCTTGGTCTTATTCCCACTACGGGAGAGTCCCTTCTTGTCTCTCATTGCGGGGAGGATCGTGCTGAATTGGGGGCGCTTCCTTTCAGTGGTGACCCCGACGTGATATCTCCAAACTATTTTTCCTAACTCCTTCTTAACGACCCCCTTGTGGCACGAGAATCTCCGGTCGAGAAGGGATACGCACGGTGAGCCGTCTCCGGGAGGCCGCCCGCCAACGGCGACCGGCACAATAAGAAGTGCGCACTCAATGAGAAAGGGTACGGGATCCCGATTGCAAAAAAATCCCCTTTGAGTGCCGCTCGCCGGAGCCAGGGGCTGACCGTTGAGTTACCGGTGACGCCGCCTGGACGGACCCAGTTTCGGAGAGTATCGGTTCAAGACGGGCACGTGAGTACCGAGTGCGAGTGATCGTCAAGGGGAAAAGAAGGGGAAATTGGGAACAAAAGAACGGGGACAGGTAGAGGAGAAGAATATCGGGGGTCTACTACAGACGGGTCTTGAAACTTTCTTTATTCTTTCTTTTGCATATGGCCATTAGGAGTAAGAAATAAGTGACGTGGTAGAAGTGACGGAAACCTAGCTCCGAGAGGGGGTGGAAGGCGGCGCCGCATAGTACTATCTAGACTAGTACTGGGAATATATGAAGAAGTGAGAAATAAGTTATTGGTGTCTAGCAAAAGGAGACACCGGGAATATTTTTTAGTGATTGTGCTCTCTCTCTCTATTTCTTCTTTTTCCATTTCCACGGGGTAGGGGGCGAAAATGAGAAGGGTATAAAGAAGTTAGAACATCTTAAAAAGTGGGGACTCAGTAGTGGCACGTACAGACGTGAACACAGTAACCTTAGCAGGAAAACAGGGACAGCTGGTTAGGGAGGAAAGGGAGGAAAAAAAAAAAAAAAAAAAAAAAAAAAAACAAAAGTGTGAGTGGAAAGCATTGTGAAGGGTGCGCGCACCGTACGAGTGTTAGAGACGACCGGGTGGCCGTGAGGTGGTGTCAGAGAGTGTGGCCATAACCAGTACTTGATCAATTACAAGTGAGATCACATAAGAGTGCCTGGGAATGGGAAAGAGATGAGATATGGTGAGTGAGAAGAGATTTGTGCAGTGAATGACAGTGGGTGATAATTTTGAGAGGTCCGCTCTTGTCTGTGCCATAAAGGTATACATACGCATATTTACACCTAATCAAAAGTAACGAAGGCGAACGCGGTAGCGCTAGCAATTTAGAGGATGGGGGCTGAAACTCCCTTGTCACACATTTGTAAGAGCTTGCCGGGATATACTGAACGCATAAATAAATATCATGATCAATGGTTAACAGAATTGAAAGGGGAGGGGTTGCCCCAGATTTGGCCAGAAGGAGGGTCGTTTGACAAAAGCGTTCTTGATATGGTATGTACATGTATTCGCCTCAAGTATAAGGGAAAACAATGGCAGAATAGGAAGGAGATATTAGATCTTTGGAGATTGTTTGAGGAAGTACCCCCACCCAAAGCTCCAGCTCCAAATATTGATTTACCTTCCACCACAGACAATCCACTAATGATCCCGCGAGAAGAAAAGGAACAGGTAAGCACAGAACAACCTGCGGAAGTGGTTATGTTGTACCCAATGTTACCTAAACCAGCCCCTGCAGCAGGATACAGCGACCCGATTTATGTGCCTCCCGCTTCGACCAGCACACCACAAAGACCAACTGCACCCCCACCATACGAAAACACCAGAGAGCGCGCCCAGGGAGGCACACAAAGGGTGGATATAGAGAAGTTAACGAGTGACTTAGAGTCGAGGCTTACAGTGGCAAGAGATGAACTCTCAAGAATAAAAGACATATGTGAACGCACAGCATGCGCCCCCACGCAATATGGGCGCACGTCTAGAGCGTCGAGCGAAAGTAGACCAATTGAGGAAGGATGGAAAAAGGGGGAAATATTGTTCAGAATTGAGGAAGAACCGACCAGGATAATAGAAGTAGGGACAGCAGAAGGAAGCATTGGTAATGTCTCGCGAGAGAGAGGGATCAGAGAGGATTTGTTATGTGATGTCAGAGGAGGAGGGGATGAGAGTGATAGATTGAGCATGGCAGTAGGAGGAGACGGCGAGGAGCTAGATGGTGCATGTTCACTGGGGACTATAGAAGATGAATGGATGGGACGACTAAGAAATAGGGTGGGGAAGATGGCGTCATTAGAGTCAGCAGTGACTAAGGAAAAGGAAGCTGCAACGGCAAAAGGGAAATTACAACTCCCATTACTGCACAGGGGAGGTGGGAGGCCAAACTATATACCGTGGGCTCAGATGGACAAGGCTAATTTAATGAAATTACTACCACAGCTGTCAGGAGGGGCAAGCAAGTGGATATATGCATTTGAGAAACATACCGCTGGTATACCGCTGGCAGTAGGCGATGTGAAAAGCCTACTAGTGTCCGCAGTAGGGGATCAGGCAGACAGAGTATGGGCTAAAGCGGGTTTTCCAGCTGTAACTTTAGAGTGTGATCGCCATGATGGGGCTTCTTTTAACACCGTGCGAGCAAGGGTGTGGGACGCACTGCGGGAAACCTTCCCAGATACCCCTGATTTGCAGTCAGTAATGCAATGTACCATGAATGACGGGGAGGACGCTATGGATTACATTCTCCGGGTGCAGGAGATGTGGAGAGCGGAAACGGGTACGCCCTGGCACCAATCCACGTCTCTATTTTACTTCATCATTAAGAGAGGGCTCCCAAAGGAAGTGCAAAAGGCACTAGATAAAATAGCAGGTGTTGAGGCAAAAGGCTGGCCGGAGATCCAAAGCATAATAGTACACCATTGTAAACGGATCAAAGAAAGAGAGAGGGAAGTAGCACAGAAAAGGTTGGCGGATGAGGCGAAGTTGGTGCAATCAAAATTGGTGAAGGTCGCAGCAGCGGTAGCGGGACTCCCACTCATACGGGAGGGAGAGGAAGGAGAGGAGGGGCAAATAGCAATACAAGGAAGAATAGCAGCGAATTGGGCAGGACAAGGGCAACGACAGTGGACAGAGCAGGAGCAGAACGGAGGTCCAACGTGGCAAGAGTGGGCCCCAAGAGGAGGAAGAGGTGGGTACAGGGGTCGAAGAGGAGGACAAGGGTATGGAGGAATGGGAGGAAATGGGTGGCAGGGTCCCAGAGGTCCACAGGGGAGCTGTTGGAATTGTGGGAGATGGGGGCATTACTCAAGAGAATGTAGGAGCAGACAAAACAACGGTTTCCAAGAGATAGAACAGTACGGACACCCCCATCCAGGAAGCCCCTACGGCCTCCCCATGGGACAATACCAGCAACCAGACAATGTAGTACAAAGGAGTAACGCACAACTGCACGGACATCAGTACCGAACACAAACCAGCCCACAGAATAATGACAATGTGCACTACACGCCTGGTAACACTTTCGCCACAGTAGCTAATGGGGCACCCGCCCCCGCACCTTACAGTGGAGTGTCAGTGGTTTCGGGGAACATTTTCGATCAAGGGGGGGCAATGAGACACCCCGCATAGGACAGCCCACAGAGAGCACTTGCGTGTCCAGTACTGTCTACGACCCACAATGCATCAGAGGAACCATTGATAGGAGCGCAGATAGGAGACAAGCAATTCATTTTCATGGTGGATTCGGGAGCGGAGAAATCATGCATTAGAGAGGGCCGATTCCCGTTATCTAATAGAACGTTAGAGACGCAGGGGTTCTCTGGGGCTGTAATTGAAGTTCCTTACACAGAGGTATTGGATGTGACAGTGGGGGGTAAAACAGTGAAAGCACCCTTACTGTACTATGAAAACTCTCCCATCAACTTACTGGGGAGAGATCTCTTGAGCAAACTAAACATGACAATATCATTCACAGGGAGCGGTATCGTATGTTCAACGCCAGGCATATGCCCCCTCCGTATATTAGCAGTAATACACGGCCACACAATCATGAAAGAGATCAGAGGGGTACCGAGAAATGAGGAGATGTTTGTCGAAGGTATGAGAACATTGGCTCTCATAGTACCAGAACTAAAAAGGGTGGAGTGGAGGATCCCAGCAGAATTCCTTTTTCGTCCCATAGCAAGCCCTGACACTGCTCTTGGGACAGTACTATCGTTGGATTTGCATGCAATACATGTATCAACAAACAGAATATGTGTGATTGGTATTGACATGGAAGGGTGTGAGTGGCGGACAGTATTGTGTACAAATGCAAATATCCCGCTGAGAGAGCTCTCTGACGAGGAGCTATTTTCTGACACTGAGGGAGATGGTGAAGTAGTGATGGAACTGGCAATGCCCTGCGACATTGTAGTTACAGCCAGACAAACTAAGGTTGAACTAATGGCGGTAGTAGGAGCACCGCACACATTTTTTGATGAAGACATGAGTTCAGTACCCACTAACTTATGGACTAATGGCCCCCACGATGTAGGGTTGCTGCATGAAGTTCAGCCTGTGGTGATAAAAGTAAAACAGGGAGCAATACTACCCCGGGTGAAACAATATCCACTGTCGCGAGAAGCAGAAGAAGGGATCAGAGA
The DNA here is from genome assembly GCF_040938575.1 of Ambystoma mexicanum. Classification (NCBI taxonomy): domain Eukaryota; kingdom Metazoa; phylum Chordata; class Amphibia; order Caudata; family Ambystomatidae; genus Ambystoma; species Ambystoma mexicanum. The sequence goes on from NW_027182322.1 coordinate 9,107,850, forward strand.
GACAATAGAAGCCCTGCTAGCACAGGGTATAATCGTGCCCTCAAACTCCCCATGCAACACATGCATTTACCCAATCAAAAAAGCGAAGGGGGGTTCATGGAGGATGATACAAGATTTACGCCCACTGAACGATGTGGTAATGAAGGAGTTCCCTCTAGTCCCGAACCCGGCGACAATACTGTGCAACATTCCAAGAGTAGCATCACACTTCACAGTAATTGACTTAAAAAATGCATTTTTTTCGATTCCCTTAGCAGAAGAGAGCAGGTACTTGACAGCATTTACATTGGGAGGAAGGAGGTTCGAACACTGCAGACTACCACAAGGATATTGCGAGAGCCCAAGCATATTTAACAGGGTACTACATGAAGATCTGGGGAATTTGTCTGTAGAAAGCACAGTGATTCAGTACGTTGATGATTTATTGGTTTGTGCACAGGACGAGGAAGAGTGTAGACAAGACTCGATAACACTCTTGACATTATTGGCCAATAAGGGGTACAAGGTGGACAAGGGGAAATTACAATACTGTCTGACAGAGGTCCTATACTTGGGTCAGTTGATATCAAAGGATGGCAAGCGAATTATACCAGACAGGGCACAGGCGATTAGAACAATTGGAGAGCCCAAAACAGTAAAAGAGATGCAGAAATTTCTGGGTATGTGTAACTATTGCCGAGCATGGATATTGGACTATGCGGCGTACACAAGGCCCCTGCTACAGGCACTGAAAGAAGCACAACAAGAACACAAACACATAGAATGGACAGAGGTGATGAACACAGCATTTAACTCACTAAAAGAGCTGATATCAAGCGCTCCAGTACTAGCAAACCCAGATTATGGGCGCGAATTTTTCTTATTTTCACACTGCAAAGGAACACTGATGACAGCAGTACTGACACAGAAAACATCTTTAGGGCACAAGCCACTCGCTTACTATAGCGGCACCCTAGACGCAGTAATGCAAGGTCATTTCGCGTGCGAGCAATCCCTAGCTGCAGCCGCGTTCGCAATTGAAAAAAGTGCCACGATAGTGATGGGCTGCCCGGTGACACTGTTTGTGGAACACTCACTTTTTGCAATATTAGAGCGAACAAAGAGCACATTGACAACACAACGCGCCACAGCATATGAGATAATACTGTCCAGCGCTAACATCCATATAGTAAGATGTAAAACAGTGAACCCAGCCACATTCATCACAGAGGCATGCACCGTAGAGGACATGCAAAACCATAACTGCGCCACGTACACAGGTGACGAAAGTAAGGATCCAGTGATTTTTGAAAATGCCCTGACCGAGGGTGAGGTGTATTTTGTGGACGGGTCAGCATCAATAGACATGGAGACAGGAGAAAAGCATGTGGGTATGGCAGTGGTACGATTAGAGGAAGATGAATATGAGATACTAGTACAACACCGCCTCCCATCACACTATTCAGCGCAAGCAGCAGAACTAATAGCGCTAGTAGAAGCATTGCATGCCGCCAAGGGGTGCGCAGTGACCATATATACAGATTCAGCATACATGACAACAACAGTTCACGGTGGGTTGGCCCGGTGGGGGCGGAGAGGGTTCCGACGAGCAGACGGAACGCCAGTCCAGCATGCAGAATTATTGAAAGAACTGATTGAGGCCCTGCAAGACCCCACGGCAGTGGCCATCGTAAAATGTCAAGCTCATACCACCAATACAGATTTTGTATCTTTGGGGAACGCGGCAGCAGACGCCGCTGCCAAAGCAGCTTCATATCTACAAAAAGGTGAAATAGGAGAGTACATGTTGCACCACACAGCAAGCCAAGAGGTCCCCACAGGATACAACATGATGTCCACACAGGAGATAATAGAGCTGCAAGAGGGAGCTAGTGCAGAGGAAAAATTGCTGTGGACTAAGAGAGGATGCAGCAAATCACCGACTGATTCATTGTGGCGACAAGAGAGTTCAGGAAAAGTGGTAATGCCAATTACGCTGTTAGAAATAGCATTTCAACAACTACACTTTCCCGCACACAACACGAAGAAACACATAATGGCAGAGATACAAGAAGATTGGTTTGCACCGTGCCTCCAGGAACACGTCACAAGGTTAGCCCTAGAATGCACGACATGTCAAATTTACAACTCAGGTATGACCTTGCGTACACTAAGGGGTACGATACCAAAACCAAGTGGCCCATTCAGAGAGCTCCACATTGATTATGTAGACATGGGAGAAAGGTGTAATGGGGCTCGATACATGATTGTGGTTGTATGTCCATTCTCGAGGTGGGTGGAGGCGGGCCCATGTGCCCGCCCTGACGCGAAGGGCGCCGCGAAGTTCCTAGTGCGGGAAGTGTTTCCGCGCTGGGGAATTTGCGACGTTATTCGCTCAGATAACGGGACGCATTTTGTTAATGAATTATTTAAAGAAGTGACTACATTATTGGGAATAAAGCACAAATTATGTTCGATTTATCATCCTCAAAGTAATGGCGTCGTGGAAAAGATAAATGGCCTGTTAAAAAGCAGATTATCAAAACTTTGTTTTTCCCTTAAAAAGACTTGGATGTACTGCCTGCCTTTGGCCTTGTTTGAACTACGAAACCAGCCAAGTAAGGATCACCATTTGTCCCCGCACGAGATCGTCACGGGAAGAAGAATGCATACAGCGCATTCGCCTCTCCGTGAGCGTTCTGATGCACACAGAAGCGCAGCTATATTGGGGGAGGAGTTCACAGAATATCTGCGAAAACTGACACGGGCAGCGCGCGTAATTGCAAAGCAACTAGCCCCCCCCTCGACAAGAGAGGAGGGGAACGCGACTGAACCAAACAGGTTGCCTGAAAAACCACTACAGCTAATGCCTGGTGACCTTATATATGTTAGAAGTTTTGTGCGGAGGTGGAACGCACCACGTTTCCATGGCCCCTATGAGGTAGTGTTTTGCACACCTACAGCAGTAAAGGTGAAGGGCCTGCGATATTGGGTGCATTTGACAGACGTACGTAAAGCTTACAGCGCTGCGGAAAGTGAGGTGCAGGACGAGGCACAGGCAACAGCGGACGATGAAGTTGTGCGGAATGAATGATTGGAATTTTGTGTGCTTTATGAGATGAACAGTGAGCACAATTAGCGCGCAACAAATGTCCTGGACTAAAACATGTACATATGTATATGTAAATTTTCTTTTTATTACAATTTTTGAAAGTTTTGCGTGGGGTTCTTTTTTCCCCTCCTGTGCTCTTTAAGATGTTTTTATTATTGTTGTTTTAAAATGTCATGTTTTTTATTATTTATATATATATAGTAAGGTACGAATAATGATGATTGAAAGGCTACCTTGTCTGTCAACACACCCCCTCCCTCACCCAACCCTATATTTGATCACCGAAACGTTACAACGTGGAAATGCTTACATGTTTGTATTTAATGAACTCTTGTGTCTCAAACAGGATTTATCATGGCATCGAATGGGCAGCCTGCAACTAATAGATATGTTAGATTTAGAGAAATGTTAGTGGCTAGATTAACATATTCATTTGAATGTGGTTTATCAATGTGTGCTATCGTGTTCTTCATCTCAATGTTTTGTCTGGTGTTACACTGGATTATAGCGTTCATCTCTACCGAGATGAACGAGGGGGGAGGGGGGAACAACACCACCCTTGCCCCTGGAACGAAAACAATTCCGACTGTAGGTATCAAAGAAGGTGATTTCTTGATCTGGGATGGATCACACTTTGTGTGGGGATACTATACTACACCACCCACTGCTGTCCTCTCACAATCGAGAACCAAAAATGTAAATAATGACACAATGTCCCAACCTGGAACATACAACAACCACACGATCCCTCCCGCCCCAATTTCAAACAACGATCTCTTGTTTATTAAGGAGGATGGAAAAGTGATTATGATGACAGAACACAAGACCCTATATGAAGAATTAGAAAAGGGGGGTGGGAGGGAGGAAGGGGGGCCTGGTTCTTCACCTACTATAACGAGAAGGTACAGAAGAAGGGAGAAAAGTAGGCGGAGAAGAGAGACTGGTGGGAAAGGGTATGATGAGTATTATGGACTAGGGTTAGACAAAATGGAAGACCCACGACACCCACACCAAGCAAATAAATGGTATGCAGATATGAGCACAACAGCCAAACAAACAACCAATGAGAGCTGTTATGTCTGCTCACTTATCCCCCATGCATCAGGCACACCTAAAGTATTGTTGCCACGAGAATTGCCCATTGTGGATGCCCAATGTCTCCTTCATCTCACGCTGTGTAGAATAAAGAACACTTTCCAAGCACACGATGTCTCTTTCAGAATGTTACAGAACAACAAAACGTGCTATTCGCAGGCGTCTGGAGTGATCTGTCTTAAAGAACCTTTCTTTGCAATACAAGGGACACTGTTCTCCGAAAACAAATGGAAAGACGAAGAAGTGCTGTGCAAGGCAGAAGCACTGAAAGGTGTCCAACCGGACAAGTTGCGGTGGATGGAAAGAACGTGCTTGCCAATATGGAAAGAACACATCCCTAAACTAACATGGGTAACAGCGATGGAGAAACCCTTCAAGCTACAAAGTGAAATACAAAACGAACTATGTTTCAAGGGAGAAGGAAAAATGGCAATGGGAACGAACAAGAACTGTAACAAAACTCTCACCATCCCAGATATGAAAAAAGGGACAGCAGCACTAATGGACACCTACTGGGTATGCGGAAACAAGGCGTACCTGCACCTTCCCCAATCATGGAGTGGTAGCTGCTCAATGGCCACTTTGCACTCAACACTAATGGTGATTCCAGAAAGCCATATTGACAGAAGTAACATGATGAAAGGAGGCTTGAACCAGAATGCAGCTTCTCCAACTACACAAGCGCACCTTTATGTCCTGTCCTCCGGAGGGAAGGAAGAAGAGCTCTCAAGGAACAAGCGAGCCTCGAACTACATATCACAAGCATCATCTGACTTATTGGCACAGATCCCAGACAAGTATCGCCTGTTCAGCTCCGTGGAAACATTCTTTGCTTCGCTAGTATCAAGTGTCCAAGCAAGAGCAAATGCAAAATGGCTCCAGATCACACGGTGGGAACTGATCCAGTTGGCCAATGACACCGAAGAAGGGTTCAACATAATAAAGGTGGAACTACGAGCTCTGCGATTAATGACCATGCAGAACAGGTATGTTCTAGACCTGTTAACAGCAATCGATGGAGGTGTTTGCCGAAAAATAGGAAGTGCGTGCTGCACGTTCGTACCTTCCGAAGATGCAGAAAATGGGTCCCTGTCCCACGTTATTGAAGCAGTACATAACCTGGGCGAGAAGATGAAAATGGAAGGTGGAGCTGAGGATAGCTCGTGGTTCGACAATATCTTCTCTTGGGTTCCCTCATGGCTTGGAGTGACAATGAAGTTCCTGATACCAATAGTGGTGATCATCCTTGTGATGTTCTGCCTGTGCCAGGTGGGCCTCCGATGTTGTGCTAATGCAGTTCCTAACGGTGCAATGATGATGGTGACAATGGGCAACTCCGGTGGCACAATTAAAGCAACACAAGAAGTACATGTGCAGACAGGAGCAGACAACACCCCCAGGTACCAGTTAGTGCCTATGTGCCGTGATAAGTACATAGTAGATAAACTATGGCACACCACTATCAAAGAACCACGAGACGTAGAACTGGAATGGTATGAGGAGGTCTGGGTAGATCTGGAAGAAACTGGCGACTGTATATATTTAACATGTACACCAGACGAGTATGCTAGGAGAGGTGAGAGTTTAAGGGGGGTGTGCAGAGCATGGATGCCTATAAAAGGAACCCCTGCATGGGATGGTGCAGTGTTAGAGGAACAAGAATGTAGAAGATTGGAAGAGCTAAAGAAATTCGTTACTTTAAGTAACGAAAGGGGGGAAATGTAGGGGAGGAATGGCCACGAGGCCCTCCTCACCTACAGCTCCCTCCCCAGGTGAGGGCCATGGCTCGTTGGGCGCACCCTCATGCCACCCGGGCCCAGGTGGAGGGGGGTTCACCCGCCGACGACATTGCCCACACGCACCCCGTCTTTGCATTTACCAAAAATTAAGTTAGGCCTAGACGCCATCTTGCCCAGCAAACATGGTGTGAGTTCAGCACACTGTAACGAGGCCCCCACCTTTGGAGGGCCTTTCATGCATCTCTGTCGCCTCAGCAGCCCTGACAGATCCGCTGCGAGCGCGTTCCCATGAGAAAGTCGGAGATGAGCTAAACCCGAGACGCCAACACGGCAACATTATATTAGTAACAATGTGATATTGCACCCCGTATAACCCGGACCGCAAGGCCGGGGTAGCGAGGAAAAAAAAGCTGAAGCATCACTATCTGAAGAAGGTAGAAAACAATTCAAGTATTGGTATTAATGAACTACCTCTGTTTAAAATGTGAATAAGCCATAAAAATGTAACGTTATATGATATCCCTCCAGGTCTGGACTAATGCTGCTATAACCACGGAGAAAGATGTTGACCAAACGTGTAACCTCTACCTGTAAAAGTGTTTTTCAATAGTATGTAGAAACTTGAACTCATATATGTTTTTCACCCAAAGCGGTGAGCTTCAATCTCTGTAGGCCATAACCTAGATATCCCTCGTATAACGTCTAATGTACATACAATACGCACACAACGTAGTGAATATAATGTGAGGTAATGAAAAGGTACTGGAACCGACTGTATTAAAGAAATGTGTAACGAAATTGAAGTATATATATATGTGTCTAAATAACGTCAAAATAAGGCAGAACAGTATAGAACTTCTACATCCACTGATCAGCAACGCACGAGGAAAATACCTTTGTGGGTATATGCAAGGCCATTCCCTCTCCCACCCCACCAAGCCTGCCAGATAAAAAAGCTAAGACTTGTGCCGCGCTCCCTCACCTCCCCCAACCAAGCTGGCGTTACTTCAGAGAGTCAGAGGCCCCGGCGCCGCAACCAAGGCCACAGCCCGCCACCTGTGTTATTTACAGCACGGTAATAAACCCACGGATGAACCCACTGATCTACCAGCACCCTTTCATAAATCCCACGAACCCCCCAAGAATCCTGACCCCGTGTAAGGACGACCCCCATCATTGAGACAAGACACAGAGACCCATCTATATAATAACTTCTAACGCAGCAGACAGACATGTATCATTCGGCCCAGGCCCCAGAGCCCCGTCCCGCGACCTAAAATACCGGTCAATAGGACACGGGTAAATCTCACCCCAACCGACGACCACCAGACCTCTCACAAGGTGCATTCCTCATGTGTTGTGTTTATTTTTATAAGATAAGCTGCTGAAGCAATTTATCAATGAACTCAAATGTCATTTTGCATAACTGCAGTGTGCATGGCCTAGGGCAAATGAGACAGGAAAGGTATTCGTCATTGTCACAGGCTGCCCCAGCACATCAACACCGCACGGATGACCTCAAGCCGGCCTGCCAGGCCCAACCCAACCCACGAGGCTGACCAGTGACGTCGTCCCGCCAGGACCAACCCCGCTGCAGCAACACCTATAGTTAGTCGACGCCACCCAATCCCGATTGACCTGTGCCCCCTATAGTGTTTAGGTGCTGATGACGTTTCTTGTATTAGAAATACGCCTGTCTTTGCTATTGTCAGGCAGAGCGCTCTCGTAGGTTGCAGAGTTCTTTGCATGCCTTATTCTTGGATAAACTCCCACTTACGCTCACCCGCACTCTGTCTTGGTCTTATTCCCACTACGGGAGAGTCCCTTCTTGTCTCTCATTGCGGGGAGGATCGTGCTGAATTGGGGGCGCTTCCTTTCAATAGCACCAGAGGTAGAGGGTTAAATAATGAAATATAGAACAAACTGAAGAGGAAAATAAACATAAATAGAGCTAAAGGCATGCTGACGGCACCAAAGATGGAGAGTGATGAAGGGTAAACTAAATGCACAGCAAAGTGTGGACATGTGGGCAGACAACCACGAGGAGCAGAGACAAGTGATGAGAGATGAGGAAGGTAGAGGAATGTCAACCAGGAAGAGGAGGGGACTGGGAGAAATTACTTTAACGATGGGACTAGAAGCAGGAACCTAAGGGAGACGAGTAAAAAAGAATGAGAGTTGATGGTGGCAGGTCAATTAGAGACTGTGTTGAGAGAAGACAAGAGATAAAGATGGAAGTGAGTGTGTGAAAAACTGGGAATGGTAGAGACCTGACAATGAAGGAGGTTGAGATGCAGATGAAAGTGAGACAGTGACAAGGAAGTTGGATGGAAGCTGATGGAGGTTGAGTTGAGGGAATAAGCATTAGAGGTTAGAGGGAAGCGGATACAAATGAAATTTAAAAAAGAGAGTGTGCTCGAAGCAATCAGGACAGTGACAGAAAAAGAGGACAGATAGAAGAGGGCAGAGATAGAAATGAGAGCCAAAGAGGAGGAAGTGAAGTGGTAGAAATAAATGAACGTTGAAGGGGAGATAGAAACAGATGAGACCGTGGTGAGATAATGAGAGGGACAGGGGAGGAGAGAGAATACAAATAGAGTTGAGTAAGACCCTGCTGGAGGTGAGATCCAGACTTCGGGCTAAAGAGGTTATATGAGGACGAGCAAAGAACGAAAGGGGGATTGGATATGTTTGAAGCTTCAAGTCCCAACATGTGGCCGATAAGGGTAACTAAACAGCCTTGACATTAGAGGAGAAGGAAGTGCTCGTAAATGAAGTCACATGTTGTTTGGTCTGGCTGTTCCCATGTAGTCATTTAAATGCTCAATGATAACATCTTGGGAAGTATTTTAGCAACATGTATGATTTTTCTTAAACATTGTAAAATATGGAACGGGTTTACGTTTGGCAAGGTGGATATGACAACGCTGATAATCATAAATTGGTGTCAGAAGTGAGATTTGAATCCATGTCTCCTGTGCAGCACCTCAGACCACTCGGCCATCCTAGCCGTAGCTTTGTAACTGATTATATCGTATTCGGCTTCTATTAAGGCCATTCTGCTATGTTCAATGTAAGTGTGGGTGGTTTCTGTGGGTTGTAGGGGTTAAGGTGACGGCCAGCATACATTTCCTGGTACATTTGTGGAATTCAAACATCCGTCTAAGGATCTCAAGCCTTTTCATGAATGAAACGACATTTCTCTGTTTTGAAAGAGACGTGTGCGTGAGGGCGTGGTGATATTCTTTCACACTCTTTCTCTGGCCCCTCTTTTCCTTTCTTTTCTGCATAGTTCTTTGTTCAGTCTGTTTCTAAAAGGTTTGTATGAAGACAAGTTTATTTGAACTGCTTGCGATTTCCTCAACGGTTTTTCTTCTGTGCCATGCAAACCCTATAAGGAGGCATGTCTTTCTTTTCACCAATAGCATTTCCATATCAACAGTACAGGCTAAACCCAGGGGCACTGGGGCAGCTCAATCCTAATTAGTAACAGTGACAGAGCAGAACGTGAACATAAAGATCACCCCTCCCATTAAGGGAAAAAGAAGGGCTGGGTACTATAGGACATCATTACAAGTTTGGTGGTGCGGAATCAAACGGGTGGTAATTCTCTTACCAACACTTTTTTTGGTGGTACTGGAATTACTGCTGTTTTACCGCACAGCTGCACTATAGGCTTTACCTTAAAGTGAAGGATTGATCTCCAGCGTCATGCTGGAGGTCACTCTGCCAATTTAAGGCCACATTTCGACCGAATTACTGCTGACTGTTATTCCACAGAAATGCCCATGGAGTGTCTGAAAATGGGGATTCACGGCATCCTACCACCACTTGTAATCCCGTGGTAAACCCACGGCAACAAGTGGCAGTAACAGTAAGCAAGTTTGGTGGTAATTTGGTGGATTTACTGCCGAACTACAACCAAACTCGTAATGAGGCCCTATGCGGTCTGTTGGGAAGTGGACCAACCCGTTCCACCCCCTAAGCACTTTAGAGTAAGGCGGACTGCATTCTAAGCACTACGATGGGCCAGTGGGGAGAGGGGACAGTGGTAGGATCACACCCAAATATAATCAACCCACATAGGGTAGCCAATATAATCAAGCCACATAGTGTAGCGCAGGGCGCAAGCAAGACTGCCATTTTGCGTAGATGTTAGTAACCATAGTTAGGAGACAATGTATGGGGAATGCAGCATCTAATGCATTAGACCCTAATTGCGGGACGAGGGAAACTTCAGCCATGCCCGAGCTCCCATGAGGACAACCCACACCCCCAACCACCATAAAGCTCATTTAATGTTCTAACAGTGTTGCAACAATGTTTTTTTACCCGAAAGTAATGTGCCATACAAGGCTTCGATCATAGACCGGTGCCTGGTGTGCATTCACACTGGCCAAAGCATGACCCAGCCAACCCCCTGGCGAACACGAGTTATAGACCATATAACTGACTAAGCCCTCAAGATCCCTGAATTCCATGACACCAGGTGACCTTCGACCACCAACCCTAAAAGTAACAAGTCTTGAATGTTCAAAGAGAATGGACATTGCACGTCTTTGAGCTACAAGCATATGATTTGTATTGTGAGGTGCTCAGAGGCATAAATTATAGTTCAAAACGAGGGTGGAGACCTTGGAGCCGGATGGCACGAAAGGGAGTGATTATAATGTGTGTGTGTGTGGAGGTCAGAGTGCCCTAGAAAGAACCTCCTTTGTGCCAGTCTTAAAGCCTACCGGGTGCACAGTATATTGATGAAGTAGCATTGTGTTAGGAGTGTAGTTAATCGGTTCTTTGACCTTCGTCGGTGAGAAGATGATCTTTGCAGCACTCACGTGATGGAAGATGGACGGACAGTACTGTAACCAATGACCTGGCATCCCTTATGGAGTAGGCGGATCCTGTAAAGGCGCACACCAACCAGCTGTGCAGGTTTCTACTGTATGGCATTTCGCCACAATGACGATGTGTCTCCTCTTAAGCCTCTGCTTGTGCCCTTTATCGGAAGAACGTTCTTGGCAGCAGAGTTCGTTGCTGTTGCTCTTATCTTAGTGTGAGATTAAAACGTGTTATCCTTACAAAATTGACTTGGGCCTTTCTTCCCTAGCGGGTTGTATTTTATCTAGTGTGAGCGCTCAGGTGCGTGCCTTCAATTGGTGAACCCAACGTGATCCCTGCGCCGCCCCCCCCTAATTGCAGAGGCTTCCGGGCCGCTTCTTCAGAAGGAGCCACACCCACCTACAGTGACCGGTCCCATTAAAGAAAATGTGTTCTGAGTGGTTTAACAGGAGCGACTTCTAAGAGAAGTCCTCTTTGCTCTTTGAAGCGGGGCGCGGCTCCGAGGGGAGTGCAGGCCGGTGTTGGAGCCCTATGACGGAGGAGTTCAGGTGAGCACGCACATGTGAGTAGACTCTTGTAAGCGATAACAAGTAGTGCACAGATGCATTGGGAAGTATGAGAGGTGTGAACACGTGGAGAACGAGGTCATGGATGTGACGTGGGTGTGGTTGGTGTTATTTCTTGTTGGTGGTTGCATGGTAAAGAGATTATTTCAGTGCGGCATTATAAGGTAAACCCAAGGTAAGGCAGGGAGCCCCTCCTCTTCAGAGGAGGGGAGGTGGTACCATGATAAAATATATTATATAAAGGAGGAATACCACAATAAAAGCAGTGGCCCTGTGTAAATAGTGGGCCTGGAATAAGTAGTGGTTGTTATATCAAAACTCTGCTCTTCAGTTAAACATCCCTTCCCCCACCTTACTATAACTGATTTATGACTGTCTCTCTTTAACTAGTGCCTAGATGCCCATGGGCTTTGCACGCTGCTATAAATGCACACAAAAAAAAAAAATAATAATATTTCAGCTTGGAGGGGCATTCATTGTTTGTGGCGGCGTGGTGTGGCATTGGATGGTTGTATGAAGTAGGGTGTGTGCGCGTGGGAGGGGGCCAGAAAAAGGTGGAGGTTGATTTTCTTTTTTTTGTCACAAGCAGTGGCAGCGTGCACAGTGCGTCAACAATGCTTTGCGGGGTCAGTAAGACATAGACATCACCAATAGAATATATATACATGGCCCTGCCACTGTATCGTGACACAGTGGACAAATACCATAAGCAGTGGATCGCGGAGACGGGAGGAGGGGGAATGCCTTGCCCATGGCCAGAGTAGGGCTCCCACAATCAGAGCGTCTTGGAACATATGTCCACATTCTTAGTAGCTAAGTAGAAGGGGAAACAGCTACAGAAGAGAAAAGAAATGTTGGACCTCTGGCAAATGGTTGAGGACATAGAGGACCAAGGGGATGGAGTGATGGCACGGACACAGAAAGAAGGAAAATGCAGGATGGGAGAAGGAGAGGGTGGGGTGCCAGCGGAGCACAGGGAATTATGTGCCTTTACAGTGTGTCCCGCAGAAGGGTACACAAATCCAATCTATGTGCCCACCTTGATAGGGACCCCTTCAGTATCAATCGGTAACACCATGAGCTATCACTCTCCGACCCACATATGCACACCTGCCTGAAGTATCGGCACACGCAGGTGTCAGGCAAAGAGAGTTCGAAGAAATGTTGTCAGAGTTGCAGGCAGAGCTGAACACGGTGCGGGTATCCTTAGGAGAAGTGAGGGATGTAAGGGTGTCGGAACAAGGATCAGAAGAATGGAAATCAGGGGATTTCTTGCTCAGGATGAATAATGACGGAATAAGAAATTTATGTATTGAGGAGGAGGGAAGGAAGGGTGAGTGGATACTCTTGGGAAAGGAGAATACGGTGTCAGGGAAATGATGAGAGGGTGGACAATGATGGCATGTTTGATGAGTGGCAGGGCAAAGTAGAATGAAGGGGGGAGATGTGGCTGAGAATACCTCCCAGAGTAGAAGGCACGTGGGGGGGGGGCAGGTTGAGGAAAAGGCTCGGCCAGGTGGTGTTAGCAAGGAAAAGGGGAATTATGAAGAATGGTGTGCAGGAAGTAGGGTGAAGAAGCAGATGCTCCTTCTACATAAGGGGGCAAGGAGGGCACAGTAGGTGCCCTGGCCCCAGATAGATAAAAACAACTTGATTAAGGTTCTCCCACAGCTCACAGCAGGGGCAAGTAAGTGGATATATGAGTTTGAAAAGCAAACGGCAGGGGATGGCCCTGCCAGTGGGTGATATCAAGAGCTTTCAGGTTGATATAATTGGGGACCAGGCCGGGGATTTGTGGGTGAAAGCTGGGTATCCGGGGAAAAACCCTGGGGGACGATGCCCATGATGGACAGTCGTTCAACAGAATTAGAGCACAAGTGTAGAATGCGCTAGGAAGGGCTTTTCCTGATACCCCCGATTTACAGTCCCTGCTTAATTGTGCAATGGGCGATGATGAGGACCCAGCTAAATTCATTATTAAATTACAAGAGATGTGGAGAGCTAAAGCGGGAGAACCATGGGATCCTTCAACACCGTTTTATATTTTTTCTTATGAATAGGGGCTTGCCAAAAGAAGTGCAGAAGGTGCTAGATACAATTGTAGGTATCGATGCAAAAAGGTGGCCAGAGAAACGGAGTACAATAGTGTACCATTACAAAAGAATCAAGAAGCGGATCAAGGAAACAGCCCAAATGCGTCAAACGGAGGAAGCAAAACTGGTAGAAAGGAAATTGGCAAAAGTTGTACAAGTGACAGAGAGCTCCCAACAGGTCGTGAGCGCCACCATTGCCGCGCTTAGGGCTGAAGGAGGACAGTGAGGTTGGGGGGGGCAACAGTATCCTGGCTCACATTGGCAGCAAGGAGGGCCACAGTGAGGAAGAGGGGGCTTCCGAGGAGCAAGAGGGGGGATTAGATCCCGAGGGAGAGGGTTTGGACCATCACAATGTTAGAATTGTGGGGGCATTTTGCAAGGGAAAGCAGGAGCAGGTCTGCAATGGGGTATAATTATGGGTCACAGCAGCACGGCCATGGGCCCCAAGGACCCCTAGGGCTAGGATATCTGAAACAGGGTCAGGGGTTTCAGAATCAAGGGTATCTAGAAAATCAACACCAAACATATAATCAGCAGTCTCAAGCATCTGACATGCAAGTGCGGCACCTGCCACAGCAACTGTAGGGTGGTGTTGTCCCAGTCAATAGGGTTTTGAGTGGGACCACCGCCCCCTTTGGAGGAGCAACAGTGATGGGGTAACCCCTTCTCATTCCCCGGAACAAACACATATCCTGATTAAGACAGCCCACAGAGAGGACTTGCGTGTCCAGTCTTATCAACAACCACCCACCGTGAAGAGGAACCCTTGGTGAGGGCAGAGATAGGAAACAAGCAGTTCATAATTATGGTGGACTCAGGTGCAACAACATTATGTATCATGGAGAGGAATTTCCCATTATCAGGCAAATACCTTGACATGCAGGGATTCTCTGAGGCTATTTCCACGGTTCCGTACACTGAGGAGCTGGCCGTAAAGGTGGGAGGGAAGGTGGTGTGGGCTCCCTTATATTCTGAAAGTTCCCCTGTTAATTTTCTGGGCAGGGAGCTGCTCAGCAAATTAAACATGATAATATAATTCACAGATTGCGGTATAGTTTGCTCCACACCTGGGATGTGGGCAATGAGAGCAATGCTGATAATACACACAATGACAAGTGAGGTGGGAGTTCACTGGACTCCCGTGGAGCCAGACATGTTCATTTATGGTATTACTGTGCTTGTGAAGGCGGTGCCTCAGATCGCTAAACAGTGTTGGTGAGTACCCACAGATTTAATCTTTCGTCCAGTTGTGTCACCTGAGGTAGTGGCGGGAACAATATTGGATTTACAGGGATTGTTGGTTTCTGACAAGAGGGTTGTCGTGCTAGGAAAAGACAAGGATGGGTGTGAGTAAGGAGCAAGTTTGTCGATGTGGTCCTTGATGGTTCTGGAAGAACAGGGAAGAACCTGTTTAGATGAGACTTTCATAGATTGGACTTGTCTAGAGACAGCACCTAGGGTGAAGAAGGAAAAGGAAAAGAAGGGCAGAAGAGAGGGGGCCACAGGCAGGCCAGGAGTGGATGAGGAGGAGGAGGAAGAGGAGGAGAGGGTGGACAGGATGTCCTGAGGTTTACTGATGAAATGAGAGGAGAAGGCTATTTAGCGGGCCTGGGAGGGAACAGGAGAGGCAGAGACTGCAGCAGGATTGGCCAGCTGCTTGCAGATTTTGAAGAGTTTGGCCGAGTTGTTAGATGCCGCTGAGACACAGGTTTGGATGTGTGCTCTCTTCTTGGTGAGGACAGAGAGTCTGTACTGTCTTTGTAACAGGCGGCAGGCCAGTTTGTCAGAGGCTGTACCTGAAGCCCTCCACTTCCTCTTAGCCACCCTGCACTTGTGATTGAGGGTGATGAGGTCAGAGTCGTACCAAGAGTTGCTCTTGGATTTGGGCTTCAAGCGGATCCTCATTACAGGGGCAAGTACATCAAGAGTGGCAGAGATAGAAAGATGGAGGTTAAAAGGGCTGTGTGAGGATGTGAGTCAGTCAAAGGTGCAGATGGAGGAGAGAAAGTAGCTGCGAAAGCCTCCACTGACACACGCTTCATGGGTCAGATGACCGAGTAAGGTAGGTGGCAGTACTGGAGCAGGCTTGGACTGAGGTGTAGAGAGAGAGAGGTGGGAGGAAAGGAGAAAATGCTCACTCCAGGAGAGAGGAGTGGTGAGAGGGTTAGAGAAGGGGAGGTCTGAGGAGATCATAACATCGAGGGTGTGCCCTGCAGAGTGAGTCAGGCCAGAGGGAAGAATAGAGGGAGAGAGGGAGTCACAGAGGTTGCGAAAGAGTCCTGCTGAAGGACAAGAAGCATCCAAGTGGATGTTAAGGTCTCAGAGGAGGAGAAGTTGAGAGGTAGAGGCAAGGAGAGAGAGGAGGAAAGAGCCGCCCATTCAGAGAGGAAGGAGACTACCTGGCCGGGCAGCCAGTAGATAATGGCCACAGTAAGAGAAAGGCCAGGAGAAAGAGAGAGCCTGCAGACCAGGCATTCAAAAGAGGAGTAGTCTTGCATAGTAATGATAGAAGCAGGGATCCACTGCAGGAAGATAAAGGCTACACGGTTGTTTCTTGGCTCGGAGAGGATAGTGTAGCCATCAGGAAAGAGAGTGTCAAAGCTCATGACGTTGCTGGCCATGAACCACGCCTCGGTCATACCAAGGACATCCAGATCAAGTTCTTCCTGGAGATGGCAGATGTCAGAGGAGTGTTTGACAGCTGAGCGAGAATTGAGAGTGTCAATGTGAAGCAGGTTGCCACCTTTTAAAGAATTCTGTGGAGTTGTACAGGTCATAGGTATGTCCTGAGGTAGTGCTGAAGGCACCTGAGGAAGGAAGGTGAGGAAGGAGGAGAGGGAAAGATAGCCAAGGAAGAGGAGGTGGATGCTAGAGGGGTGGTGGAGCAAGGTGGCAACACACTGAGGTGGCAGAGGAAGAAGGAGGCAGAGGAGCCATAGAGGGGAAAGAAGGGACAGCAGGAGAAGAAAGGAAGTTGATAAGGCACAGGAAGCATCTATCAAAAAGGAGGAGGTTGGCCTGAGGGCCTTGGACACAGATGCTGCAGTTTATGTAAACATTAGTGATGGTCTTGGAGGAGTGGAAGGGGGCCAGGAGGGCCTCCCATCGGGTGCCACCATTAAACAGTGAAGAGGAAAAAGGAGAAATAACAGAGACTATATGGAGGGTCCATTGGCGTGGAGAGGGAACAACAAAGAGGATGTCGGGATGGGTCTGTCTGGAGGAAGCACTGGTGTAGCTATCAGTGATAGGGAGGCCAAGGTTGGAGACCTGGATATCCCTTTTAAACTTCTTCCTACCAGACTTAGTAAGAAGGATAGGATAGTCGATGAAATAAAGTTCAAGAAGATAGGAGAGACAGAGATCAGCATAGAGGGTGCGGAGGGCAGAGTGGGGTGAAGGAGAGGGTGGAGGGGGAGTGAGCGTGGGGGCAGGCAGGAGGGGGGAGAAACACTACGACTGGGGACATAGAAGGAGGAGGGGCACACAGCAAACAGAACAATGAACAAAGCTCAGATGTAAAGTATAGACAGGTCAGTTGCCAAAGGAACCTAGAGGTAAGGAATGGACACAGCAAGGATGCCAGTAATACAGTTTAGGCAAAAACAAACAGGAGAAACCAAAACGCCAATAGAAAAAGAAAATTATCAACCTAGTAAAAGGAATGAGCAGTAGGGATAATGGCAATACAATGACGTAAACAACCAGGAGAAACAAAAACACCAAAGACAGAGCAATCAACCAGGGAACCTAGGAAAAAGAAGGAACAGCACCAGGGATGCAAGCAGTACAGTGTAAGCAAGCAACTATGGATGGTAAAAAACACAAGGTAGGGCAAAACTATCAATGGAACCAAGAGGAAAAGAATGCAGCAACCATGGAGAACAAAATCACAGAAGTACACAGTAGGTCAGGAGAAGGTGTAAGGAAGGGGGAAGAGAGGGGAGTAAGTAAGGGGGAGAAGAAGGCCTAGAGTTGCAAGGGAGTGCACACAATCAAGAATTGCGAGGGAACGTACATGCCTCAGGACGCGAGGGATCACACACAATCAAGGGATGCAAGGGTACGCACGCGGCCTAGGAAGCGAGGGAGAGCATGCATTTGTGGATTGCTTTGGAATGCACACGGCACGGGACACGAGGGAGCGCACACGTTCAAGGAATGCGAGGGTACTCACACGGCCAAGGAAGCGAGGGAACGCATCCAATCAGGGATTTGAGGGAACGCACGTGGCATAAGGTTGCGAGAGGGCAACGCAATCTAAAATTGCAAGGCAGGGCACACGGCCTAAGATGAGAGGGAGCAAGCGTGGCCTAGGGTGTGAGGGAGTGCACGTGATCAGGAATTGCGAGGGTGCGATGTGAGCAGGGGGCAAAGGGATGGGAGGAGCCAAGGACAGGTCACAGAGGAACAACAACGTGAGTGCAAGAGTGAGAAGGGGTACTAGGTCAGGGGGGTTACGTGGAGTAAAGCAAGCTAAAACTCTTGCCACAACTTCTTACCTGGTGGCCGCAGGTAGGAGGGTGAGTCGTCCGCACTCACTGTCTATGCTGCATCCCCTTCGCAGCCAAACACCTGCATCGCTCAACACCTCGGCATTGTCCTGTGAGGGCTTTGCCGCAGAGGGTCCGCGCCTCGGTTCTTATAGGCACAGAAGCGTGGACGTAGCAAAGCATGCTATGTTTTGTCAGGCAGTGTCTCCTGAGCACCTGCTTCGCTCAACACTGCAGCCTTGTCCTGCAAGGGCTTTGCAGCAGAAGGTTTGCGCCTCAGTCCTTAAAGGCACAGAAGCGCAGATGTAGTGAAGCGTGCTGTGTTTCGTTGGGCAGCGTCTCCTGCGCACATGCGCTGCTCAACACTGCAGCCTTGTCCTGCAAGGGCTTTTCCATAGGGGGGCAGTGCCTCGGTTCTTATAGACGCGGAAGCGTGGACTTAGCAAAGCATGTTGCATTTCGTCCGGCCGCGACTCCTGTGCACCTGCGTTGCTCAACACTGCAGCCTTGTCGTGCAAGGGCTTTGCTGCAGAGGGTCCGCGCCTCGGTTTGTATAGGCACGGAAGCATGGACGTAACGAAGAATTCTACGTTTCATCGGGCAGTGTCTCGTGTGCACCTGTGTCTCTCAACGTCATGGTCTTGTCCTGCGAGGGCTTTGCTGCAGAGGGTCGGCACCTCGGTTCTTATAGGCACGGAAGCGTGGACGTAGCGAAGCATGCTAAGTTTCATCGGGCAGCGTCTCCTGTGCAGCTGCATCGCTCAACACCACAGCCTTGCCCTGTGAGTGCTTTGCCTCAGGGGGTCCACGCCTCGGTTCTTATAGGCACGGAAGCATGGACGTAGTAAAGCAAGCTATGTTTCGTCAGGCAGTGTCCCCTGCGCCCCTGCGTCGCTCAACACTGCGGCCTTGTCCTGCAAGTGCTTCGCCGCAAAGGGTCCGTGCCTCGGTACTTATAGGCACGGAAGCGTGGACGTAGAGAAGCGTGCTACATTTTGTCGGGCAGCGTCTCCTATGCACCTGCGTTGCTCAACACTGCTGCCTTGTCCTGTGAGGGCTTTGCCACAGAGGGCCCGCGCCTCGGTTCTTAAAGGTGCAGAAGCGCTGACGTAGCAAAGCATGCTACATTTTTTCGGGCACCGTCTCCTGCGCGCCTGCATCACTCAACACTGCAGCCTTGTCCTGTGAGGGCTTTTGTAGAGGTGGTGTTTTCGGATAGGTGGTGTTTGGCACTCCTCTCACTGTGAAGGTAAAGGGCTTGCGATATTGGGTCCACCTCTCCCACGTCTGCAGGGCACCCCCAGACAGCACGTCGGCACTTCAGTTATCTTAGAGGAGTGGCAGTAGTGCCAGCGCCCTATCTACTTTAATGGACTGTGTAGAAACAGTAAGTGTGCGGTGTCACACTCTTCTAATGGGCCAAAGCTCAGCTGCTAGATCCGCAGCTCTCTCTTTCTCTCTCTCTCTCACTCTCTCTCTGCTTCTCTCTCTCTCTCTGTGTAAAGGTATGTCTTGTACGTCTCTCTCTTTTTTTGTAGTTCTGTGCATTCTGCTTCCATTTCAGGAGAGAAGATGATGAACCTCACCAAACTTTTCAGCGGCACTGGCCACACTCCGGCCATTAATGTTCATCACATGCTTGATGTAATGCGAGAGATCTTCTAGTTGCTGATACATATCATTCATGTAGAATCCATTCAGATTATAGCAAAACAACTAATATGCAGCTTCTAATGTATTGCTGATAATTAGTCTAAACAGTTTAATGAAATGTGTCAATAAAATGTTTTCATTTTGTGCTTTAAAACAAGTAATAACATGAACATTCTTGCTCTTGCATTAAACTCAAGCAGTTTTCAAAATTAACATTGCAAGGTAAACAGTTCTTTGTCAATGAATGGCTGTAAAGTGTCACAGAAAACGGTTTTACGCGCAAGGAAGGAATTTGAAAAGATTGTCAATGCTTTTATTAAGTGCTGTTGTGACAGCTGGAATTATGCTCTCTGCTGGCTCAAGCAACAGGCATTGTGATGTCACAACTGAAGAGTAATAACTAATTGCAGAGCAGTTGTGTTGTCAATTTCTGATTGCAGGTCAGTTGTGATGTCATAACTAGCCTGTAGTAACATTATGTCCTTACTTTTAAAGGGATATTACAGGCTGCCATGTATATTTACAAGTATCATTCTACATTTAGTGAACAGAAGGCATCAGTAAGCCGAATTGCCTGATACACAATTAAGTAATCCCTTTGACAGCTAGGTACTGCTTCAGTGTGCACTAAAGGTTTTGAAGGAAGAAGCGTTCCTTAATATACTGGGGAGGGCATTCCATAGTTGACTCCCATTAACTCTGTGGGATCAGTGGCCCCTTTCTCCCTTCAGAGTCTATCTATCGACCTGCTTTCATGTTAGCTGCTGAGCTAGACTGCCATCACCAAGCTGTGTGTAATATTCAGCAATGTTGGAAGGACAGGAGGGTGAGATGATATGATATATTTATTGTATGGTGCGCCCATACACAAGTGTTCCAAGGCGTGATGAGGGAGGGGAGCAAGGGGGGGACAAGATAACGATGTTACTAGGCCCAGTGACATTGAGATCGCGCAAGTGCAGGGAAGAGGAAAGGGGAGAAGTGCCAGGGGAAGGGGAGGAGGAACAAGTGCAGGACATAGGATCGAGACATTAAAGAAAAAACAAGAAGTGCGGCCAGCAGGTGGTAGTGCAGAGGTTAAGTGCAGACAGCAAGTGTTGGAAAGTGAAGGTAGGGAAAGTGCAGGTATGTGGACAGTAGGGTTACGGATACAGCCTTAAGTGCAGGGTTGCCAGAAGGCACTGCAGGTGTGCAACTGGGAGGGCAGGGAACCTGGGCCCATGGTTCAGAGGGTAGCCAGGAAACCAGTCCAGTATCAGACATGATATCAGCAGGGAAGAGGAAGAGAGAAGGCAGAAGCAAAGAGGAAAGTCTTGAGCTGCTTCCGGAACTGAACATGGTTCTGCTCAACTTTCAGAAAGGCAGGGTGGCTGTTCCAGAGGGAGGCGCCAGCCGAAGAGAGAGGTCCGGCCCAGGCTCGTTTCTTGGAAAAGCGCCTGACCCTCAAGGAGTTGGAGGTGGAGGAGCGAAGGGCTTGAGTAGGAAGATACTTCAGAAGAGAAAGCTGGAGATATTTTGGTCCCAGGCCTCAGAAGACCTTGTAGACTATGCAAGGGGTCCTGAACTTGGGAGCCAATGGAGGGATTTCAGTGCTGAATGCAGTGGAGGATTTTCCATAGGATAAAATACGTAGGTGATTTTGATCCTCCATAGTCAACTATCCCTAATATGATGGGGCTTGAGATACGTGATCTTGTTTTCTTTATTGAACAACGGTACAAATCGCCCCATTTTGGTATAACTGTAGCTTAGTAAGAGTATTTTTATAGATTCCTAGGTAGTCCGACATGCAATACGCAAGTCTCGACATGACCAATTTCTGGACCAATAATGTTCAATTATTTTTTCAAGCAAAACCCCAGCTCTTCTAATTTTAAAAAGATAAGGAACTGTCTTCACTACTGCATCAAACGGAAGTGCAAAGGAGGAGTATTGGGTGGGCCCAGATGGTGAGGACATGCAAAATGCAGGGTATCTGGGAAACCCACGATTGGTCCTTCTGTCTTTTCCCTGTTCAAGTGCATGCAGTCGCACTGCATTCTTCCTTTTCTCATTTCACCTCCTTCTCAATAGTTTTCTTATTTTTCCCTTTCCACTTCTGTCTGGGTTTCCACAGATGCCACATTACATGAAGCTTGCACTGCACTCCCATCCCTGCATATTTTCCTTAGATGCCATTTCTTATGAGGCCGACACTGTCAACACTTCCCTGTCCCCATCATCCCTCAGACCCTCGTGCATTGTGCCATCTCCCTTTTCGTTCTTTTCTCTTCTGCCATTTTTACAGCTGTCTGTCGCATTCAATCCTCCATTGGGTCCTATCATACTCCCCCTGCGAGGACACAGGTTCATTTGCGGACTTGCCTCATCTCCCCCATCCACGTGCTGGACCGCTCCTCTTCCCTCTCGTTCCTCAGTGGTGTCTGGCATCTATGTCTATCACCTCCTCCCAACAGCGGCTACTCTATTCTGTAACTCTCTGTTTCAAGCCTTCTTCTCCTCAGGACCTCTCACCATTCTCTTGACCCTCACCACTGATAGGAAGACCCCACGCCTGCCGCTCCCCAATCCCTATTTTGGGAACGGTAAATTCTCCATTCTCTACTTTTCCTATAGTGCACTTCCCCTATCATTTCCCTGTTAAGCTTTTGCGCCCTGATTTAATATCCCATACTCTGCCCTGTCATCTGAGAGTCCCTGTCTGAAGTTAATGAACGTCAGCTGTGACATTCCCCAACTGTGCTTTTCTCCCGATTCGCCCCATTGGCAAAACTGATTACCACTGCAGGCAGGACCCCCCGTCTTCCTCCTTCCTCCCCCCCAGTGCTCTTGTCCTGCCTTACAGGTATACTAGGCCCTGTCCAGCTACTCCACCTCATTCTGTTAAAACCCTATTATCTACTTTTCAGTTGCACTTTTCTTATATTTTCCTTTTTTATCTCCTCCTCCTGCCTTTTTGGGCTTGGCCATACAGGCCAATACAGCAACTGCTACTCCCAAAGAAGTAGCCCTCCATTTGGCTCTTCCGACCCCTCCCATGGTCCCTACCACCTCATCTTGCCGCCCGCTCTCCGCTTGCAGCCCTTCGGCTTCCACCCTGCTCTCCTCTTCTATAGTCGTATTTCCCTCTGCGGCTACTATTTCTCCAAGCACTCCATTCCCTGCCTCAACAACTTGCACCCTCCAATGGCTTGCATTAGAATCAAATATGGCGCTTTAGTCAGCTGTCCTTATTAGCCTTTGGCCACAACAATGACACTTGCCAACTCCACCATTAGATGCACTGCACGATCTCCACTTCTTCCTTCAAGCTTGTTGTGTCCTGTCCTGCGGTCACCAAGGCTGGGGGCACCCAGTGGACATCTCAGGACAGGGGGCTCCCTGTCAGACCGTGAGCACACGGTATCTTCCATGGCCTGGGGGCACCCAGGCAAACACAAAGGATGGCGCCGGGGTTGCCTGGCAGGGGCACCGGCACCTCACTGCAGAGTTGCCCATCAGGGTCTCCAGGACCACGTGGATGCAGAGTTTCCCATCAGGGGCTCTGCGGACAAGGGAGGGGGGGTCATCATGGATAGTGTTGCCCAGCAGGGGCCCTGCCCGAGTGGAGGATCCTGCAGCAGCAGGCCCTCCGCCTGCTATGCACCGCCAGCTTTGCGCAGCAGTAGTAACACACATGACAGGCAGGGATACATTGCATCAACTGACTAGGCGGAAACGACCCATCTCCTTTATTAGTACTGAATGACATGGGCACAACATGTGACCTTGGCACGAGCCCTGGGAGATACCATGCTCCCAGGAGCGGTGACACACCACACTCCTCCTTTTCCATAACGAACAAACAAATGGAAAGCACCATTGGACACTAAATCAATTAACAGTCACACACAGCAATGCTTGGAATCCATGTGCAAATAATTTTCGCATACATAGAAACTCAGGTTGGGACAGTTACGACCACCAAAAACGTCACACATGCACGGAGCCTTGGTACACATGTGGGGTGACAGGGTTGGTGGATTGCTGGTGACACATTGGAAATTCCACATTTAAACAAATCCTTTATTGAACTGGGTGAGTGGAACTTAAACCACTGAACAACACCTTCATTAGCACCTGGCATCATTTAAGGCATGTCCGCAATACGCAAGATCACAGCTTCACATAGCAACTTGGCTGAGGCCATTTTAAGCATGCCAGCGTCTGCAGGTTCCCAGCCTTCGTTGGGACGGCTACTGGGTCCATCCTAAGCAGGAGACCAGTCCAACTCCTGTCAGTATCTGTTCAGGACAGTTCAGTTCACATTTCAGGGGCCGGCAAAGCCGCACCTGGGGGGGACCGGGGGCAACAAATCGGCCTAGTCCATAGATGGTGGTGGCAGGCCGTGTCAGGGTACTGGTGGCGGGGTGGCAGGTCACTCATTTAACTTCTCCTTCCACACAAGGGCTGCTGGCAGGACACTGCTGATAGCAGAGGGCACCCTGCCACCTGGCCCAGGGATGGTGCTAGCACGGCAGGTGCACACTGGCGTGGGGCCTGCTACAGGATGGTGAGCTTGGGTAGCCACGCACTTTCTTTAACGTGCCTAATCCTGCTCTTAACTGGGGCCTGTCACCAGCACCCCCTTCGTTTTGTGATATCACAGCACCACACCTGCAGCACGAAAAGTCACTGCCGTTGGGCCCAGGCGCTTGATTAGGCGGCGAGGCCTCTGTATTTTTTAGCACCGACCTGAAGCGTTGTACAATTCGCCGGCAGATGGGGCCGGGATCGCCAATGGACCATATAGATGGTTTTCCATTGTGCCGACATGGATGCCATAGATGCCACCAACAATGGGCCCAGGATCTTAAGAGGGCCAGTCACTGTTGAATGGCACTGTTGGGCCTGGGATATTTACTAGGCAGCTCGGCCTCTAATTTCTGAGCTCTGCCACCAAAGCACTCTCTTTGTCACTTGCTCCGACCTGGAGCTGCATATACACTCACCGCCTCTGGGACTGGGATCTACCGCAGGCGGGCCCGCTTCCACTGGAGAATATCCCATCACGGTCAGGTGCCCCGGGTTCGGGTGGATGAGGAGAACACCGGCAGCCACACAACTACGCTGCCCTCATTTTGGCCGCCCCTGTTTTTCCATTGCGGTCCAGGAAACGCCAGCAACTACAGGCCATGCACATTTGTGCAACATTCAGCTCCGACATGGAGCACTTCACACAAACACCGCCGGTGGGCCCGGGATCTCGTAGGGCCTGCTTGCACAGCAACCCATAACCTGGCAGTAAAACTGCTCCCGGCCAACTGGGCTGGGCGGCACACACTGTCGGCCCGCTGATGGAGCAAGCAAGCACTTCCCATACCATTCCAGTCAGCAGGAGCAGCTGCCGATCCACCTCATTCAGTTTCTATTAACGAGCGCACACCCCGCCGGGAGCAGCATGCCGCAGGGCAGCAACACTCACAATGCGGGTCTGCTTTTCCTCATCGCCAATCTTGTGTCCTGGCCTGCGGTCATGCAAGCCAGGCAGAACAAGGCTGGGGGCACCCAGCGGACATCTCCAAGCTCAGATGGCAGCACTACCAAGAAGTGCACTTCAAAACAGGGGCGCTGGTTACATGGGTGCTCTGGTGCCTGGGCCCCCACTCCCCTACTCTTAGAATGGGACATTTTTTTGTTTTCTTTTGCCGCGGCCCTCCCACCTCCACCCCCCAGACACCTATGTCAACCTCCCCGGAAAACCAAAAGTCAGAGTTGCTGAATGGGCTTGTAATGGGTGGCCCAGTGAAAGGACCATTCCAGAAGGATTAAGACCCTACTTTAAAGTAAGTGAAGACATTTATGAAGCTGTGGGGTGCATTTACAGGCCCTAACAGAAACCCATCACCTAAAAACCGCATCTAAACATTGCCACCCAAAAACGGCTGTGTTGTGTTCTCCCTGGCACATGTGCAGCAAACATGTAAACACTGCATTCCGGAAAAGAGCCCTACAACTGTTGTTCCTTTCATCTGAACCAAGTTATGTACTGCAGTGAAAAATGGCTCTGCATTTGGTTTCCTTTCATCTGAAAAAAGGGAAGTCATGACCTGCATTCAGAAAGGCTTTGCGTGTACTTTTCTTTCATCTGAATAATAAGAAGTCATGACTGCATTCAAAACGGCCCTGTCTTTACTTTATTCCATCTGAATGCCAAAAAGTTAGGCAATACATTCCAAAACAGCCTTGTCTTACTGTTCATTCACATGAGGGACAAGGATTTCACATTGCAACTGACACAGCTTTGTTTTCCCTTTCATGTGGATGGCAGCAACAGCTTGGTTTTTATTTTTCATCCGTGTCAAATCAAAAAGCCCAGTGCAGGAGCCTTACACCTCCGTGTCCATGGATAAACAGTCAATGCAGACCCACTCAAAAGGACAAATCAAATTAATCCTGTGACCTACAGAACCGCATTTAAACATTAAATGAAATATGGCTTGCAAAACGTGTGAAAGAACATAAAGAAAAAAAAGACGTTTAAAAGCCAACGTAACACAGGGGATTTTGCTTGCACAAGAAATGTCAGTGTGGGTGGGGGTTTGGCTACATATGTACATTTGTTCTCCCCCACAAGACTTCAACCACCTTCAGGTCCAGCAGACCAGTTAAACCAGTTTCGGGCTAAATTGAAAGCCTGGACTCTCACTGGAAGTCACATTAATCAGTGTATCATTCTGCAATGACATGTGATGTGGCAGAGGGCATGATGATACTCTGTTCTACCAGATGAGAAGGCAGCCCTGGCAGAAAAGACTAAGAGAGCAAGTGTGGCCAGTGCTGGACCAAGAAGTGCAAGTTCCTTTTGCATCCACTTCCCAGGACAAACTGACAAACTTCAAAGGGTTCAATAAAAGTCCTTTGTTGCAAGCTGAGCCAGGGGGAGACATTTGGCTGGGGGGTTGAAGCACCACCCTCCCACATGTGACAGTTCCTCAAAATTGATATTAAAGGAGTTATGCATTTTAGGCATTTTTCAACAGCACTAAAATCAAGAAATAATGTGGTTTTATGATATTTTTCCATGTGATTTCCAGGCGGATTTTCAAGACTAAATGCATATTTCTAGGACTTTGTGAACTGAAATGGCCAGTCAAGACTCCTTTCTGGCTGATTTTAAAATGGGACAAACTTGACAGTTTGGGGAAAGATGGAGATGTACACTATGAATATGCTTAATTATTTGCAGAGTGATAACTAGTATACATTTTGTGAAAATGACCAAAAGGTGTCAAGGGGCCATGCTACCTCGCACAGAGACGGCGATCAGCTTGTCTAATTCCCCATGAACCCCTGAAACCACCTATCTATTTCTTATGGCCGTGTCTCGTATAAGTTGGGAATTATGATACATAACTCAGTTTTGCAAAAAAAGTTGGCCAAGAGAACAAAGAACTGTCATAAATGCCAAATGGACAGATGGTGATCCCTCCCCTTGAACCAATGACACCAGGGGGCGGGGAAAGGAATGGTTGGCTGTCCTATCCCAGGGTAGGAGTAATTCTAGCACACTTCCCGCAGATTGTAAAATAAATGATGTCATCCGGGCTATATAAGGGGGGGGGCTGTACTAGACACAGGATCACACACCCAAACAGGAATCCAGGGAGACAGGAGAAAGAGGACAGAGGCAGCTGATTTCATCCAAGAGAGTGCAGAGACCAGACCCCTGCCCTAGCTGTCCAGAGAGTCCTGAGATCCAGACTGGCTGTCCAGAATCCCATCCAGGAGAGTGCCGATACCAAACACCTTGCCTAGCTGTCCAGAGGGCCCTGAGATCCCACGGACTTTCCAGTATCCCAAGACAAGGCTTACTTTGTAAGTAGTAAATAACTCTAGTCGAAATTGCATACCCCTCTCTTTTAGGACATAAATCCCCTAGAAAATCCCATAGAAAATCCTATTGATAATCCCATTGAAAGTCTCAAATTGCTAATATAATTCATTCGCGTTCCATAGAGGAATCTGTATTAGCCTGTGTATGTTAGTGCATTCCTTTCATGAATCTTTCAGTTGTCTGTATAATTCCTTAGCATTATTTGAAAGTAAATCAATTAATTCCCCTATAAGGAAATTAGCGATGTAAGCTGGTTGAAATTCGAAATTAACCCCCTTGCGCTTATTGTCTTTCTTTAATAACTATAGTCTTTAAAATGTCTCTAAGAAGTAGTCTCCATGTCACTGAAAACTGAATATTCC
Source organism: Ambystoma mexicanum (assembly GCF_040938575.1). NCBI lineage: Eukaryota > Metazoa > Chordata > Amphibia > Caudata > Ambystomatidae > Ambystoma > Ambystoma mexicanum. The sequence goes on from NW_027182322.1 coordinate 9,135,657, forward strand.
TGTGTTTTGTGTGCATTCCCCATGAACTCTTAACTTATATCTGTCCCATTGAAAACCCAAACTGTAGCCCCATTGAGAGCAATCCGTTGTGCCTAGCATCTTGCCTGTTGTGTGTCTTTGTCCCTCTCCTTGAAACTGATTTCCGATTTTGACAACTAATCCCTTTCCTCAGCTGCCTGTCATCAGAAATCCCGTGTGAAAACGAAATTCCATTGCTGAGTGTATTTTTCTTTTGTATTTACTTTCTTCCCAAAATCGATCTTCCTACCTTGTTTCCACGTTGTTCTGTGTGCGGATTAGAAGTCCATAAGCTTTTCCATCTCCTCAAGTGTAGCAACACGAATTTCATTGCATTCTCTCCCGCATCCATGTGCATAACAAGCAAAATCCGATTCTGCCGTTTTGCTCCTACAACAATTTGAAAGATAAAAGTTACACACAGAAACGCGCTCTGCCCTGAATTAATGTCCTGTAAAATGATAAATTGGATCCATATTGTTGATAGTAATGGTTCTATTTAATTGAATGTCTCCACACAAAGTCAGCCGACGAGTGTTTCGACCATAGGTCGTTCTCAAGGCACAATTACGTGAATGTAGTTGAAAAGTGCATCGGACTTGGCACATTAGCAGTTCTTCAATGCTCCCTGATATGCTTGCAATTTCAACTAGACTGTGACATGCTATGATGCACATCATAATTAAATCCATCAAGGTTAGCATAGTAGTTAGATGCAATTAATCAAATAGGTGGTGTGTAAAAGTTTTCGCACATCCTCAAATGTAATGATCCTAATGTACAATGTAACTAGCATTGCCGTTTGTTTGTACAGAGTGGTATAATAACTATAAAAGTTAAGTTGGGATACCTGTAGCGATCTTGAATCAAATAAATGTCTTCCATAACAGTCAAAATTGTGCTCATTGTTATAATATATATCAATAAACCTTTGGAAGTGAAAAAGTAAAGAGAATATTCCTCACCAAACTTACGTGAATGTAGTTGAAAAGTGCATAGGACTTGTCACATTAGTAGTTCTTCAATGCTCCCTGATATGCTTGCTATAAAGAAAAGGTGAGGTCACCAAACTGTTATAATAATACGGCATTGTCTAATGTGTGTAATCCCTATAAATGCGCTTACCTTTATAAAAGGGCTCGATCCCCGGACTGAACGAAATTATTCCAGGAACACGAGCGCTTTATTAGCGTTCAATATATATGTGTGGTCTTGTGTAGTGGTGTTCAGCCATTGGTGCTTGATGATTACCATCATTGCGCATGTGCCATAGGGAGGACACTAATCCCCAGCGCAGTTGTGGACACAGTGTAAGGCGTCCATATTTCGCACATGCGCATAGCCCAGCCGTATACAAAAGCGGCAATGGTACTGCACATGCGCAAATATCGCGCCTGTATATCTGGCCGCATTGATATATGGCACCGATATTGAGCATGCGCGATGCCTAAATAGTGTCTCAGGCTGTAACGATCGTTTGTGTATTAGGCTTCACTAATCCTGATCAGAGAAACATTTTTTGTCACAATTGATTCCAATACCTAGCAATTATAATTAATTAAATGTTACACTACTATAATAAGTGTGCATAAACAGCAATGTCAAGGACACTTATATGTATAGTGTATAGTGTCACTCCTATAATTGTCATTATAAAAATACAAACATCTCATTATCCGTATGTTTTGTATAGTGGATAAGTGGTGACAACTGGTGGAATAAAGCGTCAAATTAACCTCTGATGGTTTGCGTATATCCACTATACAAAACATACCAATGGGTGAATTCTATAGGGCACGTAGGAATTGTAAAAAAGACCAAGATTTTTTTGAGGAGTGTGAGCAATTATCCACCAGATTTTTAGAAAGAGGCTATTCAATACAATCCGTTCGCAAAAGTTTAAATAAATATAGCAACATGGATAGAGCTGCCACTTTGAAATTGAAAACCAAAAGACCCATTCAATTAAACACTGTTAACTTCATCACCAAATACTCTGGAGACTCTAAGCTTTTGTTCAAACTATTACAAAAACATTGGGACCTACTTCTATTAGACAAGGACATTGCACCATTTCTTACTAATAAACCTAGACTCATTTTCACTAAATCAGTTACAATCAGGGATAGAGTCAGTCCTTCTTTTCTTCGAGCACCACAAAAACACAGTACTACCTGGATGTCCCCTCCAAAAGGCTTTCATAAATGTGGAAATTGTTCTATGTGCAAATACGCAGAGTGAAATATAACACACTTTACAGATGACAAAGGTCATACTATTCAGATTAACCACTTTATTAACTGTCACACAACACATGTAGTATATGCAATCAGATGTGTCTGTGCCAAGGTCTATATTGGCTCCACCATCAGGCAACTACGGATTAGAATACGAGAACATATTTCTAGTTTAGGCAGTCAAAACCCTAAACTACCTCTTTCCGTTCACTGGCAAACTCAGCATCAGACAGATAACAAGGATGATATACGTTTTGCAGGTGTAGTAAAAGTGAGTTTGGGGAAAAGAGGCGGTGATCTGCTATTGAAATGAAGACAATTGGAGGCCAAATGTATATGTGCATTTCGTTGCACTAAAGAAGGTCTCAACACGGATAATGAGATGTTTGTATTTTTATAATGACAATTATAGGAGTGACACTATATATATAAGTGCCCTTGACATTGCTGTTTATGCACACTTATTATAGTAGTGTAACATTTAATTAATTATAATTGCTAGGTATTGGAATCAATTGTGACAAAAAATGTTTCTCTGATCAGGATTAGTGAAGCCTAATACACAAACGATCGTTACAGCCTGAGACACTATTTAGGCATCGCGCATGCTCAATATCGCTGCCCTATATCAATGCGGCCAGATATACAGGCGCGATATTTGCGCATGTGCAGTACCATTGCCGCTTTTGTATGCGGCTGGGCTATGGGCATGTGCGAAATATGGACGCATTACACTGTGTCCACACATGCGCTGGGGATTAGTGTCCTCCCTACGGCACATGCGCAATGATGGTAATCATCAAGCACCAATGGCTGAACACCACGACACAAGACCACACATATATATTGAACGCTAATAAAGCGCTCGTGTTTCTGGAATAATTTCGTTCAGTCCGGGGATTGAGCCCTTTTATAAAGGTAAGCGCATTTATAGGGATTACACACATTAGACAATGCCGTATTATTATAACAGTTTGGTGACCTCACTTTTTCTTTATAGCAAGCATATCAGGGAGTATTGAAGAACTACTAATATGACAAGTCCTATGCACTTTTCAACTACATTCACGTAATTTTGGTGAGGAATATTCTCTTTACTTTTTCACTTCCAAAGGTTTATTGATATATATTATAACAATGAGCACAATTTTGACTGTTATGGAAGACATTTATTTGATTCAAGATCGCTACAGGTATCCCAACTTAACTTTTATAATTATTATACCACTCTGTACAAATAAACGGCAATGCTAGTTACATTGTACATTAGGATCATTACATTTGAGGATGTGCGAAAACTTTTACACACCACCTATTTGATTAATTGCATTTAACTACTATGCTAACCTTGATGGATTTAATTATGATGTGCATAATAGCATGTCACAGTCTAGTTGAAATTGCAAGCATATCAGATAGCATTGAAGAACTGCTAATGTGCCAAGTCCGATGCACTTTTCAACTACATTCACGTAATTGTGCCTTGAGAACGACCTATGGTCGAAACACGCGTCGGCTGACTTTGTGTGGAGACATTCAATTAAATAGAACCATTACTATCAACAATATGGATCCAATTTATCATTTTACAGGACATTAATTCAGGGCAGAGCGCGTTTCTGTGTGTAACTTTTATCTTTCAAATTTTTTACTGGGCAATTGGTGGGAACCTAGTACAAAGACACGTGTAACGCGGCTCAGTGCACCCAATTAAGTCCAGTGAGCATAGCGCACATTCAAGCCTTTACCCACCAGCATCTCTTTTCAGCTCCTAAAACAAGTTTTCATTTTATTTTCTGACTTCCAAACTTGGGATCGGGGCTGTATTCCAAATTTGATTTTTCTGTCTTTATCCTTACTCCCTGCCACTGTCTTCCATCCAAAGGGAATTAAGTTAGCTGATGCTTGGGGGTGAGTGTTGCATCGGGAGTGCTCAACCTTAGTGCAATCACATGCTTAAAAAACATTTTTCCTGTTTGCCATTAAATATTCATGTGAATTGTGTAGGATTTCTGAACCAATTGTTCTGCAGGAAAAATTGCATTGTGTGCCACAACATTGGTGGCTGGTGTCAAATTGTTTGATTTTGTTTTTGTTCATTAAATAATAAATTAATAAATACCTTATTGGTACACACCGGCCTGATTCCTAGTCCATTGTGACACGGGGTCTTTGTAAAGGTGGGTGTGAGATGGAATGGAGGCCTACTCAAATAAAAGAACCCATGGGTTTTTCAAGAAAAACATGTTTTTATTGTGCGCCACATTCATTGTCAGGGGAAGGAGTCCCTGGCTGGAGTGTGCCGTGTTCTAAAACTGTGACAAAGTGAGGGCTCGTCCGGGATTGAGATAAGTATTTTCACCTGTGACATGTCAACACAGCAGACTAACCCATTGAAGGTAGTGTTACTTTTGGTGGTTAGAAAACTGTGTTACACTGTAAACGCGCCATCCAAAAACTTGTACCCTAGGTATCAGGCCTGTGTCTCAAAATAAAATACTGTAACCCTAAACTAGGCAAGAACAGGGTAGAGATTTTGCATAGATAGATAACTAACCAAAGGTAGAACACTTCATAATGAGCACCGTGGAAATTGATATTGCTAGGCAGAACCTTCTGTCCAAATTATTCATTAGAGGGGAATGGGCAGAGCAAGAGCAGGAGGCCTGGCTATCCAGCATGATGCAACAGGTGACCTCTATAAGCATGGATGTGTGTCAGGACAGTGGCCTGTTACATAAAGCCCTGACTGAGTTTTATATGACTCAGAACATCAAAAATGAGCAGATTAAGATGGTCCAACTCACCACGTACATGTACTTCCATAATGATAGTTATGGAAGAAAAATACCAAGAAAGTGTAATCTCTGTGCATAGCCAGTCTGATATGATATGATATTTTATTTATATCGCACTCATACACAAGTGTTTCACAAGAGCTCTTAAATCAAATACAGAGTGAGTTAAGGCAGGCAGAGGAAAAAATGCGAGAAAGCCAAAACTCTGAGTTAGAACTAGGACATACCATTCAGCAGCTAAAGAATGAGTTGGCAGCTCAGCAACAAACTAATTTACAACAGGAGGCCCAATTGTCTGCACTGAAAGAGGAGTGCCAGGAAAGGTTTGATTCCCTGAAAGAAAGTCAACTAAAATTGAACCAACAAGTGACATGCGATAGAGCCTGCTCAAAGGAGATAGTCACTTTACAAAATCAGATCAAGCATTTGGAAGAGGAGAATAGTAAGTTAATCATGAAAGAGGTCCATTCCCAACAGAAGTTAAGCACTATAAAACAACAAAGAGATAACCTGACTGAACAGATTGGCACCCTGTATCAGGAAAAAGAGGCCCTATGCCAGGAAGTGTGAAAATTAAAGACAAACCTTGAGAGAAGTGAGTCAGATCTTCAGGAACTGACTGACCTAAAAGCAGAGTACGACAAATTGACGGGACATATGAGGCGAATAGAATTTGATCTAGAGCAGGCGACACAGGCCAAAACTGCTCAGAATGAGGAGATGTATCTCCTACAACAGAAATGGTCCGAGTTCTCCCAGACAATACAAGAGGACCAGAAAGAAAATGAGGCCCTTAGTAATGGGAACAGGGCATTCCAGCGCCAAGTAGCAGCACAAGAGAAGGTCATAGAAGCCAGTCAAGCCCTGATAGCAGAGCACAAGGCTCAGGCCTTTGAATACTATCAAGAAATAGGGGCTGAGAAACAGAAATTTGGTAGGTTAGAAAAAGAGTGTGTGAGGTTAAATAAGGGCTTGAGGAACCCTGAACAGTTAGAGAGTGACAGGGCAACCCCTGATCACAGTGTGATGCTCTCTCTACACAGGGTGCCAAGCTAACTTACCAACCTGTATACACAAGGCGCTGCTAACCTCATGTCCACAGCTTCACAAGAACCAGAAACTATGAAGCAGCCGGACGCAATTAGGCCCAGCTTGATTGAGCCCACAGGCCAGCGTCCATCAGAGATTGATGGACGTGCATCACTGTTCAGGTTAAAAAATATTGTGGCCGTTGTATCTAACTAGGAAGACTCCTACTAAGAGAAAATCAGAGAGTTAGATTGCCAGAAACATAAGCTACAAAGGAACCCACCTGGTCCACTTTGCCGATAAAAAGGAGTCTGAGTTTAGGCCCCAAAAGGCTATTCTGAAAACAAACCTCCACCCTATCAGGGAGGTGGGGGGAGTTCTCCGCCAACCCCAGCAGAAGGGAGGAGTCAGATGACTACTCCCCTGTGCGAAAGAGGGAGTCCAAGGGAAATGACCGAAAGAGCCCACAATACAACAGGGGAGATGAGACTAGGCCATGTTATTCTGGGAGAGACTCTCAGTTTCCCAGAATCAGGGAGCGCCTAAAGGATCGGGACATGACCTCAAATAGCAGCAGCTCTGAGTCTGAGGGCGAATAAACTCAGGTCCAGCGGAAAAAGAAGGCTGCCAAACAAAAAGGAACTTTGGTGAAAGACCCGATTAGACAGATAAAAGCCATCAGAGGTTTCATAACTTTGTATCATAAAAATGCTAAATACTCAGTCTGGGAGTTCCTGGAGCTATATGACTAGCTATATGACCAGATGATGACATCATTTCGCATTAAGAATGATCTGAATTCTATGGAGTTTGCCAAATGGACATTCTCTCCAGTTTCTTTGCTGGGCTGGAGGATCAAAACCATTCAAGATGGTCTACCTACAAGGCAACCATCTTGAAGCACTTCTCCATGCACCAAAACCCCCAGGAGGCTCGCAAGGTGGCCTACAACCTGCAGTGCTGAGAGGATCAGGCCCCAGGAGAATTTGTTGAGGAATTGAAAGGGGCATTTGCACAAACTACTAGGTGGGTGCGCACGAACAGTAGGGAGTTCATAAATACCTATTTCCATGCACTCCCTAAGTACATTATGACGCATTTGGTAAGAGACTTCCAAGATGAAAGGACCCTGGACTGGGTAATAGAGCAAGCTACCCGGATCTATGAGGTCCAAAAACCAGTAGAAAACAAGAATCCCCCTAGAAACCCCAAACAAACCAACACCTCGCTGCTGCCAAGGTGGCAGAGGTGAAAGTTACCCCCATTTTGGACCTAGAAATGGGAGGGCCTAAAAATACACCTCCCCTAACCAATCAAACCAGAGGCAGAGAAGACCCTCTGACCAGTCTCAAACAGGTGGTTACCAGGCAGGATACCCCACAAATGTGTCACCTGACCGCCAATTATATCAGCCCAGGTACAAGGGGAACAGACCCATCTTGGGGTACGTGTGGACTCCCCCGGCCCTGGGGGGGATCCAATCAGGTGAGTACAGCCCCAGGGAACTTCCCTCCAAACTTCCCCCAGGAGGGCAGTCATCTTTCATCCTCTAGTTTAAGTTTCTTCCCCAGGTACCTCAAAACTCCAACATTTAGAATAACTTTCCTTACTCTCCGCGCTTTCATGAGTCTAAACCACCAAATATCAGCCAGAGAGGGTGTTCCAACTGGAGCGCCAGGTCCAGAGCTTGACCCAAGACCTGAGCCGCATGTTGAGGGCTCAGCAGAATCCTTAGATGAACATGGCTGCTCAGAACAGCTCGAACCAAGGGTCTGGCACCCCGGAACAATGGCGGGAGAGAAGCCCAACAATCAACAGGTTCCAGAGGAGGAGGCCCGGAGGAAGGGGGATGCAAAGCCCTGGAGGAAGTTTCCTTCTTCAACCGTGAAAAGACCCTAGAAACCCCTGAACCTGAACTCAAATGTCTTACCCCCGGAAAACTGCAACCTAGGGAAAAGAGGGTAAGTAGGAGAAACATAAGGACAAAGAACACCAATTTTGTGGAGGAAGTCAGTGTCGTCCAGTTTGAAGGAGAAGAATCCTTGGATGGAGGGGGGATCCCCCCCAAAGAAAAATGGTCCCAAAAGACCATCACTCAGACTGGGTAGGTATGGGGACTGACTTGGAATCGCCTATCCCTGAACCCCGGAAATGTCATCCTGAGAACTCAGCAATAACTGAGGGATCCTCCCCACAAACCCGTTCAAATAAGTTTCTCTGGGAAAAGGGGGACAGCACAGAATCAAGGGAAAAAGGGGATTCCAAAATCCCGCCAAACGCAGGATGCCACCCTTTATTTACAGATTCACGAACTCCACCCAAGATTCCACAGTGTCGGAGTCCAGAATAAAGAAATTAACTGCTCAGCTGGCCCAAAATGCCCATTTCCTTTGCCCCTTGGAGGAGAAAGAAGGTAGGTTTTATGCCCCCATCCGGGTGCAAGGGCAGTGTGCAATTTCAGCACTGGTGGACACCAGACCTCAAGCCACTCTGTTGTCCAAAAGGGCCTTTGAGCAACTTAATTCAGGAAGGGGGGAGAGTCACCAAATTCCCCTCAGATCAAAATTGGACGACACAAGGTGAAACACCTGATTATAGTCGTAACACCAGAGGGGACCCCCTGTCTCTTAGGGAATTACCTCCTTTGGAGGTTGTCTCCACTAATATATTGTGTGAGCAAGGTCCTCTGGACGCAGGCTAACCGGCCAATAAAATTAGAACAGAGCACCAACTGTCAGTCTCAATGGCACATGCCACATGGCTGAGAAGCAATCTGACAAAATGGAGTTCCATTTTCAGAACAATCAAGTCTCTGACGTTACTGTAATTGTTGTAGGACAACAAACTGGTTACGGGAACTCCTCTCCATTCCTGAAAATCAACCTTCCTTCCAGTTCCAAGTGACACTGGAAGGAAATACCCTGAAATGTTATACCGATCCACAATTTGAAAACCCAAGTCTCCTGATAAAAAGTGATGAAAAACCAGCTCAAAGCTTCGCCGATATTCAGAAAAAGGGTGAACAGCTGTTCCTCCCCATTCAGTTAAATGAGGGGAGGGAGCCTGTTCTCACCAGAGTATGCCTGAATAATGGAAAAAGCTTAATCAGCGAAGCATTTTTCAGGAAACTCCCAAAAGATCAGACCATATCCACATTTAAATTGGTTGATAAGTGGGAAATGGGCCTGGAAACTCCCAATTTCAAACACCTGTGCATGCTAAAAATTTCCATTGGTGATAAAAGCATAGTGCATAAATGATTGATGAACCAAATGAAAATCGAGCAGAGGAACCATTTGAGGAGTGAAAAGAAAGGAGGAAAAAGCAGACAAGAGTATTTAGGTGCATAGGTACATCTATATTACAGGGAGTAATTTTCTTGGTGTTGTTATAAAAAGGAAACGGAAAAGGAAAAGTAAAGTGAGATATTGAAAAAGAATACAAAGATAAAAATGTCTGATAAAAAAAATTGCGACCATTATTATTGTCGTTGTTCCCTTGTAAATCTCCAGGGAATAATGTCAGTAAAAAATACTAAAACTTGTTTTTTTTCTATCTTCTATTAGAGAATTAACATCCTTGCATTCCAAACTGGAGAGGAACGCCCCGCTAACCTGGAAGGGAAGGAAGGAAAAAGGGTGCTGCACCATACCCTCCAACACTAAGACGGAAGGGGATCCTGAAGTGTCACTCCCTGAGGAAGGAGAATTACGCCGAAAGAAACCCCACTCTGCCCTACTCTTCCCCAACAAAAAGTAACAGAAGTTCAGGAGGGGGAATCGCTGGGGTGCATTTACAGGCCCTAACAGAAATCCTTCACCTAAAAACCGCATTTAAACATTGTCACCCAAAAACGGCTGTGTTGTGTTCTCTCTGGCACATGCCCGGCAAGCATGTGAACACTGCATCACGGAAAACAGCCCTACAACTGTTGTTCCTTTCATCTGAACCAAGTTATGCGCTGCAGTGAAAAATGGCTCTGCATTTGCTTTCCTTTCATCTGAAAAATAGGAAGTCATGACCTACATATGGAACGGCTCTGCATGTACTTTTCTTTCATCTGAATAATAAGAAGTCATGACTGAATTCAAAATGGCCTGCGTTTACTTTATTCCATCTGAATGCCAAAACATTAGGCAATACATTCCAAAAACAGCCTTCTCTTACTGATCATTCACATGAAGGGCAAGGATTTCACATTGCAACTGACACGGCTATGTTTTCCCTTTCATGTGGACGGCAGCACTTTGAAATACTGCAGATGAATGAAAAACGGCTTGGTTTTTATGTTTCATCCATGTCAAATCAAAAAGCCCAGTGCAGGAGGCTTACGCCTCCGTGTCCATGGATCAACAGTCAATGCAGACCCACTCAAAAGGACAAATAAAATGAATCCTATGACCTACAGAACCGCATTTAAACATTAAATGAAATACGGCTTGCAAAACGTGTGAAAGAACATAAAGAAAAAAAAGACGTTTAAAAGCCAACGTAACACGGGGATTTTGCTTGCACAAGAAATGTCAGTGTGGGTGGGGGTTTGGCTACATATGTACATTTGTTCTCCCCCACAAAACTTCAACCACCTTGAGGTCCAGCAGACCAGTTAAACCAGTTTCGGGCTAAATTGAAAGCCTGGACTCTCACTGCAAGTCACATTAATCAGTGAATCATTCTGCAATGACATGTGATGTGGCAGAGGGCATGATGATACTCTGTTCTACCAGATGAGAAGGCAGCCCTGGCAGAAAAGACAAAGAGAGCAAGTGTGGCCAGTGCTGGACCAAGAAGTGCGAGTTCCTTTTGCATCCACTTCCCAGGACAAACTGACAAACTTCAAAGGGTTCAATAAAAGTCCTTTGTTGCCAGCTGAGCCAGGGGGAGACATTTGGCTGGGGGGGGGGTTGAAGCACCACCCTCCCACATGTGACAGTTCCTCAAAATTGACATTAAAGGAGTTATGCATTTTAGGCTTTTTCCCCAGCACTAAAAACAAGCAAGAAATAGTGTGGTTTTATGATATTTTTCCATGTGATTTCCAGGTGGATTTCTAAATGCATATTTCTAGGACTTTGTGAACTGAAATGGCCCGTCAAGACTAATTTCTGGCTGATTTTAAAATGGGACAAATTTGACAGTTGGGGGAAAGATGGAGATGTACATTATGAATACTCTTAATCATTTGCAGAGTGATAACTGCTATACATTTTGTGAAAATGACCAAAAGGTGTCAAGGGGCCATGCTACCTCGCACAGAGTCGGTGATCAGCTTGTCTAATTCCACATGAACCTGTGAAAGATTCAAATCGGCTGTCACACACTGGACCAGGACCTTCGCCCTTAGCCTTAGATGTAGCGTGCAATTAGAATGCTTTTTCTTTATTTTCTACAAATTCGAATTGAGCCGATAAATCAATGATAAATCACCAGTTTCACACCCCCTTTTTCAAATATCCCAGGTCACAATGGACCATGAACCAGGCCGGTGGGTGGTAACATGATATTTATTTATTTTAATTTCAAAGAAATTCACATCATTTTTATATTGGGCAGCAATCACCAATGGGGTGATAATTACAATGAAAACCACTGAAATACACTTGGGCAACCTTCTACAAGAACATATCCAAAACACAAATGAAGAGGAGCACTTTTTCAATTAGGATAGGTAACACCTGAGTTAAGGTTTCCCCCGGAAAAGTTCCCTCAAACCCCAATCAATCAAATTCTGATACACTTTCCTCAGAATATCCAATTTTCTGCTATTTCTGTCCCTTATATGCTACTGAAGGCTACCACGTCTTGAATTACAGCCATCAAAATTGCATCTAGATTGGGAAACTTTCGTATTTCTGCATTGTCCAATTGCGGAGATAAAAGTCTCAAAGTTTTATTAATAAACTAGTCTTCAGAGCCAAAATGGGCGGCCTTTGTCCTCCATTTGGACAATTTTTTATTCTTCAGGCTACCAGCAAATATCAGTTCTGTCCAGGGCTGCCCTGGAGTTTCCCCAGCTTGAGTGACTGGTGGTTGTCACTTCCAAAAGTCGCACGTAGGTATCCCAGATATATTGTCTCAAGCTGAAGCCCAAAGTCTGACGAGCATGTGATATTTCTTTCTCTTGGTCCGTTCAAAGTTTTCAAGGGCGGCAATTAACCCATATGTGTCCCAGATCTCCATTGTGGCTTCTCTTGGGGGTAGGGAACTGCTGTTATCAGCACCCAAATGTCCCTTGGGCCATGGCAGAAACCTGTTTGGGCTGATTTCCCAGTGCAGCCAAAAACATGTATTTCTTTATTTTATTTTGTTTTGACTCAGCAGCAAGCCTGTTGAAATAAAACCTCCGATATATGTTTCCCAGCAAAACCCCCTTTACATTGCTAGGCCAAGACAGGGCCTTCTTTCAACATTACACTTTTAAAACAGGCATTTTTCCTAATTTGCAAAAGCGCCTTTTAACACAGGGTGAAGTCTCCTGGGCTGACCATTTCAAAAGGTTTTCTCTTCCTTCTGACGTCCCAACATTGTTTTGCAGCCCTAGTCAGTTTCACTTATACAGCAATCTGTTTAAGACACAGGTTCACTGAAATTGACATATGCCCTTATAGCTAGGGTTTCTTTTGAAGCAATGATTTTTGACATTTTGTAGCCCAAAAGTCAAGCGTTTTCCCGTGCAGTTGAAAGTAAAGCTTCTGTTGATTTCCCAGACTTCGTCTGACACAGCCTGCCATTCAGGAATAAGGCTCTCTTCTGCTGGAGCACAATCTGAATATGGATGGGCATAGCAGGGCCTCACTGATAAAAGCAGAGTAATGTAGAATAGATGAAAAGAGAATCAAAGCGGCATCATTTTAAATAGTTTAAATGGTTTTTCAATGGGAAACTTTGGGCTAGCAGCAAAGCTGCGCTGCTTCTTCACTCTGCTTCTATAGTACACACCAGAACACACCCTGGCAGTCTTTCTTGGTGTGCTCCCAGTTCCAAGTAGACCAATGGTGCTTGGCAAAACAGTGCAGCCATACTTTTGTAGCTACAAAACGCAGTTTTGATGCGAGGCAGTGGTGCTCAAAGGAGCCAGCGCAGCCATTTTGCTGTTAACTGCTGAAGTGCAGCTTGGTTATGGATGGGAATTCTGCTGAGTGGGTCAATGTATCCCACAAACCCCTGAAACCACCTATCTCTTTCTTATGTCGGTGTCTAGTATAAGTTGGGAGTTATGATACATAACTCAGTTGTGTTAAAAAGTTGCCCAAGAGAACAAAGAACTGTCACAAATGCCAAATGGACAGATGGTGATCCCCCCCTTGCACCAATGACCCGAGGGGGTGGGGAAAGGAATGCTCGGCTGTCCTATTCCTGGGTAGGAATAATTCTAGAACACTTCCCCCAGATTGTAAAATAAATTATGTCATCTGGGCTATATAAGGGGGGACTGTACTAGACACAGGATCACACACCCACACAAGAATCCAGGGAGACAGGAGAAAAAGAGGACAGAGGCAGCTGATCCCATCCAAGAGAGAGCAGAGACCAGACCCCATGCCTACCTGTCCAGAGAGTCCTGAGATCTAGCATGGCTGTCCAGAATCCCATTCAGGAGACTGCTGAGATCAGACCCCTTGCCGAGCTGTCCAGAGGGCCCAGAGATCCTGCTGACTTTGCAGAATCCTAAGTCAAGGCTTACTTTGTAATTAGCAAATAACCCTAGTCCCAAATTGCATACCCCTCTCTTCTGTGACATAAATCCCATAGAAAATCCTATTTTAAATCATATTGAAAGTCCCAAATTGCCAGTATAATTCATTCACCTTCCATAGAAGAATATGTATTAACCTGTGTATGTTAGCGCATTCCTTTGATAAATCTTTCAGTTGTCTGTATAAATCCTTAGCATTATTTGGAAGTAAATCAATGAATTCCCCTATAAGGAAATTTGCGGTGTAACCTGGTTGAAATTCGAAATTAATCCCCTTGCACTTAGTATCTTTCTTTAATACCTATAGTCTTTAAAATATAGTCTCTAAGAAGTAGTCTCCTTGTCTCTGAAAACCAAATTTGCCCGTGTTTTGTGTGCATTCCCATTGAGAGCAATCCGTTGTGCCTAGCATCTTGCCTGTTGTGTGCCTTTGTCCCTTTCCTTGAAACCGATCTCCGATTTTGACAGCTAATCCCTTTCCTCAGCTGCCTGTCATCATAAATCATGTGTGAAAATGAAATTCCATTGCCATGTGTATTTTTCTTTTGTATTTGCTTTCCTCCAAAAATCGATCTTCCTACCTTGTGTTCATGTTGTTCTGTGTGCGGATTAGTAGTCCATAAGGTTTCCCATCTCCTCAAGTGTAGCAACACGAATTTCATTGCATTCTGTCCTCTAGCCGTGTGCATAATAAGCAAAATCCGATTCTGCCGTTTTGCTCCCAAAACGGGTTTTCATTTTATTTTCTGACTTCCCATCTTGGGGTGAGGGGCTGTATTCCAAATATGATTTTTCTTGTTTTATCCTTACTCCCTGCCATCCAAAGGGAATTAAGTTAGTTGATGTTTGGGGGTGAGTATTGCATGGGGAGTGCCATCACATGCTTAAAAAACATTTTTCCTTTTTGCCATTAAAGATTCATGTGAATTGTCTAGGATTTCTGAACCAATTGTTCTGCAGGAAACATTGCATTGTGTGCCACAACATTGGTGGCTGGTGTCAAATTGTTTGATTTTGCTTTTGTTCATTAAATAATAAATTAATAAATATCTTATTGATGCACACCGGCCTGGTTCCTAGTCCATTGTGACACAGGGTGTTTTTAAAGGTGGGTGCGAGACGGAATGGAGGCCTACTCAAATAAAAGAACCCATGGGTTATTCAAGATAAAACACGTTTTTATTGTGCACCACATTCATTGTCAGGGGAAAAAGTCCCTGGCTGGAGTGTGCCGTGTTCTAAAACCGTGACAAGCGGATGGACTGGTGATGAGAGTGGATCAAGTGATACTGCCTCTAGGGATGAGCAAAGTGATCCTGTGCAGGGCACACTCTGGTCATTTAGGTGGAAATATGACTAGGTGGAGAGTGCGACAAGCTTTCTGGTGCCCGTGCATGGACCAAGACATTAGAGTGATGATAGAAAGGGGCCATAAATGTATAAACAGTGACAAGAGGCTAAAACTGCGGCAAGCACTGTTGATTCCCAATGAGATCCCCACAGGAGTGTGACACAAATTAGGCCTTGACTTCAATGGACCCTTAGATACGATGTCGCTAGACCACAGATATACAGTGGTAATCGTAGACTACCTGTCTAAATAGGTACAAGCAGATTTAGTACCCAATATTACCACAGCCACGGTCATAAATGTGTTGAACACAGCATTCCAGAGAGAAAGCTTACCCAGAGAAATAGTGACTGACAATGGTGTGCTGATATCAAAGGAAATCGAAACCTTCTTACAAAACCATAACATCAAGCAAATCAAAGCTAGTCTGTATCACCCTCAGGCTAACGGATTAGTCGAAAGGACGAATCAGTTTATAAAGGGGGCCCTACACCTAGACTCAGCCTCGGAAATGGACCCATACAAACGTTTCAAGGAGGCGATAGCTGCCCAATGTCTTACCCCCAATGCCATCACAAAGATGTCTACTATTCAACTGTTGAGATAAAGGAGAGCTGCTTCTACATTAGATCCCCCTGGTTATCTGAAGTAAGCCATGACGATGCCGTTGACATGGAAGAGCCGTATGGAGGACACAAAAGAGCAAAGACCAGATGAAAAGACAAAGTGACGCTCACAGTGCAGCTCTAAGAACACAGGTCAATGAAGCAGACATGGTAAAGATTAGGATGCCACACAAGGATCCAGAAACAGGATCCAGATATAGTCAACCAGCAGAAGTAGTGCAAAAAGCCACTAACCACGTATGTACGTACCTGAGCTGGTAAAAGGCAGGGGTCAAGCACTAAAAATGAAAGTGGGGGGACTCATCAACAAACGCAATGGGACGTGACGTCGCAAGAAATTACCATTTCAAGGTGAAATTTGCACATTTCATTAAACTGGCTTCGTATAACCACCCAAATTGCACCAGACGAATGGCATTTGCCTTTCACAAAATCAATACACAAAACCGTTAAAAGGTGTACATGTTTTAAACTCCAAGAACCAATATAAATATTTTCCCTGAACCTGCAGTACAGAAATATGACATTTCACCTTTAGTTGTTTTTCATTTTTCATCAGGTTATATAGTGCAGTGGTGAAGTGTCAGGCCTAAAAACCTGACAACTGTGGTTCAACGCTTTAATTCATGAATTCAAGGAAGACTTTCAAAGTTTCTCATTTTAGCTGGGGGGGGAGGGAGCTGAATCCACCCTCTGAAAAAAGTTGTTGGACTGCGTCCACCAGTGTGTACCATCGACTTTGGAATCTTGAAAGAGTTGCCATATTCAAGAGACGACCCCTGGAGTCTAGAGAATCATCCTTGACAGAAGTAACAGAACCAGCACCAGAGGGCCCAGAACCATACAGAGAACATGAGACTAGCTTGGAAGAGATCTGAGAAGAGAGCGGTGCAGGAGACATGCCAGAAGAGGGAGATGCAAAGCGAAGGTGACATTTGGACACACTCCAGAGAAAAAGTAGAGACTGCATCACCGAGACCAGTGGCAGGTGAGAGTTGTCCTCAGCGTGAGAGGCGGAGACCGTCGAGGTGCAATGACTACATAATGGAGTAGTGCCATATGCTTGACAAAAGGAGGTATGTGGAGACGCAGCCTTGCTATATCACTGCAGCTGCCGTGCCCTTGCAAGACGGCAATGCGCATGCACGCGGTCGTGGTGTGCAGAACTGGGAGAGCTGAGCAATGGAGCGGTGGAGCAGATGCTCCACAGCATTCCTCCTTTATGAAGGACACATTAACTTTAACTGCACAATGGGCACAGGGGATGCTGAGGCCGAGAAAGAGACCACTAAAGCAGTGAAGTAACTGTTGTTTGCATGTGTGCGCAGAGAGACGTTGACAGCAAGTACGTGATTGCCAAAGTATATGCTTTATTTGAATTGAGTTATTAAATCCTCTACATCAATCATGTAATGTGGTGCCCCCTTTAAATGTGTGCATGTTTAATCGTGACGAGATACGTGTCACGACTACATCATGTATGTTAATAAAAGGGGCCACTGCAGGCATGTGCGGCACTGCAGTGGAGACCTAGTTAGCGTCAACTCCTGTGTACGGTGGTCTTTTGCTGTATACGGGTGCCGTGTGACCAAGGCCGTGACACCTGCCTCAGCCCATGAGCCCACAAGGCTGAGGCACATGTGTGCTGGGTGCCCCCAGTGCTGTTGATTCAGCTGGTGATCCAGCTGACAGAGGGTGCCCCCTCTGCTACAACGGACTGCGTGCCCGCAGTCTATCCAGTTGATCCTGGACCTAGTGTCCCTCTGCGGTGCCCCGGAAGCAGGACGTAAAATTGGTGACATGGAGGTGCACAGCCCTGCGCCCCTGTGCTGATTTCTGGTGTGGGCTGCCAAGGGGCTGTTTCATGCTTGGTGTGGAAGTGGAACAGCAGAGACCGTGCGAAGAGAGGGGGCGTGGCCACGAGAACGCCGGGCCTGCAGCGGTGACGGTGCACAGGGTACGGCTGGATGAAGAACCAGCAGAGGTGTAGCTAGGAGCTGCGTGTCCACGCACTGCCGCTCCATGCAGCCGAACAGAGCGAGCGAGGCCACGTGTGTGCGGTGCGGGTGAGGGTATGAGGAGGGGAGCGGTTGATGTGTGGTTGCCTTTGAGTGTGGATGAGGTGAAGGCTGTGATGGTGAGACGGGTCATGGATGAGTGGCAGGAGAGGTGGGTGAGTGGGGTGAAGGGCAGGTGGATGTTTGGTGTTCGTGGAAAAGTGTCGGTGAAGGTAGATGCGGGGAGTCTGGAATGGAGGAGGGGGAAGGAGGTGATGCTGAATCGGTTGAGGATAGGGCATGTGGGGCTGAATGACTGTCTGTTTCGAGTGGGGAAGCGTGAGTCGAGGGACTGACTGTGCGGTGTGTGGGGTGCCTGAGACTGTGGGACATTTTTTGCTTAGGTGTGAGAGACATGTTGAAGAGAGAGAATTGATGAGGGTTCGGTTGACTGCGCTAGGTGTGGCTGAGCTGAGTGGGAGGACTTTGCTGGGAGGTGACGGGGTGAGAGGCAGGAGGAGGAGCAGTGTGATGTTGGATTTTGTGAGGCAGACGGGGCGGTGGGAGGAGTTGTGAGTTTTATGTAAGCTAAGTAATGATTGGTGGGTCTGGTGCGCATCATCCTTTAGGATGGGGAAGCGCCTGTGTGGGTCCGCCCACGCCTCCGATAATTGAAAGAAAGAAAAGAAAGAAAAGTCCAGAAGGGGTGAAGCAAGTCACTGGACCGAGCGACGCATCGAGTGCGGGGAGGAGCCGCATTAACCCGGCCTGCCGAGAAAGTGCAGGTGAGGCACTGGTGGTAGGAGGAGGGGCCACAATGTCAAGTGCCCCCCCATAACATCACAACGGTGGGTGGGGAGCATGCACGAAAAAAAAAACAGAACAGTTATTAATCCATGAGGAACCTGCGGGATGGGACAGAGGAGGCCAGAAGCCCCTGGGTGGACTACATAAACTGTGCAGGTTGCAGAGCCGGCATCCCGCGGTGGGTGCACACTTGTAGGCCACACAATAGCACGGGTTGCCTACGATCATCAGTGGGGGACTGAGCACACCAGCACATTTACCAGGAGGAAGGAAGGAAACATGTGTGCTGGGGTAGGGGTCTGGGCAGCAGAGCACCCCCCTCCTTGTGTTTCACCCAGAGCATTGGGTGGGGAAACCAACGGTCTCAGAAGGGTAGCGGCTCCCCAAGGAGTGCTTGTGCACCCTCTCAGACTAGCCAAGCAGCGCCGGATACCTGCCTGTGGCAAGGGCGAACTGGGCTGCATCCCTCATGGCCGATGAAGAAGATGGCGTCCAAGGAGCACAGAGGCAAAGTGGGCAGCTAGTACCTCTGCATATCTTTGACATGGTGGGGGCACCGGCCAGTCTGGGGCCTCACTGCATGGCGTGGGTAGAAAACCTGGAATTGTACTTTGCGGCTGTGGAAGTAAAGGAAAGAGCAAAACGACCAACCCTCCTGTACACGGACGGCCCTGCTTTCCAGAGACTGTTTAAAACACTGTGGCACAGGGACCTAACATAGCAGCAGCCATTGACACACTAAATGCGTACTTCATGCCCATGGTAAATAGGGACAATGAGAGATTTAGGATGCGCAGCACGAGACAAGAAGAAAGGGAGAGCCTGGACGCGTTACATGGGAGGCTTTGTGGCATTGCGCTATCTTGTGCCCTGGGAAATTTTGAGGAGGACGAGGTGAGAGCACAAATATTATACAGATGCAGCTCCACAAACTGCATAGACAGGTTCTCAGGGAACCAGGGCTGAGCCTGGACAGAATCCTGGAGTTGGGCCGGGCCCAAGAGCTGGCGGAAGTGAGCGCTTCAGTAATGGATAGCTCGAGGCAGTTCATCAAGCTTGAAAAGCCCTTACAACGGGTGAAGCTGGAGGAGGCGTGTCCTGTGGGCAGTTGGCAAGGCGGCAAAACAGCCAGAAGAGGAGAATGGCCATGGAAGGAGACGGGCAACATGTGTCCCCAGTGTGGATGGGACCTGCCGCATGCCAATGAGTGTCCGGCAAAAGGCCACACGTGTGGCAGGTGCGGAAAAGATGGACACAAAGCAAGGGTGTGCCTCGCACCGGCACCGGCCAGCGCAGGGAAGCCAGTACCCAAGGAGGAAGGGAAACAAGCACAAATGTCAGGGAGGAAGTCGCCCAGAGGCGAAGTGGTCCAAGTAGCTGAAACTCAGAGGCAGCAATATATGCTTGAGGATGAGGAGGATGAAGAGGATGTGTTCCTCCTATCATGTGGCAGAACAGGCGGCCAAGGACAGCCCAGGCGAAGGATGTCTGCCTGGAACTGACCCTTTCAGGCTGGACAGTTTCACCCAGGAATACAGCGAGCAGCCGCCAGGAAGGAAGCACTCATGTCAGAGGTGTCAAAATGTTTGTTGTGAGTTACTGTAGGTTAGTAGCGGTGTGGATTTTAATGCACCAAAGTTGCCGGCGGCTTTAGGGCCATCATTGAAGTTTATTCTGTTTTGTTTCGTTATAATAAAGGAGGAATGTAATGTGGTGCCCCCTTTAAATGTGGGCATTTTTAATCGTGACGAGATGCGTGTCACGACTGCATCATGTATGTTAAGAAAAGTGGCCACTGCAGGCACGTGCGGCACTGCAGTGGAGACCCTGTTAGTGGCAACTCCTGTGTACTGTGGTCTTTTGCTGTATACGTGTGCCGTGTGACCACGGCCGTGACTCCTGCCTCGGCCCGTGAGCCCACAAGGCCGAGGCACAAGTGTGCTGGGTGCCCCTGTTCTGTAATATTTGGTATCCCCTGGTCTTCGGCTGTCTTTGGCTCATTGCTGATTGGCTGCATTAAGCCTCAGCAGTGGCCCCTCTTGCGAGCTGTCACAGACATAAGCAGCAGAGCACCGCGCAGCACGTTGCTGTAATAGATAAAAACACTGTTCATTCTGAGAGAAAGCTTTGCATTAAAACGCGATGCTGCCCCTGAGGAAGCTGCTGATGTAAAGCTTTCTCTCAGAATAATAAACAGTCATTAATCTATACCCACAACGGAACGTAGCTCGGCATTGCATAAACTTTAACTTGTCATTAAAATACGAGGCTTCGACTGAAGCCATTAACGACTCGTTACAGTTCATGAAATGTCGAGCTGCGCTTTGTGATAATAACAAGACAGTTACATCTCACCGATATGATTTTGTCATGAAGATGTATATTACTGCAAGTACATGTTTTTTCGTATGATCTTTGTAAAAGTTGATGTATGTACCCCCTAGGCACCTCTCTATGCAGTGTCAAGCAAAATAAAATAAAGGTTTAAAAAATAAAAAAAAGACAGTTACATCTTATGAAAAGCCTCCCTATATTATCCTGTAAGTGGAGTATTCAGCATTGCAAGATGTGGTGAGGGGGACAGCCACGGTGAAACGCCTGCTACTTTCCCCTCAAATGCAGTGCACGCAATTCCAGGTTGTCTCATTCGCACCCACAAACCGCCCACCCCTGCCCCAATCTATTTTTTGGGTAACATTACTAGTGGCATCTCGCATTTTAACACAACAAAAATGAAAAAGGGCAGAATCATTACAGATGCAGGGAACTCATCTATTAGAGCTCTGTCCAGGCGCTCTGGGGCAAAATACATGCACATCTCCTGATTTGCTTATGGATTGCACCAACAAAAATTACTTCACAGAAAGCAAATCTCAAGGAGCATCATCAGTCTTTGATACTTGGAGGCGCCATGCAACTGACTTTAGAATAAGTTGTCATAAGTAAGCCAAGTGGCAAATAATTTTCTGGTGCAAAATACCTAAATTGCATTGTTATATATGGAGCAAGTCAGGCTTTTTAAAAAAAATAACAGCATGATATATTAAAGCTTTGAAGTGAATCACTTACAGAGCTGCAGATAAGACACAGTCTGATTACATGGTCTGCCCAGGATCACACACTTTGGTTAAATGGTGAAACTGGGATGTGGACAATTTAAGCAACTGAGCACTTCTTCACAGTTTTAGTTTATATAGATTTTTATTAATGTTTCCCTTTGCATTTCATCTGCTTAAATAATACTTTATCTATGTAACTGGAGGGTCAGCTCATGAACAAGTGGAAGGACTTAAGAGCTAAAGATACTTGAAACGAAAGGGATGGCGCCCTGCCACTTACTTTTAGTCTCTTGACCTTAACATTTTGGTCAAGGCTAAGTTATTCAGCATGCTTAGTGTGGCAAAAGCTATTTCATTAAGCTAACTGTCATACATATACAAAAAAGACGAGCTTTGGAGCCCTTCAAAGGTACACTGTAGCTTTTTATTTAGCCATTGTCAGTGAATGCAGGGGGAATTTTTTTCCCGCATTTAAGTCTAACATGAAACTAATTCGTTTTCTGGTGTACATAAGGAACAAATTACAGTCATCTTATTAAACAAATGCAACAAAGAAAAGATAGCAAATGCTTAAGGGAAATTAACAAACAAGGCAAATGAATGCACAATCGTTGATGATTTGCCTAGATGTGCAATGGATGCAGCGAAACATGGTGTATTATTTAAACACAAGGCAAACACCTATGTGGGATGTGTGGAGTCCAGACCATGTGTCAGAGAAAAGACTTTCTTTCTTTCTGAGACTGGGTAGATTTGTTACTGGCTCCTAAAGGAAAGGGACCTAGTCGTTGGTCAACGACTAGAAACGGATCGAGTTGTGAAGCGGGAATGGGGGAGTAAAGCCCTCAAAAGGATGTAGTCCTGTGACGTTTTGGCAGAAAGCCTTCTTCATGGGCCTTGACTTGGTCTCCCCTATATGGAAAACAAAGGAAAGAAAAGAAAAAGAGGGAAATGGGCTCAGAAAATATTGTAGAGCTCGTCTAGGAGGTTAAAATCTGATGCTAGTTATACTGGCATGCAATAAAATCTAATTGAGACCATGTGAGTGAACAATATGTCATTGTCCACTGGCTTGCTGGCACCTGGTTACTGACCTGGACAGTAATCAGAAAGTGGTGTTTTCTTCCAGTTGGTGGTACCAGGGGACTGGGAAAAATGAGTGGCAGACCTCTTCAAGCAGTAGGAGGGGATTTCTGCCGCTAGGTAACTGGTGTGCTGGATGCACTTGGGTATTGGGAAAAATATAAAAAAAACACAGAAAGCATATATGTATGAGTAAATAAATGGTAGTCACTAATGTGTAGTGGAATGCTTGACTAAAACAGTTGACATACAAGTACCTGTTGGCACAGTCTTGCAGCCGTTTGGAGATTCTTGACTGTGTTCAGTTGTGCGAGGACCTTATGAGTGATGCTTGTAAAAGGCAATCAGGCAGTGGTCCACATATTGGTGGGGCTCCCAGGATTATGGGGTCTGGATTTTGCCATGCCTTAATGTGGCTGCAGGACCCTGGAAATGAGAAACCAGGGTACAGTTTATCAAGAAGACGCTCTAAAGAGATTCAGAAAAATCTGATGCTATGAGACTTCTGAAAGCAAGGGGCGGAAGGCGCCCACCCGTGTTGGGTTGGATCGTACCGTCGTGAGAAGACAGGAGCTTAGGACACGGGTAGCTTCTGTGGCGGGGGCGGTAAACCCCTGACTCCTTCGTGGCAAGCCCTGCAGGGCGCTCTTACCTATGTGTCCGAAAAGTGAGTCGATCGCTTTCTTGGGCTGTGGAGGTCGGCTGCGAGAGCCGGCGTCGGAACAGAGACAGTCAGAGCTGTGTCGCAAGTACGCTCAGTGCAGGCGCATGTAAGAAGTGTCTGTACCCCTGCGCATGCGCGAACCATGCCGGTCCAAGGGTTGGCATGGTAACCGAACAGTTTATGCGAAGCGTAATATGGCGTTAAAGGAGTGGAGTGGAATCAGAGCTTCTATCGTGTGGGCTGTGAATGGGGATATTGAATAGGGAAGATGTTGGTTGCGATTACGGAGGGCACAGATGTACATCCCCCATGTACTGGTAGATTCTTATGGATTGAATAGTAAGGCAATTTGTTGCCGCGATGACTGTAGGCTGTGTGTTGTTTACAAAATAGACAGTGACACTCGCATTTCAAAACTCAAAGTAAATATGCTCAGCATCAATTGGTGTGCGTATGATGATACAGTATATATATGTATATATGTATATATATATATATGTATATTCAGTGAAAAAAACTTTGTTAAAGGGACATTATGGTTAAGTTGCGCTACTAAAAACCTATGAAATTCAGTGAAAAAACTTTGTTAAAGGGACGTTATGGTTCCAAGTAAAACCGAAAAACCCTTGAAATTCGCCAGTTATGGTAAGCTAAGCAACCATAACTCGCGCCACCACCGTGCACTGCTAAGACTAACACCCAGGACATCAAAGATGACATCACAAATGTCATTGATGACATCACTGATGACATCACATGTCTGGCTCACTATTTTTTCTTTTGCTGACATATCTAGGCCACATGGTTTTCTTCAGTAACAGTCAGAAACTAAGAATTTTATTTCATTTGTAGACGTATCCTTCTAGTAGGTTCTTACAGTAATTCTCTTAGAGTACAGTCACATCATATGAAAGATATACATATGGGAAAACACAAGCTTGAAAGACAGCAATCCTTTTTGTGCATGAAGATAATCACTAGACTTATGAGCACTTTCTGATAGTTCTGTTGTTTTTTTTATGGCTGTACTTTCCCTGTATATGGTCATATTTGTATACATTGTACTCAGACTACTTTCCTTAGGGTCCAATCACATCAAGTGATACATATACATAGGGTAAATAGCAGCTTTGAAACAGAGCAATAATTTATTTGCATGAAACTAATCAGTTAAGTTATGAATTGTTTCTGTTACTACTTGTGCTTTTTTGCTAACTTCACTTTCCCTGTATATAACCATATTGGTATGTGTTCTTGTGTCTTTGTGTTTTGTCTATAGTAATGCAATTATGTAATACATGGGTTTTATTAGCTACTTATTACATATTTCACAGTACACAAAAATGTATTAAGAAAACAATTATCATTTCATTATTCAACATATTAACATTACGAATATCATACCTTCATCTTGTACGCTGCACACAATGTTATGTTTCTGTATGAGTAGCTTAGTATACTAGATAGAACCCCATAATAGGATGCTATTTATATCAATGCATCGTTCAATGCACTTATTAGGGTATATTTCTTGCAATGATTCTTGCAAATTGACAAGGGGGGTCCTGGGAGTCTCTCTGCCAGACATTAGTCCTGGTTACGAGAGACTTACCCAGAGTCTTTAGCTCACTATCTTTCACAGAGAAGAAATATCCCAAACATATCAGTCTTTGTCCTGCCTTGGGGCAGTCCAGCACCGAAATGGTAGGCAATTCTCCTCTGAACAAGAGTACCAACAGCATCCCCAGACACGTGTTTCGGTCTGGTTGGACCTCATCAGTAGGGAGGAGCTGTGCCTCTCTAAGAATAGTGAGCAAGGGGTCCACATCTGGATTCCCCTAGTAACTTAGGGTGAGACCCAAAGTTACTTAAATATGCAAATTGACAAGGGGGGTCCTGGGAGTCTCTCTGCCAGACATTAGTCCTGGTTACGAGAGACTTACCCAGAGTCTTTAGCTCACTATCTTTCACAGAGAAGAAATATCCCAAACATATCAGTCTTTGTCCTGCCCTGGGGCAGTCCAGCACCGAAATGGTAGGCAATTCTCCTCTGAACAAGAGTAGCAAGAGCATCCCCAGACACGTGTTTCGGTCTGGTTGGACCTCATCAGTAGGGAGGAGCTGTGCCTCTCTAAGAATAGTGAGCAAGGGGTCCACGTCTGGATTCCCCTAGTAACTTAGGGTGAGACCCAAAGTTACTTAAATATGCAAATTGACAAGGGGGGTCCTGGGAGTCTCTCTGCCAGACATTAGTCCTGGTTACGAGAGACTTACCCAGAGTCTTTAGCTCACTATCTTTCACAGAGAAGAAATATCCCAAACATATCAGTCTTTGTCCTGCCCTGGGGCAGTCCAGCACCGAAATGGTAGGCAATTCTCCTCTGAACAAGAGTACCAACAGCATCCCCAGACACGTGTTTCGGTCTGGTTGGACCTCATCAGTAGGGAGGAGCTGTGCCTCTCTAAGAATAGTGAGCAAGGGGTCCACGTCTGGATTCCCCTAGTAACTTAGGGTGAGACCCAAAGTTACTTAAATATGCAAATTGACAAGGGGGGTCCTGGGAGTCTCTCTGCCAGACATTAGTCCTGGTTACGAGAGACTTACCCAGAGTCTTTAGCTCACTATCTTTCACAGAGAAGAAATATCCCAAACATATCAGTCTTTGTCCTGCCCTGGGGCAGTCCAGCACCGAAATGGTAGGCAATTCTCCTCTGAACAAGAGTACAAACAGCATCCCCAGACACGTGTTTCGGTCTGGTTGGACCTCATCAGTAGGGAGGAGTGTGCCTCTCTAAGAATAGTGAGCAAGGGGTCCACGTCTGGATTCCCCTAGTAACTTAGGGTGAGACCCAAAGTTACTTAAATATGCAAATTGACAAGGGGGGTCCTGGGAGTCTCTCTGCCAGACATTAGTCCTGGTTACGAGAGACTTACCCAGAGTCTTTAGCTCACTATCTTTCACAGAGAAGAAATATCCCAAACATATCAGTCTTTGTCCTGCCCTGGGGCAGTCCAGCACCGAAATGGTAGGCAATTCTCCTCTGAACAAGAGTACCAACAGCATCCCCAGACACGTGTTTCGGTCTGGTTGGACCTCATCAGTAGGGAGGTGCTGTGCCTCTCTAAGAATAGTGAGCAAGGGGTCCACGTCTGGATTCCCCTAGTAACTTAGGGTGAGACCCAAAGTTACTTAAATATGCAAATTGACAAGGGGGGTCCTGGGAGTCTCTCTGCCAGACATTAGTCCTGGTTACGAGAGACTTACCCAGAGTCTTTAGCTCACTATCTTTCACAGAGAAGAAATATCCCAAACATATCAGTCTTTGTCCTGCCCTGGGGCAGTCCAGCACCGAAATGGTAGGCAATTCTCCTCTGAACAAGAGTAGCAAGAGCATCCCCAGACACGTGTTTCGGTCTGGTTGGACCTCATCAGTAGGGAGGAGCTGTGCCTCTCTAAGAATAGTGAGCAAGGGGTCCACGTCTGGATTCCCCTAGTAACTTAGGGTGAGACCCAAAGTTACTTAAATATGCAAATTGACAAGGGGGGTCCTGGGAGTCTCTCTGCCAGACATTAGTCCTGGTTACGAGAGACTTACCCAGAGTCTTTAGCTCACTATCTTTCACAGAGAAGAAATATCCCAAACATATCAGTCTTTGTCCTGCCCTGGGGCAGTCCAGCACCGAAATGGTAGGCAATTCTCCTCTGAACAAGAGTACCAACAGCATCCCCAGACACGTGTGCATATTTAAGTAACTTTGGGTCTCACCCTAAGTTACTAGGGGAATCCAGACGTGGACCCCTTGCTCACTATTCTTAGAGAGGCACAGATCCACCCTACTGATGAGGTCCAACCAGACCGAAACACGTGTCTGGGGTTTCTGTTGGTACTCTTGTTCAGAGGAGAATTGCCCCAGGGCAGGACAAAGACTGATATGTTTGGGATATTTCTTCTCTGTGAAAGATAGTGAGCTAAAGACTCTGGGTAAGTCTCTCGTAACCAGGACTAATGTCTGGCAGAGGGACTCCCAGGACCCCCCTTGTTAAATCTGCATATTTAAGTAACTTTGGGTCTCACCCTAAGTTACTAGGGGAATCCAGACGTGGACCCCTTGCTCACTATGCTTAGAGAGGCACAGATCCACCCTACTGATGAGGTCCAACCAGACCGAAACACGTGTCTGGGGTTTCTGTTGGTACTCTTGTTCAGAGGAGAATTGCCTCGCATTTCGGTGCTGGACTGCCCCAGGGCAGGACAAAGACTGATATGTTTGGGATATTTCTTCTCTGTGAAAGATAGTGAGCTAAAGACTCTGGGTAAGTCTCTCGTAACCAGGACTAATGTCTGGCAGAGGGACTCCCAGGACCCCCTTGTTAAATCTGCATATTTAAGTAACTTTGGGTCTCACCCTAAGTTACTAGGGGAATCCAGACGTGGACCCCTTGCTCACTATTCTTAGAGAGGTACAGATCCACCCTACTGATGAGGTCCAACCAGACCGAAACACGTGTCTGGGGTTTCTGTTGGTACTCTTGTTCAGAGGAGAATTGCCTCGCATTTCGGTGCTGGACTGCCCCAGGGCAGGACAAAGACTGATATGTTTGGGATATTTCTTCTCTGTGAAAGATAGTGAGCTAAAGACTCTGGGTAAGTCTCTCGTAACCAGGACTAATGTCTGGCAGAGGGACTCCCAGGACCCCCCTTGTTAAATCTTCATATTTAAGTAACTTTGGGTCTCACCCTAAGTTACTAGGGGAATCCAGACGTGGACCCCTTGCTCACTATTCTTAGAGAGGCACAGATCCACCCTACTGATGAGGTCCAACCAGACCGAAACACGTGTCTGGGGTTTCTGTTGGTACTCTTGTTCAGAGGAGAATTGCCTCGCATTTCGGTGCTGGACTGCCCCAGGGCAGGACAAAGACTGATATGTTTGGGATATTTCTTCTCTGTGAAAGATAGTGAGCTAAAGACTCTGGGTAAGTCTCTCGTAACCAGGACTAATGTCTGGCAGAGGGACTCCCAGGACCCCCCTTGTTAAATCTGCATATTTAAGTAACTTTGGGTCTCACCCTAAATTACTAGGGGAATCCAGACGTGGACCCCTTGCTCACTATTCTTAGAGAGGCACAGATCCACCCTACTGATGAGGTCCAACCAGACCGAAACACGTGTCTGGGGTTTCTGTTGGTACTCTTGTTCAGAGGAGAATTGCCTCGCATTTCGGTGCTGGACTGCCCCAGGGCAGGACAAAGACTGATATGTTTGGGATATTTCTTCTCTGTGAAAGATAGTGAGCTAAAGACTCTGGGTAAGTCTCTCGTAACCAGGACTAATGTCTGGCAGAGGGACTCCCAGGACCCCCCTTGTTAAATCTGCATATTTAAGTAACTTTGGGTCTCACCCTAAGTTACTAGGGGAATCCAGACGTGGACCCCTTGCTCACTATAATTAGAGAGGCACAGATCCACCCTACTGATGAGGTCCAACCAGACCGAAACACGTGTCTGGGGTTTCTGTTGGTACTCTTGTTCAGAGGAGAATTGCCTCGCATTTCGGTGCTGGACTGCCCCAGGGCAGGACAAAGACTGATATGTTTGGGATATTTCTTCTCTGTGAAAGATAGTGAGATAAAGACTCTGGGTAAGTCTCTCGTAACCAGGACTAATGTCTGGCAGAGGGACTCCCAGGACCCCCCTTGTTAAATCTGCATATTTAAGTAACTTTGGGTCTCACCCTAAGTTACTAGGGGAATCCAGACGTGGACCCCTTGCTCACTATTCTTAGAGAGGCACAGATCCACCCTACTGATGAGGTCCAACCAGACCGAAACACGTGTCTGGGGTTTCTGTTGGTACTCTTGTTCAGAGGAGAATTGCCTCGCATTTCGGTGCTGGACTGCCCCAGGGCAGGACAAAGACTGATATGTTTGGGATATTTCTTCTCTGTGAAAGATAGTGAGCTAAAGACTCTGGGTAAGTCTCTTGTAACCAGGACTAATGTCTGGCAGAGGGACTCCCAGGACCCCCCTTGTTAAATCTGCATATTTAAGTAACTTTGGGTCTCACCCTAAGTTACTAGGGGAATCCAGACGTGGACCCCTTGCTCACTATTCTTAGAGAGGCACAGATCCACCCTACTGATGAGGTCCAACCAGACCGAAACACGTGTCTGGGGTTTCTGTTGGTACTCTTGTTCAGAGGAGAATTGCCTCACATTTCGGTGCTGGACTGCCCCAGGGCAGGACAAAGACTGATATGTTTGGGATATTTCTTCTCTGTGAAAGATAGTGAGCTAAAGACTCTGGGTAAGTCTCTCGTAACGAGGACTAATGTCTGGCAGAGGGACTCCGAGGACCCCCCTTGTTAGATTTGCAATGATTCTTGACACTTTTTTCGCAACATAATAAAAATCCCTTCTACACATATTTCATGAGAAGTACATACACATGTGATGTCATCAGTGATGTCATCAATGACATTTGTGATGTCATCTTTGATGTCCTGGGTGTTAGTCTTAGCAGTGCACGGTGGTGGCGCGAGTTATGGTTGCTTAGCTTACCATAACTGGCGAATTTCAAGGGTTTTTCGGTTTTACTTGGAACCATAACGTCCCTTTAACAAAGTTTTTTCACTGAATTTCATAGGTTTTTAGTAGCGCAACTTAACCATAACCTCCCTTTAACAAAGTTTTTTTCACTGAATTTCATAGGTTTTTAGTAGCGCAACTTAACCATAACGTCCCTTTAACAAAGTTTTTTCACTGAATTTCATAGTTTTTTAGTAGCACAACTTAACAATAATGACTTTGACTTCATATACATGTCATATGGAATTGACTAGATCTCTTCTTATGAACTTGATGTCCGCGAACTTATTTAATGTTCGCGGACATGTTCGGAGAACAGTACCACCACCTAAAAACTCTGGGGAGGTATGTGTAATAGTTAT
The DNA here is from genome assembly GCF_040938575.1 of Ambystoma mexicanum. Lineage (NCBI taxonomy): Eukaryota > Metazoa > Chordata > Amphibia > Caudata > Ambystomatidae > Ambystoma > Ambystoma mexicanum. Next base: position 9,165,972 of record NW_027182322.1, read on the forward strand.
ATCATAACATAGGAACATTTAACAAATTCACAAAGCAGCACACATACAAAGTATATGTAGTAATACTTAAAAAATGTTACCCATATATGCAACAAACTAACCATTCATGTAAATACAATACGTTTTAAAAAGGAATATACCAAAAGAAGATAAAGTGGCTTCCACCATAATTACCTCACAGACGCTCCACAACCAACAGCAAGACCAGACGTATACACTACTGATTACATATCTCACCAGACATAGTAAGTGCACTTCTTTTACTCATAAATTTATAAACTTTCTATATTAGAAAAAAAAAACATATTACTTTTTTGTTTTCTCACAGAAATGTGTACTACTCTCGACTGGCTAGAGGAGCATTTCCCACGAGAGGAAATGTTAGAAAATAGTCCACCTAATGGTACACACTTTACTATATAAACCAATTAATAAATATTATTTTGTATACATTTAACATATACATTTTTTTTATTACAGACCATACAAAAATTCCAAGCATCTCAAAACAACAATCAGAGGATATCACTCTACAGCAGATTCATCAAAAAATGGACGACCTTATGCAAAATTTTATGGATTTGAAAAACTTTGTGGAAAATTATGTGAAACCCCCAACAGCACACCATTGTCCAACCTGCACTTGTCCCCCCTCACCCTATCCCACGCAGTTAACCCCAAACCCTGTCTATGGACTAAAGCGTTTCGATGACATTTCCTTCCCTTCTTCACCTGATCCCAGTTATCTAGAAATCCCTAATTCTCCTGTTTTTGTTTCCGTTTCTGACCCACCGTCCCAGTCATAATTGTATTTATATATGAAATAAAGTTACTTTTCTTATATTGTGTTGTAATTACTTTCAGTTCCTTGTAATAAAACCAATTTAGGTGTCCACGGACACCGCGGTTGTTCGGAAATGTTCGTAAAGAAACGAAAATGTAACTGTCCTGAGGACACTACATCTGTCCGTAATGTTCTCATGCAAGTTGAAAATGTTCTAAGAACACTCGTAGTGTCCTGAAATGTTCGTAAAGAAACAAAAATTAAAGTGTTCTAAAGAACACTATATCTGTCCGTAATGTTCGCTATCAACTTATAACTGTCCTAAGAACACAATTGCTGTCCTGAAATGTTCCTAAATACACGAAAATGATGTGTCCTGAACAACAGTACAACTGTTCCTAGTGTTCGCTACCCAATTGAAAGTGTTCTAAGAACACAATTGGTGTCCTGAAATGTTCCTACATAAACTAAATTACACGTGTCCTGAAGAACACTATATCTGTCCTAACTGTTCGCTACCAAGTTTAAACTGTTCGAAGAACACACGCGGTGTCCTGAAATATTCGTTTCACGTGTGACGCACTTTTAATTACTTCAGAACCCGAACAGTGTCCGTAGGACATCAATGCGCATGCGCTAACCAATCTCCGTGCACTTTGTGTCCTGCGGACAGGCGCTTCCTTCGCAGACTATTTCGCAAACAGATCATATGACCGCGCCCACGCTCATCGTCTGTCCTGAAATGCGGACACTGTTCGTGTCCCCGAACAATTTAAAAGTACATTTTCAGTTAATCCATAATATTTTTCAATAAAATCTCACCATGCCACAAGTCCCACATAGCAATCTTGACTTTCTATATACCTTTTGAAACTTTCCGATCCTTTTTTTGTGTTCGATCTGTCCGCGTACAGTGCGCATGTCCGCGGACCGCGCACAAGCACCCCTATAAAAGACCACGCCCAAGAGCTTATTCCCATTGTGTTTCTGGCTATTCTTCAGAACACAGTGATTTTTGTTGCCACCTGCAGACTACACCATCATCGACATGGCATCCTTGGCTGCTGAACTGCCACTTGGTGCTGCACCTGCTTCAGCACCACCACCACCCCCTCCACCACCACCTCCCCAAGGGCCTGAAGAGGGGAACAGGAGTGAGGATGCGGAGGAGGAAGAAGAGGATGATGAGAATGAGGTAGAGGAAATCCCTACTACCCGCACTAGGCGTGAGTCTTGGGTGTGGCGGTTATTTACCATTCATGGGAATGGTCCTAAGGCTCGTGAGAACCATGTTACCTGCAATGAGTGCAAAATGATACTCAGTCGCAGGAAGCATGGTAACTACAGCTTTGGGACCACTACTATGAAGCGACACCTGAGGTTATTTCACTCTAGGGCTATTCACAGGGTTGTACCTTGCGAAGAACGTAGCAGGTTGATTTCCTCTACTTCATCCTCTGTTTCTGATCCTGTCACCACAAGGACCACCTCTGTGGGACAGCGTCTTTCTCAAGCTGCCTCACAGGCCATACAGAATGCTGATGACCCTTACCTTTCGAGGGTCACAGTTGTATGTATGTACTGTGACACAGTACTCTGCAGGAGGGAGCGACTTCGGAGTGCTTTTGAGACTATCATGTCAGAGCACGAGAAGACCTGCTCACTACCCAAATAAAACCCACTCTACATCTTCCTCTCTCAGCTCGCCCTTTCTTATCCCTGTGGTTGGTGTCCCCCCCTTTACCCTCCTTTACCCTCCTCTCCTAGTGTGTCGTGTCTGAAAAACCAAAAAAAATACAAAATTACAAAAATCAAAAAAAAATAAGGCTCTTTTCAGAGCCGCCTTTCCCAGTTAAAAAATAGAAGTGAAAATAAATGAAGCAGGGCTCTTTGTATTTTTTTAGAAGTCCGCGAACAGTTCGTGAACATTAAAAAAATTGGGTTACTACTCCATCACAAACATTGTAATCTTCTCTGGAAAGAATTGGTGGCTCTGAAAAGAGCCTTTGGGTGGTGTTTGTAAGTCAAAAATTGTAAATGCTTAACATCTACTTCAAAATCGTTGTTGTAATTCCAAAAAAGGTCGCAATGCATTTTGTACATTTCTCAAAAAAATCTGATTGCCAGCATAAGTAAGATGGACTCCATCTCTGCGAAAAATGTATGTACTACAAAACATAATATTTTCATTGTGAAAAGAAGACATGCCAAAATCTCTTAGAAAGCCACAAACAGCCTTATTAACATTGCGCCTTTCTTTTTCCATTTGTGGACCAAATGAAGAAGAACGAAGCCACATTTGTCTCTGCGCAATCCGTGAAAATATCACGTGCGAATTAGGAAACATATCCATAACCTTCCTCAGTCCTTCTTTCATAGCAAATTGCAAAAAAATTCCAGTCACATGCCCTAAACTGTTCCCTCCACAATGAATTACAATTATGTCTGGATGTTGCTCTGTCTCCAAAGTAGCACAGAGAGGTAGCAAATCCAACCACTTCATTCCACGTACTCCATGCCAGTGTACTTCCACATGTGGGAATCCAAGATCGACAGCTACTCCACAGCTTTCTGCATGCACCTTCAACCAATGTATCCACGAATCTCCTAAAATCCAAACAATCTGTTTTCTGAAACACACAGCCATAGCTATCTTTTGTTCTCTCAGCAAAAAGAGTATCTCAAAAAATCTCTCCTGGCACAACACACCCACCAAACTTTCCTGACCAATCCCTTTCAATGCTTATTCTCATTTGCATGACTTCTGAACCCAAAAATCCCCGGATGTAACTCCCGATGTCCTGGAACTACCGCCATGTCCGCGGACATATCGTAACATGAACAGCCCTTCTACCATTTCCACTACACTCTCTCTGCCATTCCCTCATTGGATGTACCTCAAAAATCACATGACCATGCACCAATCACATTCAAGACCTCTACATCTAACTGCATCATCATAGATCAGCACTGCAAATGTACTCTGAATCTCTCTGAGTACAAGGGTCATATCATTGGCAAACAGCATCTGCCACAAATACTGTACAAATCTTCAAGATTTCTACTTGCAGATCCACGCATATCCATATGCATGAACACAAACTTCAGGTATGCACATTTTCTGTATAGTACATGACATAGCTCTCAACCATTTTTGTTTTACAGGCGGGTGAAATCACCCGATTTTGTTTTTAGCGGGTGAGACGCCCATTGGAATGAATGGGCGTGCAGGAGTCTTGGCGGGTGAGTCGGCCCTTTACAAGGCGTGTGACACCCGCCAAAAGCGTGTGACTTGAGAGCTATAGTAGATGAACACATTTTCAAACAGACTTTTACCTTGTAAAATCTGTTAAATGAATTTACTGTACTTTTTTCAATTTCCTAAAATCAACTACCACTTATACACCTTTATACTTTTTACTTTCTTTAAACACACATACTCAAATCATGTTAAACTAACATTTTTTAAATGGAATATATAGACTACATATATTCAAACAAAATTGCATGCAAACACAATCTATGTTTAAACCTTTATAAAAAATACTTATACAATTTCATATTTTTTGTTTTTATTTATTTATTTACTTAATTACTTTAAATTAGACATGACATTGAGGCGCTATTGCCTAGAACAGTTTACTTACAGAAATAGTGGTATTCACTAATATATTATAAATTTCACAAGACATAGTAAAGATATTTTATTTTTGCTACAATTAGTCATTCAATACAATTTGTTCATTAAGAACATATCATATACACTGAACTGATGCAATGTATCTTATGTAAATAAATTAGTATAATAGTTTTACAGAAGGCACTGAGGATTTCAATTAAAAAAATCAATATCTAAATTAAAAACAGTGCTATATACAAACAAAGTTACTAATTTGAAGCTTTCACAATTGCAGTGAAGACCAGTTTCCTGAAAAGAAGCAGCCAAATTCGAAGAAGAAAGAAAAACTAAGAAGTTACCTGTTAATTTAAAAAAAAAAGTAAGTAAAATATCACCATATTATTTATATTATTAATCAAATATACTATAAAATTAATACCAGCTATTTTGGTTTCTTGAAATAGAGATTTTGTACCATTTTGTCCACAAATTTCCATGTCGTAAACAGCGATTTACAACCAGAATGGCCCACAAATTTCTATTTTTGGACACACAAATTAGCCAACTGAACCACTACAATTTTCATATTATAGAACAAACAACTGTTCTAATTGTATACATTACATTTACTCTTTGTAATTTTCCACACCACTAGCTTTTTTTTGTCATCTGAACCCCTACCCCTACTAGTTTTAGTTCCCAATGCACAATCACACACCATTACATACATCTTTATCATCTTACTCAAACACTCATGCACACAGCACACATACATTCCAGAACACCACAACCCATATCTTCTTTATTTTTTTCAACAGACCCTAAAGATTGCCTACCAAAAGACAACTCCGTAGAAAGCAACGCAAAATTGGAGCAAATGAAAATAAAGGTGTCCAACATAAGCATCCATCTCTAGCAGAATTTGTAAAAAAAGTTGAAACAAAACAGCTAATACAATCATTTAGTGAAACACAAAAAGTTTCAAGTACAACAACTTCGCTTCCTCTATCAAAATGTAAAACAAACCAAAAAACAATTAACAGAAAATCACCTATCAGTACAGATAAAACTACTTCTTCAAATTTTAATATAGTGCAAAGTAAGCATACCAAGAAAAGTATTTTAGCCAAAATATACCTTCACAAAGTCCTTCAAAATCTTATAAAAACAGGAGAGAAATCAGGTTCAAAGCTTAAAACCTATCGTAGGAAATTAATCTTAGAAGCATTGATGGACAGTGCAATTCTTCTCAAAAGAAATTTATTTATTTTACTGTGAAACAAAATGAAACCACTAACAAAACTAATAACTAAATTACAAAAAAGATTTCTCAATAAGCGAAATGTCAACAGAAAGAACTTCTTAAGTATCTGCGGAGGTGAATGGAATCACACTACGAGCACAGAACCATATTTTAATGAAGAAGCGTACAAACAAAAGCAAACGAATACAATTGCCATAAATAGCAGTGGTCGAGGTTATGAAAAAGTGAATAATACCATAATGGAACAAGAAGTACTCCTTACAAAAATATGCCCTAAAACTTAGAATTACCTCTCCATTCAACTGAATCAGAACGTCTAGTGTACAAATGGCCATGCACGTCAATGTGTAACATTCCCAAACAATGTTTCAAATCTTTACACCAATTCCTCAATAAATATGTAAAAAGCAAAGACAAAATCAAAATTAAATTACTGCAAAATATAGATACCTGTCCAGTGCACAAGTACACATGACTACAAGGACATTCATTGGCCTGCATTACAGGACCTACTTGTAAAACCACTTTCCATGATATCAAAAGGATATCAACACATCATTCAACTATAAGAAATCTAGTCTATAAACTGTACTATGCTAAATGTCCTGCTTTAGCACTAGCAAAGTTAAATAACATCCTTCTACATGGTACAGCAAAAGACCTACTTGAAGAAATTCACTATATCCAGAAAAAATATTTTGGAAGTGAAAGCCATTTACAGAATGAAATAGCTTTAAACCAATTAAGCAACAATTCTACACATGGCAACCTTTTGCTAAACACATACAAAAAAGAAATACTAAAATTTAAAAGTACATCAGCTGAAGTACCAAACCATGTATGTGTATGTTGCCGTAGAATTTTTTATAAACGTAACACAAAAACTGTGGGCCTATCCTACAAAATAGAAGACAATGAAGATTCTAAATGGTTTGAATTAGCTCTCTACCTTCTAGCAGAAAACAAATATGAAATAACTGAGCCCTTAATACTTTGCAGTTATTGCACCACAAAACTTGACAACAACCAAACTCCTTCACGTTCTATCACAAATAATTTGGAATTATACCCAGTACCAAAACCTCTACAACAACTTAATTTCTATGAGAGCATCATAATTCAAACAGTACACCCATTTCAAGCAATAATACGCCTTCAACCAAAAACAGCAAAATTACCTCCTTCTGAATTGGTAAAAGGCATTCGTGGAAAAGTAGTTTATTTACCATTAAATCTAAAAGAAAATGTGCATACTCTAGGAGTGCAACGTCCAATGCACCAATCTTTAATTATATTAGTAAATGGATAACCTACAAAAGACAAAACAATATGGCAACAGCTGGTAGATTTATATAAAGTTAGACAAGCCTTCCAATATCTTAAAGAGAATAATGAATATTACAAAGAAATTAATATTGAAGAAAACTTGAAAGATACAACTGAAATAATTCAAGAAACACAAGAAGCTGGTCAATTTGAGCTACTAGATCCTGCTATAATATCAAATACTATAGACCAGTATACAATTCATCCTTTGCACTGTAATGACACCGTACAAGATGTACTGGAAACTTACCAAATGCATCAAACAAAAGGATCGCCAATCAGTATATGGGAAAAAAGTATAGAAGCATGTGCTTTTCCTCTACTCTTTCCAACTGGCAAAGGAGGAAGATATGATGATAGACCTATTCAAATATCAGCTTCAGAATGCCGCTCATTACGGATGTATTCTGAAGATCCCAGATTTAGACAAAATGTGGAATACATATTCCACCTACTCTTTGAAAGTGAACTAGCAACTTTATGTTACGGAGTGGCACACATATTAAAATCAGGATCACACTTTCAAAATATGACAGCTACACAATTATTAGAGAAAGTGCAACAAAAGGATGAGATTTTACAATCAAATATTACAAATCTATTAGCAAATATGCGTGGTACTAAAGAGTACTGGTTTCGACGTCATGGAGATGTACGTTGTATGATCAGAAACCTTGGCCCACCCACTTGGTTTGTTACATTAAGTTGTGCAGAATATGCATGGGAAGATTTACATGATTTCCTACGCATATCAAATAAAAACAAAACAAACATAGATATTCTAACACCTGGAGAACTTTGTTCTTTGGATCCTGTTAATGTTTCAAGATATTTTCACCATCGCTTCATTGCTATGCTACATTTTATTTGTAATAAAACTGTTCCTCCCCTTGGAGAAGTGCAACACTTCTTTTGGAGAAAAGAATACCAAGCCAGAGGAGCACCACATATCCACATGCTTTTATGGATTAAAGATGCTCCTAAATTTGGTCAAGACAGTGATGCCACTGTTTTACAGTTTATTGAAAAATATGTCACTTGTCAAATTCCATCAGAAGCCACAAATAGTGATCTTTGTGCACAAATTTTACAATTTCAAAGACACAAATGTGGAAAATATTGTCGTCGCAAATACAAAAACAAAGGCAAATACTACACCAAATGCCGATTTGGTTTCCCTAGACCAGTTACAAATACAGGTCAAGTAAACAACCTCATGTCTTCAGTTAGACATACTGTTAAAGGAAAGACACCTAAAAATACATATTACATAAAAAGAAAAGAAGAAAAATATATCAATGATTATAATGCAATCATTGCCCACTTATGGAATGCAAACATAGATGTGCAGTACATTGCAGACAATTCTACTGCAGTTGCACAATATGTAACAGCATACTTAACTAAAGCAGAAAAGACAGAGCTCCAAGACCTCTGGAATGACCTGTCATCAGATAAAACAGTATCTCAGAAATTATACAGCTTGGGCATAAAAATGCTCACCCATAGAGAATGTGGATCTTATGAAGCAGCTGATCGTTTAACTGGTACTTCATTGTATGGTAAATCTGAAAATATAGTATGGCTAAGTCTTGGTCCAGCTAAATCTAGAAAAAGAGTTCTAAAATCATATGAAGATATATAAACAATAACCAAACATGATCCCAACAGCCAAGACATTTTAAAAAAACAATTTATTGGACACATACTACCCAAACAGAAGTAATACTTTGGAAAACATGTGTCTATACCAAATAGCCCAAAACTACACATACAAAAATAATATGAAACCCGATGAAAAAAAAGGTAAATATAGAGTGACAGACTGTGAAGGCAGCTTAGTTAAACTCACTAAACCAAATTTAATTAATCATATCAAATTGTCATTGAAGACTCCTCAACATAAAGAAGTATATTACATGTCCCGGCTACAACTCTTCAAACCATGGAGAAAAGAAGAACAATTACTAGATAACTATGACTCATATGAGGATGCTTTCAAAGCAAATGAAAGCACTATAACTGATGTAAACTTTAAACAGTACAAAACAATGTTGCACAATGTTGCACAATGAACAGCAACATGAAGAAGAACTCCAGGCTCAACTAGATAAGGATACTCCTGACAGTAGTCAACCTTCTGTAACAGGAAGCCAAGAACCATTGGGAGAACCACTAATAACAAATGAGGCAGAATTAGCTATGATAGAAAACACCATGTGTCAGTATGAAGATAAGGAAGACTTAACTATACTACAATCAAAACTAAACAATGAGCAAAGTAGCATTTTTCAAGAAGTAACAAAACAAATTGCACATGGTGTAAAACATGAAAATAAAGAATGTTACTGCCATAATTATAAACCTATACTACTGTACGACAGTGGTGAAGCTGGTTCTGGCAAAACATTCCTAATCAAAATCATTAGTAAGTTCCTTCAACAATTGACAAACAACAAACTGTCAGCTGTTGTCACTGCCCCCACAGGTTTAGCTGCCTACAACATAGGTGGTGTTACATTACACTGATTACTACTATTACCAGTAGAACACCAGAACAAATTAGACTATTACAAACTTTCTGCAGAAGCTGCAATGGAATTACGCAGAGTATTGAAACAAATGAAAATGCTACTAATAGATGAAGTGAGCATGGTCTCCAACCTGATGTTAGCTTTGATTCACCTCAGATTACAAGAAGTACTCAAAACAGACTATGAAGAGCTCTTTGCAGGAAAACACATTATTGTTTTTGGAGATCTGCTTCAATTAACACCAGTAAAAGGTGAACCTATTTTTAAAACATTAGGGCACAAACTCTGCCGTAACTCTGTTGGCAGCATTGGAAATGTCAACCTTTGGCAACATTTCCAATACAGAGAATTAACAGAAAGCATGCGCCAATCTGCAGATCTCACTTATGCCAACATTTTAAAAAGTTTGAGAGTTGGTAAACATTCTAAAGAAGCAGAAGCAACATTGAAAACCCGGCACATTAATGCACTTTATGGCGATAATGCATGTGCTACAGATGTTATGGAACAATTAGCCCACAAAAATGTCAATTGTATGGCCTTAATGCCAACTCTTGCAAGCTGTTTCAAATTCAATGAAATCATGCTAAGTAAAGAAATGCAACCAATAATGGAAATTAGCGCCACAGACAAACTAGATGTACATGGTATGACACTACCCATGTGTGACCAAGCCACAACAAGACTACATAATTTAGAAAAATCAATCTCAAACACAGCAGGCTCAGAAAAGATGTTAAAATTATCCTTAAATTGCAGAGTAATGCTTAAACGTAACCTTGACGTGGACCAAGGACTAGTTAATGGAGCACTGGGTACACTTGTTGGCTTTCAAACATACCCACGTGACAACAAAATTCAGTTTGTCAATATACTCTTTGACAAACTTTCAGAAGTAAAACGGATAGGACGCTCAACAGCTAGATTCCTTCTCTTCAAAGATATGTATGTACGCAGAGAACAATTTTCTCTAACTCTTGCATACGCAGTCACAATTCATAAATCACAAGGTCTTACCCTAGACAAAGCAATGATAGATATTGGTAACACAGTCTTTAAAGAAGGCATGAGCTACGTAGCACTATCACGCTTACGTCCACTTGACGGTCTATTTCTAATCAACTTTGATGCAAGTAAAGTAAACGCTGATATTCCTTGCATTTTAGAATATAATAGACTTCGCTCACTATACACTCCCCATCTAAACACATATTCTGTTCCACAAAAACTAAAACGTTGTAAAAGAAAACTAAATCAAACTGAAATGCAACAGGACGTCACTGGAAATCCCCCAAAGAGAGTAAAAGAAACTAATACTCCATCAAGTACCACAAACAAAAAAGAATCAATTAGAGAAAGTAAACCAGGTACCTCTTTAAAGAAGGAAGACAAACTCCAAAAAAAGCAGTTAGATACAAAACTACCTGGACCATTTAAATTCTCAAATATAGTTGGTGTAAGTTGCTATGCAAATTTAGCAATGAATATTCTATTTCAATTACCACCAATTGTTGACAACATTTACTCACACAGTACAAACCCATTGTGTTTGCAAATGTTAGTACTTCACAGAAATGCAGCAAACAATCCTGACAACACGTATAGTGTTTTTGGAATAAGACGACAATTGGACTACTGTGCTGGAATGGTGAAATTCACTATAAACTCACAGGAAGATCCACAAGAATTTCTAATGTACTTACTACAAGTACTGGAAAACAAAAACATACCTATAAATGAAATCTTTCAGATTTCATACATGTGGAAACATACATGCACTCTCTGCAACAATGTGACACAAGAAGAAATCCCCAATGAACGCTTCATATATATATCAATACCAAATTGTGAATCCATTCCATTTCAGCAACTTGTACAAAATGCAAACCATGGTAGATTATGCTCTACCTGCAATTCAGATGATCGCTCCACGTTAGTAATACAAACACATAGTAAATACGTAATACTAATGCTTCTACGTTACAATGCAGATGGTACCAAAAACAACTGCAAGCTGACTCGATTCACACATGGTCAAATATCACTTGGTAAGAAAACCTTCACAACAATAGGTATAATCTACCACGCAGGATCCACAACCAATTCAGGGCACTACACTGCATACATAAAAAAGAAATGTGGATGGTTTGAATGTAATGATAGTACCATTACTCTAAAGCAGAGATTACCAGCAAATCTTACAAACGATTATTTGATGTTCTTAAAACCAAAATTTGATAAATAAACTGTATTTAAACCTTTAAGTAAATTTGTGTTACAAAAATATAAACTGTTAGAATACTCCAAAACCTATCTAACTGCTTAAAGATTCTACAACAACTAATCAGATAAATGAATACCACTAAATTAGACCAAAAAGTACACAGTTAGAATACGTCAATTGGTATCTAACTGTCCCAAAATTATAAATGTGTGTTAAAGTAATATAAACTGTTTGAATACTCCAAAAGCTATCTAACACTGAAAGATTCTACAACAACTAATCAGATAAATGAATACCACTAAATTAGGCCAAAAAATAGACAGTTAGAATACGCCAATTGGTATCTAACTGCTCCAAAATTTTATAATATCAAAACAAATGAAGAATCTGTTACTGTTCCAAAAGAAATACAACAAAGCAAAGTATAAAGCATTAGCCAGAAACAACAAGTGAACACTGAAAACAAACAAACAAATAAACTGTAGCATAACAGAAAAAGTTTTTTTTTTAATCCAACATGGATTTTTTTTTCTCCCACAGACCCAATGATTTTAGCAACAAATACAGAAACTGAGCAAATTGCACAGTACTCTGATTTGTACTCTACTAAATATGAGGGTCGAAAAAAAATAAAAGTATATTGCTTATACAATGTAATAAGTCATTACAAAATACTAATACTAACATGCTATTTTCTTTTATCACAGAAATGAAGAAAAAAAACATGGACTCCCATTACTAGACCAAACAGTAAGTATACAATAATAAGGACAACCATAGCAGCACATCACATCCATAGTATCCAATACCTTTGTTCCTTATACATTTGTTTTTAACCCAAAGTTATAAACAAATATGAATGTGATATGCTGCGGTGGTTGTTGCCAGGGTATAGAGTCTTGGTGCATGGCCAAATGGACCCAAGACTCCCATGCACCCAAGACTCTATGCCCTGGCAACAACCACCGCAGCATATCACATCCATAGAGTCAAACATTTCAACTATGATCTATGGGAAACTTTTAATGTCCGCGAACAATGTGAGTGTTCTTAGAACACTTTGAGCTTGCCAGCGAACAATACGGACACCGTCCTAAGGACACCCCCTACGAACATTCCAGGACACCGGGAGTGTTCTCAAAAACGTCTTCAGAACACCCCCATCTTGTTTATTTGCGAACAATTCAGGACACCGCGAGTGTTCTTAGGACACATTGAACTTGACAGAGAACAATACGGACAGCGTCCTCAGGACACCCCCTACGAACATTCCAGGACACCGGGAGTGTTCTTAGAAGAGTCTTCAGAACACCACCATCTTGTTTATTTGCGAACATTTCAGGACACCGCGAGTGTTCTTAGGACACATTCAACTTGACAAAGAACAATACGGACAGCGTCCTCAGGACACCCCCTACGAACACTCCCCGGACACCGCGAGTGTTCTTAGAAGCGTCTTCAGAACACCCCCATTTTGTTTATTTGCGAACATTTCAGGACACCGCGAGTGTTCTTAGGACAGACTCAACTTGACAGAGAACAATACGGACAGCCTCCTCAGGACACCCCCTACGAACACTCCCCGGACACCGCGAGTGTTCTTAGAAGCGTCTTCATAACACCCCCATTTTGTTTATTTGCAAACATTTCAGGACACTGCGCGTGTTCGTAGAACACATTCAACTTGACAGAGAACAATACGGACAGCGTCCTCAGGACACCACCTACGAACACTCCCCGGACACCGCGAGTGTTCTTAGAACAGTTTCACTTTGCTTGCGAACAAAACGGACACATTTTGACTCTTTAGAACACCCCCTAGTCAGTTTATTTAGAAAATTTCAGAACACCCGTGATGTCTGCAAACAAATCGAACACAAAAAGAACGTCTAACACATAAAAAACACAACTTTCCCACCCTCCCCAAACACTCCTACACACCAACAAACTCTACAAAATACACATTTTGAACAAAGTTTCACCGCGCTGTCCGGGACGTCCGTGAATCCAATATGGCGGGCGCTACCAAAAAATCTGAAGCGCTTCACGCTCCACGCCGTCCAATCAGCGACCACTTTGCATGTCCGCGAACATCACGCAAGACAATTGGCCAATCAGGACACTTTCCGCGGAGCGAACAGGGAAGTGTATCCGCAAACCGAACACAGATATCACTCATTTTTTTTTACCTACTTTTTGGTCATTTAAAAAAAAAACTACTGGACGAATATTCACCAAATTTGCAAAAGCACGCTTTCGGGACCAAGCCGCTGCTCCTGGTCCAAATTTGGTGGAAATCCGTCCAGCGGTTTGGGCTGTAGACGCGAGCAAATTTTTTTTCCCATTCACTCTATGGAGAGTGACTATAATGTATACAAATATGAGCATATAGAGGGAAGGTAGAGTAATAAAAATAAAACTATGACAAAGTGCTGATACCATAATGATTATCTTCATGCACAGAAAGGATTCCTCTCTTTCAAGCCTGTATCTTCCTCTACGTACATGTTTCATATATGATGTGACAGGAACCCAAGTCTACAAATATAGTACCTTTTCAATTTTTACTTCCTGACTGTTACTGTAGAAAACTATGTGGCTTCGATATGTCACTAAAGGATAAAAAGGGAGAGCCAGCCATGTGATGTCATCAGTTATGTCATCAATGACATTTGTGATGTCATCTTTGATGTCCTGGGTGTTAGTGTTAGCAGTGCACGGTGGCGCGAGTTATGGTTGCTTATGTTACCATAACTGGCGAATTTCAAGGGTTTTTTGGTTTTACTTGGAACCATAACGTCCCTTTAACAAAGTTTTTTCACTGAATTTCATAGGTTTTTAGTAACACAACTTAACCATAATATCCCTGACATGTAACATAGAACATACTAACCCCCTCGTAGTGATTTTCATGTCCGCGGACTACCGCCATGTCCGCGGACACATCGAAAGTCTGAGCGTGGTGAATGTAAATTTAAATAGTGTGCCCCATTTCCCCTTTGAAGTTGGCTCTAAAAAGAGCCGTTTTTTTTTTTTTACAGATGCTTGACAGACACCTGTTATTTTATATTTTTTTTCTTGTTTTTTTTTCTTACTTTACTCCTAAAATCTTCACATAACCTTCTCCAAAGCAACCCTTACATTCCAAAATAAAAAGGCATTTCCGGTAAAAGTTAAAGAAATGCCATCTTCTTTCAAATTAACAGCATTACTGGCATCAATATTCTCATTGTTACAGAAGAACATACCAGCTCTAAGCATGAAGGCACACATGCCTCGGTTGATGACACACCTAGCAATGTTTTGCTGAGGACAAAAAACTGAACTATTGTCCCATATTGCCCTAGGTAGTAATCCAGAAAAAATTACTTTCGCATTTGGAAGGATCTTCACTACGGTTTGAACCAAGCGTTCCAAATCAGCCAACAAAGTAGGGGCACTGACGTTGCCCAAATGGAAAGCACCATAGTGCAAAACTACCACATGCGGACTGTTCATCGTGGCCATATCCGCACAAACTTGTACAATTCCCTGTACATTGCAATAAGGCACAGTGCTCCACACCGCCTCCACTCCTTTGACATCAAAGTTCTTTGCAACATGCCTGCATTCAGCGTACTGCTGTAAACCATGCACAAACATATCTCCGAGCACCAACACCCTGACTTTCTCCACTTCTGCCATCTTCACCACATACAGTCTCTTTCAACACAAATCCACAACCTCGACATCTGATTGGCTGATCCGTACAGTCTTCTTTCCATGTTGGATTTCCAGGAAAAACCCGGATTTACCATGCCCTGTCCACGAACAGCCGCGGTGTCCGCGGACGGCGTCCACTTTACTCTCTGTACCATTCCCTCATTGCATACAGCTAAGCAATCACACAATACGAATAACGTCCTCAGAACACCCCCATTTTGTGAATTTTCCAACATTTCAGGACAATTATCATTTCATTATTCTACATATTAACATTACAAATATTATACTTTTATCTTGTACTCTGCACACAATGCTATCTTTCTCCATTAGCAGCTCAGTATACTACATAGAATCCCATAATACAATGCTATTTATTGATATAAATGCATCGTTCAAAGCACTAATAACGGTATGATATTTATTGCAATATCCTTGACACTTTTTTCGGAACATTATAATGAAAATCCCTAGTACACAAATTCCATGAAAAGTACATACACATGTGATGTCATCAGTGATTTCATCAATGACATTTGCAATGTCATCTTTGATGTCCTGGGTGTTAGTCTTAGCAGTGCATGGTGTTGGCGCGAGTTATTTTTCATAGCTTACCATAACTTGCTATTTTCAGGGGTCTTTCGGCTGTACTTAGAACCATAACGTCCTTTAAACAAACTTTTTTTAATATCACGCAAACAATATACAAACATGGCGTGCAAAAACCAACTTCTACAGATGGCTTTACACAGAATGTTGCAAAGTAAGAATTTATGCTCGTTCACAGTGAAGGTCAGCTGCTTCATTTTTTTCTCGGGCCCCGGAGAGGATCACGAAGCAGACTATAAGGTTGTATTGTGTTTTGACCTTGACAGACAGAGATTGTGATGAAAGACTTCTCTTGAAGGAGTGTTGCTAAAACGTAAGAGAAGATAAAGATGAAATTTCTGAAACGAAACCCCTTTTACATATTATATCACTATGCGAAAGATCGTTGGCACACGCAGAGTCGTATTTTCGGACTGCACCACTCGTAGACAATGGAAATTGCAATTGTACTGTAAGTAACCCTTTACATTACTTTATGCCAAATATAATTACAATAGCGTAGCATTAAAGACCGCTGAAGTTGAACTTGTTCGTTGAAAGTGGCATAATGTTTTCTACCGCGTACTATCACCGCCAAATTGATCCCCTGTCGTTTAGAGGGCTCTGAAAAAGGCAGACGACACAGAGTGGGTTAATAGAAATAATTTAACCGGTCTATAGGCGATCAAGCGCTCTACTCGCTGTGCCACTTTACTGTAGCCTGTCAAGTGGCACAATGAGTACAGCGCTCGCTTTGACATCTGTGCACAGCTTGCTAACGCAAGTTCGAATCCCGGCAAGCCCAAACTCAGCCTTTCATCCTTCCGTGGTCGATAAATGAGCACCACACACCGTGGTTAATAATAAGCACCGCTTAGATACCTCACAGTTCTTAGCGCTATATGAATGGGAAAATATTATTATTTTATTATTAACATACTCTGTTGCACTATCTTCGATAGCAAATAGTTTCACGCCCTAATAAATAAAATGATGATTTTTAATGAAGATCGGCTAGTGAGACTAATTTATGTTTTTTAAAACAGGTACGTGGCCCCGTTTTGTCTATGTCACGATTTACAGCCTCCAGCGGATGGGGTCTTCAACTGCCAGGTGCAAGTCCAAATATGCAACTTCATGACCCTCACCATTTTATGGGACAATTGCCAAGGACCAATATGCCCTTACGCAGTACTAGCGGCTACAAACAACATACCAACCAATACGGTGGTCTAATGGCTCGTTGTTGGAGCAACCTTCCGATTATCAGAGAGACCATTTACTGCTTTTATCATAAACCAACAGCCTATCTACCGCAAAGGAACAACGCGCGGCTCCAAATAAACTTTTGCTGATCGACAGCAGAGACAATAGCAAATCGCTGAATATTCACTAAACATTTCATGTGAAATAAATGTACTTTACCAAATGTACAATCCTGCTGTTTACTTTTAAACCACAGTTTCATATTCCGAATTGTGGCGCACTGAGTTGTAACCTGATCTAACACTCTCTGTACCGCAAAGGAACATCGCGTGTCTCAACATGAACTTTTGCGGATCGACAACAAAGACAAATGCAAATGCAAATTGCTGAATATTCTCTAAACATTTGATGTCAAATAAATGTACTTTACAACATTTTCCAATCTTGCTCTTTGCTTTTAAATCACAGTTTCATATTCTGAATTGTGGCGCGCTGTGTTGTGACATAATGTGTGTTGTCTTCCGGGTTCTGTGTAAAGTCGCGTAGTACTGGAGACGACTGGGCGCGTTTCATTATGCACCCTGTAACGTCACAGAGGGAGGCGGGGAATATGAATGCTTTGATAATATCAGGCTTAGTGGCGGGACATATGATTTAGTGTCGCAAAAGCAAGTCAGCCAGGTCAATAGCGCCAGTCATAGGATTATCACATAATGTCGACGCACACCAGCCGGATTTATCGTTTCTTTAGTGGACAAAAAGTCGGTTGACGCCCCTAGGAAATTGTACTATTAGCGGACAAAAGGAGTGTTCTTAAAACACTTTCACCCTGACAACGAACAATACAAACAACGTTCTCAGAACACCCCCATTTTGTGTAATTGCAACCATTTCGGGACACTGCGAGTGTTCTTAGAACACATTCAACTAGACAGATTACAATACGGACAGCGTCCTGAGGACACCCCCAGTTTGTGTATTTATGAACAATTAAGTACACCGCAAGTGTTCATAGCTCATTTTTACCTTCCTTGCGAACAAAAATGACACATACTCCGTCCTCTAAACACCCCACCATTTAGTTTATTTACAAAATGTCAGAACAGCCGTGTTCTCCGCAGACAAATCGAACGCAACAAAAACGTCTAGCACATAAAAAAACAAAACATTGAACCTATCTCATACTCCCCCACCCTCCCCAAACACTCTTACACACCAACACACGGCACTAAATACAATTTTTTATCCACGTTTCACTGCGCTGTACGCGGTCGACTGCAAATACAAGATGGCGGGCGCCACAGAAAATCTGACGCGCTCCACGCCCCTCGCCGTCCAATCAGCGAACACGTCGCATGTCCGCGGACATGACGCAAGGCCATGGGCCAATCGGGGTGCTGTCCGCGGAGCGAACAGGGAAGTCCGTCCGCGAAGCGAACGCAGATATCACTAATTTTTTTGCCTTACATTTTAGTCATTTTTAAAAAAAACTACTGATTTACACCAAATTTACAAAAGCACGCTTTTGGGACCAGGCCGCCGCTCCTGCCGCAAATTTGGTGTAAATCCGTCCAGCGGTTGGGGCTGTAGCCGTGCGCAAAGTTTTTTCCCATTCAGTCTATGGGAAAAAAAAAATTTGGGACCCCCCCTATAACTTTGCCCCCCCCCGGACAAATCCTCACCAAACTTTGCAAAAAAAAAAACAGAGTGACCCAACTACTTTTTTTGCAAAGTTTGGTGAGGATCCGTCCAGGGAGAGCGAAGTTATAAGCCGCCCAAAAAGTGCTCTTCCTATGGAAACAGCAACTTAACCATAACTACATGGCCACTACCGTGGCCATTTAATGTACAAGTGATACCAAATAGGAGTGAACCATGGCATATGCAGGAAAGACAAGGTTGGCACAGGATGAAACCCATTAGCAAATAAACTCTTATTGTGCATAACATTAATTGCTTTGCATGAAATGATTGTGTGTACATTTTCACGAATGGTACTTAAGGAAGCACATTGCTAGTTAGTTCTCCACTTTATAGAAAATGTAAAGCACCTAACAATACGAGGACATGATGTGTACTTGTGCGGTCAGGCGTTGATAGCACACCTGGCATATTGCTCGAGTACAGCCACATAGTGGACTGTCCTATTTGTGTGAAGGAAAAGAAGTGGTGGGTCCCCCCACGAGTTTAGTGAAAGGGGTAGGGACTAACCGGTCATCTGAGGGTATTTGGCATGGCCTCGTTGAGACCCTTAGTAGTAGCCTTAAGTTTAAAAATCCACCATGATTCCTTATTGTTCAACGCATTGGATGCATTGGTGGTGTTGACTACTGTATCTGCAATCCACCAGTATATATCATCCGCACTATGTTGATACTCCATGAAGTGCGAGACTAGTGGTGCTGTGTGGACTCGACATCGAATCCTAGAGCGATGTTCGCCAATTCTTTTGTTGACTTGCCTCTGGGTCTGGCCAACATGTCTGAGTCCGCAAGGACATTCAATGATGTAGACCACATTTGTAGTTTTACAATTTGAGAAATGTTTGATCTTCCATTCCTTTCCTTCAATTTGGGATGATGTTGTTTTCCTAGTAAACCTGCACACATTACATAATACTTTATAGCAATGCCTTGGAAGCAAAGCACATTACATAAGAAACTACCCTTTCATTATTAACTTTAACTATACATCATTATAGAACTATGTTGAGGAATAAGAGGATGGATTTAGTTTTATTGTCCCCATCCTGCATGCAAAGTCACAATAGCATCATGCAGATTAATGTGAGCCTAACAAACCCCCCCTTGGGTAAAGCCATACTCATTATTTCATAAAGCCTGCAGCAATATGCAACCGTCTCACACCTGATCACTCCCTCCCATGCACATTTCTAAATGGACAAATGTTCCTGCTAATAGTCCACCCTCCCTTCCATCAGTGCCTAATGATTCACATTGAAATGCTCTTGACACAGAGCAACTTGCGAGCCCCTCTGCTGCTGCCTGGAACTCCTTGGGACATTATCCTGGCAGAGGCTTCGGAAAGGGTAAGGTGTCCTGCTGCCAGGACAATTACTGTGCTGAGCAGGAATTACTCAGCACACATTGTCCTGCCAGGAGGACACCTTTCCCGTTTGGGCACCTTCATTGAGGTGCCGAACAGGGGAGGTGGCCCACTGACGAAAGTCTCGGTCAGGCTATCAAAATAGCCTGTGGGGTGGCAGTGTGCCCTCCCCAGCCCCCGCTCGGTACGCCACTGTGTCCAGGTGTTCTCCAGCCGATCAAGATATGAAGCTTTACAGTCCCTGGTGCCACATCTATGAGTTTATGAACCACCCTTGTGCATTTCACCCATCCTACGGATTGAAGGGCTTTAACACACCACATAAGACTTCCTCCATTAGGTTCTACACTTTTTTTGTCAAAATGTTATATTCAAGAAAGAGCGTGAACAGTAATTTCAACAAAGTGATACATCCTCATCATATACCGCCACAGATTCCTTACATAAATCAAGAAATGCAACCTTTCAAATACAATTTTCCAGCAAAGAGGCACTAATAAAAACAACCACAAACACCAACACATAAGGAAAGTCGGTGGGTACAAGGTGTGTTTATGACAGACAGCAACAGGAACATCGACAAGACGGAGCACACTGATACAACAAGCATTAGCAATGCGAACAGTTTGGGCTTTTTTGTAGGCATGGCAAAGGCACTTGTCAGGCACAGTCGTATTGGTATTAACTGCCCATTGGTAGTTGCAGGTGCAAAATGTGGCAGTATCTGGGCATCTAAGCAGTGCCCGGCAAGTTCCTAATATTATACACAAGCCAAAACTGTTGGCTTTGCCAATGCCTGTGCTTAACAGCACTTCAATGAAATCAACACAGAGTGCTTATCAATTAAGTGGCTGACTGCAGACCTGGCTTCAGCATTTTTATTACACCAGTAGCGTGTTTACAGCAGCAATTAAGTCTGCAAGCTGTGTGACCCTCCTCATATGCCGACACCTGAAGGGTTTCTGTCAAAGAGGCTGATACCTTAAAAGTAGGTACTGGGATAAGGAAGAGGAACATGGAGGTAATATGCCTGAGAGATATGTGTAGAAATGAGCATTTCTACACATAAAGTTGACTTACGACTGTGCCGGCCAGGTAACAGCGGTGCCGGTAAGCCTACCGGCACTGTTGTTACCGGACTGGCACAGTATGACTCTGCGGGCAGGTGCCGTCCCGCACGCAGAGTTTCACGGAAGCACCAAAACCGTTATTAACGGTGACGTTGCTTCCTTGGTCCCCATTCCCATTGAGTCCTATTGGACTCAATGGGAATGGGGACTAACAGAATTACCGGGGTCTGACTTCCCGGCCACCGGGATTGGTGTTACTGGGAAATCAGGTGCTGGTAAGTTTTGTCGGGTCTGGCGGCAACCCACTGGTTTTACCGGCAGGGTTACCGCCAGACCCGTAAGGCGGCCCATAGTCTTGTTGTTGTTAACAAGATACAGTATTATTTTTCATAAAGTACCTATGCTGCTATCACACCCGGCTGGTGTGCATAGTGTAGTTCATTCCACAAGCAGGAGAGCCCCATGGGAGCAACCGCTCTGCCTGCCGCTCTGTGCTTTTCTGTGCAGCGCCCTGCGAGACCCTCACACGCCTCCTCGACCACGAACGGCGTGCCCTTGTGGCGTCGGGCAGAGCGTTGCGGGCAACACAGTATGCTGTGCCGAAACATCAACACAGTAGGAATACATGGTTGTGCTTCTCACCCCTTACAGCATCTGCAGGTAAGAAGCCCTCAATTCCGAACACAAGTGGGATGCTGCTTTGGTGCATGGGTGCAGCAGGCACGCATTATGTTGCCTCCCTTTTACAATGGCCTGGGCTCAAACCCTGAGTCAGGAGATAAGAGAGATGTTGTGCTGCTACAAAGTGCCACATCTTCTCTCCTGCATGTCCTTTGGTCTCACGTCCTTAGTTCAGAATATGTGCATGAGTGGAGTACTGTACTGATGTATTCCTCTTTTGTGCAGATCAATACAGAAGCCCTGCCGGATTATTTGTCAGTGAGTAGGATTGATACAGCCTTCCCTTTCAAACCCCACTGCCACAAGCTTGTTAAAGCATGTTCGCTGCTTCTAGTGCAGTTCTTGGTGTAATCCCTGGTTTAGCAAAGTCTTCCATACCAGATGATAGTTAGAAAGTGGAACTGTTCCTATTTCATCAACCTTGCGGCAGTGGAAGCTGCCAATGTTGTCAACGCTGTGAGGCCTCATTAGAATATGTTTCACCATGAAAATATATTAAATAAATAAAATACAAATTGTACCTACTCCTGCTCACATGGAGATCACGGTAGCAAGTGTATTAATCCTCTCCACAGCAATATTACCAGACTAGCTATTTTAAAGGCTGTGTATATCATACATTTGTTAAGAAGGAGATGCATACAGCAGGCGCAGGCAGTATGTAAAAACAGATTAATTGGCATGCTTATTAATGCCGTTCAAGGGTGCCCCAGTGATTGGTGGTGTTCCACAGGTGGGGATTATATTTATAACATGTGTTTATCCCTTTCATGATGATTTTCTGGATGCCATATTGGGTGCTGGAATGGTAAGTGGGGAGCAGGTGGAAGTGGATCTCGGTCACCTGGCCTAAGCTCCGCCCACCTGGTGCCTTCCTGCCTGCTGCTCTTTTTCACCACTTAGCAAGCCCCGCCCACCTGGTGCCTTCCTGCTTGCCGCTCTGTTTCCCTACTTAAGGAGCCCTCCAGCCTCTTTTACTTTGCAGATGGGGAGCAGGTGCAAGTGGATCTAGGTCACCTGGCCTAAGCACCACCCACCTTCTTAGCCCTGCCTCTTCTTTCCTTCTCTTAACTATTAGATCAAGGGCGTCTCTCGCCTGGGCGTCCTAAGTGAAGGGCAGACGAAGAAAAGGGCAATTCCTGTTTGGGCCTGCTCAGACCAGGAGGACCCAGGGCCGGACCCCCTGCTCAGACAGCAGGTACGCATGCACCAACATGTGTTACCCCCTCTGTCCCCACAGGCCATCCCCACCCTCTCTGGTCCCCCTGTGATGTTCCCTTGTGCCCCAACCCTTCTCGCACACAGGTGTTGCCTGGTTTGCTTGATTCTTCTACCCTGCTCCCCCTACCCCCTTCCAGGCTACTTCTACAGGAGTCTGTCCTGATAAATTCTGGTTTCACCATCACCGTCTTGTGGCCAATGCTGGATTTGACTTTTATGGACTTCATTCATTCACGGTGCGTCACTCTTTCTCGACTCTCATGCTGGATTTCCTTTGCATCTTGTACTCATGGTGGCCCTGAATCATGCTGTTCCCATCTTCATCTTGTATTCTGGCTTGCAAAATTATGCGTTACTACTGACTTCTGCAATTCTATCCGCTCTCCACTCTTGCTTCTCCACTCTATTTGGCTGCTTACTCTCTGTTCTCTCCTCTTTTCCCTTCTCCCTTTTCCTATCTCCTCCCCTTACTTTCTTCTATGCACTTACTCTATCAGAATTGTCCCTGGACCTAATATGATAGCAGCCTCGTCTGTTTCCTCCACACTTCCATTACTGTTTTTTCCTCCCCACTCCACCTCCAGCACTATCTGAAATGTCGTCAGGCCTAGTATGATAGTCGCTTGTTTTGTTCCTCCCCTCCCTTTCTGCACCCCTCTCCCTCACCTTTTGTTTTTCTCCGGCTCTACCAGAAATGTCGTCAGGCCTAGTACGGTAGTCGCCTGTCTGTTTCCATTTCCTTCCCATTCTCCCCCTCCCTTCCTTATCTATGTCTTAGCTCTTGCACTATCTGAAATGTCGTCAGGCCGAGTACGATAGTTAATTTCACATCCTTGCTGTTCATGGCCTGTAAGAATGTCATTGTATTTTCCCTTGTTCCCTCCCTTGCCTTGAAGCGCTTTGAAACACATTGTGTATAGGCGCTATATAAATAAACTATCATCATCATCATAAGTGTTTGTCTTTATCTCTCTCCACCTGTCTTTCTCACACAATCTTTGACAAAACACCCTCCATAAACTAAATGCACTCTTGCCACTGCAATAATACACCTTGACCATTAACCTCATATAATTTGAAGGTCTTTGATAGACCCTGAAAGTATAAAAGGTGCAGTCTAGAGGTGTTCCTCAAATCTATGTGGTGGGGACTCAACCCACAGAACAACCTTACTGGCTCAACAGATGGCTATAGTCGGCCATGGTCCATAATCGCTGTCCATGATCGGCAAGACATGACCATGATTGGCGATGCTTGGCAATGGTTAGCTATGATTGGGGATGGTGGGCCATGGTTGGCAATGATTGATTTGGGGATAGGCAACTGTGGTTGGTTTGGACGCTGGCGAATGTCAGCAATGGCCAACTGTGTTTGGCAATGGTCGCCTGCTGTCTGATCCTAAAAAACGTTTGGTAATATGAATAATGCAAAATGCAAAACCTTTTAACTGCAGATAACCAAGACTAAAGACAGTTCAGCCAAACAAAAGCCAGACTCTGTATCTGTCTCTGCCAACCCTTATGTCATGCTTTCGCCTACTTGGCGCTTATCTGATCAGGTTTCATTTTGGAAATGCTTTCAAATTGCGTCCCGATCCAAGATGGCTCCCAGACGCTCTTGCCACGCGGTGACATCATCGCGTTCACGTGCTCGCCAACATCTGATACCCGGAAATAAATAGAGGTTTTCAGAAGGCTTCTCGCATTGCAATTGTTTTGTATTGCGGAACGCTAGTTTGCCTTGCAACCTCGTGTTTTCTACGTGTTCCTGGTTCCTGTAAAGACAAATTCCCAGAATAACAATTGTACCTGGAACGTCTTCTCAGCAGCTTGTTTTTTTTCCCCCTCAAGGTTCTTTCCCCCCTGGACCTGGCTCCCGGGGTAGCTGTAGTGCTTACCTGTTATCCTGTAATCGGGTTGCATGGTGGCTACCTGAAAGGACAGGCCTTACCTCTTCCCAGCAAAGGAGTCCAGAAGCAAAGAGGTAAGGACTGAACCTGACGCCTTATCGCCTAGTCATCATTTAGGGCAGTAATTTTGGCTCACATGCAGAGGGGAACTAAACCACCACCTGATGGAGCCAAAACTTCTAAATTCAAATGTAATCAGTACTCAAATAATTCTACTAAAATAAAAAGTCAAATAAAAAATGAATCAAATAAGAGATAAAAGTAAGTTTGAGTCCCTGTAATATAGCCAGGGGTGTTAATGTCTCTGTTACAGAGATATACGTGTATCCTACGGGTCCGAATTTCCCATTCCCAGTTAGATTGCACAAAGGGTTAATATGCCTGCTCTGATTTGTCTGTTACATGCACTGCACATACCTACCATTCCAAACAATGGAAGAGCTGTAGCCCCTGCAGCCCACCCCTGAAAAACAGAAAAATATATTACATTTGCTCCTCATAAAAACAAATGTCCCTTCTTCTGGGTGCTCCAGCACGGGAGCAGGACTTTTTTCATTTCAATAGGGCACTGATGCTACACCAGAATGGGACAGCCTTTGAAAAACTGCCCATGCTGGTGTGGCAGCGGCGCACTATTTAAGTGATAAGCTCTCCGCTCGTACACATCAGCTTGGAGCTTTTCATTTAAATAGGACGTTGCTGCTACACCAGTACAGGGTAGCTTCTGAAAGGCTTCCCTGAGCTAGTGTGGCAGCGGTGCCCTATCACCCACCAGATACAGAGGGACACCCTGCGGCAGACCGGGTTTACAGCCGCCCGTCTGCCTCATGGGGTAGAGCTTGCTGAGGTGGGTCGTAGAAAGGTTCTGGACCAAACTGGGACTTGCCTGTACTTCAGATTCCTATTCTAGAATCAGAAGACGCTGCTCTAGTTTTTTTGTGAGTGGGTGGGGGCTGTGCATGGGGGATGTAGCCGCTTCCCTCGTGTGCTGAGGAGGGACCCATTGAAACAATCAGTGAGGGATCCTAGCATTCTCAGTGTCCCAAAAACGAGTCTGTTTGGGTTGTAGCTGAAGACTGTGATGGGAGGCAGGCGTAGTTCTCAGTTGTCAAACCCTCAGAGGAAGCCACTCCCCAGGGTTATGATCAAGCTCAGTGGGACAACTTGTCAACTAACTGCCAACTCACCCTAGTTTTGGCAGAGCCCCCATTGTTTGTGATTGCCCAGATACAATTCCCTTTCACACTTTCCCTTCAACATAAAAAACATACAGTAGTCACTCAGTGGCCGATTAAAGCTTGCACCCTATGCCTGTTTAACCGCTGTGAGAAACCTGAAGGTGTCACCCTGGCTAAATCCCAGAGATCTGTCGTCCAGGTGGCCAGGACATGGCCATCGCTTTGGATCCTGTTGGTGGACTAGTGAGGGAGGATCACCTGGATGGGGTGTCCTCGGGGAGTGGGAGTGGGACACTGACGGGTGAGACGTGGTATCCCCCTTCCTTCAACACTTTTTCCCCATCCTCTTCCGTAGGACATTCAAAAACACTGCCCCCCCCTTTTCCGACACGAACACTTTCGCACAACATGAAAGACAATGGACTAACACCAGAGCCGTTTACCTGACTTGTCCCAATACCAGGGTCAGGCAAAAGTCAGGCAATTTATCAGAATCACACACACCTGATGGCCCTTTCCCTTCCCCAGAGGGATAAAAAGGGGAGCAAGAGAGCATAGAGAGCACAGTACGAACGAGGCAGACCGCACAATGAGACAGCTATCAAGACCAGGCAGTTCAAGAGGAGGAGAAAGGCGACAAACATCGAGAGGCAGACAAGGAGCGACACAACCTTGCCCTTCTTGACAAAACCCAGCGAAACCTCTGCAAAAGGAATCGTAAGACCGAGGACAATAGACCAAGTGTCCTGCAGCAGATGTCGAAGGTACACCGAGCGTATACACGCTGATAAACTGGATCGAGGGAGACTCCTGCTACCATGGTACCGGCCTTGACTCCAGTTGTGAAGAAAACCAAGCGGTTCATCAGAGCCAGTGAGTCGAAGGAAAAACTGATAAGAACCGGGCTGTGAGGAATGAAAGTAAAAGAAGTTCAAAGAAAAATTGTAAAGGGGAGACCAGCTGGAGAAGGGGACCAGCACCACGTGGGTGCTGCTTCGAGAAACTCTGGTCGACTCTGATTGATCCCTGAGTGAAACTACAGATACCAGAAGGCCGTAGGAGAGCCGTCGAGATAGCTCAAAGTGGTCATACAGGAGGTCAAGCAAAATCCCTGTACAGTCGAAAGCCTTTGACTTAAGAACTATGAGAAAGCAAGGGAAGTAAGGAACAAGTTACTTACCTGTAACTGTTGTTCTCCAGCATGGGTCTGGGATGGATTCGCTGGGAATCCTCGGTAAAGAAAAAATCAGTTTCAGTTTTGTTTCTGAGCTGTCTTTCTACTAGTAACCAATGACTGCCCTCTACCTAAGCCCCTCCTCTGGCAGCCATCTTCAGATTTGGTAGCACATAAAGTGGCAGTATGACCAAGAGAAGAGTCGCAGAGGGGTTGGAGGGAGGGTTCACATGTGAATCCATGCCAGAACCATGCTGGAGAACACCAGTTACAGGTAAGTAACTTGTTCCTTCTCCAGCATGTGGTCTGGCATGGATTCACATGCTCATGAATACAAGAATACATAGCAGTACACACATGCAGAACCACGGGAGGTGGCAAGGCTCAACATTAAGCATTTCAACAACTCAACATTAAGCATCTCTTACCTCCTCACCAGGCTCACCTTCAGGCAAACAGGTTGCACAGCACTGCCTGGCCGACTCTGGACTCCTCCCTGGAATCCCGGTCGACGCACTAGAATATTGTGAAGGTGTGCGTCAACCTCCACGTAGCAGCCCTGCAGATGTCCAGCAGGGGCACACCAGACAGGAACCCCATGGTAGCAACAATCGCTCTGGTTGAAAGGGCTTTCGGACAGCTGGGTAACGGTCGGTTCGCCAACCGGTGACAGAGCATGATGCAGTGCATGATGCAGCCGGAGAGCCATCTGGAAATGGAAGCCTTCGAGAGAGCCTTCCCTTGGTTCACAGGTCCAAAGTTCACAAACAGCTGTGATGTCCTCCAAAGACTCTTCGTGCGGTCCACGTAGAACTTCAGCGCTCTAGCCACATCCAGCGAGTGCAAAGACCTCTCAGCCGGCGACGAAGGCAACGGGAAGAAAACAGGTAACACCAAAGGCTCGTTGAGATGGAAGTCCGACGGCACCTTGGGCATGAAGGAGGGGTGCATACTCAGCACTACCCTCATCTCGTGGAATGTCAGGTATGGAGGTTTACAGGAGAGGGAATGGATCTCTCCCACTCGTCGTGCAGAGGTGATGGTCACAAGAAACACTGTCTTCCACGACAGGAACTTCAACGGTGCCAAATGCAGAGGCTCGAATGGCGGCCCCATGAGCCTGGTCAGCACCACGTTGAGCTCCCACGCCGGGGCCGGGGCTGGGGCCTTCACCGGCAGGAACGACCGGAACAGTCCTTTCATGAACTCCTTCACCAGGCGATGAGACCACAGAGATGACCGCCCGAAGTTCTGGTGTAGCGGGAGATAGACGCCAGATGGATCTTGATGGAGGCATGTGCCAGCCCCACCTTGGCCAGCGATAGTAAGTACGGCAGCACTTGAGGGACCGTAATCCGCAGAGGGTTAATCTTCTGTGCACGGCACTAGACAGAGAACCTCTTCCATTTGTGTCCATAGCACTCGAGGACACCTTGGCCTTTGCAAGCAAGCACCTCCTTGCAGTCCGCCGGGTTATTGTACCCTCCGAACTCTAGTGCTGCAGGAGCCAGGCCTGCAGGTTCAGCGATCCTGGGTCGTGATGGAGGATTGCGCCTCCGTCCCTGGCGAGAAGATCCGCGTCCGCCGGAAGTTTGACCAGGGGGACGCTGACATGTCCAGAAAATCCGGGAACCAGATCTGCCTCGGCCACGCCAGTGCGACGAGGATCATCCTGCACCGGGACCGTCTGAGTTAACTGAGTCGCAGCAGCAACGGCAACGGAGGGAACGCATACAGGAACAGGCCGTCCCAGGGGAATGAGAAGGCATCGCCCATGCTCCCCGGCTGGGGAAACCTGCTGGCGAACCTCTGGCACTTGGCATTCGTCACCGTCGCGAATAGGTCGATCTGGGGATTGCCCCATCGTCGGAATAGGAGATCCACTTGATCTTGCCGAAGCTCCCACTCGTGGCACGAGCGCAGCTCCCTGCTGAGTGAGTCGGCAATGGTTTTCTTTATTCCTGCCAGATGGAAAGGTACCAGGAACATCCCTTGGGCAATGGACCAGTGCTACAGATCCTGCTTCCTGATGTAGAACATTGTGGCGGTGTTGTCGGTGAAGACCCTTACCATCTTGACCTTGAGGGACGGAAGGAACGACCTGAGGGCCCAGAACATGGCTCGGTGCTCCAGGACATTGATTTGTAGTGACCTCTCCTCCGGGAGCCAAAGGCCTCTTGCGTGGAGATCTCCGGTGTGCGCTCCCCATCCTTCCAGGGAGGCATCCTTCGTCACTGTTTCCTGATGTGCTGGGTCTGGAAGTCCATGCACGCCGCTGGATGCACGCAGGTGCCCCACCACCGGATCGCTTGGCGGAAAGTCTCGCTGAGTGAGATCCTGTCTTTGAAGCTGCCTGCCACTTGCATCCAAAAGGCATTGAGGAACTCCTGCAGGGGTCGCATCAGCAACCTGCATAGGCGCATGCAGTAAATGCACGATGACATCATGCCGAGTAGGGACTTGATGGACCTCACCCTAGCCACGTCCATGGTCAACAGCCGTTGTACCTTGCCGAAGATGGCCTTCGTCCTTTCCTCCGACTGCGAAGCCAATCGTGCCACTGTGTCGAGTCTGGCTCCCAGGAACAGGGCATCTTGCAACAGTACCAAGTGGGGTTTTGCGAAGTTGATCGAGAATTCCAGATCCGTGAGCAGTTGGACGGTCTTCGCTGTGTGATCGACGATGAGTTTCCTTGACTTTGCTTCGGATGAGCCAATCGTCCAGGTAGGGGTAAATGTGGATCCCCTGCAGGCGCAGCCGCGCCACCACCACCGGTGCCAGGCACTTGGTGAAGACCCTGGGTGCTGACTTCAATCCGAAGGGAAGGGCCTTGCACTGATAGTGTCGTCCTTAGACCACGAATCGTAGGAACTTTCGATGTCCTTTGAGAATGGGGATGTGGAAGTAGGCATCCTCCAAGTCCAGCAACGATAGGAAGTCGCCTTCCTCCAGCTGTCCCAACACGTGCTGGAGGGTGACCATCCGGAATTTCTGGGACTTGATGCATTTGTTTAGACGACGAAGGTCCAGGAGGGGTCGCCAACCGCTGGTCTTCTTTCGGACGAGGAAGTACCGCGAGTACAATCCGGAGCCCCTGGAGCCTTTTCGGGACAAGTTCTATCGGGCCCTTTTTCAGCATTGCTTGTACCTCCGAAGTAGCTGTGGGACGTGGTTTTCCTTCCTGGCCACAGGTGGTAGACGGGGACACTTTCTTTGGAATTCCAGAGTGTGCCCGTGGCCCAGCGCGTCCAGCACCCAACGGTCAGTGGAGATGGACTCCCACACGCTGACGAATTTCACCAGCCGGCCTCCCACCGGGGTGCTTCGGTGGGGACCCGATGCCGTGGCCATTTCAATCTTGCTTCGCCAAGGCCTTGGCGTCTTGGCCTCCCTGGCGACGACGACGTCCTCCGGCCTTGCCACGGCCTCTGTAGGCCTCCTGTGACGATGAATGGGCCGCTTGGCGGTACGATGAGGAACCGCCACCAAATCCTTTGGAGGCACCTTGAGACTTGCCTCTGGAAGTCGGAAAGGGTGGCCGTCGTTGTTGGAGAGAACCCAAGGCCCGGGCCGTCTCGGTGTCCGCCTTGATGGCCGGCAGTGACTCGTCCACTGCCTTGCCGAACAGGTTGTTCCCGTCGAAGGCCATGTCCAGTACCCTGGTCTGCATGTTCTGACGGAAATCGGTGGCCTTAAGCCAACCACGCAGACGAAGGCAAACACTGTTGCCCATCTGGCGAAAGCCGGTGTCAGTGATGTCCGTGGCCACCGGATGCCGTTGTCCGAAGCCACCTCACCTTTCTGCAGGATTTCAAGGGCTTCTGCCCTCTTGTCGTCTGGGAGGAAGTCCACGAGGGAAGCGATCTTGAACCACAGCTCCCTGTTGTAGCGCACCACGATCCCGAGGGCGTTGGCCGCTTTGATGGTCATCGCCGCCGACGAGATGACTCGTCGCCCCATGGTGTCCAGCTTCTTCCCCTCGCCGTCCGGTGGGGAAGTGGAAGCTGATCCCGTCGCCCCTGCCGATTTCTTCTTGGCCGCTGCGCAGACCACCGAATACGGGGACGGCTGAGCTCTGAGGCACATCGGGCGGAATCTGGGACCCGGTACTTCTTCTCATAACGGTCCCTCTTCGCAGGAGCCGTGGACGGGTTCTTGAGTAGCGACAGTCCTTCGTCCCAGATGCCGTCTAGTAACGGTACTGAGAAGACGGTCTTCCTCTTGGCCTCCCGTCGCTGGAAGAGGAAGCCCTCCTTCTTCTGTTCTTCGGTACAAAGTTGGAAGAGCTCCGAAGGCCTGGCGATCATGGCGTGGAAAGAGCCAATTTCGTCGGGAGGGGAGGCCGGGGCAGGAGGTGATGGGAGATCCGTCCCGTCGTCA
Organism: Ambystoma mexicanum; assembly: GCF_040938575.1. Classification (NCBI taxonomy): domain Eukaryota; kingdom Metazoa; phylum Chordata; class Amphibia; order Caudata; family Ambystomatidae; genus Ambystoma; species Ambystoma mexicanum. The sequence goes on from NW_027182322.1 coordinate 9,197,898, forward strand.
CCACCGTCGTCGTCCGTCCCCGTCGTCACTGTCTCCGTTCCAGTCTCATCCCTCGGTGGAGGGGAAGGACGTGAAGGCTGGAAAGGAGGGGGAGGATGGATTCACCTCTGCTTGTTCAGTGGGCTTCCCGACGGTCCAGGTGCTGCTGGATCATCCGCTGGGGTTAAGGGCAATCTTGTCCTTATCTCCGTACACAGGGCCTGGATAGCCATCAAGATTGCTCCTGAGTTGTCCTGTGGCATAGGCACCAGTTGCGACGGGAGCGACGGCTGGGGAGTAGGGTCCTCCGTCTCCTCCACAGTCCGCGGCTCCTCGTCGGCTCCACCGTCGCTTTCTACGTCTGCCTCGTCGGGATCCCTCCCGTAGGACTGGACTTCCTCGAACCTCTTGTCCAGGATCTTTGCGATGCCAGCCAGCTCATCTTCAGAGGTGGTATCTGTGTCCGTTATGGCTACCGTGCCACCCCCCTCTTTCTCCACCCGGGGTTTCACAGGGGTCTTATTGATAGGCTGAAAAGAGGATTCCCTCCGGGGTGGCAGGGAAACTCTAGGCCTGGATGTCGTCTCTACTGAGTTAGCCTCCACAGGCTTCGCCAGGGTCGCCACGACTCCTTCGATTTCGGCCTTAGCCGGGTGAATCAGGGCCGCGTGACTTTGGGCGCGCCTGAGGCCTTCACCTTGTGGGGAGGACCGCTGCCTCGCTCCCCCTCGGCTGTCGCCGTCTGGTTCGACCGGGGCTTTCCCCTCCAGCCAGTTGGCAAGTCGGGTACGACGATCCCTCATGGTCCGTTCCGACATGTTCTTACAAAACGCACAGTCCTTTTCCACGTGCGATTTGTGGTTGTGAAGGCAGTAGACGCACCGGGAGTGCTCATCTTCCTTGAAGACATTCTGTAGTCCGCATCCAGGGCAGCTTCTGAACAGCTTGGGTCCTGGAGTCGTGTTTCCCTTGTCCTGGGCCATGACCACGCGGCGTAGGCCTCAAAGGTCTTCCGGAATCCTCCGAGAAGTGAAAACTCGACGAAAATTCGCCCTTGAGGGGTGTAGAAAATTCCGAAACGGGTCCCCGTTGATCGGAAGTAAACTCTTTGCAAAATCGCAAAATGCAGTAAAAGCTCGAGAGCTATAGCACGAGGACTCTTGAACGTGCGGTAAAAATCTGAAGATGGCTGCCAGAGGAGGGGCTTAGGTAGAGGGCAGTCATTGGTTGGGGGCAGTATGACCCAGAGACCAGTGATTGGTTACTAGTAGAAAGACAGTTCAGAAACGAAACTGGAAACTGATTTTTTCTTTACCGAGGATTCCCAGCCTGACGACCGGGAATATTCATGAGCATGTGAATCCATGCCAGACCCCATGCTGGGGAAATCCGGCAAACATTGAAAGTAAATGTGAATGTGAAGTTGGACAGAGTGAACCCGGAAGAGTGATGCTGACTAAGAGGGGACAAAGTCTAAAGTCCCAAAAACAGTGCTTTGACAAACGTGAACCTGGTAGAGAGATGTCCACTATGAACTGTTAGAAAAGACATTAAGATTTGGGAACCAAGAGAAAGCCATAGTGAACCCGGTGGAGGGAGGCTGAAAGCAAAGAGGGGTCTGCGCCCGGAAGAGCGGGACCCAGGGGTGAAGCCATCACCCGAAAAATAAGCCATAGTGAACCCAGTGGAGGGAGACGGAAAGCAACGAGGGGTCTGCGCCCGAAAGAGGGGGACCCAAGGGTGAAGCCATCCCCTGAGGAATACGTAGAACAGAAGTTTGCGTTTGTTGGTCATTTTTGTAAACCTATCAGGCCCTCGGAAACAGGAGACTCAACCACTGAAGGCCTTGATATTGATAGGAACTGTTTTAGGATCCAAGCCCAGAAGAGGGGGTTCCCGGGGTGGAAGTCATCACCCAAGACCCACTGAAAGGGGACTGTATATATGATTTGTGGAAAGCGATTGGTACCTGAAAAGGAACTTTGTGTTTGTTATTTTACTCACCCTAGAAGGCAAGAGACTTTTTGAAGATAAAAGAGACTTGGCCATCGAGGCTCCTGATAAGCTAAAACAGAACTGTCGTCTCATGCTTGGAGAGATCGAGACTGTGCTGTGCTCCAAGACCCCACCTTAACCCGTGCTCAAAACGTGGGCAAGGAAGACCCAGGCTACCATATCCTGACATATTATTTGTGAACACTTCTTTCTTTTTTTGTAAACTATCCCACGCCCTTTTTCGATTAGTTGGAAGGCTTGGCAATAGGTTTCTTAGTATAGGCCCTTTTTCATTTGACACAATGCCACTAGGACTGCCTTATTTTCGTTTGATGGTCGACGCTTGCTCCTATCTTAGATTTAGGTTTAGATTAGGCGTTTTTCCAACCTGCATACAGTTTAATAATCACCCTTGAACTGTGATCACTTGTGTCTGTCTTTACTGTTGCCACCAGGAGTTCCTTACACCGCCCTCCCCCTTTTTCTATCTGCCCCCTCATCCACAGAACTTCCTGACAAGAGTTCATATCTGCCAACTAGATATATGCCACCAAACGTAGTGCTATGGGTCTATAGGAGGTACAATTAGTGGGGTCTTTCCTGGGCTTCAGGATTAGCGTAATCATGGCTTCACCATAGAAGGAGGGAGGGAGCCTTGCTGGAAAGCTCTTGCCAGACTTTCAACAAGTGCATGGACACGTTAGGACTAAATTCGTTAAAAAAATACAGCCGTTAAACCATCCGACACCAGGACTTTTGAGGTGGGTAGCGCTGCAATGGCATTCATTATATCCTTTTCCGTGATTGGGGAATTTAAGAGTATAGGGTGCTCTGATTTAACTTGCGCATTGGCATATCGCATAGGTTTGCTTTGAGTTCCATAGGGAATTGTGTATGCTTCCTAGCATACAGTGTCTTGCTAGAAGTATGAAACATATACACTATCACTCAGTTCTGACATAAGTGTCCCTTCATCGTTCAATATGGTCGCTATGTTGGTAGGCCCCCATTCAGAATGCAAAACAAAAGGGGTGATGGCTGGAAGGTTTAGAATTAATCTTAACTACTGGTATTGCTCTAGGCAACCCTCCAGGCCATTGTTGTTTGCCTGCCAAGCCATTACAAAAGGGGAAAGACCATATGCAAATCAGGCTTGGTCCTACCCCAAAGGGGCAGTCTAGCCTGAACTAATAGGTCACATCCCTTCTGCACGAGACCACAAGCATCCACAAACATGTTTTGGTCTTGTTAGGCCTCATCAGTGAGGAGTAGCTTGGGTCTCTCGGCCGAGCAGTCACGGGACCCATGTCTGGGCATACCCGTCCCACTCGGGGCGACTACAGCAAAACAAAAGAGGTGATGGCTCTTTCAGAACACAACAGTAAGGCTAGTAAGCGGCAGGTCTTCCGTCCTCTCCATATTTCGGGTCTGTGTCTGGGCAGAAACTAATTTCACCTCCTGATCTGCCAGTGAGCGGAATTGGTCCAGTTGAACTTTTATGGATGGAAGCAGGATTTTATTGCTGGACCTGATCCATTTAAATCTCAAGTTGTCTGATCTCTACCTCGAGTTCCGTCAAACTCCTCCTTATGCCTTATGGACTCCATTCTCTATTCCTATGCAGCATGAAGATAAACCTTGACTGTGTCCCAGATAGTAAATATTCAGGGGGACCAAGCCGATATTAGTTTAAAAAAAGGTGTTAATGACCACGTTGATGTCACTTTTAAATGCTACATCCGACAGTGCATGCAATTTAAAATGCCAGAGACGTTGCTCAATCGCATTCTCCTCAAGAAGAAATGCCCACAATAAGCGGGGGTGTTCTGATAGAGTCCTGAGGAGCAGAATGCACTCTCAAGACCTATGTAACAGTCCCGTCCCGATTAAGATACATTCAATCCGTGACTCCATTTCATGGACTGAAGAGTAATATGAATATTCCCTATCACTTGGATGGATTGTCCTCCACAGGTCTAAAAGCTCAAAATCATACATGCCCTTGTGAATTTCCTGTGCAGAGAATGAAAGAGCTCTAGCAACTCTGCTGGATCTACCTAGGGAGGTGCTTAAAATAGTGTTGAAATCTACAGCCTTTATAAACTGGGTATGAAGATGATTAGCACATTTACTGCTGTTTTTGCTGCCTATGCTCACGTGAGGTGGAGGAGGATGAGCATTTAACCCTAACACAAGTGCGGAGCGTGGCGCGGAGGTGAAGTCAAGTCAAGGCACAAGTGATTATTGGTGGGGGACTGGCAGCCTTTCCAGTCTGTTTTTGCAGCCTATGCTCATGTGAGGTGGAGGAGGAGGAGCATTTAACCCTAACACGAGTGCGGAGTGCTGCACAGAGGTGAAGTGGAGGCACAAGTGGTTATTGGTGGTTCGTGGTGGAGCGGCATGGAAGGGGTTAGTCCAGTCACTAAGGTCTGCAAGTAAGTCATTGGCCGACCTCCGTTGGTAACCCAGGTTTCCTCACCCCTCTGCACTTTGGTACTTCCGCATGATAGTGGAGTGCGGAAAACCTGTAACCCGAAAGTGGGAAAGTGAAAGATAGACTGTTGAAAAACTGTACGTGAATATATTTGTACTGCCCTCCACTTTTGCCTGCTACTCTACGTCCAGACAACTGAGTGGCTATTTACTTATTCCGGCAATTGGATAAGGAGGAGTGTGCCAAGCTAGAATCCCTCCCGTGCTACTGGTTGACTATTGATTTGCCGCTGAAATCTATCGCTCTCCAATGCCTCTGACTGTTTCAAGTTTTGTGTTTATGGGAGTGGGGTTAGGGGGAGACAGACAGACTAAGGCTGCTCCTTGAGCCATCGGGCGTTCCCTGTCCCCCCTCTCTGGGTCTCTGGAGGTTTTTCCTGAGGACTGGATGCCGGTGGCCATCTGTGACGGTGGGTGTTGTGGCTGCCTTTGGAGCCGAACAGTCCTTACTAAGCTATCAATCCAGGGTTGCGGGTGGCTGTATTTGTCCCGCAGATGGTTGTGGTCCTCTGTGGCCAACAACCCATTACCATTTGTTTCTTATGCTCTGGCACATGCCAGAAGGTCCCACTGCATAGTCACCATTTAGACATTGACGTTTTAGTGGTCTGTTTACTCTTTTTAACCAATTTTATAATGGCTCAATTTTACTGTTCTTAGGTGCATTTCCACCATAAGCAAGGGATGATCAGAGACCGGGGGCGCTGACAGAAAGGGCAAAAAAACGAAACAAATTAAAACGGCCCAGGAGCTTGCCAAGGTTAAGCCCCATCTTTTGCAACACTCCCTTGATTCGTATTTGGAAGACATGGCCAGCAAAATAGTGAATCGCGTTACTGTTACTGGAAAAGCAACATGGGATGCCATTTCAGGTTCAGGAGGGAATCCCAAAGGTTGCACCACTGAAAAAAATAGTTGTATTGAGGGGATGGGGGCCTTTGGGGGCACAGTGGTTAAGGCAATGGCTCTACAGGAGCAGTTGCTTGGGGTGTGTATGCCTCAGGATCCTCTACACCCTGGTATGGAGGCAGATAAGAAAGTAGAAGTGGAAGGGGAGGGGGTGAGACTAGGGATGGGGCACCGGATGGTGAGTGTTAGAGGTTACAGTTTGTCATATTAGAAGTTATTATATTTAAATGTCTATGTATTGATGGGCTTGTGTGTGCAATACATCTCATCCATAACTTGGTTACTGTTGTCATAATATGTTTACTGACATCACCTCCTGGAATGTGGAGTCTCAGTATCTGGGGGACTCCACATTCCACTAGGTCAGTTGCGAAGATTTCCCCTGGCTGGGGGTCGTTGCTGTTACTAACTCAATAAAGAGTTAATTTTAACTTTTGCACAGTGTGGACCCATCATTACGTGTCTTAACAGTGAGGGTGTGTAGTAATGGATCAATTGGTGAATAGCCTTATGGGTGGGAGCCCGGAGAGGGAACTGAGACAGGATCTAAATTCCTCCTACAGGGGGGAGGAGGATAAGCTTTGGCTGGAATCACTTCTAGATGTAAAGCTCAAGCCCCTTTAGACCATCCTAGAGACATTGCAGATGTTTAAGTCTGGGGTAATGAACACACTGGCTATCCTGGATGACTCAGAGTTCTAACAAAAAGAGTGGCAGAAATAAGTACGGTTGGGGTTGGGGCAAAGCCGGTAAGATACTATCGGGGGTGGGAGGGTTGAGGGGTGACCGTCCTGGCCCGGTCACTGAGGTTGGCGGGCTGGTGATGCCGGCAAAGGATAAGGCAGTAACCACACAGTTAAGCTCAGTAACTGTTCATTCAAATTTTACGGGTACTGGGAGGTCCGACTTAAGCTTTAGGACTTTCATAGGGGACACTGGGGCTAACATGCATATAGAAGGGCTGTAGAAGAGCATTTTGAATTTACTGCCTGCAGCAGCCCCTCTTATGGGGATTATCATGGGTGTACCGGGGCTCCCTAAGTGTGGATTTGAATTAACTATTTCCCTAATGAATAAAACGACCTATTGGATCAACACCAACCTGAATGGACCGAGCATTGACCCAAGCCTTATATTAATGGCAAGAAGGGTAGGAAGGGTAGGCCAAAAACCCAAATGTATGAAGGGGCACTGCATAGTGGTTTCCTTCTCGGATGCAACAATGGTTTGTTATTTGGTCAACTCTAATTTATCCAGAGGCTTAAAACCAAACAGCTACAGTCTCCATAGTAGGCCTGTCTCTCAGGATTTGTTTTACGGTTGTACAGGGAGGATGGCTGATTCAGGGAACCGCTTGAGCAAATTTGTTAGGAGGAGGGAAGCACAGAGTTACCCCACGCACAGGGGCCTTTGTATCCACCTCTTGGCCACAGATTACCCTTGGGTTGGAGGTCCAACCCTAATTTAGAAAGATTGACCCCACAGAAGGGAGAGGCGCATACAATTGAGGTTGAGCTAGCTAATCGGTATGAGGCCCTAACCTCCTGCGAAGATCTGGACTGACGTACGGCTGACCGGCCCAGCCCAGTCGACTGGGAGCTTTGTGAGGGGGGTGGGTCCTGAGATTGGGGGGTACACATGTTATCTAAAGCAGCCCCTTTGGTAGCTAGCTTGTTATCCTGGAATATAGCCAGGCCAGGGGAAAATTCAAAGGGGAAGTCACTGTGGAGATTTTAAAAACCCACAACTAGAAGACCCAAGAGTGGAACAGGGTACCCCGCGGGCTCCATTGTGGCCCAGAGGCCTTCCGCTGACCCTCGGAGGCGCACGTAGCCAGGTGCCCGGAGGAGAAGTAAACCACGAGAGCGAGACCCGACTACAGGAGAAAGTGAGTTCTCCCTGAACAGAGGCAAAGGTGCCCCCCATGCTTCGTTGGTGAGAGAGGCCTTCCCGGGGGACCCCTCGGTGGCGTGGGGTAGAGAGAGGGCTTGAAACCATCTTGTTGCGGAGTGGGGAGGCAGACAACAGGCGGTGGCTGGGGGGCCTCAAAGCACACGGGGGCCTCACAGCACACGGCCCAATGCCACCTCGCCTCGGAAGGATCCAGAAGAAGAGGTGAGGGGGTTGTGGGGGAATGAGGAGGCCCAGAGGAAGCCAAATCACGAGCCAGGCTCCCCCCCCACACCTGGCATATATAAATGCTCCGAGACACGCTGGAGGGAACGGGGGCCCGAGAACTCTCCCAGACCCTCTTTTTCGGTGTGCATGGGCCCCAACGTTGGAGGGGAGGGTAGCTCGTGGACTCCGGGGGCATGGAGGGGGATAACATAGCGGCCCTCTGAAGCTTCCACATCAAACCCCGGGGTGCCAATAAACGGGACCCCGACCCGTTCCAGCGCAGAGCCCGGGAACCCCTCTGGAGACTGAAGCAGGCGCAGAAAATAAGCAGGCAGCAGGTGCCCCGCCATCCCAGTCCTCGGTGGAGCTCCGAGCCACGCAATCCAGCCCACCCACGCCAGGGAGAGACAGAGAACACGGAGGGAGCCTAAGGCCAGAAGCAGAAGGCTCAACACGGGAGGCCCCACCAGAAAACTGGGCCCCAGACCTCATCTGAGGAATCTCTAAAGAGCTCTGCGCTTGCAGTGTGGCCCCTCCAGGGCAAAACCATATCTGGCTCAAGACATACAAAATAAGAGAGTCTGGAACGAGGTCCCAGGGGTACAGACAGGGAAGCCTGGAAGTCTGCACCAAACTATTGGAACCCAGGGGACCGGAAACCTGGAGCAACCATTGATAGGCACCCCTGAGCAACAAGCACTTACCCACGCAATCCTATCCCTCCAGCGTTTCTGTAGGCCTCAACCAACACTAGGAGTGACACGCACTACAATATGGCCACAGGAAGTGCCCCCCCCTCCGCACCACTTACCAGGGATGATCTTAAAGACATTCTGCAGGAAATCAAGGCCATAAGGACAGATACACAGGCCTCGATAGTGGCTCTTAAAGGGAGAGTTGACACTCTTGAAGAGAAAATGGAAGGTATGGAGAATAACCACCTCCAAACTGATCTGCTGGACATGAAATATGAAGCGAGGCTGACAAACCTGGAAATGAGAGAAGAGGACATGCTTTTGAAGATGGACGACCTTGAAAACAGGTAACTCCGATATAACCTGCGTATGCTAGGGGTGACCGTTGGGAGGATAGTCCTAGGCTTAATAAAGCAACTCTGCACCCTGGAGTTGGGCAAGGAAGTCCAGCTGGAAAGAGCTCATAGGGGTGGTGGAGGCAGAGGGAAAGGCCCAAGATCCATCGTGGTGCGTTTCCTCCGCTACAGAGAAAGGTTGGAGGTCCTAGAAAAGGCGAAGAGACTGGGGTGCTTCTCCTTTGAGGGGGACACAATCAGGATTTATCAAGATCTCTCCGCCCTCACACTTACCTGCAGAAGGGAATGCCGTCCCCTCACACAATGGCTCACTAACAGGATATACGATATAGATGGTCCTACCCATTTGCCCTCGAATTTGAATGGGATGGAGTGGATTATCAAGTCACGGGGGAAGGAGGCTTTACGAAGGGAACCTGACGCCCCAGGAGCATAGACGAGAACTACAGGGCCCCTGGGTCAAAAAGAAGAAGATGAAGGGAAAGAGAAAATATTTAAAAAAACAACACCCCGACGCATGATCTAGAGGAGGATTAAAAGATTGGGGCTGCATCAGAGGTGCAGGAGTTGGGAAAAGTTAAAGGACCCCAGCCGGGGGTGGCGAGCAGATAAGGACAGCGAGGGACGGACGGACCTCTTCCCCGAGTGGCTTGCCAACTGGCAAGCGTCGCAGACAAGGATGGGAGGGGGGTCAAGGGGAGGGAAAGGGTTGGGAATGTATGGGGTCAGGCACAACATAGATCGGACTCAAGAAGTGAGCTGAGCGGCTTCCATATGGCCAGGAGAGGTGTGAATCCAAAAATGTCATTCGATTACAGACAATGAGAAAAGGGGCCGGGTCGAAACTTTAAGGCTAGGATCTCTTAATGTAAAGGGCCTTAACTCACCAACAAAGCGCTCACTCCTGGGGAGGGAAACGAAGAATGCAGGGCTGGGTGTACTCCTAGTACAAGAAACTAGAACAGAGAAAGGGGAAGAAAGGTGCATTCCAGGTTCACATGTGGGCCAGATATTCTGGGCATCAGGCCCCACCAAAAAGGGAGGTGTTGGGATCCTACTCCGCAGAAACCTTAGGCTAGAGTCATCAGTTTGGGGCAGAGCAGATGGAAGAGCGGTGGTGGTCTCGGGAAACCTGGAAAACTCCAGAATTACCATAGCAGCCATTTATGGCCCAAATATGGGTCAGATGCAATTCATCAAGGAGGTACTGAGGGAGGTATTGGATAGGGCTGAGGGGCTCATCCTCTTGGGAGGCGATTTTAACATGTGGGTGGACCGGGGATTGGATCATAGTGGGAAGCCGATCCCCACAGGTAGTAGGGGGGGGCAGCCATACAGAGGGTTCTTGGACTTAATGGGAACCACAGGTTGGTAGATCTTTGGAGGGAGACTCACCCAATTATGAAAGGCTATACATTTTACTCCGCAGTCCATAGCTCCAGAACCAGGATTGATTATATATTTCTGGAACACCAGCATATGAGCAGAACTGATGCTTGTAACCATCACCGGGTTAGCTGGTCAGATCATGACCTGGTTTGGGGAGACATTATTATATCTGGTTTAAAACCGAGGGAATCATTGTGGAGGTGCAACAACCTCCTATTGAGGGATGCGGTTTTTAGAGAGCAGATGATGTTTTCAGCCATTAGAGAGTACTTTGAGTTAAACAACACTGGTGAGGTTCACTTGGAGACGGTGTGGGAGGTGGCTAAAGCTACATGGCGGGGTAGATTGATTAGTGAAGGGGTGGCCAAGAAGAGAACTAGAACGCTCTTGGCCCACAAACTACGATCTGAGATACGCCTATTGGAGAGAGTCGAGGGGAAGGAAGAGGAAGAGAAGGAGAGAGACCTGGGGATCACCAAAACCAAGAGACAGGAACTTAGAGAAATGGAGATGGGTAAAATTGTAGCAGGCCTCCAACACCTGAAACAGAAATATTACAAAAAAGGGGATAAGGCGGGTACCAGGCTGGTGGCGAAGCTCCGTGCCCAGCGGCCAGATATATAGGTGGCAAAGATCAAGAATGGGAAAGAGGGGGAAAGATTGGACCCAGAGGCGATAGCGGGAGAATTTGCCAGTTTCTATGAGATATTGTACGAGAAGGAAGGAGTTATAGATGGGGAAACATTAGAATCCTATTTGCAGGGAGTGACCCTCCCGACCTTTAGACCTGGAGAAGTCTTCAGCCTATTGGCCCCAATAAAAGATGAGGAATTCCTCCGGGCAATATCAGGTTTGAAGCTGGGGAAGGCCCCGGGAGAGGATGGGTTCACGGCAGGCTTCTATAAGGCATTTGCAGGCCAACTGGCGGATTCCTGGCGGATCTGTTCACGAATATTATGTCCACAGGGAGGGCCCCTCCGTCGTTTGGGAAAGCATTAATCACGGTCATCCCCAAAGAAGGAAAAGACCCTGCAGACTGCCAATCTTATAGACCAATCTCCCTCCTGAACGTGGATGCAAAGTTGTTCACCAGAATAATTGCAACAAGACTCCTTCCGGGGCTCATCCATTCTGATAAGGTGGGCTTCATACAGGGGAGGCAGGAAGCAGACACCCTCAAGAAGACTCTCCATTTTATGAGGGAGGCAGCACCCAGGGGGGCAACCCAGTCTTGGTGGCCATAGATGCCGAAAAGGCCTTTGACTGAGTCAACTGGGAGTTTCTACATGAGGTACTAGAGAAATTTGATTTCGGTGAAGGTGCCCGACGAGCGATCAAGGCTCTGTACGCAGAACCGTTGGCCAGAGTTACGGTAAATGGGTGGCTATCATGTAGATTTAATCTTCAGCGAGGGACCCGACAGGGCTGCCCCCTCTCGCCCCTATTTTTTGCAATGACCATGGGGATTTTGGTGGAATATCTGAGGAGGTCCCCTGATGAGATGGGTATAGATGTGGGAGACAGAACCTTTAAACTCGGTTTCTATGCAGATGATATAATGCTCCACGTTAGGCAGCCAGCCCAATCTGTCCCAGCCGCCTTGCGGGTGATAGAGGAGTTTGGGCATTTTTCAGGATTGAAGGTGAATGTGGGCACATTTGGTCCCCACCAGTGAGGGACGCGATCCCTGGCCACAAACATTATCAGTCCGGGTTTGAAGCGGGGCTTTGCAGGGTGGGTCAGTTGGTGGAAGAAAATACATTCATAAGCATCCAGGAACAGGAGGAAGCATTGGGCATTGTCAGGCTGTCCCCACTCCTCTATCTAAGATTGAAGGGGGTATTCATGGCAGGGAAATGGAAGCAGCATTTACAGAGGCCACTCACCCCAGTAGAGAAGGTCTTGCACACGCATGTAGATATAAAAGGTCTCATCTCCCTCCTGTATACAGCGCTTTTGTCCCGCCGTGAAGGAGCAATCAGGGGTCTAAGAACGAGATGGGAGAGGGACTTGGGCTGTGAAAATGGGGACGGTTTATGGGTGCGACTCTGTAGTAGGTCATTTAAGACCTCAATTTCGTGTCAATATAAGATGCACACCATAAAACTGCTTCACAGGTGGAAATATGACCGGGTAGTACTCTCCAAGATGTTTCCAGCGGTGATTCCCCGTTGCTGGCATGGATGCAGGGAAAAAGCCAATTATTGGCATATGTGGTGGACATGTCACAAAGTGCGCACATATTGGACACAAGTGTTGAGCTGGATCAAAGAGGCGGACGGAGGATCCCACCCACTAGACCCAATCTTAGTATTATTTTGACTTGAAAGAAGGGATGAGCGGTTGTACAATCTTCCACACCTGTCACATTGTTTACTTTTAGCGGCCAGAGCCTGTCGAGCTAGAACTTGGAAAAGGACCTGCCTCCCCATGAAGAAAGAATGGGTGGCAGTGGCCAGGGATATTTATTTTATGGAAAAGATCACAAAAGCTATACAGGGATCCAGCGTTCTGATAGAGACTGAATGGCTCGGGTTCTTTAGTGCTTTTAGTAACATGGAAAGTACTGGTTGAAATTCCCAGAGAACCGTGACTCGGCCCCACCAAATAGTTAACTTGGAAAACACAGACTTTAATTCAGAGGAATCGGCCCATTTCCGACTATCTAGTGCTCGGTCGGGACTGCCGACAATGGATTGAACAGTATAAGTGAAAGCAGCGATCAGAGACTGTGCCTTGAAAGGGGGTTGGGGGAAGGAGGGAGAGGAGGGTGTATACACCAGGGAATTATCTAATTTCTTTTTGTATAAGGTTTATAGGGACACAAGTCCCTTTCATGTTTCCTCCGAAGGTTCTCTGTTGTTTCATAAAACCAATAAAAATAAATAAAATTTAAAAAAAACACAATGTCATTCTCCTGCAAGAGACCTGAGCCTTGGAGACCACACTGTTAGTTGGCTACACATCGTAGGGGATCTCAGCAAAAGAAATGCTAGAGTAAGATGTTATGGGGGTCTGGCGATTTTGATTGAAGCCTCCCTAACCTGTAGGTTTAGGGTAGTGGAGACTAACATGGACTACCTACAGGTGCTCCGTATTTTACCCTCTCGAGGGGACACGTTAATCATTTTGAACCTCTATAACAACCCCCATAAGGCTGAGGCAGACAGGTTAGCCAAAGTCAAGGCGTTTATTGATGAGTTATTTCTAAACAGGAGGAATCGTAATGAGCAATGCATATGGGGAGGAGATTTTAACCTCAAAATGGGTGTAGATCTACCAAAGGATTTGTCAGATCCGCTGGAGCACTGGTCACTGAACATCCCCTTGTCCACAATGAAATATGGACGAGTGTGTGCAAAGGGTCTCCAAATGTGTTTATGGCTCATCGAATAGGGGCTGCGCATGGTAAACGGATGCAAAGCACCCGATATACCGGGTAACCTTACCTTCAATAATCACCAAGGTTGGAGGGGGGTGTGGCCAGCAAGCGGGCAATGAGGACGTGATTCCTCACTGCTCCCAGTCCGCCAGCTAGTTCCTGCCTTTATCCTGACAGTTCATGTTGTTAAACTCACAAAAATAGCTTCCAAAAGCGGAACCCTTCTGCAACGGGTCGCTGCACTATGGACCTGGAACGACGTGTGGTTCCAGAGATACGCGCTGGGGAATCCAGAAGCGGCTGACTGCGTATGCCAGACAAGATGGCCGCCGGGACTGCGAGCTAAGAGGAAGGTGCGCATTACGTTAAAGGCTCCACTGAACCAAGCGCCCCGCTACAGCAACTACCATCACATCGCTGAGGCCGAAATCAGGAAGACTAAACAGTGATACCGACGCCAAACAACACTGCGAGTAGGCGGCGAGCGCGCCCATGAAAGCAGACGGGCACTAGCATCCCCTGCTCCGATACGAGGTGGAGCAACCCTGCTTGAGGACGACAGAGAGGACCAGCCGACGTTACGATCCTGATCACTGCAGCAACAAGGTGAGCCGCGCTATGGGTCCTCCCCCTGATGGGATCTCCAAGTGCCAGCGAGGCTCGGCTCCTACCTGCTGCCCAGGCGATCGATGGGGTGGTCCCATCTGAGGCTGCGAGAAGCTGCTGTGGGCCCTTGGGAACGACGCAACCCGAGCTAGCAGGCAAACCGAGGAAGGCTGCCTGAAGGCGCTCCGGTTGCAGGAGAGCCAGGCCGACTGCAAAGCGAGCAGCTCCTGCGACAAGGAGGGAGCGGGGCAACCAAATCAAACACGTCTCCTACCCAGAGACGGTGCGAAAAAGCTAAACTGCCTACCAAAAACGATACGCAGCAGAATTATCCCTGGACCCCAACCGCTCACAGTGGGACCCTGAAAGTGGAACGCGACTCGTGGATTCCAACACACGTTCCACAAAGCAACCGAGAATGGAAGGTAAGCTGCCTACGCTGAGGGCATGGCTGTTATAAGGTGAATGAGAACTGCGCACTGAATCTACAACGCTCCGAGCTCCCAATAAAGTAGTGATGTGGCTGAGCGCTGAGTGTCCAAGGTGAACCCAATAAGACTAATATCCTGTGAATACATCACCTAGCCGCCATAACACGCAGCAATAAACGTGGTTTACGCACTTAAAATCGCTTGTGAGCCCAGACCGTTACCAAAAGCGACCACCTGCTGGGAGGCGAGCTTGTACACAACCGGTGCGCCGACCTGAGTGACAGCACGCACTTCAGAAGCTGAAGGGATTTGAGAGAGCAAAACAACATTCTGATATCACGGGCCCCGATGAAAGACTACTACTGGGGACAACTGAAACAAGCACGTCTCCCAGGAAAGGAGGCAACTGGAGTACTGGCCTGCTTGTCCGTGGCGTGAAGCGGCAACAGGGCCCCTAATCCTGCACTGTACGAGTCTAAGACACACGTTTGAACTGAGACTAATAGAAACACCTCCTTCCCGAAAGATAGGGTGCCGACCAAGCCAATCCTCAGGCCAACAAAACAAAGGAGGGAGAGGCTATAGGTGATTACGCAGCGGACTTCGGGGAAGAAAACCACGAAGTGGACAGTGCATATAAACCGTAAGAGAAACCAAAAGGAGGGAAGAGGTGTTAGAGATTACAACGGCACCTCCCTAGCGAGATAGAAGCCAAGGCTTGTGGCTCTGCCGTCTTTGGAGTACGGCAGCCGAGTGTTCACTGACAGCACCAATTGGTAATAAACGCTGGACAGTGCACCTGCAAAGGCGGAACAAGTGTCTCTGGTGAACCACTTGACCAGTATCCACAAGATCCTGAACCAACAGCAACAACTGGATGGTGCCTTGCCGAATCGTTGCGCCCGAAGTGAGCACCCCACTGACCTAAACAGCTGCACAAACATCGGCTGAGAGGGAAGGGAGCAACTGCAAATCAACACTGGCTTGACCATAATGGGGAAAGACAGGGCAAAAATGCGACAACGCAGAGCAAAATGGAGCAGTACACAATCACTACCCAAGTGCCCCTGCAGGAGCAGGGCACCATGGCGATGCATTGGGACCGAAGGATGACAATATATCCCTTAAAAACATCATGAATGCTATCACCAACTCAAGGACCTCCATGGAAAAAAAGATGGATGGCATAAGTACTGAGGTGTCGCTATTGCGCCATGAGCTGCAAAAATTCACGGCTCGTACCGGGGAAGCAGAGGGCCGCATGTCGGAAACAGAGGACAGCCTGAGGACTGTAAATCACCAAATGACTGGAGCATTGGCACGCCTCAAGGCACTGGAAGAATGAGTGGAAGAGAGTGAGGGCAGAGCAAGACGGAAGAACATCTGGATCCTTGGATTGCCTGAAAACTCTGAAGGCCCGAGCATGGAGCTATTCCTAGAGCAATGGCTTGCGGATCTATTCACTCCCAAGACCCTATCAAAATTCTTCTCAGTTGAACGTGCTCACCAACGGACAGACAAATACCCAGAGCTCCCCCGCGTACGGTAATAGCAAATCTCCTGAACTGTAGGGATCGGGACGCCATACTGCAGATGGCCAGAACTAAGGGCTCCATAACATTTAATGGCTCCAGAATCGCCTTTTTCCCAGACTTCACCAGGGAGGTTCAGAAAGCGAGGCAGTCCTTCGACTCACTCAAGAAACGCCTTCAAACTCTTCACATAAAATACAGACTTCTGTTCCCAGCACAACTGAAAATGTACCACAACCGTACGACATTGCATTTCACGGGTCCCAGAGAAGCGTGGAGCTGGGTGGAAAGAAACCTAGAGGGTGACTGGAGGCCGAATCGGAGGCAAGACATCGACAGGAGTCGCCCACAACCAGAGAGAGCACCACCTGAGCTCCCACAACAGGAGATGGAAGCACTGCCAAATGAAGGCAATGACTTCTGGAAGCAATCTCATCCTTTTCTTGAAGGGGATACCAAATATTACAGCTAATATAGTGTTGTAATATTTGGTATCCCCTTGATTTTGAGGGGTAACATTTAACAAAGCACTGCTTGAACTATCCCTTGCATTGGGGAGGGGAGTACATCATACATAAGCCTACACTGTGACAGCTTCTGGAAGCCATCTCATCCTTTTTATGAAGGGGATACCAAATATTACAGCTAATATAGTGTTGTAATATTTGGTATCCCCTTGATTTTGAGGGGTAACATTTAACAACGCGCTGTTTGAACTATCCCCTGCATTGGGGGAGGGGAGCACATCATAAGCCTTCACTGTGACAGCTTCTGGAAGCCATCTCATCCTTTTTATGAAGGGGATACCAAATATAATGGCTAATATAGGGTTGTAATATTTGGTATCCCCTTGATGTTGAGGGGCAACATATAACAAAGCACTGCTTGAACTATACCTTGCATTTGGGAGGGGAGTACATCATAAGCCTACACTTTGACAGCTTCTGGAAGCCATCCCATCCTTTTTTTGAAGGGGATACCGAATATAATGGCTAATTTAGGGTTGTAATATTTGGTATCCCCTTGATTTTGAGGGGTAACATTTAACAAAGCACTGCTTGAACTATCCCTTGCATTGGGGAGGGGAGTACATCATAAGCCTACACTGTGACAGCTTCTGGAAGCCATCTCATCCTTTTTTTGAAGGGGATACCAAATATTACAGCTAATATAGTGTTGTAATATTTGGTATCCCCTTGATTTTGAGAGGTAACATTTAACAAAGCACTGCTTGAACTATCCTCTGAATTGGGGAGGGGAGTACATCATAAGCCTACAATGTGACAGCTTCTGGAAGCCATCTCATCCTTTTTATGAAGGGGATACCAAATATTACAGCTAATATAGTGTTGTAATATTTGGTATCCCCTTGATTTTGAGGGGTAACATTTAACAACACACTGTTTGAACTATCCCTTGCATTGGGGAGGGGAGCACATCATAAGCCTTCAATGTGACAGCTTCTGGAAGCCATCCCATCCTTTTTTTGAAGGGGATACCAAATATAATGGCTAATATAGGGTTGTAATATTTGGTATCCCCTTGATGTTGAGGGGTAACATTTAACAACGCACTGCTTGAACTATCCCTTGCATTGGGAAGGGGAGTGCACCATAAGCCTACACTATGACAGCTTCTGGAAGCTATCCCATCCTTTTTCTGAAGGGGATACCAAATATTACAGCTAATATAGGGTTGTAATATTTGGTATCCCCTTGATTTTGAGGGGTAACATTTAACAACGCACTGCTTGAACTATACCTTGCATTGGGGAGGGGAGTACATCATAACCCTTCACATTGTCAGCTTCTGGAAGCCATCCCATCCTTTTTTTGAAGGGGATACCAAATATTACAGCTAATATAGGGTTGTAATATTTGGTATCCCCTTGATGTTGAGGGGTGACATTTAACAACGCACTGCTTGAACTATCCCTTGCATTGGGGAGGGGAGTACATCATAAGTCTTCAATGTGACAGCTTCTGGAAGCCATTTCATCCTTTTTTTTAAGGGGATACCAAATATAATGGCTAATATAGGGTTGTAATATTTGGTATCCCCTTGATGTTGAGGAGTAACAAGTAACAACGCACTGCTTGAACTATCCCTTGCATTGGGGAGGGGAGTACATCATAAGCCTACACTGTGACAGCTTCTGGAAGCCATCTCATCCTTTTTTTGAAGGGGATACCAAATATTACAGCTAATATAGGGTTGTAATATTTGGTATCCCCTTGATTTTGAGAGGTAACATTTAACAAAATACTGATTGAACTATCCCTTGAATTGGGTAGTGGAGTACACAAATTCTTTCTGTGCACTGTGACTCTGGGCCAGCCCAAGGGGTGCCCGGGGCACCGACACACAATTAATGTGGCAGGGATTACCCTGATCGCCGTGGTCACACGACAAGACCGTAGCTGCCGTGGGCTCCCGGACAAGCAGCTGCTCTGCGATCACACAGAGGGCCAGTGGCCTGGAGACACCCAGGTTACACATGCTTGTCTGGGGGCACCCAGACTGCACCCAGACTAGCAGGGCCGCAGGCCTGTGATCACACAGGGTAGGCTTGCAGGCCCAACACAATGAGACACAGAGACAGAGTGCCATTACATTTAATCTACCGCCGTGGTATTGCACGTGCGTGCTCAGGCTCCTTCTTTTCCCAGTCACGTATGAGGCTGTCATGACACATCCTTAGAGGGAAAATACATGTTCTTAAAAGGGAAACACCACAAATACTCCCACTACGCTATGAGATGTGTAATATATATATATTGTCAGTCTGGTTTATTGTGTGATTTACCTGCGTTTCATGTCAACCCTGTAAAATGAAATATTATTTATATGTGTTTTACGTGCCTGCCATGATGACTGCACCGCTACGCCACACCCTCTACAGTGAACCCATCTATCGGGTCAATTTCCCTAAGGAGGTAGTATTCCGGAGTATTTTTTCAATTTCCAGCCATAGTTTGTGTAGTCATTTCCATCACTGTTGGCAGCTGTGATTTATTAAGCTACTAATTATATAACCCACTAAGTGTTGGCAGCTATGATTTTTTAAGCTACAAATAACCATATAACCAACTAAGTTTCATTCAACTCAAAGCAGTTCGGCTGACTCATCAAGTAACAGTGGCGTACCGAGCCGCGGGAGTGGGGGGGCCAAGCTGCCACCCCACAGGCTCTTTTTAGAGCCTGACCGGGACTTTCGTCAGTGGGCCACCCGTCCCGTTCGGCACCTCAATGAGGGTACCTAATGAGAAAGGTGTCCCGCTGGCAGGACAATGTATGCTGAGTAATTCCTGCTCAGCACAGTAATTGTCCTGGCAGCAGGACACCTTACCCTTTCCGAAACCTCTGGCAGGACAATGTCCCAAGGAGCTCAGGGCAGCAGCAGAGGGGCTCTCAAGTTGCTCTGTGTCAACAGAGCATTTCAATGTGAGCCATTAGGCACTGATGGGAGGGAGGGGGGACTATTAGCAGGGACTTTTGTCCCTTTAGAAATGTACACGGCAGGAAGTGATCAGGTGTGAGAAGTTTGCATAATGCTGCATGCTTTATGAAATAATGACTGCATAGCTCTCAACTCACACGCTTTTGGCGGGTGTCACCCGCCTTGTAAAGGGCTGACTCACCCGCCAAGCCTCCTGCACGCCCATGCATTCCAATGGGCGTCTCACCCGCCAAAAACAAAATCGGGTGGTTTCACCCGCCTTTGCAACACAAATGGTTGAGAGCTATGTGACTGTAAAGATGTGCTCAGTTGCTTAAATTGTCCACATCCCGGTTTCACTATTTTAACCAGTGTGTGATCCTGGTCAGATCATTTAATTAACTGTCTTATCTGCAGCTCTGTAAGTGATTCACTTCAAAGCTTACGTGTTAATATATGATGCTATTTTTTTTAAAAAAACAGCCTTACTTGCTCCATATATAACAGTGCATTTTAGGTATTTTGCCTCACAAAATTATTTGCCTCTTGGCTTACTTATGACAACTTATTCTAAAGTCACTTCCATGGTGCCTCCAAGTATCAAAGACTGATGATGCTCCTTGCAATGTGCTTTCTGTGAAGTAATTTCTGTTGGTGCAATCCATAAGCAAATCAGGAGATGTGTATGTATTTTGCCCCAGAGCGCCTGGATAGAGCTCTAAAAGATGAGTTCCCTGCATCTGTAATGATTCTGCGTTTTTATTGTGTTAAAATGCGATATGATGAGAAAACCTGGAATTGCATGCACTCCATTTGAGAGGGGAAAGTAGCGAGTTTTGAGAGGGGAAAGTAGCAGGTTTCACCGTGGCTGTATGGAACTCGGGCGTTATGCCGGTGTTATGCAACATTTGGTATCCCATACCGAGGCTCAAAACTTACTGAGGCTCGGAACTCTCCTACTTTGGTCTGTGATCTAGAAGACAGCCGAAGACAGGGGATACCGGATCGGTATGGGATACCAAATATTACAGAACACCCCCAGTGCTGGTGATTCAGCTGACAGAGGGTGCCCCCTCTGCTACAACGGACTGCGTGCCCTCAGTCTATCCAGGTGATCCTGGACCTAGTGTCCCACTCCTGTGCCCCGCGGGACGTAACAAATCACTGTGTTGTGTCTTGCTTAAGCCACTACACATTTGTTTCCCTATAAAGTGTATTGCTCATGTACAGTGTTGATAATTGCACAATATTATTTGTGGGTGAAATTAATCACAACAATGATGTTTGGTAGCATTATTTTTGAGTACCATTATTTTTGAGTTGCTGACTTTTGCTGAAAAGGCAACTTTGCCGAATTTGGGTTTGCTGTATTTGTTCTGCTGATTTTCTTTTTTTTTTTTTTTTTTTACAACAAACAGATTTATGGTAAATTGGGGCAAGGTTTATAATGGGTTGAAGGTTATAAGGGGGATGCAGGGTCAACCCTCCCGCCCCCTGCTGTTTGTGGTAATTAAATGGGAAAATTCAACAGGGAATAAAATCAGCCAAGTTGACATTCGGCAAAAAAAAATGCGGCAACCCTTCATAGAACCTTATTTAATTCTGATATTTCAGGTAAATCTTGCTTTTAGTTCCATTATTTCAGGTAAATCTTGCTGTTAGTTCTAAAGTGATTTCAGAGCATAAGGGAGACCAGCTTTAAATCGTAGAATATATTTTGTTGAAACTTGAAAGTAGCTTTTTCTTACTGGTTTAATTGCTTTTCATTATAGAATTACTAAATATGTCAAATATTCAAAACAGCAGGATACAACTGCAAATGAAGCACTTATTTAATGATATACTGTACTGTTGCTATGTACTTCTATATTGCGTTTTCGCATTGCCACTGAGTTGCATATCTGTCCCTCAGTATGGCTTGCACTTCTTGACATTTTTATTTCTAATCCCTTGCTACTGACGACTTTTAAGGTGCTGTTCCACTTAAGAAAAGAGATTTCAATAATTGTTATCAAATCATTTTAGAAATACAACCAATTATAGAATTACATGTAGAAACTGCTTCCAATACAAACGGCGTTAATACATTGCAGAGAACAATACGATTTTAATGTTCACTCTCCTATCCTTCGAAACCTGCCCTAAATATATATATATATTTTAAACGTAAGGCACTCTTAACAGCACTATCAGCAATGCAGAATAAATACATTTGGCCATTAAAAAAAAAGTTTTGAAAAGAAAGATGCGCCAGCCGGGAATCGAACCCGGGTCGCAAGAATGGGAATCTTGCATGATACCACTACACTACTGGCGCCGATGAAAGTTTCTTCCATTTTGCGCTATTTAGAGGTCGTCAGAGAAATGTCTGCTCTCGCAATATATTTTAGGGCAAAAAAAAAGAGACTGGAGATGGATCATTCAGAAGAATATTAAATAGAGTAAGTATAAGTGTGTGCATGAAGAAAGTTCAAATAAGGACTCGGATCATTTACAAGGTATGTATTTCAATGACAGCTAGCAACCAACGTAAATGTGTGCTTGTAAATGCAGACCTGTTGGGAATGGCAGGCAAGATGTGCTGGGCGATATAACATATCTGAAATAAATAAATAAGCTCCAGCATATTTAATAACTGATGTAGCTGGCTAAAGGCTGTATGTCCAAGCAGCAATATAGCTTGTGCCATTCTGTGGCTTTTACAGCAGATGGTTGATGTACTCGTTTCTGTTCGGTTTATTTTATCTTTTAAGTGAAGGGCAAAATGGAAAGTGGGATAAGAAATTGAGGGGGTGGGTGGCTCATTTAGGGGCGTGGCTTCCACTGTGGGCGTGGCCTAAACGTGCACAAATCATAGCAAGGTGCAAACAAATATATAATTGTATGTGAGTATTTCTATATTTGTATGCGTACTACTATGGTTTGTGTATTTTTAAGCTTTCTTTTATAAACATTGCAACGTTACATTTTTATGTTTATAAAAGGTGGCGTGAAAGTGCACACACAATAGTAAGTTACGCACACTTGGGCTTACCATACTATGGTTTGTGTACTTTTCAAGCTACCTTTTAGAAACATAGACATTTGTAACATATTTCTATGTTTATAAAAGATGGCTTGAAACGTACACAATTCAAGGCATCTTTTATAAAGCGTTGCGGACGGACAAAACCCAAGGTGGCTTTGTCCGTCGACAAAGCTTTATAAAAGATGCATTGAATTGTGTACGTTTCAAGCCGTCTTTTATAAACATAGAAATATTTCTACGTTTATAAAAGATGGCTTGAAACGTACACAATTCAAGGCATCTTTTATGAAGATTTGCCAACGGAGAAAGGAGCCTCGGGCTCAGTGATCTCTGCTCAGAGCAGATAGATCACAGAGACCGAGGCGTCTTTCACCCTCTGCGAACCCGCGGGCTCTGTGATCTAATCTGCATATTAGCTCACGGAGCCAGCGGGTTTGCTGAGGGTCAGTGACCTGGCGAGGGCAAACAAAAGGGACTCTAGCTTCCTCGGATGACCCCTCATGAGGGGTCATCAGGTGAAGTTACAGTGACTGACAGAAGTGCCAGCCAGCCTCAGCTACGCTGTGGCTGGCTGGCACTTATGTCAGCTTGCCTAACGTTAAAATGGTGGGGGCATCTCCTATCGCGGCTGCAGCGGGATAATGCGTCCTGCCATGGCACGGAGGGACCGGAGGGCCCGGCAGGGCCCAGGCTCAGCCCCACTTATTGGAGACTGCCGGGGCCCGGCCCCATCCCAGCCCACTTAAAGCACTGGCCATGGTCCCAACGGTTGTGTAGTGAACCCTCCCGAGTGTGTTGCCCCTTTAAGGGGATGTGTCCCTCCCCAGTTTATTGCCCTTTTAAGATGGGCCATGACTTCATGGCCCAAGCTAATAAAAAGGAGCCCTGCAGGCACGTGAAGGGAGAACGGCTGCAGACTCGTAAGAGGAACTCCTGAATCGGTGTCTCATTAGCATGTAGGCTGCAGGCCTACAAGTGGAGGTACAGGCCTGCAGGCCCTGATGCCATGGGACCCTCGTGCCAGGACGGTGGCAAAGTTTGCATGGTCAGGGGTCTGGCATGCTGTACCCCTAACCCCCCCCATTGGTGCTGATATCCCAAAGCACCATTTATTTACTTAGATTTGTAAAGCGCGCTGCAGCCCACGGGCATAGAGGCGCTAAAATGAGCTTAAGAAGGCTTGATTCTGGGTTACAGGAATGCCGCCCAAGGAGGATTCTTATACATGGTAAGGTTTATACAGACATAAGAGTGACCGCATGGTTCCAAGGCTGCATGCTTACAGACGAACGCTAGACGAAACATATTCAAACAAAGAGCATAGTTTTGATCGCCTTACGGAAGGCTGCATGAGAGTCAATGCCCCTGATGTGTGGCAGTAAGGCGTTCCAGTTGTGCACAGCCTGGGTGGGGAAGCTACTTCCACCGGCACGCGTTTTGGGAGTTTTAGGGATGGTGATCAGGTTTGTGTAGGGTGTTCTAGCTGGCCTGGAGGAGAGGAGTTTGGAGATCCT
Source organism: Ambystoma mexicanum (assembly GCF_040938575.1). Classification (NCBI taxonomy): domain Eukaryota; kingdom Metazoa; phylum Chordata; class Amphibia; order Caudata; family Ambystomatidae; genus Ambystoma; species Ambystoma mexicanum. Next base: position 9,221,764 of record NW_027182322.1, read on the forward strand.
CTGGGCCAAGTAAGGGGGGGCAATCTAATGGAGGCACCTATGGGTAAGCGCTAAGGTCTTGAACAGGATTCTCTGCTTGATTGGAAGCCAGTGGACCTGAGTCCTGAGATGTGATCTCTACATGAGAGAGCGGTAGTGGCCCTAAGGGCATTATTTTGAGCAATCTGTAGTTTAGCTATGTTTTTTCCAGATGTTCCCACATGGGGCCTGCTGGATGTCCAGGGCAGGCCCCTAACTCCTACAGGCACTGGGCCTGTCATGCACTGCTGTGAAGGGCACTCAGGGTGTCTGCCGGATGTCCAGGGCAGGCGACCCCCAACAATGGCAACGAGGACGGCGAGTCCACGTGGCCCCCTGCTGCCAGTGAGTAGTGGGGGGGGGGAGAGGAGCGTCCGACCCCACCGCAGGTCCAGGTTGGCCTGTGCCTCACCGCCGCAGCGTGGGCTATGCAAGCCCAGGCTACCCTGCGGTGAGGCACACATCCCGTGGCGTTCTGCCGCAAAGAGAAGACATGTGCGGCCCCGAAAGGAGAGAAGAAAAGGGGTGCAGCGCGGCTCCACAGCCCACCGGGAAGAGACTGATGGTGAGAGACCTGCGGGTGAGCCCACTGGCCGTGGCCTTCTGGGTGGAGGGTGCTCGTGCAGCCAGGAGGGGGAGACAGCCTGCCCCCAGCGGCATCCGTCATGCCGACAAAGGAGAAGAAGTAACACCTCCCGCCAGGGGTGAGTCATGCTGCGGTCGCCTCCCGACACTCCTGCCGCGGGGAAAGCGATTGTGTGCCCCCTGGGGGAAAAGTAATGGGCGTCATCTGTTGCGAAGGGAGAAGCCGTGCTGACCCCGCCCCCCACCCCCGCAAGGAAGCAAAACGGCTGCTGCCACGACCAAAGCAGGAGTGAAGATGCCCTGAGGCAGCCAAAGACAGAGGGGGCATGGTGTGCCCAGCAGCCAGCTGGCAGTCCCTCCTTGGTCGCGGCTCTCTGTAGAGAGTGTGGTGTCACGTGACCCTGCGTGCGCAGGCACGTGACACGGGGGAAAAAAGGAAAATAAAGGAATCACCGGAAATGACGGCAGTCAGTCCGGGTTTATGCACGAAGGCCGCGAGTCGCGTGTTTTATTGCGTGCAGCTGTTCCCGCGCTACGCCCTGAAACCGCCCGCCCCCGCGCATTGGCAGGGGCGGTAGCAAACCCCCGGGGCCCTGATAACAATCACCACACTGGCGACGAGGGGAGCCACGAACCCGACACGGAGCTGCGCACCGACGCCCACATTAAAAAAAAAAATAACAACCTACAGCCAAGAACAACGCTGTGATCGAGGTGGTTGAAGCCCCACCTTCTGATCTAGACAGGGGCTCCCACACAGCTGCAACGACCCCACCCGACACTCCTGGAGGAGTCCAGCAGCCCTGTCCAGGTACTGCGCAGCAACATACAAGCACCCTAGGCCCACGCTCCAACACTAAGAAGAACGCCCACGGATTAACATGTCGAGCCCAAGCACCAGCCCTGGGAGGGCCGGCACGAGTCCTTCTTCCAGGAGGAGCATCTCCTACGAACACCCCGACCCGGCACAGACATCATTTATGCCGCCATTCGACCCTTTCACCTCTGGCGCCGCCATCAGATGGGAAATCTGGCTCCAACAATTCGAGATGCACCTCGAAGCCAGAGACATCACCGTGCCTAAGAAAATGCGCACTTTCCTCCTACTGAACATTGGAGCTTGCGGCCCTGCGCCTCTTTAATGCAACACCCAACCACGGCAGCGCAGACAATTATGACGCAGCGAGATCTGCACTCACAAATATGTTCAAGCCCGACCTCAACCCGGACTACGAACGCTTCCACTTTTGCATGGCGAGGCAGCGAGAGAAAGAGACGGTTGACAAATTTCACGCCCGCCTTCGTGAAATGGCTGTAGGCTGTGAGTTCCCAGATGAGGAATTCGCCATCCGTCTCCAAATCATTAACGGAATATCCTCTGAGAAACTGAGACGGGCTATACTTTTAGAACGTAACATACGCCTCTCACGGATCCTTGAAATGGCGCGCCTCCGTTAACAAACGGAAGACCAGGTAGCAGTCACGGAGGCAGCAATCCAGAAACTACCACTTGACAGCCCCGGACCTACGGAAGAAGTAGCAGCCATTTCCAGGCGCCAGAACACTCGCACGAGACAAGATTGGAAGCCCCACCCACCACAAGGGCGGGACAAAAGCTGCAAATGGTGCGGAGGCCCATGGCACAAAGGCGAATCCTGCCCCGCATGGGGTTCCACGTGCAGGAAATGCAATCGCCTTAACCATTTTGCCGCGGTCTGTCTGAATCCACCGGACAAAGACTATACCCCGCGCCAGACACAAGAACGCCGGAAAATGTTTGCGCCCAGAGAAACCTCACACCTCCAGACACGAAAAGGAAAAGCCAGAGCCGTCGATGAGTCCCAAAGGTCCCCGGACTTGAGCGACAGCGGCGATAGCGACAGCAGCACATCCCCCGAAAGAGGAGACAAAAGTAGACGGAAAAAGGGAGGCAGACGGATACACCGAATACATCTCATATCGGCAGTTGAACCACATCGGTCACGGCAGAGGAAGAGACCGTCGTGCACCGTCCTCTCCAATGGAGAACCACTGAAGGTGGTCATCGACACCGGCGCAACCGTGAATGTCATGCCGGTGGCTGCATTCAACAAGCTTCACCCAAAGCCCGACCTCCAACAAAAAAGAGTCAGGCTATACGCCTACGGCTGCAAGAAACCCCTCCCCGTGCGAGGGTCATTCAAATCAAACTTTGCCCACGAGAACACCAACTGCCGCGCACGCATATATGTGGTGGACGCCGGCTGCGAGACGCTACTGAGCTGCAGGATAGCAGAGAAGCTGAAACTAATACACTTCGCGTTCAGCCTCCAACAAGACGAACTCAACAGTCTACTAAAACGACACAGTAAACTATTCCAGGGCATCGGGTGCCTCAAGGGGAGAACCATCAAACTCCACATAGACACCACAATTGAACCGAAAGCAGTTCGGCACAGACGGATCCCGTTCCACCTGCGAAGTGCGGTAGAAAAAGAACTGACCAAACTCGTAGAAGAAGGGATCATCGAGAAAACATCTGGACCAACCCCGTGGGTCTCACCCATGGTCGTGGCGCAAAAACCCAAACAGCCGAATGCAGTAAAAATTTGCATCGATATGAGGCTTCCCAACGTCGCGATTGGGAGAGAAAGCCACGTAACCCCCACGATCGACGAACTCATCGTAGACCTCACCGGAGCAACCGTCTTCAGCAAACTCGACCTCAGATCGGGCTATCACCAGCTACGTCTATCGAAAGAATCGAGGTACATCACTACCTTCTCATCTCACCTCGGCCTGATGAGATACAAACGGCTAAACTTTGGAATATCCTCTGCGGCAGAAGTGTTCCAACATGAAATCCGCAAAGTTATCGCAGGTTTAGAAGGGGCCACCAACATCAGCGATGACATCCTCGTTTATGCCCCAAATAAAGAGGAACACCACCAACGCCTAGCGGCAGTCCTGAAAAGGCTCGAAGATGCAGGCCTGACACTCAACGCAGAGAAGTGTGAATTCAACAGGAGTGAGCTGTGCTTCTTTGGCTACATATTCAGCGCGGAAGGAGTATCCACCGACCCGTCAAAAGTGCGAGACATCAAGGACTCCAAAGCACCACAATCAGCCTCCGAGGTGAGGAGCTTCATGGGGATGGCCACCTACTGCGCACGTTTTATCCCCGACCTCGCAAGCGTCGCAAGTCCACTCAGAGAATTAACAAAGAAAGACCAAAAGTGGGAGTGGACCGCAGCTCACCAACAAGCGTTCCAACAAATCAAGGACACTCTATCTACCTCCACCACCATGGCATTCTTCGACATAAGAAAACAGACCGAGCTTCTCGTGGATGCCAGCCCGTGTGGCCTAGGAGCAGTGTTAACCCAAACAGACAACGAAGGCAGAGTGTCCCCCATAGCATTTGCCAGCAGAGCCCTCACAAAACCCGAATAAAATTATGCGCACATTGAAAAGGAAGCTCTGGCCATTTTGTGGGGATGCCGACATTTCAAGGTCTACCTGCTAGGAAAGCAAGCTAAAGTATTTACAGACCACAAACCACTAATCCCGATCTTCCGAGGCTCAGCCCCCCACCCACCTGCACGCATAGAAAAATGGATGCTGCAGCTACAACCGTACAACATTGAGGTGGAGTACCGCCCAGGATCGGACAACCCAGCAGACTACCTGTCTCGTCACCCAAGGCCAGCTACTGACAGTGAGCAGCACCACGCGAAAGAGACTGATGAGCATGTTTGTCAGGTAGTTGCCTGCGCAAGACCGAGAGCCCTGACTCTACAAGAAGTCGTGCATGAGACAGAAGAAGATACCGTCTTACAACACACGGCGGCAGCCATCCAGTCTGGCAATTGGAAAAACTATCTCACATCAATTGCCCACCGCACAACACCAGCCCAAACCAAGCTCAGAGCATTGTTTGGGATCAGGCACAAACTCTCAATAGCTCCAGAAGGAGTGCTGCTGAAGGGGCACCGCATCATATTGCCCGAGTCCCTAGAAGAAAGGGCTCTCAGATTAGCACACAGCGGACACCAAGGAATCGTAAAGTCAACAGCCTACCTCAAGTCCAGGATGTGGATGCCAAACATGCAGCAAAGAGTAATAGAGCTAGTCGAATCCTGCGCGGCCTGCCAAGCATCCAGGAGACCCGAACACCCTGAACCAATCAGCAGTACCCCAAGGAGCTGCACACGCTGGGACGCGGTCAGCATGGACCACTGCACCATCGCGGGAGAAGGGTATCTGCTCGTAGTCATCGACGAGTTTAGTAGGTATCCAGAAGTCGAACATGTAACCTCGACCAACGCCGCAACCACCATCCTCACACTAGAGAAGATATTTGCCACCAACGGAATCCCGAGGAAAGTGAAGAGCGACAACGGGCCCTCCTTCACCAGTCAAGAACTACGAGACTACTTCAAGGAAGTGAACGTCAAGCACCAGCGAATCACCCCAAGATGGCCCCAAGCAAACGGAGACGCAGAAAGATTCATGGGATCACTTAACAAGGTCATCAGGATCGCCAAAGAACAAAGACACTCATGGCTGACGGCCGTGTACCGGTTTCTGAGGACACACAGACAGACCCCGCACTCGGCCACCGGGATCAGCCCCGCCGCCCTTATGTTCGGGGTACCTATACAGGCGGAACTCCCTGTACACCCCCACTGGACAGCCCCAGAACCTGACATCCCCGCGATAGACGCCAGGCGGCTAAGGAGAAATGAACAGGAGAGCATCGCCAGGAGAGCCAGCCACCGAGAACTAACCCCAGGGGACACCGTCATTGTCAAGAACCGGGCACCGCCCAAGAAGATGTCCCTAAACTTTGAAATACGACCGTGGACAGTCAGCACAACCAACCACAGCATGGTCACCGCCACCCGAGGGGGAGAAACCGTGACACGCAATGTGTCACACTTCAGGAAAGTACCTCCGGAGATGTGGGAAGAACCATCAACACCCCCAAAGGAAGACGGAAGAAGAACACCGCAGACTCCTCGAGGACCGGCACCAAGGGAGAGTCTAGCCACACCAGGAGATGCAGGCGAATCACACTCGCCCAATGGGGAAACCGAAGCAGAGATCACGGAAAAGAACAGGCCTACAGAAAGAAACACCCGCTATCGCCTGAGAGAAAAGCCCAAACCGTCGTGCCGCCTCCAAGGATACATAGTAGACGGAATCTACAGGCGAACGCCCAAGCCAAGATGAACCCCGAGAAGGACACGGATGGAAGCAGAGACAGTTAAGTCGCATGTTACTCTGCCAGTCAAAACTGTTTACAAGATCCCGCGTTAATTACCATGTTATTAAGTGTAATGCATAAATATCTCCAAGTTGGGGAGGAATGTGGTGTCACGTGACCCTGCGTGCGCAGGCACGTGACACGGGGGAAAAAAGGAAAATAAAGGAATCACCGGAACTGATGGCAGTCAGTCCGGGTTTATGCACGAAGGCCGCGAGTCGCGTGTTTTATTGCGCGCAGCTGTTCCCGCGCTGCGCCCTGAAACCGCCCGCCTCCGCGCATTGGCATGGGCGGTAGCAAACCCCCGTTCCCTGATAACAATCACCACAGAGAGGGTGCTCATGCGACCGGAGTGAGGGGCAGCCCTGTGGCAGTGAGAATGGGAGGTGAGGGCTCCCACAAGCGGTAGCACCATCCCGTGTGGTGCCGCCGCTTGAGCCCTCACTGTGATCCTGGGCCAGCGGCAGTGAAGTGAAGCTCCAATTATGAAAAAAAGATGAGACGTCGCAGCCCCGCCGAGCTGTGGGGAAAGAAACAGCCTGCGACACCCCCAGAGGCATCTGCTACCATGGGGAGGAAAAGAATGGAGCGGCCCCGGTGTTGTATGCTATCCTGCCTCCCATGGTAGATTGTGGGAGGCAGTGTTCGGCAATCTTCGGAGTCACGCCCACTTGATGGCTACAGCCATACATGCAGCCCGAAATGAAAAGCTAATGTTATAGCCCGCCTACAGCCCGCCCTCCAACATCTCTGTTCAGGGATTGGCCAGAGCTACCAGGTGGGCGTTGTTTCAGGGCCTTCACTCTGTCATGGGAAGCCGAATATCATACAGTATGGTATAATATACGGCTTCCCATGTTGTTTTTTTTTTTTTAATACTGTGCAAAGTCTGGGAGCCTATCATTCGCTCAGTTGTACATTTGCGCACATGTTATTATTTTAAATGGTATAATAATGAGAAAGGTTGTACTGTTACAGCAGATGGGGCACTTAAACATGTTTTATGGCATAATTAACCTTTCTATATTTTATTCCAACATCACACTACAGCCAAAATAAGAAAGGTTGTACTGTGACAGCAGATAGGGCGCACATGTTATTATTTTAAATGGTATAATAATAAGAAAGTTTGTACTGTTACAGTAGATGGGGCGCTTAAATATTTTTTATGGCATAATTAACCTTTCTATATTTGATTCCAACATCAAAGCACAAGGAATCACTGCAGGAGCCTCTCTTAAGGATAAAGGGGGAGGTTGGGCTCAGTCACACAACTCTGTCATAATGCAGGGGGGTGCATGGTAGGGTCTCCCTTCAGCATGTGTTATTGGGAAGGGAAGTCAACAGTATTTTACGTAATTGGTGTTAAGCTCCCTGTTCACCCGCGGCTTGGTAAACTGTGCACATTATCACACATTGCTGCAAGTGACTGGTATGGGCTGCGCTATGTCATGGCTACAACACCACTGGGTTAATGAGGCTCAAGCCCCCTACCTAAAGTTTGGGCTGTTTGTATGGGGATGAAATGCAGACTGGTGAGAGTCTGTGTAATTCCTTTCCTTTTGTCCTCAGCAGCGCTGTTCTTCGGCGTGCATTCAGCCATCACACACTACAATGGGGCATTTCCAACCGAAAGATCGCCTTCCCCTTACAGCTACAACTATCAATTCTGTGTCTGCTTCCAAGACGGATCTATCTGATTACTGTGCCCCAATTACTATGACCCCCAAAATGTTGACTTTTTTATTTCAACCCCATTTTCACCTCATATATATGCTGGGAGAGACACGATCAGCTCCCCTACATGTATGATGGTAATTTGCATCCCCTGTCTCCCTGGGGTTAACTCACAATGACATAAGTCGTCATCCTGTTTAACGTTTAATCTGGTCCCTACCAATGTATCGGCACCACCTACCTCCTCCCTTGACACCCCCATACCTTTTCATTGTTGGGGTGCATGATATCATGGCCTGAACGCAACTATGGTAATTCACAAAACCTGTAACACACATCCTGTTTTATGTTTACTCTGGTCCCAAATGATGTAGAGGCACCACCTAGCCCTTCCCTGGATACCTCCATACCCTTTGATTGTGGGGGTGCAAGATATCATGGCCTGAATGCACTTATGGTCATTTTGCATCCCCTGCCTCCCTGGGGTTAGCTCACACTAACAAAAGTGGTCATCCTGTTTTATGTTTAATCTGGTCCCAACCAATGTAGAGGTGTCCCCTAACCCCTCCCGGAACACCCCCATACCTTTCGATTGTGGGGGGTGCAAGATATCATGGCCTGAATGCACCTATGGTAGGTTGCATCCTCTACCTCCCTGGGGTTAACTCACACTGACGCAAGTGGTCATCCTGTTTTATGTTTAATCTGGTCCCAACAAATGTAGATGCACCATCTAGCCCCTCCCTGGACACCCCCATACCTTTTGATTGTGGGGGGTGCAAGATATCATGGCCTGAATGCACCTATGGTAATTTGCATCCCCTATTTCTCTTGGGGTAATTCACACTAGCGCAAGTGGTCATCCTGTTTTATGTTTACTCTGGTCCTAACCAATATAGAGGCATCCCCCTAGCCCCTCCCGGAACACCCCCACACCTTTTGATTGTGGGGGATGAAAGATATCATGGCCTGAATGCACCTATGGTAATTTGCATCCCCTATTTCTCTTGGGGCTATTCATACTAGTGCAAGTGGTCATCCTGTTTTATGTTTAATCTGGTCCCAACCAATGTAGAGGCACCATCTACCGCCTCCCGGAACACCCCCATACCTTTTGATTGTGGGGGGTGCAAGATATCATGGCCTGAATGCACCTATGGTAATTTGCATCCCCTATTTCTCTTGGGGCTATTGACAGTAGCGCAAGTGGTCATCCTGGTTTATGTTTACTCTGGTCCTAACCAATGTAGAGGCATCCTCTAACCCCTCCTGGTACACCCCCATACCTTTTGATTGTGGGGGGTGCAAGATATCATGGCCTGAATGCACCTATGGTAATTTGCATCCCCTATTTCTCTTGGGGCTATTGACACTAGCGCAAGTGGTCATCCTGGTTTATGTTTACTCTGGTCCCAACCAATGTAGAGGCACCATCTACCGCCTCCCGGAACACCCCCATACCTTTTGATTGTGGGGGGTGCAAGATATCATGGCCTGAATGCACCTATGGTAATTTGCATCCCCTATTTCTCTTGGGGCTATTGACAGTAGCGCAAGTGGTCATCCTGGTTTATGTTTACTCTGGTCCTAACCAATGTAGAGGCATCCTCTAACCCCTCCCGGTACACCCCCATACCTTTTGATTGTGGGGGGTGCAAGATATCATGGCCTGAATGCACCTATGGTAATTTGCATCCCCTATTTCTCTTGGGGCTATTGACAGTAGCGCAAGTGGTAATCCTGGTTTATGTTTACTCTGGTCCTAACCAATGTAGAGGCATCCTCTAACCCCTCCCGGTACACCCCCATACCTTTCGATTGTGGGGGGTGCAAGATATCATGGCCTGAATACACCTATGGTAATTTGCATCCCCTATTTCTCTTGGGGCTATTGACACTAGCGCAAGTGGTCATCCTGGTTTATGTTTACTCTGGTCCCAACCAATGTAGAGGCACCATCTACCGCCTCCCGGAACACCCCCATACCTTTTGATTGTGGGGGGTGCAAGATATCATTGCCTGAATGCACCTATGGTAATTTGCATCCCCTATTTCTCTTGGGGCTATTGACAGTAGCGCAAGTGGTCATCCTGGTTTATGTTTACTCTGGTCCTAACCAATGTAGAGGCATCCTCTAACCCCTCCCGGTACACCCCCATACCTTTTGATTGTGGGGGGTGCAAGATATCATGGCCTGAATGCACCTATGGTAATTTGCATCCCCTATTTCTCTTGGGGCTATTGACAGTAGCGCAAGTGGTCATCCTGGTTTATGTTTACTCTGGTCCTAACCAATGTAGAGGCATCCTCTAACCCCTCCCGGTACACCCCCATACCTTTTGATTGTGGGGGGTGCAAGATATCATGGCCTGAATGCACCTATGGTAATTTGCATCCCCTATTTCTCTTGGGGCTATTGACAGTAGCGCAAGTGGTCATCCTGGTTTATGTTTACTCTGGTCCTAACCAATGTAGAGGCATCCTCTAACCCCTCCCGGTACACCCCCATACCTTTCGATTGTGGGGGGTGCAAGATATCATGGCCTGAATACACCTATGGTAATTTGCATCCCCTATTTCTCTTGGGGCTATTGACACTAGCGCAAGTGGTCATCCTGGTTTATGTTTACTCTGGTCCTAACCAATGTAGAGGTGTCCCCTAACCCCTCCCGGAACACCCCCATACCTTTCGATTGTGGGGGGTGCAAGATATCATGGCCTGAATGCACCTATGGTAGGTTGCATCCCCTACCTCCCTGGGGTTAACTCACACTGACGCAAGTGGTCATCCTGTTTTATGTTTAATCTGGTCCCAACCAATGTAGATGCACCATCTAACCCCTCCCTGGAGACCACCATGCCTTTTGATTGTGGGGGGTGCAAGATATCATGGCCTGAATGCACCTATGGTAATTTGCATCCCCTATTTCTCTTGGGGCTATTCACACTAGCGCAAGTGGTCATCCTGTTTTATGTTTAATCTGGTCCCAACAAATGTAGAGGCACCATCTACCCCCTCCCGGAACACCCCCATACCTTTTGATTGTGGGGGGTGCAAGATATCATGGCCTGAATGCACCTATGGTAATTTGCATCCCCTATTTCTCTTGGGGCTATTCACACTAGTGCAAGTGGTCATCCTGTTTTATGTTTTATCTGGTCCCAATCAATGTAGATGCACCATCTAACCCCTCCCTGGACACCCCCATACCTTTTGATTGTGGGGGGTGCAAGATGTCATGGCCTGAATGCACCTATGGTAGGTTTCATCCCCTACCTCACTGGGGTTAACTCACACTAGCGCACGTGCTCATCCGGCTGTATGTTTAATCTGGTCCCAATCAATGTAGAGTCATCACCTAGCCCCTCCCTGGACACCCCCATACCTTTTGATTGTGGGGGGTGCAAGATGTCATGGCCTGAATGCACCTATGGTAGTTTGCATCCCCTACCTCCCTGGGGTTAACTCACACTAGCGCACGTGGTCATCCTGTTTTATGTTTAATCTGGTTCCAATCAATGTAGATGCACAGTCTAACCCCTCCCTGGAGTCCCCATGCCTTTTGATTGTGGGGGGTGCAAGATATCATGGCCTGAATGCACCTGTGGTAATTTGCATCCTCTATTTCTCTTGGGGCTATTCACACTAGTGCAAATGGTCATCCTGTTTTATGTTTACTCTGGTCCCAATCAATGTAGATGCACCATCCAACCCCTCCCTGGAGACCCCCATGCCTTTTGATTGCCGGGGGGTGCAAGATATCATGGCCTGAACACAACTATGGTAATTCGCATTCCCTACCTCCCTGGGGTTAACTCACAGTAGCGCACGTGGTCATCCTGCTGTATGTTTAATCTGGTCCCAATCAATGTAGAGGCATCACCTAGCCCCTCCCTGGACACCCCCATACCTTTTGATTGTGGGGGTGCAAGATATCATGGCCTGAACACACCTATGGTAGTTCGCATCCCCTACCTCCCTGGGGTAAACTCACACTAGCGCATTTGGTCATCCTGTTTTATGTTTAATCTGGTCCCAATCAATGTAGATGCACCATCTAACCCTTCCCTGGAGACCCCCATGCCTTTTGATTGTGGGGGGTGCAAGATATCATGGCCTGAATGCACCTATGTTAATTTGCATCCCCTATTTCTCTTGGGGCTATTCACACTAGTGCAAGTGGTCATCCTGTTTTATGTTTAATCTGGTCCCAATCAATGTAGATGCACCATCTAACCCCTCCCTGGACACCCCCATACCTTTTGATTGTGGGGGGTGCAAGATATCATGGCCTGAATGCACCTATGGTAATTTGCATCCCCTATTTCTCTTGGGGCTATTGACAGTAGCGCAAGTGGTCATCCTGGTTTATGTTTACTCTGGTCCTAACCAATGTAGAGGCATCCTCTAACCCCTCCCGGTACACCCCCATACCTTTCGATTGTGGGGGGTGCAAGATATCATGGCCTGAATACGCCTATGGTAATTTGCATCCCCTATTTCTCTTGGGGCTATTGACACTAGCGCAAGTGGTCATCCTGGTTTATGTTTACTCTGGTCCTAACCAATGTAGAGGTGTCCCCTAACCCCTCCCGGAACACCCCCATACCTTTCGATTGTGGGGGGTGCAAGATATCATGGCCTGAATGCACCTATGGTAGGTTGCATCCTCTACCTCCCTGGGGTTAACTCACACTGACGCAAGTGGTCATCCTGTTTTATGTTTAATCTGGTCCCAACAAATGTAGATGCACCATCTAGCCCCTCCCTGGACACCCCCATACCTTTTGATTGTGGGGGGTGCAAGATATCATGGCCTGAATGCACCTATGGTAATTTGCATCCTCTATTTCTCTTGGGGTAATTCACACTAGCGCAAGTGGTCATCCTGTTTTATGTTTACTCTGGTCCTAACCAATATAGAGGCATCCCCGTAGCCCCTCCCGGAACACCCCCACACCTTTTGATTGTGGGGGATGAAAGATATCATGGCCTGAATGCACCTATGGTAATTTGCATCCCCTATTTCTCTTGGGGCTATTCACACTAGTGCAAGTGGTCATCCTGTTTTATGTTTAATCTGGTCCCAACCAATGTAGAGGCACCATCTACCGCCTCCCGGAACACCCCCATACCTTTTGATTGTGGGGGGTGCAAGATATCATGGCCTGAATGCACCTATGGTAATTTGCATCCCCTATTTCTCTTGGGGCTATTGACAGTAGCGCAAGTGGTCATCCTGGTTTATGTTTACTCTGGTCCTAACCAATGTAGAGGCATCCTCTAACCCCTCCTGGTACACCCCCATACCTTTTGATTGTGGGGGGTGAAAGATATCATGGCCTGAATGCACCTATGGTAATTTGCATCCCCTATTTCTCTTGGGGCTATTGACACTAGCGCAAGTGGTCATCCTGGTTTATGTTTACTCTGGTCCCAACCAATGTAGAGGCACCATCTACCGCCTCCCGGAACACCCCCATACCTTTTGATTGTGGGGGGTGCAAGATATCATGGCCTGAATGCACCTATGGTAATTTGCATCCCCTATTTCTCTTGGGGCTATTGACAGTAGCGCAAGTGGTCATCCTGGTTTATGTTTACTCTGGTCCTAACCAATGTAGAGGCATCCTCTAACCCCTCCCGGTACACCCCCATACCTTTTGATTGTGGGGGGTGCAAGATATCATGGCCTGAATGCACCTATGGTAATTTGCATCCCCTATTTCTCTTGGGGCTATTGACAGTAGCGCAAGTGGTCATCCTGGTTTATGTTTACTCTGGTCCTAACCAATGTAGAGGCATCCTCTAACCCCTCCCGGTACACCCCCATACCTTTCGATTGTGGGGGGTGCAAGATATCATGGCCTGAATACACCTATGGTAATTTGCATCCCCTATTTCTCTTGGGGCTATTGACACTAGCGCAAGTGGTCATCCTGGTTTATGTTTACTCTGGTCCCAACCAATGTAGAGGCACCATCTACCGCCTCCCGGAACACCCCCATACCTTTTGATTGTGGGGGGTGCAAGATATCATGGCCTGAATGCACCTATGGTAATTTGCATCCCCTATTTCTCTTGGGGCTATTGACAGTAGCGCAAGTGGTCATCCTGGTTTATGTTTACTCTGGTCCTAACCAATGTAGAGGCATCCTCTAACCCCTCCCGGTACACCCCCATACCTTTTGATTGTGGGGGGTGCAAGATATCATGGCCTGAATGCACCTATGGTAATTTGCATCCCCTATTTCTCTTGGGGCTATTGACAGTAGCGCAAGTGGTCATCCTGGTTTATGTTTACTCTGGTCCTAACCAATGTAGAGGCATCCTCTAACCCCTCCCGGTACACCCCCATACCTTTTGATTGTGGGGGGTGCAAGATATCATGGCCTGAATGCACCTATGGTAATTTGCATCCCCTATTTCTCTTGGGGCTATTGACAGTAGCGCAAGTGGTCATCCTGGTTTATGTTTACTCTGGTCCTAACCAATGTAGAGGCATCCTCTAACCCCTCCCGGTACACCCCCATACCTTTCGATTGTGGGGGGTGCAAGATATCATGGCCTGAATACACCTATGGTAATTTGCATCCCCTATTTCTCTTGGGGCTATTGACACTAGCGCAAGTGGTCATCCTGGTTTATGTTTACTCTGGTCCTAACCAATGTAGAGGTGTCCCCTAACCCCTCCCGGAACACCCCCATACCTTTCGATTGTGGGGGGTGCAAGATATCATGGCCTGAATGCACCTATGGTAGGTTGCATCCCTAACCTCCCTGGGGTTAACTCACACTGACGCAAGTGGTCATCCTGTTTTATGTTTAATCTGGTCCCAACCAATGTAGATGCACCATCTAACCCCTCCCTGGAGACCACCATGCCTTTTGATTGTGGGGGGTGCAAGATATCATGGCCTGAATGCACCTATGGTAATTTGCATCCCCTATTTCTCTTGGGGCTATTCACACTAGCGCAAGTGGTCATCCTGTTTTATGTTTAATCTGGTCCCAACAAATGTAGAGGCACCATCTACCCCCTCCCGGAACACCCCCATACCTTTTGATTGTGGGGGGTGCAAGATATCATGGCCTGAATGCACCTATGGTAATTTGCATCCCCTATTTCTCTTGGGGCTATTCACACTAGTGCAAGTGGTCATCCTGTTTTATGTTTTATCTGGTCCCAATCAATGTAGATGCACCATCTAACCCCTCCCTGGACACCCCATACCTTTTGATTGTGGGGGGTGCAAGATGTCATGGCCTGAATGCACCTATGGTAGGTTTCATCCCCTACCTCACTGGGGTTAACTCACACTAGCGCACGTGCTCATCCGGCTGTATGTTTAATCTGGTCCCAATCAATGTAGAGTCATCACCTAGCCCCTCCCTGGACACCCCCATACCTTTTGATTGTGGGGGGTGCAAGATGTCATGGCCTGAATGCACCTATGGTAGTTTGCATCCCCTACCTCCCTGGGGTTAACTCACACTAGCGCACGTGGTCATCCTGTTTTATGTTTAATCTGGTTCCAATCAATGTAGATGCACAGTCTAACCCCTCCCTGGAGTCCCCATGCCTTTTGATTGTGGGGGGTGCAAGATATCATGGCCTGAATGCACCTGTGGTAATTTGCATCCTCTATTTCTCTTGGGGCTATTCACACTAGTGCAAATGGTCATCCTGTTTTATGTTTACTCTGGTCCCAATCAATGTAGATGCACCATCCAACCCCTCCCTGGAGACCCCCATGCCTTTTGATTGCCGGGGGGTGCAAGATATCATGGCCTGAACACAACTATGGTAATTCGCATTCCCTACCTCCCTGGGGTTAACTCACAGTAGCGCACGTGGTCATCCTGCTGTATGTTTAATCTGGTCCCAATCAATGTAGAGGCATCACCTAGCCCCTCCCTGGACACCCCCATACCTTTTGATTGTGGGGGTGCAAGATATCATGGCCTGAACACACCTATGGTAGTTCGCATCCCCTACCTCCCTGGGGTAAACTCACACTAGCGCATTTGGTCATCCTGTTTTATGTTTAATCTGGTCCCAATCAATGTAGATGCACCATCTAACCCTTCCCTGGAGACCCCCATGCCTTTTGATTGTGGGGGGTGCAAGATATCATGGCCTGAATGCACCTATGGTAATTTGCATCCCCTATTTCTCTTGGGGCTATTCACACTAGTGCAAGTGGTCATCCTGTTTTATGTTTAATCTGGTCCCAATCAATGTAGATGCACCATCTAACCCCTCCCTGGACACCCCCATACCTTTTGATTGTGGGGGGTGCAAGATATCATGGCCTGAATGCACCTATGGTAATTTGCATCCCCTATTTCTCTTGGGGCTATTGACAGTAGCGCAAGTGGTCATCCTGGTTTATGTTTACTCTGGTCCTAACCAATGTAGAGGCATCCTCTAACCCCTCCCGGTACACCCCCATACCTTTCGATTGTGGGGGGTGCAAGATATCATGGCCTGAATACACCTATGGTAATTTGCATCCCCTATTTCTCTTGGGGCTATTGACACTAGCGCAAGTGGTCATCCTGGTTTATGTTTACTCTGGTCCTAACCAATGTAGAGGTGTCCCCTAACCCCTCCCGGAACACCCCCATACCTTTCGATTGTGGGGGGTGCAAGATATCATGGCCTGAATGCACCTATGGTAGGTTGCATCCCCTACCTCCCTGGGGTTAACTCACACTGACGCAAGTGGTCATCCTGTTTTATGTTTAATCTGGTCCCAACCAATGTAGATGCACCATCTAACCCCTCCCTGGAGACCACCATGCCTTTTGATTGTGGGGGGTGCAAGATATCATGGCCTGAATGCACCTATGGTAATTTGCATCCCCTATTTCTCTTGGGGCTATTCACACTAGCGCAAGTGGTCATCCTGTTTTATGTTTAATCTGGTCCCAACAAATGTAGAGGCACCATCTACCCCCTCCCGGAACACCCCCATACCTTTTGATTGTGGGGGGTGCAAGATATCATGGCCTGAATGCACCTATGGTAATTTGCATCCCCTATTTCTCTTGGGGCTATTCACACTAGTGCAAGTGGTCATCCTGTTTTATGTTTTATCTGGTCCCAATCAATGTAGATGCACCATCTAACCCCTCCCTGGACACCCCCATACCTTTTGATTGTGGGGGGTGCAAGATGTCATGGCCTGAATGCACCTATGGTAGGTTTCATCCCCTACCTCACTGGGGTTAACTCACACTAGCGCACGTGCTCATCCTGTTTTATGTTTAATCTGGTTCCAATCAATGTAGATGCACAGTCTAACCCCTCCCTGGAGTCCCCATGCCTTTTGATTGTGGGGGGGTGCAAGATATCATGGCCTGAATGCACCTGTGGTAATTTGCATCCTCTATTTCTCTTGGGGCTATTCACACTAGTGCAAATGGTCATCCTGTTTTATGTTTACTCTGGTCCCAATCAATGTAGATGCACCATCCAACCCCTCCCTGGAGACCCCCATGCCTTTTGATTGCCGGGGGGTGCAAGATATCATGGCCTGAACACAACTATGGTAATTCGCATTCCCTACCTCCCTGGGGTTAACTCACAGTAGCGCAGGTGGTCATCCTGCTGTATGTTTAATCTGGTCCCAATCAATGTAGAGGCATCACCTAGCCCCTCCCTGGACACCCCCATACCTTTTGATTGTGGGGGTGCAAGATATCATGGCCTGAACACACCTATGGTAGTTCGCATCCCCTACCTCCCTGGGGTAAACTCACACTAGCGCATTTGGTCATCCTGTTTTATGTTTAATCTGGTCCCAATCAATGTAGATGCACCATCTAACCCTTCCCAGGAGACCCCCATGCCTTTTGATTGTGGGGGGTGCAAGATATCATGGCCTGAATGCACCTATGGTAATTTGCATCCCCTATTTCTCTTGGGGCTATTCACACTAGTGCAAGTGGTCATCCTGTTTTATGTTTAATCTGGTCCCAATCAATGTAGATGCACCATCTAACCCCTCCCTGGACACCCCCATACCTTTTGATTGTGGGGGGTGCAAGATATCATGGCCTGAATGCACCTATGGTAGTTTGCATCCCCTACCTCACTGGGGTTAACTCACACTGACGCAAGTGGTCATCCTGTTTTATGTTTAATCTGGTCCCAACCAATGTAGAGGCACCATCTACCGCCTCCCGGAACACCCCCATACCTTTTGATTGTGGGGGGTGCAAGATATCATGGCCTGAATGCACCTATGGTAATTTGCATCCCCTATTTCTCTTGGGGCTATTCACACTAGTGCAAGTGGTCATCCTGTTTTATGTTTAATCTGGTCCCAATCAATGTAGATGCACCATCTAACCCCTCCCTGGACACCCCCATACCTTTTGATTGTGGGGGGTGCAAGATGTCATGGCCTGAATGCACCTATGGTAGTTTGCATCCCCTACCTCACTGGGGTTAACTCACACTAGCGCACGTGGTCATCCAGCTGTATGTTTAATCTGGTCCCAATCAATGTAGAGTCATCACCTAGCCCCTCCCTGGACACCCCCATACCTTTTGATTGTGGGGGGTGCAAGATGTCATGGCCTGAATGCACCTGTGGTAGTTTGCATCCCCTACCTCCCTGGGGTTAACTCACACTAGCGCACGTGGTCATCCTGTTTTATGTTTAATCTGGTTCCAATCAATGTAGATGCACAGTCTAACCCCTCCCTGGAGTCCCCATGCCTTTTGATTGTGGGGGGTGCAAGATATCATGGCCTGAATGCACCTGTGGTAATTTGCATCCCCTATTTCTCTTGGGGCTATTCACACTAGTGCAAATGGTCATCCTGTTTTATGTTTACTCTGGTCCCAATCAATGTAGATGCACCATCCAACCCCTCCCTGGAGACCCCCATGCCTTTTGATTGCCTGGGGGTGCAAGATATCATGGCCTGAACACAACTATGGTAATTCGCATTCCCTACCTCCCTGGGGTTAACTCACAGTAGCGCACGTGGTCATCCTGCTGTATGTTTAATCTGGTCCCAATCAATGTAGAGGCATCACCTAGCCCCTCCCTGGACACCCCCATACCTTTTGATTGTGGGGGTGCAAGATATCATGGCCTGAACACACCTATGGTAGTTCGCATCCCCTACCTCCCTGGGGTAAACTCACACTAGCGCATTTGGTCATCCTGTTTTATGTTTAATCTGGTCCCAATCAATGTAGATGCACCATCTAACCCTTCCCTGGAGACCCCCATGCCTTTTGATTGTGGGGGGTGCAAGATATCATGGCCTGAATGCACCTATGGTAATTTGCATCCCCTATTTCTCTTGGGGCTATTCACACTAGTGCAAGTGGTCATCCTGTTTTATGTTTAATCTGGTCCCAATCAATGTAGATGCACCATCTAACCCCTCCCTGGACACCCCCATACCTTTTGATTGTGGGGGGTGCAAGATATCATGGCCTGAATGCACCTATGGTAATTTGCATCCCCTATTTCTCTTGGGGCTATTGACAGTAGCGCAAGTGGTCATCCTGGTTTATGTTTACTCTGGTCCTAACCAATGTAGAGGCATCCTCTAACCCCTCCCGGTACACCCCCATACCTTTTGATTGTGGGGGGTGCAAGATATCATGGCCTGAATGCACCTATGGTAATTTGCATCCCCTATTTCTCTTGGGGCTATTGACAGTAGCGCAAGTGGTCATCCTGGTTTATGTTTACTCTGGTCCTAACCAATGTAGAGGCATCCTCTAACCCCTCCCGGTACACCCCCATACCTTTCGATTGTGGGGGGTGCAAGATATCATGGCCTGAATACACCTATGGTAATTTGCATCCCCTATTTCTCTTGGGGCTATTGACACTAGCGCAAGTGGTCATCCTGGTTTATGTTTACTCTGGTCCCAACCAATGTAGAGGCACCATCTACCGCCTCCCGGAACACCCCCATACCTTTTGATTGTGGGGGGTGCAAGATATCATGGCCTGAATGCACCTATGGTAATTTGCATCCCCTATTTCTCTTGGGGCTATTGACAGTAGCGCAAGTGGTCATCCTGGTTTATGTTTACTCTGGTCCTAACCAATGTAGAGGCATCCTCTAACCCCTCCCGGTACACCCCCATACCTTTTGATTGTGGGGGGTGCAAGATATCATGGCCTGAATGCACCTATGGTAATTTGCATCCCCTATTTCTCTTGGGGCTATTGACAGTAGCGCAAGTGATCATCCTGGTTTATGTTTACTCTGGTCCTAACCAATGTAGAGGCATCCTCTAACCCTTCCCGGTACACCCCCATACCTTTTGATTGTGGGGGGTGCAAGATATCATGGCCTGAATGCACCTATGGTAATTTGCATCCCCTATTTCTCTTGGGGCTATTGACAGTAGCGCAAGTGGTCATCCTGGTTTATGTTTACTCTGGTCCTAACCAATGTAGAGGCATCCTCTAACCCCTCCCGGTACACCCCCATACCTTTCGATTGTGGGGGGTGCAAGATATCATGGCCTGAATACACCTATGGTAATTTGCATCCCCTATTTCTCTTGGGTCTATTGACACTAGCGCAAGTGGTCATCCTGGTTTATGTTTACTCTGGTCCTAACCAATGTAGAGGTGTCCCCTAACCCCTCCCGGAACACCCCCATACCTTTCGATTGTGGGGGGTGCAAGATATCATGGCCTGAATGCACCTATGGTAGGTTGCATCCCCTACCTCCCTGGGGTTAACTCACACTGACGCAAGTGGTCATCCTGTTTTATGTTTAATCTGGTCCCAACCAATGTAGATGCACCATCTAACCCCTCCCTGGAGACCACCATGCCTTTTGATTGTGGGGGGTGCAAGATATCATGGCCTGAATGCACCTATGGTAATTTGCATCCCCTATTTCTCTTGGGGCTATTCACACTAGCGCAAGTGGTCATCCTGTTTTATGTTTAATCTGGTCCCAACAAATGTAGAGGCACCATCTACCCCCTCCCGGAACACCCCCATACCTTTTGATTGTGGGGGGTGCAAGATATCATGGCCTGAATGCACCTATGGTAATTTGCATCCCCTATTTCTCTTGGGGCTATTCACACTAGTGCAAGTGGTCATCCTGTTTTATGTTTTATCTGGTCCCAATCAATGTAGATGCACCATCTAACCCCTCCCTGGACACCCCCATACCTTTTGATTGTGGGGGGTGCAAGATGTCATGGCCTGAATGCACCTATGGTAGGTTTCATCCCCTACCTCACTGGGGTTAACTCACACTAGCGCACGTGCTCATCCGGCTGTATGTTTAATCTGGTCCCAATCAATGTAGAGTCATCACCTAGCCCCTCCCTGGACACCCCCATACCTTTTGATTGTGGGGGGTGCAAGATGTCATGGCCTGAATGCACCTATGGTAGTTTGCATCCCCTACCTCCCTGGGGTTAACTCACACTAGCGCACGTGGTCATCCTGTTTTATGTTTAATCTGGTTCCAATCAATGTAGATGCACAGTCTAACCCCTCCCTGGAGTCCCCATGCCTTTTGATTGTGGGGGGTGCAAGATATCATGGCCTGAATGCACCTGTGGTAATTTGCATCCTCTATTTCTCTTGGGGCTATTCACACTAGTGCAAATGGTCATCCTGTTTTATGTTTACTCTGGTCCCAATCAATGTAGATGCACCATCCAACCCCTCCCTGGAGACCCCCATGCCTTTTGATTGCCGGGGGGTGCAAGATATCATGGCCTGAACACAACTATGGTAATTCGCATTCCCTACCTCCCTGGGGTTAACTCACAGTAGCGCACGTGGTCATCCTGCTGTATGTTTAATCTGGTCCCAATCAATGTAGAGGCATCACCTAGCCCCTCCCTGGACACCCCCATACCTTTTGATTGTGGGGGTGCAAGATATCATGGCCTGAACACACCTATGGTAGTTCGCATCCCCTACCTCCCTGGGGTAAACTCACACTAGCGCATTTGGTCATCCTGTTTTATGTTTAATCTGGTCCCAATCAATGTAGATGCACCATCTAACCCTTCCCTGGAGACCCCCATGCCTTTTGATTGTGGGGGGTGCAAGATATCATGGCCTGAATGCACCTATGGTAATTTGCATCCCCTATTTCTCTTGGGGCTATTCACACTAGTGCAAGTGGTCATCCTGTTTTATGTTTAATCTGGTCCCAATCAATGTAGATGCACCATCTAACCCCTCCCTGGACACCCCCATACCTTTTGATTGTGGGGGGTGCAAGATATCATGGCCTGAATGCACCTATGGTAATTTGCATCCCCTATTTCTCTTGGGGCTATTGACAGTAGCGCAAGTGGTCATCCTGGTTTATGTTTACTCTGGTCCTAACCAATGTAGAGGCATCCTCTAACCCCTCCCGGTACACCCCCATACCTTTCGATTGTGGGGGGTGCAAGATATCATGGCCTGAATACACCTATGGTAATTTGCATCCCCTATTTCTCTTGGGGCTATTGACACTAGCGCAAGTGGTCATCCTGGTTTATGTTTACTCTGGTCCTAACCAATGTAGAGGTGTCCCCTAACCCCTCCCGGAACACCCCCATACCTTTCGATTGTGGGGGGTGCAAGATATCATGGCCTGAATGCACCTATGGTAGGTTGCATCCCCTACCTCCCTGGGGTTAACTCACACTGACGCAAGTGGTCATCCTGTTTTATGTTTAATCTGGTCCCAACCAATGTAGATGCACCATCTAACCCCTCCCTGGAGACCACCATGCCTTTTGATTGTGGGGGGTGCAAGATATCATGGCCTGAATGCACCTATGGTAATTTGCATCCCCTATTTCTCTTGGGGCTATTCACACTAGCGCAAGTGGTCATCCTGTTTTATGTTTAATCTGGTCCCAACAAATGTAGAGGCACCATCTACCCCCTCCCGGAACACCCCCATACCTTTTGATTGTGGGGGGTGCAAGATATCATGGCCTGAATGCACCTATGGTAATTTGCATCCCCTATTTCTCCTGGGGCTATTCACACTAGTGCAAGTGGTCATCCTGTTTTATGTTTTATCTGGTCCCAATCAATGTAGATGCACCATCTAACCCCTCCCTGGACACCCCCATACCTTTTGATTGTGGGGGGTGCAAGATGTCATGGCCTGAATGCACCTATGGTAGGTTTCATCCCCTACCTCACTGGGGTTAACTCACACTAGCGCACGTGCTCATCCTGTTTTATGTTTAATCTGGTTCCATTCAATGTAGATGCACAGTCTAACCCCTCCCTGGAGTCCCCATGCCTTTTGATTGTGGGGGGGTGCAAGATATCATGGCCTGAATGCACCTGTGGTAATTTGCATCCTCTATTTCTCTTGGGGCTATTCACACTAGTGCAAATGGTCATCCTGTTTTATGTTTACTCTGGTCCCAATCAATGTAGATGCACCATCCAACCCCTCCCTGGAGACCCCCATGCCTTTTGATTGCCGGGGGGTGCAAGATATCATGGCCTGAACACAACTATGGTAATTCGCATTCCCTACCTCCCTGGGGTTAACTCACAGTAGCGCACGTGGTCATCCTGCTGTATGTTTAATCTGGTCCCAATCAATGTAGAGGCATCACCTAGCCCCTCCCTGGACACCCCCATACCTTTTGATTGTGGGGGTGCAAGATATCATGGCCTGAACACACCTATGGTAGTTCGCATCCCCTACCTCCCTGGGGTAAACTCACACTAGCGCATTTGGTCATCCTGTTTTATGTTTAATCTGGTCCCAATCAATGTAGATGCACCATCTAACCCTTCCCAGGAGACCCCCATGCCTTTTGATTGTGGGGGGTGCAAGATATCATGGCCTGAATGCACCTATGGTAATTTGCATCCCCTATTTCTCTTGGGGCTATTCACACTAGTGCAAGTGGTCATCCTGTTTTATGTTTAATCTGGTCCCAATCAATGTAGATGCACCATCTAACCCCTCCCTGGACACCCCCATACCTTTTGATTGTGGGGGGTGCAAGATATCATGGCCTGAATGCACCTATGGTAGTTTGCATCCCCTACCTCACTGGGGTTAACTCACACTGACGCAAGTGGTCATCCTGTTTTATGTTTAATCTGGTCCCAACCAATGTAGAGGCACCATCTACCGCCTCCCGGAACACCCCCATACCTTTTGATTGTGGGGGGTGCAAGATATCATGGCCTGAATGCACCTATGGTAATTTGCATCCCCTATTTCTCTTGGGGCTATTCACACTAGTGCAAGTGGTCATCCTGTTTTATGTTTAATCTGGTCCCAATCAATGTAGATGCACCATCTAACCCCTCCCTGGACACCCCCATACCTTTTGATTGTGGGGGGTGCAAGATGTCATGGCCTGAATGCACCTATGGTAGTTTGCATCCCCTACCTCACTGGGGTTAACTCACACTAGCGCACGTGGTCATCCAGCTGTATGTTTAATCTGGTCCCAATCAATGTAGAGTCATCACCTAGCCCCTCCCTGGACACCCCCATACCTTTTGATTGTGGGGGGTGCAAGATGTCATGGCCTGAATGCACCTGTGGTAGTTTGCATCCCCTACCTCCCTGGGGTTAACTCACACTAGCGCACGTGGTCATCCTGTTTTATGTTTAATCTGGTTCCAATCAATGTAGATGCACAGTCTAACCCCTCCCTGGAGTCCCCATGCCTTTTGATTGTGGGGGGTGCAAGATATCATGGCCTGAATGCACCTGTGGTAATTTGCATCCCCTATTTCTCTTGGGGCTATTCACACTAGTGCAAATGGTCATCCTGTTTTATGTTTACTCTGGTCCCAATCAATGTAGATGCACCATCCAACCCCTCCCTGGAGACCCCCATGCCTTTTGATTGCCTGGGGGTGCAAGATATCATGGCCTGAACACAACTATGGTAATTCGCATTCCCTACCTCCCTGGGGTTAACTCACAGTAGCGCACGTGGTCATCCTGCTGTATGTTTAATCTGGTCCCAATCAATGTAGAGGCATCACCTAGCCCCTCCCTGGACACCCCCATACCTTTTGATTGTGGGGGTGCAAGATATCATGGCCTGAACACACCTATGGTAGTTCGCATCCCCTACCTCCCTGGGGTAAACTCACACTAGCGCATTTGGTCATCCTGTTTTATGTTTAATCTGGTCCCAATCAATGTAGATGCACCATCTAACCCTTCCCTGGAGACCCCCATGCCTTTTGATTGTGGGGGGTGCAAGATATCATGGCCTGAATGCACCTATGGTAATTTGCATCCCCTATTTCTCTTGGGGCTATTCACACTAGTGCAAGTGGTCATCCTGTTTTATGTTTAATCTGGTCCCAATCAATGTAGATGCACCATCTAACCCCTCCCTGGACACCCCCATACCTTTTGATTGTGGGGGGTGCAAGATATCATGGCCTGAATGCACCTATGGTAATTTGCATCCCCTATTTCTCTTGGGGCTATTGACAGTAGCGCAAGTGGTCATCCTGGTTTATGTTTACTCTGGTCCTAACCAATGTAGAGGCATCCTCTAACCCCTCCCGGTACACCCCCATACCTTTTGATTGTGGGGGGTGCAAGATATCATGGCCTGAATGCACCTATGGTAATTTGCATCCCCTATTTCTCTTGGGGCTATTGACAGTAGCGCAAGTGGTCATCCTGGTTTATGTTTACTCTGGTCCTAACCAATGTAGAGGCATCCTCTAACCCCTCCCGGTACACCCCCATACCTTTCGATTGTGGGGGGTGCAAGATATCATGGCCTGAATACACCTATGGTAATTTGCATCCCCTATTTCTCTTGGGGCTATTGACACTAGCGCAAGTGGTCATCCTGGTTTATGTTTACTCTGGTCCTAACCAATGTAGAGGTGTCCCCTAACCCCTCCCGGAACACCCCCATACCTTTCGATTGTGGGGGGTGCAAGATATCATGGCCTGAATGCACCTATGGTAGGTTGCATCCCCTACCTCCCTGGGGTTAACTCACACTGACGCAAGTGGTCATCCTGTTTTATGTTTAATCTGGTCCCAACCAATGTAGATGCACCATCTAACCCCTCCCTGGAGACCACCATGCCTTTTGATTGTGGGGGGTGCAAGATATCATGGCCTGAATGCACCTATGGTAATTTGCATCCCCTATTTCTCTTGGGGCTATTCACACTAGCGCAAGTGGTCATCCTGTTTTATGTTTAATCTGGTCCCAACAAATGTAGAGGCACCATCTACCCCCTCCCGGAACACCCCCATACCTTTTGATTGTGGGGGGTGCAAGATATCATGGCCTGAATGCACCTATGGTAATTTGCATCCCCTATTTCTCTTGGGGCTATTCACACTAGTGCAAGTGGTCATCCTGTTTTATGTTTTATCTGGTCCCAATCAATGTAGATGCACCATCTAACCCCTCCCTGGACACCCCCATACCTTTTGATTGTGGGGGGTGCAAGATGTCATGGCCTGAATGCACCTATGGTAGGTTTCATCCCCTACCTCACTCGGGTTAACTCACACTAGCGCACGTGCTCATCCTGTTTTATGTTTAATCTGGTTCCAATCAATGTAGATGCACAGTCTAACCCCTCCCTGGAGTCCCCATGCCTTTTGATTGTGGGGGGGTGCAAGATATCATGGCCTGAATGCACCTGTGGTAATTTGCATCCTCTATTTCTCTTGGGGCTATTCACACTAGTGCAAATGGTCATCCTGTTTTATGTTTACTCTGGTCCCAATCAATGTAGATGCACCATCCAACCCCTCCCTGGAGACCCCCATGCCTTTTGATTGCCGGGGGGTGCAAGATATCATGGCCTGAACACAACTATGGTAATTCACATTCCCTACCTCCCTGGGGTTAACTCACAGTAGCGCACGTGGTCATCCTGCTGTATGTTTAATCTGGTCCCAATCAATGTAGAGGCATCACCTAGCCCCTCCCTGGACACCCCCATACCTTTTGATTGTGGGGGTGCAAGATATCATGGCCTGAACACACCTATGGTAGTTCGCATCCCCTACCTCCCTGGGGTAAACTCACACTAGCGCATTTGGTCATCCTGTTTTATGTTTAATCTGGTCCCAATCAATGTAGATGCACCATCTAACCCTTCCCAGGAGACCCCCATGCCTTTTGATTGTGGGGGGTGCAAGATATCATGGCCTGAATGCACCTATGGTAATTTGCATCCCCTATTTCTCTTGGGGCTATTCACACTAGTGCAAGTGGTCATCCTGTTTTATGTTTAATCTGGTCCCAATCAATGTAGATGCACCATCTAACCCCTCCCTGGACACCCCCATACCTTTTGATTGTGGGGGGTGCAAGATATCATGGCCTGAATGCACCTATGGTAGTTTGCATCCCCTACCTCACTGGGGTTAACTCACACTGACGCAAGTGGTCATCCTGTTTTATGTTTAATCTGGTCCCAACCAATGTAGAGGCACCATCTACCGCCTCCCGGAACACCCCCATACCTTTTGAATGTGGGGGGTGCAAGATATCATGGCCTGAATGCACCTATGGTAATTTGCATCCCCTATTTCTCTTGGGGCTATTCACACTAGTGCAAGTGGTCATCCTGTTTTATGTTTAATCTGGTCCCAATCAATGTAGATGCACCATCTAACCCCTCCCTGGACACCCCCATACCTTTTGATTGTGGGGGGTGCAAGATGTCATGGCCTGAATGCACCTATGGTAGTTTGCATCCCCTACCTCACTGGGGTTAACTCACACTAGCGCACGTGGTCATCCAGCTGTATGTTTAATCTGGTCCCAATCAATGTAGAGTCATCACCTAGCCCCTCCCTGGACACCCCCATACCTTTTGATTGTGGGGGGTGCAAGATGTCATGGCCTGAATGCACCTGTGGTAGTTTGCATCCCCTACCTCCCTGGGGTTAACTCACACTAGCGCACGTGGTCATCCTGTTTTATGTTTAATCTGGTTCCAATCAATGTAGATGCACAGTCTAACCCCTCCCTGGAGTCCCCATGCCTTTTGATTGTGGGGGGTGCAAGATATCATGGCCTGAATGCACCTGTGGTAATTTGCATCCCCTATTTCTCTTGGGGCTATTCACACTAGTGCAAATGGTCATCCTGTTTTATGTTTACTCTGGTCCCAATCAATGTAGATGCACCATCCAACCCCTCCCTGGAGACCCCCATGCCTTTTGATTGCCTGGGGGTGCAAGATATCATGGCCTGAACACAACTATGGTAATTCGCATTCCCTACCTCCCTGGGGTTAACTCACAGTAGCGCACGTGGTCATCCTGCTGTATGTTTAATCTGGTCCCAATCAATGTAGAGGCATCACCTAGCCCCTCCCTGGACACCCCCATACCTTTTGATTGTGGGGGTGCAAGATATCATGGCCTGAACAAACCTATGGTAGTTCGCATCCCCTACCTCCCTGGGGTAAACTCACACTAGCGCATTTGGTCATCCTGTTTTATGTTTAATCTGGTCCCAATCAATGTAGATGCACCATCTAACCCTTCCCTGGAGACCCCCATGCCTTTTGATTGTGGGGGGTGCAAGATATCATGGCCTGAATGCACCTATGGTAATTTGCATCCCCTATTTCTCTTGGGGCTATTCACACTAGTGCAAGTGGTCATCCTGTTTTATGTTTAATCTGGTCCCAATCAATGTAGATGCACCATCTAACCCCTCCCTGGACACCCCCATACCTTTTGATTGTGGGGGGTGCAAGATATCATGGCCTGAATGCACCTATGGTAATTTGCATCCCCTATTTCTCTTGGGGCTATTGACAGTAGCGCAAGTGGTCATCCTGGTTTATGTTTACTCTGGTCCTAACCAATGTAGAGGCATCCTCTAACCCCTCCCGGTACACCCCCATACCTTTTGATTGTGGGGGGTGCAAGATATCATGGCCTGAATGCACCTATGGTAATTTGCATCCCCTATTTCTCTTGGGGCTATTGACAGTAGCGCAAGTGGTCATCCTGGTTTATGTTTACTCTGGTCCTAACCAATGTAGAGGCATCCTCTAACCCCTCCCGGTACACCCCCATACCTTTCGATTGTGGGGGGTGCAAGATATCATGGCCTGAATACACCTATGGTAATTTGCATCCCCTATTTCTCTTGGGGCTATTGACACTAGCGCAAGTGGTCATCCTGGTTTATGTTTACTCTGGTCCTAACCAATGTAGAGGTGTCCCCTAACCCCTCCCGGAACACCCCCATACCTTTCGATTGTGGGGGGTGCAAGATATCATGGCCTGAATGCACCTATGGTAGGTTGCATCCCCTACCTCCCTGGGGTTAACTCACACTGACGCAAGTGGTCATCCTGTTTTATGTTTAATCTGGTCCCAACCAATGTAGATGCACCATCTAACCCCTCCCTGGAGACCACCATGCCTTTTGATTGTGGGGGGTGCAAGATATCATGGCCTGAATGCACCTATGGTAATTTGCATCCCCTATTTCTCTTGGGGCTATTCACACTAGCGCAAGTGGTCATCCTGTTTTATGTTTAATCTGGTCCCAACAAATGTAGAGGCACCATCTACCCCCTCCCGGAACACCCCCATACCTTTTGATTGTGGGGGGTGCAAGATATCATGGCCTGAATGCACCTATGGTAATTTGCATCCCCTATTTCTCTTGGGGCTATTCACACTAGTGCAAGTGGTCATCCTGTTTTATGTTTAATCTGGTCCCAATCAATGTAGATGCACCATCTAACCCCTCCCTGGACACCCCCATACCTTTTGATTGTGGGGGGTGCAAGATATCATGGCCTGAATGCACCTATGGTAGTTTGCATCCCCTACCTCACTGGGGTTAACTCACACTGACGCAAGTGGTCATCCTGTTTTATGTTTAATCTGGTCCCAACCAATGTAGAGGCACCATCTACCGCCTCCCGGAACACCCCCATACCTTTTGATTGTGGGGGGTGCAAGATATCATGGCCTGAATGCACCTATGGTAATTTGCATCCCCTATTTCTCTTGGGGCTATTCACACTAGTGCAAGTGGTCATCCTGTTTTATGTTTAATCTGGTCCCAATCAATGTAGATGCACCATCTAACCCCTCCCTGGAC
Source organism: Ambystoma mexicanum (assembly GCF_040938575.1). Classification (NCBI taxonomy): domain Eukaryota; kingdom Metazoa; phylum Chordata; class Amphibia; order Caudata; family Ambystomatidae; genus Ambystoma; species Ambystoma mexicanum. Next base: position 9,251,387 of record NW_027182322.1, read on the forward strand.
ACCCCCATACCTTTTGATTGTGGGGGGTGCAAGATATCATGGCCTGAATGCACCTATGGTAATTTGCATCCCCTATTTCTCTTGGGGCTATTCACACTAGTGCAAGTGGTCATCCTGTTTTATGTTTAATCTGGTCCCAATCAATGTAGATGCACCATCTAACCCCTCCCTGGACACCCCCATACCTTTTGATTGTGGGGGGTGCAAGATATCATGGCCTGAATGCACCTGTGGTAATTTGCATCCCCTATTTCTCTTGGGGCTATTCACACTAGTGCAAATGGTCATCCTGTTTTATGTTTACTCTGGTCCCAATCAATGTAGATGCACCATCCAACCCCTCCCTGGAGACCCCCATGCCTTTTGATTGCCGGGGGGTGCAAGATATCATGGCCTGAACACAACTATGGTAATTCGCATTCCCTACCTCCCTGGGGTTAACTCACAGTAGCGCACGTGGTCATCCTGCTGTATGTTTAATCTGGTCCCAATCAATGTAGAGGCATCACCTAGCCCCTCCCTGGACACCCCCATACCTTTTGATTTTGGGGGTGCAAGATATCATGGCCTGAACACACCTATGGTAGTTCGCATCCCCTACCTCCCTGGGGTAAACTCACACTAGCGCATTTGGTCATCCTGTTTTATGTTTAATCTGGTCTCAATCAATGTAGATGCACCATCTAACCCTTCCCTGGAGACCCCCATGCCTTTTGATTGTGGGGGGTGCAAGATATCATGGCCTGAATGCACCTATGGTAATTTGCATCCCCTATTTCTCTTGGGGCTATTCACACTAGTGCAAGTGGTCATCCTGTTTTATGTTTTATGATCATTGCCCCATACACATCTATGATAATCTGCATCTCCTGATACAAAAGGGTACCCACCTGTACAGCAGGTTTTCCTCTTTTCTATTTATTTGATTCGTCTGAACTATGCAGCAACAACTGCACATTCCATTAAATGTTCATATATATATATATATACATATATATATATATATATATATCCAACTCATATGCCAAATTTAACCCCTATCATACAACCTCATCTTGGATTATTTATATTGTTATTCAGAAAACTCAACCTCCTCTTGATTCCTCCTTGAAAAGCACCTCCTTTTCATTTGAAATATTTCTCACTGAAGGCTCTCAATTCATGTTACCGTAGATCAGCATAATTCAAACTGTGGGGCGCGCCCCTCTGGTTGGGCACATCCTCATGCCCAGGGGGGCACGCACCCATAGCCTGAAAAGGAAAACACAAAAAAACGGGATACATTACAAAAGGATCGGGCTGTTGCTTCATCAAGCAGCAGCCGAATCCACGTCCCCTGTCTTTAGTGCGACAGGGGCCGGGCCTTTTGTGCAGCCTCAGGCTCCATTAAGAGCCGATTTAGGAAGACAAAACAAAAAAGCACACACCTTCTTTTGCCGTGATGACCAGTCATCGCGGCAAAAGAAGGTGTGTACTTTTTCTTTCGTCTTCATGGAAAGGCTCCTAATGGGGCCTGGGCCACACAAAGGCCCGGCCTCTGTCGCACTAAGGACAGGGGCCGGGCGTTTGAGTGGCCTCACACTCCATTAAGAGCCTATTTATGAAGATAAAAGAAAAAGCACACGCCTTCTTTTGCCGCGATGACTGGTCATCACAGCAAAAGAAGGTGTGTGCTTTTATTCTTAATGGAAATCCAAAACATCGTGCACGACTATTGTTTGTTCACAGCCTTTCTGGTGACCTCCTACTCAATGTCAGGGCAGTTTCTAGCCAAATTGGTGCCCAGGGCGAAACATCAGAATGCACCCACGCCCACCCCCCCAAATTGCACAAATCACTCACAAACTGCACCTCTGTTGTGTGACAAAACCGCTCTGCAATATGAATAAATAATTGCTATATAAATTAAGTTTGTTTCATTACATTGCAATTAAAGTAATTTGCAGAATAATTTTAATGTGAATACTAGTCTAACCATAAGAACTATTTTTTGATAGAAGGTTATCATTCCAAGATTGGCAGTCTGGTACACTCTTAATACCTCTTTAAGAGTGGGAAAGGGGATAAATAGCACCAATGAGGATTTCTTTATGTTCTGCATTAAATCACAGAGCATTTCAGGACTATACCAGTGATCCGAGATCACTACATTTGATAAACCAGTCTGTGATAAAAGGATTGTATGTGTGAATCTCTAAATTCATGACGGATGTGTGGCTTGGTGCTCACATCACGACTCACAATACTCACCCTAACATTAAAATGTTAGGAACAATGAACCATACATGCTTTTGGACAGCTTACGTTTTTGGAAGCAAGGATTAAATGGCTGCAACATCAGCCACTCAAATGTGGTACAAGGGCTCTTTTGCTTCTTGTTTCTGAAGGAAGGGCTGGGCCTCAGTGTGGGCATCCCCAACACCAATGCAGAAACAACTTTAGGGAATTCAGGATACCGCACAAGAGAGACCCAATAAACAATGCACAGAAATGCTGCACAGAAAGGATTGTACCACTTTCAAACTTTAGCCTGATCAGTAATAAACTGATGAAGCGTTTTAAAAAGAAATGTCCTCTAATGCATGTTAGAGGGTCCACAAATCCTCAGCCGATACCTCCTCCATATTATGCAAGCCTCAGGGGTTATTTCGGCAAAAAAGAGCAGGCCCATGCTTTTTCTAACAGAGTTGGCATTAGCATCTCTCATTAGTGCTGGCCTGCAGCTAGTGAAAATCATGGCGTGGCAGTGTAGAAAGGGCATTTGGCCTAGTGGATTTACAATGTGAGGCAAGTTCTTTGATTGCTTTATGTGTTTAAATGTGGGCACAGTATGGCATGCTCATCAGAGCCACATACACACAACGTTCCATTGTTCTTATCTATGGACATCACGCATTCCGCAGCCATCTCTATAAATAAAAATAAACACCAGCACAAAGGTGTGGGGCAGGGGGGTCCCGAACAATTTATTTTTTGCTCAGTGTGGCCTTGGCATGAATAGTTTGAAGACCCCTGCCGTAGATGTTCCCAAATACCATTTCCTCAGATGGGAAATCTTTGAAGTTTTTATTCTTCGAATTTGGTAGGGTAAGTGGTTAATTTAAAAAAGATAGATGGGGTGGGGTAAGGGTATAGGATAAGGTAGAGGGGAAGTGGGGGGCTACAGGGGGTCTCCCCCGCATATAAAAAAATGCAAAGAAAATATAATTCGAAGTTTTCTCCATTAGGAGAAATGTATTTGGTGAAATCACATACATCCCTCCATTCAAACTCAATATAATTTTCTTTTATGATATAACATAGCAGTGAACCTCTCAATTTCAAAGATTTCTATCCCCAGACACCAGGGTCTAGTTTTGTATTTATTGGAATCTCCCGATATGGTTCTGTATCATGCAGCACTCTCATAAATTACCCCCACCCTTTTTTATTGTGGTGGTTCAAGATATTATAGCCCCATACCCACTCCTCATAATTGCATCCCCTGCCCTGTACAGGTAACTCATGGATGAATACCAGTTAAACCGGTTTTATGTTTGTGTTGCAAGGAATTGTTCTGTACCAATGCATAGATTAACTTTTTTAATACAAACATTTTAAATAACACAGATTGACAACAGTAAACAACTTTTATGAAAAGTAATAACTTGAAAACAGAAACATAACTGTTTTAAATACTGCAATTGTTCATATGTAATTGTACATATGTTTTAAGAGTATTTTAATGCTCCTCTGTGGTGAAGTCTGTGATGCTCACATGAGATGTAATCAGGTGCTTGACAACTTCTTTTGACATCTGTTACACAGAAATTGTGCCTTGTCCACGTCTACCGGTCTTTGTTTTTCATCCACACAGTTCCAGTGGAACCATAGTTTGCATGCATCACACGCAACCTGAAACAAGTTAAATCATATTAACGGAACAATTTTTATAAGTTTAATTTCATTTTGTATTCAAATTCTTCTTCCCATTTTTGCTACAAGCAGTCAATTGTTTCACACACTATCACAATCAGAAAGACAGACATTAATTGAATATATATCAAATAGTACAGCAGATATGGGTGTTAATCATATACTCTCATTAGATAATAAGAGAGAAGGCAAGATATATATGACATGCTTTACTTACTGTAATAGTATTTCTGATGATTGTATCTGCTTACAATCACATGGTGTACATATAGTCCGACATCTAGTTTATTGAGAATCCCAGACTGAAGAGTAGATCTAACGTCTGTTGGGTGTTTCATAGGCATGTTCCGTACAAATCCCCTGTTGTTTAGCCAGTCGTCGAGGTAAGGATAGACTGGAATGAACTGCCTCCACAGGTGAGCCGCTACTACCGCCAGCACCTTTGTAAATACTGTGGGGGCTGAGGTAATCTATTTATTTACCTTTCTAAAGCACACTAGGCGGCTCTGGGGCATCGTGGCGCTGTTACATAGTGCTTGCTTGGTTACAGGAGATGGGACAACAGAGAGATACAAGACAGTGCATAAACACCAGAATACAATGACATTTACATGAGATGCAGTTTAAATTCTAATGGTTCTGAGGTTACAGGGGAACCATCTGAAGCTCTTCGTGAGATTATTAGCAGGGGGATTTAGTTGAAAAGCTTGGTTTTTAGTGCTTTGTGGAACGCTGCGGATGAGGTTACGTTCCCGAGTGTTGTGGGCAGGACATTCCAGTTTTTTGGCGCTAGGAATAGGAAGCTATACCGAAGTGAAGAACCTTGAACTGATGGTGTTTGTCCTCGCGCTCTGAAACACCTGCGTATGGGCGCAATATAAAGTATGTGTTAGGCAAGATTTGGAGCAATACCCTTGGGGTGCACTACAACAAACCTTGACCTCCTGGCAATAGGAACCCAACCTTTGGTATAGGTCTTTATTACACAGGTTGGTAGTGTGGTTCAGCAGCCAGGCTTATCTCAAGAGGTGTCAATGTGAGCTATGCTGCAGTTACACAGAGATTCACAGTGACAAGTATCCAAATAAACACATACTCTCAATGTTTCTTGATTAAATTCTTAGTCTTACTCATTTATTTAACAGTCAGTTTGAATAAGCCTTCCTCAGAAGGGAGCAATATAATAGCAACACACAAATACACTTCAAACTACACACTCTTAGTTTCTCTAAATCAGCAAATACCCATTTGGGATGGCACACAGACACTTCCTACACCCTCAGGTGACTTAAATAGCTAGGACACTGTGGGCATTAATATATCACTGTAGCATTTAGAGCAATACTGAGATGAGTGTCAAATAAAAGGGTTATTAGACACTTCTTGCAGGTAAGTAAAAGTCTTGCACAATGTTTTAGAAGTCTCTGTAGAAAAAGAAGGATCAATGTAGGGCCACAAGCTGTTAGGCTTGTGAGAGTAGAAGATGCAAGCAACTCTACAGATCAACCAAGACAAGTCTCAACTGAGAACAAGCAAGGCTATACAACAAGAGGTAAGTTCTCTTAGACTGTACACTACCTTTGGTTAGAAGAAAAAGGTTGCAGATGACTTCTGTTCCTGTGCAGCTCTGCAGACCCTGTTGTTACTGGGGCTCAGTCGTGGGGACAAGAGGGAGGACGTCTGGGGACTCCTGCACTGCAATGGAACGGTCATTGACAGCAACCAGCAATCTTCAAATGAGTGGCACCACTGCGGTTTCTGGCTATCGAGATGGGCTTTCCTTGCATTTGGGGTCCAGCACTCTGTTGAGGTGGCTCACACTCGGCCAGTCCCCGCAACCCCAGGATGAACCGGTGACACACACCCACCAAGAAACAGGTGGCGGAAGACCCGGCAGAGGTACATGGAATAAGAAAAGCCAAGAGACCAATTTGAGTAATCTCCCTTGTCAAAGCAATTACAAACAGATTAAGAAACGCAAGTGGGCAACGGGTGTAATCTCCCTCATCACAGTGACTGTAAGAACTGTGCGAAAAACCGAAGAATACTACAGGAGTAATCTCCCTTGTAGCAGCGATCATGAAAACCCTAAGAAAAGCTAAGAGGAGTATGGGAGTGGTTGCCCTCATCGCAATGGTTGTAAAGTTTATGGAAAGAGCCAAGTTGACATCCTTGGACAATTGATAAAGACACAAGAAGCCCCCTTGAGGAACTGCATGGGCTAATCAGTACTATAGAAAAAGACTATGAGATCAGTCACTAAGGCTGAGTAAGACAGGCCAGGACAAGGGAGTCATCCTCCTGTGCCCCATTTTTGTTTTGCTGAATCCCTTTTTTATTAGTATTAAGGGTCAGAATAGGATAGTTTTTGGACAGAGGATGGACCTTTTTCCTTTGGACAAACCACCTGACAAGCACCCCAGTTAGTTTTGTTAGGAAGGGAAAACCGGTAGGGGAAAGAGATGTCTTTTTCTTATTATTTAAATAAAAGTGGAGTGTATAAGTATGCCACCACTTTGTCCAACTCCTTCTGACATAAGTCTGCCGAACCTAAACCTACTTGCCCAGGAGTCCGAATCCAACAGCTGATGACACAGTCTTGCAATGTTGTCCAAGTTCAGGAGATGTTCACGAAGGTTGAGTACAGCTGCTGACTGCAATGACAAGATCAGCTAGATTGTGCCCTTGGCAGGGGTTGGGCAGGCTATACTGAAAATGGCCTGATAATCCATCCATGATTGACCGAGAAGGAATTAATGGTCATTTTATACTCGCATGCAACCCGTTTTTAGGGCTCTCAGAAACTGTAGTCGGTCTTGGAACTGTGAGTGACACTTTGTTTTGGACTGGCACTTTTTGTAATATAATGTATATATTTAAAACGTGCCGAAAGCCTGCAGGCATCAGTGCGCGGGTGGACATTCTATCAGCTTTTGTTGAAGTTGGCTAAGGAAAGACCTGATGAAAAACCTGCGTAGAGCCTTGATAAAATTTGCTGGATATTTCATTTCTTCTGTCCTCATCACCTTGCTGGAAACATATTCACCCTGGTTCTCATGTTTTGTTCCACAATAGTGGTATTTGTATACAGTAAGCCTTGTTTTGCAACATTTCATTTCGCTTGATGATTCCCTTCTTGGTCATAGTGTGCATTCTGTTTTCAGAAAAGATAGGGAGAAAAGAGGTTTTTATTTTACTAACAAGTTGTCTGTCACGGTACCTATGCACCTCGTTAATATAGACTGTGACTATGATTACTATCACTCATACAAATGAAGTGCACCACTAATAGACAGCACATTTTTCCAGGGAAAAGTTAAATAGGAACAAGAGCACAAAAATAACAATTACCCATTTTTCATGTGCTTCACCTCTTACTTCTGCATTTGTTGTCCTCTCGCCACATATGTGGCACAAGTCTTTTGTGTTCTCTGCAATTAAATAACAATATTAGTATAGTGAATATATATTTACTTGCATAGTTATTTTCCAAAAAGATCCAGTGCCTTAATTTTAGGTGAAAATAAGCTATGCATGAGATTTTATTTTAACAATGTATGTATGATAGCGGATAAACTAAACAGGGCATGGCATAAGATAAAATAAAAATGTCTCACTGTAGGGACTCATGCATGTTTTTACATGTCCGCCCTTCCAATAGCTTTCTAGGAAGGCTTTACTCTCGTTACAGCGATTGGACCATGTCTTGCAAAGCAAAAGAAAGCAATGGAATGACGTATGCAGACGTCACCTCCTTACAGATACAACACATTTGGTGCATCAGTCAGACCCTCCCCATGAGGCCACAATAAGAGTTAATAGCAGATTATGATTTAGACATCTGTAGCAAGTGGGATACAGACAAGGTGGTGGACCAACAGAACACATGGCACATAAGTCAAGTGTTAAGGTTATTTATTGTAGGTGTCATAATGTTTATAGGATAAATGGGTATGGGTACTGGAGTTGTTATCATGCGATAAGGTCTTGTCTTACAGCCCAGTATTTAGGGTATGCTTTCCGACTCTATATGAGTGGGTACAGAAGCACCCACCTCTGAAGAATAATCCCATACCTTGTTACCATTATTAGAAGAGTTGACCAACATGGGTACCTTGTACCTGTCCCTTAAGGGCCATAGAACACAGTGATGGGTGTGGAGGGGAAACGCTACAGGTTCTCGGGAGAGCCCTGCAGTAGATAGCGAGGCCCCAGTATGCAACTCGCAAGAAGATCGCTCAATTTCTGCAAACATTCCACGGTCTCCAGCTGGCATCAGTAAGCTACAGCCCTTCCAGAACTTGCATGACAAAGTCCTAAACGGGGATCTTAGAATGTAGAACGACTGAAAGGGTCTTGGAAAACAAGCATTACAAGGTGCCTGTGCAGGTGAAATAGATGGTGCAGCCAGGGCAATGATGTCAGGGTCCGAGCTACTGCTGTGGACAACAAGGTGAAAGAAATGGCCTAAGAACACCCCAAAAGAAATGTGATCATACCACTTATGGTTGAATCACAACTTAGCAAGAAATGTCTGGTCTGTTCTAGCAGAGAGACGTGACTGAGGTATGAAATACAGTGAGTGCATGCAGAGGCTGGTTCCGGGCCTTGCAAGGGTCAAGCCACACCTGCTTGCATAGCTCTAGTCACTTCCTTTGGTTAGCAAAAAATGCTCCCATCTCTCTACAGAGAGTACAGATAACTGATGAATCCAATGGAGTCATCACGGAATCCCGGGCGGTCAACTCCTACCATGTGGCCACGGGACGGCAGCCGTTACCTGATCCTGACCCTGGGGGCAGCTTCATGAGGGAGCATCACATGGGAGGAGATAACTACTGGCAAGATGTCATGATTTCATTGACAAGACGCGGTACGTCCGCCTTTCCCATGTGGAAGATCCTTTAATATCCAGGGCCTTTTTCCATGAGGAAGACCCTCTAATACCCAAGACCTTAATGCCCTATTGTCAGCTCGTGTTCACCCTTTTAGAAGAAGTAAAGAAACCTGTTTAATAAATATATTCGAATGAAAATATAACAACTTTGTGTCGGGTTTCATTTCTGACCCTTCATATAACACAGGTGTCTGAAGAAAGGAGGATAGTCATTCAATTTACACGTTGAAAATGCTGTCAGTACTGCAGAGTTATTCAAACACTCACCGGCTTTACTTACTATTTGAAATACCCTCAAATATCTAATAATAGCTAGGGACATAACTTCTTGGCCCACCTAAATGACATACATTCATGTTTCCATATATCATACAAAAGTACCAAATCTTTTGTTGCCTAATCTTTTACACAGTTTTAGTAAGGCTCTTGTAATGTATGACAAGCCGTGCAACGATATAATGGCTTCCCAGTTATGTGCAGTAAAAACATGTTTGGTTGACATTACGATTAATACTTAAATTCGCAGTTTAAAAAAAATGGACTCTATTTCTAAACAATCCAATCCTGCCCACAAGTACTTGGCAAGCCCATAACGCAGCATAACGAGGATCTTGTTTTTGGCCACATTGTTCACAATACGTACAATACACACTTAAAACTTGAACATGCCTCATTAAGGTACATCTTGAGATTCCATTATACTGAAATTCGTAATAGAATACAAAGTCATGAACATAATATTTGACATTATATTGTTCTCTCACTCTGTGTCTCTTACAGTCTTACATATCAATAAATCAGTATATGTTATTTTTTCACATTTATTCTGCCCTATTAAGTCATGCATATTGTTCGGTCAGTATGGCACCAAGGCATTCTGCCATTATTAATGCATTGTAAAGGTCACCTTGAAGCAGAAATACCTTTCATAATATCTCTATAAAGTAATTCCACTTTTAAATTGGAATTTTGTTTCTTAATCGCCCTAATTATGTATTATGGCCATTTTGTCACATAATACTCTGCAATCTTGCAGGTTAAAGACTAGCTTATAAAGGCACCATGCTACTGATCGAAAACATAATGACTAATGTGACATGTGAATCTGAAGACGTGTTTATTTGATTTTGTACTCGCTATCACGCTTAGTTAATATGAAATGTTCTCTACATTAATTTCAACCTTCGTAACTTGAATACCTGACTCAGTTATTAAAGTCTCTGCTATCTCCCTTCGATAACCATTGATAACTTCGGTGCTATTCGGGAAATCAACTGCTTCCTCTGTTAAAATGAAGTCTGCAAACTAAAATGAAAAATAATTTTTCGAAAATATTCAAACATTGCAAACAGGTAATTGAAAAGGTTTCTCCTCTGAAACTGCATTCCATTTTCATGTAGCAAAAATTAGCTGTTCATGTATGGTCTTTGCTTACTAAAGTTAACATGGCTACAGTGATCTGTCCAGTGTTTTTTTATTAAAAGCGCAGGGTACTTTTCGGTTTATAGAGCAAAGAATCTAATTTTAAATACCAAAGCCATCATTTTGCAGAAAGAGACTAAGGCGGATTACAGAAAATGGTGCGCTAATTGGCAGGTTTGACTGTGCCTGCATGAGGTTTCTAGCCAGATCACTGCAGAAATGTTTTAAAGTACATTACAAAATAATGCAAAGGCAGAGCAAATGGTGCTTTCCAAAGATAATCAACCTCAGTGATCGTAGGAAGAATAACAAGTATAAACTCCGGATTCTGAGTAGGGAGACACTGCACCTCAAGGGCTTGGGGAGAGGGTTATGCCTGCACATAAAAGATGCCTTGTATTGTCTTTGTTGCAGGTGGTAAGCTACATACAAACTGGGAGGGAAGGACCTCCAAGACTCTAAATGTAAAGATCAGGCCTCAGTAGCCCTGACCTGGTGATTACAGTCTGCACCCGATTAAAGGGTGGAGTGAGATTAAATCAATCTGCTTTGTATCTATGCCTGATCTGGTAAACTGAAATTTGATGGCATCAAGCAGACGTATGCATATTTATTATGTACATGAAGAATGCACTGCAATCTAGCTCTTGATTCCATCCAATCTTGCTCTACCTAGAGGCCTCATGAAACATACACACAACTTGAATATTCATGTGTATGTTAATAAACGCCTTAATGATGTTTAACCGAATGCACTATTTAGCCAATGCAAAATTTTATATTATGGCATCACACAAATCATGCAGTATACTGTATGAAAAAAGATTTACCTTGCAAACAAAAACACCACATGATATGCTGTCCTGTTGTTTGGGGTGAATAACAGTAGAACAAGCCCACCTAGATATAGGTACATCTTTCTTTCTCAGGAATGCCCTTAAAAATAATGTACAAATAGTCAAGTCCCAAAATCAAGACACAATAAGCATAATTTAAGTGAAATTGGACTTTGAAATTTTACTCATTTATTAACACATGCTAGCCCATTCGAGAGTTATGTTTCAGAGTTACATAAAATACACCACCCATAGAGTTCATGTAGCCCACCCAGAGCACTGATTGTGTGCCAATAGATAATACATGGAGGTTACATGTTTATTATCTACGAATGGCTTTAGTGGCTAGTGCAGCCATAAAGAACAGTGGTTTAACTTCCCTCCAGGAAATATGGCCCTCACCTTCAGCTCAGGATCATAATTTATAGCAAGCATTTACACTGACGTTTTGCAGCCAATACTTATATGTGTACCACAAAACGTATTACAATATTTTTATTGAAATGATCTGCATTCAATGAATTTTGCTTCAGCACCCAGAGTGCAATGTTCAGTTCCAACCAGCCACTCATGATCTTTGGCTTCTGGAAAATAGTACCCAATATTGTAGGGAATGGCAAGTGGCAAGGATTCTGATGGTTGCATGGTGCTCTCTGGAAGTCTACCTGCATCTCACTTGTCTGCAATATGACTCTATTGCAGACGAATAAACCACTTAATACCCTCTGCCCTAAAAGTCCAATTTCTTATATGCATTGTGTGAGAATGCAACTTTTATTTTTCCCTTCTTCCTTTTTTTCAGCAGCTTGAATGTCTGCACAACCCACTGGCATTAGTAGAGACTAGACCCTTCTGGCATGTGCTAATAGCATGCATTTGGCAAGGGCATTTAGTGCCATAATTTCTGGTTTTGCTCGTGATTATTACTGCTTAATCAAAAGCAGTGAAGTAAACATGGGCTACAACTGTAATAATCTAAATGCAAAGTAATGTAACTAATACCTTGTAGCTTCCTTGCATTTCTTGATCTGCGATTCAACCTCACCGAGAGGATTGAGGTATATAGCTCTCTTTTCACAAGGATATATAGCCTACAACATCCAAGACAGTTTTGTTACATTCAGTAATGTGTTGTTTCTCTTTATAAACACATAACATATACACATGAATCATAAACCTCAAATGGTTCGATAACCCAATACTTTTCAGCTCATTTACTTCCATTTCATATGTGCCTGAACAAAAACAAATGTTGTTTGCCCTATAACGTGTGCAAAAATGAAATGTCAAACGTGGAACAATAACCATGATTGATATTTCTTTATTGACTTCCTCAAATTCAAAATAAAATAAATATTATATATAATGACTTAGTACCCAGCAATCCTTGGGATACAGAGACTGCATTTACCAATCCAAAGTGAGGTATAATTCACCTTACTTCGCCAAATAAATGGAGTGAGTAGGCCTTGCAGAAAACACAGGAGGTTATCGATGTAACTATTACCACTGATGATAAAGAAATCAATACATATTCGCATACAAAAACTGTGGTCCTATTTTCAAAACTATTTCTAGTGATCGTAAGGGTCTTGCAGTTAAAGCCAAGATAATGAGAAAACATGGATGTGTGGATAAAATACATTAATGTTAATGCTGCCAGAAAAACATAGCATTTTATGTTCAGACTATTACATGTTGTAAACTTAGCTTTATGTAATATTAGGTCCTAATCTGTCAAAGTGACAAATACATGCTTACCACTAATGTCCAGTGATGATGCTCATTGACTGCACCCAGTAACAGATGATACTTTGAAGGATCAACCTATGACAAAATGTGACATAAATCATACATTTCAGTAAATAATTCATGTAGAAAAATGCAGACCATGATTTACAAATGCATGCTAAATTTATCCCGGAGATTGCAAAGAGTGAACATTTGAAAGGACAATACATGAATATGGTAGCTGTATAAGGACAGAATATTTGCATTTTCTCTTGCGCAGTGACACGCATCGCGGCTAGAGGGTTCTCTTACGGCCATCGTAGCAGAGGGTAACCTATAGAAGCACCCCAGGCCTAAAAGGTCCTGACATACCCCACCTCTGGCAAAGATATTGCCCCACCATAAAAGTTGTTGTAACTATAGAGAATGGGTGACATAAAGGAGAGACATGAAGAGACTTTCAGAAAACTTATCAGAAGTAATTATACTTTTCTTTTGTTTACCTTTCTGACCCCTATTTTTATGTTGCAAAATAAAATCCTTTGAGCGTCAACAATGAGTTACTTTCTCTGTGAAGTCCACTTTGCTTCAAGACTTTGCCGGACCTTGTTAACAGGACATGTCCAATGAGATAGCTGAGTGTTAGCCACTTTGCCGGACCTTGTTAACAGGACATGTCCAATGAGATAGCTGAGTGTTAGCCTTTCTACTCTCAGGCCTCCTCCTCCTTGCACCAGTGTTTGCAGAAAGGGGGCAGAGTTGGGAGAATCCTATAAAATAGGATGGGGTGTGAGTACAGGAAAGGGGGATACCGCATCTCACCACTGGCTGCTCACCCCCACTCCCTGAAGATCCCTCACCCAGGTGATCCTCCTGCACTGGTCCACCACCAGGGTCTGGATCCAAAGGCGATGGGCATGCCCTGGCCACCTGAGAGAGAGAGAGATCGATCCCCGGGGACTAGCAGGTGAGACACCCTTTTGTTTCTCACAGCACTGAGTTCCACAATGTTGATGCCAAGGTTAAATAGGTGGCGCCTCCAATCTTGGCTAAATTGGAGGCGGGGACCACTAGGAGGAGGGCAGTACTTGACCTTAGAGTGTGGCTTGGGTGGTAAGACGTAATCTTTTCCTGTCAGTATTTTGGCCCAGCTTTACTCAGTGAGTAATGAACAGGATTTTGAAGGTGACCCTTGGTCCAGTCGGGAGCCAGTGTAGTGTCTGGAGTGCAGGGGAGATGTGATCCCCTGGTCTGAGCGCAAAGAGCCGCCTGGCAGCGAGTTTTGGACTCTTTGGAGTTTGTTTATTTGGTGGGCCAGTGTATCCAGGTAAAGTGAGTTTGCATAGTCAGGTATGGACATGACAATCAACATAATTGCTGCCAGTCTATTGAGGTAGGTGAGGTAAGAAGATGCGTTTCAAAAGCATAAGGTGCAAGTGGTAGGATTTGGAGACATTGTTAATGTGGTGTGACAGAGTTAGGCCAGAGTCCATTATGCAGCCAAGGCTTTTGACAATGGTGGAGTTTTGGAGGGGTTGATCCACATTGGGAACTGCACCCTTGCATCCAGTGCCAGAGTGTGTCACCCCGTCTGAGTGTGCCACCTTACCCCGTGCTATACAAACGTGGGGCGAGAGTTTACTCCTAAACTTGTAGTTGTAGGGCAAGGTAGGAGTTTTCCAACCCCGTTCAAGTTAAAATAAAGGTTTTGAAAACTTGCAGCTCTTGTGTCAGTGTCTCCTTGATGATATCATGCCTCCCTTACATATAGGAATATGCATTGCGGGCAATCAGTTTTGCCAAGAATCTGGTATTGGTGAGAGTGAGCAGGCAGTCACAGGCCTTTGAGAGGGGTGATTGGGATTGGTGTCCAGAGCATGGATGAGGTGGTGTTGTGGGTGGTTGGAGATGACAGGGGTAAGAGCTGTATTCAAAGAGGGAGGTGGAAGGCATAGGTGACAGAGAGGGGTGAGAAAGAGGGGGTGGGAAAGGGTAGTAGGTAAACTGACGTAGGCCAGAGAGGTGTGTAGAGCTGATGGTGAGGAGTGGCCCACTGCCTTTGTGTTTTCTGTGTTTGGGTGGGAGAGGTTTGTGCAAGTGGGTCGAGGGAGGCAGGAAGGGGGTTGAAGCGATGGTTCAGGAAAGGGCAAAGGTGGTCTTGTGATGGTGGTCGGGGGGATAGAGGGGTTAAATGGTCTAAGGGTCATGTTTGTCAAGGGATGTGTGGACGAGGAAGGGGAAATAGGTGCTCGGTGGACTTCTATCCCCATAACAGCAAGTAAGCTGGGACAAGGAAGAGGAATCGAGTAATGCAGAACATAAAAGACCAAAAGCACAGGTTGCGCTCTAGTTGTTGGGAGCCCAGTCCTGTAGCCGGGAGATTTAATAAATAAATAAGAATTAGAAGACATCTAATATACATTTAAACACAATGGTTCATACAAACTGGACAAAATGTACAAAGGAGCATCTTTGGTAGCTTCTAGTTCACCAGCAGTGGCTCCTGCCTAATGGGTGATGCCCGACACCCAGAAGCTGGTTTTAGGTCAAGAGTTAATAATTGGATTTTGTTTCAAGTAAGGTGTGGTATGCATGCAATTGAAATTTAATACTACAGTCAGCCAATAACTGGACTCATAAAATGGTATGCAAGAAAAAGCATATATTAATAGCATGCATTAAGATATGCAAAACATAAGATGCTTGAAATGAAATAAATGCTAATGGACATATCACGACTGCTTCTATAGACGTATTATGCAAAATAGCCAACTTATAGTTACCCAGTTCCTAACATCGGCATACATGTTTGGCCAGTAGTAGCGTTGGGAAACTGCATCACAAGTCTTATTAATGCCACAGTGGGCACCAATTCCACTGCCATGGAAATGTTTAAATATTTCTTGTGCCTTTTCAGCGCTAGACACCACTTTTTCTGAAGTTGTCGTCCCGTCCCTTTTAACAGTAACGTGACACAAATCTTCACCTGTAGAGAGGAATAATGGCAACATAGATGCGAATGAGAAAGGTATTGTGTATGAGCAGGATATATTATTCATATAAAAAGCCATGTAGGTGGCTGCTCCACCGTTTACAATCACAGAATTGATTTTAAGAATAATCTTTCTTTTGTGGTGTTTGTTCATCTATTGGTTTTATACAGTATACATTTGAACAATAATTGATAATTACTACAATGCACACACAAATCCACATATTTTAAAAAATGATTGTGCATTTGCAGATGCAAATATTTCAATGTGAACAAGGATGATTATTATTTTTTTTAAAACTTTATTTATTGAAGAGCTTGATAACGCAACAACGGACACCAACAGTACATACTTGATCAGTGAACATACATCAGGTGTACATATACAGTCACAAATCATTCATGAGCAGCAGAACAACTGTTTAAGGTGACCAGGGGAATGACATCAATACAAGTAACATGAGTATAGCAATACAAAGGGACTAAGCAACTTCAGGAGGGGGGGATGGTGGCTCGCTGACCTCGTCCCCCGAACTGGCAGACAGGGAGGAGATGTATGAGCGAAAGGGGCCACACATATTGCTTGGTCTAGCTCTTAATGGTTGTAGTAGTACCCACCATTATTCAGTGTCAGCAGCCCATGTGGCAGCACAGAGTCATGGTTCGTGTGCGGGGGTCTAGGCCGGAGCCAAAGTAAGAGAATGCACCGGGTGGAGAGAAGCAGGCACAGACTCGCCAGTCTCCTGGAGCCGCGGTTTAACATGGGAAGATCGTAAAAGAAACATGTCAAGGGGGATGGGGCGTTGGTACACTCCAGCATTGCAGAGTGAGATGCACACACTTCGGTCCGGAATTGGGTAAGTCGCGGGCATGACCACAGCGTGTGTATATAGTCTGCGCTATCAGAATTACATCTTGGGCATGTGGCGGGGTGGTACTGTGACATGCGGCGAAGCATGATCGGTGTATACTGGAACCTGTGTAGGATCTTAAATTGCATGAGTTGAATGAGATGTCGTGTGTACAAGTGCACATATGTTCCCACCGTTGATTGAAATCTCGGTTCCCAGATCTCTTGTCCACAATTCCCTGAGCCTAGTGATCTGTGGGGATATCTCACTCTGAAGGGTAGCGTATAATCTGGAGACCTTGCCCCTGAGAGCCGTAGTGTTTAATAGTTCCGATAGTAAATGGTTATCTTGTGGAAGTGAAGGGAAGTCAGGGAGTCTGGACTTTTGTGCGCGTTACAGGCCCGCATAGTGTAACCAACGATAAGGCCTGCCCCGCAGGGACCCCGGCAGATTGGCCCATTCAGTGAAAGTGCCCTGTACACATATATCACAAATAAAATTCAGGCCGGCTTCCGCCCAGCGGTTCGCGGTCGTTATGTCAACCCGGGGGGAAATCAGGAAAAACATTCAGGGGAACTCTCCGTGAAACGGCTGTGTGTCACCGGTCTGTTTCCACATCTTGCTTAAGGCTAGGGCCGTGGCACCTACAGGATCGGTGGGTTCAAATCTGGGATCGTAGGACTATGGTAAGGATATTTTTGCTATCCACAGCAAGATGCTCCAATTTGACATGAAGGGGAGGGTCAGAGGGCATGAACCAGAATGATGCAAAGTGGGCTTGAGCCGCAATCCAGTAGCCCTTGAAATTCGGAGCTCCGAATCCTCCCTTCGTTATTGGGGTGGTTAGTGTTGCTAGCTTCAGCCGGACCGCGCCAGAGTGTCATAGAAATGCGTTAACGGTACGAGTGAGTGTAGCAGAGAATTCTTGTCCCGGCCACAGTGGGACATTTAAGAACCTGTAAAGTAGTTGCAGCAGTACCAGCATTTTGAGAATGGCTATTCTACCAGCTAGGGTAATCATCAGGTTCGTCCAACCCGCGCACTTCCGGATTAGAGTGGCTAGGTATTTACCAAGGTTAGCATCATACAACGTGGCTGGATCACGAGCGACTACCATGCCCAGGTATGTAAACGTATTCTGTGCCCATGTGAACCCCTGGAGATTCGATGGCGGGGTGGTAGCTTCGGTCAGCGGGAATAATACGGACTTGAAGAAATTAACTTGAAGGCCTGACAACTCGCTGAAATGAATAACGCCTTAGAGTATTGGGGGAAGGTTGAGCTCGGGTTGGCGAACGAAAAGGTGAGCATCATCCACATATAGTGAGATGATCTCCGATGGGCCCGCCAATCGTATGCCTCTGTGCGCGTGCCTCTGGCGTATCCTATCGGCTAGTGGTCCAATAGCCAGTGCAAAGACTAGTGGCGAGAAGGGGCAGCCCTGTCTCATGCCTCTTGCTATCGGGAATTGAGATGAGCACATATTGTCGATGCGGACCCTAGCAACAGGGGAGGAATATAACTGTTTGATCCATGCTCTGAAACCGGGGCTGAAGTTGCATTTCTCAAGTACCTGCCAAAGGTATCCCCATGAGAAAGAATCGAAGGCCTTCTGCATATCTAATGTTGCTGCAACTGCTTGCCTGCTGGGATTAATGCGCGTCAGTACATTAAATCGTCAACGTAGATTGAAGGAGGTAGCACGGCCAGGAATAAAACTGGATTGGTCCGGGCGTATAATATGGTGCATGTATGGGGCCAGACGCAAGGCTAACACTTTGGCGTAAATCTTAACGTCACAATTTATGAGTGACAGAGGGCAGTAGGAGCCACACTGTGTGGGGGGTTGCCCGGTTTGGGCAGCACTGTTATTACTGCTTCACAGAGGGAAGGGGCCAGGGCTCCCACAAGGAGTAGTGATACAAGATGGGATTTATAATGTTTATAAAATTCGATAGGGAGACCGTCGGATCATGGAGCCTTTCCCTAAGCCATCTGGTCAATGGCGGTATATATTTCGTCTGATGTGATCGGGGCATCAAGGGTATCTCTAGTTGCCAAAGAAAGAACCGAGAGCGGGCGACTGTCCAAGAACGACCCAATGTCGGTTTCACTGGCTGTATCAGTGTTAGAGTAGAGCTTCTCATAGAAAGATCGGAATTCAGTGTTGACTTCTTGCGATGTCACATCCAGAGTGCCATCAGCCTTTTCTATTGCCGGGATATGTGATGCACGCCGTTCAAGTCTGATCAACCTGGCAAAAACCCGACCTGGGCGTTCGGCCTCCACGTATTAATGTGCGGCTGGGGGAATCAAAGAACTTCCGTTCCTGCTCAGCATGCGCACAAAACATATCTAGTTAAGTGCTAATATCAGTATGTAGAAAAAAGAGAGAGGGTGAGGCGCGCACTCTAGTTCCCAGCTTTGAATAACTGATGCATTTCAGTTGCTGTTCTCCTCCAAGCACTTTCAAGTCTCTAACAATCTACACGGAGGCAGTCTTTTCAGGTGTTACAAGCCGCCCTACCGCAACCAAAGGGGGGGAGTAGCCTCACCCCGATCCGAGGAAGCAGATACAGGATGTATGCCCTTCAATGGTTGCCAGCTGAGTCCAGGACACGTTAAGACGTGATGCCACGGGGGAGTGCCCCTTAGGTGCTGCAGGATAGGTCAGTCTGGTATCTGGGCCCGAGTCGCCCAACTCAATTAAGGGGAGCATGCACCATCACACAGGCACAGGAGGGGTCCACACATGTAGCACAGATCCTTACAATAGTATGATCGGGGAGGGGACCCTGGTGTACACGGCTTTAGAGTTGGCAGATTGATGGATCATAGGGACGTGGCTTGGTGTAAGCCGAATCCCCTGGCTGTCCCAGGCTCGACTGTAGCCCTCCACGTAGGTTCAAAAATGTGAAAATTACAACAGGAGGGCCAGTGCCGCTAGTTACTATGCCAGACCAGTAGTCCGCTTCAGCACAACAATGTCACAGCCTGCAGGCAGGATTTATGAAAGGAGAACAGTGGAGGCTGTCAGACAGTGCATGTCCGCGTCCTGCCACCGTGGATGCTTAACTATGAATTCTTGGCAGTAATGTGACAAGCTAGCTTGGGTCTGTGTTTAGTTAGGAGACCAGGAGCCGTGCGTGGGGAGGTTCGGGGGAGCCCAGCGCAGCGTATGATCGCTGACTCCACAGTCGCAACACATGGCACAAGAGCAGGCAACCCGGACCGCCCGGCATGCTACAGCAGTAGGGGGCGAAGACGTCCTTATAACCTAGGAGGGTTTGTGGATCCCCTGCTTCTCATGCGCCGCCACGCAGTATCCATGCACTGCGAGGCTCCCCGAAAGCCCCTGCAGTCCCGCCATTGCAGGTCCTACCTTGCCCAAAGATGCGTCACATCATGCTGGTGAGCGGTGGGAGGGGAGCAACGGGAGCGCCCAGAAGCTGAGCCAGGAACCGGCGCCTCAGTCTCCAGGAGCGAACCGGGAGATGGGGGCCCAGCGCCAGTCAGGGAGGATCTCCAGAAGTCAACTGCCACCCACCGAAGAGCCGCAGGCGTGATGGGGTGCTGTCTCCAAGTGGTGGAAGGGCTCAGGCGCAATGAACACAATGGCGACCAGCAAGTATCCAACAGCCCGAATAATAGTGCTGCAGTATGGCCGTAGAGCCTTCCCCCAGGCAGAGCAGCACAGGCGAGGCGCGCAGTCAGGGCAGTGACGCTCCTCCCCCACCAGGCCTGCAAAGCCTCGCCTCTCGATTGTAGAATGAGCAGCGTGGAGCTGCGTCCTGGGTCCTCGCAGGGGAGTCCCGCAGCGGTCTTCAAGTGGTTGTAGCTCCCAGGTCTACAGCCTCCGGAGGCTGCAAGTTAGCCAGTATCTGCAGGAATGGGAGATGTAGAGTTCAGCCCAAGATATTCAGGATTTACTGCAACGCAGCAGATCGTTTGCGGAAATGGATCTTCCCTAACATGGAGCCCAACGTTCAGGCGGCCATACTCATCGAGTGCAACAGCACCCCTAACAAGGATGATTTGTGACATGTCATGAATGGTTCAATCACAGCTACTGAGTAATATGATTGTGAATTACATGTCTGAGAGTTGTATTGTGAAATATTTAACGATTCATGTGTAAATAATAAGAGTGACCAAAGACATTTTCATTGATGATTACTGTGGCTAATTAAGCTGGTGATTTCTCCATGTTTTGAGCCTCAGTTTCACTGTAATTCAAATGAATATGAAAGAGCAGGCTTAAAATAGAAATATGGAAACATGATTTTACCTGATAATTCAAAATGTGCGGCTCTTCTTCGAATTGTGTGCTTTTCTGACTTTGTGGCACCTAATGGATATGTCGTATTTGACTTGTAATCAATTATTTCTTTTATTTTTTGGGGATCCATTATCTAAAAGAAAACATTGAAAATATGATGCTGGTGCAATATGGGAAACATGAGCATATAAAACCAACGATGCATCCACCATGAAGGGTACAAAAGGTTACTTAAATACAGGATTGAAAACAGGAAGCCGTCACAAACGCCTCCCACCCTATACTCTACCACAATTCCCTGCCTACTGTGCTGGATCCCATGGATCCCTCACCAAATCCCTGACTAAAGTCTCCCCCCAGGTGGCCAGGGAAAGGCAGACACTTCCTGATCCTGAGCTTGCAGGTGGTGCTCTGCGGGAGGATCACCTGGGAGGAGACAAGGCTCAGAGGTGAGAGGAACCAATGGGGTCGAGACACAGTATTTAACTTCCTCTGAGGAAGACAAGTTACAAATGCCAAAATACCTAATTGCTTGTTGCCACAATAATCTAAATGTTCCACTTGTTGAACATATAAATGTAGGTAAAATCAGCCAAAGCTACAGTGGTATAAAAGAGAATACTCATTGTAAAGCCCCTAGAGCTCAATGGTTCCCTACCTCAAAAGGGGGTAATGGAACGATGTCTGAATAATAATCACAAAAAGCCTAGAACCCGTTAATCCTCTTTTCAAACAAGAATGGTCACTCAATTGTATGAAATTCCTTCAGAAATGTTGCAGAAAATAGAAGGCAAATCAGCAAAGCACAAAGAGCAAGAAAAACTAACTTTGTTGCAAGGGATTTCAAGTCCAATAATTCCCTCATTACTGGGACGAGAAGAGGGATGGCAAAGAAACCCCACTGTGGGAGTGATCTCCTAATTGGTGTAAATGACCTACACCTGAAGGGGACTGAGAGGCATAAAAAGCCCCCTCAGGTGCAGGCATTAAGAGAGAGAAGAAGAGCAGCGGAAGAGGAAGATGCAGCATGGGCCTTGGTTGCAGCTCAAAGGGAAATCTGTGGCGAGAGAAAACACCAGGACTACTGGTCCTGAGAGTCTTTTCCATTGCCTTTCCCTGTTGTAGAGGTTGTTTGCCCAGTGACCTTTCATTGTGAAGAGTTTGTGCAGCAGGAAGCAGCAGAGGGAAGTGTTCCCTCTTAGGAGGTTCCAGCTGGCTGGGTTGCACCTGGCCCTCTCAGAAGCAGAGGAGGCTCCATTCCTGAGTGGCGTGAGCAGAGGAGGATCAGAGGAGGCTATCCACCTAACCACAAGGAGCCACTAGTACCGAAGACCTGTGAAAACCAAGCAAAGTGTAATCGAGCGACTTACCCGGTGAGTGCAAAGCTTGCAAGTGACTATGGAGCTCTCAAGCACTGTCTATGTGCTCGCGGCAGGCCGGTTCATTTGCGAGTGTATGAAAGCAGCAGCAGTAACTTTGAATACTGAACTATACAAAACCAATAAAAGTGGTGCCTGTTGAAATTAAATGGCTGTATAAACAAGCGCATGACAGTATGGAAAGCCCAAAAGCCCCAAGGGAAAGCTTTAAACAGTCTAAAAGCTACAAGTAATAACCAAGCCAAGAGTGTATAGTCAATCAACAATACCAATATAACAAATCGCACTCAAGGCCAGAGAGCAATACTGGGAGGCTTAAGGATTGTGAGACTTACTGCTTATGTGCTATGAAACACAGATCTTATGCTGATAGAAACATACATAGCCAAAGCCGAGACAGAGGAAAAGTGAGACTATCTGTTTAGCATTATTTGTTTTTTGGTACAGAGGGGAAAAAAGGTGACAAACAGGCTGCCCTCTGGAGAAGGTTATCCAGAGAGAGGGGAGCATAGTTGCCAAGAAGTCTTAAAGAGGACCAATGTGGTTTCTTGTTTCCCCACAACTCGTTTAAAGTTTTATGCTGAAGAAGCCCAATGAAGGTGTTGTTATTCTAAGTTGGAAGTTACCACTGAAACACTTTTTTCTGTTTTGTTGTTGAAGAGGTAGACAGGCAGGCGAGTATACCTGTAGGGCAGAAGTTGTTCCCTACAAGAACCTGGCAAAAGAATGAGCCAGGTACTAGTTGATGCAAGTGCTGAACTATGGTTCTAACAGAAATAACTCATACTGATTAGTGACATTTGAAGAAGAATTGTAAGAGCTGGTTGAAGAAAAAATACAATTCTCTTTGAAACCAAGATAGCAGTAAACCATTTGTTAGGCTGAATTATATGCAGTACCCTTTGGGAATACCACACACAATTAAGACTACAAGTGACAGTACAAATTCACCTTTGGTACAAGCCTGTACTACACAGTGTAACTAAGGAGGGTCTCCTGACTGTAGCTTTCCATATCTGACATGATTAATATTGCTTTTTAGTGATGTTTTAGCCTTGTGGTTAGTTGACCCAAGGTAATAGCAGCACTCTTAGTGTAATCACTATACATGATACTCACCGCTATACACCAGTGTTAGGCAGAATTATATGCAGTACCATTTGGGAACACCACACACAAATAGGACTACAAGTGACAGTACAAATTCACCTTTGGTACAAGCCTGTACGACACAGTAAAGTGGTAGTGATGGCTGAGCAACCAGACTTATCTGAAGAGTAAGTGAGCAGTATCAAATAGTTGCACAAAGGACAGCAATTACTATGATTCAAACAAACACTGACTCAAGGTTTTCAAGTAAAAGAATATACATTTATTTTACTCTTCAGTTGTATAACATTTCACTAAGTTAAAGCAGTTTAAAAAGCACACTCTTAATACACCACTCCCAATAAGTTCCAGACAAGTTAAGCTCACAAAATGAAGTGGGAGCAAAATGGCACTCAAGCAATTTAAAAGAGAGGGAAAGACAAAGTTAATGGTAATTGAACCACACCAACAGGTAAGTACTGAGGGCAATTGAGCAAGAGGAACTACAGTGATAGAATCAGGTAAAAAAAAGCTTAGGGCCAAAGTCATTAGGTCAAAAGTATTTTGCTCAAGATCACACAGTTCAGGGTCGTTCGCGGTAAAGTTTGTGCCACGAGTTCCGGACGGAGTTGGCCAGCAGAAAAGTTAGTTCAAAGAGAAGAGAAGGACAAGCCCTCGGATTGGGGAAAGATTTCACACTTTCCCAGCGGCTGGACGAAACAAACAACCGATTTGCACAGTACCTTGAAACAGAGAGGGAGCTGTAGCTGAGGCGGACGTTCCTGGTAGTTTCTGCAGGCTCACGGTTCCTGAAGCGACTGTCGGACTGACAAGAAGTAGGAAGACTGGAGGGTCCTGCACTAAGCAGGGAAGAAACCAGCAGCAGAGCAAAGCAATGAATAAAAAATAGGGTACTTACCACTGCCACCAGCCAAGACTTGATGAAAAGGGAGCGAAACAGTGCTCCAAGTGAAACAGTCAAAAAGGGATAAGAATTAACCCTTTCCAATACTCCATGTAAGATGGGGTGTACTGGCTATGTGGTTTAAAGAGACTACATAAAGTTAATGGCACTTTACATGTTTCTCGGAGACAGTAGTCAGGTCCCAGAAATATTGAGTCAGTGGGAAGTCTGAAAGACAACCCTGTGTCACTGCACTGGAGGTGCTGTGTAACATAAAGAAATGATGCCCATGGAGTAGGTGAGGCTCCAGAGCCCAAGGTCACACAAATGGTAAAAACACACACAGCAAAACACATGTAAGAGTGGGAAAAAGGCTCACACTCTTACCAGGTGAAAAAAATAAACCGAGTGTATGAAAGCAGCAGCAACAGTAACTTTGAATACTGAACTATACGAAACCAACAAAAGTGGCACCTGTTGAAACTAAGTGGCTGTATAAACAAGCGCATGACAGTGTGGAAAGCCCAAAAGCACCAAGGGAAAGCTTTAAACAGTCTAAAAGCTACAAGTAATACCCAAGCCAAGAGTGTATAGTCAATCAACAATAGTCTAGTGTTAACCCTGATGGAAATACCAGTGAGGGGATTTGAGGGGGGCGTGGCCTGGTGAGCATGGAGTAAGGAGGTGCTAACCTGCGGCTCCGGCCGAGATCCTGTAAACAGATCCTGCACTGGCGGTTATACGACGCCACAGACAATACTAAAGACATCCAAGAGAAGCCAAAGGGATTCTACACACAACCGCAACAAATCCAGAAGAAATCGGACCCGAAAAGGCGGTGCAAAACTCTGTGTACTACTCCCCCCTGGGTCCCAACAAAATGGCGGACGGGACCCGGTGCTGGAGATAGAAGAGGGGGAGGGGCGGAGCAGACCCGACTCAATAGAACGAGAAGCAGCCTGAGAACGCCTGAATACAGGCAGAAAAAAACAGAGCTGGACCGGCTTATTAGACGCTCAGCGGTGCAGACCGGGCTGATATAAAGGAGCGTTCCTACAGCTCCACTACAGCGCTGTCTGTAAGCCTGCCCTGAGCGGGCCGCCCTGAGGAGCAGAGGAATCAGCAGGACCCCTGGCGCCAGGGGGGGGGGAAGAGAGGACTGGCGCCAACACAAACGCTGAGGTGAGCGGAGTGAAAAGCGTGAGCAGCTGCACTACGCGGGGGATGCGAGGGATAGAACCATAATAGGAACGCTAAACTGGCCAAGTGAGATAAAGATTAGAAAGACCACACATACACTCATTCTTGATCCCGGACCCGACCGAATGGCCATAATCCCAACGGCCATGCAAAGCGAGTAATCCTGAACCCACGAGCTAATATTGGAGAGGCCACATAAACATACAGGGGACACGCTACAGAAGAGCGAGACACTATGAGTACTGTGCTGCTCCTAACAAACCTATAGCCTGGAAAGTAAACAACGGCCTGGCACTAACACCATTGATGTGCAGGCCTAACCTGGGGTACCACCACAGCCAAACAACGCATAACCTAAGGCACAACTGAGGAGTGGTCAAGACAACGCTGATGACCCCATGGGAACGGAAGATAATGGTAGCACCCAACCATTAGCAGACTAACATAATAACGCCAGGCTGGAGGGATAAGGAACAGGAGACAGACCTCAGCGAGCAACACGCAAGACGCAGATAACCCAGAACACCTAGGCTGGGAGGCTGCTGACACTAAGTTGATTAGATCTGGGAGCGAAGCCAAGCCCGGAATATTGCTTAGAATTCCTGGCAAGTCCACAACTGAAACGAAACACACAGCTATCATGCAAATAGAGGACGCTGAGCACACCTCCCCAAATACCGTCCCTAGACAAGGCCTCTCCAGACACCTACTTGCGAATTGCCATGTCACCATCCAAAAACAAAGGGAGGGCATCCATAATGGACTCCTTTGCCGCAACCAAACCCCGCTCACCAATGGAGTTAACGACGGCAGAGCCTGAGATCCAGAGAAATGAGGACGGTGAAAAAAAGGACCACCAGGTTCTGGAAGCAATAGCTGCCTTAAGAACATTCATTGACACAAAGATAGACGAAGTAAAAGCTGACATGCAATTGATGCGGCAAGATGCATGCAACCTAGCAGAAAGAGTCACTACTGCTGAAGCCACGCTACAAGAGACGACCGAATCCATGACCGAACTAAAAGCTAAGGTGGCGGAGCTAGAAAAGAAAGTAGCAACGCTGGAGGCAAGGTCTGAGGACGCGGAGGAACAGGCTAGATCCAGCAACATCAGAATACTGGGAGTACCTGAAAGACAGGAAGGGCCAAATACGACCGGATATGTAGAATCACTACTACAACAAGAAATAGGTGCTGGCTGGCTGTCACAGGGATTCGCGGTGGAAAGAGCGCACCGATCCCTCCAGTAAAGACCACCACCGGGCTCATATCCCCGCCCGATAATAGCGAAAATACTCAACTTTCAAGATAGAGAGGTGATACTCAGACACTCAAGGGAAGGAGGAGTGATAGAACGAGACAACTCCAAAACTACAATATATCCTGATTACACAACGGCGGTGCAGAAGGCATGTACAACTTGAGCGATGGATGGAGGCCCATATCCCGATTATATAGCCAACTATCGGATAGACCTAACCCTTGCAGCCTAACCTTGAAAGAGAAATGCGAGAAAGAACTGACGACTAGCATACCCGAAAAGAAATGGGAAAGAGCGCTGACGTCCCCGAAAGAGGTGTTTAGGAACACTAGATTCAAATTAATCCAACTGAACATCCAATACAGGACCTACATGATATAATATGATATGGCATTTATAACGTGCCTATACACAAGTGTTTCAAGGCGTGAAAATGACCCCGAAGCGATTAGCTGGGTTTGGCAGGCACCCGAGTTCAAAATGCCCACGATGCAGTGAGAAAGGTGCTGGCCTACTACACATGTTCTGGGAGTGCAACAAGATACAGACCTTCTGGACTAAAATAGAAAATACTTGCAGAAGAGGGGGTATGAACAGATACACCTGGACTCCAACGAAAGCCTCCTGGGAACATACCCTCGCCTGAGCAAACACAAACACCTGGTGCAACTGATGGACCTAGTTTGCATACTGGTGAAAAGGGCAATAGCTATGACGTGGAAATCGACTACAGGCCCAAAATACGAGAAATGGAGCAAGAAACTGGAAAGATGTGCAGAGGCGGAGACCGCAGCCTGGGAAAAGGGAATGGATAGATCAGAGGGTGACATCAGTGTCACGTTCGAAGCATGGAAAGCCCTACTAAGAGACATGTTCCTGCGCGCTGATGACAAACCACCTTGAATTTATAAATGGAACCCGTAATGCAAGAGCTGCGAAGCAAAACTCACTTATGGAACCACGCCATTGATGTCCCCCCTCCACCCCCCAAGACGGAGCAAACCACTCCTGCACTTCTTAACTAGGAACCTAGAAGAGATCTCGCCTGAGAATCGAAGACAGTTTGTGTTGTTAACGTTATATGTTTGGTTTATTGATGCTCTGAAATATCCAAAATGACAATTGATACAGGCTGCAATAAAAGAGCTAATTGTTGTATAATCCAAATGCAAATAAAAACATTTTAAAATAAATAAACAAGTGAGGTGGTTCGAACAGAGTGCCTGCAACATAGGGCCAGTGGGCCCTCATACCGTGGCAGGCTGGTCACACCAGTGTGCTACTATGGACAGTTTGAAACTGCATTCAGGCAAGGCATCCCCTAAGAGCAGCTGACAGAAATACCATTTACTTGGATAGCAACAGCTGTTTTCACATTAGATGTATTCTGTAAGGTACTTGAATTACAATGTAATGAAACCAGCTTCCTTCATTTAGCAACTATTCATGGATATTGAGGAGGGTTTTATTGCGTGACACAGAGATGTAGTTTGGGAGTGACAGTTGCCATTCAGAGGATGTGCATTCTAATTTGCCTTGGTCACCAAGTTGGCTAGGAACTGACCTGGTGGGGGGATGTGCATGATCTTCCCAATGATCAATGCCCTGCCTTTGATCTGACTAACACATGCAAATGCAGTACAACGTATGTAGTTACAATCATCAGGGTTCTGCCATGGGGGTGTTGTATGATATTCTGCATCGCCATGGCAGAATGATGGAAGTGGTGTACGGAAGTCTTCAAAACATCAATAGGTAGGCAAACTAGAGAAGGGGAGATTCTTGCAGTAAGAATGTAATATCTCCAGCTACACTGAACCTGTTGACTTTCTTAAGAGCTTCATGATCCCTCTTGGCTTTTCCCAATGCATCGAGTATTCCCTGTCCTCCAGATTTTAAGGCAGCAATAAACTCCATCATAATTTTCCCCTTGAACGAACTGCACCTGATCATTTTGTATACATTGTTCCGTTAATATCGGGCAGAAAAGTAGGGGGCACATACACTGTAGAACGTATTATACACACACACATGTGTTTTGCCAGGGTACATTATGTTGCAAAGGAAAGTAGCTTGTGACTACTGCCCTAAACGTTTTAATTTCCATGAAAAGTATTTGTGATTTCTTTAACACTTCGCAATTTCATGTGTACATGTTTTGGGCTAGTTGAACTATTTAATGGTGAGAGCAAATGCGCTGGGGGAAAAGGAGAGCTAAAAAGATGGTGCGTTGTAAAACATTTACTCCAAGTTGAACGTTAAGTAACGGGTTGTTGTAATGCGTAAGTGAGCCTTCCGATTTCTCACTTGAATGAACTACATCTTTACACCCATACCCTGCCTTCAGCATAAACGTTGTGTGTGGACTGGATGAATATTTTAAAGGGTGAGGGAAGGAAACAGGTTATTTTAAAAAGTGAACAGAAAGTTAAAGTGGGTGTCAAACTGCTTTATTTTGACTGTTTGAGGATTAGAAAGTGCGACCATGGGGATGCAGAATATCATACAACACCGGTGCATCCACATTCATTAAAAAGCTAAGGATTACACTTATTACGAACGGCATTGCTTGAAAATGGGTTTAATCATTATGTTTCTTCTATCAACCCAAAATGGAGAAGTGCCATTGAGGGAAGAAGTGCAGGCATGAAGGCAAGATTCACTGAGAGCCAAAAGATAAGTCTGGGGGCAGGGAGCAGGGGGTATAAGACGATTGAGGGAGGCCATGGGGTTTTGCCACACAAAGAGCAGGATGGTGGAGGCAAGGAGCTGAGGAGGACCAAGGGTCGCTTATGCAAAGACCAGCTCATGTCAGGTACAGGGGGCGGAGGGGAAGGGAAATGGGGGTAAGGGTAGGGGAAGAACATGAAACAGCTTGTGAGCAACGAATGGTAAGCATACAACAGGGAAGCAGAATATCGTACGAGACGAGATCCCCATTGCAGATCGCAGAGCTTACCTTGAGTCAGGAAAAATACGATGCTTGCTGTACACTTTGGAAAACTGCAAAAGAAGAAAATACAGTAAGTAATGGGCACGGGCAATGTACAAAAGAAGAAAATGAGGACAATGCACAAGTTATATACACGGGCGCTGTAGGACACCGATGGGCAGGGGCGGATCTACAAAGAAGATCACTGGACAATCCCAGGAACAGAGCTGTTGAGGGCGGGCTATCCCGTTATATATTCATTTCACGCTGTATGTATGGCTGTAACATCTGTGGGTGGGCGGGGTTACCACTTGCTCATCTTCCGGAAATCCGAACATGCCATACCCACAGGTGCTGCATATGTACTCCTGGATGGATTCCAACTGAATTGTCTGTCAAGGAACTGGAAGTTAGATTCCATACACTCATATGGCTTTAATATGAGTTTGGTGGTATTAGATATGTAATGCCACTAAACTCATTTACGTTACCAGTGCCTGCATGATTCAGAGTCATGTGAATCCTTCTATTAGTCCCTATTTTGGAGTGCCATTGGACTACATGACACCTGTAATTAATACATGTGGATATTACTGCAAGCAATAATGCATTTGTGGGAAGGTAGCTACCATGACACAGAAGCAAGTCTCAGGAGGATAGCTCAGGGGCAACGGGCTCGCCTTGGAAGCAAGACGACACCGAGCAACAAAGGTTCAACCCCCGGGTCTTCGCTTAGAAACCTCTGGGTATTACTGGGCACGTTAAAAATAACCAATAAAATGAAATAAATAAATAAGTGATAAATTG
The DNA here is from genome assembly GCF_040938575.1 of Ambystoma mexicanum. Lineage (NCBI taxonomy): Eukaryota > Metazoa > Chordata > Amphibia > Caudata > Ambystomatidae > Ambystoma > Ambystoma mexicanum. The sequence continues at coordinate 9,281,882 of NW_027182322.1, forward strand.
AGTTTCGGTAACAAAACTCAAAAGTGTGGCAGAGCGTGGAAACATCCGGTACTGGGGTCCCAGGGCTGCTGCGGTTTATAGCGGTAGATCCAAGGGGCGTAGTGGAAGTTAAGATCCATGACGTGTGTGGAGGGAGGGGGAAGGACAGTGAGGAGTTCGTGGAGGGAGCTTACCTTGCATGCTAACATTGGCCCTTTTGCGCTATGTGAGTGTGGGGGGTGTCAGGTCTGGACTAGGCACAAAGGTAACTGGGACTCAGGACCTGCCATAATTTATGTTTTTTGGAAACTAGTAGGATTTTGGGCTTGGGATTCACTTCCACCACAATCATAGTCAAAACGTGACCGTTTTTTCCTGCACACTTTTGCGGTTTGGTGTTTCTTCCTGATAAAATCAAATGCATATATATACTTTTTAAAAACATGTTTATGGGTCTATGTAAATAGACTCAGTGTCAGCACTTATTAAAGATTGCAAGCTACATCTACAACCACACTACAGAACATCACTTAGGTATACACAGGCCCACTATCTGGAAAATGGCAACACTATCATCGAGAACAAGGGTCCGGCTATGACAAACATGAGCAACAAGGCACCTACACAATGGAAGAACATGAATCACAGAGCTTACCTAGAGGCGGCAGAGAAAATATCGTGCTCGACTGCAAAAGAAAGTAATACAGTAAATTATGAGCACGGCTGTTACAAAGAAGAAAATACTAATACTCGAACTGCGTACTTTATGGGCACGTGCACTCGAGAGAGGGGCAGAGCTAAGAAAACAGACAAAAATGAACACCAAGACACCTACAAAATGGGCCATCTTTACAAAATGCAGGCAATAACATTAATGACAGAGCTTACCTGGAGGCAGAGAAAATATCATGCTCGACTGCAAAAGAAGTTAATACAGTATATTATGAGCACGCAGGGCTGAAGTCGAGGGTACACGCGGTGGGACAGAGTCCACCCACTTTTTTCGGAGGGTGGACTCAGTCCCCCCCCCAGCAAAAATGAGAAACATTGAGTATATTCTTTGAATTTAGGAATTAACACGAACCTCGGGGCTCAGAACAAGTCTTTACGTTCGTAGGGGGGCCACTTCACCAATGCACTATAAAACCTTATGAAAAATAACAAACTACTAAAGCTGATATGTTCCATTTCAGTAGTGCATGTTCTAGGGAAAACTGGTATTTGTTCTTGAAGTTTAAAACATGCACACCTTTAAACATTTTCAAAAACACTATTAGAAGAAAATATCCTCTCTTGGTTTTGTATGTTGATTTCTTGAAAGGCAAATGCCATTCGTCCTGTGCAATTTGGGTGGATATGCAAAGCCAATTCAATGTATTGTGCATTTTTCACCTTGATATGCTCATTTCTGGCGATGTCGAATACAATTGCATTTTTTATGAGTCCCACTACTTCTTTCTTTAGGACTTGACCCCTGTGAGCACGGCTGCCTGAGTACTTTGGGCACGTGCGCTCGAGGAGAGGGGCGGAGCTAAAAAACACGGACAAAAACTAACACCAAGGCACCTACAAAATGGGCCATCTTTACAAAATGCAGGCAATAACAGTAATGACAGAGCTTACCTGGAGGCAGAGAATATATAAATAAGTTAATACAGTATATTGTGAGCACGGCTGCTACTGCTACACAGAAGAAAATACTAATATAGAACTGCGTACTTTGGGCACGTGCGCTGGAGGAGAGGGGCGGAGCTAAAAAACACGGACAAAAACTAACACCAAGGCACCTACAAAATGGGCCATCTTTACAAAATGCAGGCAATAACAGTAATGACAGAGCTTACCTGGAGGCAGAGAATATATAAATAAGTTAATACAGTATATTGTGAGCACGGCTGCTACTGCTACACAGAAGAAAATACTAATATAGAACTGCGTACTTTGGGCACGTGCGCTCGAGGAGAGGGGCGGAGCTAAAAACACGGACAAAAACTAACACCAAAGCACCTAAAAAATGGGCCATCTTTACAAAATGCAGGCAATAACAGTAATGACAGAGCTTACCTGGAAGCAGAGAAAATATCGTGCTGCAAACTGCGAAAATCCGTGAACAACTGCTACAGAAGAAAATACAGAACAACTGTGTAAATGATGGCACAGACGCCCGAGGACAGGGGTGGAGTTACAAGAATATCACTAGCCAATCCCTGAACAGAGATGTTGGAGGGCGGGCTGTAGGCGGGCTATGACATTAGCTTTTCATTTCGGGCTGCATGTATGGCTGTAGCCATCAAGTGGGCGTGACTCCGAAGATTGCCGAACACTGCCTCCCACAATCTACCATGGGAGGCAGGATAGCATACAACACCGGCCGCAGTGAAACAAACTCCCGCTGGGGGAGAACAAAAGGCTCCAACAATGCCTGTCGGCTGTGCCGGCAGCCTGCATCAGGGTCCGGGGCTGCCGGACAGCGGACGACCTCATGATCCAGGGCCGGAGCAACGGACAGACTGGCCCCTTTGCCCCCCTTGCTGACGGCGACACAGTGGGGTGTGTGTGCTGCTGCCGGAGCCCTGCAGTGATTCCGGGCCCCGGCAGTGAGAGGAAAGCAAAATGAGGCAGCCACAGTCTTGAAACGGCCTCCTCGGGTGGGTGGTGGGGGGACAGCCAAGCTGCCCCGATTCGAAACAATGTCCGGTGAGTGCCCCAAATGGCAGCACCTCTTCCCAGTGGTGCCACACCGCTGGAGTTTCACTGAGATCCCGGGCCCGGCGGTGATAATTTGAAAACATTCAGGCTCCATGCAGGAGCTGCGATTAAAGAAGAAAATGCCCTAACAAAGATCCCGGGCCACGGGCGGTGAGTGTGACTGTGCTCTGGCAGGAGCAGTAAGAAGGAAAAATGCATGCTCCCTGCTAGCGCTGAAACAAAGAAACACATGGCCCTCCGAAAGCCAGACCATGGGGCGGGCCACATAAGGGCCTGCTCCGGTCTGGAGCGGTGAAGACAGTGCTTCCCCTGCGGGGGAAATCAGCTTGGTGGTCTGGTGGCCACACAATCAAGGAGAAAGAATGGTTGCTGCCAGATCAGAAGGGGAGAGACGTGCCCTCCCCTGACAGGGGGGAGATGTCAAGAGGGCCTCATTGATGGGTCAACAGTACCCCACTAACACATGTATCCTGGACCACCCAATACCCGCAGGGAGCAGTGGCCTCAGCACTTTCTCTTACAAGTGGCCCAACACAATGCCACGGAAGCCACCCTGACTACCTGCCCTACTAGATGGCCCCCTTTACAGAGCCACTGCAGTCACCCAGCCTGCCACCCAGGGGCCCTGTCTGCCTCTCACAAACCGGGAAAGTGATGAAATGCTCCAGTCTAGAGCAGTGCAGCGAGGGCAGACATACCCCTGTACTCCAAGAAGGTGTGCAGGGGGGAGGGGGCATCTCTAAGGCGCTTTACACCGGAGCAGAAATTAGGAGGCAAGTCTGCTCCCCAGGCACCAACATGGAGGGCAGGTCGGGTTTAACCCGATCCATCCAGAGGAATAGGGATAATCACGTACTACATGTCAACACATGCCACAGCACAGAGCTAATGAACCAGCACCACATTATAACTCTAAGCCCAGGGTGCATGAGCGCACTGCAATCTGCGCATCGCCTACCTCACTACCAGTGCAATGCCCAAGATGCGGCATGCAATGGACAAATGACTCTGCACCAAATACCGCCATGTGCAATTGAAGTATGGCATGGACCCAGCACCAACCATGGCCTCACCGTGGCCGACGTGGAACTTTCACCCGCATGCCCCTCAGGGCTCACAACCATGAGCACCAGGGCATCCTGCGTTCTCGGCACCGCCCACACCACCAGGACGAGTGAGCGAGTGTTGCTGCCTGCGCAAGGCTGAACAAGGTCAGGGGCCCCAACTCTGAGGAGGAGGCGCTAGGCGCTGTCCAGTGATCCAAGAGGGTGGCTTCCACCACGCACCTGTGGCGCCAATCCAGCCCAGAGCTGCCAGCCAGACAAGGACTAGTACACTGTAACAGCAAACAAAAGAGAAGGCCAACCAGAAGCGAAGTGATCGTCTCCTGGCACAGTGCCAGCGGGACACAGGCCACCCTGCCTGCCACACTAGTGGCGTTGCCTGCCACTGAGGACACCCTGGGTGCCTGTCACTCAAGACACCCTGCAGGCTATCCCGTTGAAGGACTAGGCCGATGTGGGCGTGGGGGAGATACCAACAGGCCCCATGAGTCCAACTAACAGCTGAGGTCTGACCAGCGACCATGGGTGACCCTGACATCCGCTGCAAGGAAGCGGTACACCGGGCAAGACACGGGCTGCAGTTCCTCAGGAGTGCTTGTGCGCCCTCATGTTCCACTGGAGAACGGCACGTTGTGGACGGGAGGAACATCACTGAAAAAGGGGTGAGTGCAGTCCCGTCACCCCGTACCCAGAAATCAGTCCGTGGAGCAGCCTGGATCCCCAGTGAGCTGCGTCGTGCTGCACTGCCCTCAACATCAAGGGACTAGGCCGATGTGGCCCCTGGCACTGGCCAGGTGCAGCCTTGCCGGCTGCAAACTGTACCATCAAGGGACCTGGACCTGGGGGGAAGTGACTCCTGCACGGACATCCCACCTCATCAAGGGTCTATGCCGATGTGGCCTCTGGCATCACTCACCAGGTGCGGCTTTGCCGGTTTTGAACTGTACCATCAATGGATCTGGTCCAGGGGAAGTGACTCTTGAACGGATGCTGATGGAGGTTCAATTGGTCTCCTGCAGTCCTGCCATTGCTCTAAGAGGACTCAGTAAACATGCGTTTTGATGCTGTGAACCTGCATAGTATTTACATGCTCAAAGTGGTCTCAGTAAAGGACAGTGATGTGAAGCTGTGCTCCTGCAGTTGGTGGAGGTGCTCAATAGGGTACCAGTGACTATCCGTCAGCGTCATGCAATGGTGGCCAATCAGTACCCCAGGTTAATAAAGGGTTTGTGGCTTGCGGTCCAACTGCCAACCATCCACTGGGGGTGTCCCCTCTGTGACCGTCACCTGAGGGTGATGGGTCGGCAGGTGATGTATATATAAGAGGGTGTGACTATAGGTGGGTCAATAGCATATCCTGTTTGAAGTGGGTCTTCCGACTCTGATGTAACGTTGTTCTGTAATGAGAGGGGGGGGTCAGTTGTGTTGTATTATTTGTTGTATTGTTCTTTATGAAAAAGGAGGGATGTTGTGTAGTGAACCCTCCTGAGGTGGGTGCCCCCTTAAGGGGATGTGTCCCTCCCCAGTGTATTGCCCTTTTAAGATGGGCCATGACTTTGTCATGGCCCAAGCTAATAAAAGGGAGCCCTGCAGGTACATGAAGGGAGAACGGCTGCAGACTCCATAAGAGGAACTCCTGAGTCCGTGTCTCATTAGCATGTAGGCTGCAGGCCTACATGTGGAGGTACAGGCCTGCAGGCCCTGATGCCATGGGACCCTCATGCCAGGAGGGTGGCAGACGTCTGCATGGTCAGGGGCCTGGCAGGCTGTGCCCCCACTCCACCATTGGTGCTGATGTCCCAAAGCACGATGGGGCCTGCCGGATGTCCAGGGCAGGTCCCTAACCCCTACAGGCACTGGGCCTGTCATGTGCTGCTTTGAAGGGCACTCAGGGTGCCTGCCAGATGTCCAGGGCAGGCGACCCCCAACATCAACCAGGGACCTCCCTTCATCAAAATGCAAGGTGCAGTGAAGCGACCTCAAAGGAATGGACATACATTACTCCTGGAAATGATGGCATCACAGTAAGCAATGTAATAGGACGTTCGGGCTAGTATCATCACAAGAAATGACAACACAAAAGCATAAAAAAGTAGAAGGGTACAATACAAACAGTAAAGTGGAGGAAGGGCTATTTTAGATTTCTGCTATACATTAACTACGGTGCTGCCTATATATGAAATGGATTTAGTCATGATAGGCCAGGGCACCCTTTCCTGTGTCACAGGAACCTTGCATGGCCAGTTACTGCCACCTTACACCTACAAAAGCCTCACATGCCAAGTATCATCATAATATGCGAAAAACTTCATCACATGCCAGGCACTTCTACAATATGGTACACAGTCCTATACACTGCAGTGCCATTGTATTCCAGATTAAGCCTTATGAGCTATGTATAGTCATCAAATGCAAGCGACTGCCTCACAAGCACAAGGGGTGTGCTCATATGCCAAGGGCAGCCTGTCGCCCAAGTGCATCGTATGACAGTTAATTAATGGCTGATATAATCAACGCATGAGTGTTAGGAAAGAATTCTATTTCATGTGTAATTTTCCCTCCAGTTGTGTACCCCCCACATTTTTGCTGATGTTTAACACCATAGTCCGACTTTAACAGAGGAGCCCAGCCTTCTGCTGCACTCCTCTTGGCTTTTCGCTCACTTCTTATGGGGAAACTGACATGCCCTTAAGACAGTCAGTACTGGGAGACTTTTTTTCCCTTAGTCCTTTCCAATGTTGCAACTTTTCTGCAACATGTAACAGGTGTACAATGTACCTTCCAGTACAGTACACTTGGGTCTATTAGTCATTTCCCAATGCCCTAGATACGCTCGAAGGGTGCAGGTGTGCCTTGGACAAGGCTGGTGGCAGCTTATCATTTCGCATATTTTTAACCCTTTCCTGCCAGATAAACCACTTTGGCATGAATAGGTGGCCTGGCTCCGAAATGGTCATGTCACAAGGTTCTTTGTCCTGTCCTTTGGCCATCTTGCCCCTTCTCCTTCCCCAGGTCGAGCCGACCCGGGTCAGTCCTTATTTGGGCATGCATTCTCTCGTGAAACACCAAGCTTTTGCAGGCTTCTGCAAGCCTTGTGTGTGTGCCTCCAGTATGTGGGCTGGAACATCCGGTTCCAATACACATCCTGGGTGCCAGAGAGTCTGGAGTGCTGTGAATGCCTGGGACCACTGTGGTCCGTGATTGGTCCACATATGGTATGCCTGTATGTGAGCAGATCTCCCATTGGGTCCTCTTCATTTTGGCGTGAAGGAGATTCTGGATAAGAGAAGGCCCTAAACACCCATAGCATGTTGATCTCTGGAGTTCTCACCGAACGAAGGATAGAATCCAAGTATCCTGAAACTAAGAAGCCGAGTCGAGGAACCGCTGGTGACTCACTGGAAGATTTGGCACCCTGAGCCCGCTGTCGTCCCGTGGGACCCCTCTGCATCTGGTCATCCTAGAAGGTCTGCAAAGACGCTTCGACCCATTGGAATAGTGGGACCAACTATTCTCGGCACCTTCATCAAAATCTGCAAGTAAGCCTTCCCGGAAGTGTCCCTGGGCCAACCAGTGGGCTGACCAGCTTACGCAGGACCTTTGCTCTGTCTACGCCACAGTTTTGAGGAGGCCCTCAAAACTTGGCATATCTTTAGCTCTCTGTTCACGGCACTCTTATACCGAATTTCTTACACTTAGCATTCCCAAGTCTGAGTCTGAAGTGAGACGAGTGCGCCTGAACCGGAGCATACGCGGTTACCGTGTCACCCAGCCGTGGTGACGACCTTTGCAGGTGTGCTGCATTTGTGCCCCTCTTGTACCTGAAGCCTGCTGTAGTGAAACTGGCCTGATCCATCCACCAGGAGCAGAGAAATCACCACTGTCTCCTCTGGGAATCATCACTGTATCTTCGCCGACGAAAGCCACAGAGCCGTCAACTTGCCGCACTTGAACCTGCAACCAAAGTGGACTCAAATGGCGAAGTTTGGTCCAGAGTTCGCCGGGGGTCGGTGAGTAATCGCAACCCTAACCAGTGACCCCTATCGCCTCCATCCATTTTTACGCACGAGTGACCGCTGAGGGCCCCTCTCCTTTCCACTCTTAGTGCAAACTAGCAAACTATTCCCAACTCTTGGAATCGACTCTGCCCTCAAGTGGAGACCCTCCTCGAATAGTGGGAACCTATTCTTCATTGCCTCACCCACCTTTCTGAGTTGCTACAGACCCTTGAAGAGACCCCATTTTGCCCATTTGAACTACCGCGTGCGCTTGCATTGCATGTACATTTGAGCATTAAGCTCCACTTTTCTTAGGGATTTGACTGCCTCTTAGTTAGGAGTGTGTTGGATGCAGAAGGGACTAAACACTATTTGCACTGCCTGTTTCCTTCCCCTTTTAGGTTGTGGGACCATTTCATGCATTAACCCTTTAAACCCCATTGGTCTTGTATATATGTATTTAGATAGGATTGTGTTTGCTTAATAAGTATTACTGTGAATTGATTTGTGTGTTGATACTCAAAGGCCTTGAAATACATGTATATGTATTTTTAATATATCTACACCTGACTGGGAGTGATTTGTAAGTGTCCTTTACTCTGTGTGCTCATTGAGGTCTTTCAGTCACCCTCACCCCTCCTGAGAGTCAGTCTTCACCACCGCCAAGCTACCTTGATTCGTCTGGCTTATCCAGAAGGTTACCCCGTTCCAAGAAACTAGGCTGGTCTTCTGAATTTCTGTCCGCCAGGTCAGAGTTCAGAAATCCATCTTAACAAATTGGTGTACAGCGGTGGGATAGGACTGAAGGTATCCAGTGCTGCATACTAGTGAAGGCATTTCAAGTTATTCCTATCCAGGATACATAGTGACTTTTGTAGTGATAACTGTAAAATGCCATAGACCTATCTAATAAAATGGAAACAAGTACCTTTATAACCTTAAATGCTTCTAGATCAGAAACATTGAGAAAGATGTATGCTGAGAGGGGTTTACCTGCTCAAGGTACAAAGTTGGAAATGATCAAAAGAGTCATGGAATGGCAAGAGTTGCAACTCGGTGCCATAGCTTCTGGTGAAGGTGCAGAAGGAGGTGGGGCTGCTTCTACTGGCAGAACTGACAGTTCTGTCGCCGCCCTTACTCATGGTGCCCATGAGGATGTCGATGATGTAATGTCTAGTGTTTCCTCTGCAAGCTCTGATGCTGAGGCCGTGCTGGAATTCAAGAAGCAAGAGCTGCTGTTTAGGCACAACGTGCTTGAATTTTACATGGCCAAGCTGAAGATAGAGCAGGCAGAAAAACAGAAAGACAGGGATCACCAGTTGGAACTGGCAAAGTTTCAAGTTTCACCAGGATCCAGGGGATCTGTACATGGGTCTGGGTCCTCCTCTCATCCAAGATTTCCTAAAGATCTGCTAAGTGTGTATGATGAGAAGAATGACATTATGGACTGGTTGAATGCATTTGAGTATGCATGTGAAGTTCAAGAGGTTATAAATGCTGACGAGATTGGATGGTTTCTCAGCACACTACCCCATTCTGGCTGCAGTGTTACTATGGAGATGTCAAAAGCTGAAAGAGTAGATTTTGCAATGTTGAAACAAACTCTCCTTTTAAAGTTTGGGAAAACTTCTTCACAATACTTGAAAAGGTTCAGAGAGTACAGAAAGAAAGAAGGAAGTACTTGGGTGTCATATGTGACTGACTCTTTAAAAAACTTGACTGGCTGGGTTTACGGCTATAAGGTCTCCACCCTTGAGGGTATGATACGTCTTGTCATGCTTGAACATATTTTTGCATCTTGTTCCCCTAAGCTTAAGCAGCATTTGGCAGATTCAAAGGAGTTAGATCCTAAGAAGCTGGCCATTGCAGCAGATTTATGGGTGTCATATAGAGTGTCCCATAAGGACAAGACTCATCCTGACAAGCAGGAGGAGGAGAAAAAGTCCAAAGATAAAGAGGGTGGGGGATCTGATAAAACTTCCTCCCAGAAGGGCCACAAAAAGAAAAATAAGGGTAAGTCACAAGAGAACACACAGGGTAGTGGAGGTTATCCTCCAAAACAGAACGTGGTTACAGTAAGCCTCCCTATGTCAACAGACCCAGTGGATCTTGTGTGGCTTGTGGAGCAAGTGACCATGTGAAGGGGAACCCAAGATGCAAAGTCAAAACCTTGGGAGTCTAATCTGCTAATCTGGCCTTCTCCTCCTTTGAGGAAGAAGAGATTACAAGGGCATCCTTCTCCTCAGAAAGCTTCCCCAGTGGGATAGATTCTGAGGTAGTTTTAGTTTACCTTGGGTCCTGGGAGCCTAAAGTCTCAGAGGCTTATGCTAGGATTCCAGACAATACCAAACACTACTTTAAGGACAGTGTGCTGAGCAATGGAGTAGATACTCCTGCTCTTAGGGATGGTGGGTGCAGTCGAACTGTAGTGGATTCTACTTTGGTAGACCGGAGGAAGTTGCCAGAGCTCCTCTAATATCCACTAAGTTGGCTCATGGCCCACCTCTCCAGTTCCCAGTTATACCTGTAAAGCTTACTTCAAATGGTACAGTAGTCAGGATTCCAGTGGGCACTCAGAGAGATGTCCCAGGAAAGGTCTTGCTGGGAAATGATCTCAGAGCCTTAGGGCTTGTGGGAGATACAGCAGAAAGACCCTGCAAAAGGTCTAAAACAAGGGCAGCACTGGCCAAGACCACTGCAGTGCCCAAGCCAAAGGGGAAACCTAAGGCTAAAGGAGTCAAAAAAGACAAGAGAGGGAAAGAAAACATTCCCCCTAACTCACCTACCACTGAGGTGGAGGTAGTTGGTCAAACACCTGGACCTGATGAGGTAGAGGTGTTACGTGAAGTATTTGATCCCAATGATCATCCTGAACTAAAAGACTTGTTAGTAGAAGGTGCTCCTGACAGGGAGGAATTCAGTAAGGGCCAACATGAGTGCTCATCTCAGGAAGGCCTAAGGAGACAGGCCTGCTCCCAGCTTGAGGGTGAACCTCCTGGGAAGCATAGGATTTATTGGAAAGGTGGGCTCCTCTACAGTGAGCCTCAGAGTCTACAAAAGGAGACCATAGGAGGTTGCTGGTTTCCCAGACTGTAAAACCCTACCACCTGCAGCTGGTGCATGAAGTGCCCCTTGCTGGTCACCTTGGTATCAAGAGAACCAAGCAAAAGTTATCCATGCATTTCTACTGGCCCAAGATGGGGGTGCAAGTAGAAAGTCACTGTAGGAGTTGTGCCACCTGCCAGTTATCTGGTAAGAGTGGCTCAACAATCCAAGCCCCACTGGTACCACTCCCAGTTGTGGGGGTACCTTTTGAGAGGGTAGGGATCGACATTGTTGGTCCCCTTGACCACCAAACACCCTCGGGCAATAGGTTTATCCTGGTACTGGTCGGCCATGCTACGAGATATTCTGAGGCTATCCCATTGAAGATTGTGACTGCCAAGTCAGTTGCAAAAGCTTTACTTGGCATATTTACTAGGGTTGGCCTCCTTTAAGAAGTTGTGTCTGATAGGGGAAGCAACTTTATGTCAAAGTATATGCAGGCCATGTGGAAGGAATGTGGTGTCACCTATAAGTTTTCACCCACAAACCAATGGTCTAGTTGAAAGGTTTAACAGAACCTTAAAATGCATGATTGGGGCTCTGAAAGAACCCCAAAGAACCCCAAAGAAGAAAATGGGATCTTCTGTTATCATGCTTACTGTTTGTCTACAGAGAGGTACCACAGGATTGTGTTGGCTTCATCCCCTTCGAGCTTCTGTTTGGTCACCCTGTGAGGGGACACTTGGCCATAGTGAAGGAGTGATGAGAGATGTCCACTCCCCCCATTACTACCAATGTAGTAAACTATGTGCTAGGGCTCAGAAAAAAAGATGGTACTCCTGATGGGTCCGGCTAGTGAGAAACTGAAGGCAAGGCAAGCACTGGTGAAACATTGGTATGACCAGAAGGCTTCCCTCATCAATTTCACACCTGGTCAGCAAGTCCTGATCATGAATCCTAAAAGGTCTAGAGCTTTACAGGACAAATTTCAGGCCCTTACACAGTGGTGGAATCACTGGGTGAGGTCAACTATTTAGTAGACCTTGGAAGGGCTGGTCAGGCTCCAAAAGTGTTCCATGTAACTAGGCTGATGGCTTTCATCCCAAGAGTTGAAATCACTGCACTGCTGCTGGCTTCAGATGTTGAGGAAGAGGAGTCAGAACCTCTCCCTTACCTGTTCCGGGGCAGTCCTTCAGACAGCTCCATTGAGGGTGTCCAAGTGGCCCCTCACCTGACTGCTGATCAACAAGCAGAAGTGAAAAATGTGCAGAGGCACGTTTCCCCCTTGTTCTCACAGTCTCCTGGTTTGAACCCTTGGTGCAAACATGAAATTGACACAGGAGACAGTGTACCTACCAAAAGTAGGGGATACAGGATGTCAGACAAGGTAAGGTCCTACATTAAGGCAGAGGTCAACAAAATGTTGGATCTTAGGGTGATTGAACCCTCTAGTAGTCCCTAATGCAGCCCTATTGTTTTGGTTCCAAAGGCAGTTACCTCTGAGTTGAGGTTCTGCATGGATTACAGGGCTCTGAATGCTGTCACCAAGACAGAGGCACACCCCTTGCCTAGAACAGATGAGCTGGTTGATACTTTGGGTGCCTCCAGATACCTCAGCACATTTGACCTCATTGCAGGCTATTGGCAAATAGCTCTTGCAGAACATGCCAAGGAGAAGAGAGCTTTCTCAACACCAGAGTGTCTTTACCAGTTCAGGGTAATGCCTTTTGGGTAGAAGGAAGCCCCTGCCACTTTCGAGAGGCTTGTGAATCATGTGCTGAATGGGTTGGATGAATAATGTCTTGCATTTCTAAATGATATAGCAGATTTCAGTGCCACCTGGGAAGACCATGTAAAACACCTTAGGATTGTTCTGCAGGCTCTTCAGAAGTCCCACTTGACCATAACGGCCGGTAAGTGCCAGATTGGACAAGGATCAGTGGTCTACCTTGGGCATGAAGTAGGTAGAGGGAGGATACAGCCTATACCCAGTAAAATACAAACAGTATGAGACTGCCTTACCCCCACTACTCAGACCCAAGTGAGAGCCTTTTTAGGATTCACTGGGTACTACAGGAATTTCATGGCAGACTATGGCACCATATCTGCCCCTCTGACTGCTCTCACCACTCCTAACAAACCGAAGAAGGTAACTTGGTCTGAAGATTGTGGCTTAAACGACTCCTTGTGCCAGGCCCCTGTTCTCAGAGCCCCTGATTACCAAAGACCTTTTATTGTGCAGACAGATGCCTCTGACACTGGGATAGGAGCTGTACTATTCCAAGTAGGTGAGAAGGGTAAGGAACACCCTATTGGCTTCATTAGTCGCCAGTTTAAGGACAGAGAGCTCAGATAGTCCACAGTACAGAAAGAATGTTTCTCTGTTGTGTGGGCCCTAAGGAAGCTGAGGCCCTACCTCTGTGGGACCCACTTGACTGTGCAAACTGACCATAAGCTCTTAAAGTGGCTAATGAACATGAAGGGAGAGAATTCAAAGTTGCTTGGGTGGTCCATACGTCTGCAAGGCTTCGACTTCACTATTTAGCATAGACCAGGTGTCCAACATAGCAATGCTGATGGGTTGTCCAGAATTTGAAATCGACCTGAACATGAGACTCACCCAGGGGTATATTAATTCCCCCTGTCTTTCGTCTGGGAGGGGCGAGTGTTAGGAAAGATTTCCATTTCATGTGTAATTTTCCCTCCAGTTGTGTACCCCCCAACATTTTGCTGATGTTTAACACCATAGTCTGACTTTACCAGAGGAGCCTGGCCTTCTGCTGCACTCCTCTTGGCTTTTCGCTGACTTCTTATGGGGAAACTGACATGCCCTTAAGACAGTCAGTACTGGGAGACTTTGTTTCCCTTAGTCCTTTCCAGTGTTGCAACTTTTCTGCAACATGTAACAAGTGTATAATGTACCTTCCAGTACAGTACACTTGGATCTATTAGTCATTTCCAAATGCCCTAGATACTCTCGAAGGATTTTTTAGGAGAAGTGCAGGTGTGCATTGGACAGGGCTAGTGGCAGCGTATCATTTCGCATATTTGTAACCCTTTCCTGCAAGATAAACCACAATTACTGCGTTTGCCATTAATAGGTGGCCTGAATCCAAAATGGCCATGCCACGAGGTTCTTTGTCCTTTCTTTGGCCATCTTGCCGCTTCCGCTTCCCCAGGTCGAGCCGACCTGGGTCAGTCCTTATTTGGGCATGCATTCTCCCGCGAAACGCCAAGCTTTCGCGGACTTCTGCATGCCTTGTGTGTGTGCCTCCAGGATGGGGGCTGCAACGTCTTGTTCAAATACACATCCTGGGTGCCAGAGTGTCTGGAGTGCTGTGAATGCCTGGGACCACCGTGCTCCATGATTGGTCCATGTATGGTATGCCTGTATGTGAGCAGATGTCCCATTGGGTCCTCTTCGTTTTGGCACAAAGGAGATTCTGGTTAAGAGAAGGCCCCAAACACCCATACCATGTCGATCTCTGGAGTTCTCACCGAACGAAGGATAGAATCCAAGTATCCTGAAACTAAGAAGCCGAGTCGAGGAACCGCTGGTGACTCACTGGAAGGTTTGGCACCCTGAACCCGCTGTCGTCCTATGGGACCCCCTGCATCTGGTCATCCTAGAAGGTCTGCGAAGACGCTTTGACCCATTGGAATAATGGGACCAACTATTCTCGGCACCTTCATCATAACCTGCAAGTAAGCCCTCCCGGAAGTGTCCCTGGGCCAACCAGTGGGCTGACCAGCTTACGCAGGACCTTTGCTCTGTCTCTTCCGCCATTTCGAGGAGGCCCTCAAAACTTGGTATATCACTAGCCCTCTGTTCATGGCACCCTCACACCGAATTTCTTACACTTAGCATTCCCAGGTCTGAAGTGAGACGAGTGCGCCCGAACCGGAGCATACGCAGTTACTGTGTCGCCCAGCCGTGGTGACGACCTTTGCAGGTGCGCTGCATTTGTGCCCCTCTTGTCCCTGAAGCCTGCTGCAGTGAAACTGGCCTGATCCATCCACCAGGAGCAGAGAAATCACCACTGTCCCCTTTGGAAATCATCACTATATCTTCGCTGCCGAAAGCCGCAGAGCCATCAAATTGCTGCACTTGAACCTGTAACCGAAGTGGACTCGACTGGCGAAGTTTGGTCCGGAGTGCCCCGGGGGTCGGTGAATAATCGCAACCCTCACCGGTGAGCCCTAGCGTCTCCATCCATTTGTACGCACGAGTGGACCCTAAGGGCCCCTCTCGTTTCCACTCCTAGTGCGAACTAGCAAACTATTCCCAACTCTTGGAATCAACTCTGCCCTCAAGTGGAGACCCTCCTTGAATAGTGGGAACCTATTCTTCATCGCCTCACCCACTTTCCTGAGTTGCTACAGACCCTTGAAGAGACCCCGTTTTGCCCATTTGAACTACTGCGTACGCTTACATTGCATGTACATTTGAGCATTAGGCTCCACTCTTCTTAGGGATTTGACTGCCTCTTAGTTAGGAGTGTGTTGGATGCAGAAGGGACTAAACACTATTTGCTCTGCCTGTTTCTTTCCCCTTTTAGATTGTGGGCCCATTTTGTGCATTAACCCTTTAGATCCCATTGGTCTGTATATATGTATTTAGATAGGATTGTGTTGGCTTAATAAGTATTACTGTGAATTGATTTGTGTGTTGAAACTCAAAGGCCTTGAAATAAATGTATATGTATTTTTAATATATCTACACTTGACTGGGAGTGATTTGCAAATGTCCTTTACTCTGTGTGCTCATTGAGGTCTTTCAGTCACCCTCACCCCTCCTGTGACCCAGTCTTGACCGCCGCCAATTACCTTGATTGGTCTGGCTTGTCCAGAAGGTTACCCAGTTCCAAGAAACTAAGCTGGCCTTCTGAACCTCTGCCCACCAGGTCAGAGTTCAGAAATCCATCTTAACAATGATTTAGCATGATTTTTTATAATGCAATCTGAACTGCAATATTTTTAAGGTGATCTTGGTTTGAGAGGTTAAGGTGAATTAAGCGCTTTTCTGCCAAATCAATGTCCCTGGATCACATATATTGGTGACGTGGAGAAGTCAGAATTTGTCAGAATGTGTTACCTTTTTCACTGTTTCCAGTTTATCAGTTACAGCACATTTCCCACTATTCCATCTTTAGTTTTACACCAGCAGTTGGGAAAACACCCACAGAACAGGTTATCATGCCATGTTCTTTCTAGAGAAGGGCGCCTGCTACCTTTTTTGTATTTTTGCAAGGAACTTGGGGTTGGTTAGACTAAGTTACCTGGGGGGGCCCAGGTGTGGACCCCTTGCTCACTCTGCTCAGAGAGGCACAGTTCGACCTCACTGATGAGGCACAACACAGCTGAAACATGTGTCTGGGGTTGCTGTTGGTACTCTTGTTCAAAGGAGGTTTGCCTGGCATTTCGTTGCTGGACTGCCCTTGCGGGCGGGACAAAGACTGATATCCAAATGGATATTCCTCCTTTGTGAAAAGTACAGTGAGCAAAAAGCGATGGCTGCGGACTCTCAAAGTGGGAAAAAACCACAGAACAGGTTATCATGCCATGATCTTTCTAGAGAGGGGAGCCTGCTACCTTTTTTGTATTTTTGCAAGGAAGTTGGGGTTGGTCACCCTAGGTTACCTGGGGAAGCCCAGACATGGACCCCTTGCTCACTGTGCTCAGAGAGGCACAGTTTCACCTCACTGATGAGGCACAACAACGCTGAAACACGTCTCTGAGGTTGCTGTTGGTACTCTTGTTCAATGGAGGTTTTGCCTGGCATTTCGGTGCTGGACTACCCTTATGGGCGGGATAAAGACTGATATGCAAATGGTTATTCCTCCTTTGTGAAAAGTACAGTGAGCAAAACGCGATGGCTGCGGACTCTCAAAGTGGGAAAAAAACACAGAACAGGTTAGAGGGGGGGGGGACCTGCTACCTTTTTTGTATTTACACCAGCATAGCAAGATGGTTGCTAATTGTGTTCCTTCTTGCACAGAACCAATTGCTTGCATTCATTAAAGCAGATATGCGAAGCACCTAACCACAATCTAGGTCAATCTGAACATACAAAAGAAGTCTTTTTTGGAAAGCTGTTGGGTAAATCACACATGATTTATTGTGAAGAGATGCAGGATGAACAGAGTTACTAGCAGCACACATGTATCATCACCCCTTTGCACTTACTGTATCAAAGAGGTCATTTCCTGAATGTGCAAAAGTACATAGATATGTTCTTTGCACTCTCAACAATGAAGTGTCACACATACGACAAGGTACAACAGTTAAGAAAACTGCAAGCACGGAGATGTCTTTCACCGAGATGGCTCTCTCACAGGAACACACACACACAACAAAGAGGTTTACGGCACCTTTCCTAGTGCCAATGGAGAAAGTGTGCCCATATTCAGCAATTCCTTATGGTTGTGTCTCACAATAAACAAGCAGTCATCATTTTGAAAAGTTGAATGGGACTGAGCAGTGGCAAAACCAAGTGATTTATTTTTCACTGAGTGATTTAACATATAAGCGTGTGGGCTAATAGTCCAGAGGTCCCAGAGACAGTGGCAGCGGTACCAAGGAGTTTGCCAGGTGTAGTAGCTGGCACGCCTCGCCACTCCTCAATTACACTCATCACCTGAACTTCAACATGACAGTCTATCAAAGGCAGGAACGGGAGGGAGACACTCAAGAGACGGAATTAGCGCGAAACATTCGAATAGCTGCTCCTGTCAGTGGGAATCATTGCTGAACCCACATTAGCAAATGAGCGAATTGCGGGCAGCTTATTTAAGGAATGAGGAAGAAATTAAAAATCGGTATTATTTTATAATGTATGTCTCCCTCTTATCCCTGAGGGTGGTGAATGTCAGTGTAGAGTGCACCCTATTATGTGATGTCACTATGGAGTGTCAGTGTTGTTATCTGAATGTATGTTCCATGGGGGACAGTTGGAGAAGGAGAGCTGGCTAAGAAGGACGTGCTAGTGTTTGCTGTTACTATCTTGAACAATAAACCCACAGTAATTTACCTGCTGGCTCAGGGTGTCTTTCTGTGGGACCACGATACTTCATATTACTAAGATAATGACTAAGAATGCTGGCACCAGTTGCGAAACCGATCAATAAATCAGTCATATTAAAATTTCATGTTTTAGGGGGGTTAAAGCCCATGACAACCAAGTTATAAGAAGAGCAGTGAATAAGCTACCATCATCGTGAACCTTACCTCTGCAAAGTCATCAGGTGGCCAATGTGAGCTTGTGGTGGAAAGTCTATGCAGCCCTTTCAGTAATAGATATGCCCATACGTCACGCCTCACAGATGCAGCAAGCAGACTCTCCTTACAGTATTCAAAGTCAATTTCGGGGGATGCTTGAAAGCAAAAGGAATGACTATTGGTTGTGTTGTCAGCAACAGAAGCTACATTGTGCATGCAATGGCAGGCAGGTGGGAACCATTACCATGCTCTCTCTTGTGTGCACTACATGAACCTCAGAGTTCAGGTCTTCATGAAAAAAAAAGAAGTTGTCAGAGTAATGGCCACATTTCCAAAATGTATTGCTATTTCAGCCATTCTGCAAAGTTCAAAAGATGCTGAGAACATTGCACACTGTGAATGGCCTTTCCCGGCTCAGCCATATACAGGACGTTTCCAGCCAATGGAATTCAGCCCTATGTATGCTTCTAAGCCTCTTTGAGCAGCAAAAAGCCACCCATGAGTATTTGATGCAACACAAGGTGAAGCAGGTCATCCATGTTTTTAACTCCCAGGCAACAGAATTTCATGAAATGGCTCATACAGGTTTTATTTTCCTTTTGAATATGGTACTAAGGATGTCAGCAATTAAACCACAACGATCAGTGATGGGATTCCTCTTGTTCATCTGCTCAAAGACCAACTGGAGACCACGGGGCAGGATATTAGGGAAGAAGAGGATTTTGAAGATCTGGCTGTGGCCAACGACAAGCACCAGTGCTTCGAAACACCTGCTAGGATATGTTATGTTATGTTATGTTACTTTGCATTTATATAGCGCCTTATGCACCATTGGTATGGTCTCAAGGCGCTGGTAGGTTGAACGCCCTCGGGAACTGAAGTTCAAGTCAGTAGAGAGTAGAGATAGTCAAAGGTGCGTGTGAGCACCGGATTTGTGTGCAGCGGGTGTGGCATTCGTGTGATAGCTGATTCTTAGCGGTGGGTGTGGTGGTTGAGAGATCAGGAGTATGTGTTTGTTCTGGCAGGTTTTATCCAGACCGATTCTGACTGTGTTTGGCCTGAGGAGAACGCCTAGGCTGGAGGGTGTGTAACCAGCAGTGTTTAGTTAGAGTGATGTGGAGTATGGGGCAGATGATGGTATGAGAACAGCAATACCGTATGGCGTCATAGTATTGCTGTGTTCTAGTTGAGTGGTGGTGTAAAGAAGAGAGTAAGCATGGAGATGTGATATGGTGGTCTACCTTAGGTGTTTGAGATCGAGCCCACTCCAATAGTTCCATGTTCTCCATCCGATCCATGTACTCCCCTTGTTCCATGCATTACAACCATTTCGAGCACACAAAACTGTTCTTTTCCATGCTCTTTTAAACGTTCCATGCACTCCAAACCATTCCATGTAAGTCACGCAATTATATGCATTCCAATCTGTTCCATGCACTCCAATCCATTCCATGCACTCCAATCCATTCCATGCACTCCAATCCATTCCATGCACTCCAATCCGTTCCATGCACTCCAATCCGTTCCATGCACTGGGGCACAGATTCAACTTTACCACAGTGACGCTATTGGGCACACTTTCTAAATTCAACTTTAACACTGTGACGCTATGTTGGGAATACCTGCTAGATTCAACTTTACCACAGTGACGCTATTGGTGCACAGTTTCTAAAATAAACTCTAACACAGTGACGCTATGTTGGGAGAACCTTCTAGGTTCAGCATTAACACAGTGACGCTATTAGGGCACACTTTCTAAATTCAACTTTAACACAGTGACCCTATTGGGGCATACTTGTAAATTCAACTCTAACACAGTGGCGCTATGTTTGGAATTCCTTCTGGATTCATCATTAACACAGTGACGCCATTCGGCCACACTTTCTAAATTCAACTTTAACACAATCACAATATTGAGGCATAGTTAATAAATTCAACTCTAACACAGTGACGCTATGTTGGGAGTACCTTCTAGATTCAGCATTATCATAGTGACGCTATTGGGGCACAGTTTCTAAATTCAACTTTAACACAGTGACGTTATGTTGGAAGTACCTTCTAGATTCAGCATTAACACAGTCACTCTATTAGGGCACACTTTCTAAATTCAACTTTAACACAGTGACGCTATTGGGCACAGTTTCTAAATTCAACTTTAACACAGTGACGCTATGTTGGGAATACCTTCTAGCTTCAACTTTACCACAGTGACGCTATTGGGGCACACTTTCTAAAGTCAACTCTAACATGGTGACGGTATGCTGGGAATACCTTCTAATTTCAACTCTAACACAGTGACGCTAAATTGGGAGTACCTTCTAGACGCTATGTATGGAATTCCTTCTGTATTCAGCATTAACACAGTGATGCTATTGGGGAGTACCTTCTAGATTCAGCATAAACACAGTGACGCTATTAGGGCACACTTTCTAAATTCAACTTTAACACAGTGACGCTATTGGGCACACTTTCTAAATTCAACATTAACACTGTGATGCTCTTGCGCACAGTCTCTAAATCAACATGAACACAGTGACGCTATGTTGGGAATACCTTCTAGAGTCAACTATACCACAGTGACCCTATTGGGGTACACTTCCTAAATTCAACTCTAACACAGTGACGCTATGTTGTGAGAAACTTCTAGGTTCAGCATTAACACAGTGACGCTATTAAGGCACACTTTCTAAATTCAACATTAATGTACGGGCGTACAAGCAATGTCAAAACACGTGCGCGTAGCCCTTTAAGGACGCTGCAGCCAGGTGCCTGGAAGTTGGCATGGCAATGCTGGCGTCCTCTCTATCCTTCCTACAGCCGACGCATAACAGCATACAGCGTTATCACATGACCTGTTGTTCTTAAGCACCACCCTCACTGTTGCTGGTGCTTCTGATTGTTAATTAGTGGCGTTACGAAAGCTTCATACTCTGTTTACCTTGTACCTTGTATCCCTGTTGCTGAACCTTTTCCTCCCCAACCCTCCTGTTACTTTGAACTGTATTATTTCCTTGACCCGGACCGCTACCTGGAATTAGATCTGGACCGCTTTAGCTCTTGTTCATTGCCCAACTTGTGTTTGACCTGGGAATGCCTACGGACCTTCTTTGCCTACGCCCATTGAACTTTGCTGCTATATTCACCTTCGGCTGCTTCGTGACTCTGTTCGTCTGCTGTACCTCTTCCTTTTGACTCACTCGGACTGCTTTTGGATTCGTGTTTGGATTGCGTGAACTCTTTGGGGTTTTTTTTGGACTTTGGAATTTGGGACTTCCTTGCTTGCTCAGTACACGGACTAGAGACTGCCAGTGTGTACTAAGGCGTCCTCATGCCGTCGGGATAGGGTGCTGGTCTTCCTATTGGATTTTGGAATTGTGGCTTCTTGCTTCCTCCTATATGGTTGTCTGCTCTGGCTGAAAGAAGAACAAAATACAGTAAGCCATTAGTCTCTTCATTGTGATACCTTGTGTGTTAAAGGGAGGAGGGGGCTATTATTTCAAGTTTTGAGGAACCAGGAATATAGGAGAGCGCTTGGACTTGCCTGTAATACTCTACCACATTTGACTGCCCTTTTGAGTTTGGCTGGTCATTGGCTCTTGGTCTTGTCTAGAAGTGTGGTTGGCTTTACATTTCATGTTGTTTTAACCACTCACTTCGCTTGCAGGTCCAGCTTCTATCCTATACTGATTGTATCTCAGCTGGCTTCGCCTGTACCTGCTCCTGCGGCACCTGTCGTCATCTGCAGTACCTGGGTCTCATCTGGCATCCTTTCTTTCCTCTGATTGACTGCTCTGATTGTCTATTTCTGGAACCAGAGGGGTACATCAGGAGGAAGAATTCATCGGCTACACTACATGGGCAATCCGCATCTGACATAATCAGAAGCCTATACAATGGATGCCAATGAGACATTGGCCACTATATTGAAACTAGTGGCTGACTTGCGTAATGATATGACTGCAGCTCATTCAGCCACACAACGGCGCATTGATGAGTTGCAGGCAGGTTTTCAACCTCTTGGGGCAGAGGTGCCTCCTGTGGCTAGTGTCTCTGGGGCAGGCTCTGTCCCTCCTCAACAGGGTACTGGACCAGTCTACATGACTGCCCAGTTTCCTTTGGCCCGCAGGAACAGTTCAATGGAGACCCCAAGACTTTTAGGACCTTCTTGAACCAGTGTAGGTTGCACTTTCTATGTCGTCCTGCCTTCTTTCCGGATTCCACTACTAAGGCGGCATTTTTGTTGTCCCACTTAGGGGGTACCGCGGCTGTATGGGCCAATCCGTTGTTAGAAGAAGGCAGTCACCTTCTTTACAATTGTGATGCTTTAATTGACGCCATGAGTCGTGTGTTCGACACACGTTACGCCACACAGGCTACTGATCTAGAACTGCTCGGTCTTCAACAGGGCAATCTGCCCCTCTTGTCTTATTTAGCCAAGTTCAATCAGCTGGTGGAGGAGACTGGCTGGACCAAAGAAAAGAAGGCCTCTCTCTTCTATAAAGGGTTATCAGACTCCCTGAAAGACACCCTTGGTACAGTCCCAGTGATACCCACGGCCTTTTCAGAACTATTGGATTTGGTTCTCCAAATCGATTCCCGGCAGTCAGCAAGGAAGGGTGAAAAGAGAACGACTCCTCCGGTTGCCCATTCTGTTCCTGTTTCCGTTTCTAGATCCACGGAGCCTATGCAGATAGGGGGAGTTAGGGCCCCTTTATCGGCAGAAGTTAGGGAACACCGGAGGAAGAATGGTTTATGTTTCTACTGTGGAGGATCAGACCACCTGCTCCGGGAGTGCCCTAAAAAACCCACCAAGATACAGGGAAAGGCCAAAGCCCGGTGATTGAAGGGATCCAGATGCCGGGAGATTCATCAATAGATCCCACATTGTATAGTCCTTATTGTCTGTCTGTTTCTCTTTCGGCTATTTGTTTTGAGAAACACGAAGTAATGGTGGTCTTGGACTCAGGAGCCATGGGGAATTACGTTGATGTTTCTTTTGCCCGGAAATTTGGTCTTCCGATTGTTCCAAAGACATGTCCTGAAATGGTGAACGCAGTTGATGGATCTTCCCTAGTCTCTGGCCTCGTGACAGAAAGTACAACTGACCTTGTCATGACCACGGACTGTGGTCATCAAGAAAGTATATCTTTCGACCTCATTGCCGCATCACAGTTCAAGTTCATTCTTGGTTTACCATGGTTGAAGTTGCATAATCCATCTGTGGATTGGCATTCGGGGGAAGTTTGTTTTCTCTCGGCTTATTGTGAAAACAAGTGTCTGACGACCCGTTCCGAATCCACTAGTCCAAGCCATGCTCTCATTGAGACCGCCCGTACCATGGGAGCCTTCATTAACACTACGCTTCCTATGGTATATAAGGAGTATCAGGTTGTGTTCGACGCCCGCGGGGCAGAGGTGCTTCCGCCGCATAGACCTTATGATTGCCCCATCGAGCTGGTCCCAGGAGCAAAGATCCCGTCTGGGCGTATTTATTCACTAACCCCAAAGGAAGACTTGATCTTGAAGGATTATATTCAGAAATCCTTGAACACTGGCTTTATACGTCGTTCACGTTCACCTGCTGCCCCCCCATGTTCTTTGTCCCTAAGAAAGAGGGGGACCTTCGTCCGTGCATCGACTATCGTGCACTGAATGCGGTCACGATCAGAAATCAATACCCTATTCCTTTGATTTCGGTCTTGTTGGACCAATTGGGTTTGGCGAAGGTGTTCACGAAATTGGATTTAAGGGGGGCATACAACTTTGTACGAATATGCGAGGGCGATGAGTGGAAGACTGCTTTCAAAACTAAGTATGGCCTTTTCGAGTACTGCGTTATGCCTTTCGGCTTGTGCAACGCTCCAGCGACTTTCCAATACTTCATCAATGAAGTGTTTCATGACATGTTGGACCAATATATAGTCGTTTACCTAGACAACATTCTGATCTACTCCCCTTCAGTTGACATTCATGTCGCCCATGTGTCTAACATGCTACGACGACTAAGAGAAAACCACCTGTATGCCAAATTAGACAAATGCATGTTCCATGTAACTGAGGTGGAGTTCCTAGGCTATAATATCACTAGCCATGGTGTACAGATGAGCCGGTCCAAGGTAGCCACTATACTGGATTGGCCCTGTCCCAACACCTTGAAGGCCTTGCAGTCTTTTCTATGTTTTGCCAGCGTTTTATCCAAGACTTCTCTGCCATCGCCTCTCCGCTTACTGAACTAACCAGCACCAAACGCTTATTTAAGTGGAATAATGAGGCACAACAGGCTTTTGAGACCTTAAAGTCTGCTTTCACCTCCGCTCCCGTGCTTCAACTTCCAGACCCAGCCTTACCTTTTGTCGTTGAAGCAGGTGCGTCTGACATAGCATTAGGAGCTATCTTGTCACAGCATTGCCCAGAGACCAATAACCTGCATCCAGTTGCATACCATTCAAGAAAACTCACCCCCTATTAAAGTAACTATACAATCACTGAACGTGAGCTATTGGCTGTTAGAGATGCCTTCATGGTATGGAGACACTATCTGTTGGGGTCCCCTGAACCGGTCCAAGTGTTCACTGATCACAGGAACCTCTTGGCACTCCAATCCGTGAAATGTACAACTGCACGCTACGTGGCATGAATTCTTTGCTATGTTCAACTTTACCATCACCTATCGCCCTTGGTCTTTGAACTCTAAGGCGGATCCCCTTTCCCGTCTCCATGGGGTTCCTGAACCTTCTAATCTCCAGGGCGCCCTTGTGCTACCTAACCAAGTGGTATGTGGGTGTACTTTACGTCCCTCTCTAAAGCTTTTGATCCAGAATTGGGTGAGAACCACTCCTTCCGAGATAGCTAGCCTTGGGTTGGAGATCATCCATTTGTTGCCCTATAAACAGGGTAAAATCTATCTGCCTGACTCAGACACAAGGCGTACAGCTATGCAATAGTGCCACGATTCAGCGGTAGCTGCGCATCAGGGCATTTGGAAGACTATAGAGCTTTTGAGACGGTGGTGCTGGTGGCCCTCCATGAACCATGACATAAAGGAATACGTAGCCGCTTGTGCCATTTGTGCCCAGTGTAAACATCAACATGGCAAACCTGTGGGCTTGCTACAACCCATGCCTATACCCGATAGCCCTTGGAAAATGATGTCTATGGACTTCGTTGTAGAGCTTCCATTGGTTGACGGATACAACACTATCTGGGTAGTCATAGACTATTTCACAAAAATGGCCCTGTTTGTACCTTGTCATGGTATTCCTACCGGTCCCGTGTTAGCAGATCTGTTCCTGAAGAATGTGTTCAAAAGTTTTGGTCTGCCTTCCACTATTGTCACTAATCGAGGAAAGAAGTTCACTTCTCGCTTTTGGAGGGCGTTAACAACGACGCTGGGTATAGATGGTAGATACTCCAGTGCATACCATCCCCAAACAGATGGGCAAACTGAAAGGTTGAATGCCACTATGGAGCAATATCTACGTTGTCTTACCTTCCAACGTCAGGATACCTGGGTTTACGTTCTACTACTGGCAGAGTTCGCCTACAACAACTCCCTTCACACGGCAACACGTTTTTCCCCATTCTTTGCTCTGTATTGCCAGCATCCACGTTCATTGCCTGTTGTTGCTGAATTGCTATTACACAATCCGGCTGCCTTTGGCTGTCTTAGGAATCTATCAGAGACCCATACCATTGTGAAAAGACAACTACTGCGGGCCCAGAAACGAGCCAAGATATGTGCAGATGCGCACTGCACCACGGCTCCTAGTTATAGCCCAGGCATGAAGGTTTGGCTGTCCACGAAGAACCTACGCCTACCTGGTCGATGTACCCTGTTACCTTGGTTTGTGGGTCCTGCAGTGTACTGCAGGTCATTAATCTTGCTACCGTCCACCTGGCCCTCCCTTCAAAATGGAAGGTACATCCAGTATTCCATGTATCACTAGTGAAACCATGTCATCCATCGGCCAGGTTGCCTGCACGTCCTCTGCCTATTAAGGTGCACGATTTCGATGAATTCGAGGTGAGTGCGATCCTGGACACCAAGGTTCGAGGGGGCAGGCGTCTCTATTTGGTTGATTGGAAGGGCTATGGTCCTGAGGATCGTACCTGGGAACCTGCCGGGAACATCCATGCCCTGGTTCTTTTGTCACGTTTCTGGTCTACTCGGGGGGTGAGGGCCCCTTTGAGGGAGGATACTGTCAGGTACGGGCATACGAGCAATGTCAAAACACGTGCGCGTAGCCCTTTAAGGATGCTGCAGCCAGGTGCCTGGAAGTTGGCATGGCAACGCTGGCGTCCTCTCTATCCTTCCTACAGCCGACACCTAACAACGCACATCATTGTCACATGACCTGTTCTTCTTAAGCACCACCCTCACTGTTGCCGGTGCTTCTGATTGTTAATTAGTGGCGTTACGAAAGCTTCATACTCTGTTTACCTTGTACCTTGTATCCCTGTTGCTGAACCTTTTCCTCCCCAGCCCTCCTGTTACTTTGAACTGTATTATTTCCTTGACCCGGACCGCTACCTGGAATTAGATCTGGACCGCTTTAGCTCTTGTTCATTGCCCGACTCATGTTTGACCTCGGAATGCCTACGGACCTTCTTTGCCTACGCCCATTGAACTTTGCTGCTGTATTCACATTCGGCTGCTTCGTGACTCCGTTCGACTGCTGCACCTCTTCCTTTTGACTCACTCGGACTGCTTTTGGATTCGTGTTTGGATTGCGTGAACTCTTTGGTTTTTTTTTGGACTTTGGAATTTGGGACTTCCTTGCTTGCTCAGTACACGGACTAGAGACTGCCAGTGTGTACTAAGGCGTCCTCGTGCCGTCAGGATAGGGTGCTGGTCTTCCTATTGGATTTTGGAATTGTGCCTTCTTGCTTCCTCCTATATGGCTGTCTGCCGTGGCTGAAAGAAGAACAAAATATGGTAAGCCATTAGTCTCTTCATTGTGATACCTTGTGTGTTAAAGGGAAGAGGGGGCTATTATTTCAAGTTTTGAGGAACCAGGAATATAGGAGAGCGCTTGGACTTGCCTGTAATACTCTACCACATTTGACTGCCCTTTTGAGTTTGTCTGGTTATTGGCTCTTGGTCTTGTCTAGAAGTGTGGTTGGCTTTACATTTCATGTTGTTTTAACCACTCACTTCGCTTGCAGGTCCAGCTCCTATCCTATACCGATTGTATCTCATCTGGCTTCGCCTGTACCTGCTCCTGCGGCACCTGTCATCATCTGCAGTACCTGGGTCTCATATGGCATCCTTTAATTCCTCTGATTGACTGCTCTGGTTGTCTATTTCTGGAACCAGAGGGGTACATCAGGAGGAAGAATTAATCGGCTACACTACGTGGGCAAACCACATCTGACAATTAACACAGTGACGCTATGTTGGGAGTACCTTCTAGATTCAGCCTTAACACAGTGACGCTATTTGGCACATTTTCTAATTTCAAACCTAACACAGTGACGCTATGTTGGGAGTACCTTCTAGATTCAGCATTAACACAGTGACGCTATTGGGGCACACTTGCTAAATTCAACATTAACACAGTGACGCTATGTTGGGAGTACCTTCTAGATTCAACATTAACACAGTGACGCTATTGGGCACACTTTCTAAATTCAACATTAGCACAGTGGCACTATTGAGGCACAGTTAATAAATTCAACTCTAACACAGTGACCCAATGTTGGGAGTACCTTCTAGATTCCGCATTAACACAGTGACGCTATTGGGGCACAGTTTCTAAATTCAACTTTAACACAGTGACGCTATGTTGGGAGTACCTTCTAGATTCAGCATTAACACAGTGACGCTATTGGGCACAGTTTCTAAATTCAACTTTAACACAGTGATGCTATGTTGGGAATACCTTCTAGATGCAGCTTTACCACAGTGACGCTATTGGGGCGCACTTTCTAAATTCAACTTGAACACAGTGACGATATGCTGGGAATACCTTCTAATTTCAACTCTAACACAGCAACGCTAAGTTGGCAGTACCTTCTAGACGCTATGTTTGGAATTCCTTCTGGATTCAGCATTACCACAGTGACGCTATTAGGGCACACTTTCTCAATTCAACTCTCACACAGTGACGCTATTAGGGTACACTTTCTCAATTCAACTCTAAAAAGTGACGCTATGTTGGGAATACCTTCTAGATGCAGCATTAACACAGTGACCCTATTGAGCACACTTTCTAAATTCGACATCAACACAGTGACCCTATTGGGGCATACTTGTAAATTCAACTCTAACACAGTGGCGCTATTGAGGCACAGTTAATAAATTCAACTCTAACACAGTGACGCTATGTTGGGAGTACCTTCTAGATTCAGCATTAACACAGTGACGCTATTGGGACACAAGTTTGTAAATTCAACTTTAACACAGTGATGCTATGTTGGGAGTACCTTCTAGATTCAGCATTAACACAGTGACGCTATTAGGGCACACCTTCTACATCCAACTTTAACACAGTGACGCTATTGGGCACAGTTTCTAAATTCAACTTTAACACAGTGATGCTATGTTGGGAATACCTTCTAATTTCAGCTCTAACACAGTGACGCTAAGTTGGGAGTACCTTCTAGACGCTATGTTTGGAATTCCTTCTGGATTCAGCATTACCACAGTGACACTATTAGGGTACACTTTCTAAATTCAACTCTAACACGGTGACTCTATTAGGGCACACTTTCTCAATTCAACTCTAACACAGTGACGCTATGTTGGGAATACCTTCTAGATGCAGCATTAACACAGTGACGCTATTGAGGTACACTTTCTCAATTCAACTCTAACACAGTGACGCTATTAGGGCACACTTTCTCAATTCAACTCTAACACAGTGACGCTATGTTGGGAATACCTTCTAGATGCAGCACTAACACAGTGACGCTATTAGGGCACACTTTCTCAATTCAACTTTAACACAGTGACGCAATTGAGGTACAGTTGATAAATTCAACTCTGACACTGACGCTATGTTGGGAGTACCTTCTAGATTCAGCATTAACATAGTGACGCTATCGGGGCACAGTTTCTAAATTCAACTTTAACACAGTGACGCTATGTTGGGAGTACCATCTAGATTCAGCATTAACACAGTGACGCTATTAGGGCACACTTTCTAAATTCAACTTTAACACAGTGACGCTATCGGGCACAGTTTCTAAATTCAACTTTAACACAGTGACGCTATGTTGGGAGTACCTTCTAGATTCAGCATTAACACAGTGACGCTATTGGGGCACAGTTTCTAAATTCAACTTTAACCAGTGACGCTATGTTGGGAATACCTTCTAGCTTCAACTTTACCACAGTGACGCTGTGGGGCACCCTTTCTAAAGTCAACTCTAACAAGGTGACGCTATGCTGGGAATACCTTCTAATGTCAACTCTAACACAGTGACGCTAAGTTGGGAGTACCTTCTAGACGCTATGCTTGGAATTCCTTCTGGATTCAGCATTAACACAGTGACGCTATTGGGGCACAGTTTCTAAATTCAACTCTAACACAGTGACGCTATGTTGGGAGTACCTTCTAGATTCAGCATAAACACAGTGACGCTATTGGGGCACAGTTTCTAAATTCAACTTTAACACAGTGACGCTATGTTGGGAATACCTTCTAGCTTCAACTTTACCACAGTGACGCTGTGGGGCACACTTTCTAAAGTCAACTCTAACAAGGTGACGCTATGCTGGGAATACCTTCTAATGTCAACTCTAACACAGTGACACTAAATTGGGAGTACCTTCTAGACGCTATGCTTGGAATTCCTTCTGGATTCAGCATTAACACAATGACGCTATTGGGGCACAGTTTCTAAATTCAACTCTAACACAGTGACGCTAAGTTGGGAGTACCTTCTAGACGCTATGCTTGGAATTCCTTCTGGATTCAGCATTAACACAGTGACGCTATTGGGGCACAGTTTCTAAATTCAACTCTAACACAGTGACGCTATATTGGAAGTACCTTCTAGATTCAGCATTAACACAGTGACGCTATTAGGGCACACTTTCCATGTTCAACATTAACACAGTGACGCTATGTTGGGAGTACCATCTAGATTCAGCATTAACACAGTGGCCCTATTGGGGCATACTTGTAAATTCAACTCTAACACAGTGGCGCTATTGAGGCACAGTTAATAAATTCAACTCTAACACAATGACGCTATGTTGGGAATACCTTCTAGCTTCAACTTTACCACATTGACACTATTGGGGCACACTTTCTAAAGTCAACTCTAACACGGTGACGCTATACTGGGAGTACCTTCTAGACGCTATGTTTGGAATTCCTTCTGGATTCAGCATAAACACAGTGACGCTATTAGGGCACTCTTTCTAAATTCAACTTTAACACATGCATCGACATAGCTGGCTCTGAGAGGTTCATCTGTTCCACTGTGTCAAGCATATGCTACAGACTTCAGCTGTCTGCGTTCTTCGGCTGTGGAGATAGTAAGGTACACAACATGAAAACTGGGCTGGATTTCTGCACATAAGAGGGAGAGGTTAAATTGGCACTGTCTGAAATGGCCTATTCTTCCACTACCAAACAGAGCTGTCCCAGTGTCGCTGCCACCACCTATATCACACACACAGCACACTGTAAATAACTAGCCTCACCAGTGTCTCCCCCATCTGCAACCAGTGAAAACAAGTTGAATGCGGTCTTCTTCTTGTACAGAAGTGTGCAAGTTTAGTCCAAAGCAGAGCACCTTATTAGTCGAATTTGGATTCAAGACACAGCCAACAGAGCAATTATCTGGATCATGATGACTGCAGAGGAAATGCTGGAGTAGTAGCTCACAGATAATGAGCTTTTGGCCATACATGAGAATTCTCTGATGTATTGGCACAGTAAAATGGCAGAGGGGCTAACGCTAAGCAGGCCAGCAATCAACATATATCGAGTATGCTTGCCCAAATTAATTTTCCTAGCTCACAATGTATTTATGGTTTTCTTATCCTGTTGCAGTTCATATTGTTCAATTGTTTTATTATGCTTAAATGCCTGGATTCCGCATTGTAACACGTTGCCTTTTATTGATTGCTATGATGTTGATTAAACTTTATAAATAAATAAATAAAATAAAAAAATCTTGTGTGTCTTGCATCCAGCGTCAAATCTTAGTGTGTTTTTAGTGCTTACTGGCAATCATCAGAGACAGAAGGATAAGCTTGCCAACCAGCCAGCCAGCCAGCCTAAAATGCAGACACCCTACTGATCCATCAGATCAGGATCAAGTGTAAGAACATCTGGCACACTTCAAACATGTTCCTGCTACTGCTGACTACGATAGCAACAATGCAGAGAATGGCACCAGCATCTAATCGTGCTGCCTGGGCCTTCTGCGGCACTCTTTAACAGAGTTTAGAGCTGTTTATGAAACCCTATGTACCTCGGAATACCGAGGCAACGCCTCAAACATAAAGGACTTCCTAGCAAATCTGCCCATTCTCAGACTCCCAGGTGAGTTAGCACCGACTTTAGAAGACCCAGTAGAAGAGGATGAGGTGGTGAGAACGATCATGGGAATGAAAGGGCGCACAACCCCAGGAAGCAATGTCTTCTCAGTGAGGTTTCATAAACAATAATGATCACTCTTGGCCCCTTACCTGACTAGTGTTTAATGTGGTCCTGGCAGGTGGATCCCACCCGGAAACAATGATCGGAGCAAACCGAGTAGTGATCCCCAAAGACGGTAGAAATCATGCTCTGTGTTCTTTGTACAGACCTATATCCTTATTAAACTTAGATGTAAAAATCTTAGCAAAACTACTCGGAAGCAGACTGGAAGTGTGTTCCCATCCTTAATTCATGGTGACCAAGTTGGCTTCATTAAAGGTAGACAAGGTACGGATAATATAAGAAACACTATAGATTTAATGCACTGCATGAGACAGGAAAGTGGTGAATTGGGCCTTGTTACCATTGACTCCAAGAAAACCTTTCACCGAGTGGAATGGTGGTATATGATGGAAGTGTTAAAGAAAATGGGATTGGGAGTGAACTTTAGAAGATGGGTTGCTGCCTTATACGAAGCCCCGTTGGCTTGCCTACAGGTTAACGTGATATTGTCCGCCACGTTCGGACTAACCAGAGGCACTCAACAAGGCTGCCCCCTTTCCCCACTGTAATACACCTTGGCAATGGAGCCCATGGCCATTTCATTAGGGCCAACCCAAAGATTAAAGAGGTAACTCGAGGGGAACTGAATTCATATTATCACTTTTTGCAGACAATATTTTAGTTTCCCTGTCTGATATACGCACCTTCCTTCCAGAATTGGCGTCCCAGACCCCACACTTTGGAGTATTTCCAGGGCTTAAGATAAATGCAGCCAAATCCAGGGTCATGCCGACCTGTAAGAGATGCCCAGCTTTAGAACAGGAGGTGAGGTTATGTGGAGTGAAAATTGAAAGACAAAGTATTAGATACTTGGGAGTTAACCTGACTAGGAATATGTCACATTTATTTGCGTCCAACCTCCTTTCCACTTTGGCGACAATAAAGGCTGACCTGAAAAGGTGGGAACCGCTAGTTCTGTCATGGTATGGTCGAATAACATCAGTGAAAATGCCTCGTCTTCTCTACCTGATTATCTCACGTCCAGTGGTCACCCCAGAGGACTTCTTCAGGGATCTTAATGGGGCAGTGTCCAGGTTCATCTGGGGAAATAAAATAGCTAGAATTAAAAAATCAATGCTGACCCTCCCCCGGGATCAGGGTGGTTTTGGTCTCCCCGACTTTCAGGAATACTGCTGAGCGTCACAGTAGTGGGTTATGTTCGAACACATAAGGGATGACCAGGGAACTTACTGGTCATTCTTGGAGGATCTGGAGGCTCACCCTAGGGAAGTGAGAGATTATCTATCGGCATCACATAGAGATATCCCACCCAACCTCAAGATCCACCCAACCCTAGAAGTACTGTGGGCAACTTGGTGGAGGGGTAAATCAACAGTGGCTCTGTCTACCTGGTCCTCGCCGCTGTCCTCTGTCTGGGCTCTGCAAATACGCCTTGACGAGCAGAATTGTGCAATGGTCAAACAGGCGGCTTGAGCGTGAGGGTCAACTCTTTCATCAAGGGAGTTTTAAATCTATGGAAGCTTTATGGAATGTCATGCCTATCACAAACATTCCAATTTCTGACTACTTAAGACTTGAGGGGCTCATCACAGCACCCAAATGGAAAGGCATACAGGCCGATTCATGGAATTAATGTGCGCTGAAAATTCCCCCGCAAGCGTGCAAAACCGTGCGAATCGCAGTGCAAGTGCGAAAATCGCAGCAAAACCCGCGCACATCGATTCATGGAAGTCCGTGCGCGAGTAAAATCTGGGATGTGTGCTGAAAGTCTGCATGGCACACGCCGGCGCACAGGTCATCTAACGGCGTGCGCTACGGCCACAGCGAAAGCGCACATAGAACGGCGCACATAACAAAAGTAGGCGTAACACGGGGCGTGACACGCGGAATGGGGAACAACACGTGAAAATGTGGGCGTCACGGGGGAAGTACAGGAGGCAAGTGCGTGGAACGCCCACACGCTCGCCTACAAGACGTATTCATGGAATCGAATAGGGCAAACCAGCGCACGGGCGAAGACGCGCACAGGCCTAAACACATACGCCACACGAAGGCAGCCGGTAGCGTCCCTGCGCATGAAAAAAATGTCTGCCAAAATGTGCGCTAACAAAAAGAACGTATATACAGCTCTGATGATTATCCCATACTGTGGCCCTCTAGGACAAATGACGTGCAAAGGGGTAGGCGACAAACACGAACACCCGCTGTGTCGAAAATAGCGTGTGCGTGTATTTCGGGGGTGCGCAGGAAGTTTCACACGCAATTGGCCTTGGGGGTGCGGGGTGCGTGTAAATCTGGGGTTCGCAGGAAGTTTCACAAGCGATAGGCTCTGTGCGAGTGGGGTGCGTGTATTCCTGGGGTTCGTGTGAAGTTTCACACGGGATTGGCCTGGGTACGTGTAAATCTGGGGTGCGCGGGAAGTTTCACACGCGATTGGCCTTGGGCGAGCGGGGTACGTGTATTTCGGGGGTGCGCGGGAAGTTTCACACGCGACAGGCCCTGTGCGAGTGGGGTACTTGTATATCTGGGGTGCAGGGGAGGCCTACATGTGAATTGGCAGTGTGGGTCCTCCCAGGTGTTCCCTCTACACCCACCACGGCCCCGGCAGGCAGCCCACACCACAGAGGACTACCCTGCACCCCTGGTCATGTCCCGCAGGCAGCCCATCCACCATGGTCATGCCCCCCAGCCAAGCCACATGTCAGCTTGCACTACTGATCACCAACGCATGACCCCCTCCACCCCCACTCCGCAGCAGTGCAGGGCAACTGCCAGCAGTCCCCCACTCATGTCCCACTCAGGTCCCATTGCACCCCCAACCCCCAGCACTGAGGGGCACCTGCCAGCAGGCCCCCACTCATGTCCCCTTGCACCCCACCCCCTAGCAGTGCAGGGCACCTGCCAGCAGGCCCCCACTTATGTCCCACTCATGTCCCCTTGAACCCCCACCCCCCAGCAGTGCAGGGCACCTGCCAGCAGGCCCCCACTCATGTCCCACTCATGTCCCCTTGAATCCCCACCCCCCAACACCGAGGGGCACCTGCCAACAGGTCCCCACTCATGTCCCCTTGCACAACCACCCCCCAGCACTGACGGGCACCTGCCAACAGGCCCCCACTCACGTCCCCTTGCACCTCCATCCCACAGCAGTGCAGCGCACCTGCCAGCAGTCCCTCACTCATGTCCCCTTGCACACCCACCCCCCAGCACTGAGGGGCACCTGCCAGCAGGCCCCCACTCATGTCCCACTCATGTCCCCTTGCACCCCCACCCTCCAGCAGTGCAGGGCACCTGCCAGCAGGCCCCCACTCATGTCCCCTTGCACCCCCACCCCCCAGCACTGAGGGACACCTCCCAGCAGTGCAGGGCACCTGCCAGCAGGCCCCCACTCATGTCCCTTTGCACCCCCACCCCCCAGCAGTGCAGGGCACCTGCCAGCAGGCCCCCACTCATGTCCCCTTGGACCCCACCCCCAGCAGTGCAGGGCACCTGCCAGCAGGCCCCCAATCATGTTCCCTTGCACACCCACCCCCCAGCACTGAGAGGCACCTGCCAACAGGCCCCCACTCATGTCCCACTCATGTCCCCTTGCACCCCCACCCCCAGCAGTGCAGGGCACCTGCCAGCAGGCCCCCACACATGTCCCCTTGCACCCCCACCCCCAGCACTGAGGGGCACCTGCCAGCAGGCCCCCACTCATGTCCCCCTGAACCCCCACCCCCCCATCAGTGCAGGGCCCTGCGAGCAGGCCCCCACTCATGACCCCTTGCACCCGACCCCCCAGCAGTGCAGGTCACCTGCCAGCAGGCCCCCACTCATGTCCCACTCATGTCCCCTTGCACCCCCACCCCCCAGCAGTGCAGGGCACCTGCCAGCAGGCCCCACTCATGTCCCACTCATGTCCCCTTGCACCTCCACCCCCCAGCAGTGCAGGGTACCTGCCAACAGGCCCCCACTCATGTGCAGTGCAGGGCACCTGCCAGCAGGCCCCCACTCATGTCCCCTTGCACCCCCATACCCCAGCACTGAGGGGACCTGCCAGCAGGCCCCCACTCATGTCCCCTTGTACCCCCAGGAACCAGGACCGAGGGGCACCTACCAGCAGGCCCCCACTCATGTCCCCTTGCCCCATTCATGTCCCACTCATGTCCCCTTGCACCCCCACCCCCAAGCAGTGCAGGGCACCTGCCAGCAGGCCCCCACTCATGTCCCCTTGCACACCCACCCCCCAACACTGAGGGGCACCTGCCAGCAGGCCCCCACTCATGTCCCACTCATGTCCCCTTGCACCCCCACCCCCAGCAGTGCAGGGCACCTGCCAGCAGGTCCCCACTCATGTCCCCTTGCACACCCACCCCCCAGCACTGAGGGGCACCTGCCAGCAGGCCCCCACTCATGTCCCCTTGCACACACACCCCCCAGCACTGAGGAGCACCTGCCAGCAGGTCCCACTCATGTCCCCTTGCACACCCACCCCCCAACACTGAGGGGCACCTGCCAGCAGGCCCCCACTCATGTCCCCTTGCCCACCCACCCCCAGCAGTGCAGGGCACCTGCCAACAGGCCCCCACTCATGTCCCACTCATGTCCCGTTGCACTCCCACACCCCAGCAGTGCAGGGCCCCTGACAGCAGGCCCCCACTCATGTCCCACTCATGTCCCCTTGCACCCCCACCCCCCAGCAGTGCAGGGAACCTGCCAACAGGCCCCCACTCATGTCCCCTTGCACCCCCACCCCCCAGCAGTGCAGGGCACCTGCCAGCAGGCCCCCACTCATGTCCCACTCATGTCCCCTTGCACCCCCACCCCCCAGCAGTGCAGGGCACCTGCCAGCAGGCCCCCACTCATGTCCCCTTGCACACCCACCCCCCAGCACTGAGGGGCACCTGCCAGCAGGCCCCCACTCATGTCCCCTTGCACCCCCAACCCCCAGCACTGAGGGGCACCTGCCAGCAGGCCCCCACTCATGTCCCCTTGCACACCCATCCCCCAGCACTGAGGGGCACCTGCCAGCAGCCCCCCCCTCATGTCCCACTCATGTCCCCTTGCACCCCCACCCCCCAGCACTGAGGGGCACCTGCCAGCAGGCCCCCACTCATGTCCCCTTGCACACCCAACCCCCAGCACTGAGGGGCACCTGCCAGCAGGCCTACACTCATGTCCCCTTGCACACCCACCCACAGCAGTGCAGGGCACCTGCCAACAGGCCCCCACTCATGTCCCACTCATGTCCCCTTGCACCCCCACCCCCCAGCAGTGCAGGGCCCCTGACAGCAGGCCCCCACTCATGTCCCCTTGCACACCCACCCCCCAGCACTGAGGGGCACCTGCCAGCAGGCCCCCACTCATGTCCCACTCATGTCCCCTTGCACCCCCACCCCCAATAGTGCAGGGCACCTGCCAGCAGGCCCCCACTCATGTCCCCTTGCACCCCCACCCCCCAGCATGCAGGGCACCTGCCAGCAGGCCCCCACTCATGTCCCCTTGCACCCCCACCCCCAGCAGTGCAGGGCACCTGCCAGCATGCCCCCACTCATGTCCCCTTGCACCCCCACCCCCAGCAGTGCAAGGCACCTTCCAGCAGGCCCCCACTCATGTCCCACTCATGTCCCCTTGCACCCCCAACCCCCAGCAGTGCATGGCACCTGCCAGCAGGCCCCACTCATGTCCCACTAATGTCCCCTTGCACCTCCACCCCCCAGCAGTGCAGGGCACCTGCCAACAGGCCCCCACTCATGTCCCCTTGCACCCCACCCCCCAGCAGTGCAGGGCACCTGCCAGCAGCCCCCACTCATGTCCCCTTGCACACCCACCCCCAGCACTGAGGGGCACCTGCCAACAGGCCCCCACTCATGTCCCCTTGCACCCCCACACCCCAGTACTGAGGGGCACCTGCCAGCAGGCCCCCACTCATGTCCCCTTGTACCCCCCGCCCCCAGCACTGAGGGGCACCTGCCAGCAGGCCCCCACTCATGTCCCCTTGCCCCCACTCATGTCCCACTCATGTCCCCTTGCACCCCCCCCCCAGCAGTGCAGGGCACCTGCCAGCAGGCCCCCACTCATGTCCCCTTACACACACACCCCCAGCACAGAGGGGCACCTGCCAGCAGGCCCCCACTCATGTCCCACCCATGTCCCCTTTCACCCCCACACCCCAGCAGTGCAGGGCACCTGCCAGCAGGCCCCCACTCATGTCCCCTTGCACACCCACCCCCCAGCCCTGAGGGGCACCTGCCAGCAGGCCCCCACTTATGTCCCCTTGCACACACATCCCCCAGCACTGAGGGGTACCTGCCAGCAGGCCCCCTCTCATGTCCCCTTGCACACACACCCCCCAGCACTTAGGGGCACCTGCCAGCAGGCCCCCACTCATGTCCCACCCATGTCCCCTTTCACCCCCACCCCCCAGCAGTGCAGGGCACCTGCCAGCAGGCCCCCACTCATGTCCCCTTGCACACCCAACCCCCAGCACTGAGGGGCACCTGCCAGCAGGCCCCCACTCATGTCCCATTGCACACCCACCCCCAGCAGTGCAGGGCACCTGCCAAAAGGCCCCCACTCATGTCCCACTCATGTCCCATTGCACCCCCACGCACCAGCAGTGCAGGGCCCCTGACAGCAAGCCCCCACTCATGTCCCACTCATGTCCCCTTGCACCCCCACCCCCCACAGTGCAGGGCACCTGCCAACAGGCCCGCACTCATGTCCCCTTGCACCCGCACCCCCTAGCAGTGCAGGGCACCTGCCAGCAGGCCCCCACTCATGTCCCCTTGCACACCCACCCCCCAGCACTGAGGGGCACCTGCCAGCAGGCCCCCACTCATGTCCCCTTGCACCCCCACCCCCCACAGTGCAGGGCACCTACCAACAGGCCCCCACTCGTGTCCCCTTGCACACCCACCCCGCAGCACTGAGGGGCACCTGCCAGCAGGCCTCCACTCATGTCCCCTTGCACACCCACCCCCAGCAGTGCAGGGCACCTGCCAACAGGCCCCCACTCATGTCCCACTCATGACCCCTTGCACCCCCACCCCCCAGCAGTGCAGGGCCCCTGACGGCAGGCCCCCACTCATGTCCCCTTGCACACCCACCCCCAGCACTGAGGGGCACCTGCCAGCAGGCCCCCACTCATGTCCCACTCATGTCCCGTTGCACCCCCACCCCCCAGCACTGAGGGGCACCTGCCAGCAGGCCCCCACTCATGTCCCCTTGCATACCCACCCCCCAGCACTGAGGGGCACCTGCCAGCAGGCCTCCACTCATGTCCACTTGCACACCCACCGCCAGCAGTGCAGGGCACCTGCCAACAGGTCCCCACTCCCCACTCATGTCCCACTCATGTCCCCTTGCACCCCCACCCCCCACTAGTGCAGGGCCCCTGACAGCAGGCCCCCACTCATGTTCCCTTGCACACCCACCCCCCAGCACTGAGGGGCACCTGCCAGCAGGCCCCCACTCATGTCCCACTCATGTTCCCTTGCACCCCCACCCCCAACAGTGCAGGGCCCCTGACAGCAGGCCCCCGCTCATGTCCCCTTGCACCCCCACCCCCAGCACTGAGGGGCACTTGCCAGCAGGCCTCCACTCATGTCCCACTCATGTCCCCTTGCACCCCCACCCCCCAGCCGTGCAGGGCACCTGCCCGCAGGCCCCCACTCATGTCCCCTGGCACCCCCACTTCCCAGGAGTGCAGGGCACCTGCCAGCATGCCCCCACTCATGTCCCCTTGCACCCTCACCCCCCAGAAGTGCAGGGCACCTGCCAGCATGCCCCCACTCATGTCCCACTCATGTCCCCTTGCACCCCCACCCCCCACAGTGCAGGGCACCTGCCAACAGGCCCGCACTCATGTCCCCTTGCACCCGCACCCCCTAGCAGTGCAGGGCACCTGCCAGCTGGCCCCCACTCATGTCCCCTTGCACCCCCACCCCCCAGCAGTGCAGGGCACCTGCCAGCATGCCCCACTCATGTCCCCTTGCACCCCCACCCCCCACAGTGCAGGGCACCTACCAACAGGCCCCCACTCGTGTCCCCTTGTACACCCACCCCGCAGCACTGAGGGGCACCTGCCAGCCGGCCTCCACTCATGTCCCACTCATGTCCCCTTGCACCCCCACCCCCCAGCACTGAGGGGCACCTGCCAGCAGGCCTCCACTCATGTCCCCTTGCACACCCACCCCCAGCACTGAGGGGCACCTGCCAGCAGGCCTCCACTCATGTCCCCTTGCACACCCACCCCCAGCAGTGCAGGGCACCTGCCAACAGGCCCCCACTCATGTCCCCTTGCACCCCCACCCCCCAGCAGTGCAGGGCCCCTGACGGCAGGTCCCCACTCATGTCCCCTTGCACACCCACCCCCAGCACTGAGGGGCACCTGCCAGCAGGCCCCCACTCATGTCCCACTCATGTCCCGTTGCACCCCCACCCCCAGCACTGAGGGGCACCTGCCAGCAGGCCCCCACTCATGTCCCCTTGCATACCCACCCGCCAGCACTGAGGGGCACCTGCCAGCAGGCCTCCACTCATGTCCACTTGCACACACACCGCCAGCAGTGCAGGGCACCTGCCAACAGGTCCCCACTCCCCACTCATGTCCCACTCATGTCCCCTTGCACCCCCACCCCCCAGCAGTGCAGGGCCCCTGACAGCAGGCCCCCACTCATGTTCCCTTGCACACCCACCCCCCAGCACTGAGGGGCACCTGCCAGCAGGCCCCCACTCATGTCCCACTCATGCTCCCTTGCACCCCCACCCCCAACAGTGCAGGGCCCCTGACAGCAGGCCCCCGCTCATGTCCCCTTGCACCCCCACCCCCAGCACTGAGGGGCACTTGCCAGCAGGCCTCCACTCATGTCCCACTCATGTCCCCTTGCACCCCCACCCCCCAGCAGTGCAGGGCACCTGCCCGCAGGCGCCCACTCATGTCCCCTGGCACCCCCACTTCCCAGCAGTGCAGGGCACCTGCCAGCATGCCCCCACTCATGTCCCCTTGCACCCTCACCCCCCAGCAGTGCAGGGCACCTGCCAGCATGCCCCCACTCATGTCCCACTCATGTCCCCTTGCACCCCCACCCCCCACAGTGCAGGGCACCTGCCAACAGGCCCGCACTCATGTCCCCTTGCACCCGCACCCCCTAGCAGTGCAGGGCACCTGCCAGCAGGCCCCCACTCATGTCCCCTTGCACCCCCACCCCCCAGCAGTGCAGGCCCCCTGACGGCAGGCCCCCACTCATGTCCCCTTGCACACCCACCCCCAGCACTGAGGGGCACCTGCCAGCAGGCACCCACTCATGTCCCACTCATGTCCCGTTGCACCCCCACCCCCCAGCACTGAGGGGCACCTGCCAGCAGGCCCCCACTCATGTCCCCTTGCATACCCACCCCCCAGCACTGAGGGGCACCTGCCAGCAGGCCTCCACTCATGTCCACTTGCACACCCACCGCCAGCAGTGCAGGGCACCTGCCAACAGGTCCCCACTCCCCACTCATGTCCCACTCATGTCCCCTTGCACCCCCACCCCCCAGCAGTGCAGGGCCCCTGACAGCAGGCCCCCACTCATGTTCCCTTGCACACACACCCCCCAGCACTGAGGGGCACCTGCCAGCAGGCCCCCACTCATGCCCCACTCATGTTCCCTTGCACCCCCACCCCCAACAGTGCAGGGCCCCTGACAGCAGTCCCCCGCTCATGTCCCCTTGCACCCCCACCCCCAGCACTGAGGGGCACTTGCCAGCAGGCCTCCACTCATGTCCCACTCATGTCCCCTTGCACCCCCACCCCCCAGCAGTGCAGGGCACCTGCCAGCAGGCCCCCACTCATGTCCCCTGGCACCCCCACTTCTCAGCAGTGCAGGGCACCTGCCAGCATGCCCCCACTCATGTCCCCTTGCACCCTCACCCCCCAGCAGTGCAGGGCACCTGCCAGCATGCCCCCACTCATGTCCCACTCATGTCCCCTTGCACCCCAGTGCAGGGCACCTGCCAACAGGCCCGCACTCATGTCCCCTTGCACCCGCACCCCCTAGCAGTGCATGGCACCTGCCAGCAGGCCCCCACTCATGTCCCCTTGCACACCCACCCCGCAGCACTGAGGGGCACCTGCCAGCAGGCCCCCACTCATGTCCCACTCATGTCCCCTTGCACCCCCACCCCCCAGCACTA
The DNA here is from genome assembly GCF_040938575.1 of Ambystoma mexicanum. Lineage (NCBI taxonomy): Eukaryota > Metazoa > Chordata > Amphibia > Caudata > Ambystomatidae > Ambystoma > Ambystoma mexicanum. Next base: position 9,323,678 of record NW_027182322.1, read on the forward strand.
AGGGGCACCTGCCAGCAGGCCTCCACTCATGTCCCCTTGCACACCCACCCCCAGCAGTGCAGGGCACCTGCCAGCAGGCCCCCACTCATGTCCCCTTGCACACCCACCCCCCAGCACTGAGGGGCACCTGCCAGCAGGCCTCCACTCATGTCCCCTTGCACACCCACCCCCAGCAGTGCAGGGCACCTGCCAACAGGCCCCCACTCATGTCCCACTCATGTCCCCTTGCACCCCCACCCCCCAGCACTAAGGGGCACCTGCCAGCAGGCCCCCACTCATGTCCCCTTGCAGCCCCACCCCCCAGCAGTGCAGGGCACCTGCCAGCATGCCCCCACTCATGTCCCCTTGCACCCCCACCCCCCAGCAGTGCAGGGCACCTGCCAGCATGCCCCCGCTCATGTCCCCTTGCACCCCCACCCCCACAGTGCAGGGCACCTGCCAACAGGCCCCCACTCATGTCCCCTTGCACCCGGACCCCCCAGCAGTGCAGGGCACCTGCCAGCAGGCCCCCACTCATGTCCCCTTGCACACCCACCCCGCAGCACTGAGGGGCACTTGCCAGCAGGCCCCCACTCATGTCCCACTCATGTCCCCTTGCACCCCCACCCCCCAGGACTGAGGGGCACCTGCCAGCAGGCCCCCACTCATGTCCCCTTGCACACCCACCCCCAGCACTGAGGGGCACCTGCCAGCAGGCCTCCACTCATGTCCCCTTGCACACCCACCCCCAGCAGTGCAGGGCACCTGCCAACAGGCCCCCACTCATGTCCCACTCATGTCCCCTTGCACCCCCACCCCCCAGCAGTGCAGGGCCCCTGACGGCAGGCCCCCACTCATGTCCCCTTGCACACCCACCCCCAGCACTGAGGGGCACCTGCCAGCAGGCCCCCACTCATGTCCCACTCATGTCAAGTTGCACCCCCACCCCCAGCACTGAGGGGCACCTGCCAGCAGGACCCCACTCATGTCCCCTTGCATACCCACCCCCCAGCACTGAGGGGCACCTGCCAGCAGGCCTCCACTCATGTCCACTTGCACACCCACCGCCAGCAGTGCAGGGCACCTGCCAACAGGTCCCCACTCCCCACTCATGTCCCACTCATGTCCCCCTGCACCCCCACCCCCCAGCAATGCAGGGCCCCTGACAGCAGGCCCCCACTCATGTTCCCTTGCACACCCACCCCCCAGCACTGAGGGGCACCTGCCAGCAGGCCCCCACTCATGTCCCACTCATGTTCCCTTGCACCCCCACCCCCAACAGTGCAGGGCCCCTGACAGCAGGCCCCCGCTCATGTCCCCTTGCACCCCCACCCCCAGCACTGTGGGGCACTTGCCAGCAGGCCTCCACTCATGTCCCACTCATGTCCCCTTGCACCCCCACCCCCCAGCAGTGCAGGGCACCTGCCAGCAGGCCCCCACTCATGTCCCCTTGCACCCTCACCCCCCAGCAGTGCAGGGCACCTCCCAGCATGCCCCCACTCATGTCCCACTCATGTCCCCTTGCACCCCCACCCCCCACAGTGCAGGGCACCTGCCAACAGGCCCGCACTCATGTCCCCTTGCACCCGCACCCCCTAGCAGTGCAGGGCACCTGCTAGCAGGCCCCCACTCATGTCCCCTTGCACACCCACCCCGCAGCACTGAGGGGCACCTGCCAGCAGGCCCCCACTCATGTCCCCTTGCACACCCACCCCCAGCAGTGCAGGGCACCTGCCAACAGGCCCCAACTCATGTCCCCTTGCGCCCCCACCCCCCAGCAGTGCAGGACACCTGCCAGCATGCCCCCGCTCATGTCCCACACATGTCCCCTTGCACCCCCACCCCCCACAGTGCAGGGCACCTGCCAACAGGCCCGCACTCATGTCCCCTTGCACCCGCACCCCCTAGCAGTGTAGGGCACCTGCCAGCAGGCCCCCATTCATGTCCCCTTGCACACCCACCCCGCAGCACTGAGGGGCACCTGCCAGCAGGCCCCCACTCATGTCCCACTCATGTCCCCTTGCACCCCCACCCCCTAGCACTAAGGGGCACCTGCCAGCAGGCCTCCACTCATGTCCCCTTGCACACAAACCCCCAGCAGTGCAGGGCACCTGCCAGCAGGCCCCCACTCATGTCCCCTTGCACACCCACCCCCCAGCACTGAGGGGCACCTGCCAGCAGGCCTCCACTCATGTCCACTTGCACACCCACCCCCAGCAGTGCAGGGCACCTGCCAACAGGCCCCCACTCATGTCCCACGCATGTCCCCTTGCACCCCCACCCCCCAACAGTGCAGGGCCCCTGACAGCAGGAACCCACTCATGTCCCCTTGCACCCCCACCCCCCAGCACTGAGGGGCACCTGCAAGCAGGCCCCCACTCATGTCCCACTCATGTCCCCTTGCACCCCCACCCCCAACAGTGCAGGGCACCTGCTAGCAGGCCCCCACTCATGTCCCCTTGCACCCCCACCCCCCAGCACTGAGGGGCACCTGCCAGCAGGCCTCCACTCATGTCCCACTCATGTCCCCTTGCACCCCCACCCCCCAGCAGTGCAGGGCACCTGCCAGCAGGTCCCCACTCATGTCCCCTTGCACCCCCACCCCCCCAGCAGTGCAGGGCACCTGCCAGAATGCCCCCACTCATGTCCCACTCATGTCCCCTTGCACCCCCACCCCCCAGCAGTGCAGGGCACCTGCCAACAGACCCCCACTCATGTCTCCTTGCACCCGCACCCCCCAGCAGTGCAGGGCACCTGCAAGCAGCCCCACACTCATGTCTCCTTGCAAACCCACACCCAGCACTGAGGGGCACCTGCCAACAGGCCCCCACTCATGCCCCACTCATGTCCTCTTGCACACTCACCCCCCAGCACTGAGGGGCACCTGCAAGCAGGCCCCCACTCATGTCCCACTCATGTCCCCTTGCACCCCAACCCCCCCAGCAGTGCAGGGCACCTGCCAGCAGGCCCCCACTCATGTCCCCTTGCACACCCACCCCCAGCACTGAGGGGCACCTGCCAGCAGCCCCCCACTCAAGGCCCACTCATGTCCCCTTGCACCCCCACCCCCCAGCACTGAGGGGAACCTGCCAGCAGGCCCCCACTCATGTCCCCTTGCACACCCACCCCCCAGCACTGAGGGGCACCTGCCAGCAGGCCCCCACTCATGTCCCCTTGCACACCCACCCCCCAGCACTGAGGGGCACCTGCCAGCTGGCCCCCACTCATGTCCCCTTGCACCCCCACCCCCCAGCACTGAGGGGCACCTGCCAGCGGGCCCCCACTCATGTCCCCTTGCACACCCACCCCCCAGCAGTGCAGGGCACCTGCCAACAGGCCCCCACTCATGTCCCACTCATGTCCCCTTGCACCCCCACCCCCCAGCAGTGCAGGGCACCTGCCAGCAGGCCCCCACTCATGTCACCTTGCACACCCACCCCCCAGCAATGAGGGGCACCTGCCAACAGGCCCCCACTCATGTCCCACTCATGCCCCCTTGCACCCCCACCTCCCAGCACTGAGGGGTACCTGCCAGCAGGCCCCCACTCATGTCCCCTTGTACCCCCACCCCCCAGCACTGAGGGGCACCTGCGAGCAGGCCCCCACACATGTCCCCTTGCACGCCCACCCCCCAGCAGTGCAGGGCACCTGCCAGCAGGCCCCCACCTATGTCCCACACATGTCCCCTTGCACTTCCCACCCCCCTGCAGTCCAGGGCACCGGCCAGCAGGCCCCCACTCATGTCCCACTCATGTCCCCTTGCATCCCCACCCCCCAGCACCGAGGGGCACCTGCCAACAGGTCCCCACTCATGTCCCCTTGCACACCCACCCCCCAGCACTGAGTGGCACCTGCCAACAGGCCCCCACTCATGTGCTACTCATGTCCCCTTGCACACCCACCCCCCAGCAGTGCAGGGGACCTGCCAGCAGTCCCTCACTCATGTCCCCTTGCACACCCACCCCCCAGCACTGAGGGGCACCTGACAGCAGGCCCCAACTCATGTCCCACTCATGTCCCCTTGCACCCCCACCCTCCATCAGTGCAGGGCACCTGCCAGCAGGCCCTCACTCATGCCCCCTTGGACCCCCACCCCCCAGCACTGAGGGTAACCTCCCAGCAGTGCAGGGCACCTGCCAGCAGGCCCCCACTCATGTCCCCTTGCACCCCCACCCCCCAGCAGTGCAGGGCACCTGCCAGCAAGCCCCCACTCATGTCCCCTTGTACCCCCACCCCCAGCAGTGCAGGGCACCTGCCAGCAGGCCCCCACTCATGTTCCCTTGCACACCCACCCCCAGCACTGAGGGGCACCTGCCAACAGGCCCCCACTCATGTCCCACTCATGTCGCCTTGCACCCCCACCCCCCAGCAGTGCAGGGCACTTGCCAGCAGGCCCCCACTCATGTCCCCTTGCACCCCCACCCCCAGCAGTGCAGGGCACCTGCCAACAGGCCCCCACTCATGTCCCACTAATGTCCCGTTGCACCCCCACACCCCAGCAGTGCAGGGCCCCTGACAGCAGGCCCCCACTCATGTCCCACTCATGACCCCTTGCACCCCCACCCCCCAGCAGTGAAGGGCACCTGCCAACAGGCCCCCAACCATGTCCCCTTGCACCTCCACCCCCCAGCAGTGCAGGGCACCTGCCAGCAGGCCCCCACTCCTGTCCCACTCATGTCCCCTTGCAGCCCCACCCCCCAGCAGTGCAGGGCACCTGCCAGCAGGCCCCCACTCATGTCCCCTTGCACACTCACCCCCCAGCACTGAGGGGCACCTGCCAGCAGGCCCCCACTCATGTCCCCTTGCACCCCCAACCACCAGCACTGAGGGGCACCTGCCAGCAGGCCCCCACTCATGTCCCCTTGCACACCCACCCCCCAGCACTGAGGGGCACCTGCCAGCAGGCCCCCACTCATGTCCCACTCATGTCCCCTTGCACCCCCACCCCCCAGCACTGAGGGGCACCTGCCAGCAAGCCCCCACTCATGTCCCCTTGCACACCCACCCCCCAGCACTGAGGGGCACCTGCCAGCAGGCCTCCACTCATGTCCCCTTGCACACCCACCCACAGCAGTGCAGGACACCTGCCAACAGGCCCCCACTCATGTCCCACTCATGTCCCCTTGCACCCCCACCCTCCAGCAGTGCAGGGCTCCTGACAGCAGGCCCCCACTCATGTCCCCTTGCACACCCACCCCCCAGCACTGAGGGGCACCTGCCAGCAGGCCCCCACTCATGTCCCACTCATGTCCCCTTGCACCCCCACCCCCAACAGTGCAGGGCACCTGCCAGCAGGCCCCCACTCATGTCCCCTTGCACCCCCACCCCCAGCAGTGAGGGGCACCTTCCAGCAGGCCCCCACTCATGTCCCACTCATGTCCCCTTGCACCCCCACCCCCCAGCAGTGCAGGGCACCTGCCAGCAGGCCCCCACTCATGTCCCCTTGTACCCCCCGCCCCCAGCACTGAGGGGCTCCTGCCAGCAGGCCCCCACTCATGTCCCCTTGCCCCCACTCATGTCCCACTCATGTCCCCTTGCACCCCCACCCCCAGAAGTGCAGGGCACCTGCCAGCAGGCCCCCACTCATGTCCCCTTGCACACCCACCCCCCAGCACTGAGGGGCACCTGCCAGCAGGCCCCCACTCATGTCCCCTTGCACACACATCCCCCAGCACTGAGGGGCACCTGCCAGCAGGCCCCACTCATGTCCACTTACACCCCCACCCCCCAGCACTGAGGGGCACCTGCCAGCAGGCCCCCACTCATGTCCCGTTGCACACCCACCCCAGCAGTACAGGGCACCTGCCAACAGGCCCCCACTCATGTCCCACTCATGTCCCATTGCACCCCCACGCCCCAGCAGTGCAGGGCCCCTGACAGCAGGCCCCCACTCATGTCCCACTCATGTCCCCTTGCACCCCCACCCCCCAGCAGTGCAGGGCACCTGCCAACAGGCCCCCACTCATGTCCCCTTGCACCCCCACCCCCCCAACAGTGCAGGGCACCTGCCAGCAGGCCCCCACTCATGCCCTACTCATGTCCCCTTGCACCCCCACCCCCCAGCAGTGCAGGGCACCTGCCAGCAGGCCCCCACTCATGTCCCCTTGCACACCCACCCCCCAGCACTGAGGGGCACCTGCCAGCAGGCCCCCACTCATGTCCCACTCATGTCCCCTTGCACCCCCACCCCCCAGCACTGAGGGGCACCTGCCAGCAGGCCCCCACTCATGTCCCACTCATGTCCCCTTGCACCCCCACCCCCCAGCACTGAGGGGCACCTGCCAGCAGGCCCCCACTCATGTCCCCTTGCACACCCACCCCCAGCACTGAGGGGCACCTGCCAGCAGGCCTCCACTCATGTACCCTTGCACACCCACCCCCAGCAGTGCAGGGCACCTGCCAACAGGCCCCCACTCATGTCCCACTCATATCCCCTTCCACCCCCACCCCCCAGCAGTGCAGGGCCCCTGACGGCAGGCCCCCACTCATGTCCCCTTGCACACCCACCCCCAGCACTGAGGGGCACCTGCCAGCAGGCCCCCACTCATGTCCCACTCATGTCCCGTTGCACCCCCACCCCCCAGCACTGAGGGGCACCTGCCAGCAGGCCCCCACTCATGTCCCCTTGCATACCCACCCCCCAGCACTGAGGGGTACCTGCCAGCAGGCCTCAACTCATGTCCACTTGCACACCCACCGACAGCAGTGCAGGGCACCTGCCAACAGGTCCCCACTCCCCACTCATGTCCCACTCATGTCCCCTTGCACCCCCACCCCCCAGCAGTGCAGGGCCCCTGACAGCAGGCCCCCACTCATGTTCCCTTGCACACCCACCACCCAGCACTGAGGTGCACCTGCCAGCAGGCCCACACTCATGTCCCCTTGCATACCCACCGCCCAGCACTGAGGGGCACCTGCCAGCAGGCCTCAACTCATGTCCACTTGCACACCCACCGCCAGCAGTGCAGGGCACCTGCCAACAGGTCCCCACTCCCCACTCATGTCCCACTCATGTCCCCTTACACCCCCACCCCCCAGCAGTGCAGGGCCCCTGACAGCAGGCCCCCACTCATGTTCCCTTGCACACCCACCCCCCAGCACTGAGGGGCACCTGCCAGCAGGCCTCAACTCATGTCCACTTGTACACCCACCGCCAGCAGTGCAGGGCACCTGCCAACAGGTCCCCACTCCTCACTCGTGTCCCACTCATGTCCCCTTGCACCCCCACCCCCCAGCAGTGCAGGGCCCCTGACAGCAGGCCCCCACTCATGTTCCCTTGCACACCCAACACCCAGCACTGAGGTGCACCTGCCAGCAGGCCCCCACTCATGTCCCACTCATGTTCCCTTGCACCCCCACCCCCAACAGTGCAGGGCCCCTGCCAGCAGGCCCCCGCTCATGTATCCTTGCACCCCCACTCCCAACACTGAGGGGCACTTGCCAGCAGGCCTCCACTCATGTCCCACTCATGTCCCCTTGCTCCCCCACCCCCCAGCAGTGCAGGGCACCTGCCAGCATGCCCCCACTCATGTCCCCTTGCACCCCCACCCCCCCAGCAGTGCAGAGCACCTGCCAGCATGCCCCACTCATGTCCCCTTGCACCACCACCCCCCACAGTGCAGGGCACCTGCCAACAGGCCCGCACTCATGTCCCCTTGCACGCGCACCCCCTAGCAGTGCAGGGCACCTGCCAGCAGGCCCCCACTCATGTCCCCTTGCACACCCTCCTCGCAGCACTGAGGGGCACCTGTCAGCAGGCCCCCACTCATGTCCCACTCATGTCCCCTTGCACCCCCACCCCCCAGCACTAAGGGGCACCTGCCAGCAGGCCTCCACTCATGTCCCCTTGCACACCCACCCCCAGCAGTGCAGGGCACCTGCCAGCAGGCCCCCACTCATGTCCCCTTGCACACCCACCCCCCAGCACTGAGGGGCACCTGCCAGCAGGCCTCCACTCATGTCCCCTTGCACACCCACCCCCAGCAGTGCAGGGCACCTGCCAACAGGCCCCCACTCATGTCCCACTCATGTCCCCTTGCACCCCCACCCCCCAGCACTAAGGGGCACCTGCCAGCAGGCCCCCACTCATGTCCCCTTGCACCCCCACCCCCAGAAGTGCAGGGCACCTGCCAGCATGCCCCCACTCATGTCCCCTTGCACCCCCAACCCCCAGCAGTGCAGGGCACCTGCCAGCATGCCCCCACTCATGTCCCCTTGCACCCCCACCCCCCACAGGGCAGGGCACCTGCCAACAGGCCCCCACTCATGTCCCCTTGCACCCGCACCCCCCAGCAGTGCAGGGCACCTGCCAGCAGGCCCCCACTTATGTCCCCTTGCACACCCACCCCGCAGCACTGAGAGGCACGTGCCAGCAGGCCCCCACTCATGTCCCACTCATGTCCCCTTGCACCCCCACCCCCCAGCACTGAGGGGCACCTGCCAGCAGGCCCCCACTCATATCCCCTTGCACACCCACCCCCAGCACTGAGGGGCACCTGCCAGCAGGCCTCCACTCATGTCCCCTTGCACACCCACCCCCAGCAGTGCAGGGCACCTGCCAACAGACCCCCACTCATGTCCCACTCATGTCCCCTTGCACCCCCACCCCCCAGCAGTGCAGGGCCCCTGACAGCAGTTCCCCACTCATGTCCCCTTGCACACCCACCCCCAGCACTGAGGGGCACCTGCCAGCAGGCCCCCACTCATGTCCCACTCATGTCCCGTTGCACCCCCACGCCCCAGCACTGAGGGGCACCTGCCAGCAGGCCTCCACTCATGTCCACTTGCACACCCACCGCCAGCAGTGCAGGGCACCTGCCAACAGGTCCCCACTCCGCACTCCTGTCCCACTCATGTCCCCTTGCACCCCCACCCCCAACAATGCAGGGCCCCTGCCAGCAGGCCCCCGCTCATGTCCCCTTGCACCCCCACCCCCAGCACTGAGGGGCACTTGCCAGCAGGCCTCCACTCATGTCCCACTCATGTCCCCTGGCACCCCCACCCCCCAGCAGTGCAGGGCACCTGCCAGCATGCCCCCACTCATGTCCTCTAGCGCCCCCACCCCCCAGCAGTGCAGGGCACCTGCCAGCATGCCCCCACTCATGTCCCACTCATGTCCCCTTGGACCCCCACCCCCCACAGTGCAGGGCACCTGCCAACAGGCCCGCACTCATGTCCCCTTGCACCCGCACCTCCTAGCAGTGCAGGGCACCTGCCAGCAGGCCCCCACTCATGTCCCCTTTCACACCCACCCCGCAGCACTGAGGGGAACCTGCCAGCAGGCCCCCACTCATGTCCCACTCATGTCCCCTTGCACCCCCACCCCCCAGCACTAAGGGGCACCTGCCAGCAGGCCTCCACTCATGTCCCCTTGCACACCCACCCCCAACAGTGCAGGGCACCTGCCAGCAGGCCCCCACTCATGTCCCCTTGCACACCCACCCCCCAGCACTGAGGGGCACCTGCCAGCAGGCCTCCACTCATGTCCCCTTGCACACCCACCCCCAGCAGTGCAGGGCACCTGCCAACAGGCCCCCACTCATGTCCCACTCATGTCCCCTTGCACCCCCACCCCCCAGCAGTGCAAGGCCCCTGACAGCAGGCCCCCACTCATGTCCCCTTGCACACCCACCACCAGCACTGAGGGGCACCTGCCAGCAGGCCCCCACTCATTTCCCACTCATGTCCCCTTGCACCCCCACCCCAACAGTGCAGGGCACCTGCTAGCAGGCCCCCACTCATGTCCCCTTGCACCCCCACCCCCCAGCACTGAGGGGCACCTGCCAGCAGGCCTCCACTCATGTCCCACTCATGTCCCCTTGCACCCCCACCCCCCAGCAGTGCAGGGCACCTGCCAGCAGGCCCCCACTCATGTCCCCTTGCACCCCCACCCCCAGCAGTGCAGGGCACCTGCCAGAATGCCCCCACTGATGTCCCACTCATGTCCCCTTGCACACCCACCCCCAGCACTGAGGGGCACCTGCCAACAGGCCCCCACTCATGCCCCACTCATGTCCCCAGCAGTGCAGGGCACCTGCCAGCAGGCCCCCACTCATGTCCCCTTGCACACCCACCCCCGGGACTGAGGGGCACCTGCCAGCAGGCCCCCACTCATGTCCCCTTGCACACCCACCCCCCAGCACTGAGGGGCACCTGCCAGCTGGCCCCCACTCATGTCCCCTTGCATCCCCACCCCCCAGCACTGAGGGGCACCTGCCAGCAGGCCCCCACTCATGTCCCCGTGCACACCCACCCCCCAGCAGTGCAGGGCACCTGCCAGCAGGCCCCCACTCATGTCCCCTTGCACACCCACCCCCCAGCACTGAGGGGCACCTGCCAGCAGGCCCCCACTCATGTCCCACTCATGTCCCCTTGCACCCACCCCCCCCAGCAGTGCAGGGCAACTGCCAGCAGGCCCCCACTCATGTCCCCTTGCACACCCACCCCCGGCACTGAGGGGCACCTGCCAGCAGGCCCCCACTCATGTCCCCTTGCACACCCACCCCCCAGCACTGAGGGGCACCTGCCAGCTGGCCCCCACTCATGTCCCCTTGCATCCCCACCCCCCAGCACTGAGGGGCACCTGCCAGCAGGCCCCCACTCATGTCCCCGTGCACACCCACCCCCCAGCAGTGCAGGGCACCTGCCAACAGGCCCCCACTCATGTCCCACTCATGTCCCCTTGCACCCCCACCCCCCAGCAGTGCAGGGCACCTGCCAGCAGGCCACCACTCATGTCCCCTTGCACACCCACCCCACAGCACTGAGGGGCACCTGCCAACAGGCCCCCACTCATGTCCCACTCATGCCCCCTTGCACCCCCACCCCCCAGCACTGAGGGGTACCTACCAGCAGACCCGCACTCATGTCCCCTTGCACACCTACCCCCCAGCACTGAGGGGCACCTGCCAACAGGCCCCCACTCATGTCCCACTCATGTCGCCTTGTACCCCCAGCAGTGCGGAGCACCTGCCAGCAGGCCCCCACTCATGTCCCCTTGCACCCCCACCCCCCAGCACTGAGGGGCACCTGCCAGCAGGCCCCCACACATGTCCCCTTGCATGCCCACCCCCCAGCAGTGCAGGGTACCTGCCAGCAGGCCCCCACTTATGACCCACTCATGTCCCCTTGCACCCCTTCCCCCCAGCAGTCCAGGGCACCGGCCAGCAGGCCCCCACTCATGTCCCACTCATGTCCCCTTGCATCCCCACCCCCCAGCACCGAGGGGCACCTGCCAACAGGTCTCCACTCATGTCCCCTTGCACACCCACCCCCCAGCACTGAGTGGCACCTGCCAACAGGCCCCCACTCATGTCCTGCTCATGTCCCCTTGCACACCCACCCCCCAGCAGTGCAGGGCACCTGCCAGCAGTCCCTCACTCATGTCCCCTTGCACACCCACCCCCAGCACTGAGGGGCACCTGCCAGCAGGCCCCAACTCATCTCCCACTCATGTCCCCTTGCACCCCCACCCTCCATCAGTGCAGGGCCCTGCCAGCAGGCCCCCACTCATGTCCCCTTGCACCCCCACCCCCCAGCACTAAGGGTCACCTCCCAGCAGAGCAGGGCACCTGCCAGCAGGCCCCCACTCATGTCCCCTTGCACCCCCACCCCCCAGCAGTGCAGGGCACCTGCCAGCAGGCCCCCACTCATGTCCCCTTGCACACCCACCCCCCAGCACTGAGGGTCACCTCCCAGCAGAGCAGGGCACCTGCCAGCAGGCCCCCACTCATGTCCCCTTGCACACCCACCCCCCAGCACTGAGGGGCACCTGCCAGCAGGCCTCCACTCATGTCCCCTTGCACACCCACCCCCAGCAGTGCAGGGCACCTGCCAACAGGCCCCCACTCATGTCCCACTCATGTCCCCTTGCACCCCCACCCCCCAGCAGTGCAGGGCCCCTGACAGCAGGCCCCCACTCATGTCCCCTTGCACACCCACTCCCCAGCACGGAGGGGCACCTGCCAGCAGGCCCCCACTCATGTCCCACTCATGTGCCCTTGCACCCCCACCCCCCAGCAGTGCAGGGCACCTGCTAGCAGGCCCCCACTCATGTCCCCTTGCACCCCCACCCCCCAGCAGTGCAGGGCACCTGCCAGAATGCCCCCACTCAAGTCCCACTCATGTCCCCTTGCACACCCACCCCCAGCACTGAGGGGCACCTGCCAACAGGCCCCCACTCATGCCCCACTCATGTCCTCTTGCACACCCACCCCCCAACACTGAGGGGCACCTGCCAACAGGCCCCCACTCATGTCCCACTCATGTCCCCTTGCACCCCCACCCCCAGCAGTGCAGGGCACCTGCCAGCAGGCCCCCACTCATGTCCCCTTGCACAACCACCCCCCAGCACTGAGGGGCACCTGCCAGCAGGCCCCCACTCATGTCCCACTCATGTCCACTTGCACCCCCACCCCCCCAGCAGTGCAGGGCACCTGCCAGCAGGCCCCCACTCATGTCCCCTTGCACACCCACCCCCAGCACTGAGGGGCACCTGCCAGCAGGCCCCCACTCATGGCCCACTCATGTCCCCTTGCACCCCCACCCCCAGCACTGAGGGGAACCTGCCAGCAGGCCCCCACTCATGTCCCCTTGCACACCCACCCCCCAGCACTGAGGGGCACCTGCCAGCTGCCCCCCACTAATGTCGCCTTGCATCCCCACCCCCCAGCACTGAGGGGCACCTGCCAGCAGGCCCCCACTCATGTCCCCGTGCACACCCACCCCCCAGCAGTGCAGTGCACCTGCCAACAGGCCCCCACTCATGTCCCACTCATGTCCCCTTGTACCCCCAGCCCCCAGCAGTGCAGGGCACCTGCCAGCAGGCCGCCACTCATGTCCCCTTGCACACCCACCCCACAGCACTGAGGGGCACCTGCCAACAGACCCCCACTCATGTCCCACTCATGCCCCCTTGCACCCCCAGCAGTGCGGAGCACCTGCCAGCAGGCCCCCACTCATGTCCCCTTGCACCCCCACCCCCCAGCACTGAGGGGCACCTGCCAGCAGGCCCCCACACATGTCCTCTTGCACGCCCACCCCCCAGCAGTGCAGGGCACCTGCCAGCAGGCCCCCACTTATGTCCCACTCATGTCCCCTTGCACCCCCACCCCCCAGCAGTCCAGGGCACCGGTCAGCAGGCCCCCACTCATGTCCCCTTGCATCCCCACCCCCCAGCACCGAGGGGCACCTGCCAACAGGTCCCCACTCATGTCCCCTTGCACACCCACCCCCCAGCACTGAGGGGCATCTGCCAACAGGCCCCCACTCATGTCATGCTCATGTCCCCTTGCACACCCACCCCCCAGCAGTGCAGGGCACCTGCCAGCAGTCCCTCACTCATGTCCCCTTGCACACCCACCCCCCAGCACCGAGGGGCACCTGCCAGCAGGCCCCAACTCATGTCCCACTCATGTCCCCTTGAACCCCCACCCTCCATCAGTGCAGGGCCCTGCCAGCAGGCCCCCACTCATGTCCCCTTGCACCCCCACCCCCCAGCACTGAGGGTCACCTCCCAGCAGTGCAGGGCACCTGCCAGCAGGCCCCCACTCATGTCCCCTTGCACCCCCACCCCCCAGCAGTGCAGGGCACCTACCAGCAGGCCCCCACTCATGTCCCCTTGCACCCCCACCCCCAGCAGTGCAGGGCACCTGCCAGCAGGCCCCCACTCATGTTCCCTTGCACACCCACCCCCCAGCACTGAGGGGCACCTGCCAACAGGCCCCCACTCATGTCCCCTTGCACCCCCACCCCCCAGCAGTGCAGGGCAACTGCCAGCAGGCCCCCACTCATGTCCCCTTGCACCCCCACCCCCAGCAGTGAGGGGCACCTGCCAGCAGGCCCCGACTCATGTCCCCCTGAACCCCCACCCCCCAGCAGTGCAGGGCACCTGCCAGCAGGCCCCCACTCATGTCCCCTTGCACCCCCACCCCCCCAGCAGTGCAGGGCACCTGCCAGCAGGCCCCCACTCAGGTCCCCTTGTACCCCCACCCCCCAGCAGTGCAGGGCACCTGCCAGCAGGCCCCACTCATGTCCCAATCATGTCCCCTTGCACCTCCACCCCCCAGCAGTGCAGGGCACCTGCCAACAGGCCCCCACTCATGTTCCCTTGCACCTCCACCCCCCAGTTTTGCACGGCACCTGCCAACAGGCCCCACTCATGTCCCCTTGCACCCCCACCCCCCAGCACTGAGGGGCACCTGCCAGCAGGCCTCCACTCATGTCCCACTCATGTCCCCTTGCACCCCCACCCCCCAGCAGTGCAGGGCACCTGCCAGCAGGCCCCCACTCATGTCCCCTTGCACCCCCACCCCCCAGCAGTGCAGGGCACCTGCCAGAATGCCCCCACTCATGTCCCACTCATGTCCCCTTGCATCTTCACCCCCGAGCAGTGCAGGGCACCTGCCAACAGGCCCCCACTCATGCCCCCTTGCGCCCACACCCCCCAGCAGTGCAGGGCACCTGCCAGTAGGCCCCCACTCATGTCCCCTTGCACACCCCCCAGCACTGAGGGGCACCTGCCAACAGGCCCCCACTCATGTCCTCTTGCACACCCACCCCCCAACACTGAGGGGCACCTGCCAACAGGCCCCCACTCATGTCCCACTCATGTCCCCTTGCACCTCCACCCCCCAGCAGTGCAGGGCACCTGCAAGCAGGCCCCCACTCATGTCCCCTTGCACACCCACCCCCCAGCACTGAGGGGCACCTGCCAGCAGGCCCCCACTCATGGCCCACTCATGTCCCCTTTCACCCCCACCCCCCAGCACTGAGGGGAACCTGCCAGCAGGCCCCCACTCATGTCCCCTTGCACACCCACCCCCCAGCACTGAGGGGCACCTGCCAGCAGGCCCCCACTCCTGTCCCCTTGCACACCCACCCCCCAGCACTGAGGGGCACCTGCCAGCAGGCCCCCACTCATGTCCCCTTGCGCCCCCACCCCCCAGCACTGAGGGGCACCTGCCAGCAGGCCCCCACTCATGTCCCCTTGCACACCCACCCCCCAGCAGTACAGGGCACCTGCCAACAGGTCCCCACTCATGTCCCACTCATGTCCCCTTGCACCCCCACTCCCCAGCAGTGCAGGGCACCTACCAGCAGGCCCCCACTCATGTCCCCTTGCACACCCACCCCCCAGCACTGAGGGGCACCTGCCAACAGGCCCCCACTCATGTCCCACTCATGCCCCCTTGCACCCCCACCCCCCAGCACTGAGGGGTAACTGCCAGCAGGCCCGCACTCATGTCCCCTTGCACACCCACCCCCCAGCACTGAGGGGCACCTGCCAACAGGCCCCCACTCATGTCCCACTGATGTCCCCTTGCACCCCCGCAGTGCGGAGCACCTGCCAGCAGGCCCCCACTCATGTCCCCTTGCACCCCCACCCACCAGCACTGAGGGGCACCTGCCAGCAGGCCCCCACACATGTCCCCTTGGACCCCCACCCCCCAGCAGTGCAGGGCACCTGCCAGCAGGCCCCCACTTATGTACCACTCATGTCCCCTTGCACCCCCACCCCCCAGCAGTGCAGGGCACCTGCCAGCAGGCCCCCACTCATGTCCCACTCATGTCCCCTTGCAGCCCCACCCCCCAGCACCGAGGGGCACCTGCCAACAGGTCCCCACTCATGTCCCCTTGCACACCCACCCACCAGCAATGAGGGGCACCTGCCAACAGGCCCCCACTCATGTCCTACTCATGTCCCCTTGCAACCACACCCCCCAGCAGTGCAGGGCACCTGCCAGCAGTCCCTCACTCATGTCCCCTTGCACACCCACCCCCCCAGCACTGAGGGGCACCTGCCAGCAGGCCCCCACTCATGTCCCACTCATGTCCCCTTGCACCCCCACCCCCCAGCACTGAGGGTCACCTCCCAGCAGTGCAGGGCACCTGCCAGCAGGCCCCCACTCATGTCCCCTTGCACCCACACCCCCCAGCAGTGCATGGCACCTGCCAGCAGGCCCCCACTCATGTCCCCTCGCAGCCCCGCCCCCAGCAGTGCAGGGCACCTGCCAGCAGGCCCCCACTCATGTTCCCTTGCACACCCACCCCCCAGCACTGAGGGGCACCTGCCAACAGGCCCCCACTCATGTCCCACTCATGTCCCCTTGCACCCCCACCCCCCAGCAGTGCAGGGCACTTGCCAGCAGGCCCCCACTCATGTCCCCTTGCACCCCCACCCCCAGCACTGAGGGGCACCTGCCAGCAGGCCCCCACTCATGTCCCCCTGAACCCCCACCCCCCAGCAGTGCAGGGCACCTGCCAGCAGGCCCCCACTCATGTCCCCTTGCACCCCCACCCCCCAGCAGTGCAGGGCACCTGCCAGCAGGCCCCCACTCAGGTCCCACTCATGTCCCCTTGCACCCCACCCCCCAGCAATGCAGGGCACCTTTCAGCAGGCCCCACTCATGTCCCAATCATGTCCCCTTGCACCTCCACCCCCCAGAAGTGCAGGGCACCTGCCAACAGGCCCCCACTCATGTCCCCTTGCACACCCACCCCCCAGCAGTGCAGGGCACCTGCCAGCAGGCCACCACTCATGTCCCCTTGCACACCCACACCCAGCACAGAGGGGCACCTGCCAACAGGCCCCCACTCATGTCCCACTCATGTCCCCTTGCACCCCCACACCCCAGCACTGAGGGGCACCTGCCAGCAAGCCCCCACTCATGTCCCCTTGCACACCCACCCCCCAGCACTGAGGGGCACCTGCCAGCAGGCCTCCACTCATGTCCCCTTGCACACCCACCCCCAGCAGTGCAGGGCACCTGCCAACAGGCCCCCACTCATGTCCTACTCATGTCCCCTTGCACCCCCACCCACCAGCAGTGCAGGGCACCTTCCAGTAGGCCCCCACTCATGTCCCCTTGCACCCCCACCCCCCAGCAGTGCAGGGCACCTGCCAGCATGCCCCCACTCATGTCCCACTCTTGTCCCCTTGCACCCCCACCCCCCAGCACTGAGGGGCACCTGCCACCAGGCCCCCACTCATGTCCCCTTGCACACCCACCCCCCAGCACTGAGGGGCACCTGCCAGCAGGCCTCCACTCATGTCCCCTTGCACACCCACCCCCAGCAGTGCAGGGCACCTGCCAGCAGGCCCCCACTCATGTCCCACTCATGTCCCCTTGCATCCCCACCCCCAACAGTGCAGGGCCCCTGCCAGCAGGCCCCCGCTCATGTCCCCTTGCACCCCCACCCCCAGCACTGAGGGGCACTTGCCAGCAGGCCTCCACGCATGTCCCACTCATGTCCCCTTGCACCCCCACCCCCCAGCAGTGCAGGGCACCTGCTAGCAGGCCCCCACTCATGTCCCCTTGCACCCCACCCCCCAGCAGTGCAGGGCACCTGCCAGCATGCCCCCAGTCATGTCCCCTTGCACCCCCACCCCCCAGCAGTGCAGGGCACCTGCCAGCATGCCCCCACTCATGTCCCACTTATGTCCCCTTGCACCTCCACCCCCCACAGTGCAGGGCACCTGCCAAAAGGCCCCCACCCATGTCCCCTTGCACCGCACCCCCCAGCAGTGCAGGGCACCTGCCAGCAGGCCCCCACTCATGTCCCCTTGCACACCCACCCCGCAGCACTGAGGGGAACCTGCCAGCAGTCCCCCACTCATGTCCCACTCATGTCCCCTTGCACCCCCACCCCCCAGCACTGAGGGGTACCTGCCAGCAGGCCCCCACTCATGTCTCCTTGCACACCCACCCCCCAGCACCGCGGGGCACCTGCCAGCTGGTCTCCACTCATGTCCCCTTGCACACCCACCCCCAGCAGTGCAGGGCACCTGCCAACAGGCCCCCACTCATGTCCCACTCATGTCCCCTTGCAACCCCACCCCCCAGCAGTGCAGGGTACCTGCCAGCATGCCCCCACTCATGTCCCCTTGCACCCCCACCCCCCAGCAGTGCAGGGCACCTGCCAGCATGCCCCCACTCATGTCCCACTCATGTCCCCTTGCACCCCCAACCCCCACAGTGTAGGGCACCTGCCAGCAGGCCCCCACTCATGTCCCCTTGCACACCCACCCCGCAGCACTGAGGGGCACCTGCCAGCAGGCCCCCACTCATGTCCCACTCATGTCCCCTTGCACCCCCACCCACCAGCACTGACGGGCACCTGCCAGCAGGCCCCCACTCATGTCCCCTTGCACACCCACCCCCCAGCACTGCGGCGCACCTGCCAGCAGGCCTCCACTCATGTCCCCTTGCACACCCACCCCCAGCAGTGCAGGGCACCTGCCAACAGGCCCCCACTCATGTCCCACTCATGTCCTCTTGCACCCCCCAACAGTGCAGGGCCCCTGCCAGCAGGCCCCCACTCATGTCCCACTCATGTCCCCTTGCACCCCCACCCCCAACAGTGCAGGGCACCTGCCAGCAGGCCCCCACTCATGTCCCCTTGCACCCCACCAACCCAGCACTGAGGGGCACCTGCCAGCAGGCCTCCACTCATGTCCCACTCATGTCCCCTTGCACCCCCACCCCCCAGCAGTGCAGGGCACCTGCCAGCAGGCCCCCACTCATGTCCCCTTGTGCCCCCACCCCCCAGCAGTGCAGGGCACCTTCCAGCATGCCCCCACTCATGTCCCCTTGCACCCCCACCCCCCAGCAGTGCAGGGCACCTGCCAGCATGCCCCCACTCATGTCTCACTCATGTCCCCTTGCACCCCCACCCCCCCACAGTGCAGGGCACCTGCCAACAGGCCCCCACTCATGTCCCCTTGCACCCGCACCCCCCAGCAGTGCAGGACACCTGCCAGCAGGCCCCCCCTCATGTCCCCTTGCACACCCACCCCCAGCAGTGCAGGGCACCTGCCAACAGGCCCCCACTCATATCCTACTCATGTCCCCTTGCACCCCCACCCACCAGCAGTGCAGGGCACCTGCCAGCAGGCCCCCACTCATGTACCCTTGCACCCCCACCCCTCAGCAGTGCAGGGCACATGCCAGCATGCCCCCACTCATGTCCCACTCATGTCCCCTTGCACCCCCACCCCCCAGCCCTGAGGGGTACCTGCCAGCAGGCCCCCACTCATGTCCCCTTGCACACCCACCCCCCAGCACTGAGGGGCACCTGCCAGCAGGCCTCGACTCATGTCCCCTTGCACACCCACCCCCAGCAGTGCAGGGCACCTGCCAGCAGGCCTCCACTCATGTCCCACTCATGTCCCCTTGCACCCCCCACCCCCAACAGTGCAGGGCCCCTGCCAGCAGGCCCCCGCTCATGTCCCCTTGCACCCCGACCCCCAGCACTGAGGGGCACTTGCCAGCAGGCCTCCACTCATGTCCCACTCATGTCCCCTTGCACCCCCACCCCCCAGCAGTGCAGGGCACCTGCCAGCAGGCCCCCACTCATGTCCCCTTGCACACCCACCCCCAGCAGTGCAGGGCACCTTCCAACAGGCCCCCACTCATGTCCCACTCATGCCCCCTTGCACCCCCACACCCCAGCAGTGCAGGGCACCTGCCAGCATGCCCCCACTCATGTCCCCTTGCACCCCCACCCCCCACAGTGCAGGGCACCTGCCAACAGGCCCCCAGTCATTTCCCCTTGCACCCACACCCCCCAGCAGTGCAGGGCACCTGCCAGCAGGCCCCACTCATGTCCCCTTGCACACCCACCCCGCAGCACTGAGGGGCACCTGCCCAGCAGTCCCCCACTCATGTCCCACTCATGTCCCCTTGCACACCCACCCCCCAGCACTGCGGGGCACCTGCCAGCAGGACTCCACTCATGTCCCCTTGCACACCCACCACCAGCTTTGCAGCGCACCTGCCAACAGGCCCCCACTCATGTCCCACTCATGTCCCCTTGCACCCCCACCCACCAGCAGTGCAGGGCACCTGCCAGTAGGCCCCCACTCATGTCCCCTTGCACCCCCACCCCCAGCAGTGCAGGGCACCTGCCAGCATGCCCCCACTCATGTCCCACTCTTGTCCCCTTGCACCCCCACCCCCCAGCACTGAGGGGCACCTGCCACCAGGCCCCCACTCATGTCCCCTTGCACACCCACCCCCCAGCACTGAGGGGCACCTGCCAGCAGGCCTCCACTCATGTCCCCTTGCACACCCACCCCCAGCAGTGCAGGGCACCTGCCAGCAGGCCCCCACTCATGTCCCACTCATGTCCCCTTGCATCCCCACCCCCAACAGTGCAGGGCCCCTGCCAGCAGGCCCCCGCTCATGTCCCCTTGCACCCCCACCCCCAGCACTGAGGGGCACTTGCTAGCAGGCCTCCACGCATGTCCCACTCATGTCCCCTTGCACCCCCACCCCCAGCAGTGCAGGGCACCTGCCAGCAGGCCCCCACTCATGTCCCCTTGCACCCCACCCCCCAGCAGTGCAGGGCACCTGCCAGCATGCCCCCAGTCATGTCCCCTTGCACCCCCACCCCCCAGCAGTGCAGGGAACCTGCCAGCATGCCCCCACTCATGTCCCACTTATGTCCCCTTGCACCCCCACCCCCCACAGTGCAGGGCACCTGCCAAAAGGCCCCCACCCATGTCCCCTTGCACCGCACCCCCCAGCAGTGCAGGGCACCTGCCAGCAGGCCCCCACTCATGTCCCCTTGCACACCCACCCCGCAGCACTGAGGGGCACCTGCCAGCAGTCCCCACTCATGTCCCACTCATGTCCCCTTGCACCCCACCCCCCAGCACTGAGGGGTACCTGCCAGCAGGCCCCCACTCATGTATCCTTGCACACCCACCCCCCAGCACCGCGGGGCACCTGCCAGCTGGTCTCCACTCATGTCCCCTTGCACACCCACCCCCAGCAGTGCAGGGCACCTGCCAACAGGCCCCCACTCATGTCCCACTCATGTCCCCTTGCAACCCCACCCCCCAGCAGTGCAGGGTACCTGCCAGCATGCCCCCACTCATGTCCCCTTGCACCCCCACCCCCCAGCAGTGCAGGGCACCTGCCAGCATGCCCCCACTCATGTCCCACTCATGTCCCCTTGCACCCCCAACCCCCACAGTGTAGGGCACCTGCCAACAGGCCCCCACTCATGTCCCCTTGCACACCCACCCCGCAGCACTGAGGGGCACCTGCCAGCAGGCCCCCACTCATGTCCCACTCATGTCCCCTTGCACCCCCACCCACCAGCACTGAGGGGCACCTGCCAGCAGGCCCCCACTCATGTCCCCTTGCACACCCACCCCCCAGCACTGCGGCGCACCTGCCAGCAGGCCTCCACTCATGTCCCCTTGCACACCCACCCCCAGCAGTGCAGGGCACCTGCCAGCAGGCCCCCACTCATGTCCCACTCATGTCCCCTTGCACCCCCACCCCCAACAGTGCAGGGCACCTGCCAGCAGGCCCCCACTCATGTCCCCTTGCACCCCACCAACCCAGCACTGAGGGGCACCTGCCAGCAGGCCTCCACTCATGTCCCACTCATGTCCCCTTGCACCCCCACCCCCCAGCAGTGCAGGGCACCTGCCAGCAGGCCCCCACTCATGTCCCCTTGTGCCCCCACCCCCCAGCAGTGCAGGGCACCTTCCAGCATGCCCCCACTCATGTCCCCTTGCACCCCCACCCCCCAGCAGTGCAGGGCACCTGCCAGCATGCCCCCACTCATGTCTCACTCATGTCCCCTTGCACCCCCACCCCCCACAGTGCAGGGCACCTGCCAACAGGCCCCCACTCATGTCCCCTTGCACCCGCACCCCCCAGCAGTGCAGGACACCTGCCAGCAGGCCCCCCTCATGTCCCCTTGCACACCCACCCCCAGCAGTGCAGGGCACCTGCCACCAGGCCCCCACTCATGTCCTACTCATGTCCCCATGCACCCCCACCCACCAGCAGTGCAGGGCACCTGCCAGCAGGCCCCCACTCATGTACCCTTGCACCCCCACCCCTCAGCAGTGCAGGGCACATGCCAGCATGCCCCCACTCATGTCCCACTCATGTCCCCTTGCACCCCCACCCCCCAGCACTGAGGGGTACCTGCCAGCAGGCCCCCACTCATGTCCCCTTGCACACCCACCCCCCAGCACTGAGGGGCACCTGCCAGCAGGCCTCCACTCATGTCCCCTTGCACACCCACCCCCAGCAGTGCAGGGCACCTGCCAGCAGGCCTCCACTCATGTCCCACTCATGTCCCCTTGCACCCCCACCCCCAACAGTGCAGGGCCCCTGCCAGCAGGCCCCCGCTCATGTCCCCTTGCACCCCGACCCCCAGCACTGAGGGGCACTTGCCAGCAGGCCTCCACTCATGTCCCACTCATGTCCCCTTGCACCCCCACCCCCCAGCAGTGCAGGGCACCTGCCAGCAGGCCCCCACTCATGTCCCCTTGCACACCCACCCCCAGCAGTGCAGGGCACCTTCCAACAGGCCCCCACTCATGTCCCACTCATGTCCCCTTGCACCCCCACACCCCAGCAGTGCAGGGCACCTGCCAGCATGCCCCCACTCATGTCCCCTTGCACCCCCACCCCCCACAGTGCAGGGCACCTGCCAACAGGCCCCCAGTCATTTCCCCTTGCACCCGCACCCCCCAGCAGTGCAGGGCACCTGCCAGCAGGCCCCACTCATGTCCCCTTGCACACCCACCCCGCAGCACTGAGGGGCACCTGCCAGCAGTCCCCCACTCATGTCCCACTCATGTCCCCTTGCACACCCACCCCCCAGCACTGCGGGGCACCTGCCAGCAGGACTCCACTCATGTCCCCTTGCACACCCACCACCAGCTTTGCAGCGCACCTGCCAACAGGCCCCCACTCATGTCCCACTCATGTCCCCTTGCACCCCCACACCCCAGCAGTGCAGGGCACCTGCCAGCATGCCCCCACTCATGTCCCCTTGCACCCCCACCGCCCAGCATTGCAGGGCACCTGCCAGCATGCCCCCACTCATGTCCCACTCATGTCCCCTTGCACCCCCACCCCCCACAGTGCAGGGCACCTGCCAACAGGCCCCCACTCATGTCCCCTTGCACCCGCACCCCCCAGCAGTGCAGGGCACCTGCCAGCAGGCCCCCACTCATGTCCCCTTGCACACCCACCCCACAGCACTGAGAGGCACCTGCCAGCAGGCCCCCACTCATGTCCCACTCATGTCCCCTTGCACCCCCACCCCCCAGCACTGAGGGGCACCTGCCAGCAGGCCCCCACTCATGTCCCCTTGCACACCCACCTCCCAGCACTGCGGGCCACCTGCCAGCAGGCCTCCATTCATGTCCCCTTGCACACCCACCCCCAGCAGTGCAGGGCACCTGCCAACAGGCCCCCACTCATGTCCCACTCATGTCCCCTTGCACCCCCACCCCCCAGCAGTGCAGGGCCCCTGCCAGCAGGCCCCCACTCATGTCCCACTCATGTCCCCTTGCACCCCCACCCCCAACAGTGCAGGGCACCTGCCAGCAGGCCCCCACTCATGTCCCCTTGCACCCCCACCCCCCGGCACTGAGGGGCACTTGCCAGCAGGCCTCCACTCATGTCCCACTCATGTCCCCTTGCACCCCCACCCCCAGCAGTGCAGGGCACCTGCCAGCAGGCCCCCACTCATGTCCCCTTGGACTCCCACCTCCCAGCAGTGCAGGGCACCTGACAGCAGGCCCTCACTCATGTCCCACTCATGCCCTCTTGCACCCCCATCCCCCAGCAGTGCAGGGCACCTGCCAGCAGGCCCCCACTCATGTCCCCTTGCACCCCCACCCCCCAGCAGTGCAGGGCACCTGCCAGCTTGCCCCCATTCATGTCCCCTTGCACCCCCACCCCCCAGCAGTGCAGGGCACGTACCAGCATGCCCCCACTCATGTCCCACTCATGTCCCCTTGCACCCTTTCCCCCGGCAGTGCAGGGCACCTGCCAGCAGGACCCCACTCATGTCCCCTTGCACCCCCACCCCCCAGCAGTGCAGGGTACCTGCCAGCATGCCCCCACTCATGCCCCCTTGCACCCCCACACCCCAGCAGTGCAGGGCACCTGCCAGCATGCCCCCACTCATGTCCCACTTATGTCCCCTTGCACCCCTACCCCCCACAGTGCAGGGCACCTGCCAACAGTCCCCCACTCATGTCCCCTTGCACCCGCACCCCCCAGCAGTGCAGGGCACCTGCCAGCAGGCCCCCCCTCATGTCCCCTTGCACACCCACCCCGCAGCACTGAGGGGCACCTGCCAGCAGGCCCCGACTCATGTCCCACTCATGTCCCCTTGCACCCCCACCCCCAGCACTGAGGGGCACCTGCCAGCAGGCCTCCACTCATGTCCCCTTGCACACCCATCCCCAGCAGTGCAGGGCACCTGCCAGCAGGCCCCCACTCATGTCCCCTTGCACACCCACCCCCCAGCACTGAGGGGCACCTGCCAGCAGGCCTCCACTCATGTCCCCTTGCACACCCACCCCCAGCAGTGCAGGGCAACTTCCAACAGGCCCCCACACATGTCCCACTCATGTCCCCTTGCACCCCCACCCCCCAGCAGTGCAGGGCCCCTGACAGCAGGCCCCCACTCATGTCCCCTTGCACACCCACCCCCCAGCACTGAGGGGCACCTGCCAGCAGGCCCCCACTCATGTCCCACTCATGTCCCATTGCACCCCCACCCCCAACAGTGCAGGGCACCTGCCAGCAGGCCCCCACTCATGTCCCCTTGCACCCCCACCCCCCAGCACTGAGGGGCACCTGCCAGCATGCCTCCACTCATGTCCCACTCATGTCCCCTTGCACCCCCACCCCCCAACAGTGCAGGGCACCTGCCAGCAGGCCCCCACTCATGTCCCCTTGCACCCCCACCCCCAGCAGTGCAGGGCACCTGCCAGCAGGCCCCCACTCATGTCCCATTGCACCCCCACCCCCCAGCAGTGCAGGGCACCTGCCAGAATGCTCCCACTCATGTCCCACTCATGTCCCCTTGCACCCCCACCCCACAGCAGTGCAGGGCACCTGCCAACAGGCCCCCACTCATGTCCCCTTGCACCCGCACCCCCCAGCAGTGCAGGGCGCCTGCCAGCAGGCCCCCACTCATGTCCCCTTGCACACCCACCCCCAGCACTGAGGGGCACCTGCCAACAGGCCCCCACTCATGCCCCACTCATGTCCTCTTGCACACCCACCCCCAGCACTGAGGGGCACCTGCCAACAGGCCCCCACTCATGTCCCACTCATGTCCCCTTGTACCCCCACCCCCAGCAGTGCAGGGCACCTGCCAGCAGGCCGCCACTCATGTCCCCTTGCACACCCACCCCCCAGCACTGAGGGGCACCTGCCAGCAGGCCCCCACTCATGTCCCACTCATGTCCCCTTGCACCCACACCCCCAAGCCGTGCAGGGCACCTGCCAGCAGGCCCCCAGTCATGTCCCCTTGCACACCCACCCCCAGCACTGAGGGGCACCTGCCAGCAGGCCCCCACTCAAGGCCCACTCATGTCCCCTTGCACCCTCACCCCCCAGCACTGAGGGGAACCTGCCAGAAGGCCCCCACTCATGTCCCCTTGCACAGCAACCCCCCAGCACTGAGGGGCACCTGCCAGCAGGCCCCCACTCATGTCCCCTTGCACACCCACCCCCCAGCACTGCGGGGCACCTGCCAGCAGGCCTCCACTCATGTCCCCTTGCACACCCACCCCCAGCAGTGCAGGGCACCTGCCAACAGGCCCCCACTCATGTCCCACTCATGTCCCCTTGCACCCCCACCCCCCAGCAGTGCAGGGCCCCTGCCAGCAGGCCCCCACTCATGTCCCACTCATGTCCCCTTGCACCCCCACCCCCAACAGTGCAGGGCACCTGCCAGCAGGCCCCCACTCATGTCCGCTTGCACCCCCACCCCCCAGCACTGAGGGGCACTTGCCAGCAGGCCTCCACTCATGTCCCACTCATGTCCCCTTGCGCCCCCACCCCCAGCTGTGCAGGGCACCTGCCAGCAGGCCCCCACTCATGTCCCCTTGGACTCCCACCCCCAGCAGTGCAGGGCACCTGACAGCAGGCCCCCACTCATGTCCCCTTGCACCCCCATCCCCCAGCAGTGCAGGGCACCTGCCAGCAGGCCCCCACTCATGTCCCCTTGCACCCCACCCCCCAGCAGTGCAGGGCACCTGCCAGCATGCCCCCATTCATGTCCCCTTGCACCCCCACCCACCAGCAGTGCAGGGCACCTGCCAGCATGCCCCCACTCATGTCCCACTCATGTCCCCTTGCACCCTTTCACCCAGCAGTGCAGGGCACCTGCCAGCAGGACGCCACTCATATCCCCTTGCACCCCCACCCCCCAGCAGTGCAGGGCACCTGCCAGCATGCCCCCACTCATGTCCCCTTGCACCCCCACACCCCAGCAGTGCAGGGCACCTGCCAGCATGCCCCACTCATGTCCCACTTATGTCCCCTTGCACCCGCACCCCCCAGCAGTGCAGGGCGCCTGCCAGCAGGCCCCCACTCATGTCCCCTTGCACACCCACCCCCAGCACTGAGGGGCACCTGCCAACAGGCCCCCACTCATGCCCCACTCATGTCCTCTTGCACACCCACCCCCAGCACTGAGGGGCACCTGCCAACAGGCCCCCACTCATGTCCCACTCATGTCCCCTTGTACCCCCACCCCCCAGCAGTGCAGGGCACCTGCCAGCAGGCCGCCACTCATGTCCCCTTGCACACCCACCCCCCAGCACTGAGGGGCACCTGCCAGCAGGCCCCCACTCATGTCCCACTCATGTCCCCTTGCACCCACACCCCCAAGCCGTGCAGGGCACCTGCCAGCAGGCCCCCAGTCATGTCCCCTTGCACACCCACCCCCAGCACTGAGGGGCACCTGCCAGCAGGCCCCCACTCAAGGCCCACTCATGTCCCCTTGCACCCTCACCCCCCAGCACTGAGGGGAACCTGCCAGAAGGCCCCCACTCATGTCCCCTTGCACAGCAACCCCCCAGCACTGAGGGGCACCTGCCAGCAGGCCCCCACTCATGTCCCCTTGCACACCCACCCCCCAGCACTGCGGGGCACCTGCCAGCAGGCCTCCACTCATGTCCCCTTGCACACCCACCCCCACAGTGCAGGGCACCTGCCAACAGGCCCCCACTCATGTCCCACTCATGTCCCCTTGCACCCCCACCCCCCAGCAGTGCAGGGCCCCTGCCAGCAGGCCCCCACTCATGTCCCACTCATGTCCCCTTGCACCCCCACCCCCAACAGTGCAGGGCACCTGCCAGCAGGCCCCCACTCATGTCCGCTTGCACCCCCACCCCCCAGCACTGAGGGGCACTTGCCAGCAGGCCTCCACTCATGTCCCACTCATGTCCCCTTGCGCCCCCACCCCCAGCTGTGCAGGGCACCTGCCAGCATGCCCCCATTCATGTCCCCTTGCACCCCCACCCACCAGCAGTGCATGCCCCCACTCATGTCCCACTCATGTCCCCTTGCACCCTTTCACCCAGCAGTGCAGGGCACCTGCCAGCAGGACGCCACCTGCCCCCACTCATGTCCCACTCATGTCCCCTTGCACCCTTTCACCCCCTTGCACCCGCACCCCCCAGCAGTGCAGGGCACCTGCCAGCAGGCCCCCACTCATGTCCCACTCATGTCCCCTTGCACCCCCACCCCCCAGCACTGAGGAGCACCTGCCAGCAGGCCTCCACTCATGTCCCCTTGCACACCCACCCCCAGCAGTGCAGGGCACCTGCCAGCAGGCCCCCACTCATGTCCCCTTGCACACCCACCCCCCAGCACTGAGGGGCACCTGCCAGCAGGCCTCCACTCATGTCCCCTTGCACCCCCACCCCCCCAGCAGTGCAGGGCCCTTGACAGCAGGCCCCCACTCATGTCCCCTTGCACACCCACCCCCCAGCACTGAGGGGCACCTGCCAGCAGGCCCCCACTCATGTCCCACTCATGTCCCATTGCACCCCCACCCCCAACAGTGCAGGGCACCTGCCAGCAGGCCCCCACTCATGTCCCCTTGCACCCCCACCCCCCAGCACTGAGGGGCACCTGCCAGCATGCCTCCACTCATGTCCCACTCATGTCCCCTTGCACCCCCACCCCCAGCAGTGCAGGGCACCTGCCAGCAGGCCCCCACTCATGTCCCATTGCACCCCCGCCCCCCAGCAGTGCAGGGCACCTGCCAGAATGCTCCCACTCATGTCCCACTCATGTCCCCTTGCACCGTACCCCCCAGCAGTGCAGGGCACCTACCAGCAGGCCCCCACTCATGTCCCCTTGCACACCCACCCCCAGCACTGAGGGGCACCTGCCAACAGGCCCCCACTCATGCCCCACTCATGTCCTCTTGCACACCCACCCCCAGCACTGAGGGGCACCTGTCAACAGGCCCCCACTCATGTCCCACTCATGTCCCCTTGTACCCCCACCCCCCAGCAGTGTAGGGCACGTGCCAGCAGGCCGCCACTCATGTCCCCTTGCACACCCACCCCCCAGCACTGAGGGGCACCTGCCAGCAGGCCCCCACTCATGTCCCACTCATGTCCCCTTGCACCCACACCCCCAAGCAGTGCAGGGCACCTGCCAGCAGGCCCCCAGTCATGTCCCCTTGCACACCCACCCCCAGCACTGAGGGGCACCTGCCAACAGGTCCCCACTCAAGGCCCACTCATGTCCCCTTGCACCCTCACCCCCCAGCACTGAGGGGAACCTGCCAGAAGGCCCCCACTCATGTCCCCTTGCACACCCACCCCCCAGCACTGAGGGGCACCTGCCAGCAGGCCCCCACTCATGTCCCCTTGCACACCCACCCCCCAGCACTGAGGGGCACCTGCCAGCAGGCCCCCACTCATGTCCCCTTGCACCCCCACCCCCCAGCACTGAGGGGCACCTGCCAGCAGGCCCCCACTCATGTCCCCTTGCACACCCACCCCCAGCAGTGCAGGGCACCTGCCAACAGTCCTCCACTCATGTCCCATTCATGTCCCCTTGCACCCCCACCCCCCAGCAGTGCAGGGCACCTGCCAGCAGGCCCCCAATCATGTCCCCTTACACACCCACCCCCCAGCACTGAGGGGCACCTGTCAACAGGCCCCCACTCATTTCCCACTCATGCCCCCTTGCACCCCCACCCAACAGCACGGAGGGGCCCCTGCCAGCAGGCCCCCACTCATGTCCCCTTGCATCCCAACCCCCCGGCACTGAGGGGTACCTGCCAGCTGGCCCCCACTCATGTCCCCTTGCACACCCACCCCCCAGCACTGAGGGGCACCTGCCAACAGGCCCCCACTCATGCCCCACTTATGTCCCCTTGCACCCCCACCCCCAGCAGTGCGGGGCACCTGCCAGCAGGCCCCCACTCATGTCCCCTTACACCCCCACCCCCCAGCACTGAGGGACACCTGCCAGCAGGCCCCACACATGTCCCCTTGCACCCCCACACCCCAGCAGTGCAGGGCACCTGCCAGCAGGCCCCCACTTATGTCCCACTCATGTCCCCTTGCACCCCCACCCCCAGCAGTGCAGGGCACCTGCCAGCAGTCCCTCACTCATGTCCCCTTGCACACCTACCCCCCAGCACTGAGGGGCACCTGCCAGCAGGCCCCCACTCATGGCCCCTTGCACCCCCACCCCCAGCAGTGCAGAGCACCTGCCAGCAGGCCCCCACTCATGTTCCCTTGCACACCCACCCCCCAGCACTGAGGGGCACCTGCCAACAGGCCCCCACTCATGTCCCACTCATGTCCCCTTGCACCCCCACCCCCAGCAGTGCAGGGCACCTGCCAGCAGGCCCCCACTCATGTCCCCTTGCACCCCTACCCCCAGCACTGAGGGGCACCTGCCAGCAGGCCCCCACTCATGTCCCCCTGAGCCCCCACCCCCCAGGAGTGCAGGGCACCTGCCAGCAGGCCCCCACTCATGCCCCCTTGCACCCCCACCCCCCGGCAGGGCAGGGCACCTGCCAGCAGGCCCCCACTCAGATCCCACTCATGTCCCCTTGCACCCCCACCCCCCAGCAGTGCAAGGCACCTGCCAGCAGGCCCCACTCATGTCCCACTCATGTCCCCTTGCACCTCCACCCCCCAGCAGTGCAGGGCACCTGCCAACAGCCCCCCACTCATGTCCCCTTGCACCCCCACCCCCCAGCAGTGCAGGGCACCTGCCAGCAGGCCCCCACTCATGTCCCCTTGCACACCCACACCCAGCACTGAGGGGCACCTGCCAACAGGCCCCCACTCATGTCCCACTCATGTCCCCTTGCACCCCACACCCCAGCACTGAGGGGCACCTGCCAGCAGGCCCCACCTCATGTCCCCTTGTACCCCCAGCACTGAGGGGCACCTGCCAGCAGGCCCCCACTCATGTCCCCTTGCCCCCACTCATGTCCCACTCATGTCCCCTTGCACCCCCACCCCCCAGCAGTGAAGGGCACCTGCCAGCAGGCCCCCACTCATGTCCCCTTGCACACCCACCCCCCAGCACTGAGGGGCTCCTGCCAGCAGGCCCCCACTCATGTCCCACTTATGTCCCCTTGCACCCACACCCCCCAGCAGTGCAGGGCACCTGCCAGCAGGCCCCCACTCATGTCCCCTTGCACACCCACCCCCTAGCACTGAGGGGCACCTGCCAGCAGGCCCCCACTCATGTCCTCTTGCACACACACCCCCATCACTGAGGGGCACCTGCCAGCAGGCCCCCATTCATGTCCCCTTGCCCCCCCACCCCCAGCACTGAGGGGCTCCTGCCAGCAGGCCCCCACTCATGTCCCCTTGCACACCCACCCCCCAGCAGTGCAGGGCACCTGCCAACAGGCCCCCACTCATGTCCCACTCATGTCCCGTTGTACCCCCACGCCCCAGCAGTGCAGGGCCCCTGACAGCAGGCCCCCACTCATGTCCCACTCATGTTCCCTTGCACCCCCACCCCCCAGCAGTGCAGGGCACCTGCCAACAGGCCCCCACTCATGTCCCCTTGGACCCCCACACCCCAGGCAGTGCAGGGCACCTCCCAGCAGGCCCCCACTCATGTCCCACGCATTTCCCCTTGCACCCCCACCCCCCAACAGTGCAGGGCACCTGCCAGCAGGCCCCCACTCATATCCCCTTGCACACCCATCCCCCAGCACTGAGGGGCACCTGCCAGCAGGCCCCCACTCATGTCCCACTCATGTCCCCTTGCACCCCCACCCCCCAGCACTGAGGGGCACCTGCCAGCAGGCCCCCACTCATGTCCCCTTGCACACCCACCCCCCAGCACTGAGGGGCACCTGCCAGCAGGCCCCCACTCATGTCCCACTCATGTCCCCTTGCACCCCCAGCCACCAGCACTGAGGGGCACCTGCCAGCAGGCCCCCACTCATGTCCCCTTTCACACCCACCCCCCAGCACTGAGGGGCACCTGCCAGCAGGCCTCCACTCATGTCCCCTTGCACACCCACCCCCAGCAGTGCAGGGCACCTGCCAACAGACCCCCACTCATGTCCCACTCATGTCACCTTGCACCCCCACCCCCCAGCAGTGCAGGGCCCCTGACAGCAGGCCCCCACTCATGTCCCCTTGCACACCCACCCCTCAGCACTGAGGGGCACCTGCGAGTAGGCCCCCACTCATGTCCCCTTGCACCCCCACCCCCAACAGTGTAGGGCACCTGCCAGCAGGCCCCCACTCATGTCCCCTTGCACCCCCACCCCCAGCACTGACGGGCACCTGCCAGCAGGCCTCCACTCATGTCCCACTCATGTCCCCTTGCACCCCCACCCCCCAGCAGTGCAGGGCACCTGCCAGCAGGCCCCCACTCATGTCCCCTTGCACCCCCACCCCGCAGCAGTGCAGGGCACCTGCCAGCATGCCCCCACTCATGTCCCCTTGCACTCCCACCCCCAGCAGTGCAAGGCACCTGCCAGCATGCCCCCACTCATGTTCCCTTGCACCCCCACCCCCCACAGTGCAGGGCACCTGCCAACAGGCCCCCACTCATGTCCCCTTGCACCTGCACCCCCCAGCAGTGCAGGGCACCTGCCAGCAGGCCCCCACTCATGTCCCCTTGCACACCCACCCTGCAGCACTGAGGGGCACCTGCCAGCAGGCCCCCACTCATGTCCCACTCATGTCCCCTTGCACCCCCACCCCCCAGCACTGAGGGGCCCCTGACGGCAGGCCCCCACTCATGTCCCCTTGCACACCCACCCCCCAGCACTGAGGGGCACCTGCCAGCAGGCCCCCACTCATGTCCCACTCATGTCCCCTTGCACCCCCACCCCCCAGCACTGAGGGGCACCTGCCAGCAGGCCCCCACTCATGTCCCCTTGCACACCCACCCCCCAGCACTGAGGGGCACCTGCCAGCAGGCCTCCACTCATGTCCCCTTGCACACCCACCCCCAGCAGTGCAGGGCACCTGCCAACAGGCCCCCACTCATGTCCCCTTGCACCCCCACCCCCCAGCAGTGCAGGGCCCCTGACAGCAGGCCCCCACTCATGTCCCCTTGCACACCCACCCCTCAGCACTGAGGGGCACCTGCGAGTAGGCCCCCACTCATGTCCCCTTGCACCCCCACCCCCAACAGTGCAGGGCACCTGCCAGCAGGCCCACACTCATGTCCCCTTGCACCCCCACCCCCAGCACTGACGGGCACCTGCCAGCAGGCCTCCACTCATGTCCCACTCATGTCCCCTTGCACCCCCACCCCCCAGCAGTGCAGGGCACCTGCCAGCAGGCCCCCACTCATGTCCCCTTGCACCCCCACCCCCTAGCAGTGCAGGGCACCTGCCAGCATGCCCCCACACATGTCCCCTTGCACTCCCACCCCCAGCAGTGCAAGGCACCTGCCAGCATGCCCCCACTCATGTCCCCTTGCACCCCCACCCCCCACAGTGCGGGGCACCTGCCAACAGGCCCCCACTCATGTCCCCTTGCACCTGCACCCCCAGCAGTGCAGGGCACCTGCCAGCAGGCCCCCACTCATGTCCCCTTGCACACCCACCCCGCAGCACTGAGGGGCACCTGCCAGCAGTCCCCCACTCATGTCCCACTCATGTCCCCTTGCACCCCCACCCCCCAGCACTGAGGGGTACCTGCCAGCAGGCCCCCACTCATGTCTCCTTGCACACCCACCCCCCAGCACCGCGGGGCACCTGCCAGCTGGTCTCCACTCATGTCCCCTTGCACACCCACCCCCAGCAGTGCAGGGCACCTGCCAACAGGCCCCCACTCATGTCCCACTCATGTCCCCTTGCAACCCCACCCCCCAGCAGTGCAGGGTACCTGCCAGCATGCCCCCACTCATGTCCCCTTGCACCCCCACCCCCCAGCAGTGCAGGGCACCTGCCAGCATGCCCCCACTCATGTCCCACTCATGTCCCCTTGCACCCCCAACCCCCACAGTGTAGGGCACCTGCCAGCAGGCCCCCACTCATGTCCCCTTGCACACCCACCCCGCAGCACTGAGGGGCACCTGCCAGCAGGCCCCCACTCATGTCCCACTCATGTCCCCTTGCACCCCCACCCACCAGCACTGAGGGGCACCTGCCAGCAGGCCCCCACTCATGTCCCCTTGCACACCCACCCCCCAGCACTGCGGCGCACCTGCCAGCAGGCCTCCACTCATGTCCCCTTGCACACCCACCCCCAGCAGTGCAGGGCACCTGCCAACAGGCCCCCACTCATGTCCCACTCATGTCCTCTTGCACCCCCACCCCCCAACAGTGCAGGGCCCCTGCCAGCAGGCCCCCACTCATGTCCCACTCATGTCCCCTTGCACCCCCACCCCCAACAGTGCAGGGCACCTGCCAGCAGGCCCCCACTCATGTCCCCTTGCACCCCACCAACCCAGCACTGAGGGGCACCTGCCAGCAGGCCTCCACTCATGTCCCACTCATGTCCCCTTGCACCCCCACCCCCCAGCAGTGCAGGGCACCTGCCAGCAGGCCCCCACTCATGTCCCCTTGTGCCCCCACCCCCCAGCAGTGCAGGGCACCTTCCAGCATGCCCCCACTCATGTCCCCTTGCACCCCCACCCCCCAGCAGTGCAGGGCACCTGCCAGCATGCCCCCACTCATGTCTCACTCATGTCCCCTTGCACCCCCACCCCCCACAGTGCAGGGCACCTGCCAACAGGCCCCCACTCATGTCCCCTTGCACCCGCACCCCCCAGCAGTGCAGGACACCTGCCAGCAGGCCCCCCTCATGTCCCCTTGCACACCCACCCCCAGCAGTGCAGGGCACCTGCCAACAGGCCCCCACTCATGTCCTACTCATGTCCCCATGCACCCCCACCCACCAGCAGTGCAGGGCACCTGCCAGCAGGCCCCCACTCATGTACCCTTGCACCCCCACCCCTCAGCAGTGCAGGGCACATGCCAGCATGCCCCCACTCATGTCCCACTCATGTCCCCTTGCACCCCCACCCCCCAGCACTGAGGGGTACCTGCCAGCAGGCCCCCACTCATGTCCCCTTGCACACCCACCCCCCAGCACTGAGGGGCACCTGCCAGCAGGCCTCCACTCATGTCCCCTTGCACACCCACCCCCAGCAGTGCAGGGCACCTGCCAGCAGGCCTCCACTCATGTCCCACTCATGTCCCCTTGCACCCCCACCCCCAACAGTGCAGGGCCCCTGCCAGCAGGCCCCCGCTCATGTCCCCTTGCACCCCGACCCCCAGCACTGAGGGGCACTTGCCAGCAGGCCTCCACTCATGTCCCACTCATGTCCCCTTGCACCCCCACCCCCCAGCAGTGCAGGGCACCTGCCAGCAGGCCCCCACTCATGTCCCCTTGCACACCCACCCCCAGCAGTGCAGGGCACCTTCCAACAGGCCCCCACTCATGTCCCACTCATGTCCCCTTGCACCCCCACACCCCAGCAGTGCAGGGCACCTGCCAGCATGCCCCCACTCATGTCCCCTTGCACCCCCACCCCCCACAGTGCAGGGCACCTGCCAACAGGCCCCCAGTCATTTCCCCTTGCACCCGCACCCCCCAGCAGTGCAGGGCACCTGCCAGCAGGCCCCACTCATGTCCCCTTGCACACCCACCCCGCAGCACTGAGGGGCACCTGCCAGCAGTCCCCCACTCATGTCCCACTCATGTCCCCTTGCACACCCACCCCCCAGCACTGCGGGGCACCTGCCAGCAGGACTCCACTCATGTCCCCTTGCACACCCACCACCAGCTTTGCAGCGCACCTGCCAACAGGCCCCCACTCATGTCCCACTCATGTCCCCTTGCACCCCCACACCCCAGCAGTGCAGGGCACCTGCCAGCATGCCCCCACTCATGTCCCCTTGCACCCCCACCCCCCAGCATTGCAGGGCACCTGCCAGCATGCCCCCACTCATGTCCCACTCATGTCCCCTTGCACCCCCACCCCCCACAGTGCAGGGCACCTGCCAACAGGCCCCCACTCATGTCCCCTTGCACCCGCACCCCCCAGCAGTGCAGGGCACCTGCCAGCAGGCCCCCACTCATGTCCCCTTGCACACCCACCCCACAGCACTGAGAGGCACCTGCCAGCAGGCCCCCACTCATGTCCCACTCATGTCCCCTTGCACCCCCACCCCCCAGCACTGAGGGGCACCTGCCAGCAGGCCCCCACTCATGTCCCCTTGCACACCCACCTCCCAGCACTGCGGGGCACCTGCCAGCAGGCCTCCACTCATGTCCCCTTGCACACCCACCCCCAGCAGTGCAGGGCACCTGCCAACAGGCCCCCACTCATGTCCCACTCATGTCCCCTTGCACCCCCACCCCCCAGCAGTGCAGGGCCCCTGCCAGCAGGCCCCCACTCATGTCCCACTCATGTCCCCTTGCACCCCCACCCCCAACAGTGCAGGGCACCTGCCAGCAGGCCCCCACTCATGTCCCCTTGCACCCCCACCCCCCGGCACTGAGGGGCACTTGCCAGCAGGCCTCCACTCATGTCCCACTCATGTCCCCTTGCACCCCCACCCCCAGCAGTGCAGGGCACCTGCCAGCAGGCCCCCACTCATGTCCCCTTGGACTCCCACCTCCCAGCAGTGCAGGGCACCTGACAGCAGGCCCTCACTCATGTCCCACTCATGCCCTCTTGCACCCCCATCCCCCAGCAGTGCAGGGCACCTGCCAGCAGGCCCCCACTCATGTCCCCTTGCACCCCCACCCCCCAGCAGTGCAGGGCACCTGCCAGCTTGCCCCCATTCATGTCCCCTTGCACCCCCACCCCCAGCAGTGCAGGGCACGTACCAGCATGCCCCCACTCATGTCCCACTCATGTCCCCTTGCACCCTTTCCCCCGGCAGTGCAGGGCACCTGCCAGCAGGACCCCACTCATGTCCCCTTGCACCCCCACCCCCCAGCAGTGCAGGGCACCTGCCAGCATGCCCCCACTCATGCCCCCTTGCACCCCCACACCCCAGCAGTGCAGGGCACCTGCCAGCATGCCCCCACTCATGTCCCACTTATGTCCCCTTGCACCCCTACCCCCCACAGTGCAGGGCACCTGCCAACAGTCCCCCACTCATGTCCCCTTGCACCCGCACCCCCCAGCAGTGCAGGGCACCTGCCAGCAGGCCCCCCCTCATGTCCCCTTGCACACCCACCCCGCAGCACTGAGGGGCACCTGCCAGCAGGCCCCGACTCATGTCCCACTCATGTCCCCTTGCACCCCCACCCCCAGCACTGAGGGGCACCTGCCAGCAGGCCTCCACTCATGTCCCCTTGCACACCCATCCCCAGCAGTGCAGGGCACCTGCCAGCAGGCCCCCACTCATGTCCCCTTGCACACCCACCCCCCAGCACTGAGGGGCACCTGCCAGCAGGCCTCCACTCATGTCCCCTTGCACACCCACCCCCAGCAGTGCAGGGCAACTTCCAACAGGCCCCCACACATGTCCCACTCATGTCCCCTTGCACCCCCACCCCCCAGCAGTGCAGGGCCCCTGACAGCAGGCCCCCACTCATGTCCCCTTGCACACCCACCCCCCAGCACTGAGGGGCACCTGCCAGCAGGCCCCCACTCATGTCCCACTCATGTCCCATTGCACCCCCACCCCCAACAGTGCAGGGCACCTGCCAGCAGGCCCCCACTCATGTCCCCTTGCACCCCCACCCCCCAGCACTGAGGGGCACCTGCCAGCATGCCTCCACTCATGTCCCACTCATGTCCCCTTGCACCCCCACCCCCCAACAGTGCAGGGCACCTGCCAGCAGGCCCCCACTCATGTCCCCTTGCACCCCCACCCCCAGCAGTGCAGGGCACCTGCCAGCAGGCCCCCACTCATGTCCCATTGCACCCCCACCCCCCAGCAGTGCAGGGCACCTGCCAGAATGCTCCCACTCATGTCCCACTCATGTCCCCTTGCACCCCCACCCCACAGCAGTGCAGGGCACCTGCCAACAGGCCCCCACTCATGTCCCCTTGCACCCGCACCCCCCAGCAGTGCAGGGCGCCTGCCAGCAGGCCCCCACTCATATCCCCTTGCACACCCACCCCCAGCACTGAGGGGCACCTGCCAACAGGCCCCCACTCATGCCCCACTCATGTCCTCTTGCACACCCACCCCCAGCACTGAGGGGCACCTGCCAACAGGCCCCCACTCATGTCCCACTCATGTCCCCTTGTACCCCCACCCCCCAGCAGTGCAGGGCACCTGCCAGCAGGCCGCCACTCATGTCCCCTTGCACACCCACCCCCCAGCACTGAGGGGCACCTGCCAGCAGGCCCCCACTCATGTCCCACTCATGTCCCCTTGCACCCACACCCCCAAGCCGTGCAGGGCACCTGCCAGCAGGCCCCCAGTCATGTCCCCTTGCACACCCACCCCCAGCACTGAGGGGCACCTGCCAGCAGGCCCCCACTCAAGGCCCACTCATGTCCCCTTGCACCCTCACCCCCCAGCACTGAGGGGAACCTGCCAGAAGGCCCCCACTCATGTCCCCTTGCACAGCAACCCCCCAGCACTGAGGGGCACCTGCCAGCAGGCCCCCACTCATGTCCCCTTGCACACCCACCCCCCAGCACTGCGGGGCACCTGCCAGCAGGCCTCCACTCATGTCCCCTTGCACACCCACCCCCAGCAGTGCAGGGCACCTGCCAACAGGCCCCCACTCATGTCCCACTCATGTCCCCTTGCACCCCCACCCCCCAGCAGTGCAGGGCCCCTGCCAGCAGGCCCCCACTCATGTCCCACTCATGTCCCCTTGCACCCCCATCCCCAACAGTGCAGGGCACCTGCCAGCAGGCCCCCACTCATGTCCGCTTGCACCCCCACCCCCCAGCACTGAGGGGCACTTGCCAGCAGGCCTCCACTCATGTCCCACTCATGTCCCCTTGCGCCCCCACCCCCAGCTGTGCAGGGCACCTGCCAGCAGGCCCCCACTCATGTCCCCTTGGACTCCCACCCCCAGCAGTGCAGGGCACCTGACAGCAGGCCCCCACTCATGTCCCCTTGCACCCCCATCCCCCAGCAGTGCAGGGCACCTGCCAGCAGGCCCCCACTCATGTCCCCTTGCACCCCACCCCCCAGCAGTGCAGGGCACCTGCCAGCATGCCCCCATTCATGTCCCCTTGCACCCCCACCCACCAGCAGTGCAGGGCACCTGCCAGCATGCCCCCACTCATGTCCCACTCATGTCCCCTTGCACCCTTTCACCCAGCAGTGCAGGGCACCTGCCAGCAGGACGCCACTCATATCCCCTTGCACCCCCACCCCCCAGCAGTGCAGGGCACCTGCCAGCATGCCCCCACTCATGTCCCCTTGCACCCCCACACCCCAGCAGTGCAGGGCACCTGCCAGCATGCCCCACTCATGTCCCACTTATGTCCCCTTGCACCCGCACCCCCCAGCAGTGCAGGGCGCCTGCCAGCAGGCCCCCACTCATGTCCCCTTGCACACCCACCCCCAGCACTGAGGGGCACCTGCCAACAGGCCCCCACTCATGCCCCACTCATGTCCTCTTGCACACCCACCCCCAGCACTGAGGGGCACCTGCCAACAGGCCCCCACTCATGTCCCACTCATGTCCCCTTGTACCCCCACCCCCCAGCAGTGCAGGGCACCTGCCAGCAGGCCGCCACTCATGTCCCCTTGCACACCCACCCCCCAGCACTGAGGGGCACCTGCCAGCAGGCCCCCACTCATGTCCCACTCATGTCCCCTTGCACCCACACCCCCAAGCCGTGCAGGGCACCTGCCAGCAGGCCCCCAGTCATGTCCCCTTGCACACCCACCCCCAGCACTGAGGGGCACCTGCCAGCAGGCCCCCACTCAAGGCCCACTCATGTCCCCTTGCACCCTCACCCCCCAGCACTGAGGGGAACCTGCCAGAAGGCCCCCACTCATGTCCCCTTGCACAGCAACCCCCCAGCACTGAGGGGCACCTGCCAGCAGGCCCCCACTCATGTCCCCTTGCACACCCACCCCCCAGCACTGCGGGGCACCTGCCAGCAGGCCTCCACTCATGTCCCCTTGCACACCCACCCCCACAGTGCAGGGCACCTGCCAACAGGCCCCCACTCATGTCCCACTCATGTCCCCTTGCACCCCCACCCCCCAGCAGTGCAGGGCCCCTGCCAGCAGGCCCCCACTCATGTCCCACTCATGTCCCCTTGCACCCCCACCCCCAACAGTGCAGGGCACCTGCCAGCAGGCCCCCACTCATGTCCGCTTGCACCCCCACCCCCCAGCACTGAGGGGCACTTGCCAGCAGGCCTCCACTCATGTCCCACTCATGTCCCCTTGCGCCCCCACCCCCAGCTGTGCAGGGCACCTGCCAGCATGCCCCCATTCATGTCCCCTTGCACCCCCACCCACCAGCAGTGCATGCCCCCACTCATGTCCCACTCATGTCCCCTTGCACCCTTTCACCCAGCAGTGCAGGGCACCTGCCAGCAGGACGCCACCTGCCCCCACTCATGTCCCACTCATGTCCCCTTGCACCCTTTCACCCCCTTGCACCCGCACCCCCCAGCAGTGCAGGGCACCTGCCAGCAGGCCCCCACTCATGTCCCACTCATGTCCCCTTGCACCCCCACCCCCCAGCACTGAGGAGCACCTGCCAGCAGGCCTCCACTCATGTCCCCTTGCACACCCACCCCCAGCAGTGCAGGGCACCTGCCAGCAGGCCCCCACTCATGTCCCCTTGCACACCCACCCCCCAGCACTGAGGGGCACCTGCCAGCAGGCCTCCACTCATGTCCCCTTGCACCCCCACCCCCCCAGCAGTGCAGGGCCCTTGACAGCAGGCCCCCACTCATGTCCCCTTGCACACCCACCCCCCAGCACTGAGGGGCACCTGCCAGCAGGCCCCCACTCATGTCCCACTCATGTCCCATTGCACCCCCACCCCCAACAGTGCAGGGCACCTGCCAGCAGGCCCCCACTCATGTCCCCTTGCACCCCCACCCCCCAGCACTGAGGGGCACCTGCCAGCATGCCTCCACTCATGTCCCACTCATGTCCCCTTGCACCCCCACCCCCAGCAGTGCAGGGCACCTGCCAGCAGGCCCCCACTCATGTCCCATTGCACCCCCGCCCCCCAGCAGTGCAGGGCACCTGCCAGAATGCTCCCACTCATGTCCCACTCATGTCCCCTTGCACCCGTACCCCCCAGCAGTGCAGGGCACCTACCAGCAGGCCCCCACTCATGTCCCCTTGCACACCCACCCCCAGCACTGAGGGGCACCTGCCAACAGGCCCCCACTCATGCCCCACTCATGTCCTCTTGCACACCCACCCCCAGCACTGAGGGGCACCTGTCAACAGGCCCCCACTCATGTCCCACTCATGTCCCCTTGTACCCCCACCCCCCAGCAGTGTAGGGCACCTGCCAGCAGGCCGCCACTCATGTCCCCTTGCACACCCACCCCCCAGCACTGAGGGGCACCTGCCAGCAGGCCCCCACTCATGTCCCACTCATGTCCCCTTGTACCCCCACCCCCCAGCAGTGTAGGGCACCTGCCAGCAGGCCCCCAGTCATGTCCCCTTGCACACCCACCCCCAGCACTGAGGGGCACCTGCCAGCAGGTCCCCACTCAAGGCCCACTCATGTCCCCTTGCACCCTCACCCCCCAGCACTGAGGGGAACCTGCCAGAAGGCCCCCACTCATGTCCCCTTGCACACCCACCCCCCAGCACTGAGGGGCACCTGCCAGCAGGCCCCCACTCATGTCCCCTTGCACACCTACCCCCCAGCACTGAGGGGCACCTGCCAGCAGGCCCCCACTCATGTCCCCTTGCACCCCCACCCCCCAGCACTGAGGGGCACCTGCCAGCAGGCCCCCACTCATGTCCCCTTGCACACACACCCCCAGCAGTGCAGGGCACCTGCCAACAGTCCTCCACTCATGTCCCATTCATGTCCCCTTGCACCCCCACCCCCCAGCAGTGCAGGGCACCTGCCAGCAGGCCCCCAATCATGTCCCCTTACACACCCACTCCCCAGCACTGAGGGGCACCTGTCAACAGGCCCCCACTCATTTCCCACTCATGCCCCCTTGCACCCCCACCCAACAGCACGGAGGGGCCCCTGCCAGCAGGCCCCCACTCATGTCCCCTTGCATCCCAACCCCCCGGCACTGAGGGGTACCTGCCAGCTGGCCCCCACTCATGTCCCCTTGCACACCCACCCCCCAGCACTGAGGGGCACCTGCCAACAGGCCCCCACTCATGCCCCACTTATGTCCCCTTGCACCCCCACCCCCAGCAGTGCGGGGCACCTGCCAGCAGGCCCCCACTCATGTCCCCTTACACCCCCACCCCCCAGCACTGAGGGACACCTGCCAGCAGGCCCCACACATGTCCCCTTGCACCCCCACACCCCAGCAGTGCAGGGCACCTGCCAGCAGGCCCCCACTTATGTCCCACTCATGTCCCCTTGCACCCCCACCCCCAGCAGTGCAGGGCACCTGCCAGCAGTCCCTCACTCATGTCCCCTTGCACACCTACCCCCCAGCACTGAGGGGCACCTGCCAGCAGGCCCCCACTCATGTCCCCTTTCACCCCCACCCCCCAGCAGTGCAGGGCACCTGCCAGCAGGCCCCCACTCATGGCCCCTTGCACCCCCACCCCCAGCAGTGCAGAGCACCTGCCAGCAGGCCCCCACTCATGTTCCCTTGCACACCCACCCCCCAGCACTGAGGGGCACCTGCCAACAGGCCCCCACTCATGTCCCACTCATGTCCCCTTGCACCCCCACCCCCAGCAGTGCAGGGCACCTGCCAGCAGGCCCCCACTCATGTCCCCTTGC
Source organism: Ambystoma mexicanum (assembly GCF_040938575.1). NCBI lineage: Eukaryota > Metazoa > Chordata > Amphibia > Caudata > Ambystomatidae > Ambystoma > Ambystoma mexicanum. Next base: position 9,365,751 of record NW_027182322.1, read on the forward strand.
ACCCCTACCCCCAGCACTGAGGGGCACCTGCCAGCAGGCCCCCACTCATGTCCTCCTGAGCCCCCACCCCCCAGGAGTGCAGGGCACCTGCCAGCAGGCCCCCACTCATGCCCCCTTGCACCCCCACCCCCCGGCAGGGCAGGGCACCTGCCAGCAGGCCCCCACTCAGGTCCCACTCATGTCCCCTTGCACCCCCACCCCCCAGCAGTGCAAGGCACCTGCCAGCAGGCCCCACTCATGTCCCACTCATGTCCCCTTGCACCTCCACCCCCCAGCAGTGCAGGGCACCTGCCAACAGCCCCCCACTCATGTCCCCTTGCACCCCCACCCCCCAGCAGTGCAGGGCACCTGCCAGCAGGCCCCCACTCATGTCCCCTTGCACACCCACACCCAGCACTGAGGGGCACCTGCCAACAGGCCCCCACTCATGTCCCACTCATGTCCCCTTGCACCCCACACCCCAGCACTGAGGGGCACCTGCCAGCAGGCCCCACCTCATGTCCCCTTGTACCCCCAGCACTGAGGGGCACCTGCCAGCAGGCCCCCACTCATGTCCCCTTGCCCCCACTCATGTCCCACTCATGTCCCCTTGCACCCCCACCCCCCAGCAGTGAAGGGCACCTGCCAGCAGGCCCCCACTCATGTCCCCTTGCACACCCACCCCCCAGCACTGAGGGGCTCCTGCCAGCAGGCCCCCACTCATGTCCCACTTATGTCCCCTTGCACCCACACCCCCCAGCAGTGCAGGGCACCTGCCAGCAGGCCCCCACTCATGTCCCCTTGCACACCCACCCCCTAGCACTGAGGGGCACCTGCCAGCAGGCCCCCACTCATGTCCTCTTGCACACACACCCCCATCACTGAGGGGCACCTGCCAGCAGGCCCCCATTCATGTCCCCTTGCCCCCCCACCCCCAGCACTGAGGGGCTCCTGCCAGCAGGCCCCCACTCATGTCCCCTTGCACACCCACCCCCCAGCAGTGCAGGGCACCTGCCAACAGGCCCCCACTCATGTCCCACTCATGTCCCGTTGTACCCCCACGCCCCAGCAGTGCAGGGCCCCTGACAGCAGGCCCCCACTCATGTCCCACTCATGTTCCCTTGCACCCCCACCCCCCAGCAGTGCAGGGCACCTGCCAACAGGCCCCCACTCATGTCCCCTTGGACCCCCACACCCCAGGCAGTGCAGGGCACCTCCCAGCAGGCCCCCACTCATGTCCCACGCATTTCCCCTTGCACCCCCACCCCCCAACAGTGCAGGGCACCTGCCAGCAGGCCCCCACTCATATCCCCTTGCACACCCATCCCCCAGCACTGAGGGGCACCTGCCAGCAGGCCCCCACTCATGTCCCACTCATGTCCCCTTGCACCCCCACCCCCCAGCACTGAGGGGCACCTGCCAGCAGGCCCCCACTCATGTCCCCTTGCACACCCACCCCCCAGCACTGAGGGGCACCTGCCAGCAGGCCCCCACTCATGTCCCACTCATGTCCCCTTGCACCCCCAGCCACCAGCACTGAGGGGCACCTGCCAGCAGGCCCCCACTCATGTCCCCTTTCACACCCACCCCCCAGCACTGAGGGGCACCTGCCAGCAGGCCTCCACTCATGTCCCCTTGCACACCCACCCCCAGCAGTGCAGGGCACCTGCCAACAGACCCCCACTCATGTCCCACTCATGTCACCTTGCACCCCCACCCCCCAGCAGTGCAGGGCCCCTGACAGCAGGCCCCCACTCATGTCCCCTTGCACACCCACCCCTCAGCACTGAGGGGCACCTGCGAGTAGGCCCCCACTCATGTCCCCTTGCACCCCCACCCCCAACAGTGTAGGGCACCTGCCAGCAGGCCCCCACTCATGTCCCCTTGCACCCCCACCCCCAGCACTGACGGGCACCTGCCAGCAGGCCTCCACTCATGTCCCACTCATGTCCCCTTGCACCCCCACCCCCCAGCAGTGCAGGGCACCTGCCAGCAGGCCCCCACTCATGTCCCCTTGCACCCCCACCCCGCAGCAGTGCAGGGCACCTGCCAGCATGCCCCCACTCATGTCCCCTTGCACTCCCACCCCCAGCAGTGCAAGGCACCTGCCAGCATGCCCCCACTCATGTTCCCTTGCACCCCCACCCCCCACAGTGCAGGGCACCTGCCAACAGGCCCCCACTCATGTCCCCTTGCACCTGCACCCCCCAGCAGTGCAGGGCACCTGCCAGCAGGCCCCCACTCATGTCCCCTTGCACACCCACCCTGCAGCACTGAGGGGCACCTGCCAGCAGGCCCCCACTCATGTCCCACTCATGTCCCCTTGCACCCCCACCCCCCAGCACTGAGGGGCACCTGCCAGCAGGCCCCCACTCATGTCCCCTTGCACACCCACCCCCCAGCACTGAGGGGCACCTGCCAGCAGGCCTCCACTCATGTCCCCTTGCACCCCCACCCCCAGCAGTGCAGGGCACCTGCCAACAGGCCCCCACTCATGTCCTACTCATGTCCCCTTGCACCCCCACCCCCCAGCAGTGTAGGGCCCCTGACGGCAGGCCCCCACTCATGTCCCCTTGCACACCCACCCCCCAGCACTGAGGGGCACCTGCCAGCAGGCCCCCACTCATGTCCCACTCATGTCCCCTTGCACCCCCACCCCCCAGCACTGAGGGGCACCTGCCAGCAGGCCCCCACTCATGTCCCCTTGCACACCCACCCCCCAGCACTGAGGGGCACCTGCCAGCAGGCCTCCACTCATGTCCCCTTGCACACCCACCCCCAGCAGTGCAGGGCACCTGCCAACAGGCCCCCACTCATGTCCCCTTGCACCCCCACCCCCCAGCAGTGCAGGGCCCCTGACAGCAGGCCCCCACTCATGTCCCCTTGCACACCCACCCCTCAGCACTGAGGGGCACCTGCGAGTAGGCCCCCACTCATGTCCCCTTGCACCCCCACCCCCAACAGTGCAGGGCACCTGCCAGCAGGCCCACACTCATGTCCCCTTGCACCCCCACCCCCAGCACTGACGGGCACCTGCCAGCAGGCCTCCACTCATGTCCCACTCATGTCCCCTTGCACCCCCACCCCCCAGCAGTGCAGGGCACCTGCCAGCAGGCCCCCACTCATGTCCCCTTGCACCCCCACCCCCTAGCAGTGCAGGGCACCTGCCAGCATGCCCCCACACATGTCCCCTTGCACTCCCACCCCCAGCAGTGCAAGGCACCTGCCAGCATGCCCCCACTCATGTCCCCTTGCACCCCCACCCCCCACAGTGCGGGGCACCTGCCAACAGGCCCCCACTCATGTCCCCTTGCACCTGCACCCCCAGCAGTGCAGGGCACCTGCCAGCAGGCCCCCACTCATGTCCCCTTGCACACCCACCCTGCAGCACTGAGGGGCACCTGCCAGCAGGCCCCCACTCATGTCCCACTCATGTCCCCTTGCACCCCCACCCCCCAGCACTGAGGGGCACCTGCCAGCAGGCCCCCACTCATGTCCCCTTGCACACCCACCCCCCAGCACTGAGGGGCACCTGCCAGCAGGCATCCACTCATGTCCCCTTGCACCCCCACCCCCAGCAGTGCAGGGCACCTGCCAACAGGCCCCCACTCATGTCCTACTCATGTCACCTTGCACCCCCACCCCCCAGCAGTGCAGGGCCCCTGACGGCAGGCCCCCACTCATGTCCCCTTGCACACCCACCCCCCAGCACTGAGGGGCACCTGCCAGCAGGCCCCCACTCATGTCCCACTCATGTCCCCTTGCACCCCCACCCCCCAGCAGTGCGGGGCACCTGCCAGCAGGCCCCCACTCATGTCCCCTTGCACCCCCACCCCCCAGCACTGAGGGACACCTGCCAGCAGGCCTCCACTCATGTCCCCTTGCACACCCACCCCCAGCAGTGCAGGGCACCTGCCAGCAGGCCCCCACTTATGTCCCACTCATGTCCCCTTGCACCCCCACCCCCAGCAGTGCAGGGCACCAGCCAGCAGGCCCCCACTCATGTCCCACTCATGTCCCCTTGCATCCCCACCCCCCAGCACCGAGGGGCACCTGCCAACAGGTCCCCACTCATGTCCTCTTGCACCCCCACCCCCAGCAGTGCAGGGCACCTGCCAGCAGTCCCTCACTCATGTCCCCTTGCACACCCACCCCCCCGCACTGAGGGGCACCTGCCAGTAGGCCCCCACTCATGTCCCACTCATGTCCCCTTGCACCCCCACCCTCCAGCAGTGCAGGTCACCTGCCAGCAGGCCCCCACTCATGTACCCTTGCACCCCCACCCCTCAGCAGTGAGGGTCACCAACCAGCAGTGCAGGGCACCTGCCAGCAGGCCCCCACTCATGTCCCCTTTCACCCCCACCCCCCAGCAGTGCAGGGCACCTGCCAGCAGGCCCCCACTCATGACCCCTTGCACCCCCACCCCCAGCAGTGCAGAGCACCTGCCAGCAGGCCCCCACTCATGTTCCCTTGCACACCCACCCCCCAGCACTGAGGGGCACCTGCCAACAGGCCCCCACTCATGTCCCACTCATGTCCCCTTGCACCCCCACCCCCAGCAGTGCAGGACACCTGCCAGCAGGCCCCCACTCATGTCCCCTTGCACCCCCACCCCCAGCACTGAGGGGCACCTGCCAGCAGGCCCCCACTCATGTCCCCCTGAGCTCCCACCCCCCAGGAGTGCAGGGCACCTGCCAGCAGGCCCCCACTCATGTCCCCTTGCATCCCCACCCCCCAGCAGGGCAGGTCACCTGCCAGCAGGCCCCCACTCAGGTCCCACTCATGTCCCCTTGCACCCCCACCCCCCAGCAGTGCAAGTCACCTGCCAGCAGGCCCCACTCATGTCCCCTTGCACCTCCACCCCCCAGCAGTGCAGGGCACCTGCCAACAGCCCCCCACTCATGTCCCCTTGCACCCCCACCCCCCAGCAGTACAGGGCACCTGCCAGCAGGCCCCCACTCATGTCCCCTTGCACACCCACACCCAGCATTGAGGGGCACCTGCCAACAGGCCCCCACTCATGTCCCACTCATGTCCCCTTGCACCCCACACCCCAGCACTGAGGGGCACCTGCCAGCATGCCCCACCTCATGTCCCCTTGTACCCCAGCACTGAGGGGCACCTGCCAGCAGGCCCCCACTCATGTCCGCTTGCCCCCACTCATGTCCCACTCATGTCCCCTTGCACCCCCACCCCCCAGCAGTGCAGGGCACCTGCCAGCAGGCCCCCACTCATGTCCCCTTGCACACCCACCCCCCAGCACTGAGGGGCTCCTACCAGAAGGCCCCCACTCATGTCCCACTCATGTCCCCTTGCACCCACACCCCCCAGCAGTGCAGGGCACCTTCCAGCAGGCCCCCACTCATGTCCCCTTGCACACCCACCCCCCAGCACTGAGGGGCACCTGCCAGCAGGCCCCCACTCATGTCCTCTTGCACACACACCCCCATCACTGAGGGGCACCTGCCAGCAGGCCCCCATTCATGTCCCCTTGCACACCCACCCCCCAGCAGTGCAGGGCACCTGCCAACAGGCCCCCACTCATGTCCCACTCATGTCCCGTTGCACCCCCACGCCCCAGCAGTGCAGGGCCCCTGACAGCAGGCCCCCACTCATGTCCCACTCATGTTCCCTTGCACCCCCACCCCCCAGCAGTGCAGGGCACCTGCCAACAGGCCCCCACTCATGTCCCCTTGGACCCCCACGCCCCCAGCAGTTCAGGGAACCTCCCAGCAGGCCCCCACTCATGTCCCACTCATGTCCCCTTGCACCCCCACCCCCCAACAGTGCAGGTCACCTGCCAGCAGGCCCCCACTCATATCCCCTTGCACACCCATCCCCCAGCATTAAGGGGCACCTGCCAGCAGGCCCCCACTCATGTCCCACTCATGTCCCCTTGCACCCCCACCCCCCAGCACTGAGGGGCACCTGCCAGCAGGCCCCCACTCATGTCCCCTTGCACACCCACCCCCCAGCACTGAGGGGCACTTGCCAGCAGGCCCCCACTCATGTCCCGCTCATGTCCCCTTGCACCCCCACCCCCAGCACTGAGGGGCACCTGCCAGCAGGCCCCCACTCATGTCCCCTTGCACACCCACCCCCCAGCACTGAGGGGCACCTGCCAGCAGGCCTCCACTCATGTCCCCTTGCACACCCACCCCCAGCAGTGCAGGGCACCTGCCAACAGGCCCCCACTCATGTCCCACTCATGTCCCCTTGCACCCCCACCCCCCAGCAGTGCAGGGCCCCTGACAGCAGGCCCCCACTCATGTCCCCTTGCACACCCACCCCTCAGCACTGAGGGGCACCTGCGAGTCGGCCCCCACTCATGTCCCCTTGCACCCCCACCCCCAACAGTGCAGGGCACCTGCCAGCAGGCCCCCACTCATGTCCCCTTGCACCCCCACCCCCAGCACTGACGGGCACCTGCCAGCAGGCCTCCACTCATGTCCCACTCATGTCCCCTTGCACCCCCACCCCCAGCAGTGCAGGGCACCTGCCAGCAGGCCCCCACTCATGTCCCCTTGCACCCCCAACCCCCAGCAGTGCAGGGCACCTGCCAGCATGCCCCCACTCATGTCCCCTTGCACTCCCACCCCCAGCAGTGCAAGGCACCTGCCAGCATGCCCCCACTCATGTCCCCTTGGACCCCCACCCCCCACAGTGCAGGGCACCTGCCAACAGGCCCCCACTCATGTCCCCTTGCACCTGCACCCCCCAGCAGTGCAGGGCACCTGCCAGCAGGCCCCCACTCATGTCCCCTTGCACACCTACCCTGCAGCACTGAGGGGCACCTGCCAGCAGGCCCCCACTCATGTCCCACTCATGTCCCCTTGCACCCCCACCCCCCAGCACTGAGGGGCACCTGCCAGCAGGCCCCCACTCATGTCCCCTTGCACACCCACCCCCCAGCACTGAGGGGCACCTGCCAGCAGGCCTCCACTCATGTCCCCTTGCACCCCCACCCCCAGCAGTGCAGGGCACCTGCCAGCAGGCCCCCACTCATGTCCCACTCATGTCCCCTTGCACCCCCACCCCCCAGCACTGAGGGGCACCTGCCAGCAGGCCCCCACTCATGTCCCCTTGCACACCCACCCCCCAGCACTGAGGGGCACCTGCCAGCAGGCCCCCACTCATGTCCCACTCATGTCCCCTTGCACCCCCACCCCCCAGCACTGAGGGGCACCTGCCAGCAGGCCCCCACTCATGTCCCCTTGCACACCCACCCCCCAGCACTGAGGGGCACCTGCCAGCAGGCCTCCACTCATGTCCCCTTGCACACCCACCCCCAGCAGTGCAGGGCACCTGCCAACAGGCCCCCACTCATGTCCCCTTGCACCCCCACCCCCCAGCAGTGCAGGGCCCCTGACAGCAGGCCCCCACTCATGTCCCCTTGCACACCCACCCCTCAGCACTGAGGGGCACCTGCGAGTAGGCCCCCACTCATGTCCCCTTGCACCCCCACCCCCAACAGTGCAGGGCACCTGCCAGCAGGCCCACACTCATGTCCCCTTGCACCCCCACCCCCAGCACTGACGGGCACCTGCCAGCAGGCCTCCACTCATGTCCCACTCATGTCCCCTTGCACCCCCACCCCCCAGCAGTGCAGGGCACCTGCCAGCAGGCCCCCACTCATGTCCCCTTGCACCCCCACCCCCTAGCAGTGCAGGGCACCTGCCAGCATGCCCCCACACATGTCCCCTTGCACTCCCACCCCCAGCAGTGCAAGGCACCTGCCAGCATGCCCCCACTCATGTCCCCTTGCACCCCCACCCCCCACAGTGCGGGGCACCTGCCAACAGGCCCCCACTCATGTCCCCTTGCACCTGCACCCCCAGCAGTGCAGGGCACCTGCCAGCAGGCCCCCACTCATGTCCCCTTGCACACCCACCCTGCAGCACTGAGGGGCACCTGCCAGCAGGCCCCCACTCATGTCCCACTCATGTCCCCTTGCACCCCCACCCCCCAGCACTGAGGGGCACCTGCCAGCAGGCCCCCACTCATGTCCCCTTGCACACCCACCCCCCAGCACTGAGGGGCACCTGCCAGCAGGCATCCACTCATGTCCCCTTGCACCCCCACCCCCAGCAGTGCAGGGCACCTGCCAACAGGCCCCCACTCATGTCCTACTCATGTCACCTTGCACCCCCACCCCCCAGCAGTGCAGGGCCCCTGACGGCAGGCCCCCACTCATGTCCCCTTGCACACCCACCCCCCAGCACTGAGGGGCACCTGCCAGCAGGCCCCCACTCATGTCCCACTCATGTCCCCTTGCACCCCCACCCCCCAGCAGTGCGGGGCACCTGCCAGCAGGCCCCCACTCATGTCCCCTTGCACCCCCACCCCCCAGCACTGAGGGACACCTGCCAGCAGGCCTCCACTCATGTCCCCTTGCACACCCACCCCCAGCAGTGCAGGGCACCTGCCAGCAGGCCCCCACTTATGTCCCACTCATGTCCCCTTGCACCCCCACCCCCAGCAGTGCAGGGCACCAGCCAGCAGGCCCCCACTCATGTCCCACTCATGTCCCCTTGCATCCCCACCCCCCAGCACCGAGGGGCACCTGCCAACAGGTCCCCACTCATGTCCTCTTGCACCCCCACCCCCAGCAGTGCAGGGCACCTGCCAGCAGTCCCTCACTCATGTCCCCTTGCACACCCACCCCCCCGCACTGAGGGGCACCTGCCAGTAGGCCCCCACTCATGTCCCACTCATGTCCCCTTGCACCCCCACCCTCCAGCAGTGCAGGTCACCTGCCAGCAGGCCCCCACTCATGTACCCTTGCACCCCCACCCCTCAGCAGTGAGGGTCACCAACCAGCAGTGCAGGGCACCTGCCAGCAGGCCCCCACTCATGTCCCCTTTCACCCCCACCCCCCAGCAGTGCAGGGCACCTGCCAGCAGGCCCCCACTCATGACCCCTTGCACCCCCACCCCCAGCAGTGCAGAGCACCTGCCAGCAGGCCCCCACTCATGTTCCCTTGCACACCCACCCCCCAGCACTGAGGGGCACCTGCCAACAGGCCCCCACTCATGTCCCACTCATGTCCCCTTGCACCCCCACCCCAGCAGTGCAGGACACCTGCCAGCAGGCCCCCACTCATGTCCCCTTGCACCCCCACCCCCAGCACTGAGGGGCACCTGCCAGCAGGCCCCCACTCATGTCCCCCTGAGCTCCCACCCCCCAGGAGTGCAGGGCACCTGCCAGCAGGCCCCCACTCATGTCCCCTTGCATCCCCACCCCCCAGCAGGGCAGGTCACCTGCCAGCAGGCCCCCACTCAGGTCCCACTCATGTCCCCTTGCACCCCCACCCCCCAGCAGTGCAAGTCACCTGCCATCAGGCCCCACTCATGTCCCCTTGCACCTCCATCCCCCAGCAGTGCAGGGCACCTGCCAACAGCCCCCCACTCATGTCCCCTTGCACCCCCACCCCCCAGCAGTACAGGGCACCTGCCAGCAGGCCCCCACTCATGTCCCCTTGCACACCCACACCCAGCATTGAGGGGCACCTGCCAACAGGCCCCCACTCATGTCCCACTCATGTCCCCTTGCACCCCACACCCCAGCACTGAGGGGCACCTGCCAGCATGCCCCACCTCATGTCCCCTTGTACCCCAGCACTGAGGGGCACCTGCCAGCAGGCCCCCACTCATGTCCGCTTGCCCCCACTCATGTCCCACTCATGTCCCCTTGCACCCCCACCCCCCAGCAGTGCAGGGCACCTGCCAGCAGGCCCCCACTCATGTCCCCTTGCACACCCACCCCCCAGCACTGAGGGGCTCCTACCAGAAGGCCCCCACTCATGTCCCACTCATGTCCCCTTGCACCCACACCCCCCAGCAGTGCAGGGCACCTTCCAGCAGGCCCCCACTCATGTCCCCTTGCACACCCACCCCCCAGCACTGAGGGGCACCTGCCAGCAGGCCCCCACTCATGTCCTCTTGCACACACACCCCCATCACTGAGGGGCACCTGCCAGCAGGCCCCCATTCATGTCCCCTTGCACACCCACCCCCCAGCAGTGCAGGGCACCTGCCAACAGGCCCCCACTCATGTCCCACTCATGTCCCGTTGCACCCCCACGCCCCAGCAGTGCAGGGCCCCTGACAGCAGGCCCCCACTCATGTCCCACTCATGTTCCCTTGCACCCCCACCCCCCAGCAGTGCAGGGCACCTGCCAACAGGCCCCCACTCATGTCCCCTTGGACCCCCACGCCCCCAGCAGTTCAGGGAACCTCCCAGCAGGCCCCCACTCATGTCCCACTCATGTCCCCTTGCACCCCCACCCCCCAACAGTGCAGGTCACCTGCCAGCAGGCCCCCACTCATATCCCCTTGCACACCCATCCCCCAGCATTAAGGGGCACCTGCCAGCAGGCCCCCACTCATATCCCACTCATGTCCCCTTGCACCCCCACCCCCCAGCACTGAGGGGCACCTGCCAGCAGGCCCCCACTCATGTCCCCTTGCACACCCACCCCCCAGCACTGAGGGGCACTTGCCAGCAGGCCCCCACTCATGTCCCACTCATGTCCCCTTGCACCCCCACCCCCAGCACTGAGGGGCACCTGCCAGCAGGCCCCCACTCATGTCCCCTTGCACACCCACCCCCCAGCACTGAGGGGCACCTGCCAGCAGGCCTCCACTCATGTCCCCTTGCACACCCACCCCCAGCAGTGCAGGGCACCTGCCAACAGGCCCCCACTCATGTCCCACTCATGTCCCCTTGCACCCCCACCCCCCAGCAGTGCAGGGCCCCTTACAGCAGGCCCCCACTCATGTCCCCTTGCACACCCACCCCTCAGCACTGAGGGGCACCTGCGAGTAGGCCCCCACTCATGTCCCCTTGCACCCCCACCCCCAACAGTGCAGGGCACCTGCCAGCAGGCCCCCACTCATGTCCCCTTGCACCCCCACCCCCAGCACTGACGGGCACCTGCCAGCAGGCCTCCACTCATGTCCCACTCATGTCCCCTTGCACCCCCACCCCCAGCAGTGCAGGGCACCTGCCAGCAGGCCCCCACTCATGTCCCCTTGCACCCCCAACCCCCAGCAGTGCAGGGCACCTGCCAGCATGCCCCCACTCATGTCCCCTTGCACTCCCACCCCCAGCAGTGCAAGGCACCTGCCAGCATGCCCCCACTCATGTCCCCTTGGACCCCCACCCCCCACAGTGCAGGGCACCTGCCAACAGGCCCCCACTCATGTCCCCTTGCACCTGCACCCCCCAGCAGTGCAGGGCACCTGCCAGCAGGCCCCCACTCATGTCCCCTTGCACACCTACCCTGCAGCACTGAGGGGCACCTGCCAGCAGGCCCCCACTCATGTCCCACTCATGTCCCCTTGCACCCCCACCCCCCAGCACTGAGGGGCACCTGCCAGCAGGCCCCCACTCATGTCCCCTTGCACACCCACCCCCCAGCACTGAGGGGCACCTGCCAGCAGGCCTCCACTCATGTCCCCTTGCACCCCCACCCCCAGCAGTGCAGGGCACCTGCCAACAGGCCCCCACTCATGTCCTACTCATGTCCCCTTGCACCCCCACCCCCCAGCAGTGCAGGGCCCCTGACGGCAGGCCCCCACTCATGTCCCCTTGCACACCCACCCCCCAGCACTGAGGGGCACCTGCCAGCAGGCCCCCACTAATGTCCCACTCATGTCCCCTTGCACCCCCACCCCCCAGCACTGAGGGGCACCTGCCAGCAGGCCCCCACTCATGTCCCCTTGCACACCCACCCCCCAGCACTGAGGGGCACCTGCCAGCAGGCCTCCACTCATGCCCCCATGCACACCCACCCCCAGCAGTGCAGGGCACCTGCCAACAGGCCCCCACCCATGTCCCACTCATGTCCCCTTGCACCCCCACCCCCAGCAGTGCAGGGCCCCTGACAGCAGGCCCCCACTCATGTCCCCTTGCACACCCACCCCTCAGCACTGAGGGGCACCTGCGAGTAGGCCCCCACTCATGTCCCCTTGCACCCCCACCCCCAACAGTGCAGGGCACCTGCCAGCAGGCCCCCACTCATGTCGCCTTGCACCCCCACCCCCAGCACTGACGGGCACCTGCCAGCAGGCCTCCACTCATGTCCCACTCATGTCCCCTTGCACCCCCACACCCCAGCAGTGCAGGGCACCTGCCAGCAGGCCCCCACTCATGTCCCCTTGCACCCCCACCCCCCAGCAGTGCAGGGCACCTGCCAGCATGCCCCCACTCATTTCCCCTTGCACTCCCACCCCCAGCAGTGCAAGGCACCTGCCAGCATGCCCCCACTCATGTCCCCTTGCACCCCCACCCCCCACAGTGCAGGGCACCTGCCAACAGGCCCCCACTCATGTCCCCTTGCACCTGCACCCCCAGCAGTGCAGGGCACCTGCCAGCAGGCCCCCACTCATGTCCCCTTGCACACCCACCCTGCAGCACTGAGGGGCACCTGCCAGCAGGCCCCCACTCATGTCCCCTTGCACCCCCACCCCCCAGCACTGAGGGGCACCTGCCAGCAGGCCCCCACTCATGTCCCCTTGCACACCCACCCCCCAGCACTGAGGGGCACCTGCCAGCAGGCCTCCACTCATGCCCCCTTGCACCCCCACCCCCAGCAGTGCAGGGCACCTGCCAACAGGCCCCCACTCATGTCCTACTCATGTCCCCTTGCACCCCCACCCCCCAGCAGTGCAGGGCCCCTGACGGCAGGCCCCCACTCATGTCCCCTTGCACACCCACCCCCCAGCACTGAGGGGCACCTGCCAGCAGGCCCCCACTCATGTCCCACTCATGTCCCTTTGCACCCCCACCCCCCAGCACTGAGGAGCACCCGCCAGCAGGCCCCCACTCATGTCCCCTTGCACACCCACCCCCCAGCACTGAGGGGCACCTGCCAGCAGGCCTCCACTCATGTCCCCTTGCACACCCACCCCCAGCAGTGCAGGGCACCTGCCAACAGGCCCCCACTCATGTCCCACTCATGTCCCTGTTAGGGAGAATTCTCTGTTTAGGCTGAATTTCCTAACCTAGTGAGTCCCCCAGCAGCGTTGCTGGATTTCGGGAGGTTTTTTTTTCCATCCTGCCAAGAGTGAGACCCTTTTCCTCCCACTCTTGGACATGAATGTGTGCAGTTCCTTTGAATGTCAATGTGTTCTATGGGCTATGGGGTCTTTTACTCCATAGGGTCTCATATGTTTTTCTATGTGTGTTACACCGCACCCTATGTGCCGTAACACTGTGGCGCCCTAGCGGACCTCCGCCATAGACTCCATACCCGGGGACTGACTACTGTCTCCCCGGGCATGTAAAGTCACCATTGGCTTTACTAAACCTAAATTTACTAACAGAACTGGTACCAACCATCTTATTGTGGACGTACTAGTAGGGGTAATTCGATTACTCCTGGATCTGTTACTCGAGGGGGCACTGTCCTGTCCCCCCTCGTCGAGTTTTGGCTAGTGGCAGTGGAAACTACTTGTTATGTTCGACCCCGAACATAACCCTATGGGATTCGTCCCATTGTTGGAGATTGATCCTTTTTCTCGTTTAATCTCTAACGTACCACCGATCTACTTATCTTAAATAAGTTTATCGGATGGTATTTTCTGCCAGAACTCGGTTTGTAAAATGGCGTCTGTGTTCGTCTCTGTGACTCCTAAACCAAAGGTCGAGCCCTTTGTTCCACTTTTGGTGGGCTCTGTACAGAGACCCTCCAAAAGTGGTGCCATTCTGTCTGGGTTACCACAGGGGTGTGGGAGGGGGTTTAGGCACCCTGGACCGAGTTGCCTTGCCAACTCCGGTCGCACTCTGGAGTGATTGGCCCAAGGGGTGAGCCTTTCCGCTCACCACTTAGCATGTGTTGATTGACAGCTAGGCTGAATGAATGGGGGTTTTCTGCATAAAAGCAGGGCTTTTGGGACTGGATCTTCAGAAGTCGCCACAGGACCTAAGAATCCGACGAGGGTAACACTGAGCCGACCTGCACGACGACACCTCCGGTGGAGCCCTGCGGAACCGACTCACCACTTCCCGACGACAGAGGAGATCTCCCTGCCGGAGAGTCTCTTCCCCTGACTGGTGGGAACAACCAGTCCCCTTTGCTTTTTATTCGCCTCAGGACGCAGTGGTCGAATTGCCCGTGCAGAGCACCTCGGCAACCGGATAGCCACTACCCCTGTAACGCGACCAAAAGGTGGTGCCTTGTGATGGAGCACTCCGCGGCTGGTCTCTTCCCTGGTGGTGCACCGGACTTCACTTTTCTTCGACGACGAGATCATCTCTACTCTTGACAAAGACCTGACGTGCATCCACCACCAGGAACAACTGCTCCCGCCGGAGCTGCCCTCCACAACAAGGTACTGTGTCCGCCTGGCTTCCCTTTCGATCGGTTCGAGTGAGGTGTCTTAATCCTCTCCGTTCCGTTGGGTCGCCTCCAAGCTTTTCTCATTTGTTGTTCTGAACTGGTTCAATCTGCCGATAACAATTTGCTACAAAGACTTGAATGCATCTCAACTAGAGACTTTTTGGGACATCGCGCCTTGCCTCTCTCCGAGTGGGCCTGGCCTCTGAACTTTACGATCTATTGTGATTCTTGCCTTCCTGCCTTGCATTTTATCCGCGAAGGATTGAACTGTGTTGATTTCATAACCTGCCTATCTTTTTCTGTCCCGTCCTAACTAATATTAGAGTGTCATCTAGGTTGAGGTGTACACCTCTGTCTGAAAATAAGTGGTACCGGTAGAACCTAGACTTGTCGAAATATTGCTAGGGGGATTGATTGTTTCTTCTTCGTAGAGTAATTGTGTGTGATTTGTTTACCGTGAACTCACCATAGTGTTTTTCATAGATGTTTCGTTATAATAAATACCTTAATATCTTTACACTAAGCCTTGTTGCGTGTTTGCTTGTCTTGCTGGGAAGAATTGCCCTATTTTGTATACTCCACATACTGCTCAACTCTTCTTGAGGGAGGTCTGACTGCTCAGCCACAGCTACCAAGTGAATCTGTGTGGTACAGACTGCTACCAAGTGGGTTCACCACCAACCACCTGTAGTCCTAAATCTTTTGCAGTAGTCCCAGAGGGAACTGCACAGGTTTCTGCCTAACACTGGTGTACAGCGGTGGGATTTGTATCGAGTATACAGTTTAGAGTGCTTTTCGACACTGTAGGATAACTAACCACAAAACTTTGCACAAAAAGCAACTTTCAAAAAACATGTCTACGATGGAAACTTACAGTCAAGAGTCCTTGTCAGGTGAAAATACTGAGAGTTTGCGAGCTCTCTGTAGGCAAGAGAATCTTTCTGTAAGAGGCAAGAAGTTAGAACTAATCGAGAGATTGCTGGCGAACCAAAGAATGGGTACTGGTTCAGAGGAACCAAGCTCTCCAGCAAATGTAGATAACAGTAATGGTGTTGATCTAAATCATAATTCTGATGATAGCGATGAAGAGGCTGACGAGGACGGCGAGGCTAACGAAACTGTCTCCCCTGCTCCTCTACCTGCCTTACCAGCTGTGCCTACGGGGCCCATACCAGGTCCCACAAGTAACCCTGCTTATTTTGAACTTGAAAAAATGAAGCTCGAACTAGAATACAAACGGTTCTTGGCTCAATCTGAACGAAACCAAGAGCTCGAGTTCAGACGGATGAATGCCCAGGCTGAGCAGAAGCAAGCTGAGTTAAGACTCAGGGAAATAGAACTTAATCACGAGTTAGAGATGAAAAAGTTGTCTATGGAAAATGCTTCTCTCTCCTCTGGTTCCTCTAGGAGCTCCAGTCTCAAAAGACCCCGGATGCCGAAGGAATTAGTGGGTATATATGAACCGAGATTGGATGTGTTGGATTGGTTGAAACTGTTTGAATACAATCATGGGCTCCAGGACATCACTGGGAATGCTTTGCTTCCCTGGTTGTTCTCTAGGCTCCCTCCTGTTGCGACTAATGTGGTAATGGAGTTGGGGGAGGCGGATAAGACGGATTACGAAAGTGTGAAACTAGCTTTAATAGCTAGATTGGGAAGACCCCTTCCCAGTATCTTCAGAGGTTTAGAACCCTCAAAAAGCATGATGGTACCCCTTGGGCTACCTGGGTGAGTGAAGGGTTGAAAAACTTAGAGGGATGGATTAAGGGTTACAAAGTGAACACTTATGAAGGTATGAGGAATCTTTTTATGTTGGGGTCAATTTATGATGCCTGTTCTCCTGAGCTCAGACAGCACTTGGCTGATTCGAAGGAATTGGATTCCAGGGAGCTAGCTAAGGCTGCTGACTTGTGGGTTGCCAACAGGGCTACTCATAAGGATTCTGGAGCAACTCAGAAAAAGGATGAGGGAAAACAGCCTAAAAAAGATTCACAAGAGAATTCTAATAACTCACATTCCAAAGAGGGCCCCAAACAAAACCAGAAGGGTAAGCCACAGGGAAAACCACAGCAAAATAGTGTGTCTTCTGGTGCCAAACCGGAAGGAGGTCAGAACAAGCCACCATTCCAGAAAGCATTCGGAAAATGCTTTGTTTGCGGCTCGACTGATCACGTGAAAGGAGATCCCAGCTGTAAGGGTAAACCTTCAGGGGTCTAGCTTGTCTCCTTAGCCTTCGCTCCAGAGGAGGAAGTCCAAATGGCAAGTAGAAACTTTCTACTGCTAGCTGACGAACCCATTGGAGTATCAGCCAGCGTTTCTTTAGTATCTCTGGGGTTGTGGGAACAACAGAATTTAGATGTCTATAATTCTATCCCCGATAATACTAAAGAGGACCATGAGAGAGAGAGAGGACCATGCGCGGCACTCTCCAGGAGATGATGAAGACAGAAATCACTCCTGCTCCACTGGAATTGTCGGCCGCTGTCTCCAAGAAATCAGAAGCGAAAGGGAAACCTAAGACTTCTATCCCGAAACCCGCAGCCAGCATTCCAGTGCAGCCAACACGGACTTCCCCGCGGTTGTCCAAAGTTGCACCCGTAACTCCACCTCCAGCCGAGGCTGAGAGGGAGGTACAACCCTGTGTGGTAGAATTAGACTCTGAGGAAGAGCTAATGAAAGGCCAGGAACTCATTGGAGATCTGGATCCTGTTGATCATCCTGAGCTGCATTCTTTACTGGCAGAAGGTGGACCCAGCAGGGCAGACTTCAGTAAGGGACAGAGAGAATGTCCAACTCTGGAAGGTCTTTGCCACCAGGCAGAAGCTCAGGCTGAAGGGCAAGAGCCTGGGAAATACAGGTTGCACTGGGAAGATGGCCTCTTCTACAGTGAACCAACCTAGTCTGCACCTGGAGACTACAAACGACTGGTTGTACCCCAAGAGAACAGACAACAGTTCTTGCAGTTAGCCCACGAGATTCCTTTGGCTGGTCACTTGAGTTTCAAGAAGACTAAGGAAAGGCTCTCTCTCTACTTCTATTGGCCGAAGATGGGGGCCGAAGTAGAAAAACACTGCAGGAGCTGCCACACCTGCCAGATCTCTGGTAAGGTTGGCTCCAAGAATGTGGCACCTTTAGTGCCTCTCCCAGTCGTGGGAGTCCCATTTGAGAGAGTAGGGATTGACATCGTTGGTCCCCTTGATCCTCCAACCTCCTCAGGCAACAGGTTCATACTTGTTGTAGTAGACCATGCTACTAGGTATCCTGAGGCAATTCCTATAAGGACTGTTACAGCTCCAGCGGTGGCGAAGGCCCTCCTTGGTATTTTTACTAGGGTCGGGTTTCCTAAGGAAGTAATCTCTTGCAGGGGGTCAAACTTCATGTCCCACTACATGAAAGCCATGTGGAAAACCTGTGGAGTTACTTACAAGTTCTCAACAGCTTACCACCCACAAACCAATGGGTTGGTAGAACGGTTCAACCGAACCATAAAGAGCATGATAGGTGCTTTAGAGGAACCCCTTAAGCGTAAGTGGGACCTTCTACTGCCATGCCTTCTCTTTGCTTATAGAGAAGTCCCTCAGGAGGGCGTAGGTTACTCGCCCTTCGAACTACTCTATGGTCATCCCGTCAGAGGTCCACTGGCCCTGATTAAGGAGGGGTTGGAGAGTGCTCCTTCCCCCAAGCCAGTCAGAGTGACTGACTACGTGATAGGTCTCCGGAGGAGAATGTCACACATGATAACGGAAGCAAGCGATAACTTGAAAGCTGGACAAGCATTGGTCAAGCACTGGCACGATCAAAAGGCTAACATGGTTGAGTTCGCTCAAGACCAGCTCGTTCTCGTTATGATCCCAACAAGGCAGAGGGCCTTGCAAGATAAGTGGATGGGACCCTTCAGAGTCGTGGGTAAACTCGGAGAGGTTAACTATCTGGTGGACTTGGGCAATCCCAAGGAGGCTCCGACAGTCTTTCACACCAACCGACTTAAAGCGTATGTCTCACGACCTGATGTAGGAGCATTGCTTCTAGCGTCATACGAGGAAGAAGAAGAGAGTGAAGCTCTTCCGGACCTTCTCAGAGGCTTACCTTTAGATGAAAAAATTGAAGGAGTAAATCTCTCCTCCAATCTGACACCCGAGCAACAAGAAGAGTGCAAATCTATGTTGAATCAGTTTGCCTCTCTGTTCTCGCTTTCACCAGGCTTGACCCCTTGGGGCCAGCACGACATACTCACTGGCGACTGTCTGCCAGTCAAAAGCAGAGGATACCGCATGTCAGAAAACGTACAAACCCACATCAAAGGTGCGGTCAGCAAGATTCTCAATCTCGGGGTAATAGAGCCCTCTACTAGTCCATGGTCTAGCCCAGTTGTGTTAGTACCAAAGGCCGGATCTAAAGAACTTAGATTCTGCGTGGATTATAGAGCTCTTAATGCAGTCACCAAGACTGATGCCCACCCTTTGCCAAGAACAGATGAGTTGGTGGATAAACTTGGCGCCGCCAAGTTCCTCAGCACATTTGACTTGACGTCAGGCTATTGGCAGATAGTCCTGACAGACCATGCAAAGGAGAAAACTGCATTTTCTACCCCCGTTGGCTTATACCAGTTTAAGGTAATGCCTTTCGGATTGAAGAATGCACCTGCTACGTTTCAATGGATGGTAAACCAGGTTCTGAATGGGATGGATGACTTCTGCATGGCATACTTGGATGACATCGCAGTGTTCAGCAATTCCTGGGAAGAACATGTAACCCAGCTGAGAGATGTTTTGCAGGCTCTTGGACGAGCCAATCTGACCATAAAGGCGAGCAAATGCCAAATTGGAAAGAGTAAGGTAGTCTATCCTGGGCATGAGGTAGGCGGTGGAGAAATAAGGCCTTTGCTCAGTAAAATTGAAGCTGTGCAAAATTGGACAACACCGACTACTCAAACCCAGGTGAGAGCCTTCCTAGGCCTCACTGGGTATTACAGGAATTTCATAGAGAACTATGGGACCATAGCTTCTCCACTGAATGTCATCTCCTCGCCCAAATTTCCTAAAAAGGTTAAATGGAACGAGGAGTGCAATCAGGCTTTTGAAAACCTGAAAAAGGCTCTTTGCCAAGCCCCAGTACTCAGAGCTCCTGATTACCGCCAACACTTCATTGTGCAGGCAGATGCTTCAAATGTAGGAATAGGTGCCATACTCAGTCAACTGGATGGGAAAGGTAGGGAGCACCCCGTTTGCTTCATCAGCCGCAAGCTGAAGGATCCTGAAACAAGGTGGGCAACAATCGAAAGAGAGTGCTTTGCTATCGTGTGGGCTCTGAAGAAGTTTAGGCCGTACTTGTATGGTTCTACTTTTGTCATTCAGACTGACCACCAACCCTTGAGATGGTTAATGCAAATGAAAGGGGAAAACCCAAAACTATTGAGATGGTCGATCTGCCTGCAAGGGTTTGATTTCACCATTGAGCACAGGTCAGGATGTCACCACCAAAATGCTGATGGTCTCTCTAGGATGTATGTCATCGACTAGAGGTATGAGATTCATCCAGGAGTGGATTAAATCCTCCTGTCCCTTAGTCTGGGGGGAGGGGGGGTGAGTGTTAGGGAGAATTCTCTGTTTAGGCTGAATTTCCTAACCTAGTGAGTCCCCCAGCTGCTTTGCTGGATTTCGGGAGTTTGTTTTTTTTCCATCCTGCCAAGAGTGAGACCCTTTTCCTCCCACTCTTGGACATGAATGTGTGTAATTCCTTTGAATGTCAATGTGTTCTATGGGCTATGGGGTCTTTTACTCCATAGGGTCTCATATGTTTTTCTATGTGTGTTACACCGCACCCTACGTGCCGTAACACTGGGGCGTCCTAGCGGACCTCCGCCATAGACTCCATACCCGGGGACTGACGACTGTCTCCCCGGGCATGTAAAGTCACCATTGGCTTTACTAGACCTAAATTTACTTACAGAACTGGTACCAACCATCTTATTGTGGACGTACTAGTAGGGGTAATTCGATTACTCCTGGATCTGTTACTCGAGGGGGCACTGTCCCGTCCCCCCTCATCGAGTTTTGGCTGGTGGCAGTAGAAACTACTTGTTATGTTCGACCCCGAACATAACCCTATGGGATTCGTCCCATTGTTGGAGATTGATCCTTTTTCTCGTTTAATCTCTAACGTTCCACCGATCTACTTATCTTAAATAAGTTTATCGGATGGTATTTTCTGCCAGAACTCGGTTTGTAAAATGGCGTCTGTGTTCGTCTCTGTGACTCCTAAACCAAAGGTCGAGCCCTTTGTTCCACTTTTGGCGGGCTCTGTACAGAGACCCTCCAAAAGTGGTGCCATTCTGTCTGGGTTACCACAGGGGTGTGGGAGCGGGTTTAGGCACCCTGGACCGAGTTGCCTTGCCAACTCCGGTCGCACTCTGGAGTGATTGACCCAAGTGGTGGGCCTTCCCGCTCACCACTTAGCATGTGTTGATTGACAGCTAGGCTGAATGAATGGGGGTTTTCTGCATAAAAGCAGGGCTTTTCGGACTGGATCTTCAGAAGTCGCCACAGGACCTAAGAATCCGACGAGGGTAACACTGAGCCGACCAGCACGACCACACCTCCGGTGGAGCCCTGCGGAACCGACTCACCACTTCCCGACGACAGAGGAGATCTCCCTGCCGAAGAGTCTCTTCCCCTGACTGGTGGGAACAACCAGTCCCCTTTGCTTTTTATTCGCCTCAGGACGCAGTGGTCGAATTGCCCGTGCAGAGCACCTCGACAACCGGATAGCCACTACCCCTGTACCGCGACCAAAAGGTGGTGCCTTGTGATGGAGTACTCCGCGGCTGTTCTCTTCCCTGGTGGCGCACCGGACTTCACTTTTCTTCGACGACGAGATCATCTCTACTCTTGGCAAAGACCCGACGTGCATCCACCACCAGGAACAACTGCCCCCGCCGGAGCTGCCCTCCACAACAAGGTACCGTGTCCGCCTGGCTTCCCTTTCGATCGGTTCGAGTGAGGTGTCTTAATCCTCTCCGTTCCATTGGGTCGCCTCCAATCTTTTCTCATTTGTTGTTCTGAACTGGTTCAATCTGCCGATAACAATTTGCTACAAAGACTTGAATGCATCTTCACTAGAGACTTTTTGGGACATCGCGCCTTGCCTCTCTCCGAGTGGGCCTGGCCTCTGAACTTTACGGTCTATTGTGATTCTTGCCTTCCTGCCTTGCATTTTATCCGTGAAGGATTGAACTCTGTTGATTTCATAACCTGCCTATCTTTTTCTCTCCCGTCCTAACTAATATTAGAGTGTCATCTAGGTTGAGGTATACACCTCTGTCTGAAAATAAGTGGTACCGGTGGAACCTAGACTTGTAAAAATATTGCTAGGGGGATTGATCGTTTCTTCTTCTTAGAGTAATTGTGTGTGATTTGTTTACCGTGAATTCGCCATAGTGTTTTTCATAGATGTTTCGTTATAAATAAATACCTTAATATCTTTACACTAAGCCTCGTTGCGTGTTTGCTTGTCTTGCTGGGAAGAATTGGCCTATTTTGTATACTCCACATACTGCTCAACTCTTCTTGAGGGAGGTGTGGCTGCTCAGCCACAGCTACCAAGTGAATCTGTGTGGTACAGACTGCTACCAAGTGGGTTCACCGCCAACCACCTGTAGTCCTAAATCTTTTGCAGTGGTCCCAGAGGGAACTGCACAGGATTCCGCCTAACAGTCCCCTTGCACCCCCACCCCCCAGCAGTGAAGGGCCCCTGACAGCAGGCCCCCACTCATGTCCCCTTGCACCCCCACCCCCCAGCAGTGCAGGGCACCTGCCAGCATGCCGCCACTCATGTCCCCTTGCACCCCCACCCCCAACAGTGCAGGGCACCTGCCAGCAGGCCCCCACTCATGTCCCCTTGCACCCCCAGCCCCCAGCAGTGCAGGGCCCCTGCCAGCATGCCCCCACTCATGTCCCCTTGCACCCCCACCCCCCAGCAGTGCAGGGCACCTGCCAGCAGGCCCCCACTCATGTCCCCTTGCACCCCCACCCCCAGCAGTGCAGGGCACCTGCCAGCATGCCACCACTCATGTCCCCTTGCACCCCCACCCCCCACCAGTGCAGGGCACCTGCCAGCATGCCCCCACTCATGTCCCCTTGCACCCCCACCCCCCACAGTGCAGGGCACCTGCCAACAGGCCCCCACTCATGTCCCCTTGCACCCGCACCCCTCCGCAGTGCAGGGCGCCTGCCAGCAGGCCCCCACTCATGTCCCCTTGCACACCCACCCCCAGCAGTGCAGGGCACCTGCCAACAGACCCCCACTCATGTCCTACTCATGTCCCCTTGCACCCCCACCCCCCAGCAGTGCAGGGCCCCTGACTGCAGGCCCCCACTCATGTCCCCTTGCACACCCACCCCCCAGCACTGAGGGGCACCTGCCAGCAGGCCCCCACTCATGTCCCACTCATGTCCCCTTGCACCCCCACCCCCCAGCACTGAGGGGCACCTGCCAGCAGGCCCCCACTCATGTCCCCTTGCACACCCACCCCCCAGCACTGAGGGGCACCTGCCAGCAGGCCTCCACTCATGTCCCCTTGCACACCCACCCCCAGCAGTGCAGGGCACCTGCTAACAGGCCCCCACTCATGTCCCACTCATGTCCCCTTGCACCCCCACCCCCCAGCAGTGCAGGGCCCCTGACAGCAGGCCCCACTCATGTTCCCTTGCACACCTACCCCCCAGCACTGAGGGGTACCTGCCAGCAGGCCCCCTCTCATGTCCCACTCATGTCCCCTTGCACCCCCACCCCCAACAGTGCAGGTCCCCTGCCAGCAGGCCCCCGCTCATGTCCCCTTGCACACCCACACCGCAGCACTGAGGGGCACCTGCCAGCAGGCCCCCACTCATGTCCCACTCATGTCACCTTGCACACCCACCCCCCAGCACTGAGGGGCACCTGCCAGCAGGCCTCCACTCATGTCCCCTTGCACCCCCACCCCCAACAGTGCAGGTCCCCTGCCAGCAGGCCCCCGCTCATGTCCCCTTGCACCCCCACCCCCAGCACTGAGGGGCACTTGCCAGCAGGCCTCCACTCATGTCCCACTCATGTCCGCTTGCACCCCCACCCCCCAGCAGTGCAGGGCACCTGCCAGCAGGCCCCCACTCATGTCCCCTTGCACCCCCACCCCCCAGCAGTGCAGGCCACCTGCCAGCATGCCCCCACTCATGTCCCCTTGCACCCCCACCCCCCAGCAGTGGAGGGCACCTGCCAGCATGCCCCCACTCATGTCCCACTCATGTCCCCTTGCACCCCCACCTCCCACAGTGCAGGGCACCTGCCAACAGGCCCCCACTCATGTCCCCTTGCACCCATACCCCCCAGCAGTGCAGGGCACCTGCCAGCAGGCCCCCACTCATGTCCCCTTGCACACCCACCCCCCAGCACTGAGGGGCACCTGCCAGCAGGCCCCCACTCATGTCCCCTTGCACACCCACCCCCCAGCACTGAGGGGCACCTGCCAGCAGGCCTCCACTCATGTCCCCTTGCACACCCACCCCCAGCAGTGCAGGGCACCTGCCAACAGGCCCCCACTCATGTCCCACTCATGTCCCCTTGCACCCCCACCCCTCAGCAGTGCAGGGCCCCTGACAGCAGGCCCCCACTCATGTCCCCTTGCACACCAACCCCCAGCACTGAGGGGCACCTGCCAGCAGGCCCCCACTCATGTCCCACTCATGTCCCCTTGCACCCCCACCCCCAACAGTGCAGGGCACCTGCCAGCAGGCCCCCACTCATGTCCCCTTGCACCCCCACCCCAGCACTGAGGGGCACCTGTCAGCAGGCCTCCACTCATGTCCCACTCATGTCCCCTTGCACCCCCACCCCTCAGCAGTGCAGGGTACCTGCCAGCAGGCCCCCACTCATGTCCCCTTGCACCCCCACCCCCCAGCAGTGCAGGGCACCTGCCAGCAGGCCCCCACTCATGTCCCCTTGCACCCGCACCCCCAGCAGTGCAGGGCTCCTGCCAGCAGGCCCCCACTCATGTCCCACTCATGTCCCCTAGCACCCCCACCCCCCAGCAGTGCAGGGCACCTGCCAACAGGCCCCCACTCATGTCCCCTTGCACCCGCACCCCCAGCAGTGCAGGGCTCCTGCCAGCAGGCCCCTACTCATGTCCCCTTGCACACCCACCCCCAGCATTGAGGGGCACCTGCCAACAGGCCCCCACTCATGCTCCACTCATGTCCTCTTGCACACCCACCCCCCAGCACTGAGGGGCACCTGCCAACAGGCCCCCACTCATGTCCCACTCATGTCCCCTTGCACCCCCACCCCCCAGCAGTGCAGGGCACCTGCCAGCAGGCCCCCACTCATGTCCCCTTGCACACCCACCCCCCAGCACAGAGAGGCACCTGCCAGCAGGCCCCCACTCATGTCCCACTCATGTCCCCTTGCACACCAACCCCCCAGCACTGAGGGGCACCTGCCAGCAGGCCCCCACTCATGTCCCCTTGCACACCCACCCCCCAGCACTGAGGGGCATCTGCCAGCAGGCCTCCACTCATATCCCCTTGAACACCCACCCCCAGCAGTGCAGGGCACCTGCCAACAGGCCCCCACTTATGTCCCACTCATGTCCCCTTGCACACCCACCCCCAGCACTGAGGGGCACCTGCCAGCAGGCCCCCACTCATGTCCCACTCATGTCCCCTTGCACCCCCACCCCCAACAGTGCAGGGCCCCTGCCAGCAGGCCCCCGCTAATGTCCCCTTGCACACCCACCCCCAGCACTGAGGGGCACTTACCAGCAGGCCTCCACTCATGTCCCACTCATGTCCCCTTTTACCCCCACCCCCCAGCAGTGCAGGGCACCTGCCAGCAGGCCCCCACTCATGTCCCCTTGCACCCCCACCCCCAGAAGTGCAGGGCACCTGCCAGCATGCCCCCACTCATGTCCCCTTGCACCCCCAACCCCCAGCAGTGCAGGGCACCTGCCAGCATGCCCCCACTCATGTCCCACTTATGTCCCCTTGCACCCCCACCCCCCACAGTGCAGGGCACCTGCCAACAGGCCCCCACTCATGTCCCCTTGCACCCGCACCCCCCAGCAGTGCAGGGCACCTGCCAATAGGCCCCCACTCATGTCCCCTTGCACACCCACCCCGCAGCACTGACGGGCACCTTCCAGCAGGCCCCCACTCTGTCCCACTCATGTCCCCTTGCACCCCCACCCCCAGCAGTGCAGGGCACCTGCCAGCAGGCCGCCACTCATGTCCCCCTGCACACCCACCCCCCAGCACTGAGGGGCACCTGCCAACAGGCCCCCACTCATGTCCCCTTGCACACCCACCCCCAGCATTGAGGGGCACCTGCCAACAGGCCCCCACTCATGTCCCACTCATGTCCCCTTGCACCCCCACCCCCCAGCAGTGCAGGGCACCTGCCAGCAGGCCCCCACTCATGTCCCCTTGCACACCCACCCCCCAGCACAGAGAGGCACCTGCCAGCAGGCCCCCACTCATGTCCCACTCATGTCCCCTTGCACACCAACCCCCCAGCACTGAGGGGCACCTGCCAGCAGGCCCCCACTCATGTCCCCTTGCACACCCACCCCCCAGCACTGAGGGGCATCTGCCAGCAGGCCTCCACTCATATCCCCTTGAACACCCACCCCCAGCAGTGCAGGGCACCTGCCAACAGGCCCCCACTTATGTCCCACTCATGTCCCCTTGCACACCCACCCCCAGCACTGAGGGGCACCTGCCAGCAGGCCCCCACTCATGTCCCACTCATGTCCCCTTGCACCCCCACCCCCAACAGTGCAGGGCCCCTGCCAGCAGGCCCCCGCTAATGTCCCCTTGCACACCCACCCCCAGCACTGAGGGGCACTTGCCAGCAGGCCTCCACTCATGTCCCACTCATGTCCCCTTTTACCCCCACCCCCCAGCAGTGCAGGGCACCTGCCAGCAGGCCCCCACTCATGTCCCCTTGCACCCCCACCCCCAGAAGTGCAGGGCACCTGCCAGCATGCCCCCACTCATGTCCCCTTGCACCCCCACCCCCCAGCAGTGCAGGGCACCTGCCAGCATGCCCCCACTCATGTCCCACTTATGTCCCCTTGCACCCCCACCCCCCACAGTGCAGGGCACCTGCCAACAGGCCCCCACTCATGTCCCCTTGCACCCGCACCCCCCAGCAGTGCAGGGCACCTGCCAATAGGCCCCCACTCATGTCCCCTTGCACACCCACCCCGCAGCACTGACGGGCACCTTCCAGCAGGCCCCCACTCATGTCCCACTCATGTCCCCTTGCACCCCCACCCCCAGCAGTGCAGGGCACCTGCCAGCAGGCCGCCACTCATGTCCCCCTGCACACCCACCCCCCAGCACTGAGGGGCACCTGCCAACAGGCCCCCACTCGTGTCCCCTTGCACACCCACCCCCCAGCACTGAGGGGCACCTGCCAGCAGGCCCCCACTCATGTCCCACTCATGTCCCCTTGCACCCCCACCCCCAACAGTGCAGGGCACCTGCCAGCAGGCCCCCACTCATGTCCCCTTGCACCCCCACCCCCCAGCACTGAGGGGCACCTGCCAGCAGGCCTCCACTCATGTCCCACTCATGTCCCCTTGCACCCCCACCCCCCAGCAGTGCAGGGCGCCTGACAGCAGGCCCCCACTCATGTCCCCTTGCACACCCACCCCCCAGCACTGAGGGGCACCTGCCAGCAGGCCCCCACTCATGTCCCACTCATGTCCCCTTGCACCCCCAACAGTGCAGGGCACCTGCCAGCAGGCCCCCACTCATGTCCCCTTGCACCCCCACCCCCCAGCACTGAGGGGCACCTGCCAGCAGGCCTCCACTCATGTCCCACTCATGTCCCCTTGCACCCCACCCCCCCAGCAGTGCAGGGCACCTGCCAGCAGGCCCCCACTCATGTCCCCTTGCACCCCACCCCCAGCAGTGCAGGGCACCTGCCAGCAGGCCCCCACTCATGTCCCCTTGCACCCCCACCCCCCCAGCAGTGCAGGGCACCTGCCAGCATGCCCCCACTCATGTCCCACTCATGTCCCCTTGCACCCCCACCCCCCAGCAGTGCCGGGCACCTGCCAACAGGCCCCCACTCATGTCCCCTTGCACCCGCACCCCCCAACAGTGCAGGGCACCTGCCAGCAGGCCCCCACTCATGTCCCCTTGCACACCCATCCCCAGCATTGAGGGGCACCTGCCAACAGGCCCCCACTCATGCCCCACTCATGTCCTCTTGCACAACCACCCCCAGCACTGAGGGGCACCTGCCAACAGGCCCCCACTCATGTCCCACTCATGTCCCCTTGCACCCCCACCTCCCAGCAGTGCAGGGCACCTGCCAGCAGGCCCTCACTCATGTCCCCTTGCACACCCACCCCCAGCACTGAGGGGCACCTGCCAGCAGGCCCCCACTCATGTCCCACTCATGTCCCCTTGCACCCCCACCCCCCACAGTGCAGGGCACCTGCCAACAGGCCCCCACTCATGTCCCCTTGCACCCGCACCCCCCAGCAGTGCAGGGCACCTGCCAGTAGGCCCCCACTCATGTCCCCTTGCACACCCACCCTGCAGCACTGACGGGCACCTGCCAGCAGGCCCCCACTCATGTCCCACTCATGTCCCCTTGCACCCCCACCCCCAGCAGTGCAGGGCACCTGCCAGCAGGCCCCCACTCATGTCCCCTTGCACACCCACCCCCCAGCACTGAGGGGCACCTGCCAGCAGGCCTCCACTCATGTCCCCTTGCACACGCACCCCCAGCAGTGCAGGGCACCTCCCAACAGGCCCCCACTCATGTCCCCTTGCACACCCACCCCCCAGCACTGAGGGGCACCTGCCAGCAGGCCTCCACTCATGTCCCCTTGCACACCCACCCCCAGCAGTGCAGGGCACCTGCCAGCAGGCCCCCACTCATATCCCCTTGCACCCCCACCCCCCAGCAGTGCAGGGCACCTGCCAGCATGCCCCCACTCATGTCCCATTGCACCCCCACCCCCCAGCAGTGCAGGGCACCTGCCAGCATGCCCCCACTCATGTCCCACATATGTCCCCTTGTACCCCCACCCCCCACAGTGCAGGGCACCTGCCAACAGGCCCCCACTCATGTCCCCTTGCACCCGCACCCCCAGCAGTGCAGGGCACCTGCCAGTAGGCCCCCACTCATGTCCCCTTGCACACCCACCCCGCAGCACTGACGGGCACCTGCCAGCAGGCCCCCACTCATGTCCCACTCATGTCCCCTTGCACCCCCACCCCCAGCAGTGCAGGGCACCTGCCAGCAGGCCCCCACTCATGTCCCCTTGCACACCCACCCCCCAGCACTGAGGGGCACCTGCCAGCAGGCCTCCACTCATGTCCCCTTGCACACGCACCCCCAGCAGTGCAGGGCACCTGCCAACAGGCCCCCACTCATGTCCCCTTGCACACCCACCCCCCAGCACTGAGGGGCACCTGCCAGCAGGCCCCCACTCATGTCCCACTCATGTCCCCTTGCACCCCCACCCCCAACAGTGCAGGGCACCTGCCAGCAGGCCCCCACTCATGTCCCCTTGCACCCCCACCCCCCAGCACTGAGGGGCACCTGCCAGCAGGCCTCCACTCATGTCCCACTCATGTCCCCTTGCACCCCCACCCCCAGCAGTGCAGGGCCCCTGACAGCAGGCCCCCACTCATGTCCCCTTGCACACCCACCCCCCAGCACTGAGGGGCACCTGCCAGCATGCCCCCACTCATGTCCCACTCATGTCCCCTTGCACCCCCACCCCCAACAGTGCAGGGCCCCTGCCAGCAGGCCCCCGCTAATGTCCCCTTGCACACCCACCCCCAGCACTGAGGGGCACTTGCCAGCAGGCCTCCACTCATGTCCCACTCATGTCCCCCTTGCACCCCCACCCCCCAGCAGTGCAGGGCACCTGCCAGCAGGCCCCCACTCATGTCCCCTTGCACCCCCACCCCCCAGCAGTGCAGGGCACCTGCCAGCATGCCCCCACTCATGTCCCCTTGCACCCCCACCCCCCAGCAGTGCAGGGCACCTGCCAGCATGCCCCCACTCATGTCCCACATATGTCCCCTTGCACCCCCACCCCCCACAGTGCAGGGCACCTGCCAACAGGCCCCCACTCATGTCCCCTTGCACCCGCACCCCCCAGCAGTGCAGGGCACCTGCCAGTAGGCCCCCACTCATGTCCCCTTGCACACCCACCCCGCAGCACTGACGGGCACCTGCCATCAGGCCCCCACTCATGTCCCACTCATGTCCCCTTGCACCCCCACCCCCAGCAGTGCAGGGCACCTGCCAGCAGGCCCCCACTCATGTCCCCTTGCACACCCACCCCCCAGCACTGAGGGGCACCTGCCAGCAGGCCTCCACTCATGTCCCCTTGCACACGCACCCCCAGCAGTGCAGGGCACCTCCCAACAGGCCCCCACTCATGTCCCCTTGCACACCCACCCCCCAGCACTGAGGGGCACCTGCCAGCAGGCCCCCACTCATGTCCCACTCATGTCCCCTTGCACCCCCACCCCCAACAGTGCAGGGCACCTGCCAGCAGGCCCCCACTCATGTCCCCTTGCACCCCCACCCCCCAGCACTGAGGGGCACCTGCCAGCAGGCCTCCACTCATGTCCCACTCATGTCCCCTTGCACCCCCACCCCCCAGCGGTGCAGGGCCCCTGACAGCAGGCCCCCACTCATGTCCCCTTGCACACCCATCCCCCAGCACTGAGGGGCACCTGCCAGCAGGCCCCCACTCATGTCCCACTCATGTTCCCTTGCACCCCCACCCCCAACAGTGCAGGGCACCTGCCAGCAGGCCCCCACTCATGTCCCCTTGCACCCCCACCCCCCAGCACTGAGGGGCACCTGCCAGCAGGCCTCCACTCATGTCCCACTCATGTCCCCTTGCACCCCACCCCCCAGCAGTGCAGGGCACCTGCCAGCAGGCCCCCACTCATGTCCCCTTGCACCCCCACCCCCCAGCAGTGCAGGGCACCTGCCAGCATGCCCCCACTCATGTCCCCTTGCACACCCATCCCCAGCATTGAGGGGCACCTGCCAACAGGCCCCCACTCATGCCCCACTCATGTCCTCTTGCACAACCACCCCCAGCACTGAGGGGCACCTGCCAACAGGCCCCCACTCATGTCCCACTCATGTCCCCTTGCACCCCCACCTCCCAGCAGTGCAGGGCACCTGCCAGCAGGCCCTCACTCATGTCCCCTTGCACACCCACCCCGAGCACTGAGGGGCACCTGCCAGCAGGCCCCCACTCATGTCCCACTCATGTCCCCTTGCACCCCCACCCCCTCAGCATTGCAGGGCACCTGCCAGCCGGCCCCCACTCATGTCACCTTGCACACCACCCCCAGCACTGAGGGGCACCTGCCAGCAGGCCCCCAATCATGGCCCATTCATGTCCCCTTGCACCCCCACCCCCCAGCACTGAGGGGAACCTGCCAGCAGGCCCCACTCATGTCCCCTTTCACACCCACCC
The DNA here is from genome assembly GCF_040938575.1 of Ambystoma mexicanum. Taxonomy (NCBI): domain Eukaryota; kingdom Metazoa; phylum Chordata; class Amphibia; order Caudata; family Ambystomatidae; genus Ambystoma; species Ambystoma mexicanum. Next base: position 9,396,578 of record NW_027182322.1, read on the forward strand.
CACAGCAGTGCAGGGCACATGCCAACAGGCCCCCACTCATGTCCCCTTGCACCCCCACCCCCAGCAGTGCAGGGCACCTGCCAGCAGGCCCCCACTCATGTCCCCTTGCACACCCACCCCCCAGCACTGAGGGGCACCTGCCAACAGGCCCCCACTCATGTCCCACTCATGCCTGTTGCACTGCTGCACTGAGGGCACCTGCCAGCAGGCCCACACTCATGTCCCCTTGCACTCCCAACCCCCCCGCACTGAGGGGTACCTGCCAGCAGGCCCCCACTCATGTCCCCTTGCACACCCACCCCCAGCACTGAGGGCCACCTGCCAACAGGCCCCCACTCATGTCCCACTCATGTCCCCTTGCACCCCACCCCCCAGCAGTGCATGGCACCTGCCAGCAGGCCCCCACTCAAGTCCCCTTGCACACCCACCACCCAGCACTGAGGGGTGCACCTGCCAGCAGGCCTCCACTCATGTCCCCTTGCACACCCACCCCCAGCAGTGCAGGGCACCTGCCGACAGGCCCCCACTCATGTCCCACTCATGTCCCCTTGCACACCCTCCCCCCAGCACTGAGGGGCACCTGCCAGCAGGCCCCCACTCATGTCCCACTCATGTCCCCTTGCACCCCCACCCCCAACAGTGCAGGGCCCCTGCCAGCAGGCCCCCGCTCATGTCACCTTGCACCCCCACCCCCAGCACTGAGGGACACTTGCCAGCAGGCCTCCACTCATGTCCCACTCATGTCCCCTTGCACCCCCACCCCCCAGCAGTGCAGGACACCTGCCAGCAGGCCCCCACTCATGTCCCTTTGCACCCCCACCCCCCAGCAGTGCAGGGCACCTGCCAGCATGCCCCCACTCATGTCCCCTTGCACCCCCACCCCCCAGCAGTGCGGGGCACCTGCCAGCATGCCCCCACTCATGTCCCACTCATGTCCCCTTGCACCCCCACCCCCCAGCAGTGCAGGGCACCTGCCAGCAGGCCCCCACTCATGTCCCCTTGCATACCCACCCTGCAGCACTGAGGTGCACCTGCCAGCAGGCCCCCACTCATGTCCCACTCATGTCCCCCTGCACCCCCACCCCCCAGCACTGAGGGGCACCTGCCAGCAGGCCCCCACTCATGTCCCCTTGCACACCCACCCCCCAGCACTGAGGGGCACCTGCCAGCAGGCCTCCACTCATGTCCCCTTGCACCCCCACCCCCAGCAGTGCAGGGCACCTGCCAACAGGCCCCCACTCATGTCCTACTCGTGTCCCCTTGCACCCCCACCCCCAGCAGTGCAGGGCCCCTGACAGCAGGCCCCCACTCATGTCCCCTTGCACACCCACCCCCCAGCACTGAGGGGCACCTGCCAGCAGGCCCCCACTCATGTCCCACTCATGTCCCCTTGCACCCCCACCCCCCAGCACTGAGGAGCACCTGCCAGCAGGCCCCCACTCATGTCCCCTTGCACACCCACCCCCCAGCACTGAGGGGCACCTGCCAGCAGGCCTCCACTCATGTCCCCTTGCACACCCACCCCCAGCAGTGCAGGGCACCTGCCAACAGGCCCCCACTCATGTCCCACTCATGTCCCTGTTAGGGAGAATTCTCTGTTTAGGCTGATTTTCCTAACCTAGTGAGTCCCCCAGCAGCGTTGCTGGATTTCGGGAGGTTTTTTTTTTCCATCCTGCCAAGAGTGAGACCCTTTTCCTCCCACTCTTGGACATGAATGTGTGTAATTCCTTTGAATGTCAATGTGTTCTATGGGCTATGGGGTCTTTTACTCCATAGGGTCTCATACGTTTTTCTATGTGTGTTACACCGCACCCTATGTGCCGTAACACTGTGGCGTCCTAGCGGACCTCCGCCATAGACTCCATACCCGGGGACTGACCACTGTCTCCCCGGGCATGTAAAGTCACCATTGGCTTTACTAAACCTAAATTTACTAACAGAACTGGTACCAACCATCTTATTGTGGACGTACTAGTAGGGGTAATTCGATTACTCCTGGATCTGTTACTCGAGGGGGCACTGTCCCGTCCCCCCTCGTCGAGTTTTGGCTGGTGGCAGTGGAAACTACTTGTTATGTTCGACCCCGAACATAACCCTATGGGATTCGTCCCATTGTTGGAGATTGATCCTTTTTCTCGTTTAATCTCTAACGTACCACCGATCTACTTATCTTAAATAAGTTTATCGGATGGTATTTTCTGCCAGAACTCGGTTTGTAAAATGGCGTCTGTGTTCGTCTCTGTGACTCCTAAACCAAAGGTCGAGCCCTTTGTTCCACTTTTGGTGGGCTCTGTACAGAGACCCTCCAAAAGTGGTGCCATTCTGTCTGGGTTACCACAGGGGTGTGGGAGGGGGTTTAGGCACCCTGGACCGAGTTGCCTTGCCAACTCCGGTCGCACTCTGGAGTGATTGGCCCAAGTGGTGGGCCTTTCCGCTCACCACTTAGCATGTGTTGATTGACAGCTAGGCTGAATGAATGGGGGTTTTCTGCATAAAAGCAGGGCTTTTGGGACTGGATCTTCAGAAGTCGCCACAGGACCTAAGAATCCGACGAGGGTAACACTGAGCCGACCTGCACGACGACACCTCCGGTGGAGCCCTGCGGAACCGACTCACCACTTCCCGACGACAGAGGAGATCTCCCTGCCGGAGAGTCTCTTCCCCTGACTGGTGGGAACAACCAGTCCCCTTTGCTTTTTATTCGCCTCAGGACGCAGTGGTCGAATTGCCCGTGCAGAGCACCTCGGCAACCGGATAGCCACTACCCCTGTAACGCGACCAAAAGGTGGTGCCTTGTGACGGAGCACTCCGCGGCTGGTCTCTTCCCTGGTGGTGCACCGGACTTCACTTTTCTTCGACGACGAGATCATCTCTACTCTTGACAAAGACCCGACGTGCATCCACCACCAGGAACAACTGCTCCCGCCGGAGCTGCCCTCCACAACAAGGTACTGTGTCCGCCTGGCTTCCCTTTCGATCGGTTCGAGTGAGGTGTCTTAATCCTCTCCGTTCCGTTGGGTCGCCTCCAAGCTTTTCTCATTTGTTGTTCTGAACTGGTTCAATCTGCCGATAACAATTTGCTACAAAGACTTGAATGCATCTCAACTAGAGACTTTTTGGGACATCGCGCCTTGCCTCTCTCCGAGTGGGCCTGGCCTCTGAACTTTACGATCTATTGTGATTCTTGCCTTCCTGCCTTGCATTCTATCCGCGAAGGATTGAACTGTGTTGATTTCATAACCTGCCTATCTTTTTCTGTCCCGTCCTAACTAATATTAGAGTGTCATCTAGGTTGAGGTGTACACCTCTGTCTGAAAATAAGTGGTACCGGTAGAACCTAGACTTGTCGAAATATTGCTAGGGGGATTGATCGTTTCTTCTTCGTAGAGTAATTGTGTGTGATTTGTTTACCGTGAACTCACCATAGTGTTTTTCATAGATGTTTCGTTATAAAAAATACCTTAATATCTTTACACTAAGCCTCGTTGCGTGTTTGCTTGTCTTGCTGGGAAGAATTGCCCTATTTTGTATACTCCACATACTGCTCAACTCTTCTTGAGGGAGGTCTGACTGCTCAGCCACAGCTACCAAGTGAATCTGTGTGGTACAGACTGCTACCAAGTGGGTTCACCACCAACCACCTGTAGTCCTAAATCTTTTGCAGTGGTCCCAGAGGGAACTGCACAGGTTTCTGCCTAACACTGGTGTACAGCGGTGGGATTTGTATCGAGTATACAGTTTAGAGTGCTTTTCGACACTGTAGGATAACTAACCACAAAACTTTGCACAAAAAGCAACTTTCAAAAAACATGTCTACGATGGAAACTTACAGTCAAGAGTCCTTGTCAGGTGAAAATACTGAGAGTTTGTGAGCTCTCTGTAGGCAAGAGAATCTTTCTGTAAGAGGCAAGAAGTTAGAACTAATCGAGATATTGCTGGCGAACCAAAGAATGGGTACTGGTTCAGAGGAACCAAGCTCTCCAGCAAAAGTAGATAACAGTAATGGTGTTGATCTAAATCATAATTCTGATGATAGCGATGAAGAGGCTGACGAGGACGGCGAGGCTAACGAAACTGTCTCCCCTGCTCCTCTACCTGCCTTACCAGCTGTGCCTACGGGGCCCATACTAGGTCCCAGAAGTAACCCTGCTTATTTTGAACTTGAAAAAATGAAGCTCGAACTAGAATACAAACGGTTCTTGGCTCAATCTGAACGAAACCAAGAGCTCGAGTTCAGACGGATGAATGCCCAGGCTGAGCAGAAGCAAGCTGAGTTAAGACTCAGGGAAATAGAACTTAATCACGAGTTAGAGATGAAAAAGTTGTCTATGGAAAATGCTTCTCTCTCCTCTGGTTCCTCTAGGAGCTCCAGTCTCAAAAGACCCCGGATGCCGAAGGAATTAGTGGGTATGTATGAACCGAGATTGGATGTGTTGGATTGGTTGAAACTGTTTGAATACAATCATGGGCTCCAGGACATCACTGGGAATGCTTTGCTTCCCTGGTTGTTCTCTAGGCTCCCTCCTGTTGCGACTGATGTGGTAATGGAGTTGGGGGAGGCGGATAAGACGGATTACGAAAGTGTGAAACTAGCTTTAATAGCTAGATTGGGAAGACCCCTTCCCAGTATCTTCAGAGGTTTAGAACCCTCAAAAAGCATGATGGTACCCCTTGGGCTACCTGGGTGAGTGAAGGGTTGAAAAACTTAGAGGGATGGATTAAGGGTTACAAAGTGAACACTTATGAGGGTATGAGGAATCTTTTTATGTTGGGGTCAATTTATGATGCCTGTTCTCCTGAGCTCAGACAGCACTTGGCTGATTCGAAGGAATTGGATTCCAGGGAGCTAGCTAAGGCTGCTGACTTGTGGGTTGCCAACAGGGCTACTCATAAGGATTCTGGAGCAACTCAGAAAAAGGATGAGGAAAAAACAGCCTAAAAAAGACTCACAAGAGAATTCTAATAACTCACATTCCAAAGAGGGCCCCAAACAAAACCAGAAGGGTAAGCCACAGGGAAAACCACAGCAAAATAGTGTGTCTTCTGGTGCCAAACCGGAAGGAGGTCAGAACAAGCCACCATTCCAGAAAGCATTCGGAAAATGCTTTGTTTGCGGCTCGACTGATCACGTGAAAGGAGATCCCAGCTGTAAGGGTAAACCTTCAGGGGTCTAGCTTGTCTCCTTAGCCTTCGCTCCAGAGGAGGAAGTCCAAATGGCAAGTCGAAACTTTCTACTGCTAGCTGACGAACCCATTGGAGTATCAGCCAGCGTTTCTTTAGTATCTCTGGGGTTGTGGGAACAACAGAATTTAGATGTCTATAATTCTATCCCCGATAATACTAAAGAGTATTATAAGGACAGTGTCCAGGTGAATGGTCAGGAGACTCCTGCCATTAGGGACACTGGGGCCAGCATAACTGTGGTGGATAAATCGTTTTTTCAGGCTGAGGATGTTGCTAACGCACCCAAACGCCTCACCAAGTTAGCTGGAGGGCCTGTGCAAATGCTTCCCCAATTACCAGTTCTCATCCAGTGTAACGACATGACTGTGAAGATACCTGTCAGCATACAGAGTGAGATATCAGGACGCGTACTGTTGGGTAACGATTTGAAAACTCTCGGAGTTGTATCGCATACTCCCAGACCTCCTAGTAAACGGTTACAGGAGCTAACCAGACCTGTAAGAGAGAGGACCATGCGCAGCACTCTCCAGGAGATGATGAAGACAAAAATCACTCCTGCTCCACTGGAATTGTCGGCCGCTGTCTCCAAGAAATCAGAAGCGAAAGGGAAACCTAAGACTTCTATCCCGAAACCCGCAGCCAGCATTCCAGTGCAGCCAACACGGACTTCCCCGCGTTTGTCCAAAGTTGCACCCGTAACTCCACCTCCAGCTGAGGCTGAGAGGGAGGTACAACCCTGTGTGGTAGAATTAGACTCTGAGGAAGAGCTAATGAAAGGCCAGGAACTCATTGGAGATCTGGATCCTGTTGACCATCCTGAGCTGCAGTCTTTACTGGCAGAAGGTGGACCCAGCAGGGCAGACTTCAGTAAGGGACAGAGAGAATGTCCAACTCTGGAAGGTCTTCGCCACCAGGCAGAAGCTCAGGCTGAAGGGCAAGAGCCTGGGAAATACAGGTTGCACTGGGAAGATGGCCTCTTCTACAGTGAACCAACCGAGTCTGCACCTGGAGACTACAAACGACTGGTTGTACCCCAAGAGAACAGACAACAGTTTTTGCAGTTAGGCCACGAGATTCCTTTGGCTGGTCACTTGAGTTTCAAGAAGACTAAGGAAAGGCTCTCTCTCTACTTCTATTGGCCGAAGATGGGGGCCGAAGTAGAAAAACACTGCAGGAGCTGCCACACCTGCCAGATCTCTGGTAAGGTTGGCTCCAAGAATGTGGCACCTTTAGTGCCTCTCCCAGTCGTGGGAGTCCCATTTGAGAGAGTAGGGATTGACATCGTTGGTCCCCTTGATCCTCCAACCTCCTCAGGCAACAGGTTCATACTTGTTGTAGTAGACCATGCTACTAGGTATCCTGAGGCAATTCCTATAAGGACTGTTACTGCTCCTGCGGTGGCGAAGGCCCTCCTTGGTATTTTTACTAGGGTCGGGTTTCCTAAGGAAGTAATCTCTTGCAGGGGGTCAAACTTTATGTCCCACTACATGAAAGCCATGTGGAAAACCTGTGGAGTTACTTACAAGTTCTCAACAGCTTACCACCCACAAACCAATGGGTTGGTAGAACGGTTCAACCGAACCATAAAGAGCATGATAGGTGCTTTAGAGGAACCCCTTAAGCGTAAGTGGGACCTTCTACTGCCATGCCTTCTCTTTGCTTATAGAGAAGTCCCTCAGGAGGGCGTAGGTTACTCGCCCTTCGAACTACTCTATGGTCATCCCGTCAGAGGTCCACTGGCCCTGATTAAGGAGGGGTTGGAGAGTGCTCCTTCCCCCAAGCCAGTCAGAGTGACTGACTACGTGATAGGTCTCCGGAGGAGAATGTCACACATGATAACGGAAGCAAGCGATAACTTGAAAGCTGGACAAGCATTGGTCAAGCACTGGCACGATCAAAAGGCTGACATGGTTGAGTTCGCTCAAGACCAGCTCATTCTCGTTATGATCCCAACAAGGCAGAGGGCCTTGCAAGATAAGTGGATGGGACCCTTCAGAGTCGTGGGTAAACTCGGAGAGGTTAACTATCTGGTGGACTTGGGCAATCCCAAGGAGGCTCCGACAGTCTTTCACACCAACCGACTTAAAGCGTATGTCTCACGACCTGATGTAGGAGCATTGCTTCTAGCGTCATACGAGGAAGAAGAAGAGAGTGAAGCTCTTCCGGACCTTCTCAGAGGCTTACCTTTAGATGAAAAAATTGAAGGAGTAAATCTCTCCTCCAATCTGACACCCGAGCAACAAGAAGAGTGCAAATCTATGTTGAATCAGTTTGCCTCTCTGTTCTCGCTTTCACCAGGCTTGACCCCTTGGGGCCAGCACGACATACTCACTGGTGACTGTCTGCCAGTCAAAAGCAGAGGATACCGCATGTCAGAAAACGTACAAACCCACATCAAAGGTGAGGTCAGCAAGATGCTCAATCTCGGGGTAATAGAGCCCTCTACTAGTCCATGGTCTAGCCCAGTTGTGTTAGTACCAAAGGCTGGATCTAAAGAACTTAGATTCTGCGTGGATTATAGAGCTCTTAATGCAGTCACCAAGACTGATGCCCACCCTTTGCCAAGAACAGATGAGTTGGTGGATAAACTTGGCGCCGCCAAGTTCCTCAGCACATTTGACTTGACGTCAGGCTATTGGCAGATAGTCCTGACAGACCATGCAAAGGAGAAAACTGCATTTTCTACCCCCGTTGGCTTATACCCGTTTAAGGTAATGCCTTTCGGATTGAAGAATGCACCTGCTACGTTTCAACGGATGGTAAACCAGGTTCTGAATGGGATGGATGACTTCTGCATGGCATACTTGGATGACATCGCAGTGTTCAGCAATTCCTGGGAAGAACATGTAACCCAGCTGAGAGATGTTTTGCAGGCTCTTGGACGAGCCAATCTGCCCATAAAGGCGAGCAAATGCCAAATTGGACAGAGTAAGGTAGTCTATCCTGGGCATGAGGTAGGCGGTGGAGAAATAAGGCCTCAGCTCAGTAAAATTGAAGCTGTGGAAAATTGGACAACACCGACTACTCAAACCCAGGTGAGAGCCTTCCTAGGCCTCACTGGGTATTACAGGAATTTCATAGAGAACTATGGGACCATAGCTTCTCCACTGAATGTCATCTCCTCGCCCAAATTTCCTAAAAAGGTTAAATGGAACGAGGAGTGCAATCAGGCTTTTGAAAACCTGAAAAAGGCTCTTTGCCAAGCCCCAGTACTCAGAGCTCCTGATTACCGCCAACACTTCATTGTGCAGGCAGATGCTTCAAATGTAGGAATAGGTGCCGTACTCAGTCAACTGGATGGGAAAGGTAGGGAGCACCCCGTTTGCTTCATCAGCCGCAAGCTGAAGGATCCTGAAACAAGGTGGGCAACAATCGAAAGAGACTGCTTTGCTATCGTGTGGGCTCTGAAGAAGTTTAGGCCGTACTTGTATGGTTCTACTTTTGTCATTCAGACTGACCACCAACCCTTGAGATGGTTAATGCAAATGAAAGGGGAAAACCCAAAACTATTGAGATGGTCGATCTGCCTGCAAGGGTTTGATTTCACCATTGAGCACAGGTCAGGATGTCACCACCAAAATGCTGATGGTCTCTCTAGGATGTATGTCATCGACTAGAGGTATGAGATTCATCCAGGAGTGGATTAAATCCTCCTGTCCCTTAGTCTGGGGTGAAGGGGGCGAGTGTTAGGGAGAATTCTCTGTTTAGGCTGAATTTCCTAACCTAGTGAGTCCCCCAGCTGCTTTGCTGGATTTCGGGAGTTTGTTTTTTTTCCATCCTGCCAAGAGTGAGACCCTTTTCCTCCCACTCTTGGACATGAATGTGTGTAATTCCTTTGAATGTCAATGTGTTCTATGGGCTTTGGGGTCTTTTACTCCATAGGGTCTCATATGTTTTTCTATGTGTGTTACACCGCACCCTACGTGCCGTAACACTGGGGCGTCCTAGCGGACCTCCGCCATAGACTCCATACCCGGGGACTGACGACTGTCTCCCCGGGCATGTAAAGTCACCATTGGCTTTACTAGACCTAAATTTACTACCAGAACTGGTACCAACCATCTTATTGTGGACGTACTAGTAGGGGTAATTCGATTACTCCTGGATCTGTTACTCGAGGGGGCACTGTCCCGTCCCCCCTCATCGAGTTTTGGCTGGTGGCAGTGGAAACTACTTGTTATGTTCGACCCCGAACATAACCCTATGGGATTCGTCCCATTGTTGGAGATTGATCCTTTTTCTCGTTTAATCTCTAACGTTCCACCGATCTACTTATCTTAAATAAGTTTATCGGATGGTATTTTCTGCCAGAACTCGGTTTGTAAAATGGCGTCTCTGTGACTCCTAAACCAAAGGTCGAGCCCTTTGTTCCACTTTTGGCGGGCTCTGTACAGAGACCCTCCAAAAGTGGTGCCATTCTGTCTGGGTTACCACAGGGGTGTGGGAGGGGGTTTAGGCACCCTGGACCGAGTTGCCTTGCCAACTCCGGTCGCACTCTGGAGTGATTGACCCAAGTGGTGGGCCTTCCCGCTCACCACTTAGCATGTGTTGATTGACAGCTAGGCTGAATGAATGGGGGTTTTCTGCATAAAAGCAGGGCTTTTGGGACTGGATCTTCAGAAGTCGCCACAGGACCTAAGAATCCGACGAGGGTAACACTGAGCCGACCAGCACGACCACACCTCCGGTGGAGCCCTGCGGAACCGACTCACCACTTCCCGACGACAGAGGAGATCTCCCTGCCGAAGAGTCTCTTCCCCTGACTGGTGGGAACAACCAGTCCCCTTTGCTTTTTATTCGCCTCAGGACGCGGTGGTCGAATTGCCCGTGCAGAGCACCTCGGCAACCGGATAGCCACTACCCCTGTACCGCGACCAAAAGGTGGTGCCTTGTGATGGAGCACTCCGCGGCTGGTCTCTTCCCTGGTGGTGCACCGGACTTCACTTTTCTTCGACGACGAGATCATCTCTACTCTTGGCAAAGACCCGACGTGCATCCACCACCAGGAACAACTGCCCCCGCCGGAGCTGCCCTCCACAACAAGGTACCGTGTCCGCCTGGCTTCCCTTTCGATCGGTTCGAGTGAAGTGTCTTAATCCTCTCCGTTCCGTTGGGTCGCCTCCAATCTTTTCTCATTTGTTGTTCTGAACTGGTTCAATCTGCCGATAACAATTTGCTACAAAGACTTGAATGCATCTTCACTAGAGACTTTTTGGGACATCGCGCCTTGCCTCTCTCCGAGTGGGCCTGGCCTCGAACTTTACGATCTATTGTGATTCTTGCCTTCCTGCCTTGCATTTTATCCGCGAAGGATTGAACTGTGTTGATTTCATAACCTGCCTATCTTTTTCTCTCCCATCCTAACTAATATTAGAGTGTCATCTAGGTTGAGGTATACACCTCTGTCTGAAAATAAGTGGTACCGGTAGAACCTACACTTGTCAAAATATTGCTAGGGGGATTGATCGTTTCTTCTTCGTAGAGTAATTGTGTGTGATTTGTTTACCGTGAATTCGCCATAGTGTTTTTCATAGATGTTTCGTTATAAATAAATACCTTAATATCTTTACACTAAGCCTCGTTGCGTGTTTGCTTGTCTTGCTGGGAAGAATTGCCCTATTTTGTATACTCCACATACTGCTCAACTCTTCTTGAGGGAGGTGTGGCTGCTCATCCACAGCTACCAAGTGAATCTGTGTGGTACAGACTGCTACCAAGTGGGTTCACCGCCAACCACCTGTAGTCCTAAATCTTTTGCAGTGGTCCCAGAGGGAACTGCACAGGTTTCCGCCTAACAGTCCCCTTGCACCCCCACCCCCCAGCAGTGAAGGGCCCCTGACAGCAGGCCCCCACTCATGTCCCCTTGCACACCCACTCCCCAGAACTGAGGGGCACCTGCCAGCAGGCCCCCACTCATGTCCCCTTGCACCCCCACCCCACCAGCAGTGCAGGGCACCTGCCAGCATGCCGCCACTCATGTCCCCTTGCACCCCCACCCCCAACAGTGCAGGGCACCTGCCAGCAGGCCCCCACTCATGTCCCCTTGCACCCCCAGCCCCCAGCAGTGCAGGGCCCCTGCCAGCATGCCCCCACTCATGTCCCCTTGCACCCCCACCCCCCAGCAGTGCAGGGCACCTGCCAGCAGGCCCCCACTCATGTCCCCTTGCACCCCCACCCCCAGCAGTGCAGGTCACCTGCCAGCATGCCACCACTCATGTCCCCTTGCACCCCCACCCCCCACCAGTGCAGGGCACCTGCCAGCATGCCCCCACTCATGTCCCCTTGCACCCCCACCCCCCACAGTGCAGGGCACCTGCCAACAGGCCCCCACTCATGTCCCCTTGCACCCGCACCCCCCAGCAGTGCAGGGCGCCTGCCAGCAGGCCCCCACTCATGTCCCCTTGCACACCCACCCACAGCAGTGCAGAGCACTTGCCAACAGGCCCCCACTCATGTCCTACTCATGTCCCCTTGCACCCCCACCCCCAGCAGTGCAGGGCCCCTGACGGCAGGCCCCCACTCATGTCCCCTTGCACACCCACCCCCCAGCACTGAGGGGCACCTGCCAGCAGGCCCCCACTCATGTCCCACTCATGTCCCCTTGCACCCCCACCCCCCAGCACTGAGGGGCACCTGCCAGCAGGCCCCCACTCATGTCCTCTTGCACACCCACCCCCCAGCACTGAGGGGCACCTGCCAGCAGGCCTCCACTCATGTCCCCTTGCACACCCACCCCCAGCAGTGCAGGGCACCTGCTAACAGGCCCCCACTCATGTCCCACTCATGTCCCCTTGCACCCCCACCCCCCAGCAGTGCAGGGCCCCTGACAGCAGGCCCCCACCCATGTTCCCTTGCACACCTACCCCCCAGCACTGAGGGGCACCTGCCAGCAGGCCCCCTCTCATGTCCCACTCATGTCCCCTTGCACCCCCACCCCCAACAGTGCAGGTCCCCTGCCAGCAGGCCCCCGCTCATGTCCCCTTGCACACCCACACCGCAGCACTGAGGGGCACCTGCCAGCAGGCCCCCACTCATGTCCCACTCATGTCCCCTTGCACACCCACCCCCCAGCACTGAGGGGCACCTGCCAGCAGGCCTCCACTCATGTCCCCTTGCACACCCACCCCCAGCAGTGCAGGGCACCTGCCAACAGGTCCCCACTCATGTCCTACTCATGTCCCCTTGCACCCTCACCCCCCAGCCGTGCAGGGCCCCTGACGGCAGGCCCCCACTCATGTCCCCTTGCACACCCACCCCCAGCACTGAGGGGCACCTGCCAGCAGGCCCCCACTCATGTCACCTTGCACCCCCACCCCCCAGCACTGAGGGGCACCTGCCAGCAGGCCCCCACTCATGTCCCCTTGCACACCCACCCCCCAGCACTGAGGGGCACCTGCCAGCAGGCCTCCACTCATGTCCCCTTGCACACCCACCCCCAGCAGTGCAGGGCACCTGCTAACAGGCCCCCACTCATGTCCCACTCATGTCCCCTTGCATCCCCACCCCCCAGCAGTGCAGGGCCCCTGACAGCAGGCCCCCACTCATGTTCCCTTGCACACCTACCCCCCAGCACTGAGGGGCACCTGCCAGCAGGCCCCCACTCATGTCCCCTTGCACCCCCACCCCCAACAGTGCAGGTCCCCTGCCAGCAGGCCCCCGCTCATGTCCCCTTGCACCCCCACCCGCAGCACTGAGGGGCACTTGCCAGCAGGCCTCCACTCATGTCCCACTCATGTCCGCTTGCACCCCCACCCCCCAGCAGTGCAGGGCACCTGCCAGCAGGCCCCCACTCATGTCCCCTTGCACCCCCACCACCCAGCAGTGCAGGGCACCTGCCAGCATGCCCCCACTCATGTCCCCTTGCACCCCCACCCCCCAGCAGTGGAGGGCACCTGCCAGCATGCCCCCACTCATGTCCCACTCATGTCCCCTTGCACCCCCACCTCCCACAGTGCAGGGCACCTGCCAACAGGCCCCCACTCATGTCCCCTTGCACCCACACCCCCCAGCAGTGCAGGGCACCTGCCAGCAGGCCCCCACTCATGTCCCCTTGCACACCCACCCCGCAGGACTGACGGGCACCTGCCTGCAGGCCCCCACTCATGTCCCACTCATGTCCCCTTGCACCCCCACCCCCCAGCACTGAGGGGCACCTGCCAGCAGGCCCCCACTCATGTCCCCTTGCACACCCACCCCCCAGCACTGAGGGGCACCTGCCAGCAGGCCTCCACTCATGTCCCCTTGCACACCCACCCCTAGCAGTGCAGGGCACCTGCCAACAGGCCCCCACTCATGTCCCACTCATGTCCCCTTGCACCCCCACCCCTCAGCAGTGCAGGGCCCCTGACAGCAGGCCCCCATTCATGTCCCCTTGCACACCAACCCCCCAGCACTGAGGGGCACCTGCCAGCAGGCCCCCACTCATGTCCCACTCATGTCCCCTTGCACCCCCACCCCCAACAGTGCAGGGCACCTGCCAGCAGGCCCCCACTCATGTCCCCTTGCACCCCCACCCCCAGCACTGAGGGGCACCTGCCAGCAGGCCTCCACTCATGTCCCACTCATGTCCCCTTGCACCCCCACCCCTCAGCAGTGCAGGGCACCTGCCAGCAGGCCCCCACTCATGTCCCCTTGCACCCCCACCCCCCATCAGTGCAGGGCACCTGCCAGCAGGCCCCCACTCATGTCCCCTTGCACCCGCACCCCCAGCAGTGCAGGGCTCCTGCCAGCAGGCCCCCACTCATGTCCCACTCATGTCCCCTAGCACCCCCACCCCCCAGCAGTGCAGGGCACCTGCCAACAGGCCCCCACTCATGTCCCCTTGCACCCGCACCCCCAGCAGTGCAGGGCTCCTGCCAGCAGGCCCCTACTCATGTCCCCTTGCACACCCACCCCCAGCATTGAGGGGCACCTGCCAACAGGCCCCCACTCATGCTCCACTCATGTCCTCTTGCACACCCACCCCCCAGCACTGAGGGGCACCTGCCAACAGGCCCCCACTCATGTCCCACTCATGTCCCCTTGCACCCCCACCCCCCAGCGGTGCAGGGCACCTGCCAGCAGGCCCCCACTCATGTCCCCTTGCACACCCACCCCCCAGCACTGAGAGGCACCTGCCAGCAGGCCCCCACTCATGTCCCACTCATGTCCCCTTGCACACCAACCCCCCAGCACTGAGGGGCACCTGCCAGCAGGCCCCCACTCACGTCCCCTTGCACCCCCACCCCCCAGCACTGAGGGGCACCTGCCAGCAGGCCCCCACTCATGTCCCCTTGCACACCCACCCCCCAGCACTGAGGGGCATCTGCCAGCAGGCCTCCACTCATATCCCCTTAAACACCCACCCCCAGCAGTGCAGGGCACCTGCCAACAGGCCCCCACTTATGTCCCACTCATGTCCCCTTGCACACCCACCCCCAGCACTGAGGGGCACCTGCCAGCAGGCCCCCACTCATGTCCCACTCATGTCCCCTTGCACCCCCACCCCCAACAGTGCAGGGCCCCTGCCAGCAGGCCCCCGCTAATGTCCCCTTGCACACCCACCCCCAGCACTGAGGGGCACTTGCCAGCAGGCCTCCACTCATGTCCCACTCATGTCCCCTTTTACCCCCACCCCCCAGCAGTGCAGGGCACCTGTCAGCAGGCCCCCACTCATGTCCCCTTGCACCTCCACCCCCAGAAGTGCAGGGCACCTGCCAGCATGCCCCCACTCATGTCCCCTTGCACCCCCACCCCCCAGCAGTGCAGGGCACCTGCCAGCATGCCCCCACTCATGTCCCACTTATGTCCCCTTGCACCCCCACCCCCCACAGTGCAGGGCACCTGCCAACAGGCCCCCACTCATGTCCCCTTGCACCCGCACCCCCCAGCAGTGCAGGGCACCTGCCAATAGGCCCCCACTCATGTCCCCTTGCACACCCACCCCGCAGCACTGACGGGCACCTTCTAGCAGGCCCCCACTCATGTCCCACTCATGTCCCCTTGCACCCCCACCCCCAGCAGTGCAGGGCACCTGCCAGCAGGCCCCCACTCATGTCCCCTTGCACACCCACCCCCCAACACTGAGGGGCACCTGCCAACAGGCCCCCACTCATGTCCCCTTGCACACCCACCCCCCAGCACTGAGGGGCACCTGCCAGCAGGCCCCCACTCATGTCCCACTCATGTCCCCTTGCACCCCCACCCCCAACAGTGCAGGGCACCTGCCAGCAGGCCCCCACTCATGTCCCCTTGCACCCCCACCGCCCAGCACTGAGGGGCACCTGCCAGCAGGCCTCCACTCATGTCCCACTCATGTCCCCTTGCACCCCCACCCCCCAGCAGTGCAGGGCGCCTGACAGCAGGCCCCCACTCATGTCCCCTTGCACACCCACCCCCCAGCACTTAGGGGCACCTGCCAGCAGGCCCCCACTCATGTCCCACTCATGTCCCCTTGCACCCCCAACAGTGCAGGGCACCTGCCAGCAGGCCCCCACTCATGTCCCCTTGCACCCCCACCCCCCAGCACTGAGGGGCACCTGCCAGCAGGCCTCCACTCATGTCCCACTCATGTCCCCTTGCACCCCACCCCCCCAGCAGTGCAGGGCACCTGCCAGCAGGCCCCCACTCATGTCCCCTTGCACCCCCACCCCCAGCAGTGCAGGGCACCTGCCAGCAGGCCCCCACTCATGTCCCCTTGCACCCCCACCCCCCCAGCAGTGCAGGGCACCTGCCAGCATGCCCCCACTCATGTCCCACTCATGTCCCCTTGCACCCCCACCCCCCAGCAGTGCCGGGCACCTGCCAACAGGCCCCCACTCATGTCCCCTTGCACCCGCACCCCCCAACAGTGCAGGGCACCTGCCAGCAGGCCCCCACTCATGTCCCCTTGCACACCCATCCCCAGCATTGAGGGGCACCTGCCAACAGGCCCCCACTCATGCCCCACTCATGTCCTCTTGCACAACCACCTCCCAGCAGTGCAGGGCACCTGCCAGCAGGCCCTCACTCATGTCCCCTTGCACACCCACCCCCAGCACTGAGGGGCACCTGCCAGCAGGCCCCCACTCATGTCCCACTCATGTCCCCTTGCACCCCCACCCCCCACAGTGCAGGGCACCTGCCAACAGGCCCCCACTCATGTCCCCTTGCACCCGCACCCCCCAGCAGTGCAGGGCACCTGCCAGTAGGCCCCCACTCATGTCCCCTTGCACACCCACCCCGCAGCACTGACGGGCACCTGCCAGCAGGCCCCCACTCATGTCCCACTCATGTCCACTTGCACCCCCACCCCCAGCAGTGCAGGGCACCTGCCAGCAGGTCCCCACTCATGTCCCCTTGCACACCCACCCCCCAGCACTGAGGGGCACCTGCCAGCAGGCCTCCACTCATGTCCCCTTGCACACCCACCCCCAGCAGTGCAGGGCACCTGCCAACAGGCCCCCACTCATGTCCCCTTGCACACCCACCCCCCAGCACTGAGGGGCACCTGCCAGCAGGCCCCCACTCATGTCCCACTCATGTCCCCTTGCACCCCCACCCCCAACAGTGCAGGGCCCCTGCCAGCAGGCCCCCGCTAATGTCCCCTTGCACACCCACCCCCAGCACTGAGGGGCACTTGCCAGCAGGCCTCCACTCATGTCCCACTCATGTCCCCTTGCACCCCCACCCCCCAGCAGTGCAGGGCACTTGCCAGCAGGCCCCCACTCATGTCCCCTTGCACCCCCACCCCCCAGCAGTGCAGGGCACCTGCCAGCATGCCCCCACTCATGTCCCCTTGCATCCCCACCCCCCAACAGTGCAGGGCACCTGCCAGCATGCCCCCACTCATGTCCCACATATGTCCCCTTGCACCCCCACCCCCCACAGTGCAGGGCACCTGCCAACAGGCCCCCACTCATGTCCCCTTGCACCCGCACCCCCCAGCAGTGCAGGGCACCTGCCAGTAGGCCCCCACTCATGTCCCCTTGCACACCCACCCCGCAGCACTGACGGGCACCTGCCAGCAGGCCCCCACTCATGTCCCACTCATGTCCCCTTGCACCCCCACCCCCAGCAGTGCAGGGCACCTGCCAGCAGGCCCCCACTCATGTCCCCTTGCACACCCACCCCCCAGCACTGAGGGGCACCTGCCAGCAGGCCTCCACTCATGTCCCCTTGCACACGCACCCCCAGCAGTGCAGGGCACCTGCCAACAGGCCCCCACTCATGTCCCCTTGCACACCCACCCCCCAGCACTGAGGGGCACCTGCCAGCAGGCCCCCACTCATGTCCCACTCATGTCCCCTTGCACCCCCACCCCCAACAGTGCAGGGCACCTGCCAGCAGGCCCCCACTCATGTCCCCTTGCACCCCCACCCCCCAGCACTGAGGGGCACCTGCCAGCAGGCCTCCACTCATGTCCCACTCATGTCCCCTTGCACCCCCACCCCCAACAGTGCAGGGCACCTGCCAGCAGGCCCCCACTCATGTCCCCTTGCACCCCCACCCCCCAGCACTGAGGGGCACCTGCCAGCAGGCCTCCACTCATGTCCCCTTGCACCCCACCCCCCAGCAGTGCAGGGCACCTGCCAGCAGGCCCCCACTCATGTCCCCTTGCACCCCCACCCCCCAGCAGTGCAGGGCACCTGCCAGCATGCCCCCACTCATGTCCCACTCATGTCCCCTTGCACCCCCACCCCCCAGCAGTGCAGGGCACCTGCCAACAGGCCCCCACTCATGTCCCCTTGCACCCACACCCCCCAGCAGTGCAGGGCACCTGCCAGCAGGCCCCCACTCATGTCCCCTTGCACACCCATCCCCAGCATTGAGGGGCACCTGCCAACAGGCCCCCACTCATGCCCCACTCATGTCCTCTTACACAACCACCCCCAGCACTGAGGGGCACCTGCCAACAGGCCCCCACTCATGTCCCACTCATGTCCCCTTGCACCCCCACCTCCCAGCAGTGCAGGGCACCTGCCAGCAGGCCCTCACTCATGTCCCCTTGCACACCCACCCCGAGCACTGAGGGGCACCTGCCAGCAGGCCCCCACTCATGTCCCACTCATGTCCCCTTGCACCCCCACCCCCCCCAGCATTGCAGGGCACCTGCCAGCAGGCCCCCACTCATGTCCCCTTGCACACCACCCCCAGGACTGAGGGGCACCTGCCAGCAGGCCCCCAATCATGGCCCATTCATGTCCCCTTGCACCCCCACCCCCCAGCACTGAGGGGAACCTGCCAGCAGGCCCCTACTCATGTCCCCTTGCACACCCACCCCCCAGCACTGAGGGGCACCTGCCAGCAGGCCCCACTCATGTCCCCTTTCACACCCACCCCACAGCAGTGCAGGGCACCTGCCAACAGGCCCCCACTCATGTCCCCTTGCACCCCCACCCCCAGCAGTGCAGGGCACCTGCCAGCAGGCCCCCACTCATGTCCCCTTGCACACCCACCCCCCAGCACTGAGGGGCACCTGCCAACAGGCCCCCACTCATGTCCCACTCATGCCTGTTGCACTGCTGCACTGAGGGGCACCCACCCCCCAGCACTGAGGGGCACCTGCCAACAGGCCCCCACTCATGCCCCACTCATGTCCTCTTACACAACCACCCCCAGCACTGAGGGGCACCTGCCAACAGGCCCCCACTCATGTCCCACTCATGTCCCCTTGCACCCCCACCCCCCAGCAGTGCACGGAACCTGCCAGCAGGCCCCCATTCAAGTCCCCTTGCACACCCACCCCCCAGCACTGAGGGGTGCACCTGCCATCAGGCCTCCACTCATGTCCCCTTGCACACCCACCCCCCAGCAGTGCAGGGCACCTGCCAACAGGCCCCCACTCATGTCCCACTCATGTCCCCTTGCACACCCTACCCCCAGCACTGAGGGGCACCGGCCAGCAGGCCCCCACTCATGTCCCACTCATGTCCCCTTGCACCCCCACCCCCAACAGTGCAGGGCCCCTGCCAGCAGGCCCCCGCTCATGTCACCTTGCACCCCCACCCCCAGCACTGAGGGACACTTGCCAGCAGGCCTCCACTCATGTCCCACTCATGTCCCCTTGCACCCCCACCCCCCAGCAGTGCAGGGCACCTGCCAGCAGGCCCCCACTCATGTCCCTTTGCACCCCCACCCCCCAGCAGTGCAGGGCACCTGCCAGCATGCCCCCACTCATGTCCCCTTGCACCCCCACCCCCCAGCAGTGCGGGGCACCTGCCAGCATGCCCCCACTCATGTCCCACTCATGTCCCCTTGCACTCCCACCCCCCAGCAGTGCAGGGCACCTGCCAGCAGGCCCCCACTCATGTCCCCTTGCATACCCACCCTGCAGCACTGAGGGGCACCTGCCAGCAGGCCCCCACTCATGTCCCACTCATGTCCCCCTGCACCCCCACCCCCCAGCACTGAGGGGCACCTGCCAGCAGGCCCCCACTCATGTCCCCTTGCACACCCACCCCCCAGCACTGAGGGGCACCTGCCAGCAGGCCTCCACTCATGTCCCCTTGCACCCCCACCCCCAGCAGTGCAGGGCACCTGCCAACAGGCCCCCACTCATGTCCTACTCATGTCCCCTTGCACCCCCACCCCCCAGCAGTGCAGGGCCCCTGACGGCAGGCCCCCACTCATGTCCCCTTGCACACCCACCCCCCAGCACTGAGGGGCACCTGCCAGCAGGCCCCCACTCATGTCCCACTCATGTCCCCTTGCACCCCCACCCCCCAGCACTGAGGAGCACCTGCCAGCAGGCCCCCACTCATGTCCCCTTGCACACCCACCCCCCAGCACTGAGAGGCACCTGCCAGCAGGCCTCCACTCATGTCCCCTTGCACACCCACACCCAGCAGTGCAGGGCACCTGCCAACAGGCCCCCACTCATGTCCCACTCATGTCCCTGTTAGGGAGAATTCTCTGTTTAGGCTGATTTTCCTACCCTAGTGAGTCCCCCAGCAGCGTTGCTGGATTTCGGGAGGTTTTTTTTTTCCATCCTGCCAAGAGTGAGACCCTTTTCCTCCCACTCTTGGACATGAATGTGTGTAATTCCTTTGAATGTCAATGTGTTCTATGGGCTATGGGGTCTTTTACTCCATAGGGTCTCATATGTTTTTCTATGTGTGTTACACTGCACCCTATGTGCCGTAACACTGTGGCGTCCTAGCGGACCTCCGCCATAGACTCCATACCCGGGGACTGACTACTGTCTCCCCGGGCATGTAAAGTCACCATTGGCTTTACTAAACCTAAATTTACTAACAGAACTGGTACCAACCATCTTATTGTGGACGTACTAGTAGGGGTAATTCGATTACTCCTGGATCTGTTACTCGAGGGGGCACTGTCCCGTCCCCCCTCGTCGAGTTTTGGCTGGTGGCAGTGGAAACTACTTGTTATGTTCGACCCCGAACATAACCCTATGGGATTCGTCCCATTGTTGGAGATTGATCCTTTTTCTCGTTTAATCTCTAACGTACCACCGATCTACTTATCTTAAATAAGTTTATCGGATGGTATTTTCTGCCAGAACTCGGTTTGTAAAATGGCGTCTGTGTTCGTCTCTGTGACTCCTAAACCAAAGGTCGAGCCCTTTGTTCCACTTTTGGTGGGCTCTGTACAGAGACCCTCCAAAAGTGGTGCCATTCTGTCTGGGTTACCACAGGGGTGTGGGAGGGGGTTTAGGCACCCTGGACCGAGTTGCCTTGCCAACTCCGGTCGCACTCTGGAGTGATTGGCCCAAGTGGTGGGCCTTTCCGCTCACCACTTAGCATGTGTTGATTGACAGCTAGGCTGAATGAATGGGGGTTTTCTGCATAAAAGCAGGGCTTTTGGGACTGGATCTTCAGAAGTCGCCACAGGACCTAAGAATCCGACGAGGGTAACACTGAGCCGACCTGCACGACGACACCTCCGGTGGAGCCCTGCGGAACCGACTCACCACTTCCCGACGACAGAGGAGATCTCCCTGCCGGAGAGTCTCTTCCCCTGACTGGTGGGAACAACCAGTCCCCTTTGCTTTTTATTCGCCTCAGGACGCAGTGGTCGAATTGCCCGTGCAGAGCACCTCGGCAACCGGATAGCCACTACCCCTGTAACGCGACCAAAAGGTGGTGCCTTGTGACGGAGCACTCCGCGGCTGGTCTCTTCCCTGGTGGTGCACCGGACTTCACTTTTCTTCGACGACGAGATCATCTCTACTCTTGACAAAGACCCGACGTGCATCCACCACCAGGAACAACTGCTCCCGCCGGAGCTGCCCTCCACAACAAGGTACTGTGTCCGCCTGGCTTCCCTTTCGATCGGTTCGAGTGAGGTGTCTTATTCCTCTCCGTTCCGTTGGGTCGCCTCCAAGCTTTTCTCATTTGTTGTTCTGAACTGGTTCAATCTGCCGATAACAATTTGCTACAAAGACTTGAATGCATCTCAACTAGAGACTTTTTGGGACATCGCGCCTTGCCTCTCTCCGAGTGGGCCTGGCCTCTGAACTTTACGATCTATTGTGATTCTTGCCTTCCTGCCTTGCATTTTATCCGCGAAGGATTGAACTGTGTTGATTTCATAACCTGCCTATCTTTTTCTGTCCCGTCCTAACTAATATTAGAGTGTCATCTAGGTTGAGGTGTACACCTCTGTCTGAAAATAAGTGGTACCGGTAGAACCTAGACTTGCCGAAATATTGCTAGGGGGATTGATCGTTTCTTCTTCATAGAGTAATTGTGTGTGATTTGTTTACCGTGAACTCACCATAGTGTTTTTCATAGATGTTTTGTTATAAAAAATACCTTAATATCTTTACACTAAGCCTCGTTGCGTGTTTGCTTGTCTTGCTGGGAAGAATTGCCCTATTTTGTATACTCCACATACTGCTCAACTCTTCTTGAGGGAGGTCTGACTGCTCAGCCACAGCTACCAAGTGAATCTGTGTGGTACAGACTGCTACCAAGTGGGTTCACCACCAACCACCTGTAGTCCTAAATCTTTTGCAGTGGTCCCAGAGGGAACTGCACAGGTTTCTGCCTAACACTGGTGTACAGCGGTGGGATTTGTATCGAGTATACAGTTTAGAGTGCTTTTCGACACTGTAGGATAACTAACCACAAAACTTTGCACAAAAAGCAACTTTCAAAAAACATGTCTACGATGGAAACTTACAGTCAAGAGTCCTTGTCAGGTGAAAATACTGAGAGTTTGTGAGCTCTCTGTAGGCAAGAGAATCTTTCTGTAAGAGGCAAGAAGTTAGAACTAATCGAGATATTGCTGGCGAACCAAAGAATGGGTACTGGTTCAGAGGAACCAAGCTCTCCAGCAAAAGTAGATAACAGTAATGGTGTTGATCTAAATCATAATTCTGATGATAGCGATGAAGAGGCTGACGAGGACGGCGAGGCTAACGAAACTGTCTCCCCTGCTCCTCTACCTGCCTTACCAGCTGTGCCTACGGGGCCCATACTAGGTCCCAGAAGTAACCCTGCTTATTTTGAACTTGAAAAAATGAAGCTCGAACTAGAATACAAACGGTTCTTGGCTCAATCTGAACGAAACCAAGAGCTCGAGTTCAGACGGATGAATGCCCAGGCTGAGCAGAAGCAAGCTGAGTTAAGACTCAGGGAAATAGAACTTAATCACGAGTTAGAGATGAAAAAGTTGTCTATGGAAAATGCTTCTCTCTCCTCTGGTTCCTCTAGGAGCTCCAGTCTCAAAAGACCCCGGATGCCGAAGGAATTAGTGGGTATGTATGAACCGAGATTGGATGTGTTGGATTGGTTGAAACTGTTTGAATACAATCATGGGCTCCAGGACATCACTGGGAATGCTTTGCTTCCCTGGTTGTTCTCTAGGCTCCCTCCTGTTGCGACTGATGTGGTAATGGAGTTGGGGGAGGCGGATAAGACGGATTACGAAAGTGTGAAACTAGCTTTAATAGCTAGATTGGGAAGACCCCTTCCCAGTATCTTCAGAGGTTTAGAACCCTCAAAAAGCATGATGGTACCCCTTGGGCTACCTGGGTGAGTGAAGGGTTGAAAAACTTAGAGGGATGGATTAAGGGTTACAAAGTGAACACTTATGAGGGTATGAGGAATCTTTTTATGTTGGGGTCAATTTATGATGCCTGTTCTCCTGAGCTCAGACAGCACTTGGCTGATTCGAAGGAATTGGATTCCAGGGAGCTAGCTAAGGCTGCTGACTTGTGGGTTGCCAACAGGGCTACTCATAAGGATTCTGGAGCAACTCAGAAAAAGGATGAGGAAAAAACAGCCTAAAAAAGACTCACAAGAGAATTCTAATAACTCACATTCCAAAGAGGGCCCCAAACAAAACCAGAAGGGTAAGCCACAGGGAAAACCACAGCAAAATAGTGTGTCTTCTGGTGCCAAACCGGAAGGAGGTCAGAACAAGCCACCATTCCAGAAAGCATTCGGAAAATGCTTTGTTTGCGGCTCGACTGATCACGTGAAAGGAGATCCCAGCTGTAAGGGTAAACCTTCAGGGGTCTAGCTTGTCTCCTTAGCCTTCGCTCCAGAGGAGGAAGTCCAAATGGCAAGTAGAAACTTTCTACTGCTAGCTGACGAACCCATTGGAGTATCAGCCAGCGTTTCTTTAGTATCTCTGGGGTTGTGGGAACAACAGAATTTAGATGTCTATAATTCTATCCCCGATAATACTAAAGAGTATTATAAGGACAGTGTCCAGGTGAATGGTCAGGAGACTCCTGCCATTAGGGACACTGGGGCCAGCATAACTGTGGTGGATAAATCGTTTTTTCAGGCTGAGGATGTTGCTAACGCACCCAAACGCCTCACCAAGTTAGCTGGAGGGCCTGTGCAAATGCTTCCCCAATTACCAGTTCTCATCCAGTGTAACGACATGACTGTGAAGATACCTGTCAGCATACAGAGTGAGATATCAGGACGCGTACTGTTGGGTAACGATTTGAAAACTCTCGGAGTTGTATCGCATACTCCCAGACCTCCTAGTAAACGGTTACAGGAGCTAACCAGACCTGTAAGAGAGAGGACCATGCGCAGCACTCTCCAGGAGATGATGAAGACAGAAATCACTCCTGCTCCACTGGAATTGTCGGCCGCTGTCTCCAAGAAATCAGAAGCGAAAGGGAAACCTAAGACTTCTATCCCGAAACCCGCAGCCAGCATTCCAGTGCAGCCAACACGGACTTCCCCGCGGTTGTCCAAAGTTGCACCCGTAACTCCACCTCCAGCCGAGGCTGAGAGGGAGGTACAACCCTGTGTGGTAGAATTAGACTCTGAGGAAGAGCTAATGAAAGGCCAGGAACTCATTGGAGATCTGGATCCTGTTGACCATCCTGAGCTGCAGTCTTTACTGGCAGAAGGTGGACCCAGCAGGGCAGACTTCAGTAAGGGACAGAGAGAATGTCCAACTCTGGAAGGTCTTCGCCACCAGGCAGAAGCTCAGGCTGAAGGGCAAGAGCCTGGAAAATACAGGTTGCACTGGGAAGATGGCCTCTTCTACAGTGAACCAACCGAGTCTGCACCTGGAGACTACAAACGACTGGTTGTACCCCAAGAGAACAGACAACAGTTCTTGCAGTTAGCCCACGAGATTCCTTTGGCTGGTCACTTGAGTTTCAAGAAGACTAAGGAAAGGCTCTCTCTCTACTTCTATTGGCCGAAGATGGGGGCCGAAGTAGAAAAACACTGCAGGAGCTGCCACACCTGCCAGATCTCTGGTAAGGTTGGCTCCAAGAATGTGGCACCTTTAGTGCCTCTCCCAGTCGTGGGAGTCCCATTTGAGAGAGTAGGGATTGACATCGTTGGTCCCCTTGATCCTCCAACCTCCTCAGGCAACAGGTTCATACTTGTTGTAGTAGACCATGCTACTAGGTATCCTGAGGCAATTCCTATAAGGACTGTTACAGCTCCAGCGGTGGCGAAGGCCCTCCTTGGTATTTTTACTAGGGTCGGGTTTCCTAAGGAAGTAATCTCTTGCAGGGGGTCAAACTTTATGTCCCACTACATGAAAGCCATGTGGAAAACCTGTGGAGTTACTTACAAGTTCTCAACAGCTTACCACCCACAAACCAATGGGTTGGTAGAACGGTTCAACCGAACCATAAAGAGCATGATAGGTGCTTTAGAGGAACCCCTTAAGCGTAAGTGGGACCTTCTACTGCCATGCCTTCTCTTTGCTTATAGAGAAGTCCCTCAGGAGGGCGTAGGTTACTCGCCCTTCGAACTACTCTATGGTCATCCTGTCAGAGGTCCACTGGCCCTGATTAAGGAGGGGTTGGAGAGTGCTCCTTCCCCCAAGCCAGTCAGAGTGACTGACTACGTGATAGGTCTCCGGAGGAGAATGTCACACATGATAACGGAAGCAAGCGATAACTTGAAAGCTGGACAAGCATTGGTCAAGCACTGGCACGATCAAAAGGCTAACATGGTTGAGTTCGCTCAAGACCAGCTCGTTCTCGTTATGATCCCAACAAGGCAGAGGGCCTTGCAAGATAAGTGGATGGGACCCTTCAGAGTCGTGGGTAAACTCGGAGAGGTTAACTATCTGGTGGACTTGGGCAATCCCAAGGAGGCTCCGACAGTCTTTCACACCAACCGACTTAAAGCGTATGTCTCACGACCTGATGTAGGAGCATTGCTTCTAGCGTCATACGAGGAAGAAGAAGAGAGTGAAGCTCTTCCGGACCTTCTCAGAGGCTTACCTTTAGATGAAAAAATTGAAGGAGTAAATCTCTCCTCCAATCTGACACCCGAGCAACAAGAAGAGTGCAAATCTATGTTGAATCAGTTTGCCTCTCTGTTCTCGCTTTCACCAGGCTTGACCCCTTGGGGCCAGCACGACATACTCACTGGTGACTGTCTGCCAGTCAAAAGCAGAGGATACCGCATGTCAGAAAACGTACAAACCCACATCAAAGGTGAGGTCAGCAAGATGCTCAATCTCGGGGTAATAGAGCCCTCTACTAGTCCATGGTCTAGCCCAGTTGTGTTAGTACCAAAGGCCGGATCTAAAGAACTTAGATTCTGTGTGGATTATAGAGCTCTTAATGCAGTCACCAAGACTGATGCCCACCCTTTGCCAAGAACAGATGAGTTGGTGGATAAACTTGGCGCCGCCAAGTTCCTCAGCACATTTGACTTGACGTCAGGCTATTGGCAGATAGTCCTGACAGACCATGCAAAGGAGAAAACTGCATTTTCTACCCCCGTTGGCTTATACCCGTTTAAGGTAATGCCTTTCGGATTGAAGAATGCACCTGCTACGTTTCAACGGATGGTAAACCAGGTTCTGAATGGGATGGATGACTTCTGCATGGCATACTTGGATGACATCGCAGTGTTCAGCAATTCCTGGGAAGAACATGTAACCCAGCTGAGAGATGTTTTGCAGGCTCTTGGACGAGCCAATCTGCCCATAAAGGCGAGCAAATGCCAAATTGGACAGAGTAAGGTAGTCTATCCTGGGCATGAGGTAGGCGGTGGAGAAATAAGGCCTCAGCTCAGTAAAATTGAAGCTGTGGAAAATTGGACAACACCGACTACTCAAACCCAGGTGAGAGCCTTCCTAGGCCTCACTGGGTATTACAGGAATTTCATAGAGAACTATGGGACCATAGCTTCTCCACCGAATGTCATCTCCTCGCCCAAATTTCCTAAAAAGGTTAAATGGAACGAGGAGTGCAATCAGGCTTTTGAAAACCTGAAAAAGGCTCTTTGCCAAGCCCCAGTACTCAGAGCTCCTGATTACCGCCAACACTTCATTGTGCAGGCAGATGCTTCAAATGTAGGAATAGGTGCCGTACTCAGTCAACTGGATGGGAAAGGTAGGGAGCACCCCGTTTGCTTCATCAGCCGCAAGCTGAAGGATCCTGAAACAAGGTGGGCAACAATCGAAAGAGAGTGGTTTGCTATCGTGTGGGCTCTGAAGAAGTTTAGGCCGTACTTGTATGGTTCTACTTTTGTCATTCAGACTGACCACCAACCCTTGAGATGGTTAATGCAAATGAAAGGGGAAAACCCAAAACTATTGAGATGGTCGATCTGCCTGCAAGGGTTTGATTTCACCATTGAGCACAGGTCAGGATGTCACCACCAAAATGCTGATGGTCTCTCTAGGATGTATGTCATCGACTAGAGGTATGAGATTCATCCAGGAGTGGATTAAATCCTCCTGTCCCTTAGTCTGGGGTGAGGGGGGCGAGTGTTAGGGAGAATTCTCTGTTTAGGCTGAATTTCCTAACCTAGTGAGTCCCCCAGCTGCTTTGCTGGATTTCGGGAGTTTGTTTTTTTTCCATCCTGCGAAAAGTGAGACCCTTTTCCTCCCACTCTTGGACATGAATGTGTGTAATTCCTTTGAATGTCAATGTGTTCTATGGGCTATGGGGTCTTTTACTCCATAGGGTCTCATATGTTTTTCTATGTGTGTTACACCGCACCATACGTGCCGTAACACTGGGGCGTCCTAGCGGACCTCCGCCATAGACTCCATACCCGGGGACTGACGACTGTCTCCCCGGGCATGTAAAGTCACCATTGGCTTTACTAGACCTAAATTTACTAACAGAACTGGTACCAACCATCTTATTGTGGACGTACTAGTAGGGGTAATTCGATTACTCCTGGATCTGTTACTCGAGGGGGCACTGTCCCGTCCCCCCTCATCGAGTTTTGGCTGGTGGCAGTGGAAACTACTTGTTATGTTCGACCCCGAACATAACCCTATGGGATTCGTCCCATTGTTGAAGATTGATCCTTTTTCTCGTTTAATCTCTAACGTTCCACCGATCTACTTATCTTAAATAAGTTTATCGGATGGTATTTTCTGCCAGAACTCGGTTTGTAAAATGGCATCTCTGTGACTCCTAAACCAAAGGTCGAGCCCTTTGTTCCACTTTTGGCGGGCTCTGTACAGAGACCCTCCAAAAGTGGTGCCATTCTGTCTGGGTTACCACAGGGGTGTGGGAGGGGGTTTAGGCACCCTGGACCGAGTTGCCTTGCCAACTCCGGTCGCACTCTGGAGTGATTGACCCAAGTGGTGGGCCTTCCCGCTCACCACTTAGCATGTGTTGATTGACAGCTAGGCTGAATGAATGGGGGTTTTCTGCATAAAAGCAGGGCTTTTGGGACTGGATCTTCAGAAGTCGCCACAGGACCTAAGAATCCGACGAGGGTAACACTGAGCCGACCAGCACGACCACACCTCCGGTGGAGCCCTGCGGAACCGACTCACCACTTCCCGACGACAGAGGAGATCTCCCTGCCGAAGAGTCTCTTCCCCTGACTGGTGGGAACAACCAGTCCCCTTTGCTTTTTATTCGCCTCAGGACGCGGTGGTCGAATTGCCCGTGCAGAGCAACTCGGCAACCGGATAGCCACTACCCCTGTACCGCGACCAAAAGGTGGTGCCTTGTGATGGAGCACTCCGCGGCTGGTCTCTTCCCTGGTGGTGCACCGGACTTCACTTTTCTTCGACGACGAGATCATCTCTACTCTTGGCAAAGACCCGACGTGCATCCACCACCAGGAACAACTGCCCCCGCCGGAGATGCCCTCCACAACAAGGTACCGTGTCCGCCTGGCTTCCCTTTCGATTGGTTCGAGTGAGGTGTCTTAATCCTCTCCGTTCCGTTGGGTCGCCTCCAATCTTTTCTCATTTGTTGTTCTGAACTGGTTCAATCTGCCGATAACAATTTGCTACAAAGACTTGAATGCATCTTCACTAGAGACTTTTTGGGACATCGCGCCTTGCCTCTCTCCGAGTGGGCCTGGCCTCTGAACTTTACGATCTATTGTGATTCTTGCCTTCCTGCCTTGCATTTTATCCGCGAAGGATTTAACTGTGTTGATTTCATAACCTGCCTATCTTTTTCTCTCCCGTCCTAACTAATATTAGAGTGTCATCTAGGTTGAGGTATACACCTCTGTCTGAAAATAAGTGGTACCGGTAGAACCTAGACTTGTCAAAATATTGCTAGGGGGATTGATTGTTTCTTCTTCGTAGAGTAATTGTGTGTGATTTGTTTACCGTGAATTCGCCATAGTGTTTTTCATAGATGTTTCGTTATAAATAAATACCTTAATATCTTTACACTAAGCCTTGTTGCGTGTTTGCTTGTCTTGCTGGGAAGAATTGCCCTATTTTGTATACTCCACATACTGCTCAACTCTTCTTGAGGGAGGTGTGGCTGCTCATCCACAGCTACCAAGTGAATCTGTGTGGTACAGACTGCTACCAAGTGGGTTCACCGCCAACCACCTGTAGTCCTAAATCTTTTGCAGTGGTCCCAGAGGGAACTGCACAGGTTTCCGCCTAACAGTCCCCTTGCACCCCCACCCCCCAGCAGTGAAGGGCCCCTGACAGCAGGCCCCCACTCATGTCCCCTTGCACACCCACTCCCCAGAACTGAGGGGCACCTGCCAGCAGGCCCCCACTCATGTCCCCTTGCACCCCCACCCCACCAGCAGTGCAGGGCACCTGCCAGCATGCCGCCACTCATGTCCCCTTGCACCCCCACCCCCAACAGTGCAGGGCACCTGCCAGCAGGCCCCCACTCATGTCCCCTTGCACCCCCAGCAGTGCAGGGCCCCTGCCAGCATGCCCCCACTCATGTCCCCTTGCACCCCCACCCCCCAGCAGTGCAGGGCACCTGCCAGCAGGCCCCCACTCATGTCCCCTTGCACCCCCACCCCCAGCAGTGCAGGTCACCTGCCAGCATGCCACCACTCATGTCCCCTTGCACCCCCACCCCCCACCAGTGCAGGGCACCTGCCAGCATGCCCCCACTCATGTCCCCTTGCACCCCCACCCCCCACAGTGCAGGGCACCTGCCAACAGGCCCCCACTCATGTCCCCTTGCACCCGCACCCCCCAGCAGTGCAGGGCGCCTGCCAGCAGGCCCCCACTCATGTCCCCTTGCACACCCACCCCCAGCAGTGCAGGGCACCTGCCAACAGGCCCCCACTCATGTCCTACTCATGTCCCCTTGCACCCCCACCCCCCAGCAGTGCAGGGCCCCTGACGGCAGGCCCCCACTCATGTCCCCTTGCACACCCACCCCCCAGCACTGAGGGGCACCTGCCAGCAGGCCTCCACTCATGTCCCCTTGCACACCCACCCCCAGCAGTGCAGGGCACCTGCTTACAGGCCCCCACTCATGTCCCACTCATGTCCCCTTGCACCCCCACCCCCCAGCAGTGCAGGGCCCCTGACAGCAGGCCCCCACCCATGTTCCCTTGCACACCTACCCCTCAGCACTGAGGGGCACCTGCCAGCAGGCCCCCTCTCATGTCCCACTCATGTCCCCTTGCACCCCCACCCCCAACAGTGCAGGTCCCCTGCCAGCAGGCCCCCGCTCATGTCCCCTTGCACACCCACACCGCAGCACTGAGGGGCACCTGCCAGCAGGCCCCCACTCATGTCCCACTCATGTCCCCTTGCACACCCACCCCCCAGCACTGAGGGGCACCTGCCAGCAGGCCTCCACTCATGTCCCCTTGCACACCCACCCCCAGCAGTGCAGGGCACCTGCCAACAGGTCCCCACTCATGTCCTACTCATGTCCCCTTGCACCCCCACCCCCCAGCAGTGCAGGGCCCCTGACGGCAGGCCCCCACTCATGTCCCCTTGCACACCCACCCCCAGCACTGAGGGGCACCTGCCAGCAGGCCCCCACTCATGTCCCACTCATGTCCCCTTGCACCCCCACCCCCCAGCACTGAGGGGCACCTGCCAGCAGGCCCCCACTCATGTCCCCTTGCACACCCACCCCCCAGCACTGAGGGGCACCTGCCAGCAGGCCTCCACTCATGTCCCCTTGCACACCCACCCCCAGCAGTGCAGGGCACCTGCTAACAGGCCCCCACTCATGTCCCACTCATGTCCCCTTGCACCCCCACCCCCCAGCAGTGCAGGGCCCCTGACAGCAGGCCCCCACTCATGTTCGCTTGCACACCTACCCCCCAGCACTGAGGGGCATCTGCCAGCAGGCCCCCACTCATGTCCCACTCATGTCCCCTTGCACCCCCACCCCCAACAGTGCAGGTCCCCTGCCAGCAGGCCCCCGCTCATGTCCCCTTGCACCCCCACCCCCAGCACTGAGGGGCACTTGCCAGCAGGCCTCCACTCATGTCCCACTCATGTCCGCTTGCACCCCCACCCCCCAGCAGTGCAG
Source organism: Ambystoma mexicanum (assembly GCF_040938575.1). Classification (NCBI taxonomy): domain Eukaryota; kingdom Metazoa; phylum Chordata; class Amphibia; order Caudata; family Ambystomatidae; genus Ambystoma; species Ambystoma mexicanum. Next base: position 9,427,875 of record NW_027182322.1, read on the forward strand.
GGCACCTGCCAGCAGGCCCCCACTCATGTCCCCTTGCACCCCCACCACCCAGCAGTGCAGGGCACCTGCCAGCATGCCCCCACTCATGTCCCCTTGCACCCCCACCCCCCAGCAGTGGAGGGCACCTGCCAGCATGCCCCCACTCATGTCCCACTCATGTCCCCTTGCACCCCCACCTCCCACAGTGCAGGGCACCTGCCAACAGGCCCCCACTCATGTCCCCTTGCACCCACACCCCCCAGCAGTGCAGGGCACCTGCCAGCAGGCCCCCACTCATGTCCCCTTGCACACCCACCCCGCAGGACTGACGGGCACCTGCCTGCAGGCCCCCACTCATGTCCCACTCATGTCCCCTTGCACCCCCACCCCCCAGCACTGAGGGGCACCTGCCAGCAGGCCCCCACTCATGTCCCCTTGCACACCCACCCCCCAGCACTGAGGGGCACCTGCCAGCAGGCCTCCACTCATGTCCCCTTGCACACCCACCCCCAGCAGTGCAGGGCACCTGCCAACAGGCCCCCACTCATGTCCCACTCATGTCCCCTTGCACCCCCACCCCTCAGCAGTGCAGGGCCCCTGACAGCAGGCCCCCACTCATGTCCCCTTGCACACCAACCCCCCAGCACTGAGGGGCACCTGCCAGCAGGCCCCAACTCATGTCCCACTCATGTCCCCTTGCACCCCCACCCCCAACAGTGCAGGGCACCTGCCAGCAGGCCCCCACTCATGTCCCCTTGCACCCCCATCCCCCAGCACTGAGGGGCACCTGCCAGCAGGCCTCCACTCATGTCCCACTCATGTCCCCTTGCACCCCCACCCCTCAGCAGTGCAGGGCACCTGCCAGCAGGCCCCCACTCATGTCCCCTTGCACCCCCACCCCCCAGCAGTGCAGGGCACCTGCCAGCAGGCCCCCACTCATGTCCCCTTGCACCCGCACCCCCAGCAGTGCAGGGCTCCTGCCGGCAGGCCCCCACTCATGTCCCACTCATGTCCCCTAGCACCCCCACCCCCCAGCAGTGCAGGGCACCTGCCAACAGGCCCCCACTCATGTCCCCTTGCACCCGCACCCCCAGCAGTGCAGGGCTCCTGCCAGCAGGCCCCCAACCATGTCCCCTTGCACACCCACCCCCAGCATTGAGGGGCACCTGCCAACAGGCCCCCACTCATGCCCCACTCATGTCCTCTTGCACACCCACCCCCCAGCACTGAGGGGCACCTGCCAACAGGCCCCCACTCATGTCCCACTCATGTCCCCTTGCACCCCCACCCCCCAGCAGTGCAGGGCACCTGCCAGCAGGCCCCCACTCATGTCCCCTTGCACACCCACCCCCCAGCACTGAGAGGCACCTGCCAGCAGGCCCCCACTCATGTCCCACTCATGTCCCCTTGCACACCAACCCCCCAGCACTGAGGGGCACCTGCCAGCTGGCCCCCACTCATGTCCCCTTGCACCCCCACCCCCCAGCACTGAGGGGCACCTGCCAGCAGGCCCCCACTCATGTCCCCTTGCACACCCACCCCCCAGCACTGAGGGGCACCTGCCAGCAGGCCTCCACTCAAGTCCCCTTGAACACCCACCCCCAGCAGTGCAGGGCACCTGCCAACAGGCCCCACTTATGTCCCACTCATGTCCCCTTGCACACCCACCCCCCAGCACTGAGGGGCACCTGCCAGCAGGCCCCCAATCATGTCCCACTCATGTCCCCTTGCACCCCCACCCCCAACAGTGCAGGGCCCCTGCCAGCAGGCCCCCGCTAATGTCCCCTTGCACACCCACCCCCAGCACTGAGGGGCACTTGCCAGCAGGCCTCCACTCATGTCCCACTCATGTCCCCTTGTACCCCCACCCCCCAGCAGTGCAGGGCACCTGCCAGCTGGCCCCCACTCATGTCCCCTTGCACCCCCACCCCCCAGCACTGAGGGGCACCTGCCAGCAGGCCTCCACTCATGTCCCCTTGCACACCCACCCCCCAGCACTGAGGGGCACCTGCCAGCAGGCCTCCACTCAAGTCCCCTTGAACACCCACCCCCAGCAGTGCAGGGCACCTGCCAACAGGCCCCACTTATGTCCCACTCATGTCCCCTTGCACACCCACCCCCCAGCACTGAGGGGCACCTGCCAGCAGGCCCCCAATCATGTCCCACTCATGTCCCCTTGCACCCCCACCCCCAACAGTGCAGGGCCCCTGCCAGCAGGCCCCCGCTAATGTCCCCTTGCACACCCACCCCCAGCACTGAGGGGCACTTGCCAGCAGGCCTCCACTCATGTCCCACTCATGTCCCCTTGTACCCCCACCCCCCAGCAGTGCAGGGCACCTGCCAGCAGGCCCCCACTCATGTCCCCTTGCACTCCCACCCCCCAGAAGTGCAGGGCACCTGCCAGCATGCCCCCACTCATGTCCCACTTATGTCCCCTTGCACCCCCACCCCCCACAGTGCAGGGCATCTGCCAACAGGCCCCCACTCATGTCCCCTTGCACATGCACCCCCCAGCAGTGCAGGGCACCTGCCAATAGGCCCCCACTCATGTCCCCTTGTACACCCACCCCGCAGCACTGATGGGCACCTTCCAGCAGGCCCCCACTCATGTCCCACTCATGTCCCCTTGCACCCCCACCCCCAGCAGTGCAGGGCACCTGCCAGCAGGCCCCCACTCATGTCCCCTTGCACACCCACCCCCCAGCACTGAGGGGCACCTGCCAGCAGGCCTCCACTCATGTCCCCTTGCACACGCACCCCCAGCAGTGCAGGGCACCTGCCAACAGGCCCCCACTCATGTCCCCTTGCACCCCCACCCCCAACAGTGCAGGGCACCTGCCAGCAGGCCCCCACTCATGTCCCCTTGCACCCCCAGGCCCCAGCACTGAGGGGCACCTGCCAGCAGGCCTCCACTCATGTCCCACTCATGTCCCCTTGCACCCCCACCCCCCAGCAGTGCAGGGCGCCTGACAGCAGGCCCCGAATCATGTCCCCTTGCACACCCACCCCCCAGCACTGAGGGGCACCTGCCAGCAGGCCCCCACTCATGTCCCACTCATGTCCCCTTGCACCCCCAACAGTGCAGGGCACCTGCCAGCAGGCCCCCACTCATGTCCCCTTGCACCCCCACCCCCCAGCACTGAGGGGCACCTGCCAGCAGGCCTCCACTCATGTCCCACTCATGTCCCCTTGCACCCCACCCCCCCAGCAGTGCAGGTCACCTGCCAGCAGGCCCCCACTCATGTCCCCTTGCACCCCCACCCCCAGCAGTGCAGGGCACCTGCCAGCAGGCCCCCACTCATGTCCCCTTGCACCCCCACCCCCCAGCAGTGCAGGGCACCTGCCAGCATGCCCCCACTCATGTCCCACTCATGTCCCCTTGCACCCCCACCCCCCAGCAGTGCAGGGCACCTGCCAACAGGCCCCCACTCATGTCCCCTTGCACCCGCACCCCCCAACAGTGCAGGGCACCTGCCAGCAGGCCCCCACTCATGTCCCCTTGCACACCCATCCCCAGCATTGAGGGGCACCTGCCAACAGGCCCCCACTCATGCCCCACTCATGTCCTCTTGCACAACCACCCCCAGCACTGAGGGGCACCTGCCAACAGGCCCCCACTCATGTCCCACTCATGTCCCCTTGCACCCCCACCTCCCAGCACTGCAGGGCACCTGCCAGCAGGCCCTCACTCATGTCCCCTTGCACACCCACCCCCAGCACTGAGGGGCACCTGCCAGCAGGCCCCCACTCATGTCCCACTCATGTCCCCTTGCACCCCCACCCCCCACAGTGCAGGGCACCTGCCAACAGGCCCCCACTCATGTCCCCTTGCACCCGCACCCCCCAGCAGTGCAGGGTACCTGCCAGTAGGCCCCCACTCATGTCCCCTTGCACACCCACCCCGCAGCACTGACGGACACCTGCCAGCAGGCCCCCACTCATGTCCCACTCATGTCCCCTTGCACCTCCACCCCCAGCAGTGCAGGGCACCTGCCAGCAGGCCCCCACTCATGTCCCCTTGCACACCCACCCCCCAGCACTGAGGGGCACCTGCCAGCAGGCCTCCACTCATGTCCCCTTGCACACCCACCCCCAGCAGTGCAGGGCACCTGCCAACAGGCCCCCACTCATGTCCCACTCATGTCCCCTTGCACACCCACCCCCCAGCACTGAGGGGCACCTGCCAGCAGGCCCCCACTCATGTCCCACTAATGTCCCCTTGCACCCCCACCCCCAACAGTGCAGGGCCCCTGCCAGCAGGCCCCCGCTAATGTCCCCTTGCACACCCACCCCCAGCACTGAGGGGCACTTGCCAGCAGGCCTCCACTCATGTCCCACTCATGTCCCCTTGCACCCCCACCCCCCAGCAGTGCAGGGCACCTGCCAGCAGGCCCCCACTCATGTCCCCTTGCACCCCCACCCCCCAGCAGTGCAGGGCACCTGCCAGCATGCCCCCACTCATGTCCCCTTGCACCCCCACCCCCCAGCAGTGCAGGGCACCTGCCAGCATGCCCCCACTCATGTCCCACATATGTCCCCTTGCACCCCCACCCCCCACAGTGCAGGGCACCTGCCAACAGGGCCCCACTCATGTCCCCTTGCACCCGCATCCCCCAGCAGTGCAGGGCACCTGCCAGTAGGCCCCCACTCATGTCCCCTTGCACACCCACCCCGCAGCACTGACGGGCACCTGCCAGCAGACCCCCACTCATGTCCCACTCATGTCCCCTTGCACCCCCACCCCCAGCAGTGCAGGGCACCTGCCAGCAGGTCCCCACTCATGTCCCCTTGCACACCCACCCCCCAGCACTGAGGGGCACCTGCCAGCAGGCCTCCACTCATGTCCCCTTGCACACGCACCCCCCGCAGTGCAGGGCACCTGCCAACAGGCCCCCACTCATGTCCCCTTGCACACCCACCCCCCAGCACTGAGGGGCACCTGCCAGCAGGCCCCCACTCATGTCCCACTCATGTCCCCTTGCACCCCCACCCCCAACAGTGCAGGGCACCTGCCAGCAGGCCCCCACTCATGTCCCCTTGCACCCCCACCCCCCAGCACTGAGGGGCACCTGCCAGCAGGCCTCCACTCATGTCCCACTCCTGTCCCCTTGCACCCCCACCCCCCAGCAGTGCAGGGCCCCTGACAGCAGCCCCCACTCATGTCCCCTTGCACACCCACCCCCCAGCACTGAGGGGCACCTGCCAGCAGGCCCCCACTCATGTCCCACTCATGTCCCCTTGCACCCCCACCCCCAACAGTGCAGGGCACCTGCCAGCAGGCCCCCACTCATGTCCCCTTGCACCCCCACCCCCCAGCACTGAGGGGCACCTGCCAGCAGGCCTCCACTCATGTCCCACTCATGTCCCCTTGCACCCCACCCCCCAAGCAGTGCAGGGCACCTGCCAGCAGGCCCCCACTCATGTCCCCTTGCACCCCCACCCCCAGCAGTGCAGGGCACCTGCCAGCAGGCCCCCACTCATGTCCCCTTGCACCCCCACCCACCTGCAGTGCAGGGCACCTGCCAGCATGCCCCCACTCATGTCCCACTCATGTCCCCTTGCACCCCCACCCCCCAGCACTGAGGGGCACCTGCCAGCAGGCCCCCACTCATGTCCCCTTGCACACCCACCCCCCAGCACTGAGGGGCACCTGCCAGCAGGCCTCCACTCAAGTCCCCTTGAACACCCACCCCCAGCAGTGCAGGGCACCTGCCAACAGGCCCCACTTATGTCCCACTCATGTCCCCTTGCACACCCACCCCCCAGCACTGAGGGGCACCTGCCAGCAGGCCCCCAATCATGTCCCACTCATGTCCCCTTGCACCCCCACCCCCAACAGTGCAGGGCCCCTGCCAGCAGGCCCCCGCTAATGTCCCCTTGCACACCCACCCCCAGCACTGAGGGGCACTTGCCAGCAGGCCTCCACTCATGTCCCACTCATGTCCCCTTGTACCCCCACCCCCCAGCAGTGCAGGGCACCTGCCAGCTGGCCCCCACTCATGTCCCCTTGCACCCCCACCCCCCAGCACTGAGGGGCACCTGCCAGCAGGCCCCCACTCATGTCCCCTTGCACACCCACCCCCCAGCACTGAGGGGCACCTGCCAGCAGGCCTCCACTCAAGTCCCCTTGAACACCCACCCCCAGCAGTGCAGGGCACCTGCCAACAGGCCCCACTTATGTCCCACTCATGTCCCCTTGCATACCCACCCCCCAGCACTGAGGGGCACCTGCCAGCAGGCCTCCACTCAAGTCCCCTTGAACACCCACCCCCAGCAGTGCAGGGCACCTGCCAACAGGCCCCACTTATGTCCCACTCATGTCCCCTTGCACACCCACCCCCCAGCACTGAGGGGCACCTGCCAGCAGGCCCCCAATCATGTCCCACTCATGTCCCCTTGCACCCCCACCCCCAACAGTGCAGGGCCCCTGCCAGCAGGCCCCCGCTAATGTCCCCTTGCACACCCACCCCCAGCACTGAGGGGCACTTGCCAGCAGGCCTCCACTCATGTCCCCTTGTACCCCCACCCCCCAGCAGTGCAGGGCACCTGCCAGCAGGCCCCCACTCATGTCCCCTTGCACCCCCACCCCCCAGAAGTGCAGGGCACCTGCCAGCATGCCCCCACTCATGTCCCACTTATGTCCCCTTGCACCCCCACCCCCCACAGTGCAGGGCATCTGCCAACAGGCCCCCACTCATGTCCCCTTGCACATGCACCCCCCAGCAGTGCAGGGCACCTGCCAATAGGCCCCCACTCATGTCCCCTTGTACACCCACCCCGCAGCACTGATGGGCACCTTCCAGCAGGCCCCCACTCATGTCCCACTCATGTCCCCTTGCACCCCCACCCCCAGCAGTGCAGGGCACCTGCCAGCAGGCCCCCACTCATGTCCCCTTGCACACCCACCCCCCAGCACTGAGGGGCACCTGCCAGCAGGCCTCCACTCATGTCCCCTTGCACACGCACCCCCAGCAGTGCAGGGCACCTGCCAACAGGCCCCCACTCATGTCCCCTTGCACCCCCACCCCCAACAGTGCAGGGCACCTGCCAGCAGGCCCCCACTCATGTCCCCTTGCACCCCCAGGCCCCAGCACTGAGGGGCACCTGCCAGCAGGCCTCCACTCATGTCCCACTCATGTCCCCTTGCACCCCCACCCCCCAGCAGTGCAGGGCGCCTGACAGCAGGCCCCAAATCATGTCCCCTTGCACACCCACCCCCCAGCACTGAGGGGCACCTGCCAGCAGGCCCCCACTCATGTCCCACTCATGTCCCCTTGCACCCCCAACAGTGCAGGGCACCTGCCAGCAGGCCCCCACTCATGTCCCCTTGCACCCCCACCCCCCAGCACTGAGGGGCACCTGCCAGCAGGCCTCCACTCATGTCCCACTCATGTCCCCTTGCACCCCACCCCCCCAGCAGTGCAGGGCACCTGCCAGCAGGCCCCCACTCATGTCCCCTTGCACCCCCACCCCCAGCAGTGCAGGGCACCTGCCAGCAGGCCCCCACTCATGTCCCCTTGCACCCCCACCCCCCAGCAGTGCAGGGCACCTGCCAGCATGCCCCCACTCATGTCCCACTCATGTCCCCTTGCACCCCCACCCCCCAGCAGTGCAGGGCACCTGCCAACAGGCCCCCACTCATGTCCCCTTACACCCGCACCCCCCAACAGTGCAGGGCACCTGCCAGCAGGCCCCCACTCATGTCCCCTTGCACACCCATCCCCAGCATTGAGGGGCACCTGCCAACAGGCCCCCACTCATGCCCCACTCATGTCCTCTTGCACAACCACCCCCAGCACTGAGGGGCACCTGCCAACAGGCCCCCACTCATGTCCCACTCATGTCCCCTTGCACCCCCACCTCCCAGCACTGCAGGGCACCTGCCAGCAGGCCCTCACTCATGTCCCCTTGCACACCCACCCCCAGCACTGAGGGGCACCTGCCAGCAGGCCCCCACTCATGTCCCACTCATGTCCCCTTGCACCCCCACCCCCCACAGTGCAGGGCACCTGCCAACAGGCCCCCACTCATGTCCCCTTGCACCCGCACCCCCCAGCAGTGCAGGGTACCTGCCAGTAGGCCCCCACTCATGTCCCCTTGCACACCCACCCCGCAGCACTGACGGGCACCTGCCAGCAGGCCCCCACTCATGTCCCACTCATGTCCCCTTGCACCTCCACCCCCAACAGTGCAGGGCACCTGCCAGCAGGCCCCCACTCATGTCCCCTTGCACACCCACCCCCCAGCACTGAGGGGCACCTGCCAGCAGGCCTCCACTCATGTCCCCTTGCACACCCACCCCCAGCAGTGCAGGGCACCTGCCAACAGGCCCCCACTCATGTCCCACTCATGTCCCCTTGCACACCCACCCCCCAGCACTGAGGGGCACCTGCCAGCAGGCCCCCACTCATGTCCCACTAATGTCCCCTTGCACCCCCACCCCCAACAGTGCAGGGCCCCTGCCAGCAGGCCCCCGCTAATGTCCCCTTGCACACCCACCCCCAGCACTGAGGGGCACTTGCCAGCAGGCCTCCACTCATGTCCCACTCATGTCCCCTTGCACCCCCACCCCCCAGCAGTGCAGGGCACCTGCCAGCAGGCCCCCACTCATGTCCCCTTGCACCCCCACCCCCCAGCAGTGCAGGGCACCTGCCAGCATGCCCCCACTCATGTCCCCTTGCACCCCCACCCCCCAGCAGTGCAGGGCACCTGCCAGCATGCCCCCACTCATGTCCCACATATGTCCCCTTGTACCCCCACCCCCCACAGTGCAGGGCACCTGCCAACAGGGCCCCACTCATGTCCCCTTGCACCCGCACCCCCCAGCAGTGCAGGGCACCTGCCAGTAGGCCCCCACTCATGTCCCCTTGCACACCCACCCCGCAGCACTGACGGGCACCTGCCAGCAGACCCCCACTCATGTCCCACTCATGTCCCCTTGTACCCCCACCCCCAGCAGTGCAGGGCACCTGCCAGCAGGTCCCCACTCATGTCCCCTTGCACACCCACCCCCCAGCACTGAGGGGCACCTGCCAGCAGGCCTCCACTCATGTCCCCTTGCACACGCACCCCCCGCAGTGCAGGGCACCTGCCAACAGGCCCCCACTCATGTCCCCTTGCACACCCACCCCCCAGCACTGAGGGGCACCTGCCAGCAGGCCCCCACTCATGTCCCACTCATGTCCCCTTGCACCCCCACCCCCAACAGTGCAGGGCACCTGCCAGCAGGCCCCCACTCATGTCCCCTTGCACCCGCACCCCCCAGCACTGAGGGGCACCTGCCAGCAGGCCTCCACTCGTGTCCCACTCCTGTCCCCTTGCACCCCCACCCCCCAGCAGTGCAGGGCCCCTGACAGCAGCCCCCACTCATGTCCCCTTGCACACCCACCCCCCAGCACTGAGGGGCACCTGCCAGCAGGCCCCCACTCATGTCCCACTCATGTCCCCTTGCACCCCCACCCCCAACAGTGCAGGGCACCTGCCAGCAGGCCCCCACTCATGTCCCCTTGCACCCCACCCCCCAGCACTGAGGGGCACCTGCCAGCAGGCCTCCACTCATGTCCCACTCATGTCCCCTTGCACCCCACCCCCCAAGCAGTGCAGGGCACCTTCCAGCAGGCCCCCACTCATGTCCCCTTGCACCCCCACCCCCAGCAGTGCAGGGCACCTGCCAGCAGGCCCCCACTCATGTCCCCTTGCACCCCCACCCCCCAGCAGTGCAGGGCACCTGCCAGCATGCCCCCACTCATGTCCCACTCATGTCCCCTTGCATCCCCACCCCCCAGCAGTGCAGGGCACCTGCCAACAGGCCCCCACTCATGTCCCCTTGCACCCGCACCCCCCAGCAGTGCAGGGTACCTGCCAGCAGGCCCCCACTCATGTCCCCTTGCACACCCATCCCCAGCATTGAGGGGCACCTGCCAACAGGCCCCCACTCATGCCCCACTCATGTCCTCTTGCACAACCACCCCCAGCACTGAGGGGCACCTGCCAACAGGCCCCCACTCATGTCCCCTTGCACCCCCACCTCCCAGCAGTGCAGGGCACCTGCCAGCAGGCCCTCACTCATGTCCCCTTACACACCCACCCCGAGCACTGAGGGGCACCTGCCAGCAGGCCCCCACTCATGTCCCACTCATGTCCCCTTGCACCCCCACCCCCCCAGCATTACAGGGCACCTGCCAGCAGGCCCCCACTCATGTCCCCTTGCACACCACCCCCGGCACTGAGGGGCACCTGCCAGCAGGCCCCCAATCATGGCCCATTCATGTCCCCTTGCACCCCCACCCCCCAGCACTGTGGGGAACCTGCCAGCAGGCCCCTACTCATGTCCCCTTGCACACCCACCCCCCAGCACTGAGGGGCACCTGCCAGCAGGCCCCACTCATGTCCCCTTTCACACCCACCCCACAGCAGTGCAGGGCACCTGCCAACAGGCCCCCACTCATGTCCCACTCATGTCCCCTTGCACCCCCACCCCCCAGCAGTGCAGGGCACCTGCCAGCAGGCCCTCACTCATGTCCCCTTGCACACCCACCCCCCAGCACTGAGTGGCACCTGCCAACAGGCCCCCACTCATGTCCCACTCATGCCTGTTGCACTGCTGCACTGAGGGGCACCTGCCAGCAGGCCCACACTCATGTCCCCTTGCACTCCCACCCCCCCGCACTGAGGGGTACCTGCCAGCAGTCCCCCACTCATGTCCCCTTGCACACCCACCCCCCAGCACTGAGGGGCACCTGCCAACAGGCCCCCACTCATGTCCCACTCATGTCCCCTTGCACCCCACCCCCCAGCAGTGCACGGCACCTGCCAGCAGGCCCCCATTCAAGTCCCCTTGCACACCCACCCCCCAGCACTGAGGGCTGCACCTGCCAGCAGGCCTCCACTCATGTCCCCTTGCACACCCACCCCCAGCAGTGCAGGGCACCTGTCAACAGGCCCCCACTCATGTCCCACTCATGTCCCCTTGCACACCCTCCCCCCAGCACTGAGGGGCACCTGCCAGCAGGCCCCCACTCATGTCCCACTCATGTCCCCTTGCACCCCCACCCCCAACAGTGCAGGGCCCCTGCCAGCAGGCCCCCGCTCATGTCACCTTGCACCCCCACCCCCAGCACTGAGGGGCACTTGCCAGCAGGCTTCCACTCATGTCCCACTCATGTCCCCTTGCACCCCCACCCCCCAGCAGTGCAGGCCACCTGCCAGCATGCCCCCACTCATGTCCCCTTGCACCCCCACCCCCCAGCAGTGCGGGGCACCTGCCAGCATGCCCCCACTCATGTCCCACTCATGTCCCCTTGCACCCCCCCACAGTGCAGGGCACCTGCCAACAGGCCCCCACTCATGTCCCCTTGCACCCACACCCCCCAGCAGTGCAGGGCACCTGCCAGCAGGCCCCCACTCATGTCCCCTTGCACACCCACCCCGCAGCACTGACGGGCACCTGCCAGCAGGCCCCCACTAATGTCCCACTCATGTCCCCTTGCACCCCCACCCCCCAGCACTGAGGGGCACCTGCCAGCAGGCCCCCACACATGTCCCCTTGCACACCCACCCCCCAGCACTGAGGGGCACCTGCCAGCAGGCCTCCACTCATGTCCCCTTGCACACCCACCCCCAGCAGTGCAGGGCACCTGCCAACAGGCCCCCACTCATGTCCCACTCATGTCCCCTTGCACCCCCACCCCCCAGCAGTGCAGGGCCCCTGACAGCAGGCCCCCACTCATGTCCCCTTGCACACCCACCCCCCAGCACTGAGTGGCACCTGCCAGCAGGCCCCCACTCATGTCCCACTCATGTCCCCTTGCACCCCCACCCCAACAGTGCAGGGTACCTGCCAGCAGGCCCCCACTCATGTCCCCTTGCACCCCCACCCCCCAGCACTGAGGGGCACCTGCCAGCAGGCCTCCACTCATGTCCCACTCATGTCCCCTTGCACCCCCACCCCCGCAGCAGTGCAGGGCACCTGCCAGCAGGCCCCCACTCATGTCCCCTTGCACCCCCACTCCCCAGCAGTGCAGGGCACCTGCCAGAAGGCCCCCACTCATGTCCCCTTGCACCCCCACCCCCCAGCAGTACAGGGCACCTGCCAGCATGCCCCCACACATGTCCCACTCATGTCCCCTTGCACCCCCACCCCCCAGCAGTGCAGGGCACCTGCCAACAGGCCCCCATTCATGTCCCCTTGCACCCGCACCCCCCAGCAGTGCAGGGCACCTGCCAGCAGGCCCCCACTCATGTCCTCTTGCACACCCACACCCAGCATTGAGGGGCACCTGCCAACAGGCCCCCACTCATGCCCCACTCATGCCCCACTCATGTCCTCTTGCACACCCACCCCCAGCACAGAGGGGCACCTGCCAACAGGCCCCCACTCATTCCCACTCATGTCCCCTTGCACCCCCACCCCCCAGCAGTGCAGGGCACCTGCCAGCAGGCCCTCACTCATGTCCCCTTGCACACCCACCCCCCAGCACTGAGGGGCACCTGCCAGCAGGCCCCCACTCATGTCCCACTCATGTCCCCTTGCACCCCCACCCCCCCAGCATTGCAGGGCACCTGCCAGCAGGCCCCCACTCATGTCCCCTTGCACACCCACCCCCAGCACTGAGGGGCAACTGCCAGCAGGCCCCCACTCATCGCCCACTCATGTCCCCTTGCACCCCCACCCCCCAGCACTGAGGGGAACCTGCCAGCAGGCCCCTACTCATGTCCCCTTGCACACCCACCCCCACCTGCCAGCAAGCCCCCACTCATGTCCCCTTGCACACCCACCCCACAGCAGTGCAGGGCACCTGCCAACAGGCCCCCACTCATGTCCCACTCATGTCCCCTTGCACCTCCACCCCCCAGCAGTGCAGGGCACCTGCCAGCAGGCCCCCACTCATGTCCCCTTGCAACCCACCCCCCAGCACTGAGGGGCACCTGCCAACAGGCCCCCACTCATGTCCCACTCATGCCTGTTGCACCCCCACCCCCCAGCACTGAGGGGCACCTGCCAGCAGGCCCCCACTCATGTCCCCTTGCACCCCCACCCCCCAGCACTGAGGGGTACCTGCCAGCAGGCCCCCACTCATGTCCCCTTGCACACCCACCCCCCCAGCACTGAGGGGCACCTGCCAACAGGCCCCCACTCATGTCTCACTCATGTCCCCTTGCACCCCCACCCCCCAGCAGTGCGGGGCACCTGCCAGCAAGCCCCCACTCATGTCCGCTTGCACCCCCACCCCCCAGCACTGAGGGGCACCTGCCAACAGGCCCCCACTCATGTCCCCTTGCACCCCACCCCCCAGCAGTTCACGGCACCTGCCAGCAGGCCCCCACTCAAGTCCCCTTGCACACCCACCCCCCAGCACTGAGGGGTACCTGCCAGCAGGCCCCCACTCATGTCGCACTCATGTCCCCTTGCACCCCCACCCCCAGCACTGAGGGGCACCTGCCAGCAGGCCCGCACCCATGTCCCCTTGCACACCCACCCCCCAGCACTGAGGGGTACCTGCCAGCAGGCCCCCACTCATGTCCCTTTGCACCACTACCCCCAGCACTGAGGGACACCTGCCAGCAGGCCCCCACTCATGTTCCCTTGCACACCAACCCCCCCAGCACTGAGGGGCACCTGCCAGCAGGCCCCCACTCATGTCCCACTCATGTCCCCTTGCACCCCCACCCCCAGCACTGAGGGGCACCTGCCAGCAGGCCCCCACTCATGTCCCCTTGCACACCCACCCCCCAGCACTGAGGGGCACCTGCCAACAGGCCCCCACTCATGTCCCACTCATGTCCCCTTGCACTCCCACCCCCCAGCAGTGCAGGGCACCTGCCAGCAGGCCCCATCTCATGTCCCCTTGCACACCCACCCCCCAGCACTGAGGGGCACCTGCCAGCAGGCCCCCACTCATGTCCCACTCATGTCCCCTTGCACCCCCACCCCCCAGTACTGAAGGGCACCTACCAGCAGGCCCCGCCTCATATCCCCTTGCACCCCCACCCCCCAGCAGTGCAGGGCACCTGCCAGCAGGCCCCCACTCATGTCCTTTTGCACACCCACCCCCCAGCACTGAGGGGCACCTGCCAGCTGACCCCCACTCATGTCCCACTCATGTCCCCTTTTACCCCCACCCCCAAGCACTGAGGGGCACCTGCCAGCAGGCCCCCACTCATGTCCCACTCATGTCCCCTTGCACACCCACCCCCCAGCAGTGAAATGGCGATCTCATGACACAAACCAAAAGTCAACTATGTACATCAACACATGTCCGCCACACGAAGGCAGGCGGTAGCGTCCCTGCGCTAACAAAAATCCTGTATATCCAGCTCTGATGAATGTCCCATACTGTGGCCCTCTAGGACAAATGACATGCAAAGGGGTACGCAACAAACACGGAAAACCGCTGTGTCAAAAATAGCGTGTATTTCGGGGGTGCGCGGGAAGTTTCACACGCAATTGTGCCTGGGCGAGCTGGGTACGTGTACTTCAGGGGCTCGCGGGAAGTTTTACATGTGACTGTGCCTGGGTGAGTGGGGTACGTGTACTTCAGGGGCTTGCGGGAAGTTTTACACGCGATTTTGCCTGGGTGAGCGGGGTACGTGTACTTCAGGGGTTCGCGGGAAGTTTTACACGTGATTGGGCCTGGGCGAGCGGGGTACGTGTACTTCAGGGGCTCGCGGGAAGTTTTACACGCGATTGGGCCTGGGCGAGCGGGGTACGTGTATTACTGGGGTGGGCAGGGAAGTACAGGAGGCAAATGCGCAGAACACCCACACGTACGTGCCAAAAAAGACGCGCTAATCCGGAAACACGTACGCCAGCAGGAAGCAGGGGTATGTGGACCCCCGCAGCATAAAAGTGCACGCAAACAACAAGCAAGCTCAGACGCCAGGATGAACATACCATTCCTAGCAGCAGTGGTCGTGGGATACCGCAGGAGGAGGAGGAGGATAGTCAGGCCCAGAATTTTCACACCTAGAACCAGCCATTTTGGCATGCCTGATGACCAGGTGTATGGGAGGTACAGGTTTCCACCTCACATAATACTCGACCTGGTCAGTGAGTGGGAGGATGACCTCACATCACCCACCCTCTGCTCCCAAGCACTCAGCCCCCTGGAGAAGGTCCTCAATGTACTGCACTTTTTGGCCACCGGATCATTTCAGCGGACAAGTGCCATAGTGGGGGGGGTGTCACAGGCCACGCAGTCACGCTGCCTACACCAGGTCTTGGCCATCATGACTGCATGCCCATCGGTCCGCAGGCACACATGCCTGCCCAGAACACCTGCAGAAAGGCAGGCTGCCGTCCAGGATTTCTACGGGGTGGCACAATTCCCCAAAGTCCTAGGTGCCATTGATTGCACCCATGTGGCTCTACATCCCCCCAGGGCATCAGAGCACATCTATAGAAACCGCAAGCACTGGCATTCCATCAACGTCCAGGTAGTATGTGATGCCAAGGTAATCATCACCTCAGTATATGCCAACTATCCAGAGTCCACCCACGACAGTTTCATTTACAGAATGTCAACCCTAAACTGGGACCTAGAAGCTGGGCGGCATGGCGATACATGGCTGCTCGGTGAGTATAAATGCCACAGCACATGCATGCATGCCAGATACTGAGTAATGTCACAACCCTACTAATGATACCCATCACCACCTCCCCAGGGGACAGTGCCTACTCTCTGAGCACCCACATGATGACGCCAATTCGGAATCCCACCACGCCACCCAAGGTAAGATACAACACAGCCCATATTGCAACACGGGGCATAGTGGAGCGCACATTCGGAGTGCTCAAGTCACGCTTTCGCTCCCTTGACCGTTCTGGCGGGCAGCTGTTATGCGCTCCCCCAGTAGTGTGCAGGATCATAGTGGCAGCATGTGTCCTGCACAACGTTGCAACACGCCGGGGCCTGCCGGTGGACATGGTGGTGCCCCCACATCCCCAACCACATGCACGCCCACTGCGCATGGGAGGGGAAAGGGCACGGGGTGAGGCAGCCCGAACGCAGCTGGTGGCTAATTACTTCACTTAGAATCACACCCCTGTGGAGTGCACACAGCCCTGCCACATACCAGCTGACAATCGAAGATGACACAAGGGACAGTGAACTGTCACAACCATACCAGCCTGAGATTGTTCACCTGGTAGTGTCACAATGTGTGCATCCCTACCTACAGAAACACCACCAATGCTGTGTCATCAAAAGACACATATGCTGCTAAATGCATTACCCCCTTGCAAAATACAACATGAGAACAGTGCCATGTCACCCAACCCCCTCCCCAGCACCACCACCCAACACACCATGGCATGTCATGCTATGTGAGAGCAAACAAAGCAATCCCGAAATCCTGACACAAGTGTCACAAAGTACAGTGTCCCTAATGGAAACTGGCCACACACAATATGCTCCCAGTAATGTTGAACTAACAACACACATGACCAAATACTTACCAACAATACAATGCAGCTACACAAGCTCAAACATAACTAAAACATGACAGTACTAAGTTAAAGTAGTCGTAGTCTTACAACCTGAATATGCCACCACATCGTCCCCTTCCAACTGTAGTCTTGCAGGCTTCAATACCTGTCTGTGTACTGCATACAACATGAACTCCATCTCCAAAGTAGACAGCCTTGTGAAGACATGAGGAATGAACCTGCAAATTCAGAGGGAGACATGGAAGCAGAAGCATACATAATTCCAACATGCAGTGTACAATACAACAACAATATACACAAGGAATGTCTACACAGTACTGACTACAGACTGCCCACACAGCTCATGGGAGCCCAACATCACTGTGTACATCACTGTCACTTGGTCACACCCTTTGCAAGCCCATGAAAACGGGAAGCAGGAGGGGTGTGTGTCTCACGAACCCAAGCATCGAACCCAAACTCAGGACAAGCCTGCATGTGCCCAGCCGGAATACAGTGGATGCCCACGGGAGCCACACAAGGCAACACACTGTTAAAAAATAATCAAAAATCAAAAATGGCCATGTGGGGGCTGGGGGGGTGGGAGGGAGGCCACCCAGGAGGTCCGAGGACAGGGTGCGCACCAACAGCTGCCTGTGTGGATGTTGGGGAAAAAAACACCTCCATGGGCTCATGGCCTGCACGGCTATGCCAATGTGGGAGAACTGCTGCTGTCGCTCTCATTACCCTCTGCTGATGACACAGGAGGTGGTGGTGCTATGGGAGGCAGCCCACGCAAAGCCCTGGTATGGTCCTCCATGGCAGCAAGCATGCGGGTGTGGAAGGTCTCGTTCTGGAGGATTATAGTGCGGAGATCCCCATGCAGCACCTGACGTGATGCCCGGATCTCCTCCTGAGTTGCCTGCATCTTTGCTGAGAGCGAACGTGTGAGCCGCTCCAGCTGCTGTTCTGTCCTCAAGTTAGTGGAAGTCTCAAGGTCAACAAGAGTCTCCCTGAGGTGATGGAGTTCTACCCTCAGGGCTTCCCTGTGGCCCTGGGACTCTATTGATATCGATTGACGTAGAGTCTCCAGTGCCGCCCGTCTGTCCCTGTTGGACGCCAACATGTCCTCCCTGTGTGATTGGCAAATGGAGTCTGTTGCCTGCTGTAGTAGCTCCATCTGCCTTTCAGGGGGGACAATGGAAGTGGCCACCCTGTCCATTGCTTGAGCCATCATCTCAACTGATGCTGCCTGTTGGGTTGCCATACCGTAAATGGATTGTTCCCATGCGGTATTGCCTGGTGGCGTACGGCCACCGTGTCGGCGGGCACCACACCTTTTTGGGGCAAGGCGATCTGCGCCTTGCTGTGCCAGCACTGCCTGAGGCTGCAGGACTGCATTCCCCCTCTGATCTGCTGGCCCAGGAACAGGATCAGATGTTGTGGAGTGTGATCCTGCACCTGTAACCACTAAAGGCTGACTAACCAACACTAACATTCCCATAGAGGGTTCTACCCCTGGTGCAGGTGTGTTGGACAGAACAGAACCCCTTCCAGAAACACTTACCTGCGACGCCACATAGGTCTCATCATCCGAATCAACACCTGAATAGAGGTCTGGGGAGGTGCACCCAGAGACACCCCTGGACAGAATCGTCTGCAGCAAGAGTGGGTTCTCACTCACCACCACACCACGTCCCCCACTGGTGGCCGGTTGTGCCTCACGTTCTTCCTGGGTCTGCACCATCTCCTCAACCTCAATAGCATCAAGTCGTCATCCCCTACAAAAACATGAAAGACAAAAAATGGAAACAGGCATTAGCACCATAGCACACAAATAGGCCTGACAAGCTACAGAACCAGTACATGATTTACACATGTCCCACATGACTATAACCCTCCCATGCATGCACTGTCAAAGAGTTGGAAGGGGAGGCAAAAGTCTGACACTGATGACACCAAGATGGAAGAGCAAGACATTTGCTGCATGCTGGTTAGCACTGCCATCACACATTGGCCTGTGAGTTGCATGTCCTATACACATAAATGACACATGCCATCACACAGATGGCATGTACCATAGCCATGGTACACTCCACAAGTACATCCATATGTCAGTGAATGAGTACTGTCACCCATCCATGCGAGATGGACATGAAGAGATGAAAAATGCCACATAGTGTGAAAAGATGCGCCATGTACCACACACTGCAACACATCCAGTGTACAAAAATACAGTGATTGCAGGGCCATGTACACATCAATGGTTGTGCACTTCAACATGACAGGAAACAACTAGCAAGTTCCACATTCAAACAGGCCCAAAAACATCATGTGATCAGGACAATACTCATTCAGCCTGAATGGTCAAATCATTCAACTACCAAGGTGACACATGTGGGCCAATGTGGGGTTCTTCAATGACAGAAGCATGTCACATATGTCACAATAGGGCTGAGGAATGTGTTGCAAAAGTGGGAGAATTGAAACAATCAGCCTGAAAGAACAATGAAAAATACAAACAATGTTGTTGCATGATGCCACCTCAAGGGCAACTGCCGTAATGTTGCACTAAATTACTACTGTGGGCAGAAGGGATAGTGTCACACCCAAATTCAAGGCCGCAGAATGTTTTGGATGAAGCACATGGGTGACCCATAATACTCAGTCACACACACCCTCACCTGGCACTCAATCAGAACCCGTCACCCAAACAACATACACATGCATTACACACACACGCATGGGCGCTCACCGGACAATGTGTCATAATTGGGTAGTTCTCCCACACCTCGGATCTGTTCCTCTGTGACGAAGGTCCCAGCAACAGACTCATGTTCAGTGAGTTTGTTGTCCTCTTGTGGAGAGCCACCGCCAGTCACCAGAGTAGCGGCATGACTTGAGGCTAGCTTCTCCTTTGCTCTGCATTTCAGGTCGTTCCACCGCTTGTAGCAATCATCAGCTGAGCACCTCACAAATCCAAGGGCACTTATGTGGTTGGCGATGGTCTGCCAGTGTGCCTTACGTTGACCAGGTGTGGTCTTGGACCCTGCAGTCACCACCATTTCGTGGCTATGTTGCAACACATAGCTCACAAGTGCATTAAGTTCTGAATCATTGAAGCAAGGCTACCTTGAGGTACCAGAGTGTGTAGCCATGCCTGGGGTCTCAGCCTGTCGTGCCAGAGCACCCTTCTTCCTCTTTTTATTAGAAGGTGGAGCGGAGCCAGAGTGGCTAACGCCGCTCTGGTCAGTAGGGGCAGAATCACCGGTGGACTGGGTTGTTGGTGTGTGCGAATGCACATTGACCATAGGACTTGGTGCAGGCATTGTCTGAAGTGTGATGTTGGCAGGGGGAACATCAGTATGATGGACCAGGACCAACACTGTCCTGGCTGGGAGAGTCAGAGCTGGGGTGGATGGATCTGCAGCTGCCCCTGCAGCCTCACGACGCTGCATACTTGGGGCAGCAGATGACATAGCTGCCCCATATCCACGTGGCTTGGTGACAACTTGCACCACCACACGTGGTTTAGACTTGCTGACCTGGAAGTCAGCCAGGGAGTCATCCTGTGCCAGGTCAAGTGCCACAATGGGTTGGTCCAACAAGGGCTTAGCTGGGATGGTCTCAGCCACGTTTCCCTCACCCATGGGGGGGGTGCATGGGTGTCCCTGATTGGTCCTCCAAACATGGGGGTCTAGGGGCACCCTGCAAATCCTGGCCACGTCCCCTACCGCGCCCACCACGTCCACCTTTTGAAGGTCGACCACCTTTTGAAGGTCGGCCACCTTTGCCTCCCTTACCGCTTGGTCGCCCCCAACCATGGCACTGATGTTGTTGTGTGTATGGGAGGAGCAGTAAACTATTGTCCTGAGCAATTGGGGGTCAAAGGGGTAGGGTCCTAGATGGAATTCGTACCCTAGTGCTCTAACAAGGCTGTCTGTGACCCCTGGGGGAAGATGACGGGTCACGCAACGCACAGGCAGCCCAAAAACAAAAATAAACGTGCACGCAACCCCTCGTAGACCACATGCGTGGAAAAATGAACCCGCACTACACTGTGGCACCCAGAAACACAAAAATAAGCGTACGCGTGATACACGCAGCCTACAACGACCTCTGAAGGGGTACGCGACACACGGGGCAAGCACAGTTGCTAAGTACGTGCAGAACTCACCGTCTGCCTGGAAAAAGAATGTGAAAAATACGCGCGTGTGCGCGTTGGCAACACCCCCGCCAAAAGAAGAATTGTACGCTGTCTGAGGAGACAGGAAAAAAGGAGAAGTGAACACTGTTTGAGGAAACAGGCCCAAACAAAGTAGAAAAATGAAAGCTGTCAGAGGTAACAGGGAGTACGAACTTGAAACGCTGTGAAGTAATCGCGTGTGAACCGAAAAGAAGTACAGAATCCACCCACTCGCTCTCCACAAAAAGCACGTTCAAGGAAATGGCGTCCTACACGTACCTTTTAAACCGGCCCACACGTACACGTCACTTACACGTGTACGCCCCCTTTCCTCCAATTACATGCGCTGACACTTGGACGTGCAGCTTTTCCACATGTGCTCTGTCATCACGTGCTATGAGGGAAACACCCGCGCGCGTCACGTCACAGACGCGCTTACGCGCTAATGGCCTTTGGTCCAATGAAATCGCGTACGTGCGCTGACGGGCATACGCGCTAAGGGCCTTTCCTCGAATTACACGCTGACGTGCAAGATTTTCACGTGCCAAATCACTCTGTATCAAGCAGGCCACACGTTCACACACAGAAGACCACGCTCCTGCCCAGAAGGCCGAATTACTGCCCCCCAGAGCCCCGACCACGCTCCCACCTGCCATCTGCTGCTGCCTGATTGCCTGCTGCCCACGTGCCCTGCCATTTGCTGCCTGCACGTCAGCCAAGGGTGCTATTGCTGTGACCACTGTTAGGGAGAATTCTCTGTTTAGGCTGAATTTCCTAACCTAGTGAGTCCCCAGCAGCTTTGCCTGATTTCTGGAGTTTTTTTTTTTCATCCTGCAAAGAGTGAGACCTTTTTCCTCCCACTCTTGGACATGAATGTGGTTAATTCCTTGGAATGTCAATGTGTTCGATGGGCTGTGGGGTCTTTTACGCCATAGGGCCTCATGTGTTTTGCTATGTCTGTTACATCGCACCCTCCGTGCCGTAACACTGGGGTGTCCTAGAGGATCCCCACCATAGGCTCCATACCCTGGGACTGACTACTGTCTCCCAGGGCATGTAAAGTCACCATTGGCTTTACTAGACCTAAATTTACTAACAGAACTAGTACAAACCATCCTATTGTGGACGTACTGGTAGGGGTAATTCGATTACCCCTGGGTCTGTTGTTCGAGGGGGCACTGTCCCGTCCCCCCTCGTCGAGTTTTGACTGGTGGCAGTGGATACTTCTTTTTATATTCGACTGCGAATATATTCCTATGGGATTCTTCCCATTGTTGGAGGCTAATACTTTTTCATGTTAGTCTCTAACATACCGCCGGTTTATTTGTCTTAAATAAATCCACCGGTTGGTATTTTCTGCCAGAAGTCGGTTTTTAAAATGGTGTATGTGTTCGCCCCTGTAACTCCGAACCAAAGGTTGAGCCCTTTGTTCCACTTTTGGTGGGCTTCTGCACAGAAGTCCTCCAAAGTGGTGCCATTCTGTCTGGGTACCACAGGGGGTGTGGGAGGGGGTTTAGGCACCCTGGACTGAGTTGCCTTGCCAACTCAAGTCGCACTCTGGTGTGATTGGCCCAAGTGGTGAGCTGCCCCGCTCACCACTTAGCGTGTTTTGATTGACAGCTAGGCTGAATGAATGGGGGTTTTCTGCATAAGAGCAGGGTTTTTGGGACTGGATCTTCAGAAGTCGCCACAGGACCTAAGAATCCGACGAGGGTAAAGCTGAGCCGACCTGCAACAATGACACCTCCGGTGGAGCCCTGCTGAACCGACTCACCACTTCCCAACGACAGAGGAGATCTCCCTGCCGGAGAGTCTTCTTCCCCTGACTGGTGGGAACAACCAGTCCCTTTGCTTTTTCTTTGCTTCCAGGACGTCTAGTGGTCGAATTGCCCGTGCTGAGCACCCCGGCAACTGGATAGCCACTAACCACTGTACCGCGACCAAAAGGTGGTGCCTTGTGACGGAGCACTCCGGGGCTGGTCTCTTCCCTGGTGGTGCAACGATCTTCAACTTTTCTACGATGACGAGATCATCTCATCTCCTGGCAAAGCCCCGACTTGCATCCACCACCAGGAACAACTGCCCCCGCCGGAGCTGTCTCTTCACTTACAAGGTGCCGTGTCCGCCTGGCTTCCCTTGTGACAGTTAGCGTGGGGTGTCTTAAATCCTTACCTTCCCATTGGGTCGCCTCCAGACCTTCTTAACTTTTTGTTCTAAACTGGTCCAACCTTTCTGTGACAATTTGCTACAAAGACTCGAAGTGCATTTCCACTGTGATACTTTTTGGGACATATCGCCTTGCCTCTCTCCGAGTGGGCCTGGCCTCTGAACTTTGTAATCTACAGTAGACCCTGCCTTACTTGTCTTGCATTTGCTTCGTAAAAGTGTTGGTACTGAGTTGGTTTCATACCCTGCCTTTTCTCTCGCGTTCTAACGAATATTAGAGTGCCATCTAGGTTAAAGCATTCACCTCTGTCTGCAAATAAGTGGTGCCGTTGAACCTAAACTTGTCGAAATATTGTTAGGGGATTGATATACTTATAGTAATTGTGATTGAAGTTGTTTTGCCGTATTAGTGCCAGTGTGTTTTTCATAGATGTGTCTTTAAATAAATAATTATATATCTTTACACCCAAGCTCTGATCAGTGTCTGCTTGTTCTACTGTGTAAATTGCCCTATCTTGTATACTCCAAATACTGCCTAACTCATCTTGAGAGAAGTCTGACTGCTCAGCCACAGCTACCAGCTAAATCTGGGTGGTACAGACTGCTACCAATTGGGTTTACTGCTAACTCCTGTAGACTTAAACTTGTTGCAGTGGTCCCAGAGGGAACTGCACAGGTTTCTGCCTAACACTGGTGTACAGTGGTAGGATTTTGTATCGAGTATACAGTTTAGAGTGCTTTTCAACACTTTAGAATAACTAACCACAAAGCTTAGCACTAAAAAGCAACTTTAAAAAAACATGTCTACTATGGAAGTTTACAGTCAAGAGTCCTTGTCAGGTAACAATACTGAGAGTTTGAGAGCTCTCTGTAGACAAGAGAATCTGTCTGTAAAAGGCAAGAAAGTAGAACTGATAGTGAGGTTGCTGGAAAACCAAAGTCTGGGTACTGGTTCAGAGGAACCAACTTCTCCAGCAAATGTAGATAACAGTGATGATGTTGATCTAAATCAAAGTTCTGATGATAGTGATGACAAGGCTGAAGAGGAAGGAGAGACTAATGAAACGGTCTCCCCTACCCCTCTGTCTGCCTTACCAGCTGTACCTACTGGGCCTATAGCAGGTCCCACACTACGTCCTCAAGTCCTTGAACTAGAAAAAATGAAAATAGACTTGGAATTCAGAAGGATTACTGCTCAAACTGAACAGAAACACCAAGAAATGCAACAAATTCTTAGGCTCAGAGAAATGGAGCTCAAGCATGAGTTAGAAATGAAAAAGTTGTCTGTCGAAACTGCTTCTGTCTCTGGCTCCTCTAGAAGTTCCAGTCCCAAAAGACCCTGGATGCCTACGGAATTAATTGGTATGTATGAACCAAAGTTGGATGTGTTGGATTGGCTGAGTTTGTTTGAGTACAATCATGGGCTCCAGAACATCACAGGTAATGAGCTACTTACCTGGTTGTTCTCTAGGCTCCCCCCTGTTGCAACTGATGTGGTAATGGAGTTGAGGGAGGAGGATAGGAAAGAGTATGAAAGTGTGAAACTAGCTTTGATAGCTAGATTTGGGAAGACCCCTTCCCAGTACCTTAAGAGGTTTAGAACCCTCAAAAAGCATGATGGTACCCCTTGGGTTACCTGGGTGAGTGAAGGGTTGAAAAACCTAGAGGGATGGATTAAGGGTTACAAGGTGAACACTTATGAGGGTATGAAGAATGTTTTTATGTTGGAGTCTATTTATGATGCCTGTTCTCCTGAGCTCAGACAGCACTTGGCTGATTCGAAGGAATTGGATACCAGGAAGCTAGCTAAGGCTGCTGACTTGTGGGTTGCCAACAGGGCTACTCATAAGGACTCTGGGGCAACTCAGAAAAAGGATGAGGGAAAACAGCCAAAAAAAGACTCAAAAGAGAATTCTAATAACTCAAATTCCAAAGAGGGCCCCAAACAAAACCATAAGGGTAAGCCACAAGGAAACCCGCAGCAGAATAGTGTACCGTCTGGTGCCAAACCAGAGGGAGGCCAGAACAAGCCACCATTCCAGAAAGCATTCAGTAAATGCTTTGTTTGTGGCTCTACTGACCATGTGAAAGGAGATCCCAGATGCAAGGGTAAACCTTCAGGGGTCCAGCTTGTCTCCTTAGCCTTCGCTCCAGAGGAGGAAGTCCAAATGGCAAGTGGAAACTTTCTACTGCTGGCTGATGAACCCATTGGAGTCTCAGCCAGTGTTTCTTTAGTGTCTCTGGGTTTGTGGGAACAACAGAATTTAGATGTCTATAGTTCTCTCCCAGATAATACTAAAGAGTATTATAAGGACAGTGTCCAGGTGAATGGTCAGGAGACTCCTGCCATTAGGGACACTGGGGCCAGCATAACTGTGGTGGGTAAATCTTTTTTTCAGGCAGAGGATGTTGCTAACGCACCCAAACGCCTCACCAAGTTAGCTGGAGGGCCTGTGCAGATGCTTCCCCAATTACCAGTTTTCATCCAGTGTAATGACATGACTGTGAAGATACCTGTCAGCATACAGAGTGAGGTACCAGGACGAGTCCTGTTGGGTAACAATTTAAAAACTCTCGGAGTTGTGTCTCATACACCCAGACCTCCTAGTAAACGGTTACAGGAGCTAACCAGACCTGCAAGGGAGAGAACCATTAGAGGTGCTCCCGAGGAGATGATGAAGAAGGATATCACTCCTGCTCCACTGGATTTGTCAGCTGCTGTCTCCAAGAAATCAGAAGCGAAAGGGAAACCTAAAACTTCTATACCGAAACCAGCAGCCAGCACTTCAGTGCAGCCAACAAGGACTTCCCCTCGGTTGTCCAAAGTTACACCAGTAACTCCCCCTCCAGCTGAGGCTGAGAGGGTGGTACACCCTGTGTGGTAGAATTAGACTCTGAGGAAGAGCTAATGGAAGGCCAGGAACACATTGGAGATCTGGATCCTGTTGACCATCCTGAGCTGCAGTCTTTACTGGCAGAAGGTGGACCCAACAGGGCGGACTTCAGTAGGGGACAGAGAGAATGTCCAACTCTGGAAGGTCTTCGCCACCAGGCAGAAGCTCAGGCTGAAGGGCAAGAGCCTGGGAAATACAGGTTGCACTGGGAAGATGGCCTCTTCTACAGTGAACCGACAGAGTCTGAACCTGGAGACTACAAATGACTTGTAGTACCCCAAGAGAACAGACAACAGTTCTTGCAGTTAGCCCACGAGATTCCTTTGGCTGGTCACTTGAGTTTCAAGAAGACTAAGGAAAGGCTCTCGCTCTACTTCTATTGGCCAAAGATGGGGGCCGAAGTAGAAAAACACTGCAGGAGCTGCCACACCTGCCAGACCTCTGGTAAGGTTGGCGCCAAGAATGTGGCACCTTTAGTGCCTCTCCCAGTTGTGGGAGTCCCATTTGAGAGAGTAGGGATTGACATTGTTGGTCCCCTTGATCCTCCAACCTCCTCAGGCAACAGGTTTATACTTGTTGTAGTAGACCATGCTACTAGGTATCCTGAGGCAATTCCTATGAGGACTGTTACAGCTCCGGCTGTGGCTAAGGCCCTCCTTGGTATTTTTACCAGGGTCGGGTTTCCTAAGGAAGTAATCTCTGACAAGGTGTCAAACCTTATGTCCCACTACATGAAAGCCATGTGGAAAACCTGTGGGGTTACTTACAAGTTCTCAACAGCTTACCACCCACAAACCAATGGGTTGGTAGAAAGGTTCAACCGAACCATGAAGAGCATGATATGTGCTTTAGAAGAACCCCTTAAACGGAAGTGGGACCTTCTACTGCCATGCCTTCTCTTTGCTTATAGAGAAGTCCCTCAGGAGGGAGTAGGTTATTCTCCCTTTGAGCTTCTCTATGGTCACCCCGTCAGAGGTCAATTGGCCCTGATTAAGGAGGGGTTGGAGAGTGCTCCTTCCCCCAAGCCAGTCAGAGTGACTGACTACGTGATAGGTCTCCGGAGGAGAATGTCGCACATGATGACGGAAGCAAGCTCTAACTTGAAAGCTGGACAAGCATTGGTCAAGCACTGGCATGATCAAAAGGCTAACATGGTTGAGTTCACTCAAGACCAGCTAGTTCTCGTTATGATCCCAACAAGGCAGAGGGCCTTGAAAGACAAATGGATGGGACCCTTCAGAGTTGTGGGTTAAACTCGGAGTGGTCAACTATCTGGTGGACTTGGGCAATCCCAAGGAGGCTCCGACAGTCTTCCACACCAATAGACTCAAAGCGTATGTCTCGAGACCTGATGTAGGAGCGTTGCTTCTAGCATCATCAAAGGAAGAAGAAGAGAGTGAAGCTCTTCCGGATCTCCTCAGAGGCTTACCTTTAGACGAAAAGATTGAAGGAGTAAATCTCTCTTCAAATTTAACACCTGAGCAACAAGAAGAGTGCAAATCTATGTTGAATCAATTTGCCTCTCTGTTCTCACTTTCACCAGGCTTGACCCCTTGGGACCAGCATGACATACTCACTGGTGACTGTCTGCCAGTCAAAAGCAGAGGATACAGAATGTCAGAAAATGTACAAACCCACATCAAAGGTGAGGTCAGCAAAATGCTTGATCTCGGGGTAGTAGAGCCCTCTACTAGTCCATGGTCTAGCCCAGTTGTGTTAGTACCAAAGGCAGGATCTAAAGAACTTAGATTCTGCGTGGATTATAGAGCTCTTAATGCAGTCACCAAGACTGATGCAAACTAACTAACTAACTAACTAACTAAAGAGTTTCTTATATAGCGCAATCACTCACCCAAAGATCTCAGGGCGCTTACATAACAACACAAACAAATAACATAAATTGAAAGATAAGAGGAAAAGAAATGGCCGCGATGGCAATTAACACGTCCTGAGAGATAGCCAGAGATCTTTAGGGCATACGATGGCAATTAGATATCAAAAAGAAAGATCTTAAGACGTTTTCTGAATTGTTGCAATGTGGTGGACTTTTTAAGATGGAGAGGGATTATGTTCCAATTCTTAGGGCCCCAGGCCCCAAAGCTTGCTTCACCCACTTTCTTCAGAAGGGTACGTGGTTGTGCCAATAGCAAGAGACTGTTTGAGCGTAGCGTACGCTTTGGAATCGCTGTCTGTCGCCTAGTTTTTAGATATTCCGCGGCTTTGCCTGAAAGACATTTAAAAACTATAATTCGTCCTTTGAATTTAAGCCGCTGCTCAATAGAGAGCCAGTGTAACTTTCTTCGATGTTCTGAGATGTGAGTTTGGCGACTTAGGCCACATACAGCTCGAACAGCTCCGTTCTGTATAGTTTGGAGACTCCTAATGTTTCTTTTTGCTGTGCCTATCAGGAGGCTGTTGCCGTAGTCCAGCTTGGTGTTAATTATGGCTGCTGCAATGGATGCTCTATTAACTTCGGACAGATATGGTCTTATTTGCCATAAGAGATGTGTGAAAAAACTGCAAGATGACTTGAGGTAGGATACGTGCTTCTGAAATGTAAGATAAGTATCAAAGTATACTCCCAGCATTTTTACAGAATCTGATACCTGAATGTTGTTACCGCCAATTACGAAGGCTGTATAGTCTCTGTCCATGTTTTTGTGCCTAAAAGGTGTACTGATAATCAGCAACTCTGTTTTTTTTATCATTGAGTGCGAGAGAGTTAAGAGCCATCCATTTTTGAATGGTATCATAAATTTCATTTACAGTAGCCAAATCATCCCACCCTTTGCCAAGAACAGATGAGTTGGCGGATAGACTTGGTTCAGCCAAGTTCCTCAGCACATTTGTCTTGACGTCAGGCTATTGGCAAATAGCCCTGACAGACCATGCCAAGGAGAAAACTGCATTTTCTACTCCAGTTGGCTTATACCAGTTTAAGGTAATGCCCTTTGGATTGAAAAACGCACCTGCTACATTTCAACGGATGGTAAATCAGGTTCTGAATGGGATAGAGGACTTCTGCATGGCATACTTGGATGACATAGCAGTGTTCAGCAATTCCTGGGAAGAACATGTAACCCACCTAAGAGATGTTTTGCAGGCTCTTGGACGAGCCAATCTGACCATAAAGGCGAGTAAATGCCAAATTGGACAGAGTAAGGTAGTCTATCTTGGACATGAGGTAGGAGGTGGAGAAATAAGGCCTTTGCTCAGTAAGATTGAAGCTGTGCAAAATTGGATAACACCTAGTACTCAGACCCAGGTGAGAGCCTTCTTAGGTCTCACTGGGTATTACAGGAATTTCATTGAGAACTATGGGACCATAGCTTCTCCTCTGAATGTCATCTCCTCTCTAAAAATTCCCTAAAAAGGTTAGATGGAACGAGGAATGCAATCAGGCCTTTGAAAACCTGAAAAAGGCTCTTTGACAAGCCCCAGTACTCAGAGCTCCTGATTACCACCAAACTTTCATTGTGCAAACAGATGCTTCAAATGTAGGAATAGGTGCAGTACTCAGTCAACTGGATGGGAAATGTGGGGAGCACCCCGTTTGCTTCATCACCCGCAAGCTGAAGGATCCTGAAACAAGGTGGGCAACAATCGAAAGAGAGTGCTTTGCTATCGTGTGGGCTCTGAAGAAGTTTAGGCCATACTTGTATGGTTCTACTTTTGTCATTCAGACTGACCACCAACCCTTGAGATGGTTAATGCAAATGAAAGGGGAAAACCCAAAACTTCTGAGATGGTCAATCTGCCTGCAAGGGTTTGATTTCACCATTGAGCACAGGTCAGGGTGTCACCACCAAAATGCTGATGGACTCTCTAGGATCTATGTCATCGACTAGAGGTATGAGATTCATCCAGGATTGGATTAAATCGTCCTGTCCCTTAGTCTGGGGGGGGGGGCGAGTGTTAGGGAGAATTCTCTGTTTAGGCTGAATTTCCTAACCTAGTGAGTCCCCAGCAGCTTTGCTGGATTTCTGGAGTTTTTTTTTTTTTCATCCTGCCAAGAGTGAGACCTTTTTCCTCCCACTCTTGGACATGAATGTGGTTAATTCCTTGGAATGTCAATGTGTTCGATGGGCTATGGGGTCTTTTACTCCATAGGGCCTCATGTGTTTTGCTATGTGTGTTACATCGCACCCTCCGTGCCGTAACACTGGGGTGTCCTAGAGGATTCCCACCATAGACTCCATACCCTGGGACTGACTACTGTCTCCCAGGGCATGTAAAGTCATCATTGGCTTTACTAGACCTAAATTTACTAACAGAACTAGTACAAACCATCCTATTGTGGACGTACTGGTATGGGTAATTCGATTACCCCTGGGTCTGTTGTTCGAGGGGGCACTGTCCTGTCCCCCCTCGTCGAGTTTTGGCTGGTGGCAGTGGATACTACTTTTTATATTCGACCGCAAATATATTCCTATGGGATTCTTCCCATTGTTGGAGGCTAATACTTTTTCACGTTAGTCTCTAACATACCGCCGGTTTATTTGTCTTAAATAAATCCACCGGTTGGTATTTTCTGCCAGAACTCGGTTTTTAAAATGGCGTATGTGTTCGCCTCTGTAACTCCGAACCAAATGTTGAGCCCTTTGTTCCACTTTTGGCGGGCTTCTGCACAGAAGCCCTCCAAAGTGGTGCCATTCTGTCTGGGTACCACAGGGGGTGTGGGATGGGGTTTTGGCACCCTGGACTGAGTTGCCTTGCCAACTCAAGTCGCATTCTGGTGTGATTGGCCCAAGTGGTGAGCCACCCCGCTCACCACTTAGCGTGTTTTGATTGACAGCTAGGCTGAATGAATGGGGGTTTTCTGCATAAAAGCAGGACTTTTGGGACTGGATCTTCAGAAGTCACCACAGGACCTAAGAATCCGACGAGGGTAAAGCTGAGCCGACCTGCAACGACGACACCTCCGGTGGAGCCCTGCTGAACCGGCTCACCACTTCCCAACGACAGAGGAGATCTCCCTGACGGAGAGTCTTCTTCCCCTGACTGGTGGGAACAACCAGTCCCTTTGCTTTTTCTTCGCTTCCAGGACGTCTAGTGGTCGAATTGCCCATGCTGAGCACCCCGGCAACCGGGTAGCCACTAACCACTGTACCGCAACCAAAAGGTGGTGCCTTGTGACAGAGCACTCCGGGGCTGGTCTCTTCCCTGGTGGTGCAACGATCTTCAACTTTTCTTCGACGATGGGATCATCTCATCTCCTGGCAAAGCCCCGACTTGCATCCACCACCAGGAACAACTGCCCCCGCCGGAGCTGTCTCTTCACTTACAAGGTACCGTTTCCGCCTGGCTTCCCTTGTGACGGTTAGCGTGAAGTGTCTTAAATCCTTACCTTCCCATTGGGTCGCCTCCAGACCTTCTTAACTTTTTGTTCTAAACTGGTCAAACCTTTCTGTGACAATTTGCTACAAAGACTCGAAGTGCATTTCCACTGTGATACTTTTTGGGACATATCGCCTTGCCTCTCTCCGAGTGGGCCTGGCCTCTGAACTTTGTGATCTACAGTAGACCCTGCCTTACTTGTCTTGCATTTGCTTCGTAAAAGTGTTGGTACTGAGTTGGTTTCATACCCTGCCTTTTCTCTCCCGTTCTAACGAATATTAGAGTGCCATCTAGGTTAAAGCATTCACCTCTGTCTGCAAATAAGTGGTGCCGTTGAACCTAGACTTGTTGAAATATTGTTAGGGGATTGATATACTTATAGTAATTGTGATTGAAATTGTTTGCCGTATTAGTGCCAGTGTGTTTTTCATAGATGTGTCTTTAAATGAATAATTGTATATCTTTACACCCAAGCTCTGATCAGTGTCTGCTTGTTCTACTGTGTAAATTGCCCTATCTTGTATACTCCAAATACTGCCTAATTCATCTTGAGAGAAGTCTGACTGCTCAGCCACAGCTACCAGGTAAATCTGGGTGGTACAGACTGCTACCAATTGGGTTTACTGCTAACTCCTGTAGACTTAAACTTTTTGCAGTGGTCCCAGAGGGAACTGCACAGGTTTCTGCCTAACAACCACCCCTGCTGGAACCGAAGACTCCCGACTGGGATTCCATCGCTCCACAGCCCAGCCCCAGGACCCAGTTGCCCACCCACTCCTGCCTCTGGGGTTGCCATGTCCAGCACTACACCATCTGGCGGCACTGGCAACCCCCAGCCAGAGAGGCAGAGGGCCACCAGCTTCACTGCCACCGAATTTGGTGTCCTAGTGGAGCAAGTCCTGGGGCAGTATTATGCCCTCTTCAGAAGGTCGCGCGCCGACAAGGAAGGACGGACCAGGATCTGGACGGACATCGTGACTGCCATCAACGCGGAGGGGGTCCATCATGTCAAGAAGCGCTAGGAGGACTTCAGGTCCAGGACCCTCAACAAGGCCCGGCGCCTCTTGAAGGCAGCGGATGCTAAGGGGCGCCGGGGCCATCTGTCGGAAGACCAAATGAGGGTCCTGGAACGCGTATGCCCAGCGCTCCACGTCAAGGTCCTTGAGAGGCACACCCGTCTGGAGTCGAGTGGTAAGTGTACATGCATACTGATTGGAAGCTGTGCGTGTGGTGGTGTGCCAGTAGTGTGCAGGTTGCACATGTGGTTTTGTAGGGCCATGTATGGATGTGTATGTACAGGGCCGTGAGGCTGACACATGCAAGTCCTTTCATGTGTGAGACACATGGATGGTGTATTTGTGGGTAAGCATGCAGGCCAAATGCAGATGTGTGAGCACACATGTTTGAATGACTGTGTATGTCAGTTGTCAAGGTTGTGGTGTCACACATGGATGTTGGTTCCAGCTGCATGTATCTGCACTGTGTACATGTGCATGTATTTGTATCTGACAAGTGTGAAACTGTCATGCAACATGGATGCACTTGAGACTGATATGTAGAAGACTGATTGCCAGATGTGACATGGATGCCAATCTCATCACTGCGACACTTGGTGGAGGTGTACACATGCATGTAAGCTTGGTGGCGTGTGTGCATGTCTAGTGCACTCCCTGTGTCTCATGTGATGTCTGGATCACCTTTGCCTGCTCATGCTGTTGTATGTGTATGGATGGTGCTGGCTGTTGCGATATGGCTGTGGAATAGCACATGTGTGTGATTTGAAATGACATGTGTGTTGGGGATTGTGATGCCATGTCTGAAGTTTGACAATGACACTCGTGTGCCACTGTCATGTGTGTATGAGTCCATTGTACAGTGCCCTGATCCCTGTGTCCTATCTCTCCCTGTCTGCAGCGTCGACTGATGAAGAGGGCGGAGAGGGTGCTGTGGAGTACAGCGGCAGGGATCGCACCGCCAGCTGGAGACGTAAGGCCCGGCTCCCCTCCCAGGTTGTCATCTCGTCGGGGAG
This sequence comes from Ambystoma mexicanum, assembly GCF_040938575.1. Taxonomy (NCBI): domain Eukaryota; kingdom Metazoa; phylum Chordata; class Amphibia; order Caudata; family Ambystomatidae; genus Ambystoma; species Ambystoma mexicanum. The sequence goes on from NW_027182322.1 coordinate 9,460,892, forward strand.
TGAGGAGTCCGGTGCCGCGTCCCAGGTCGCAGCTGCCGAGGGGAGGTCCAAGAGGCGGAGGTCGGAGTTGGACTCCTCGGCAGCAGAATGGGCAGCTGAGACCCCACAGGGCCCGACGGAGGAAGATGGCACGGAGTCATCCAGGTTGGTGGGGGGTTTGGTGGAGGAGGAGGCTGTGCAAGGGACAGAGACGGGGTCTGGAGGTGGGGATTCCACTGGTGCTAGTGGTGCAGTGCAGGGGCAGGGACAGGAGGCAGCACAGGCCGCCACGGAGGTGCCTCTGTGTAATCCTGTCCCCGACCCTGTGACTGCATCATCTTGCACCAGCAGGGATACCTACGTCCAGACCCGTTTTCAGGCAGGGGATGAGCTTATGACAACTGGCCTTCCTCTGCCTGCGGACGTGGCTATCCGGGACCGGGTTGAGCCTGCCCTGGGTGGTGTGGCGTTGCGTCAACGGGCCATGCGAGGCGAAATGCAGTCTTTTCATGGGGAGACTGCATGTCGTCTCGAATGGCTCGTTGACCATGTCGACCTACTGGGAGAGGTCACCAGGGCCGGATTCCTCCGTTTGCTGGGCCTTGTTCCGACTCCCTCCTCAACTGAATCCCCTATGCGCCAGTCGTACTCCTTTCCATCTTCCCACCCATGTGTCACCTGGGTGCTCTGTGGAGCTGCCACTGACCCTGCGGCCAGGCTGGTGGAGGACAAATCCCTGCCACAATCTGGAGTCGGACGTCCAGCAGGGGTAGCCACCTCAACAACTGCACCCCAGCCAGAGGAGGATGTGCAGGCAGCAAGAGCCAGGGCACGGGCAGAGGCACAGCAGCAGCAACAAGGTGGGAGCCATGATGGCTCGGGGCCTTTGTCATCGGAGGGGCAGGCATCGGCCAGAGGGCAGGAGGACCCAGGACAGGAAGTGTCTTCCGTGTGGCGGCGGTTAGGCCATGCCATAGATGCGCAGCGGCAGCGGGCAGAAGAGGCACGGCTCACGATGGTCAGGGCAGAGAACTCCATGCGGAGAGCCCTGTAGCGGGCCGAGTGCCTCGAGGCAATTCGCAGGGAGTTCGAGAAGAACATGTCGCTGTCCCTGCGAACCCTCGGGTCCATGGAAGAGGACCGCCTCTGGGACATTGAGCAGGAGTTCGATGATACCCTGGCCCGGGACATCCAAAAGTGAGCCGTGGGACTAGCCTGCTGCCCTTGTAAATAGTTAGATAGTGTTAGGTTTCCTTTGGTTTTCTCTTTATTTTGGTTGCGCTTGGACAATGCACCACGTTTCTGTATATAGTTTTTCATTAGGTAGTATTTTTGATAGGTTTCATTTCTTCAGTTGGGATCATAGATCCTGGATTGTTCATCTGTATATAGTTCACTATTGGATTCATCTCTTTTTTTTGGATTTCCCCATGGAGCAATGGTATCCATTAACCAACCCCATTTCCATGTAGGTTTTGTAAAATTATAAAGTGTTATGTGACATTCTTTCTGACGTAATTTTGTAACAAAACTAGATTGCTAATGTTACAAGAGCTATGAGAGAAAATGCTTTCATGCTGTCCCGGCTTTGATTCGTTGTTTGAATAAAGCTCGGTTTTGATGTGCACCCGAGTCCTCCACCATTGAGTATTTTTCCTGACTAATTGTGTGATCCTTGGTACCGCCATAACACGTGGTAGCAGAGGATGGTTCTCTAGATGTTTACGGACAGTCGAGGGCTCATCACTGCATTCCCATGGACAGAGAGGGTGGTCTGCAGAGAGCAAAGATAACACGCAATTGAGAAGCGAGGTTGCCAGGTACCCCCTTACCAGAAAGCCCTGCCTGGTCCCGCAGGCCACCCCACTGGGCATGGAGGATCTGTGGATGCGAGTATGAACAATGCATGCTAAAAATGGGAAGTTGGGGGTTTTGTGTGTTAGTGGCATATGAGAAGTAAAAATCATAAAGGATTGTATACCTTCGACAAGGGTTGAGCAAGATCGCATGAAAAGCCACTTTAAGTGATTTGACATGGCCTGGAAAGTACCAAAATGACACTGAGTTTCTGGAGCCGGATCAAATTAGACTCAATGATGGAAATAGACAATGTGCAAGGCAAAACCCAGCTTTATTAACATCCAAATAAAGCAGGTACAGCAGGCGAGCATAAAATGTTGTCGATCTCAGTGTGCTTTTCAAAAACAGTTGCTTAAATACTAAAAATGTGCCATCAATGACGTCATAACATATTATCACTTTACAAAACCCATGGGGAACGGGGATTGCATGATAATAATGTCTACATACACATTCTATAGGAGTTAAAGTTCTGATTGAGAAACGCTTGCCTGATAGCACCTCCTGAGACCACCTCTAAATTGATAACAGTAAAAAGAAATCATCTCTACAATAAACTATTGGTTGGCATAATACGTAATGGGCGGCCTAACATAGGGGGTTTGATTGGTTGGCTTTCTAATGACCAACCTTGGGCAACTGACAAGACGTGAAGACATGGGCCAGACAAGAGTATGGGTTGAGAGGTCCATAGACAGCTTTCCTTTCGATCCTTCTTGTCCTCCCCCACACATTCTTCTTTGAATATCCATACTTTAGTCAACCCAATCCAGGGTGCCTGTATGTGTGACATGTTCGTCCATGCTCTAGGTCATATTGCAGCATTCCCCATTAGATTCACAACATACCCTGTGCTCGGTGTAATTGTGCGGGTCCCGAAGACAAGTAAACTTTGATCCTGGGTGGGCGATAGGGCTTCCCATTACTTGGGCAGGGGGTATGTCATCTTTTTGGGTATGCTTATGCACGTGAGCATCTACATTTATTACTATTTTCATTCCAACTGCCCCTTTGGCAGCCTTTTAGCAACCGTTTGTTGCTATTGTGATGAGCCAGGACTGAGACGCAGACACAGGGCTTTCATGGTTTGTGGCCAGAAATGTTTATTGACACAAAACAGGGTTGGAAAATGACTTTCTGTCCCTACTCTAAGAGGTATTTCCCTACCTAAAACAAAACTAATGGTCTTTCCAGTGTCAAGATGTGCAAAGCAAAAAGTCCTGTGTCAAAAGTACTATTCTGGCCTCACATTCTAAAATGAACTCTAACGTGAAAAGGGAAATGTCTTTGGCCTTGAGTAGTGTACAAAATGTTCAAAAAGGAAATGTGTAACTCCAACAAAAAAGTTCCAGAAGCATAAAATTCACAGTTCCACAGGGTGGTTCCCTTCCCCTGTCCTTCCCTTCACTCTGCTTTAAGAATACCAGTTCCCTATGTTTCTGTGTATCAACAAAACAACCAGAATGCAAAACAACTTGTCGGTTAGTCTGAATATTGGTGGGATGCCTGGTATACTTTGCTGCCAGGTTTCTTCTCCTTTTTAATATATATCAACACAGTCTTTGGCTATTCCTGATGTATCTTTATCATGACTTCTTCATGTGATGTACTGTACACACAGCCCAACTTGACCTTGCCATGTATGCTTTCCTGCCAGGACTTTCTTCTATGAACACACTTGCAATTTGAATCAGCCTGGTATAGTCTCCTGCCAGGGCCTTTCTCATATCAATACTTTTCCGACTTGAATCTGCCTGGTATAATATACTGCCAGGACTTTCTCATAGGCACCCAGCACACACTTACAAAATTGACATTTTCTTAAATGTATTCTGTTCTGTCCGTTTAAGAAATATTCACTCTCTCATTCTTTTTCATATGCTTCATTTACTTTTATTTGACTTCGGTAGGGTTGCCAAAATTCACCAGTGTCCCTGCTACCCTTGGGTGGACTCAAAAGCTCGCTGTGGCATGCATTGGTGCTCCCGTGGCGAGCCAGCAGCGGCGCTTTAGCATCCCGCTTCCTCTCTCCGGGTTTACTGCCTATACTCTGTGGCTTCTGCGCCCCTTGTGGTTCTCGCTTGCTTGCTCTTTGGTTCGCCATGCTTGAGCGGCATGGAGGCTGCCTTTCGGTACCGGCGAACGCTCTGAAGCCTGTCTCTGCGGACCTTGAACCAGCCCACCGGTCCCTCGTTTAACACTGAGAGGACAAGACTTCTCTAGCCAGCATCCATCCTGCAGCTGGTCCACCAGTTTAAATCACCTGGCATCAAGTATGCGCTTTTAACAACTAAACCACGGGTTGCGCTCCTGCCCTTCATTGAACTTCATTACTCCATTCAGCTTCCTCGTTACAGTACTTTTGTGTTCACGGTAAGGAAAGTCACTTCTTGATGGCTTGCACACAAGGTATGGTGAAGTATTCTCAGAAGCCTTTCAAGGTGGGTGAGGGGAGTTATGACAATATGCCATTAAGGCATGGGGAATGGAGGGGGGTATCCTCAAAAGGAAATGGGGATACCTTTCCTCGCCCGATGATGTTGTGTCACTCCCCTGAGGGTTGTCTCCCCCTGTGTGATGCTCCCTCATATAGCCGCCCTCAGGGTCAGGATCAGGTAGCGGCTGCCATCCCCTGGCCACATAGGGAGAGGTCATTGCTGGGAAAGGCGTGATGACACCATCGGATTCATCACATACCCTTGCCCTAAAGACTGGCTTTCAGCCTAAGGGCTATTCTTCCTGCTTTGACCTGAGGTTTCTCCCAGGGCAGTTTTCCTTCCTCAACCTTAGTGTCCCACCTCCAGACAGGGCAAACAGGTATAAACCCTTCCTCTTCCAGGGAATCAAAAGGGGAATACGGGAGGGAGCACTCCTGAGCGTTTTCTTGGAGAGTCTCAAATATCGGAAAGTCTGTACCAATTATGGTCTCTTCCAGAAGTTCAGGAATGGCAGCAGCGTATACCTCTGTTGACTCTCCCTGGACTCGGATGCTGACTGGGGTTTTGTGATATATTTCTTCCCCACCATGGATGCAGGTGATTTTCACAAGATGCCCCCTTTCCAGGTCTCTGGTTGAGATTAGGTCAGCTCTTACAGCAGTTTGCTTGCTGCTGGAATCGATTAAGGCCTTAACTGGCACCCCATTCGTTATTGCAAAGTCTGGTCTTTTGGTTGTTTTACAGCATGTTTGTCGGCCCTGAAGACCTTGTGGTTTCTGTCTTTCCAAATCATCTCCAAACAACATTTTCCCTTCAATTGTCACCCTTTTTGCTGTGGGTTTTGGATGAGACTCTGTTCTCCAAGCTCAAACATGTACAGGCCTCCCGCCTCTGAAGAGCATGAAGATGTGGATGAAAGGGAGGACTTTCATGATTTCTTCCTCCTTTTACCCTCTTCCTTCAAAGCTTTCTTGAAAATTTTCAAAAAGCATTTTTCAGAAATATCCTTATTGTATTTACTCTTTTTATGTCTCCTCCTTTCCGGAGAAGTCAATCTCTAAGAGGAAAAGATCTCCACCTGCTTGTGCTTTTCCTTCCTTTTGACAATCATTTTGATGGCCTACGGCCAGGGGATGCCTGTAACTGGCACAGAGCTTGCTTTTTCCATCCACTGTTATGGACAACACGCTGGTACTGCAATAAGAGTTTACAGCCAAGTCGAGTGTCTCTGACTCCGCACCCTGGGCAAGATGGATAAGCTGCGCTCCATCATGGCTTGCACCCGGTGGTGCTCTCTCTCCCGCCTGTAGCCCTATGACCAGCTGGGATCCTTTGGGAGCATCCGCCGTCAGCAGTCCGGCCCAGAAGGACTTGCCAAATGTGTGGACCTGCTCAACCGGAGCCCCTCACCAAGCAGGATCTATGGGTGCCACTTGCGCCCATATAGAGCATGCCAGCCCTGCTTCTGACCTTCCTTGGGGGAGCCTGGAGCGGTGCACCTCTAAGGCCAGCTGGAAGCATATTGAACACAGTAAGCAGCACAGCCACTCACCAGACTCCCTGCATTCATGCAGCAATAATAGAAAACTAAGGCATGCTGATGTTAGGGAAGTTTTGTTCTACCAGGGAATAGGGTATTGGGTTGCTGGCAACAGCATAGACGTGAATGGACATGGCCCAGTCGAGGACACGCTCCTGGTCCCGGGCTACTGCACAAGGGGCCTCAAGGACAGGCGGTGTCCTGTTGTTGGAATGCCGGGGAGTGGGCATTCGTGAGCAGGGCCATCTCTCGGAGGCCCACTGCCTGCGAGGTGTCAGAGGCGCCCTGCCAAGCAAGACTCTGCAGGCAGGAGTCGACTGGTGGGCGGGAAGCCGCTCGACTCTTTAATCAGAGAATCACATGGTGTGTGCCACGTGTACATAACACGTGGTGCTGCATGAGCCCAGGAGGGGCTTAGGTCTCAACATAGGGCAGGGGCGTAGGAAAGAAAGAAATAGAAGAAGGGTTCCTGCCAGGCAAGAAAGCACTGGATGAGGAACTGGGCCGTGGAGGTAATGTAAGGTTCACATTATAAGGAATCAAACTGAAAGAGCTTCATATTACATCAAAATCCCATTTAAATTAACCCATTTAACGATAATCGCTTTAATTTCAAAACTATTAGTCCGCTTACTGTACAACTCTCACAAATGTGGCTGCCTCACGCTACTTGAGGACCCTTCGTTAGCCAAGTCAAATAATGGCTATGATCAGTAAACAGTGGTCCAGTGTAATTAAGACATGGATGATGACACTAAAGTGCACACGTCTCAATTTCGTTTAATTAGACGTAAATTAAATGTTTTCACACCATAACGTACAGTTAAAATCCTTGAAAACATAAAGATTGAGTATAACGGCCTTGCCAAATAATACTACATTATAAGGATAAAAAGATATAACTTTAAGAAGAAATACCAAAAGTAAAAAATTCTAATCCTCCCCGTCGGAATTGAACCCCCTTCTGACAGGGGGGGATACAGACCACTATACTAATGAGGAACAGCCTGGGCGTGTGAGATTCTTCCTTTATTTGTTGTGTACTACTGCAACCTAAGAAGAACACCCTTAGCGGAGATTTCCTCCTTTTGTTTCCTATGCCCTTAGGCCAAGGATCCCAGTGTGTATGCAGCTATCCTAGGCAGCAAAAACACATTTCAATCTGACTGCTTGCGGTGGGTCTCTAAATAAAAACTCTGCTGGCTTGTTCTAGATGGCACTGTTTTCCCCATCTACTATGGCCAACTGATGTCCAATAGTTAGAATGAAAGTGCCACACTTTTATCCTTTTACCCGTTTCGATGCAAATCTGTATTTGCAAGAGTGGAAACATGGTGTCAAATGATTTAACACCTGCCATGCCATAACCAAACTAACCGCTCCCCTGAATATATTAACATATCTGCTCCTAAAATGCAAGTGCAAACAATCATCAGCAATGTCAGTATGTGTGGGCTCTTAGATGCAGTTGTCACAACTGCGGGTTCCTGGCGCTTGTGGAAGAGGTGGAAACATGGCTGCCACCTGACTGTGCCGCCACGTTGTATACCTAGACGTCGTTAGCGGTCTAGTCTTTTCAAACATGGCCGCCGCCGAGTGTATTTACTAGCTTACGCTCGACGGTTCGGCGCGTTGCAACTCTCGTATTTCTCCTTTGTTGCTTGCGCTCCTGTTTACTTCGCTTGGCGGTGATCCGCCTCTGTCCTTATTTTTTCCTCTCCGTTGCTCCACTTTTCTCTCCTGGTCCTCTCTCCGCCTCGCCCCCTTCTGTTCCCGGGTGTGAGGTGCTTCCCGTGTATTCCCCTCCCTTCCTCCTTTCAGCCTGCATCCTAGCCTATTCGCTGTTTTTCTCTCCCGGGTTTCCATCCGTTGGCTCCCCTCTGTTCAACATTCCAGCATTCTCTCCTTCCCCGTTATTTTGTGCTTCGACTTCACTTACCTGCCCTGGATCGTCATTTCATACTACTCCGGCTTGAAACTTAACCTCACATATTCCAGTCCAGCGGGGATTCTGCACTCCAAAGGGGTTTTTGTGCCGCAAGGCTTTTCCCCTCGCTTCGCGTGTCTGTCACGGAGGGGAGTCACCGTTGATTCCTACCCAGAGTCACAGTGGCTTCAATCCGAGGCCGGCCCTATCTACTCAAGAAGAAGAAAGCCCACGTTTGTCGCTCACACGGAAAGAAGTTGGACTTCTCTTCAACGTCAGGTCAGGAGGAAGGGGAACTTGGAGACTCTCCGAGCTTGAGTGGGGAGGAAGATATTACAGATAAGCCTGTTGACATACCCACACAGCCTGGTACACCTGATAGCACTACAGCCGCACAACTCCCAATATTGCCACAATACAGTCACAGTATACTATTCATAGCTGCCAATTGGCTCACTGCCAGTGCTGGCATTTCACTTTCCACACACTGGGACTTGCCATGGCTCTCTAGTCATCTGATGCGGCTGGCGTCACATGACAAACCTCCTCTCACCCGCCCACTGTCAGCTACGTGCTATCACAACCCTGCTGACAGGTATGAGTCCTACAAAAACAAGCATGGCAATGCCAACTGCTTGGGCTTTTTTAAAGGCATGGCAAATGCACATGTGTACTGGTATTAACTTGCCATTGATGGCAGCAGGTGCAAAAAGAAGTGAGCACCTGGGAATCTAATGGCCGTGCTTGGCAAATGCCTAACACTTTTGCACAAGCCAAAACTGTTGGCTTTACCAATGCTTGTTTTTAACAGGACTTCAGTGAAGGACACACATAGTGCTCATAAATCGAGTGGCTGAAGGCAGACCTGGTTAAGACATTTTTATTACACCATAAGCATGTTTACAGCTCTAATTAAGTCATAATTCTCAGAAGACTTCTTTGAAAGAAAAGTATTGCATGTGCGCATGTGCTAGCCTCGTTGTGGTGGCACATGCGCGTAAGAAATAAAGACGGGCCGCGAGGCAGTTGCCGCCAAGACCTTGGAGCGATCAGACGTGTGTTTCCGAGTGTCATTGCATGCGCATGCTTTGGTTCTAGTACATGGCGGCCCAAGGCACGGGAAGCCCCATCACACTGGCGACGAGGCGGGACACGAGGAGAAAAACACCCGACACGTACAATCGTGTTGTTATGTGTATTTCATCTCACGTGCGCCACGATCCTCACACGAGTGACGGCGGTCATTTTGTTTATGGTGTTTAAGGCGGTTGCGGCCCGCGAGGGTGCTCGTGCGCTGTCTAAATACTACGGTAGATAATCCCTGAATTCTTGGACGTTCTGCAGTCTCCCTGCGTCAGAAACGGATATAGCCAGGTTTCCGGCCTCTAACACGGTCTGAGGTGCCTGTGCGATCTGTGAACATGACGGACAATGACGAAGAGGCCTCTGGATCAGTGAGAGAGGTGAGAAGGCAGCATGGCTCATTACAACCAATGCAAGAGTTTGACACCTCGGGGCCCCCCTCGAAACTAGGCCCGAGATGGCTCCTCTGGATAAAAAAAACTGGACATGTTATTCGCCGCCTCCGGAGAAACAGATGATGATGCCAAAGTGGCGACGCTGTTATACTCGGCGGGCACAGAGGTACTGCGCATATATGAGTCTCTCACCATACCGGTGGTAAACTACGATGCGGTCAAAACCGCACTAAGGGATCATTTTATCTCCTTATCTAACGTAGACTTTGACAAGTTTGACATGTGTGGAGAAAAGCAGCACAATGAGGAGACATTAGATCAATTCTGTGCACGTTTGAGACAGCTAGCCACCACGTGCAGATGGACGGATGCCGATTTAATGGTCAGACACCAACTGATCCAAGGGTGCAGCTCAGGGAAACTGCGGAGGCAGGCTTTGAGAGAGCCAGGCATGTCGCTGGTACAGATTTTGGACAGTGGAAGGGTTTACGAACTTGCCGAGAGTAGAGGAGCTAAAATGGACGCTGCCGCACGCACAGGCAAGCTAGAGGAAGCTTTTGCGGTTGGGAGACAGTCCCAAACAAAGTCGAGGTGGAACCAAAAGAGGCAGGAATCGACATCTCCCCAAGGCAATACAGTCATCTGTCAGTATTGTGGATACGATTTGCCGCATTCGGAAGACTGTCCAGCCAAATTGAGAACCTGCGGAAGATGCAACACGCCAGGACACTATGCCCGGATGTGCAGAGCGGCTGCCCCAGTTGCCACAAAGCGGGGACCCGCAAGGGTAAGCGGTGGATATAGGAAACAACGAAGTGTCGCTGCAGTGGAACAGGATGTCCAAAGACTCAACATCGCAGAGGAGGAGGAAGAGGATGAAGAAGTCTTTTTCATTTCAAGTTTGGCGACCGGGGCGAGAAAACCAAGACAACCGATGTGTGTGGTCAACATTCAAGGAGTCCCCACGCAGGTACTAATAGACACTGGTGCCTCAGTATGCGTGTTGGCTACCAAACACTACGAGGCCCTCCCAGGCCCCCCTACATTGGACCATTCGAGGGTGAAGATATTCACGTTCGGGGGTGACACTCCCCTGCCAATCAAAGGGGTGTTTGTAGCTCCTGTAGCCCGGGAAGGAAAGACAATCAAGGCAAGGTTCTTCATCACAGACGTCAGCCCGCTGTCCCTGTTGAGTTGTCTGGCCTCGGAAGCATTAGATCTGGTCCATCTACTGTGCGATTTATCAAGGTGATGTAGACTCACTTTTGGAGTAATTCGAGAATACGTTTCAAGGGATTGGTCGACTAAAAGCGGAACCAGTGCGGCTGCACATAGATGAAACGATCCACCCAACAGCATTGAAACACAGACGAATTCCATTCCATCTTCGGTCCCAGGTTGAAGAGGAACTTAAAGCACTGATCGATATGGATATCATTGATAGGGTGGAAGGGCCGACTCCGTGGGTCTCGCCGATCGTGGTGGCACCTAAGCCCAAACAACCGGGCAAGGTTCGCATCTGCGTGGACATGCGGCTGCCCAATGCGGCCATCAAAGGAGAAGCCACCAGACCCCCACTATAGATGATATCATCAGTGAACTGCAGGGTGCCTGGATATTCTCGAAACTTGATTTAAGAGCAGGATATCACCAGCTGGAGTTACATGCAGACTCAAGGTACATTACTACTTTCACAACGCACGAGGGTCTGTACCAGTTTAAGCGCCTCAGCTTTGGGATTTCCTCCGCAGCTGAGGTGTTTCAGAATGCCATCAGGGGTGCCATGGCGTGTCTCAGGGGGGTGATAAATATGAGTGACGACATCTTAGTCTTTGCCACCACACATGCCGAACACCTGAAGCGTCTAGAAGCAACCCTGCAGAGGCTGAAAGATCTTGGACTTACCTTACACCAGGAAAAATGTGAATTTTTGTGTTTCATGGCAATGGTGTATCCGCGGATCCGGACAAAGTCAGAGACATCCGCGAGGCTGCACCCCCCCAAACGCGGACAGAAGTCCGCAGTTTTCTGGGGATGGTGAATTACTGCGGTTGCTTCATCAAAGGTTTGGCGTCACTCTCTGAACCCCTCCGGGCCCTCACGAAAAATGGCGCTGTTTGGGTCTGGGGTACCAAGGAACAAGATGCGTTCTATGTAATAATGAAGGCATTGTCATATCAAGACACAGTGGCGTATTTTGATCCTGTGGCCGAGTCCGAGGTGGTTGTAGACACCAGTCCGTTGGGCTTAGGAGCTGTGCTGATGCAGAAAGACGTGAGAGGCGAGATGCTACCTATCGCATATGTGAGTAAAGCCCTCACGGAGACTGAACGTCGATACTCTCAGATAGAGAGAGAGGCCCTGGCCATTTTATGGGGCTGCAGACATTTCAGGTTGTACATTCTTGGGAAACCAGTAACTGTCATCACGGATCACAAACCACTTCTTCCAATCCTAGCAGGTGTATCCTCGAAACCTCCTCCCAGGATAAAACGGTGGATGCTGGCCCTCATTGAATATGGGGTCAAATTGGTGTACCGACCGGGGACAAACAATCCAGCGGACTACTTGTCCCGTCATCCTAACAGGGAGAGGGAAGGTGATCAGGGGGATGTGGCAGAGTGCAAAGAATTTGTACATAATGTCGTGGCAGTTGCCATGCCGGTGGCGTTGGACAGAACTCAGATGGCACAGGAGTCGGCAGACGACGAGGTGTTCAAAATCATCAGAGCTGCAATTCAGAGCGGCGATTGGAGAAGCGTTCTGCCGAATAATACAAGGAGGGAGGACAGAGCCCAGAGAGATCTTCAGGCACTGTGGAAAATCCGTGATGAACTCTCCACGTCAGAAGATGGGTTGCTACTAAGAGGCTGGCAAATTGTGGTATCCTGGTCGCTAAGAGCCCGAGTCATAGAACTGGCACACACCGGACATCAGGGAGTGGCGAAGACGAAGGCGAGCCTGCGCACAAAGATTGGTTCCCAGATCTGGAAACCCTAGTTGAACGGCATATAAAAGGGTGCTTGTCGTGCCAGGCAGCCAGCCCGTAGAAAGAGCACCCCCGATAAATTCAATGGAACGAAGCAAGAAGCCGTGGGGCACAATCCACGCTGAATTTGGATCAACCGGCAGGGGCATGTACTTTTTAGTGGCAGTAGACCAATGGTCGAGGTATCCGGAGGTGGAACTAGTTGACTCACACGCCACAGATCACACGATCCTTGCGTTGGAAAAGATGTTTGCCACGCATGGTCTCCCTGAAATGCTCTGCTCGGACAATGGGCCACCATTCACTGGGAACCAATTTGCACAGTATCTGAGAGAACGGTGAATACAACATCGGAAGGTGTCGCCGCTGTGGCCCAGGGCGAATGGGGAGGCCGACAGGCTCATGAGGACCCTCAATAAGGTATTTCACATAGCGGCCAACAGTGGGGTGGAACTGAAGAGAAACCTATTTGAGTTTCTTCGAGAATATAGGTCGACCCCGCATCAGTCCACCGGCGTGGCTCCGGCCGAGGCTCTGTTTGGGAGACGTCTGAGGGGGCTCCTCCCGGAGGTGGAAGGTCGTGGGCCGGGGATCATAGACAATGGGCCTCATTATGACCCAGGCGGTAAGGGGTTTACGGCAGCGTAAACAGCGCCGACCCTTACCGCCTGAGTACGAGGTCCCTTAGCGCCATGGAGCTTTTAACACCTGCTTTTAGCAGGTGTTAAAATCCATGGCGCTAAGGGACCATGGAGTTAATTACGCCACCGTAATTTACGGTGGCGTAATTAACGCCTTCCCCACTCCCATTATGCCCTATGGGGCAAAAATGGGAATGGGGAAGGGTAAATGGGGATTGGGGATTTACCGCCCCGCCGACCTCGGAATGGGGCGGTAAGTCCGCCTACCACCATGGCGTAAACGTAGTTTACGCCATGGTGGTAAAGCCCAATGACCAGGTGAGAAGGGAACGAGAAGCCCACAATGCCAAGGAGAACGAACAGAGAGGACTGCGAGAAAAGGACATAGCGGTTGGAGACTCAGTACTGGTACGCAACCGCAAGCCAGAGGGGAAACTATCACTGCCATATGAACCCCAACCGTGGTTAGTCACCCACGTCAAAGGATCGATGATCGGTGCTGCGAATGAATGAGGAACCATCACCCGCAACCAGTCCTTCTTCAAAAGATTTGACAGTCGGCTTCCTGAAGCTGATCCTACGAGGCCTATGCAGCAGGTGGAAGATGCGGGAGTACCGGAGGATGACCCATCCTTGGATCCACCACCGACAGTCGGGACCCCACCGCTCAACTTGCAGGCGGAAAGGCGGTACCCGGTGCGACAAGGCCACGCCATACCTGTTCGGCTCAAAGACTACATTCTAGATTCAGGCGACTGAACAGGTGACTGTCCGTAGCCCAAGAGACGCTATACAGAAAGTTAACGTTCGTAACGTTCATGGTGTACCTGTGAATGTGTTGCAGTTGTAAGTTGTTGTTGTTTTTGTTTAATGAAAAGGAGGGATGTTATGTCCGTATTGCATGTGCGCATGTGCTAGCCCCGTTGTGGTGGTGCATGGGCGTAAGAAATAAAGACGGCCCGCGAGGCAGTTGCCACCGGGATCTTGGAACAATCAGACGTGCGTGTCCGAGTCTCATTGCATGCGCATGCTTTGGTTCTAGTACAGGGCCGTCCGAGGCACGGAAAGCCCCATCACAACAAATGTGGCTGCCTCACGCTGCAACATACATGCCAACCATCCCGATTTAGGCGGGAGACTCCCGATTTTTAGGTGAAAAATATTGCTATTTTTCACAGTCTCCCGCCTAAAATAACTGTAGCCCCAAAGGGTTCCTATCGGAAAATGTGTGTCTCCCGATTTCCCTGTGGAAATCTCCCTCCCAGCTGCATCTGAATGTTGGCATGTATGCTGCAAGAGGACCCTTAGTTAGCCAAGTCAAATAATGGCTATGATCAGTAAACAGTGGACAGAGTAATAAAGACATGGATGATGACACTAAAGTGCACACGTCTCAATTTCGTTTAATTAGACGTAAATTAAATTTTTTCACACCATAACATACAGTTAAAATCCTTGAATACATAAAGATTGATTATAACGGCTTGCCAAATAATACAACATTATAAGGATAAAATGATATAACTTGAAGAAGAAATACCCAAAATGTAAAAAATTGTACTCCTCCCCGTCGGTCTCCCGCGTGACAGGCGGGGATACTGACCACTATAATAACGAGGAACGGCTATGATGTGCAACATTCTTTCTATATCTGTTGTGTAGTACCACAGCCTAAGAACAACACCCTTAGCCGAAATGTCCTCCTTTTGTTTCCAATGCCCTGAGGTCAAGGTGCCCAGTGTGCATGGAAGCAGCTATCCTAGGCAGCAAAAACACATTTCAATCTGACTGCTTGCGGTGGCTCTTTAAATAAAAACTCTCCTGGCTTCTTCTAGATGGCACTGTTTTCCCCATCTACTATGGCCAACTGATGTCCAATAGTTAGAATGGAAGTGCCACACTTTTATCCTTTTACCCGTTTCGATGCAAATCTGTATTTGCAAGAGTGGAAACATGGTGTCAAATGATTTAACACCTGCCATGCCATAACCAAACTAACAAAGTGTACCCCTTCCGCTCCCCTGTATATATTAACATATCTGCTCCTAAAATGCAAGTGCAAACAATCATCAGCAACGTCAGTATGTGTCGGCTCTCAGATGCAGTGCAGCCGCACATTTCCCAATATTGCCACCATACAGTCACAGTATACTATTCATAGCAGCCCATTGGGTCACTGCCAGTGCTGGCACTTCACTTTCCACACACTGGGACTTGCCATGGCTCTCTAGTCATCTGATGCGGCTGGCGTCACATGACAAACCTCCTCTCACCCGCCCACTGTCAGCTACGTGCTATCACAACCCTGCTGACAGGTATGAGTCCTACAAAAACAAGCATGGCAATGCCAACTGCTTGGGCTTTTTTAAAGGCATGGCAAATGCACATGTGTACTGGTATTAACTTGCCATTGATGGCAGCAGGTGCACAAAGAAGCGAGCACCTGGGAATCTAATGGCCGTGCTTGGCAAATGCCTAACACTTATGCACAAGCCAAAACTGTTGGCTTTACCAATGCTTGTTTTTAACAGGATTTCAGTGAAGGACACACTTAGTGCTCATAAATCGAGTGGCTGAAGGCAGACCTGGTTAAGACATTTTTATTACACCATATGCCTGTTTACAGCTCTAATTAAGTCATAATTCTCAGAAGACTTATTTGAAAGAACACTGGAAGTCACTTTATGTTCAAAGTTTGATGTTAAGGTTTGTTTATGATGAGCTCTAAGAGTTCCCTCTGTGCAGTGTTTTAGGTGTGGAGGGGCAGGAGCTGGGTGGGAATGGCAATAGGGATTAGTGTGGCGAGAGGCAGTCAATGGGTGAGCAAATTACCAAACAACACGTGCAATCTTTGTGTCCCTCATATGCCATTTCTCCCTATCTGGACTGTAATGCAATAGATTTGGATTACAGGTGGCTCAAGCGCCACCTATTAGCCCAAAGAAAAATGTGGGGGATACATTTTGATACATTCATTGGTGAGTGACATTGTAATGGGGCAGATAAATACACAGGTCATAGAATATGCAAGTACCGATTACAATCACTGCCCCTCGCCAGTATCGTCCAGGTGAGAAATGTTACCAACTGAGACAGCCCTACCGCCCCAAGAGTCTAGGGGTGGAAGATGAAACCAACTAAAACTACAAGGTGACCGTTATGGATAAGATAGAAGGGGTGACTAGAAGAGTGACAGGTAGTGGTTACTCTCTCTCTCTCTCTCTCTCTCTATATATATATATATATATATATATATATATATATATGTATATATATATATATATAGATATATATTCAGTGGAAAAACTTTGTTAAAGGGGCTTTATGGTTAAGTTGCACTAATAAAAACCTATGAAATTCAGTGAAGGAATGTTGTTAAAGGCATGTAATGGGTACAAGTAAAACTGAAAAATTCATGAAATTCGCCAGTTATGGTACGCTAAGCAACCCTAACTCACGCCACGAGTCTAACACCCAGGACATCAAATATGACATCACAAATGTCTGTCCAGCACTTCGGGCAGACATTTTTTCCGATTCAAACCTATCCCAATTTCAAAAACCTTTACCACATAGCTGGTCCCTGGTGACCATACCCACTTTAACCACATTGCTGATCCCTCGTGGTCATATAACTTAGCCCCCACTTTACAAAAATTCATTCAGACTTTGCACAGACCTTCAAGGTTGGATCTATAATCTTTCTGAAATCTTTTGTGCACATTCATCAAGCGGCAGCAAAGTTATAAGCCATCTAAACATGTTGAGACCCCCCTCTAATGTTACCCCCTCTTGACAAAATCAGACCAAACTTTGTAAATTCATTCAAATCTGGGTCTAAAATCGTTTTGCAAACTTTAGTGCAGATTCATCTAACAGCACCAAATGTATAAGCTTTTCAAATATTTTGGGACCCCTCCCCTGTAATTTTACTCCCTCTTGGCGAAACAGCACCAAACTTTGCAGAACCATTCCGGGTCAGGTTCAACATGATTTAGCAAAGGTACATTAAGTTTCATTGAGCGGTGCCAAATAAGCAATCCAAAAACTGCTTTTCACCAACCCTGTAATGCAGAAATATGTATGGATGTCACTGAACATCTGAGATGTCCACGAACAACACAGGGCTGTCCCCGAACATCCAGACTGTTTGAGGACTTTGGAGATGAAAAAACACCAGTTGTTTGGCTTTTTATGGCCATATCCTACCTCCCCAGAGATTGTTTCATTAGTTTGAGAAGTGCAATGTTGTGTTTTTTAACATGTTTTTACCACGATATCCGGGGACTATGGGCACAGTCTGCGAATCCAACATGGTGAGCGTTTCAAAAAATCTGACGCACCTTACGTTTTAAATTGACCCATCAGCAGGCATGTACGGTGGACATCACAGCGCTCTCTGATTGGCCCAGGAGGGTGTCCGCATAGATACAAAGAATCCTTGCATAGACATGAAGAACATTTAGAGGTAGACACGAAGAACATACACACTTACATATGCAGTCCCTGAAGGCATTAACATGTACAAGATTTAAGGCAACATGATGAAGTATGAACCAAAGTGTAGCTATTTTCGTAAACGCATAGGCTGCATCAGATTGTAGAATTAGCAATGCCTCAGAACCCAAGATGTTATATTTACAAAAACACATATATTCGAGAAACTCGTGCAAAGGCTAAGCACTAGCTTACGATCAGAGCCAAGGTCAGAAACTAGGAAGGGAGTAGTGGATGAATGGAAGGCAGGCACGAGATAACAGTTCCCAGAACGAGACGTAGTAGACCCCCCAGTTAATCAATTTTAATAAAAGCACAAATAACCTCTGAAGTCCAGGTGCATGAGATCAGCAAGCCAAAATCCTTTATAGAAAGTAAGTGACCAGTGACACTAGCGGTTACCAGTCAAATGGTCGGAAACATTTGGTCAACAGACAATTTGGTCAACACCATTTGGTCGAATGCCAAATGGTCGAATTTTTTTTTTTTTACCCATTTTTTGTTTTTTTTTGGGGGGGTCCCCCCCCAACCCCCTTTTTTTTCTTTTTTATTTTTTTTCCCCACACGAAAACCCACAAAACACATATATATATAAAAAAAAAATTCGACCATTTGGCATTCGACCAAATGGTGTCGACCAAATTGCAGTCGACCAAATTGCAGTCGACCAGTTGACTGGACACCGACACTAGCAGCCACAAAGAACACACTGTGCATGATAGGAATAGCTAAAACCTTAATAAATAGAGGGAAATCCACTCTCAAACACGGTACCCCAACACGTGAACCGGGGATGGAAAACACTGCCTATTCATTACATGCCACACATAGAAAGAACATGTGCAGAACTCCCTCAGCATGCACACAAACACCAGACGACACACAAGGCCAAGTTCAAAGAGCGCATCACTGCATTCCCACGGACAGAGAGGGTGGTCTGCAGAGAGCAAAGATAACACGCACTTGAGAAGAGAGGTTGACAGGTACCCCGTTACCAGAAAGCCCTGCCTGGTCCCTGCAGGCCACCCCACTGGGCATGGAGGATCCGTGGATGCGAGTATGAACAATGCATGCTAAAAATGGGGAGTTGGGTGTTTTGTGTGGTAGTGGCATATGAGAAGTAAAAATCATAAAGGATTGTATATCTTTGACAAGGGTTGAGCAAGATCGTGTGAAAAGCCACTTTAAGTGATTTGACATGACCTGGAAAGCACCACAATTACACTGAGTTTCTGGAGCCAGATCAAATTAGACTCAATGATGGAAATAGACAATTGCCAATGCAAAACCCACCTTCATAAACATCCAAATAAAGCAGGGACAGCATGCGAGCATAAAATGTTGTCGATCTCAGCGTGCTTTTCAAAAACAGCTGCTTTAATACTGATCCCTCGTGGTCATATAACTTAGCCCCCACTTTACAAAAATTCATTCAGACTTTGCACAGACCTTCAAGGTTGGATCTATAATCTTTCTGAAATCTTTTGTGCACATTCATCAAGCGGCAGCAAAGTTATAAGCCATCTAAACATGTTGAGACCCCCCTCTAATGTTACCCCCTCTTGACAAAATCAGACCAAACTTTGTAAATTCATTCAAAAGCCACTTTAAGTGATTTGACATGACCTGGAAAGCACCACAATTACACTGAGTTTCTGGAGCCAGATCAAATTAGACTCAATGATGGAAATAGACAATTGCCAATGCAAAACCCACCTTCATTAACATCCAAATAAAGCAGGGACAGCATGCGAGCATAAAATGTTGTCGATCTCAGCGTGCTTTTCAAAAACAGCTGCTTTAATACTAAAAATGTGTCGTCAATGACGTCATAACATATTGTCACTTTACAAAACCCATGGGGAACGGGGATTGCATGATAATAATGTCTACATACACATTCTATATGAGTTAAAGTTCTGATTGAGAAACGCTTGCCTGATAGCTCCTCCTGAGACCACCTCTAAATTGATAACAGTAAAAAGAAATCATCTCTACAATAAACTATTGGTTGGCATAATACGTAATGGGCGGCCTAACATAGGGGGTTTGATTGGTTGGCTTTCTAATGACCAACCTTGGGCAACTGACAAGACGTCCAAGACATGGGCCAGACAAGAGTATGGGTTGAGAGGTCCATAGACTGCTTTCCTTTCGATCCTTCTTGTCCTCCCCCACACATTCTTCTTTGAATATCCATACTTTAGTCAACCCAATCCAGGGTGCCTGTATGTGTGACATGTTCGTCCATGCTCTAGGTCATATTGGAGCATTCCCCATTGGATTCACAACATACCCTGTGCTCGGTGTAATTGTGAGGGTCCTGAATACAAGTAAACTTTGATCCTGGGTGGGCGATAGGGCTTTCCATTACTTGGGCAGGGGGTATGTCATCTTTTTGGGTGTACTTATGCACGTGAGCATCCACATTTATTACTATTTTCATTCCAACTGCCCCTTTGGCAGCCTTTTAGCAACCGTTTGTTGCTATTGTGATGAGCCAGGACTGAGACGCAGACACAGGGGTTTCATGGTTTGTGGCCAGAAATGGTTATTGACACAAAACAGGGTTGGAAAATGACTTTCTGTCCCTACTCTAAGAGGTATTTCCCTACCTAAAACAAAACTAATGGTCTTTCCAGTGTCAAGATGTGCAAAGCAAAATGTCCTGTGTCAAAAGTACTATTCTGGCCTCACATTCTAAAATCAACTCTAACGTGAAAAGGGAAATGTCTTTGGCCTTGAGTAGTGTACAAAATTTTCAAAAAGGAAATGTGTAACTCCAACACAAAAGTTCCAAAAGGATAAGGTTCACAGTTCCACAGGGTGGATCCCTTCCCCTGTTATTCTCTTTACTCTGCTTTAAGAATATCAGTTCGCTATGTTTCACCTAATATGGAGACCAGCAAGCCCTTGACGTCGCCTACCGCCAACCTGTGCCCCGCTGTCAATTTTTCCATTTCATATATCCACTTCCCAGCCCCTACGCTTAGAGATGGTAGCCTGCACTGGATGTTCTCCTTGTCTGTGTACTTCCAGGGTACGTACTGTGACCTTGTCCCTCCCCTATCTAATAGAGGCATTTGCAAATACGCGGACCTCTCTTCTGTTGTGTGTCCCTTAGTTTGTGTTACTGCAACCCCATCTCTCCTGCACCCTGCGAGGTCCAGGAGCCTGCTTGTGTAAGGCGTTTGCGGGGCTGCCCCTTTTGTCGTGTCTTCAGTTGTGTTGTCAGTGTGTTGTCCCCCGTCTCTCTCCTCTTGTGTTTTACACTCCCATGATACTCCCGTACCTGTTCGTGTTATATAAAGTTTCCTAGGCCCTTCCCTTTCTCCATCACTTAGTTTGTCGTCTCCGTCCTCGCCTTCCTCATTGCTACAAAATCCATCAGAAAATGTCAATTTGCGTGGATGTGGATAACATACAGTCACAGTCTCAAGATTGATATTCGTATACCCACACGTATTCTCCTCTTCTCGTGCCCTCGAGTGTATCACCTCTCTGCCTATCAAAGGTGCCCTGGACATGCTTGTGCCACCCGCTACGCACCCGTGAGGGACCAGCGTATCCCGTTGACTCTCCCGTTGCTACTCATCACGTCTTTTTCTGTCTAGCCCCTCCTTGATCGCTTCTCTCACCCTTTTTAGTGCCCACTCCTCCTCGTCACTCTGATTACGCTCCCTTGTTATTCTCGCCAATTTTAGCTCCTTTAATTTTCCCTCTTCGTACTTATGTGTCTGTTGCAATAATATCTTTTTCCTCCACCATGCCATTTCTTTCTCTGCGTCTTCCTCTACCCCTCTCTCTGTTTCCTCCCTTACTTCCTCCATTTCCACAGTCTGCTTTGCTCCCTTTGTGTCCCTCTCAGTTGTCCCATCACACTCCTTTTTCAGTGATGCCAACCGCTCTTTCCGTTCCTGCTCCTGTAGTCCCAGTTCCCTTAGTATTGTTTCCTTTCGCTCCCTTATCTCCATCTCCAGCTTCTTCCCCTCATCCTCCTGCTGCTGCTCCCTACTTACCACATGTGTTTCCTTTCCTTTGTCCCCCTGTCCCAGCCCTTGTTGCAACTTCTGTCTTCCCTGTTGTAATTCCTTGCAACTTCAACAGTACCTGTGCAGCCACCCATTCGTCTGACCCTATTCCTGCGAATTCCGTTTTCGCGTGACACAGGCCTTCCTCATCGATGCCTGGGCTGTCTGACCCCTCCTGCTTCCCTTGCGGCTGGGTTTTCGGGGCATATACCTTTGGGGAGCAGGAAGGTGGCTTGTACGTTGGGTTTGAATATCCTTCTGCTGCTTTTAATTCTCGTGGCTCCCTTACTTCGTCTAGGTCCCGTAACGGGTATAAGCCCTGCTCCTCCTCCTCCTCCCCTGGGTCATCAGAGGTGACGCTGGGTGGTGCTGGAGGTGGTGCGCATGGGTCCACTGCCTCCTCCTTCACCCCCCACAAGCTCATCATCCATGGCCTGTCCTCCTGGAGCATGTGCCATAGTTCATAGATCTCCATACATTTAGCTAACTTCTTTCCCTTATATGTGTTCTGTAGGTGGATATGTAGTGATTGCAGTGCGTCTTTGGAGAAACTAGCGTTAGTCGGCCATGGTCTTATTATCTTCCCTTCAGTATCTTTAGACCATTGTACACTGTATTTAACTATCTTGTCCTTTTAGAGGGGCAAGGTCTTACACATATGCTTTATGGGAGTTACCATCATTCCTGATCCGTTATACATTTCCCTCATTACCCTCCCGTGGGAAACAATATTGATTTGTATTTTACCTGACCTCTAATTGAGGGTTAATGGAAAAGGAAATTCGTAGGTTATGCAATGCAGTTTATATTGTTTCTCTCCTTTTTCTTTCTATGAGCCTCTGCGGCTCTGCACCTTAAGCAGCATACCCTCGTACCACCCCGTCTTCACCAAAGCTGCAGCTGCTCGGCACACCACATCAACCATGCACAGGCGCCATCCGCACACTGCTGCTTGTTCACCTGTCTAGCAATCCAAGAAAAGCCAGCCTACTAATCCTTCACTCCGTTTACAACTCCTATGCAATGGCCTATTGGTGACGTCACCAAACTAAGGTTTGCATAAAGAAACACGTGCACAGAATAACAATGCATTATTTCAACCCCACACCAAACCCACAATGCCCCACAGCTGTCTTCCCCCCTCCCAAGAGTGGAGTATGCTCATAAATAATATATAAACTCTATGTGATTAGACTGCACCCGTCGCGTCGCCTGACATCTGATACATTTTTCACAGTGGAAACTTATCCAGCTAAATCACCTTCTGCAATTTAAGATAGCTCCAGCTAATCCTTATGGGAATACATCATCTATTCACCAAACTAAAACATCCGCCTCATAGGAATCCATCACAGCTACATATACATTCACGATCCAAGCCTTCCGAGCGACCGATCCAACTTGACACAAGAACCTGTTGCCTCGCAGCCTGAACACTGTCTAGACACAGAAAAGGGACTTCTACCTATACTTCAATCCGTACCACTATACGCGTAATACCCAACACTTAAATGTCAAAAGGAGAAAATCATCATAAGTACATTCCCCTCATCCTAGTTACACATCCCCCCACGCGCACAAATTGAGTTACTCGTTGTGTGGACCACACTTACGTTGTGACATGTCTGCCGGCGCCACTCGGCCACTGACTCCCCTCTTTCGGCTCATCTCGCCCCGTCTGTATTGCCTGGACAACTCACCAATCGCGGGTGGGATAGTAGTGAAGTCGGCTCCCGTTGACCAATTCTGCAGTTGCGCTGGCCGGTTATCTCGCAATTCCCATGAGGGTCCTGCAGTCCTCCGAGGTCCGACGGCAGAGGAGACAGCACCTGGCCGAGCTGATGTCACAAACGATCTCGCTGGGGCCTCCAACTTGTTAGGGTAGTTTCTGGGGCCGGCATAGCCGTGCCAAAGGTCTGCGGACTCCAAGCTCACGGAAGGCCCTAACTCCTCCCCTGGTCCCAAAGAAGTCGAGGACCACACAAGGAGCAAGGGTTACTGTGGTTTATTGAGCACAACACACAGGGGTCATATGCTCGGAGCGATCCAGATACATCTCGCCGCATTCTGGCTTGCAGGCCAGTTTTGTACACTTGTGACGACATGACCTTCATCACTCAGCAGGTTCCTTCCCCAAAACCTAACAGGGTCCAGAATAGGCTTGTGAGTTGTAGTTCCAGTATGGGAAACTATAGAGGGGAGTTGTTGTTGGACACTACTGTGTCAGGTGGTAGGCTTGGATTATCCCTAGAAATTGTTACTCCAAATCTGTTACATTAGATGAAACATGTGATTGCTTAGTAGTCCCGGCCATCTGCCCCCGACCCGCAGCATCCTGATTGGTCAGGCTGCAAGCCCCCAAGCCTGGGACAAACTCTGTTCCCACCCCGCAAGGAACCTGTTCTCCTTACATGTATACTATGTGTCAGCAAGGTGCAACTATGTCTCTGTGATTATACAATAGTGTGTAATAGACTAACGCCATGGGAGCGTCCATTCCCATTGGATATGTTAGCCAGAGAGTAGCAAATACTGTTGCAAAATCTGCTGTCTAGCCATGGGACGGCTGCTCGTTCCCAGCCTCTGAGCCTTGGCCCGATACCAGTTGGGCCGAGTCACGTGGTAGGAGACTATAACTTCAGCTTCAATTACTTGAATTAGCTTGTATTTTGCAAGGAATATTCTTTGAAGCAGCCGGTATCACATTGGTTCTTGTGTCTGGAATGTCACTCGCAACATCGTGGCCTTGGCTGCTGCTGCTCTTGCCGTGACTATTCTGCTTGCACAGCATCTTGCAGTTTGAGATCTACTTGAGACGATCATAGCCTACTAGATTTTCGTAAGGCCTGCACGGCCCTCTAACAACTGTCTTTTCCTAGTGGCCATAGGTTAGTGTATGTCGTGTTTGGCCAGGTCCCTTGGGTGCTCCTGTCCTTCCGTAGGGTTAAGTGCATGTAAGCGTCTGCAAGCAAATACACAAGCTCTTCTTGCTTCTAGCATTTCTGCATTGCTGTAGCAAGCATATGTGACAAAATAATAAACGTATAGACGGTATGTATATGTCACCGTCCTCTAACTCATAGGGCTGCATGTGTTCTTCATGTAGGTTGGTGTGTGGGTGTCCCGAATGTGCAGAATACATGTGTCTAACGCAGCTATGTCATCGTGATGTCTCTAACGACTTGAGGCATTGCTTCGTAGTGCGTTTAGTCCAGTCGGTCCGTCCATACGGTTGTTTCCGGTTCTGTGTTGTACCTTCTCGTCCACTCTAGGCAGAGTTCGCGTTGTAGCAGGTACATATGAACAGCTGGTTGGGTACTTTTCACGGTAGTTGTCCATGGCTGGAGCAATAGAGATTGGCATGAGCTCAGAGGATCGGCACAAAACACCACAAGCCCGTTGTTGCCAACAGGGATTCCTTCCTGCACTCTTATGGGGCACCAGCCCAATATAACAAGTATATATTATTTCAATAATCTTTCAAACCATCAACAATAATCAATATTTCAGAAGATTGAATCCAACAATATGAACTCAAAAGAGATTTTAATGCAAAGGATGTTAAGGGTACACCCTAACATCTCAAAAATGTAACTTTTTAAACAAAATCATATATGCCTTAACAATAGCTTGGAGATAAAAATGAAAATGAAAACCCCCAAATCTGTTTTTTCACAATATGTTATTCAATTTAAACACAAAAAATCAAACAATGGTGAGAAAATGTTAGACATCTTGAAAATACATAACATGGCATATTTCAAACATGTATGACAATAGCCCTATCTCAGTGTCTTCCAGTTTCTATTGTGTGGGCTCCAAAAGTTGCCTTCCAGTGATCAAATTAAAGCCAACACATTTCGGAATTTGTTTCCTTCTTCAGGGAATTTGGAGCTAACATTTCCTTTTCTTTTTCTTCATGGTTGTTCTATACCTGTAAATATAACAGGTACTAAATCAGATTTCCAAAATATACCCAAGTGTCTAGTAAAGTATTCGGTGAGGTGAAATTAATTTCCTATTACTAACTTGTGCATCGTTTTTTACTGTGTACCATCCTGTGACTTCGGACTCTACAAATGGAAAAAGGGGAAATGAGGTCCCATTATTGATGTACAAAGTGTATACCTAGAGACAAACAAGTCTCCTATCCACGTCTGGACAGAATGTATTAGCCCCTAAAGGCTTAAAATAGACATTACTCACCCATCTTGTGAGTCGACCCATTCAGGCGAGGGAGTGTTGCTTCAATGGTTTGGTCCAACAGTAACCCTGATGCTAAAATGAATATAATTGACCAAAATAAATAGTCATATGGCGTCTGAAGTAGAATGTCCCCTTAGCGAAATGTATGGACTGTTATCAGTGACTTAGTGGTCCGTTCAATGAAATGCACACGGTGTGTAATGGGCTTTAGTATCCCCATTATCACTCCACCGTTCGCTAGAATCACAATATAAGATATCTGCATGCTCCGCCACTTCTTCTGTATATATTATCCCCCACTGCGTGCAGTGTGTGCACGATGAGCCAATATTAGTTAACATTCTCGATTGGTGTTAACTACCTGACACTATCGTAGCTGTCTCCCCTTGTCGCCAGCGTGCTGGCACTCATCTGCATGTCTCTTACCTGTGAGAGTCACAACCAGTGTCCTCAACGATAGCAACGCCTATCGAGAATGATGCCGCCAGTAAGTGGCGCAGCTTTCATGCAGTGTATATGTTTGTTGGTATGGTAACGTTGCTCATGCTCATTGCACTCTCTGCGTCGCCATCTTAGAGTGGGCAGCCATGTTGTAGCTGGTGCTTCTTCTAGTTGGGGGGTTGTCCGGGACTGATTATCTGTTTGGATTTTCCCTCTTCACCCCACCTGGGCACCCTGTAAATAAGATATTAAGTGCAGTCCATATTTTGTCTATTAGAGTCTTGTTGCCTTTAACAAATGTTCTACTACCCCAATATACCTGGTTTAGCAGAGTACGACGATAGGTCGTCGACGGATCCTGCTTGAGTGAACTCCCTTTAAAGCAGGAGCCACGGATCGTCGAAATCCCATGAAGAAAAGGTGAACAAAAGTGGCGAGGAAGCAGCTTTTTTCCTGGGGGTGCTCGTCGACGATCGGTCGTCGACGTCCTGCGAAGATGAGGCATGCGGTGCACCCTGACGATAGTTTGCTGCCACAAAGAGTCAATGAAGAACATAGACCCTGCAAGGGCATCAGGTCGTCAGTGTCTGGTGTCGCGAACAGGACGTGAACATGGCTGGCTTCTTGAGCTTCGTTGGCGTCTCTGAGGTCTTCAGGTGGCGGGAAACCCACCGGTGGATTCTCCTCAGTCATTCACGACCTTGACTTTCTCTGGCGGGACAAAGCTGTCAACGGTGATGAACAAGGGAATCCTTGATTCAAAGTGTTCTTAGGCAATGTTTCACCGACTGGAGTAAGGTGATTCATCCAGCAGTGGATTAAATCCTCCTGTCCCTTAGTCTGACGTAGGGACGAGTGTTAGGGAGAATTCTCAAAAATGTGCTAATTCCCTTCACCTTAGCACAGCAACTTTGCTGAATTTTGAGGACTTGATTTGCTTACCTGGAAAGAGTGTGAGCCTTTTTTCCCACTCTTTCATGTATTTTGGTGTGTGTTTTACTCTTGTGTTCTTGGATTATGGAGTTTTAAGATAACTCCATAGGCATCTTTTCATGTATGTTACACAGCACCCTCAGTGCAGTGACACAGGGTTGTCTTTTTAGACTTCCCAAAGGTTTAAATACCTTCTCTGGGATAAACTACTGTTTTCCAGAGAATGTAAAGTTAAATTGACTTTACTAGTCTTTTTAAATTCCTAGAACCAGCACACACTATCTTCCTATAGAGTGCTGGAGGGGTTACCTGGTATCCCCTGTGTCTAGAAACTCATGTAGCAGTCAAATGCTACCCTTTTCTATCTGGGTGGCTGGTGGCAGTGGGTTTACAATCAATTACCATGATTTTTCCCGACCGCGAATACCGGTAGCTAAAAATCGCGGGAGCCATGTTTTTCAAGATGGCGCCTTAAATCCCTTTGTTTAAACAGGTCCCGGTCTTCTTTTTTCAAAATTTCTTTTTGGAAAAGTCCTTCTAGGGTTTTGTCTCCGCACGCCCCTTTGTTTCTATGCCTTTGGCGGGCTTAAGGACTGAAGACTGCCTCCGGCATCTGAGTGTCTTTGGTGGGCAGGAAGTGAGGGAGGTGCCCGAAACGCCCTGTGCTTAGTCTCCTAAGAGACCCAAATGTGCTCTGGCGTGATTGGCTGGCTGACTGTCTGGCAAGGACAGCCACCCTACTCAGTGAGTGGCAGCTAGGCTGTAATGAATGGAAGAATTTAAAAGACAAGTCTCTTGGACTGGAAAGCAGAGTCGACCACTGGAACGAAAGAACCGAAGACAAGCTGGAAGAGGACGGCTGCTGCAACTCCTGGACCATTGGTTTGCCTGGTGAAGCCCAGCTGCAGGTCCGAATTGCCAAGTTCACCTCGACAGAGAAGCCCCTTCAAGGACAACTTCTTCCTTTGAGTTGGTGGGACCAATCAACTCGTGAGCCACCTGGATACCATTCTCGGAGCTGGTTAGGATTAACCAGGGGGGAGGACACCAGCTTGTGTGCTTGATGAACAGCTACTAGAACTGAAGTGACTCAATTTCGTCAGCATTTTCCGACCATCCCGTGCAGTGCAGGAGTCCCCCGACGTCCACCCTCTTGTCCCCATGACTGAGGCTCAGGAACAGTGAGATCTGCAGGAACTGCCAGGAACCAACGTCTTCAGCGGCATCTTTTGCTTCATACTAAGGTACTGTGCCAACCCGATTGAGAGAAAACATCTCTCGCGGTGCAAGTTCCTGGAACTTTCCCAACTTGCAAGCCTAATCAACTTGTGACCCAACATATGATTCTTTTTCGTACAAACTACTTTTGAGAACTTTGGCAAAGACTTTACTGTTTACTTCAAAAACGACTCTTTCCTATCCAAGACAGTAGTCCAGTTCAATTGAACTGAATCGAGTCCTCTAGTGAACTAAAACTATTTACACTGCCTAAGAAAGTATTTCTGATCTATTCTGCTAACTTGTGCCTTTTTCCTCCCATTGAAAGTAACTGAAATGCCATTTTGCTCCTAAATCAGAGAGCCCAATTTGTTAAGAATCTTATTGGTTTGGTTTGGTATTGAAGTGTGTTTGTGTATAATATTAAGTTGCCTTCTTCTAGTGAATGTTTTCTAAATGATTGTGTACTAAATTAATAAGTGTTTTACCAAGAAACCTTGAGTATAAGTGTCTATTTGAACCACTGTGATTGTAAGACCTATGTGTAACCTCTTGTACTGCTCACATTCCCAAAGGTTGGTTTTGCTTACACCTGTAGTCCTAATTGTATTCGGTGATACCAGAGGGTACTGCATGCAATTCTGCCTAACACTGGTGGCAAGCGGTGGGGATAAAATACAGTTGTTACATTGAGAGTGCTGCTCTTAATTTTGTTCAAATAATCTTCACAAGGCTAAGCACCACTAGAAAAACAATTGTTTTATAATGCCAAATATGGATAACTACAAACAAGAAGCCCTGATCATTCTAACAGTAGATCAACTGAAACATATGTGTAAAGTCAGGTCTCTCTCTGTTAAAGGCAAGGAAAATGAATTGATTGAGAAATTGTTGAATCATCAAAGACTGGGAGGTAGAGCTATAACCCCTATCCCCCTGAGCAAATGTGGATAATGTTGATGAGGATGATAATGATTCAGAGTCAGACTCTAATGTTATTAATGAGTTAGAAGAGGCAGAGGAGTCTCAAGATGTAGGCCCTACTGCACCACGGCCTGCTCTTAGGCCTCAACCTTTAGCCACAGGGACCCTACCAGGTCCAGTACTGAGTCCAAAGTTTGTCTTTCTGGAGAAGATGAGTTAAATTCAAATGGCTCCAAGCACAAACTGAAAGTAAAAACCAAGAACTTAAACTAAGGGAAATGGAATTACAACATGCTCTTGAAATGAAGACAATGGGCCTCATTACGAGTATGGAGGCAGCTATGCCCTTAATAAGGGAATGGCTGCCTCCATACCGGGGCCAGCTCTGGGTTCCTTCAATGAGGAATTACCGGGCCATTCCAACCTTGGAGGACCCGGTAATTCCTCATTGAAAAAACCCATCCCCATTCCAATTGGAGCCCCCATAGGGCTCGATGGGAATGGGGAGGGAGTGTGGGATGTTTTTATCCACGCATCCAAGCCCTACCTCAAAACTGTGCAGTACTGACATGGAAAACATCATGATGGCCAGAGCTTCCCAGAAAATGCACAGGGAAATGCATGAAGAATAGGCTGCCACTCCTTTTTACCGAGGTTATGGGCACAGAAAGACACTGCCTAAAACCACCATTGGACTACCCACACAGTAGTCTGAAACCATTGGGAATGGCAATGCTGATTGCCAAAAGCAAACCCATAACTGTTGGGAATTCATTTTCTTAAATCCCAAAAAGGGGTGCAGTACCAGTACTCACCACTATCAAAAAGCCGGCATTTTAAAACCACCAGATTTTGTTTAAAACTGAATAAATGAACCCAAGGCAAGCCAAAGAAAGACTTACTGAGAGGTGGATACAATCTAAAGTTATATTCTGAAGTGACTTGAAGGTTTATAACAAGACTGGCTGAGCTGTGGATTTCAGCAGTTTAAGTAAATTTGGACTGAAAGACACTAAAAATCTAAATGTTTAAATTGACTGAGTGACCTACTTTTGAGTGTCACATAGGCTGCAATTGTTTAAATGTCATAGTTTTAAACTTAGAAATAGCATTCTAGCTGCATATGTAAAAATGTTTAGTTTTATTTGAATGCAGAAAACTGGGGAACAGAAATGACATGTAGCTAAAAACTGGCTTAAAGAGATTCCAATTTTGCCTGGCAACTACCCCCCATCAGGAGTGAAACTTGAGTCACAGCTGTGTTCCCAGGCCTATCTGCCTTTTGCTGGCCACACTAAGGATATGCCATCTCTCTGATAATTGAATTAAGGGGAGCCCCCACAGAATACAGGAGCTCTGAACAAAGCCCTGTCCTGACTCAGGCAAATGTTTTATTGGCGGGAGTCGTAAATGGAGCTTCCTCCTGGAAGGACAGGGGAGGGGCACTGCCTGGGAGAGCAAGCTGGCTTGGCAGAACTGGAAAAACCAGAAATTCAACCTTGTGCTGGGCGGAAACCACACCCCTTTGGGGCCAGAACATAACTCTAAAAAGATGAATAACTCATAGTACGGACTTGTGAAAATTATTTAAATGACACCATAATTCTTGTGATTTTTCTGCCCACATTTTAAGACGTGTTAGGACCCGGTGGTATGTTCAGGGGGGTTTTAGCGGAAAAGAGGATATTACTCAAAATGTGTGCATGTGAAAAATCTGACACTTCATCAACTAATGTCCATACTCCTTGCGCACATGTGTGTACATTTGGGTTAATGTCCGAAATTGCAAAATCAGTTAAAAAGTGCAAATATTGCCATTTCTGAATGCAAGCTCCCAGGAAGAGCAGATTTGGACAAGGGTATACCTCCTGTGATATGTGAGGGGTGCGTGTAATTTTAAACGAATGTGTACCTGTGCAAATATGTTTTTTGAGCAAATATAGATTGTGTGTAAAGTTGACAGGGGTGGGTTCTCTGTATCATAAACAGACCTCATCATGATGACACTTCATTTCATTCCCCCAATCAAGTGGAAGCGGAAGAAGTGGCCAATGACAAGTGGAGAGGGGTAGGGTCTAGTGATGCTGCACACACACCCATCTTAAAAACAGATAAAAGCAGACAGACAGGACAGATAGGGACCTTCAAATCCATTTGCAGCTGGAAGCTCTGCCGGAAAATCCATACTTTACCTCCATCAACCTCCAGAGAGCTAACATAGAGACTTCAATCTATCCACCTTCAGAGACCCAGACCAGACCAGCAGAGTAGAGCTGACCCGTTAGCAGAACCAGAGAGCTGAACCGGAGTCCAGTCCAAAACCTGACCAGATCCGTGGCGAGGCATATTTTAAAATATATTGTGAGTACCTAGTAGAACTGTGCAGAACCAATCTCTTAGTTAAAATAATATAATTCAATCTATTTTAATCTAACCAGAACTGTCTCCTAGAAGTTGTACCTTGTCATTTTGCAAAACTGTCACTTGTCACTTTGAACTTTAACATTTCAAATCTGAAAAACGACCTTCACAAAATTGCTCATATCTCCGTGGCCGTTTGTCTTAGAGACTTGCAGTAACTTTCATCTGGAAGCTGAGATCCTAGGCTGTCCTAGGACCCCAAAACGATAGTGATAGTTCTTGTAGTTCCTCTGTAATCGCGCCCGGCGCACCCGCGAATTTTACCACGATTTGCAAATTTCTTCACGTGTAAAAATCTGCTGCTGCTTGCCTTCCATTTGCCAGAAATTCGTTTAACCTGCTAATCATCCCTGAATCATTGCAAGAGTGAGCCTGGACTAATATTAACTTGATAACACTCACCCTGAACCTCTAGGGGGAATTAAAAGCATTTTAGCATATTTTTCACTTCATTGCCAGCACATATAAAAGCATTTTGGGCCTGTGTTTCCAACTTCTGTAGTGTAAACCTGCTGGGGTGAACTGAATTACATTGATTGCATTTCTGAGAACTGTGTGCTTTCCTTCCATTTCCTTGCATTGCATAAAGGGGGGAGGGGATTGCCAGAGAAAAGTGATTACATTGTTTTGTTGAAATCATATTGAGTATTTTCTGTATTGGATTTTCATTCAACATTACATCCATCTGAACTTATATAAAGCATTCTCTACCACCTTCTTCTTCTGTTCCTATTCACAAGTGTGCTAGTGCCAGATTCTCCGTTGTTAATCTTTATCATATCAGATTAAGTGTGATATCCAATTATTAATTTATTATCAAAGTGTGATATATCTATACATTGTTTAATTTTTTCAAGTAAATCTTTTAAATTTGTAAAACAAACCTACTTCTTGGCTCAGTGGGGTCAGGGGGATTCTAAGAGAGGGGTGTTATATAGGGGTAGTCATCCAGAACGCATGAACTGGACATAAAGATATATCAGTAAGGGTTTCCATTCAGTATCCCAGACTAGGCATTGACTTAGCTGTAGTGTTGAATTGAATCCTCTTACAAATTGGGGGCTCGTGCCGGACGTTTGGATTAGATCTATCACTTGTGCAGATTAATACAGCATGCCAGCTGACCAGAAACACATATCCGGTCGGATCACACGCTGTGTTACGCTGTAAAGCACTCCTCAAAGGAACGCTCTAAGAAAAAGGTCTGTTTTGCAAAAATAAAATACTAATTTCTGTAAGTCAGGACAGAGACCAATCTCTAGAATGACGACCTTGGTAGATATGAAAATAGCCAGAGAGCACTTCTTACATAAGTTATTTGTGAGAGGTGAGTGGACTCATCAGGACCAGATGGTCTGGTTGCAGGCCATCACGCAACAGGTCACGGAAACAGGGTCAGATATATGGAGAGATCAGGGTCCCTTACATGTGGCCCTGAGTGAACTATACATGGCTCCTAAAGCTAAGGATGAACAAGACAAGATGGTTAGGATAGCGGCATACCTGTACCTATATATGGGAGACATGCAGGATAAATGTACTGAAAGCCAAGATCTGGCGAATAAGCGACAGATGGCGTTAGAGAAGGTCCAATCTGACCTGGTCTCTTCTGAGCAGAGGCTGCAGGGGAGCCAGGAGTCAGAAAATGAGAGTAGACAGCACATCATTAAAATAAAGAGGGATATGGACATCCTGCAACAGGAAAAGGCTGACCAGGATACCAGATTTCTGGCCTTGCAGAAGGAGTACCAAGAAGGTTTGGACTCCCTACTGCAGAGCCAGAAAAAGCTGGAGCAACAATTAGACTTCAACAGGGCATGCACGGAGCAGGTAGCCACCCTGCAAAGTCATCTAGATAGAGTGAAGGCAGAGAGCAACAAGCTGATTTTGAAAGACCTGGATACCCAGGCAGAGTTTGATGAAGAACGCCAGAAAGCTGGTGCCTTTCAAAGGCAGAGGGACGACCTGGCGGCACAAATGCAGGCTCTTAGCCAGGAAAGAGACGCCTTAGGCCAGGAAGTCTGCCATTTAAAAAGAAAAACAGAAGAAAATCACCTGGCCCACCAGGGACTGGGTGACCTCCAAAAAGAACACCAGGACTTGCTAGAGCACACCAGGAGGGTGGAGGATGCTCTGGCAAGACAGGAGCAGGCCAATAGGGACACAGCTCAGGAGGTAACCCTCCTGCAGCAAAGACTGGCCCAGTGCTCCAGGACCAATCAGGAAACGCAGAGAGAGAATGAGGCTCTCTGCCAGCACAATGATAGGCTCCAACAACAGGTAGCGATGCAGGAGAGACTGATAGAGTCTAGTAAGGCCTTCACTGAGGAACTGAAGGCGCAGGCTCTTGCATTGCAACAGGGAGCAGGGGCGGATAGAGATGAGGTTCGCTGGGAAAGAGAAACTCCTGAGCATAACCCCAGGAGCCCTAGTACCAGAGGCCTTTATTTCTCTCAGTCCCTGGACTCTGCCACCCCCATGTCCCCTGGCGCACATGAGCACAGGGCCACAGGGATGGCAGATTACTATCCAGCCAGAAGCATGGGGCTCATAGGCCAGTACCACCCAGGAATGGAGGGGCGGGCATCCAGGTATAGGCACCCAAGCACAGTGCAATTTAATGGGGAACCCCAGGAGAGTAGGCCCATTAAGGGCATCCTGAAAACCTCTGCCCAGTTAGGTCAGTGGGGGGGGTACCCATCAAATCCTGGCAGCAAGGAGGGATCTGAAGACTCCTCTGAGCGGTACAGGACACAGGAGACCAGGTCCCCACATTCTGCCAGCCATTCCCAGGCTCGCAGAATCCGGGAAAACCTGGAAGAACAGACGGGAACCTCTGGGAGCAGTGCCTCTGAGTCAGAAGATGAATGGATAAGGGTTACCCGAACCAAAAAGGCCAATAAGGCAAAAAGGGCCTTGATTAAGGACCCATTGAAACAGATTAAGGCAATCAGGAGTGTCATCACGCCTTATCATAGGAACGCCAAGTACTCTGTTTGGGAGCACTTAGAGTTGTTTGAGCAAATGATGGAGACTTTCCATTTGAAAGACAGCCAAAGCTGTATTCAATATGTAAAGTGGACCTTCTCCCCGGAGTACTCCAGTTTCTTTGCAGGGCTGGAGGACCAAAATCATTCCAGGTGGTCCGCCTATAGGGCGGCCATATTAAGACATTTTTCTGTTCACAGAAATCCCCAAGAGGCTCGCAAGGCAGCCTACAATTTGCAGTGTGGGGAGGATCAGGCCCCACAAGAGTTTGTGCAAGAACTGAAACGTGCCTTTGCGCAGACCACCAGAAGGGTGCGCACAGACAGCAGAGAATTTGTCAATACATTTTTCCATGCCTTGCCCAAATATATAATGACCCAGCTCGTGAGAGATTTTCATGAGAAAAGATCTTTAGACTGGGTCATTGAACAAGCCACCCGCATCTACGAGGTGCAGAAGCCAATAGAAAATAAAAATAATGCGCCCAAAAACCCCAAAGCCAACAGCACCCCTGCTGCTGCCAAGGTGGCAGAGGTAAAGGTCACCCCCGTTTTGGATTTGGAGATGGGGGGGGCCTAAAAACCTACCTGCACCTAATAATGCTAGGCCCAGAAGGTCCTCGGGCCAGTCACAGACAGGGAGCCAGGGAGGCAGCCCCACAAATGGGGTCCCTCGCTCTCCTGACTATGTAAGTCCCCGTTACAAGGGTAATCGACCCATCCTGGGTTATGTGTGGACTCCTCCAGCCCAAGGGGGGGGATCCAGCCAAGCACCTAACCCAGGGAACTTCCCTCCTAACTTCCCACCGGAGGGCAGAAATTCTCCAAATCCTGGGAAGAACTTTTTCCCCAGGTATCCACCCAACTTCCAACCCCAAAATCATCCATCCTTCTTTCCCCAATTCCCTGAGCCCAGACAACCTAATCCGGGAGAGGGGAGGCCAAGGGTGGAGGGGTATCCAAATCTTCCCAACCAGGGGTACTACCAAAGAAGGGATAGCTACCCTTCCCGGGATCAGCCCAGGGGAGAAAACAGGGCCCGGTATCAGCCTGAGCGGGTTTCCCAGTTAGAGCGCCAGGTTCAAAACATGGCGCGGGATCTGGGTCACATACTGAGGGCTCAGCAGAACCCTCAGATCGGCATGCCGACGCAGAACGCACCCAACTCTGGACCTGGTGCCCCAGAACAATGACGGGGGCAGCACCCCGATAACTCACCGGTTCCCAGGGAGGAGGCACAAAGGGAAGGGGGGTGTAAAGCCTTGGAGGAAGCTTCCTTCCTCACTTGTAAACCGCCCCTAGAAACCCAGGAACCGGAAACAAAATCTCTTGCCCCTGAAAGTCTGCTTCCTAAGGAGCAGAGGGGGGGTAGGAGAAACAAAAGACCCAAACAGACTCAGTTTGAGGAGGAGGTACAGATCTTCCAATTTGAGGGAGAGGGATCCTCAGAGGATCCTGGGAAAAGGATCTTCTCCTTCAGAGAGGGGGGAACTCCTCCCAAAGAAAAATGGGTCCCTAGGGATGCATATCCAGATTGGGGAGATGTGGAGACTGAGCTACCGCCGCCCACCATCTCGTCCCAGAACCAACCGCAAGAAAATCCCCTGGTTCGAACCCATCCTGGTGACTGCCTCCAAAAAGGGGAGGGCGGCCCAGAACTGGAGCCAGGGGAACCCACAATGGCTCTGATCTCCAGTTGCCAACTTTTTCTTTCAGATTCCCAAGGCTCTCTGCAGAATTCTGCCCAAATCTCTTCGCTAGCGATGTCCAAAACCAGAAAGTTAGCCCACCAGTTGTCCAAAAATGTGCATTATCTGTGCCCCCTTGAGGAGAAGGAGGGAAGATATTATGCCCCGGTACAAGTACAGGGGCAGTGTACAATTTTGGCACTGGTGGACACTGGATCTCAAGCTACCCTTCTGTCCAGAAGGGCCTTTGACGAACTGAATGCAGGAAGGGGAGAGAATTACCAAATTCCTCTCACCTCACTTCCTGGACAACTGCAGAACTTTGACGGGAAGGAAATTCCCGTCGAGGGGACGGCAGACTTGGACATTAAAATTGGGCGACACAAGTTGAAACACCCGGTCATAGTTGTGACTCCAGAGGGCACCCCTTGTTTACTGGGGAATGACCTCCTGAGGAGGTTGTCACCCTTAATAGATTGCGTAAACAAGGTCCTCTGGACCCAGACTAGCCGACCAATAAAATTAAAACAGAGTGTCAACCATGTTAGTTTAAACGGCACCTGCCACATGGTTGAACAAAAACCTGACCAAGTAGAATTTCACTTCCAGAATAGCCAAATTCCAGACGTGACAGTAATAGCAGTAGGACAACAGACTGCTGATGGGGGGTCCTCTCTAGTTCTGAAAATCAACCTTCCTTCCAGTCTAAAGTGGTACTCCACGCTGGAAGGAAACACTCTGAGATTCTATACTAATCCACAATCAGAAACTCCCACTCCTATAGTCCAGAAAGATGTGAAATTAGCTCAGAGCCTGGCTGATATTCAGCAAATTGGAGAGCAGTTGTTCATCCCTGTTCAGTTAAATGATGGGAAGGACTCTGTTCTCGCTCGAGTGTGTGTGAGCAACGGTAAGAGCTTCATCAGCGAAGCCATGTTCCGCCAACTCCCAAAAGATCCAGCCATTCCCACACTCAAACTGATAGACAAATGGGAAATGGACCTGGAAGCGCCTAATTCCAAACATCTCCTGCCAAGCAGGTGTATGCTCAAAATCTCCATTGGCAACAAGAGCATAGTCCACAATTGTTGGGTCGTGCGAGACGTCCCTGCCGCCTTTTACTTAGGCAGTGACATTCTCAATCGCTTTGCCATTAGTTTGGACCTAATAAACTTCAAAGCTTGGTCCCGATTAGCAGATAATCCCATGGGCTTTGATGATCCAGAAAAAGCATTTAGGTCAGCTCAATTGCTACCTTATGCAGTTGAAATTCAGGTCAAAGAGGAAGTCACCATCCCAGAAAGGACCCTACAATTCTCCCTGGAAGTGAAAGCTAAAAGAGGACAATATTTGCAAAACCCTGATGCGTACATACATCTAAATGCTTCTCTCCAACAGCAAGGGTTAGGGGTAAACCCAACACCATTAGTCAACATAGAACATGACACCATTCTAATAGAGGTGGATAACAGCGACTTAAAGAGTATTACTCTAGCCGCAGGCACCATTATTGGAATGGCGGTTGATGACCGACATTTTTCCATAGATTTAGGTAATGAACTGTTAGGGCCAATCCCCAAGGACTGCTTTGACAGTGACAGTGATGACAATACAACACCAGACAGGATTTTTACCCGGCATGGGGGGAACTTCCTGGTGTACACTTCTTGCCCTTATGGTAAGGAAGATGTGACTTGTGACTTCAGGAGGGATGAGGTGATTTTCCAGGTCCATGAGGGCTGCCTTTCCCACCTGAAGCCTCCAGTCCAAATCAGCACTCTGACCAGGGACTTCTCCACCCAGCTGGAGGAGGCCGCTGAAATAGCCAAACCAGAAGTCTTTCCATGCTTCAGGCAGATGGTGGAAGAGAGAGTCAACCTAGCTGATGCCTGTGTGACTCTGGAACAAAAGCAAAAGTTGAAACAAGTTTTCTTGGATTTCCAAGATCTCTTTGCGGTAGACTCATATGACTGTGGTCGCACTGACATCCACACAACAACAATCCCCACGGACCCTGGCATGACTCCTGTGTTTGTGAAGCAATATCGCTTGCCTCTCGCATCAATGGAGCCCCTTACTGAAATAATTAAGAACCTTGAGTCCCGGGGAATAATCCTCCCATCCACAGCACCTTCAATAATCCGGTACTGGGAATATTAAAGCCAAACGGCCAGTGGAGACTCTGCGCCGACCTCAGGGAGCTCAACAAACGGGTCCATACTTCCCGATGGCCTCTGCCCTACATTGACCAAGGGCTGGCCCAGATCCAGGGGTCACAGGTATTCACTGCAATAGACCTGACCAATGGATACTGGACCGTGCCTGTCAGCAGGGAGGACCAATACAAACTGGCTTTTACCTTTGGGGGCCAGCAATACACATGGACCCGGACTCCCTTCGGATACCTCAACTCCGGTAATGAGTTCAATATTTTCCTACATAAGGCCATGCCCGACCTGGGTGCGAGGGGTAACCTGGCTTATGTAGATGATGTCCTCATCAAAAGTTCATCTGTGGAGGAACACATAGCGGAGATCCGTTATGTTCTGACCCAGTTGAGGGCCACCGGAGCAAAACTTTCCTTTCAGAAAGCACAGTGGTGTAGAACCCGTGTTAATTTCTTGGGGCATGAGATTACTCCTCAGGGTCTCTGTCCCCAGGAAAAGAAAGTGGAAACCCTCCAAAAATTGAAAGACCCCACAACTCTGCGGGAACTAAGGAGCCTCCTTGGACTGACTAATTACAGCAGAAAGTTCATTGAGGGCTACGCAGAGATCACCAGACCCCTGATTCATCTCCTGAAGGGGGGGGGGTCAAGTGGGAATGGGGTCCAGAACAAGCCGAGGCAGTAAGACAACTCAAAAGGAGCCTCTCACAAGCGCCCTGCCTAGCTTACCCTGTCAGAAACAAGGAGTTCTTCCTGGAGACAGGGTTCTCTAATACGTGCTTGACGGCAGTATTATACCAAAAGCATGACAAGGTCAATAAAGTAATCTCCTATGCGAGCAAAACTTAATCCTCTGTGGAGGAAAAATTCAACGATTGTGAGAAGGCACTCCTGGCGACGGTGTGGGCATTGAAGAATTACCGCCCGTTTATCCAGGGGGAACACATCATAGTGGAGACTCCACACCAGCCTCTGCAATATCTCCAAAGTGATAGAATCCGGGCCGGAAATGTGAGTAATTCCAGAATTACTTCCTGGATTCTGTCAATGCAAGGCTTTCCTGTGGAGGTCAGATATGGCCAAAACAAGAAGAGTCCCCTCGCGCAAGGTCTGGCTGACTTGCATGATTGTGCCAGAGAAAACTGTCTCGAGGACGAAAGTCTAAAAATCAAGGACAACACGGAGGCATACCTTAATTCCCCACACAAAGTCTTTGAAGAAGACAAGTGTGAGGGAATGCCCACTGTATATGTGGATGGATGCTCTTACCATGTTGACAACGACGGGGAGAAAGAACTGGTGGCCGGCGTAGGGAATGCATGGGTGAATGAGTCTCCAGAACCCTCCGCTGGATACAAAATTGGTCCCCGAAGTAGTCAGGTGGCAGAATTGATGGCTGTGCATCAGGCCATCCTCACTGCTGTCCAACATCAACTCCGCGAACTGGTCATAATCACAGACTCGGATTATGTACGGAACGGGTTTGTGGAGCACCTGGTTAATTGGAAAACCAGAGGCATGTTATGTGCTAATAACAAACCCTTGAAACATGGGAAGTTGATCCAAAACATTGATGATCTGGTCACCTCGAATGAGATGACCATCTATTGGAAAAAGATCAAGGGTCATTCCAAAGTAGAGGGACCAGACAAAACTGGAAATGACTTAGCTGATCAGCTGGCCAAAACCGGGGCCATCCGAGGGGATCTAATTGAGATTGAGTCCCTGTTGGGGGAAATCCAGGTCACTGCTATCACTAGGTCCCAGACAAATGCTCACAATGACCTCTCAATTGCACAATGGAGCAAGGAGACCCCTGATGCTGATTTGATTACCGCTCAGAAGGGGGATCCAATAATTGGTAAATTTTACCAGCACCTTGAGGACCCTGAGAACTTTCCCCTGACGGATACCGATTATATTGGGAAAGAGGACCTAATAGTGTTGATGAAATGTCCAAAAATGTTCCGGATCCAAGACGGTTTGCTGGTAAGGAAATCCAAAGCTGGCCACGATCAGTGGGTGGTTCCTACCTCATTCCGAAGCCTGATGTTAAGTCACGCCCATGATGCGGCCACCGCCCGTCATAGGGGGTTTCACACAACATTGGAAATCTTAAGAGAGGTTGCATACTGGCCACACATGGGGCAGGACCTCGACCAATACTTGAAGGGGTGTCTTGTGTGTGCACAATTTCAGCCGACCTCCCTCACACACGGTGCACCTCTCCAAAAGAGGGGGATGACACTGCCATGGTCAGATTTACAAATCGACTTTGTAGGCCCCGTGATTCGCTCTGCTAGGGGGAATAAGTACATGTTGACTGTGACATGCTTGTTTACCAAGTGGGTGGAATGTCTCCCAGCCCCAAATTGCAAGGCAGAAACCGCAGCTGCCCTGATGATTAACCACATCTTTTCCCGTTTCGGTCTACCTCAAAGGATTGAGTCAGACAGGGGTAGCCACTTCACCAGTGAAGTAATGACAAAGATGTGGGAGATACTGGGGGTCAAAAGGAAGTTGCATATTGCTTACCGGCCAGCTTCTTCTGGGGCAGTAGAGAGATATAACCGAACCAT
The DNA here is from genome assembly GCF_040938575.1 of Ambystoma mexicanum. Lineage (NCBI taxonomy): Eukaryota > Metazoa > Chordata > Amphibia > Caudata > Ambystomatidae > Ambystoma > Ambystoma mexicanum. Next base: position 9,501,836 of record NW_027182322.1, read on the forward strand.
TGTGAGCATATTAAAGAAGTTTGTGGCAGATTCTGGGCCAAGTTGGGATATCCGATTAACTCTGGTCCTAATGGCCATCAGATCTACCCCTTCATCTGCAACCAAAATGTCACCATTTGAGTTGATGACTGGGCGCAAGATGGTGCTTCCGCAGCATTTGCTCTATAGGACCCAAGAGCAGACACTGATAAATGCCTCCACAACTCATGAGTATGTGGAGAATGTAAGGAAACACCTTCAACATGCTTTTGTTTATGCTCAGCGGAATCTAGAAAGATCAGCTGATAGCATGAAGACCCACTATGACCTGAAAACTTCCAGGAAGGAATATCAGGTGGGGGACCGGGTCTATCTATACAATTTCCAAAGGAACCAGGCCAAACAGCGAAATTTTTTCCCTACATGGAAGGGACCCTTTGAGATCATCGACAAGATCTCCCCTGTGGCCTACAAAATCCACATCCCCAAAGGCGGTTTGGCAGAGGGGGAAGACAAGTGGGTCCACATTAACCAGTTGAAATGTTGCCATCCCAGGCACACTCTGCAACAACTGGAGGAATCCTCTGGAATCCTAGCGGGTACTGTCTCAGACTAATTCAGTTCCAACCATAAAACATACCACATCTAGTCTCTAAAATATTGTGATTTGCATGAAACTGTCTCTTAGTTATACTGTTTTTTTTTTCAAAATAAGAATGTAATGTTTCGTTATGATGAAATGCATATGCTGCCCCACTATCTCAACAGTGGTGGAAAAATGTCTATGAATAGGTATTGCCGCTCTTCCTTTGTCGTCCTAGGAGAAAGAAAACCAGGAGACGGGCCAAGGAGGACGATCCGGAGACCGGGAGCAGAGACGCAAGGGGCCCAGTGTACAGCCCAATATTCCCATCAGGACCGGCGAGGAGAACCGATCGATCCGACCGGATGGAGAAAAAGATGCTGAACTGTGCCATCTATTGGAAGAAGATGAGGAAACATCCCAGGTCTTGCGAGTCCCATTAATGAAATAGAATGGCCATCGCAAGAGGGGGGCTTGTGGGATGTTTTTATCCACGCATCCAAGCCCTACCTCAAAACTGTGCAGTACTGACATGGAAAACATCATGATGGCCAGAGCTTCCCAGAAAATGCACAGGGAAATGCATGAAGAATAGGCTGCCACTCATTTTTGCCGAGGTTATGGGCACAGAAGGACACTGCCTAAAACCACCATTGGACTACCCACACAGTAGTCTGAAACCATTGGGAATGGCAATGCTGATTGCCAAAAGCAAACCCATAACTGTTGGGAATTCATTTTCTTAAATCCCAAAAAGGGGTGCAGTACCAGTACTCACCACTATCAAAAAGCCGGCGTTTTAAAACCACCAGATTTTGTTTAAAACTGAATAAATGAACCCAAGGCAAGCCAAAGAAAGACTTACTGAGAGGTGGATACAATCTAAAGTTATATTCTGAAGTGACTTGAAGGTTTATAACAAGACTGGCTGAGCTGTGGATTTCAGCAGTTTAAGTAAATTTGGACTGAAAGACACTAAAAATCTAAATGTTTAAATTGACTGAGTGACCTACTTTTGAGTGTCACATAGGCTGCAATTGTTTAAATGTCATAGTTTTAAACTTAGAATCAGCATTTTAGCTGCATATGTAAAAATGTTTAGTTTTATTTGAATGCAGAAAACTGGGGAACAGAAATGACATGTAGCTAAAAACTGGCTTAAAGAGATTCCAATTTTGCCTGGCAACTACCCCCCATCAGGAGTGAAACTTGAGTCACAGCTGTGTTCCCAGGCCTATCTGCCTTTTGCTGGCCACACTAAGGATATGCCATCTCTCTGATAATTGAATTAAGGGGAGCCCCCACAGAATACAGGAGCTCTGAACAAAGCCCTGTCCTGACTCAGGCAAATGTTTTATTGGCGGGAGTCGTAAATGGAGCTTCCTCCTGGAAGGACAGGGGAGGGGCACTGCCTGTGAGAGCAAGCTGGCTTGGCAGAACTGGAAAAACCAGAAATTCAACCTTGTGCTGGGGGGAAACCACACCCCTTTGGGGCCAGAACATAACTCTAAAAAGATGAATAACTCATAGTACGGACTTGTGAAAATTATTTAAATGACACCATAATTCTTGTGATTTTTCTGCCCACATTTTAAGAGTGTTAGGACCCGGTGGTATGTTCAGGGGGGGTTTAGCGGAAAAGAGGATATTACTCAAAATGTGTGCATGTGAAAAATCTGACACTTCATCAACTAATGTCCATACTCCTTGCGCACATGTGTGTAAATTTGGGTTAATGTCCGAAATTGCAAAATCAGTTAAAAAGTGCAAATATTGCCATTTCTGAATGCAAGCTCCCAGGAAGAGCAGATTTGGACAAGGGTATACCTCCTGTGATATGTGAGGGGTGCGTGTAATTCTAAACGAATGTGTACCTGTGCAAATATGTTTTTTGAGCAAATATAGATTGTGTGTAAAGTTGACAGGGGTGGGTTCTCTGTATCATAAACAGACCTCATCATGATGACACTTCATTTCATTCCCCCAATCAAGTGGAAGCGGATGAAGTGGCCAATGACAAGTGGAGAGGGGTAGGGTCTAGTGATGCTGCACACACACCCATCTTAAAAACAGATAAAAGCAGACAGACAGGACAGATAGGGACCTTCAAATCCATTTGCAGCTGGAAGCTCTGCCGGAAAATCCATACTTTACCTCCATCAACCTCCAGAGAGCTAACATAGAGACTTCAATCTATCCACCTTCAGAGACCCAGACCAGACCAGCAGAGTAGAGCTGACCCGTTAGCAGAACCAGAGAGCTGAACCGGAGTCCAGTCCAAAACCTGACCAGATCCGTGGCGAGGCATATATTAAAATATATTGTGAGTACCTAGTAGAACTGTGCAGAACCAATCTCTTAGTTAAAATAATATAATTCAATCTATTTTAATCTAACCAGAACTGTCTCCTAGAAGTTGTACCTTGTCATTTTGCAAAACTGTCACTTGTCACTTTGAACTTTAACATTTCAAATCTGAAAAACGACCTTCACAAAATCGCTCATATCTCCGCGACCGTTTGTCTTAGAGACTCGCAGTAACTTTCATCTGGAAGCTGAGATCCTAGGCTGTCCTAGGACCCCAAAACGATAGTGATAGTCCTTGTAGTTCCTCTGTAATCGCGCCCGGCGCACCCGCGAATTTTACCGCGATTTGCAAATTTCTTCACGTGTAAAAATCTGCTGCTGCTTGCCTTCCATTTGCCAGAAATTCGTTTAACCTGCTAATCATCCCTGAATCATTGCAAGAGTGAGCCTGGACTAATATTAACTTGATAACACTCACCCTGAACCTCTAGGGGGAATTAAAAGCATTTTAGCATATTTTTCACTTCATTGCCAGCACATATAAAAGCATTTTGGGCCTGTGTTTCCAACTTCTGTAGTGTAAACTTGCTGGGGTGAACTGAATTACATTGATTGCATTTCTGAGAACTGTGTGCTTTCCTTCCATTTCCTTGCATTGCATAAAGGGGGGAGGGGATTGCCAGAGAAAAGTGATTACATTGTTTTGTTGAAATCATATTGAGTATTTTCTGTATTGGATTTTCATTCAACATTACATCCATCTGAACTTATATAAAGCATTCTCTACCACCTTCTTCTTCTGTTCCTATTCACAAGTGTGCTAGTGCCAGATTCTCCGTTGTTAATCTTTATCATATCAGATTAAGTGTGATATCCAATTATTAATTTATTATCAAAGTGTGATATATCTATACATTGTTTAATTTTTTCAAATAAATCTTTTAAATTTGCAAAACAAACCTACTTCTTGGCTCAGTGGGGTCAGGGGGATTCTAAGAGAGGGGTGTTATATAGGGGTAGTCATCCAGAACGCATGAACTGGACATAAAGATATATCAGTAAGGGTTTCCATTCAGTATCCCAGACTAGGCATTGACTTAGCTATAGTGTTGAATTGAATCCTCTTACAGGAGATAATAACGGGGCCGTTAATAACAGGCCCGGTATTAGCTCCCTGGTCCCCTTGCGGGACCCGCTAAAGACGTCTGGTCTGACCAGACGTTCTGAGCGGGTCTCGCAAGGGAACCTCGTAATAGGGAATCCCGTAATGAACGGTGCCGGTCCCGTACCGGCACCGTTCATTACGGGACCGCCAAGGTCGTAATGAGGCCCATTGTCTCTTGAGAATGGTTCTCTCCCAGAGTCTTCTAGGTCTTCCAGTCCTAAGAGACCTTGCATGCCCAAAGATGCAGTAAGTATGTATGAGGTTGAGCTTGGTATTTCGGATTGGTTGGTCGTTTTTTTAATATAACTATGGGATTCAGGAAATTACAGGGAATCAGTTGATTCCTTGGCTTTTGTCTAGGCTCCCCCAGGTTGCAACTGATGCTGTAATGGAGGTGGCGGAAATTGAGAGATTGGAGTATGAAAATGTTAAACTAGCTTTAATAGCTAGATTTGGGAAAACTCCTTCCCAGCACCTTAAGAGGTTTAGGACCCTCAAAAACAATGATGGTACCCCTTGGGCTACCTGGGTTTGTGAATGTTTGAAGAAATTAGATGGTTTGGTAAAGGGTTACAGAGTTAACACTTTTGAAGGAATGAGAAATCTATTTTTGTTGGAATCTATTTTTGATGTCTGCTCTCCTGAGCTGAGTCAGCACTTGGCTGACTCTAAGGAAATGTTTCCAAATACCTCTGTGTAACCTCTTGTACTGCTCACATTCCTTCTTGAGATAAGCCTGGCTGCTCAGCTCGCTACCATAAAACTGTGTAGTACAGACTAATACCAAAGGTTGGTTTTGCTTACACATGTAGTCCTAATTGTATGTGGTGATCCCAGAGGGTACTGCATGCAATTCTACCTAACAGATGATCATCGTCAACGGTGATAGACTTCAATGTCCAGGCGCTTCACTTTGTGATTCCATGGTGGTCCCTGTCTCCAGGCGGCAGCCTTTCGAGGACTGACTTCAGGGTGCTTCGGCAAAGGTTAGTTGGTGCACAATTGTCCCTCATAGCTCGGGGAGAGATCTCCTAGCCAGGTCCTCTCTTGGATCCGTTTCTTGAAGGTACAGCAGCTTTCAGATTGCGTGCAAGGGAAACAGTGGTTCACCTTCTTTCATCCGGCTCGGCTTCGAGAGTAAGCATCAAGTATCAATTTAAACTTCTGAACGATTTCCTTCAGTGGGAGGCCCCCAGATATACTGTTTTGTCTCTCATTCACTCTGCTAGGTCACACTCAGGCAACCAATCATCCAGAAGGGCATTCATGCAGGCAGACAGCCAATCAGGCTCACAGTGCATTCAGCTTAAACAGAACCGACAAAAGGGTACTCACGCTATGGACAGTCCTAAATTCTGTTGATTATTTAAGTAAAATTTCCATAATAATTCAAGTGCAGTGCTTACAAAAAAGGTCACTAAGGGTAAACCAAAGAAGAAGTCTAGAGAGCACTGGCAATAGATTTATTATTAAGAGCACAGTTTTCAGTTATTCAACATTTTTTTACAAAAATTAAATGAAGCAATTGAAAAAAACTAAGAAAGACATGAAACATAACATTCATCACATATACATAAAATACAAAAGAACAACATGTTCATCAAATAACAAATTGGATTGTTGGGGAAACTTAGAAAGCTAGAGCAATCCTTGCAGGATACCAATTGTTCCTACAACATAAAGGTTACCAGGGTGCATTAAAATGTACCCTGGTTTATAAAGAGAGGGAGTATTCGCTCAGCTAAATTTGCATAGTTGTCTGCCAAAATCAAGCTTGAATAGTAGCACAACCTAAGCAACTGCAGTTGCTGGGATATATGTAACAAACAATAGCGGTGCCCCTTTGTGCGAGCATGAGTTGGGGTGAGACATACTGCTTAACAGTGCATTCAGGCCATTCTCCTCCCTCCAGACATGCACAACAAGGAGTGTGTATTGGGACAAGCACCCAGCCATTCAGCTCTCCACACTGCATTCATACCAGTTTCGGGCAGGGCTGTCTCATTCATTGTGTTACATACCAGAAACCAGACACGCATAAGGTGAAGTGCACATTGGTCACACACTCCATTCACCAGGTCCCACCCCAAGGGTGTAACCTCAACATACAGTCACTGGGAAGGCTCCAGCCAGTCTGGCCTGGATTTCCCCACAATGCCATATATGGAACTTCCACCCAACAGCCAGTCAAGAGGAAGGGACATAGGCAGGGCTTCCCAGGACTTTGGAAAAACAAGGTAACAGGCAATAGAAAGCAAGAGGCCTCAGGGGCCATCTTGTTTGCTATCACGAATCAACAGATTCCAATGGCAGGGCCTGGGTATCCCAAAATGGAGGATACTCAGACCACTGTCAAATTCAGCATGGAGCCCATACCCTGCTCTGTGGGCCACACACAGGTGCCCAAAAACATGCACTTGGGGTACATTGTTGTACCCCTACCCATGGGTGCCATAAGGGTATCCCAAGGGTCTGTTCACCATGACCAAAAAGAGGAAGAGCTGCACTGCCAGGAATCCTGCTTGTACTCCTGTGCAGAAAACAATACAGAACACACATGAAAAAGGAGTACAGGACAAGGACAGGGAGCCCTGTCACTCCAATGCATTTCCAGCATCACAGTCGCCCCCTCAGACTGAGGTTAGGGTGGTCTAATCTCCAACGAGATTGACACCCTCATCCAGACGGTCAACATACCTTCTGGACAGGCCATCTGCATTATCATGACTCTTCCCTGGTCTATGCTCAGTGGTGAGGTCTAGCCCTTGCAGGTTAATGGACCACCTCGGCAGTTTCTGGTTTTTACCCTTCATCTGCATAAGCCACTTCAGGGGTTTATGGTCTGTTTGAACCTTGAAGGTAGACCCTGTAAGGTAGGGCCAAAAATGCTTACGGCTCCAAAATATGCTGAAACATTCCTTTTCAACAGTAGCCAACCTATGTTCCCTACCGTTGATTTGTCTACTGAAGAATATGATTGGATGTTCCCTCCCTTTATCATCTAACTGGGACAAGACAGCTCTAATTCTGGTGTTGCAGGCATCAGTCTGAACTATAAAGGGTTTGCTGTTGTCAGGCGCACACAACACAGGTGCCCTACACAGACTTTCCTTCAAGCCAGTAAAGGCCCTCTGACAGTCCAATTAACCTTCCTTTTTATTGTTTGGACGAAGTCAGAGCTGTCAGAGGGGCAGCTATGGTTCCATAGTCTGCCATGAAGTTGCGGTGATACCTATTGAGGCCCAGAAAGGCTCCCACCTGGGTTTGAGTAGTGGGAGTCTCCCAGTCATGTACATCCTGTAATTTACTGGGGAGAGGTTGGATTCAGCCCCCTCCTACCTCATGACCAAGATAAGTGACTTTCCCCTGAGCTATCTGGCACTTGGTGGCCTTGATAGTGAGGTGAGCCCTTTTCAAGGCCTGCAACACCTTATCCAAATGAGTCAAATGCTCTTCCCAGGTGGAAATGTGGACAGCAATGTCATCTAGGTAGGCCACACAAAAGGCCTCCAGCCCACTGAGCGCATGATTAACTAGTCACTGGAAGGTGGCAGGTGCTTTTTTCAACCCAAAAGGCATGACTCTTGACTGGTAGAGCCCCTCAGGTGTTGGGAATGCGGTCTTTTCCTTGGCAAGGACGTCAGAGCTATTTGCCAATAGCCTGAGGTAAGGTCAAAGGTGCTCACAAATTTGGCAGCACCTATGGTGTCCACAAGCTCATCAGCCCTGGGCAATGGGTGCACATCAGTTTTCGTGACGGCATTCACCACTCTGTAGTCCACACAGAACCACCAATCCTTGGTACCTGCCTGGGAACCTGCCTTCGGGACAAGGACTACTGAACTGGACCAGGGACTGCTTGAAGGTTCAATAACACCCAGATACAACATCTTGGAAACCTCAGCCTGGATGTGGTTCTTAACCGTGTCTGACATTGTGTAGCATCTGCTTTTGAAAGGTATGCTGTCACCAGTGTCAATTTCATACCTGCACCATGAAGTGGGGCCTGGTGTCAGCGAGAACAGAGGGGCATACTGCTGGAGCAAAGCCCTGCAGGCCCTCTGCTGCTCTAGTGTCAGATCTGGAGAGAGATGCACTCCCTCCACTGAGCCATCCTCAGGGTTGCTATGCAGCAAATCAGGAAGGGGCTCACTCTCAGCACCAGGGGACCACTCCGGAGGTGATAGTGTGTGGTACAAATATCCATTAACATTAACATCCTCTTCTTGTTCTGAAGCTAGCAAGAGACATGAGACTTCTGCTCGCCAGTGGAAAGGCTTGAGCCTGTTGACGTGGAATACCTGAGGGGCTACCCCAGGGACTTGTTTGTCAACCAGACAATTGAGTTTGCCCATCTTAGAGATTATCCTGAAGGGTCCACTCCACTTATATGCCACAGCACAAGGCTTGGCAGGCTCCATCACAAGGATCTCCTGCCCTGGATCCCAAACAACTTGTGATGCTTTAAGGTCATGCCAGTACTTGTTCAATTCCTGGCTTGCCTTAAGGTTCGCTGTCGCTTGGCCCATCATCTGTGTTATCCTCCGTCTGAGGCCTAACACATAGTCTCCCACTTGCTTGGCAGGACCTGGAGGGGTAGCTTCCAAACCTTCTCTGATCTTAATAAGGGGCCCCTCCACGGGATGTCCAAAGAGTAACTCAAAGGGGCTGAAACCAACACCCTCTTGAGGTACCTCTCTGTAAGTGAACCACAGGCATGGCAGGAGGAGATCCCATTTCCTCATTAGGGGCTCTTCTAAAGCACCCAGCATGCCCTTGAGAGTTTTATTAATTCTCTCAACCAGACCATTGGTCTGGGGATGGTAGGAGGTGGAGAACTTGTAGGTTACCCCACACTCTTTCCACATTGTTTTCATGTAACTCGACATGAAGTTGGATCCTCTGTCATCAGAGACAACCTCTTTAGGGAATCCAACTCTGGTGAAAATGCCCAGGAGGGCCCTGGCAACTACCTTGGCAGTGATAGTCCAAAGGGGTACAGCCTCAGAGTGCCTGGCGGCATAATTGACCAAGACTAAGATGAACCGATGTCCACCTGAAGTGGGAGAGACAAGGGGACCAACAATGTCGATGCCCACCCTTTCAAATGTTGTGCCAACCACTGGCAACGGCTGCAGTGGGGCAATGCCACTGCCTCCAGTCTTTGCAGATAACTGACAAGTGGGGCAGGTCCTGCAGTGGGACTCCACTTTACTCCCATCTGGGGCCAGTAGAAATGAGCAGAGAGCCTTTGCTTTGTCTTCTTGGTACCAAGATGACCAGCTAAGGGCACCACATGCGCAAAATGCAGTAGGAAGGGCCTGTAAACCTGGGGTACCACCAACTTCTTGGGCACACCAGGTTCAGGCTTAGTGGGTTCACTAACAAGATGCTCACCCTCCCAATATATATGGAATGACAGAGGAACTTCACCTTGTGCCTTGGCCAGGGCTTGTTTCTTCAGACCCTCGAGAGAGTGGCACTCTCTCTGCCCCTTCTAGAAGTTGCCCCTAGAGTACGCCCTTCAGCCAGCAGGCATTGAAGGTCGGGGTGATCCACTGGGTTGAGCACCTCTCCCGCAGGATGTTCTTCTGACTCTTCACACTAAGGAGTTGAGACTTGGGTTTCCACTGGACCCAGCCCATCTGGAAAATGAATCCCAGTGGGTGCTGCTGAAGCAGCAGAAAGAGAAGGAGCCCCCTTCGCAGAGGTGACCTTCTTACCCTTCTGCCTTCTTGCCTTGGGTCACCCCTTTGGCTTGGGTCCCGGACTGGCAGTAAGACCTGGCGGTACCTGTCACCTAGTGACTGCAGTAGCAGTCAGGGGTAGACCATCAGGGCTTTGGTTTACCCGACTGTGACTGCTTTTGGGACTCCTCAAACTCCTGAGAGGCCCCCTTTTCTTTGTCCCTGTCCTTCCCACTGGAGTCCTTAGGGGACATCCGGTGGGAGAACCACTTGTCAGCCAGCCTGGCCAGTTTAAAGGGGTCCAAAACATTCTGGTCAGCAACATACTGATGCAGCTCCGGTGAACAGGCATCAGGAAAATGCTCAAAAAACCAAAGTTGGGACAATTCAACAAAGGTTTTCACCTTGTAACCATCAATCCACCCCATTAGGTCCATATGTGCAACACTCACCGAGTCAATCCAAGACACATTCTCTCTTTTCTTAAATTCCCTGAACCTTTTAAGGTATTGGGTAGGTATCATGCCAAACTTGGCAATCAAAGCAGATTAGATGCACTCATACTGACTCCTTTCTTCCACACCCAGTTTCAGAATACAGTCATATCCAGTCTGAGGCACTCTGCTTAACAAACACTCAGCCAAATCTCTTTTGTCAACATCATGGATTCCACAAGCCATTTGAAATGCTTCAATCCACTAGAGGATATCAGAACCCTCCACATACACACCAACCACATATTTCATCAACTTGGTGGCAGGGGACCTGACACTCTCAACTGATTTTGCTGAAATCTCCACTCTAGCTTTCTCTAGCTGGATTTTCTGTCATTCAGTGGCCTTGTTTTTAAGTTCCAGGTCCTTGTCTTTGAGTTCAAGACACCTATTCTTGAGTATCACTTGCTGTGCCAACTCCTCCTTCTTAAGTTCAGCCTCTCTTTACAACATTTTATATTCAAATGCCAATTTCATCCTCAATAATTCGGGTTCCAAAGGATTCCCTGAAGAAACATTGCTGGGTTTTGGAATAGAGGCAGCGGGAATGGTGGCACTCCCAGAAACAGATTCAGTAGCAACCCCAGAGGCAGGGGCTTCAATGGTTGCAGCCCCCCGTCATCAAGAGTATTACCATCAGTCCCACAGCAGCTATCAGCTCAGCCCTAGACTTATCCTCAACGTCTAACTCCCTGGCTTCACAAACACTCTGGAGAGCCTCTAAGCTCATCCTAGTCAATTTACCATTTGAAAAAGATTACATTGCTTGTGATATAGTTATCTAGTACACAACTAAACCTCAATGATATTTTGTAAGTGTCAAGGTTACACACTGATTCTTAAAACCATTAGCATCCCACCGCTGTAAAGACTGGAGGGGGGGTTATCTGTACTCCTGCCCTCTATATGGCAGAGTAGAAGCACAGAGCACCCCAGCTAAGATTCTCTATTATGGTAGCTATGCCCGAGCAATCAAGGCTTAAGCTCTACTGAGGTGATGTGGGCTGGTTCTTAAGTACAGTGTAGTCCACAAGCACCCACAAAGGAATGTCCACACACTATGTTAGTGATAACACAGTTCTTTATATAAATAAGGTTCACGTTATGTACACAATCACAATAACAAAATGTGTGCACCTACAATTCTAAAATGGTCAATATATACAGTCTCAATGTGGTACCACAATTACTCTTGATTCCATTATAATGCACCAGCTGCTGACAGTCTCAAATGGCATACAAATCAATTAGCAAATGGTATCAACAGTAAATTTAGGGAAAAAACAAGTGGTTAGACAATTGGCAGACTACTGGTCCTGTTTACCTACACACAGTTCTGTGTGAGGATCCCTGCATCAGGGCAACATGTAAATAAGATATTAAACAAGCCCAGTCCACATTTTTTCTAGTAGAGTCTTGTTCCCTTCTACAAATGTTCTACTACCCCAATGTACCTGGTTTAGCAGAGTTTGATGATGGGTCGTCGACGGATCCTTCTTGAGTGAACTCCCTTTAAGGCAGGAGCCACGGATCGTCGAGATCTCACAAAGAAAAGGTGAACAAAGGCAGCGAGGCAGCAGCTTCGGTCCTGGCGGTCATCGTCGATGACCGGTCGTGGATGTCCTGCGCAGATGAGGTGTGCGGTGCACCCCGACGATGATAGTTTGTTGCTGCAAAGAGTCAATGAAGAACGTAGGGCCAGCAAGGGTGCCGGGCCATCGGCGTCTGGCGTCGGTGAACGAGACGTGACCACGGCTGGCTTCTGGAGCTTTGTCGGCATCTCTGAAGTCTTCGGGTGGCGGAAAACCCACCGGCGGCTTCTCCTCGGTCGTCGACGACCTTGACTTTCTCCTACAGGACAAAGCGGTCGACAGTGATGAGCAAGGGAGTCCTTTATTCAAAGTGTTCTTAGGCAATGGAGCGTTACGGCTCTGGTTGACGATGATCGTCGTTGATGGTGATGGACGTCAAAGTCCAGGCACTTCGCTTCGTGATTCTGCAGTGGTCCCCGTCTCCGGTCGGCAGCCTTTCGAGGACTGTCTTCCAGGGCACTTCGGCAAAGGTTAGTTGGTGCACGATGGTCCCTCGTAGCTCGGGGAGAGGTCTCCTAGCCAGGTCCTCTCTTGGATCAGTTTCTTGAAGGCACAGCAGCTTTCAGATTGCGTTGAAGGGAAACAGCGGTTCACCTCCTTCTTCCGGCTCTACTTCGAGAGTAAGCATCAAGTATCGACTTCAGCTTCTGAACAATTTCCATCAGTGAGAGGCCCCCAGATATACTGTTGTTTGGTCTCTCATTCACTCTGCTGGGTCACACTCAGGCAACCAATCATTCAGAAGGGGATTCATGCAGGCAGGCAGGCAGCCAATCAGTCTCACAGTGCATTCAGGCCATTCTCCTCCAACAAGGAACGTGTATTGGGACAAGCAACCAGCCATTCAGCACTCCACACTGCATTCATACGAGTTTCAGGCAGGGCTGTCACATTCATTGTGTTACATACCAGAACCAGACACCCATAACATGAAGTGCATATTGTCACACACTCCATTCACCCAGCTCCCACCCCAAGGGTGTACCCACAACATACAGTCACTGGGAAGGCTCCAGCCAGTCTGGCCTTGACTTCCCCACAATACTATATATGGAACTTCCCCCCCAACAGCCAGTCAGGGTAAGGAACAGAGCCATGGCTTCCCAGGACTTTGGGAAAACAAGGTAAAAGGCAATAGAAAGAAAGAGGCCACATGGGCCATCTTGTTTCCTATCAGGAATCAACAGATTCCAATGGCAGGGCCTGGGTATCCCAAAATGGAGGATATTCAGAGTACCTGTCAAATTCAGCATGGATTGGACACCAGCCATTACCCTGCTCTGTGGGCCACACACAGGTGCCCAAAAACATGCAGTAGGGGTACATGGTTGTACCCCCACCCATGGGTGCCATAAGGGTATCCCAAGGGTCTGTTCACCCTGACCAAAAAGAGAAAGAGCTGCACTGCCAGGAATCACGCATGGACTCCTGTGCAGAAAACAATACAGAACCTATATGAAAAGGGAGTATAGGACAAGGACACGGAGGCCCTGTCCTTCCAATGCATTTCCAGCATCACAATCTTTGATATGCTGGGTGTTAGTCTTAGCAGTCAACGGTGGTGGCGCAAGTTATGGTTGCTTAGCTTACCATAACTGGCATATTTTGGAGGTTTTTCGGTTTTACTTGTAACCATAACGTCCCTTTAACAATGGTTTTTTCATTGAATTTAATAGGTTTTTATTAGTGCAACTTAACCATAACGTCCCGTTAACTAGGTCTTTTCATTGAATATATATAATAGAGGTCCTCAGGCACTTGCCAGCACCTTGGACCATTTGACCTAATGTCTTTTAAAAAATGTTTTTAATGCTGCACCCTCCTGTCCTTATTCCGCATGCTCATTTACTCCTGTTTCCCCGATACAGCCTGCCCACCAGCCCTCAGCTGTCACCAAACAAATTCATTCCGATCCTGAGCACCCACCCATGTTCCCCTTACTTATTTTCCTAGATAAACTAAGAGCCCTGGAACGTAATGTAGTGTCAATGTAGTAAGCACAATTGAAGACTAGGTCTACTCTACCAACAGTATGCTCTCCGTTCAATGACCTACAAATGTTGCTGCGACCATCCTCTGTACTTTCCCACATTCATCACTTCAACCATAACCTGTCTCCACTCCTCTCCCTTGCCAATAACTGTAATCCCTTGGAACCCCAGACCTTCCCAGCCGAATTTGCTTAGGGGCCAGCATGTTCAACAGCATCTCATGGCCATCTACCAGCCAAAGTACTCCTGCAGCCAGGAGCATGGAAACTTCTCTCCTGAACATCCGTGAAGACCTGGTCTCCAACCTTGATTCTAATCTCCCCTCTGTCCTCATCTTACTCGATCTCTCTTCTGCTTTTGACACAGTCAACCATGCCATCCTGCTTAACCGCCTCTTTGATAACCTGGGTATCCCTGATCAGGCCCTGGCCTGGCTGACCTCTTTACTCTCTGACCGACCCTCCCAGGTCCAACTGGGGTCCTTCCTCTCCTCTATCTCACTCTCTACTTGTGGTGTTCCCCTGGGGTCTAACCTCTCTCTCCCTGGCTGTTCGACCAATACCTGGCACCTCTTGCCCACCACATTGCTGCTCTGTGCCCCACCTTTCAGAGCTATGTCGATGACACCCAGCTCGTTTTCAGGCTCCCTTCTGCCACCTCTTCTCCTACTCTCATCTCTGACTGTCTGTCTGCTATCCAGGAGTGGTGTGCCGACAACAATCTCTGCCTAAATGCCAGTAAGACGGAGCTTCTCCTGATCGGCACACCTGCAACCTCCTTTCCTGTCACTTTCTGGCCGGCCTCTCTTGGCCCTCTTCCTGCTCCAACCTTTGAGGCTAAAAACCTTGGGTCATCTTCGACTCCACACTTTGGTTCTCTCCTCACATCTCTGACATCTCTAAGAAGTCACACTACCAACTGCACCGCCTCAGGGGTATTCTTCCTTTCCTCTCCTTCCCCCAGAAGCTCATTGTATCCAGAGCTCTGGTATTCTCTAGGCTGAACTACTGCAACAGCCTCTTTCTAAATCTGCCTGCTTCTTCTCTCTGCCCTCTGCAACTCATCCAGAACAGGACTGTGAGACGTGTTCTTGGCCTCAAGCCCAGGTATCGTATCTCTCCAGCACTGAAATCTCTGCACTGGCTTCCGGTGGCTGCGAGGATTAAGTTCAAGACCCTCTGCATTGTCCACAAGTTCTTCTGGGGCCTGGAGCCTCAATAGCTCCAACACTTTCTTCGCAAATACCTTCCTACTTGAGCCCTTCGCTCCTCCGCCTCCAACTCCCTCAGGGTCAGTCGCTTCTCCAAGAAACAAGTTGGTGGTAGATCTCTCTCTTTGGTTGGGGCCTCCCTCTTGAACAGCCTCCCTGCCTCTCTGAAACTTGAGGAGAACCACCTCCGGTTCCGGAAGCACCTCAAGACTTTCCTCTTTGCGTCTGCCTTCTCTCTGCCTCTCCCCTGCTAAATTCCTGGCTGAAACTGCACTGGTCACCTGGCTACCCTCTGATTCTCGGGCCCAGGTCTCCTTACCGCCCAGTTGCACACCTGCACTACCTCCCCCGCAACCCTTGCACTTGGGTCTGTATCTGTAACCCTGCAGTCCCCTTACCTGCACCTTTGACACCTGCTGTCTTCACTTACCCTTGCACTTGCCACCTGTTGGCCGTACTTCTTGTTATTGTTGATCCCATGTACTGCACTTCCCTCTCCCCTTCCCCCTTGCACTTTTCCCCACCCTTTCCCCTGCACTTGCACAATCTCAATGTCACTTGGCCTAGTAAGATCACTATCGCCCCTTTGTACCTCTCCCTTGCCTCGTCGCGCCTTAAAACACTTGTGTATAGACGGGTTATAAATGCCATATCATATCATATCATATCATATCATATCATATCATGGGTACTCCCCTGTACTCATCCCAACCATACCAATTGCTCCCCTACTCCGTGCCATTCACCCCTCATTATTGCTCCCACACATTGCACCAGTGGCTGTACCTGCACCCTCTGTCCCTGCAGTTTAATTCCCTATGTGCACTGCACGCAGTAACACTGCATTTCTCCTTCTTAGCCAATGCGTCCCGATGCTCTCCCTTGCAAATGCTCCATGGGATCACTGTTTCCCCACCTCACCAGGGGCTGTCTGTGCACCCTTTGTCCACGCAGTTCCATCCACACATCCTGCTACTTCAGGTAGCACCACTGCCCCCTCATCCACCCGGTGCTTGCCCCACCCCTTAGAAAAACATTCCATCCCACTCTCTCTGCCCATTCGCTGACACAGGGCCTTCCAAGGGGCCACCTATACAGCACTCTATAAAACTGTGCCAGCAGTCATTATCTACATAAGTATTAGGTTGCTCAGAGGGGGACCACTCCCATTTTTAAATGAGCGCAGAAGGTGAACACAATGCAATTTTAAACTTTTCAATCACCTAGTGGTAAAGTAAAGTGTAAAGCAAAGGCGAAATCACCTTTACGTCATACATGTCCACTTTGTGATGGAAAAACTATAAAGGCATTTATAACTGATTCTTATTGAATCGGCTTGCTTTTAGCCAGAGCACAAGTCCTAAAATAAAAGTGGGAGGGCTCATTAATATATGCAATTGTAGGTGATGTCCCTGAGGTGCTACCCCTTTAAGGGACTAGCATGCGGCGGAGTGACGTTGCACTCCGCTGCGTGCCCTATAAATAAAAGGGGCATTCCCGGCCGGGTCAGTGCGACCGGGGAGCCCGAGCCTGATGCATGTCTTCATGTGAGTCTCTGATGCAGTAGGGGCCCGGGGCTCACGGAAGAATGCAGTGGGGGCCAAGGATTCCCCCACAACAGGTGCGACGAGACCAAAAACATGCCCGGACCCGGCAGTGATATATTTGAATAATTTTTCACTCGAATGAGGGAAGGATTTCTCTCGTTCCACGCTTGGGGGAGGGTGCAGCCCATGTGGCGGTGGCCATTTTGTCCCTCACACACGGATGTTTCACGGAGCTCCGGAGGGCCTGTGAGTGCCATCCGGGCACAATTTTTGGACACATGAATAGCGGACAGCTATTCCAACATGAACATACCTGGGAATTTCAATTTATTGCAATTCTCGAGTTGTAAATCACCGAATGAAGGTGAGGCACTGGTGGGAGACTGGCTTCTACCCTAGGCCTCCCTGGCTCTATTTTTGGACACTCCTCTGTGCTGGACAATCGGGTGACTTGCCACTGGACTACTGTTCCTAATCGAATCTGGTGAGTGCTGTGTGCACTGGTGCAGAACTGGTGAGGAGTTTTGAAGATCAAGGAGGCCTGTAGGGCTCTGATCCTGGTGTGGAGGGTGGAAGATCAAGGCGGCTGTGAGGTGAAGAATCAAGCAGGGTGAGTTGCAGTCCCTATGCAAAACTGAAGGGGTGATCGTGCGCTTTGACCCATGAGTGATCCAGCAAACCAGGACGGGGCGCAGGCAGTGGCACAACAGCAGGGAGTACTCCCACCTCCACCTCCAGCAATGGCCCAGATGAGGGCCCGGCGGCCCTCCCAGCCATACCCGAGTTTGGTGTGTCTGGCCCCCCATCCAGTCTCGAGTCTAGGTGGAGGTGATGGATTGATCGCCTTGACATGTACTTTCGGGCAACGATGGAAACCAGTGAGTTCAGCAAGCTGGCCACATTACTGTATGCTGCAGGACCGGCTGTACATGAGATTTTTGACTCCCTCCAGCCCGCAGACACCACCTATGCCGCAACAAAGACGGCCCTGCACAACTACTTTCTTCCACTGGCCAATGCGGACTACAAGCGGTTCGTCATGCTATCCGCTAAACAGAAAGAAGAGGAGACTCTCGACACTTTTCATGGTCATTTTAGGAGACTGTCAGTTGCATGTGCATGGGACAACACCGATGACATGGTCAGAAATCAGCTCATCCAAGGGTGTTCCACAGATAAGTTGAGGAGACAGGTGCTGAGGGAACCCGGGATCACCCTTCCTCACATCTTGGAGCTGGGCCGCTGCCAGGAGATTTCCGAGATACGTGCATCAAGGATGGAAGCGGGGTCCCGCACGGCCAAATCAGAAGAGGTCTGCGCTGTGGCGTGGCGGCAGGGGTGCCGGGAGACCGGTTGGCAATTTCCGCAACAGGGGCGGTAAGCCGGGAGAAGCATGCCAGAAGTGCGAGTACGACCTGCCCAACCCCGGTGAGTGCCCAGCTGCAGGGAGGCCGTGTGGATGGTGTGGCGTGATGGATCATTTTGCAAGGGTGTGCAGAGCGTCCCTGCCGGTGATGGTGCCGAGCGGCCCAGTGCGATCAGGTTTCTTCAGACAGTCCCGCCCTCCCAATGTTGCCCAGGTACAACAAGGGGAGGAAGGTACCCAACCTGACGACGAGGAGGAGGAAGAGGAAAACATCTTCTTTGTGTCAAGCATTGACGCCCTCCAGTCCAAGGGCCAAAGACAGCTGATGTGCATCGTGGCAGTCAATGACTCTCCTGTATCGGTGCTGGTGGACACGGGGGCATCAGTCAACGTCATGGCCCGTGAGCATTTTGATGCCATGCCCTGCCCCCCCAGACTATCAAGCCAAAATCTTGCATTTTCACATTTGGGGGCTCACATCCCATTCCCCTGGACGGTGCATTTGTGGCTCGGGTGGGGCATGGAAGCTCAAAGATCAAAGCACGTTTGTATGTCATGCCCGTCAGTACCAACACCTTACTAAGCTGTGCGGCGGCCAAAGCCCTCAGACTAGTGAGCTTCGTATACTCCATATATGTGGAGGACATACAAACGCTGCTGGAGAAATATGCAGGCCTGTTCCAAGGGATTGGTCACATGGCTGGTAATCCAGTGAGACTGCACATCGATGAGTCGGTGCAGCCAATTCTCCTCAAACAGTGCACGGTGCCATTCCATCTGAGGGAGTTGGTGGACAAAGAGCTGGATAACTTGGATAAACCTTGACATCATCAAGGAGGTGGAAGGTCCAACGCCCTGGGTGTCCCCGATTGTGGTTGCCAGGAAACCCAAGCAACCCGATTTGGTAATAATCTGTATGGACATGAGGCTTCCCAACAAGGCGATCAGGAGGGAACGCCATCTCACACCAACTATTGACGATATCATCGCAGAGCTGCAGGAGGCTCGCTTCTTTTCGAAGCTTGATCTCAGGGCTGGATATCACCAAGTCCTCCTGCATCCAGAGTCGAGGTACATCACGACGTTCACGACCCACCACGGTCTATACCAGTATAAGCGACTCAGCTTCAGGGTTTCCTCTGTGGCTGAGGTATTTCAAAACATTATCAGAGGGGCTCTGGCAGACCTAGAGGGCGTACTGAACATCAGTGACGACATCCTGGTGTTGGCCAAGTTGGAAGTGCACCACCTGCAGAGACTGGCAAAAACTTTTGAGAGGCTGCAATCATTGGGCCTGACACTCCACCGCGAAAAATGTGAGTTCCTGAGGACGAACATAGAGTTCTTTGGATTCATGTTCAACGAGGGAGGGGTGTCTTCAGACCCCAGGAAAGTAAAGGACATCAAGGAAGCAAGACCTCCAGAGAATGTGTCCGAAGTGAGAAGCTTCCTGGGAATGGTCACCTATTGTGGCTGCTTAATCAAAAATCTGGCATCCAGGTCAGAGCCGCTATGGGCCCTCCCCAAAAAAGAGACTGCATGGCAGTGGGGACCATTGGAACAGGCGGCCTTCGAAGACATTAAAAGCACTCTCACAGAGGAAGACACGATGGCCTTCTTCGACCCTGCTCTGCAGTCTGAAATTGTTGTGGACGCTAGCCCATTTGGCTTGGGAGCAGTAAGAACACAAGTGGGGCAAGTGTCCGCCCTGTGGCCTACACCAGCAAGGCTCTGTCCGAGATGGAGCAGCGGTATTGTCAAATAGAGCGAGAAGCGCTGGCCATTCTCTGGGGGTGCAGACATTTCCGGCTGTACATCCAGGGAAGGCTGGTGATGTTGTGACGGACCACAAGCCCCTGCTGCCGATCCTGGCCGGCTCGTCTTCAAAACCACCAGCGAGGATTGAGAGGTGGATGCTGGCCCTGCTGGAATATGGGGTCTCGTTGGTGTACCGGCCTGGGGCCAACAATGCAGCCGACTACCTCTCTCACCATCCGGGGAGTCACCAGGACGGAGAGGCTGACGCCTGTGCGGAAGAGGCCAGTGATCACATACACCTGGTGGTTGAAGCGGCCACCCCGAATGCCCTACCACTCAAAGAACTGGAAGTGGCGGCTGCGAACGATGAGTGTTTCTGCATCCTCAGAGCGGCACTGCAGCAGGGGTCGTGAAATAGTGTCCTAGAGTCGCTGGCTGAACGTACGCAGGAAGCAAAGGTGGTGCTTGAGCAGCTGTGGAGAGTGCGGGAGGAACTGTCATTCTCAGAGAAGGGGCTATTGCTGAGAGGAGATTGGATCGTGGTCCGGCAGGATAAAGTCCATGAAGTGATCGGCCTGGCACACCAAGGCCATCAAGGGGATGCAAAGACCAAAGCCCGGCTACGTCTCAAGGTGTGGTACCCCAAGGTTGAGAAACTGGTGGACGAATATGTAGCTTCATGCGTGTGGTGCCAGGCAGCTTCACCCGCCCAGAGGGAACCTGCCATCGAAGCCATGCCCCACAGCATGCGTCCCTGGGAGGTTGTCCAAGCTGACTTTGGGTCCAGGTCGCAGGGAATGCACTTCCTGGTGGTGGTGGATGAGTACTCCAGGTACCCGGAGGTGGAGTTCATCCAGTCACTGGCCTTCGAACACATGGTGGTGGCGATGGAGAAGGTGTTTGCGGCTCATCCTCTGCCTACAGTACTATGCTCTGACAATGCGGCTCCATTCTAAAGAGAACGGTTTGCTGCCCTTATGGAAGACTATGGAGTGCATCATAGGAAGGTCACCCTGCTGTGGCCAAGGGCCAGTGGAGAGGCCGAAAGGATGATGCGCATGTTAAACGAAGTCTTCCAGATTGCGCAAGGCCAGGGACAGTGTTTGGAGAGGGCCCTCTACCAGTTCTTGCGGGTCTTTCGAACAACCCTGCACACCTCGACAGGGGTGGCCCCGGCACAAGCCCTATTCAAGCGGTGCCCGAGAAGGTTGCTGCCGGATGTGGGGGGAAAGGAGCCGAGAGTCATCGACACTCAAAGGGTGGAGATGGAGAGGCAACTACGGACTGAGCAGAATAACGAAAGGAGGGGTCTCCCACTTCAACAGCTTGTGCCCGGGGACAAGGTGCTAATAAGAAACAGGCACCCCCGCGGGAAACTGACGCTAACATATGAACCAGAGCCGCTGGACGTGATAGCAGTCAAGGATTCCATGGTGACTGCGTCAGATGGCTGAGCTTTGGTCACAAGAAACGTCAGTTTCTTCAAGAAACTGGGGTAGCCCAGGACTGAGGCGCCCCTAGACCAGGACATTGCGGACATACCCAACGAGGGCGGGGGTTCGGTGCCCCTCCTTTGGTCTCCTGTGAGAGCACCAGATGACAGCGGGACTCGCATCCCTGAGGCGAGCAGGAGGTACCCCCTGAGGACAGGGCGAGGGAAACTTGCTTGTTTCAGTGACTTTGTCTTGGGGCAATGACGGAGTCTGACCCGGACGGGCCTGCCCAGCGGGGAAAGGGGGTGGCTGTGAATAAAGGGACTCATTGGGGATCTAGGTGTTTGGGTTAAGGGTGTTAGTGTGTTGTAGAGTTTAACTGTAGTCAAGCCAAGTTTGATTTTGTTATTCGTTGTCCTCATAAAAAAGGAGGAGTGTGGTGCTGCCCCTTTAAGGGACTAGCACGCGGCGGAGTGACGTTGCACTCCGCCGAGTGCCCTATAAATAACAGGGGCGTTCCCGGCCACATCAGTGCGACCGGGGAGCCTGAGCTAAATAACAGGGGCGTTCCCGGCCACATCAGTGCGACCGGGGAGCCTGAGCCTGTCTCTGTGTGAGTCTCTGATGCCGTGGGGGCCCGAGTCTCTCGGAGGAATGCAGTGGGGGCCATGGATTCCCCCACAACAGTCCCCGCAACTGAAGATATATTTAAAAAGTAAAATCTCCAACTTGCATTCAATTGCCCTTTCCTAATCGAAGAACGTGCCCAGGAAAAATTAGAAGCTGCCTTTCAGAAAATTAATCAACACTTAAAATATAACCTGCGAGATTTTCATCTAACTTTGCTTGCCAATTATAAAAGGCACGCACCTTTCTAACCCCAGGAATCAGTATTGAAGTAGTCCCTTCAGAGCAAGATCCCAATAAATGACATTTTACACTCACTTTTCCCATATTGTCATGTGGTCAAGTGGGAAGCGTCTTTATATAGACTCTACACTCTCTAATACGTTATTTCATTTGCTTTCTCCCATTCTCAAAAATACCCAGGGAGGGACAGGCATCCGCCCTTCGAAAAATGTTGCCCGTCGGCGTCAACCCTCATGCACCCTCGGCTTGCTTTTTCCAGTATGGCTTTCTGCAAAGCATGCGGGCTCCATAAAAATCCATTATTTTTCCACCAACATGAAATGCTTTGCTGGTGTAAAACCTATGGGGTATTGTCAGCCATATTTGAACAGCAGTCAGGTCATTCCAGTCTCCAAATCCTCCTGCCAAATTATTGAACGTATGCTAATGAGGCAAAAGTGGAGGGCTTCCCATTTTTCAAAAGTGGAGGGCTTCCCACTTTTCCCATCTATTTGAACATTTTTTCCTGTCTGCTGGACTTAGAAAATGACCACCTCGTTTTTCTTCCATAGTTGCTAATGTCTGATATCTAAGTTGTGACACCTGTTTCTCTATACCTAGCACCTCTTTGCGGTAGACACCATTATTCAAATCATGATTGTCTCCGGTGACATTATAAAAATATAGAACAAATATATAATACTTCAGAGCCACAGAAAGCATTCATTTTCCACCCACAGAACCATGTAATAGTTGTCAGGATGGCCGAGCGGTCTAAGGCGCTGCGTTCAGGTCGCAGTCTCCTCTGGAGGCGTGGGTTCGAATCCCACTTCTGACATGAATTATTTTAGTAAATAACTATATAGTCTTAATAGTGTCTGCATCCAGAAACACAATTATGTGCAACATTGTTGTCGGCTCTTCCTAGAATAGTTGTTTTCTAATGCCTCGTGAAATAGATTGTAAATGAACTTCTTTAGGAGATTGAATAATATTTACTTTCTGTCATTTTGAATCAGGTTGGGAATAGTTGCAGCTTCACTCTAAATGTCTCATGCCACAAGTCATGTGAATTTTGAAACATTATTGTCTTTCTATCCCTGTGGCATATTTTCTGTGTTGGTCTCAACATAAGCAGGCCCTCCATTTACAATTGCACACTTTCATATTCACTCTCCCTTTAGATATCCACACTAACACGTTCAAATGCTATCTTTAAAAACACAATAAGCATACAAACTAAGCAGTGGTTAAAGTGAGCAGAAAAGGTCGGGAGCGGCTACCACTACTTTCATTTTGTACTGTTAACAGTTCTACTACTTTTGTAATCATTTTAATCATTCCGGAACTGTTCTTTGTGAAGTTAAATCACAGTTCTCTACTTTACAATCCAATAGCAGTAAAGGCTAAACTGAAGTATGTTTCAACTTGATTGGCTGTCAACCAGTAATGAAAAATGTGTTGTATGTTGCTCCTTTCCTGCCTACTCTTTTCCCCGCCAGGGTCACTGTTCCACTACCTTTTTGGATGCACTTCTACCACTGAAACTAAGCCACCCACACATGGCTAGTGAATATGAACAGAATCAACTCTAATCTATGAACATATATTGGGTTGTTCACATGCTGCACGGACACGTGATACCGCACAAGCATTAAGCAGGGACTTGTCATTTCTTAAAGGGGAGCACGCCACAGTGCTGATCAGATTCCCACATACCTCACCAGTCTCCCCCATCCCTTATCAATGCCCTTCAAACAATGAAGGGGCTGTGTCCTGAGTCACCTGGCAAGTAATACGATTCCTTGAGTAATACGAATACAGACAATCCTCAAAAAATATATTAGGGCAACTATTAAGATCACTCTGCGTTCAACAGGCTCCTACTGATTGGTTGTCGCTACCTTTTCTTGTTATGCAATAGAAAGTTACTCATTAGAGAAACTGGATCCTATTCTTTGCTTCTGTACATTACGCCTATGTGTATGTGCAATGAAGTGGTGAGAGATGCAAAGAATGGAAAATAACATAAAAAGACGTGTGCAAACTCATCTGCGTTGATCACCATTATAACCATGTGAGGCAAATGATACTGTCCAGATATGTGTTAATTTGTGTGTTATTATGATTCCAAATCCCAAGATTATCAGTCATTTCATCAATAATTAAAAGAATTGCAAAGGAGTGACTTGACATTAGTACATGGTGATAACTGCAGACCTTGTCATGTCTTCGTCAGTTCGTCAGGATGGCCGAGCGGTCTAAGGCGCTGCGTTCAGGTCGCAGTCTCCTCTGGAGGCGTGGGTTCGAATCCCACTTCTGACAGGAATCATTTTTTAAATCGGCTATCTGTTTGAATTGTGAAAGATAATGTTATTTGCCAGTGTCAATGGCCCTTTTGTCAGTACGTCATTTTAAAATTAACCTTTAACAATTCTCTAAGATTTTTATTGATACCAATATATACAACTTAAATGTGTTCATACTGTCCTGGTACATGTTTTCTGTTGGAAAGAAGACAGTCTACAATCGGCCACTAGATGTCCTTTCAGTACAACAGCTGAAAGAGTTTGAACAGTCCTGACTACTTTAAATAGACAGTTTTACAATAGCAAATCGATATGCACTGTTCGGCGACTAATGCTCTGAAATCCTGCGAAAACATTTCATATCCTTCTGTTCTATTTCTGGTGCTGACCGGAGAGGTTTCTCTTTTAAAGGGATACACTTGCTCCAGAGGTTTGGGCAGTCCCCTCCCACCACTGCGACAGGACCAATGTAGGAAGTTAAAAAGACATGTTGCTGCCTTGGTAGACAGGGCAGTGTATTTAACAAATGGTTAATATATATAATTTTCTTTTTAGTAGCTTTGTTTAACACCCATAATTAACATATTTTCTTGAGATGTTTTGGGCCAGGAACTCGCACCTTTTGTATTAATATCAGGTATAACTTGTGAACACTCATGTGCTGCTCTCACCTTGTGTACATGTGGATAGCCATGTCTTGGTGTGCTGGGGCTAAACCGAATAACACGACTGTTGATGCCTACCATTATGTGTTATGTGCAATAGGAACACGTCTTGAGTGTTTTTAACTTTATCTGCACTTGCCCTTTTCTTCAGTGGCAGCTGTTGTGATGCGTCCCGCACACACACGGGTGTCCGTGAGCCCCCTCCCTCCACAGACCTCACTCAAACCCGGTCGCTCTGCGTGGCCGGAACACCCCCTTTATTTATACTGCACGCGGCGGAGTGCAAGGTCACTCCGCTGAGTGCGTGCAGCCCTTAAAGGGGCAGCATCACAGCAGCTTACAGTTCAAAATATTTGGGATTTTTCAGTGCGGTATATTGGGATTTCTAAAGTGGATTGTGCACACGGACGTTAAACTGAGATGGGGCAACATGGAAGTGGACTGGGATCTTGACCAGTGCAACAAGTGTGTGCTAACAATGGTTACGGGTAAACCAGGGGAATTTAGTTGTTATATTTGTAAAGCACACTAGCAGCCCAGAGGCATGGAAGTGCTGTTGCAAGAAAGTGTCTTAGTTATAAGGAAGACGCCCATGGTTACAGTGAGGCGCATAGCATTACAATGCAGAGTGTAGATATTTACAGAGGATGTTTACAAGTTGCATATCATACAGTGCAATGAGTGTTCTACTACACAGAGTGAGTAACAGCATATGGCACAGGCCAAAGCTATTCAGCCAGACAGGGCCCTGTTATACAAACAGCAGAGTTTTTATAGCTTTCTGTCAAGCTATGTGTGAATCTATGCTTCCGAGGTGGGGTGGTAACGGAGTTCCAATGGGTCGCGGCCATGACATCGAAGCTGGAGGCTCCTGCGCAAATCCTCTGCGTTTTAGGAATGGGTATGTTAGAATTATGTGACCTGGAATACTGAACGGCATGGGAAAGTATTGGGATTGCAAAATGTAATGTATTGGCAAACTGCAGACTGGGAATGACCCTGGGCTATCAAATTGAGCCCACACTCGGATTTTAGAAAGCGTGCCTAGGCCAGGATTGCAACTGGTTGTGAACAGGGATTATGTAGACTGGTCATTTTTCAAGATGGCAGTGCACAGGAGACATGTCATTATGAAGTCCATGCATGTGCACACGGGTTGTCAAATTGGGAACATACTGAAATTGTGCAAACTGACAGTATACACGCATAATGGAAAATGGGATCATTCCGTGATTGCGTAACTAGAAAAACTAGAATAGGATACACATTCAGCAAGGTCCTGTAACTGGGGTTGTGCAAATTGGGATTTTGAAAGCTATCTGTACACCGAGATTGTAAACCTGGAAATATTTATTAGATTTGATTTATATATTTGAATTTATGGATCGCTTTCACAAAAAGTATGTACAGAAAAAAACAAAATAAACCGTAACAAATACATAGTGTGTTTGGTCAAATTTCTGTGATTGTGCAAACTGTGACTATATTGGAAATGTTAAAAGTTGAAGTGAAATGGGAATATACTGCCTTGGGAAACTAGGAATATACTAGGATTGTCAATACACCTGGGAAAAAGCAGTAGTGTCAAAATAGTAGAATACTGGCTCTTTAGCCCTGTTTCCTGCCCCAGCCCCATTTCTTATCCAACCCCCTTTTCTTAGCGCTTTAATCCCAGGTTCTTCCCCTCAAACACTTTTGCCTCGTTTCTTGCCCTAGTCGCATTTAGTCTCCTTTCTTGCTCCATCCCCATTTAGTTCATTTTGTTGCCTAGGCACCGTTTGTTGCCCTCTTAATGCCTTTTCTTGACCCTAAACTCTTTTTCTCCTGTCCCTTTCAGCCCCTTTAGTTGCCCCTTTTCTCTTTCCCGTCCCTTTCAGCCCCCTTTCTTGCTCCTTTGGTTGCCCCAGTACCTTTCAGCCCCTTTCTTGCCCACAAAACCTGACAGAGGCCACTTCCCCATGTTGCTTGGCCATTTCCGCATGGGGCAGATGATTGGGCCCCCTCCATCGAGTGACCTGACCTGGGGCCCATTTCAACTAAAAATAGTTGAAAGGACCCGACGCCGTTTTTATGCCTCTGTGTATAGTTGGTTAAAACAAACTACAGCTCAACGATTGTTTAGTGAAGATCCAGGATTGTCTCGCGTGTCATTTGTGACACAGCCCCGTGTTGGCAACTGCCAACTCCCAACTCCCTTCCATTTGTTTTCTGCGACCACCAGCCGCGAAACGAGCAGCCCCACGCTGCGGTTAGGCGAGACCTGGCTGTGGAGCGGAGCTTCTGGGAAACCCCGTGTTTCTTGGGCGAACACCTTCCAGAGCTTGGAATACCCGTGTATAGGTGTGTGTGTAGTGTTCTCTCTGTTCGTGCAGCGACTCTGCCGTCTTTTCCAAACCGAGAAAACTGAGGAAAATGAATGTCGAGCCAGCCACATGCGGGGCAACATCCCGCCCACTCAGCGTTTGGGGTGGAGTGTGCACGTTCTCTGCGCACGCGCTCGTGGGCAATCACACGCGTTCACATCTTTTGCTGCCTTTTCAGCCGCGCTCCATTAGCTCGTTAATATATTGTTTTGAATTGACAATTGACATCTTTTGTGTGCAAACACCACACACAAAACACGAAATCGAAAAACATGAAAAGGATGGAATATGAAACTGTGATAGAGAAAACAAGAATATACACCATAAATAAATAAACGCATTTATTCTCAAAAACTCACTACACGACCGCCTCCATCGGTGGACGGCTGATTTCCCATGAGTAGTTATTTTGCATCAGGGCTTAACAGAGCCTTCTTAGCGCAGTAGGCAGCGCGTCAGTCTCATAATCTGAAGGTCGTGAGTTCGAGCCTCACAGAGGGCAGAATTTTGTTCAGCTCAGTAACATGTACTGATTTTCAATCTCCTACATTGACATCCCTACATTTTAACATACTGCGGACACTGCACCGAAAGTCCGCATACCTTCGAACTTTTGTGTCTCCAAACCTAGTGCAATTTAAACTACACTATCATCACTTCTACAGTTTAACGATTCCATGATTATTTTCTTATCAACGTTTACAAGTTGTTTACCTTAAGGGTTGCGAGATTTCACAAAGCACTGTTTATTCCATTCCCCAAAAATATTAGCCACAAAACACACCAGAGGTTGTTTCTGCTCTTGATAATGCAGCCTTATTGACCAAGGGAGGGGTCGAACTGCCACCAAGTTATGCCCTGAAGCAAAGTCAAGAGCCAAAAGTTGGGGAAGGTTTATTATCCCAAGGTCTATAAGACTATTAACACATGGTGGTAATTTCAATACATGTTTTGGAGTTTGGTGGTGAAGTAAAAATGTCACTTTAATAGTGAGTAAATAGAAAAACTCAGTAAATTAAATGTGGTTTTATTTTGGAGTGTTTAAATAACAAGGTTGTCTTAATCATTTAATTATTTTAAATGCAAACTTAGTTAAACAGGAGTGCATTAGGCATCATGTAAAATGTAACGGTTTATCTATGAGAAAGTGAAAGAATATTCCCATGTTTTAGCTTTCTCGTTGATGTGTCAAATAGGATGTTGCGCAAATACAAGTCCTCCCAGAAACAAAGTGTCTTTTTTGAAAGAAAGTAAAATCTTCAAAATGCAGCCAATACCAGTAGTTATTGACTGCGCACTGAATATTCTGATTTGTTGAGAGGCGCTCAATTATGATCTGCATGTTTGAATGACATTGTGTAAACATGTGGAACTCTGCACAATAAGAGAATGCTGTTCCTTGGTTTCCCTTCATCAGCGCACAATGCAACAACTAACGCTTCACTTTTTCATGGTTCCACTTGAGTGGAACCTAGACAGGTTGCAGATGGTTTTCCCATTTTGCAATGGCACAGGCCCAGCGAGAAAAGATGGAAGGGAAGACATCCAGAGGGATTCCCAGTGGTTGTGATTAATTCAAATCTTCTGGTCCAGTGAGAGACTGGACCAGAAAAATGAACCTGTGAAGAAAATGGTTGGTAGGCGGATACTGATCTCAGTCCTGTGAGTGAAAGTTAAGGGCTATGATGCCCAGTAATGGAAAAGCAAGGGGTATGTTGCTCAGTAATGGAAAAGACAAGGGCTATGATGCTCAGTAATGGAAAAGGCAAGGGCTATGATGCCCTGTAAGGCAAAAGGCAAGGGCTATGATGCCCAGTAATGGAAAAGGCAAGGGCTATGATGCTCAGTAATGGAAAAGGCAAGGGCTATGATGCCCAGTAAGACAAAAGGCAAGGGGTATGATGCCCAGTAATGGAAATGGCAAGGGCAATGATGCCCAGTAAGGCAGAATGCAAGGTCTGTGATGCCCAGTAAGGCAAAATGCAAGGGCTATGATGCCCAGTAAGGCAAAAAGGCAAGGTCTATGATGCCCACTAATGGAAAAGGCAAGGATTCTAAAATCGCCACAGCCTCTATTATGGGGTCAATTCGATTATTGTTATGGGATCTAACTGGGTCAACCTAAATTCCTTCCTCAGCGGCTGCAGACTCTTCAAAACATCTGGCCCTGAATGCTCCTAGATTTGCCCATTCCTGTGAAAGCCAAATCAAATTTAAAGCCCTTTGTCTCGTTCATCGAGCTATCCACAGCACCAGGGTGGAATTTTTACAATCCATATTGGTTCCTTACAATCTTCAGAGAGCTCTCGGTTCAGTCAATCTTTCTTTGCTTTGCATCCCTCGTTTCCTTCGGATTTGCTCCGGAGGAAGATCCTTTTCTGTGCTTAGCCCTACGTTGTGGACCGGTCTTCCTGTTGATATCCGAAACATTCCTCACTTTCTTCTGTTCCACAAACGTTTAAAAACCTTCCTGTTCTATTCTTCCTGGGTATCTTCCTCCCCTCTCCTCCTCCACCACCTTGATGCCTTCATTGGTCTTGTTCGCGCTTTACTAAGTATCTGTACAATACAATACAATACAATACAAGGGCTATGATGCCGCGAAAGGTACGAACTTGGATCGTATTGTGGCAGACCTGTGCATGGAGGATGTGCCTTAGAGGTTTGGCCCAGACTGCCACCAGAGGGTTGGAGCCAACACTGATTTGCATATGATTTTAGCCTCGGCAATGGCACAGACAGACTGAAAATCCACGCAATGGAAGCTGCCCAGAAGAATTGCATGTTGTTATTAGTAATAGAGAGCTTTTCAGCCATCACATTTTTGGTTGCTACACAGTTGCACTTGCTTTGTATATCCCTGTGAATTACTCGTTTGTTATCTATTGTAAATCTTCCGACCATACAGGGGGCCTTGCTGCCACAATGAACGCAGTTAATAATCATGTTAATCAAGAAAACACTTAGCGATCTATCCAAAAAAACAGTCACACTGCTGTGAAACTTACTTAAAGATTTTTTACTCGATTCCTTTTCATTAAGTCTTTTGTTGGGTTCCTTTCTGGTTGCAACTTCTTTCCTTCAAACTGACTCCAAGGCCCTCTCCCTCGTTGTACTGTCACCGTCTAATTTCTCACGAACCCTCACCTGCTCCTACATTCCCTCGCTTCCATTCACACCTCTTTTCCCTCACCCAAGCACTCATCCATCCTTACTTCCCTTCCCTATAAGTGCTTCAAAGTGGCGTGTAGGCTAAGTCGCTATTATACAAGACACGTACATAGTAGAACATGTCTGCATATCCATGACATCTTTTTCATGCTACAGCACCTCTTTTGCTGTTACTCCTGAATTGTAGCCCACTGCTAGGCCCTGTCTCTTTTGAGTACGTAATCCGGATTTATTTAACAAACGTCTCCTACTTTGTGCCTTTCTGCCAACCATCCTTCTCTATCCGTCCCATCACTCCTCCTCTGCCACGTCAGCTTTTTGAAGCAGCCATTTTGTTGCACAGGGCCTTATTACAGTTTTGCCGGTCCAGTAAAATTGCTGTTATAATTGCTGGTAATTCCGGCACCAGCAATTTTACCAGACCAGCAAAACACAAGTTTGCCAGTGGGGGAACTGATTTACCTCCAGCCAAGAGCTGGGGGTAAATCAAGCTCCTACTGGCGAATAAATGCCAGAATTACCGGCATCGGTATGACCGGTGCGGGTAATTCTGGCAATCTCCTCCATGGAGATACCACCAAAATAAAAAATCAGAACCAGAGGGGAAGCAATATATCATTAGCATAGTCCATCTTTAAAGTAAAATCATAAAGCACATTCACATCCCAAAAGGTTATCAAATGTTATACCTATAACACGAACTTCAATATCCCGCCTGCCTTGGCCCACCTCCAAGCAGCCCACCCGGGTACCTAAAAGACAGTACAGAGGCATCCCTAATCGCTGTAACAAATAAAATGTTTAGTTTAGTTTAGTTTATTTACTTACATAGCGCACCTAACCCAGTGGTATCTGGGCGCTTTTACTTAGATAAATGGTATGTTACAGGACACAATACAGATGATAAATTTACAAGGTTACTAAAATGTTTACAAGGTTACAATATCAGTTAGGTTCCATAGTTACAATAGGTTTAAAGAACACTTGTAAGCCGAATTAAAAGGTTGCGATATCAGGTAAGTTGCATAATTACAATAGGTTTAAAGTACACTTGAAAACAGAATTTACAGGTTGCAATATCAGGGTGGAATCATGGTAACAAAGAATTTACAAAAGTATGTAGCTAACTGTACAATTATGAACATTAAGGTACGCTAAGCCTTAGTGGTAAACTGAGCTAAGGCAAGCCCTAGGAGAACAGCCAGTCTTTTGTCTAGGCTCTAAAAGCCCAGATGGCGGATTCTGCTCTAATGGCTGGGGGGAGCAAATTCCAGCATTTGGTAGCTAGCACTGGGAAGCTAGAGCCTCTTGCAGTTTTTAAGTTGTATTTTGGGATGGTGAGTTGGTTGAGATAACCAGATCTAGTAGGTCTGTCCGACTGTGTCCTAGAGAATTTGTTCAACAGGAATTTCGGGGCTGTGTAAGATAGACATTTAAGTGTGATGACTAAGAATCATAAAGTGATTCTGTCACGCACAGGTAGCCAGTGAAAGTCCCGCCTGAAGGATGATATATGAGAGGAGCATGGGATATTCAAAGCAGATCTCAACGCATTGTTCTGCAGGACTTGGAGTTTATTTAAGTTCCGTGCAGAGGAACCTAAGAATAGGGTGTTACAATAATCTAGCTTAGAGAGGATAAGGGCTCTGGCTAGTGTAATACAGCTGTTGGTTGATGAGAATGGTTTGCAGGCATTTATGAGTTTATTCGTGTAGGCTGCAGATGAGGCTGTGGCATTGACTTGTTTTTTAAGAGATAATGTGGATTCTAGGTAAACACCAAGCATTTGGACTTTGCTGGCGACTTTTATGGTGTTCCCATCAATAGTGAAGGCTGTGCAGCGTTTGTCTAATTTGTTTAGTCGAGCCTGAGAACCGATCATCAAGAGTTGGGTCTTGTCGTCAGTTAGACAAAGACTGTGAGCCGCCATACATGCTTGAATCTCAATATGAATATCATTTATCAATTTGGCATCTTTGACATAGCATCGCGAGAGTGCGATGAGGACCTGGTTGTCATCTGCATAATTAGTGTATGTGACACCTAGGTTGTCAAGGCGATCAAAGAGGAGCTTTGTAAATATGTTATAGAGCGTGGGAGAGGTGCAGGATCCCTGCGGTACTCAACAGTATATGGGTGCTGGAGTCGAGGATGCTGAGGGCACGAAAACTCTAGTAGTTCTGTTTGAAACAAATGATTTGATCCAGCTGGCGGCATTCGGTGAGAAAGCTGCAGCTGCTGTTAGATGTTTGGTCAAGATTTTATGGGCGACAAGGTTGAATGCTGTTACGAGGTCTAATAGAAGGAGTATAGCCAGTTTGCCCTTGTCTTTGGTTTCATCCATCTGGATCTTTAGATCTAAGAGAGCGATTTCCGTACCATGTCTTGGTGTGAAGCCGGACTGTCAAAGGCCTAGTAGATCGTTGTCTTTCAAATGTGTTTGTATTAGGATATAGGCAGCACGATCTAAACGTTTTAAGAGAAAAGGTACGGTTGTTATGGACCTAAAGTTGGTTGGTATATTAGGGTCTAAATTGTGTTTTTTAAGAAGCGGCATGACCCATGCTTCTTTCAGGTTGCTGGGGACAACACAGTTTTTGAAGGAGGAGTTAATCAAGGCTGTTATGAATGGTGCTAATTCTCTTGCTCCATCCTTGATAATCGGGGCTGGGCATAGATCTCCCTAACAATTAGAGGGTTTGTTCCCTAAGATGATATTTTCTACTTTTTTGATGGTAACTGGAGAGAAGTGAAAAGGGGTGCACAATGGTTGTTGAAGGTCCAGTGTTTTGGGCTTATTAGGGCTAATAGATAGGCTATTTTCTTTGTATCTATTTTTGCTTATAGTAAGGCAATTTTGTCTGAAAGGGCTTTCTGGATATTTGTACACCAGGCAGCGTCTTTCAGGCAGGTTTCTGCGGGAGGTGCAGGAGCCTCTAGTTCTCTTAATATGGTAAAGAGTTCCTTTGAACTTGACTTATCATTCTGAATTCTAACATTTGATTCACACTAAGACAGTTTAAAGTGTGCTCATGGCGAAAACCTCCTTTGAGGTAGCTGTGGCCCTTGGTAAGCGGGCTTGCTTAGAGTCCATCATTTCCCAGAATCTATCCACTTGTGTCCCATTAGTGATCCGCCGGATGCAAACTCATTCAGGATGTTTTCGTCAAAAGACAAGCCATTTCTTCTTGGTTGGCGGGGTCCAACTTTTCCGAGCAAGGAGTATGGCTTTCTGCACTGTGAATAACATAATATGTAAAAGTGTATGGGTCAGAGCCTTCTCGTTAGGGTGGCCAGACATCCCAGTTTTCCTGGGACAGTTCCGGGAAATGACCCTTAATCCCGTGGTCCCGGGAGTATTTTAATTTTAAAAACCCCGTCCCGGGTTTGCAATGGTGGGGGCCTACGGTCCCGGTTTTTACCGGGACACGATTTTGAAATCCCGAAATCGGATCCTGCCGCAACTCTTCCTGCGCAAATAGGGCCGTGAAATTCTTTGCACGCCCCGATTTCCTCCCCCCTTCTCCTCCCGGCCACTCTCCTCCAATCAGAGGGGGTGAGGGGATGAGGTAAGAGTTATGCCCTAGATTTGAGTCAACTTGTGGAAAACCATAGTCTAGGAAGGCTTGATCTTCGGACAAGACCGGAAAATATGAGTATGGTTCCAATCCCTCCACACAGCCTCCAGCAGTCGGACACAGGGATAAGCATCATGGCGTAGACTTTTGTCGGGGTGAAATACGATCTTTGAATCATTTTAAATTCCATTTATCTTTTTCGCAAACTAAATGAAGTATGTTTTATAATAGCAAAATATTCAAATGTCCGCAGTGTCAATTGAAATATCTAGGTCTCCTGTCCACATGGCAGCCAAAACTGTTTTTATTGAAGATTGTTAGGGATGCAAAGGACGCTCTAACCGTCAGGTACTAAGCAAGGTCCCTGATAATTCAGTTTCACATTCTGACGGTTCCATATCAAACGATTCAGCATTTGTATGTGTCCCAATGGCGGATTGTGTTGTTTTCTTGTGGAGCCATTCCCTATCGTTTAGCTTCCGAGAAAGGCACAAGGTGAGTATAGTCCAATAAATCCAGACTCCTTATAGCCTGCAAATCTGTACGTTGGTGTAAATTTAAATGAAAAACTCCTGGAGGTCTGCGCCATTTAGTTTTAAACATTTGGTTTATTTCACATTTCACATATTGCCCCTTCTCGTTACGCGTTTCGGCAGTGCGCCTTTCTCAAAACAGGGCATTAGCATGATTGTATTTCAAATGACATTATTCACGGATGATTTTCCTGTGTCACGGGTCAAATCCCTAAAATACGCAACTAATCTCCAAATCTTTCCGCGTTGGCTGTTCCCTGCTGTTGGTGTGGTTGTGTGAATGAATGTGTTAGTGCTGTATGTTAAGAGAGCCCTGATAGATATCCAGGAGGGGGTCACATGAACATCTGTTCCTGTGACAGCGCACATTCTATGCCATTGGGCTAATGTAGTGCCAAGTATTGGGTGATTTATCAGAGCTTTCGGGAGTTTGCGTGGTGGTATCGCCAGTACTTCCTGTGGACAGCGGAAGGACTGCTTGCATTTCTATTCCACCAGCTGGCTGTATTGTCTGTATTGCGTCAGTGATTGGCCCAACAGACCTGGGCAGCAACATAATACACTCTCCAGGATGGCAGAATGAGACCTCCATACGGCTTGGAGGCATGCAAGATACATTTATTCAGCCGTGCCTTTTTGGTGCCCCATATAAACTTCATAATATGCCTATCTAGGTCCTTCGATGGTGGTATCAGTATCATAGTGGACATATAGATTATTTTTGGGAGCGCATTCCTTTTAAGTGTATTGGCCCTAGCAGTGAGCGTGAGGGGGAGTATGTTCCATTTCACTATATCCTGTTTAATCTTGTCTAGTGTAGGGCAATAGTTCAGCTCCATCGGATTTCTCAGGTTGGGGCCAATCAAGACACCCAGATAGTTTATATGCTGGGATTGTAGACAAAACAGGGCCACCCCTAGCAGGGAATATCTGGTCGTAAGGGCATCACCTCGGATTTGTCCCAGTTAATGCGACATCCCGCTATGGGGCCATACTGCTGTAGTATCTCATGGATACGATAGAGGGAGCGCAAACATTGGCTAATGTAGAGCAGAATGTCATCAGCGTATAACAAAACTCTATTCTCCTCAGTGCCCTTACTAATATGGATCATTGAGTGTCCATCCACCTTTTTGTCACTAGGGGTTCTATTGTTAGTGCGTATAGGAGGGGTGACAAAGGGCATCCCTGCCTGGCACCGGTAAAGAGAGGGAAAGGTAAATGGCCATTGCTGGATACTGTGGCCTGAGGACCATTGTATAATAGCTGCACCCATCAAGCTGAACCTTTGAAGATATGTGAACATGTAGCCCCAGCAGACTTTATCAAAAGCTTTTTTGGCGTCCAACGACAGGACCACATCCTCACGGCTTGATGTTCCCTCCAAAATGTGTAGAAATCGTCTGACATTATCAGCTGAATGTCTATGCGGTATAAAACCTGTCTTATTCTAGTGAACAAGTTTGGGCAATAGAGATTCAAACTGCTGCACCAGACATTTCCCTAGGATCTACATGTCTGAGTTATTTCAAGATAGTGGGCGATAAGAACTAAAAAGATTAGGGTCCCGCCCCTGTTTATGAAAGACAACTATATTAGCTGTCAACATAGAGGGCAGTTAGCATCCCAGCTCTATAGTTTCACGAAACACTTGTCCCAATCTGGGGGCCATTGAGTCAATCATCAATTTTTAAATATCTATCGGAATCTCATCCGGGCCCGCTGCCTTACCAGATGAGAGACCCATTATGGCACGCCCAACCTCCTTGCCCATAATCAGTGCATTCAGCGATTCTAGATCGGCTGCAAACACAACTGGAAGGGGAAGCAGTCGCAAAAAATCATGTATCAGCTTGGTGTCCCTATTCGATGGGGTCACATATAGCTTGCAATAATATTCTGCAAATCTAAGATTGATGTCCTGTGCATCACAAACCGATACAATGGGTTGCACACATTGTCTCCCCTGAAAGGGCAATGCCAGCATACGTAAAGTCCTATCCCGCCTGCATGTAGGGTATGCGCCATTTAGAGAATGCTTTCTGGGCCCGTAGTGTGGTGATGTGTGTTATTTTGGAACTCAATCAGGGCATGCAGGAGTATGCAATCGGATCTCGAGTGGATTTATGAATACGTTCTGCTGCTTTCAAGTCTCCAACCAGTGCTGTTTCTTTTTCTGCCCAGGTTTTTCTCTTATATGCGCATTTTGAAATAAATTGTCCCCTAAGATAAGACTTATATGCGTCTCAACAGCAATGGGAGGTGTGCCCCTCTTGTATATTGGCCAGCCAGAAGCCGTCCGTGTCCTGTAATAAGCCATCTATTATGTTAGTGTGTTGAAGGAGCATGAGATTCAGCTGCCAAGGTGGGCTCTTGGGATTGTATCGGGTAATGTAATACGTAGGATGACCGGAGCATGACTTGCTAGTGTCATGTGAAAATAATAGATTTGTCAACAGCATGAATCAAGTTGGCAGGGAGTAGCCAATAATCCAAGCGAGAGTAACTATGGTGGAAATTGAAATACAATGTATAATCCCTTCTGGAGTTATTCCGGTGTCTCCATACACCTAGCAGCTTAGGATCCTGAGCAGAGGGCAGTGACTTTTTTCGGCAGGGTGCCGCTGTGTGTAGACAATGGATTATACCTATCTAAATCGGGTGATAAGGCCACATTAAAATCTCCACCAATAAGTGTAATGTGTTCCATATAAGGTGCACATGCCGGCAACGTATGTGTGAAAAATCCCATTTAGTCAGTTGTAGAGGCAGCATATATATTTAAGAGGCTAATGTGCAGATTATGGAGCAGTCAGTGTAGAAGAGAATAGCAACCTCCTTTGTCTACTTTATTATCCAAAACATTCACCACAACACATTTATTCACCAGGATAGAGATCCCACATTTGCTGTGAAATGGTGAGTGAGTAGCTATACCCAACCAACGCTTACAAAGCTTCCCAGACACAATCTCATCCAGAAGTATCTCTTGCAGAAAAATGACATCCCTGTGAAGGTCTCTCATATAGTTATTAGTTTTCAATGTTTAATGGGATGACCTAGACCTTGAACGTTAACTGATACACATGTTAAGGATGCCATAACAGTACAGTGGGTGTGTATATCCTTATGTCCTCAAGCAGTAAACAAAATTAACATGGCCTGGTAGAGTAGAGCTTGTGGGTTGAATTATAGCCCCTGAATGCCAGAACTAAAGCAGCCAAAGTCATTTGCAAATGCCCATTGAAGTATAAGGCCAGCACAGAAATGATGACGTCAGACATGAGGCCTATTGAACCAAAACCAGGCCTAAAATCAAAAGGATAGAAAGTAGGCTTTAATCGAAAAAAAGGCGAAGATATGCGCAAAGCATTTCAGCAAGGAAAAGAAAGGCATGAGGCTGGAAATGCTGTTTTACTCAATTCATGGAGAGATGCACTTTTATTTAAAGAGACAGCAGTGCGTACATTATCTTCAGTGTAATACCAGATTGTGGTCCAGGCATCTAAAGTGAAACTAAGCTCATTGCATTTACAAGAAATAAAAGAATTTCCTTTTTGTTGTTGCTCAGCCAACTGACAGTATGCAGAGAAAAGTGCTCACTAGACTTTCAGAGTTTGAACATGGTTTTCTCATATAACTGCCCTATACATATGGACAATCCAGAAGTGATATTCATATATTTTGCAACTGTGAAATTAAAGAAGTACAGTACATAGGGATAAGGCTCAGGTGCCTTACTAAATGTCAATGTAAAATGCATTGTGTGTCAGTTTAAAAGACATTGCTTGTAGGATTACATGAGCCAGCCATTTCTCCAATGATGAAACTTAACCTCCAAGACCTTTCCTCTGCTGTCCTGGCGAGAGGGGTCTGGTTGTCAACCATCAATCAGGGGCATTACTTAAAATACCGAAATAAATATACTGCTTAGATTGAAACCACGGTGGGGACAGGTAAGGCCATGCCTGTTCTTTCAGCAGAAGTGACCTTGAGGTCACACTTCCCATAAAATGTCCATTAGAGTTGCTATCAATGCCAGCGCAGGCCTTGAAGGGGGAGGCAAATATAAACATGAGCTAGCCTCTGGCTGGTGACATGCTTAAGGGTAAATGCAATTTAAGAGAACAAAGGGAAAAGGCTGCAGTTGAATTAATAGAAAAATACGTATTATTGCATAAAAGGGGCAGCATATATGCCACCTCGTTCATTCCAGACTTTTATTAAAGGTGACAGTAACCCCCTTTGAACCATGCTAAAATGGTTTTTGAGTGAGAAACATAACTAAAGTTATTAATACAAATTTGATTTGGGCCTTCCCTTTATTCTGAGAGATTTTAAAGTTGGTGTGAGGGTGAAGGAAATAATTAACATGGGAACTAGCATATCTTTCACTGATATGGCTGCTGAGTAAATGAAGTAAGCCTGTATCTCTCCATAGTAAGGGCATGCCGACTTCAGATTAGCATCATTTTATTTGCCTTAAAATGTAGTTCTTAAAAAATATATTCATACATGTAAAGATGTGAAAAATTAGGGTACTTTCCATGTTGATAGATTTTTAGAGTTTTGAACATGCTGAGCTCACTGTCAGTTTGGGATGAAGAAGCTTTCTCCTCCCACAGCTGTCATAATTCACACCCCTCATCTTCTTGTCCTCTTAGCACACAGGTGAGAGGTGGGTAGAGAAAACCAACCAATCCCTTTCACGGGAATCATGACAAGTAAGTGATGTCATTTGCCCTATAAGTAGACCAGTTTGCATTAGAACTAGATTGGCCTTTTTACTTATTCTGGGAGGCAACCTGCTGCTGAACTCTTGCACGGAACATCCAAGCAGAGGGGCCCCAAATCTTGCATTGGAGACAGGAACCAGGAGACATAGAAGCTGACTGGGACCCCTTGGAGGACTCAGGGGAGACTATCCTTGACAGACATCCTTGCTGTCCTAGTGGTCCCCTGCAGTTCAATGATGCCCATTTCAGGGCCTCTCCTGTAAGTAAAGCTATCCCTAAAGCCATAGATTGTGTGGGCCCTGCATTTTTCAAGTATTGTTCTAGTTATGTCCACATAGCAACATATCCTGTTTGTCTGTGTAGATCCCTAGCATATTTAATTAAAATAAATCAATTAATTAGCCAATAGAAATCACAGGATGTATTTTGTTGGCATTCAAACCAATAAGCACTTCCCAGTGTTTTGAGCCGGTATAGGCATAAAGATCTGCAAAAATAATTAATCCCAAAACCCTGTTTCTACGTGAGTATGCAGGGTGCAAAACGAAATTCCCCATTGATCACCTTCATTTTAAATCAGAAGTGTGAAGCCTGGTAGTGCCTTTGCATGTGCAGGGTGCAAAACGAAATTGCCCACTTGTTCCCATTGTGCTCTGACTAAAACCACAAAGCCCTGCTTGTTCTGTTCTGTTTAGGTGTGGCAAAGCAAATGTCCCCATTGCTCTTTGTTCTACTGAGAGCCAATGTAGGCTGCATCTAGTGTCAGAAATATGCTGGTTTCTGGGGATGTTTAAAGCATATCTGATGGCATTATTTTGGGTAACATGAAGTTTATTAAGATTGCGTTGACTCATTCCTAAGTAGAGTGCATTGCAATAGTCTATTTTGGACATGACAAGGGTTCTGGCAAGGATAGTGCAATTGGAGGTGGAGAGGAAGGGATGGCAGGCTGTGATAAGTCTGCACGAGTACGCAGCTGCTGAGATTACGGCGTTAGTTTGTCTGGATAGAGATAAGGTGGAATCAAGATGGATACCTAAAGATTTAGTGTCGTTGGAGACCTTAATGGTGTTGCCATCAATGATAAAAGATTTGAAAGTAGGGTCACGTTTGCTGAGTCATGAGAGCCCAGGATGAGAAGCTGTCTTCTCATAATTCAGACAGAGCTCATGTTGTGCCATCCAGGCCTTGATGAGTGAATAAACGTTTAAAGCTTTGGTATCAGCTAAGTGGTTGTTGAGTGCATGTTTATCAGAATTAATCCCAAAACGATTTTCCCATTTTGTTCCCACTCTTTGCGGCTGGCCTTCAATTCAGAGGGTTGACGTCTAATTGATGTTTGGAGGGTGGGAGTTGCTGGGAGAAAAGTATTATAACCAAATCACCCATCACTGTGTTTCTTGAATTGTTCTTTTTCTGTATTGGTGGTTGATTTGAAAATAAATTGTGATTGCATATCTCAGTGTTATCTCTTTGTTGGTGCCATTACGGAAGTCATTTTTGTTATTGTGTTGCCACAGCACTGGTGGCTGATGTTAGTCTGTTTATCAAATTTGGTTTAAATAATAAAATTAATAAATATATTCTTACTACACACCGGGCTGGTTCTAAGTCCATTGTGGCACCGGGTGCGGTTGGAGGCCTTACCAAACTGAACCGAATCAAAATCATAGTGATTTGTTTTGCGCCATATTCATTGGGGGTAAAGGGACTCCCTGAGTTGAGTGTGACCGCGTAATAAACCGTGACCAGCTTATTGTGTACATCCAACATGTGTGGGTAATATGTATGTGATAACAGCTTTCTCCAGATGAAAAGAACAAAGAACATTGGGGTCCTGGAACATGACCCCAATACAACACTGTAAGAACCCATGTGTCGGTATATAAGGGGGTGTAAGAGAACCCTATAAACCCTGCAGCATCCTGAAACTCATGAAATAGCAGTTCTTATTGTGATATAATAAAGTATAGCTCAAGCAAGCGTATATCTGTATGTTCATGGGAGGGGTCTATGAAGCCTCAGGTGACAAGCTCAAACATAATGCAGTAGTCTTTCCCCATTAATAGAAAATATAAGAGTTATAGTGCTAGTGAATCAAGCGTGGGTTGCCACATTGGTGCGCAGGGGACCCAACACTGAGTCCAACCCATCGTGCACAATACTATCCCACCTATGATGGTATTAGGTCCAGTGTGGCATGTATTGCACAGGACTCCATCGAAGAGTATCTACTGTCGGTCCCAAGGGGTGTCATCCTTCTCTACCGGCAGGGCGCACCCGTGTCCTGATAAAAAAAATTAGAGTAATCGCAATGGCAGCCACAGTCATTTCTTCGACTTGTCTTGCTTATGTCCAAAGCCGTTGGGTCGCCTTCCTGCTTTTTTCCAGCCCTGCTGATTGGGAGATTCCTGTCGCAGCCGTACATCCTTCTGGGCCGTGTTCATTCCAACAGTCTCCTTCAGTATACGGTCAGAGGTTACTTGATCATGAGATTTTAGAAATGAGCAGGGCTCTACCGGATTATCAAATGTGTGCCATTGCTTATCCATTTGAATTGAGACGATGGCTGGGAATCTGATGCAGTACTTATGGTCTGTATTCTGCAAGGTTTCGAACAGCGGATTAAAGCCCCTCCTCTGTTTCGACACTTCAATCAAAAAGTCCTTAAAGATGCGTATTGTAGAGCCATCTATTTGGAAGGCACCGGCAACACTAAATGGTTTCAGAATTGTCACTTTAGGCTGAAAATTAAGTTTGTGTGCAGTGATGACCCTTGTTGGTCTCCAGCATTAAGCTCCGGAACCGGGGCTCTGTGCGCTCTTTCTATGGTGTACGACCTTGAGTTTGCCAGTTGGAGCTTATCTTCAAACAGATCATACAGAAAGCCAGAGGCGTTGCTAGGGAAGGGCTGAGGGGGCTATAGCCCGGGGTCTTTTGGTTGTAGCCCCGGATAGAAGCTCAAGGGTTACAACCAAAAAGGCTAGCTAGCTTCAAGTCCTGACAGTCCCAAAATTAGCATAGCCCCGGATCTTTTCCAAATCTAGCAACGCCCCTGCAGAAACCCTTCCACGTCGGTACCTTCTGCGGACTCTGGAACCCCCACCAGCTCTATGCTATTCTGTCTGCAAAAGAAGGAACATTGTATCACCTTTCGGAAAATATATGCAGGGAAGGTTCAGTTAATAACTCAGCCAGCACGACCTTTGTGTACAAAGTAAGGCCAACACCAGTCTCACTGGAAAACGTTTAGCTCAGGTTTCCAAGCAACAATGCCAGTCACACATCTAGATGCATGCACTATTGCAAATAAGCATGTAAATGGACTTCGAAAGCAATGGAACAGTTGGATGTTGGGGTAGATAGGGTGCAGTGGGTTGGGGAGGAGGCTTACAGTGCACTCTGAGGGTGGGGGCGATTGAGAGGAGCAGCAGGGATGTTAGCATTTGAAGAGCAGGGTCCTTCCTGAAGTGCAGGTGAGAGGGTACTGCCTGGCCTGAAGAGGCAGGGCGCTTAGCAGTTCTGTTCTGTTGCTTCGTACACGTCAGGCAAGTTACGGGAAGGCACCTTTACATTGAAATGATGGGGCTGCAGAGAGCTGTCAGCCTAGCTGGCTGCCTAATCCCGAGGCTACCATATCATCAGTTGCTGTGCTGCGCAGCCGCTGTTATATTGGTCCCACAGGTCGCTTTATAGGGTCGACGGAGGAGTGGGTGACTGAACTCCTGATTGCAGTTTCTGTCCTGTTCCCTAGCATGGCCTCGGAGGCCTATCCTTCCATGCACAAGTGAGCCTTGGGTGTTCCAGGGTTTGCTATTTAAATTAACAACAGGGCACCACGGCCACCTATAATTCCAATTGCACTGACAAAACCCCAAGCATTAGCACAGAAAAAAGGTCTAACCGTCCACATTCAGCAACTCACGTTCTGTCAATTGTGGGCAAGAAATCTCCTCTGGCC
The DNA here is from genome assembly GCF_040938575.1 of Ambystoma mexicanum. Taxonomy (NCBI): domain Eukaryota; kingdom Metazoa; phylum Chordata; class Amphibia; order Caudata; family Ambystomatidae; genus Ambystoma; species Ambystoma mexicanum. The sequence goes on from NW_027182322.1 coordinate 9,545,113, forward strand.
CTAGGCCCTACAGGCTGCTCTAGTGCATGAGCAGCCTTCACGTATGCTAGCAATTGGTTTAATAGGAGCAGCACCCAAAACAGGTTTCTTCTCTTGCTACATTCATGTGTGTAATGTTTCTCATATGCTGTCACTCATCACCCTTCTGCCTTACCTCCTGAATATGGGCTGTTCTGCACGATCCCCATGTCAGAATGCAGTGGCCACCATCTTGGGCTGGCTTCCCGTGTGTGCCGTCTCCTGTGGCTGTTGCAGCGCCCTAGAGTTGATGGATGCATTCGCTGTGGTAGATGGAGAGCCCCACAGTGCACCCAGGATGATGACTGTGGCAGATCACCTATATTGTGATCAGGGGAAGGTGGGTGGGGGGGGGGATGTCATTGAGGTGGGTCTGCATTGCCTGTACCTGCTCTTACCCAAGTGCTGCTTTTGTCTCAATGATATCTGCCTACCATCTGTTCACTCTACGGGCTGGATGTGTTGCCATGATGCTGGCAGTTTCTGCTTGTGGACTTGGTCCTTTCTGCAGACCGGGGGCTTACAGCTGGCCTGCATTCCCTATTCCCTTTCTACCATCAGCATAACCTCACCATGGACTTTAATTATGTCCTGAGGTGGTCAGAGCTGATATGCCATCCGCTCTGCAGCAGCTAATTTGTCACTCCATCTACTATCCTTAATTATTCCATGATGGTTGCTGCCCTGTGGGTCACCTCCTTCGGTGGAGCCTGGCCTGACAACAGAATGCTCCCAGGCTTGTGCCCGTCTGCCTTCAACTTCTGGAGATACCGCAGGTTTGTGAAACACTTCCTGCCCTTATTCTGCCACCTGGGCCTCAATGATCTTGAGGACTCCCAGACCTTGTCACTCTCCAAAGTCCTTGAAATATTAGGCTTCAGGCTCTGCATTAACAATTCTACCCATTCCAAAGGACGCACTCTGGACTGGATTGCTGACCTCAACAGCCTAACCCTAATCAACTCCAAGAACGCTTGCCCCTGGTCTGACAATCATGTAATCCGCTTCTCCATCCCCCAACCCTAGAAACTTAAGCCCTTGACCGTACCATTGCCACCTGCAGTGGCACGCAGCTATCGCGAGCAGACCAAAGGCCGCTTACTGCCCCTCGTGGACATCCCAAATCTTAAACCTCCCCTCTTCAAGGATTGCAACTTCCTTGTAGACCTTTACGCCTCAACACTAGATAAGGCAGTTGAGACCATTACCCCTCTTACGCCTCACAGTGCCAAATCTGTCAGACACGCCAACTCCTGGTTCACCCAGACCTGCTACAACTCTGGAACAGAAAACGGCTGGCCCAATAAACCTGGCAAAAAAACCTTTCCTAAGAAATCCAAAACCTTCAAACAGGTGATTATTTCAGCCGAATCCTCCTCCTTCGCCTTGTGAATTACCAATGTGAAGTCAGACACTAGGGCGATCTTCGCAATCTTTAGGGAACACGAGACCCTTGACCTGCCCCCACTAATTCCTTCACAAAAGATTCAGCCTGGTGTACTAACATCCAAACCGATAAGCTTAACAAAATCGAATTGCTAAACAAAAATATTATCTCCAATCGGAGTAGCTTGAACTCATCCCACTATGACACAGCCTCAGCCGCTACCACAAACCCACCAACCCATGATGTCCCATGGTTCTACTTCAAGGAGGTCATGGAATTAGAAGTACTCTCTATCCTGAAAATCTTAAAACCCTCCAATTGTAAAGGTGTCTGTCCTGCCAGGATCAAGGATTGCTCGGAAGTCCTTGTACCATTCATCATCACCTTTATAAATGCCTCCATCAACTCAGGATTGGTACCGTCCTCAAGGAAGCCTGGGTACTTCCCCTCCTAAAAAAAACTTCACTGGACCCCACAGTCCCTAATAACTACAGGCCCACAATGAAAGTCCCATTCTTACTGAAACGTCTAGATAGAGCTGCATATCTGTAGGTTCAACAATTCCTAGAAACTAACCACATATGGGTCCTATGCCAATCCGGATTCCGCCCAACATGGCACTGAATCTGTGCTGCTGGATTTAAACCAACAAATGGACGAAATCAGTGACAGTGGCAAGCCAGCCCTGCTCCTCCTTCTTGACCTGTCAGCCGCATTCGCCCTAATAGATCACAAAATCCATTGTCACCACATCACCACCTCAGCCAGCTTCTCTCAGGAAGTGACAAAATGGATGCCCTCCTTCCTAGAAGGCAGAGTCATGAGAGTGTTTGCAGAGCATGTGAGTGCTGCCCCAACCCCTATCCCCTGCAGGGGTTTGCAAGGTTTGTGCATCTTCCCTACTTTATACAACTTATTCACCAGACCTCTCTTTGACATCTTGGACTCCGTCGTCATAGCCTATGCTAGCTATGCCGATGATACCCAAGTTCTCCTTCCACTCACAGGTAATTATGTAGAAGACTCCAAGACCCTGAATGTGACATATTCCACCATCCAGGCCTGGATGGTGGCTAACTGCCTCTGTCTAAATGGGGATAAAACAGAAATTCTGCTGGTTGGACCCCCCTGCTATACTAAAAAAGCTCAATGACCAAAACTCAGCATCCAATATTGAAAACATCCGAATCCCCGTCTCGTCCTTAGTCAAGAACCTAAGGGTGTACCTGGATGCAACCCTCTCATTGTCACGCCAGGTCAACTCCATTGCATCCTCGGCAGCCTGTGCGACCAAACGACTCAACCAAACGACTCAACACTTCTCTTCAGCCAGGAGAGCTGCCCATTGGCTGCCTTTCAGGGAGTGTGTTCTATTTAAAACCTTAGCCATAACCGATAAGTGCCTTTCCAACACAGCACCCCCTATTTCTCACAGAAAATTGCAAGAGCCTGCTCCTCCAGACCCACAAGAACACTGTATGCCCACCGACTCATACAACCACAAGTCAGGCGTGCCAAAGTGGGAGGCGTGAGTTTCCCCTACATTGCAGCCAAACAGTGGAACTCCTTGCCTCCCACACTGAGAGCTGAACCATCCTACTTGATATTCTGCAAAGCCCTCAAAACCTGGCTGTTCGAATAGGCCCGGCCTGCAACGGTCTGTATGCTAGGTACTTATGCATGTATGTGATTTACACCTGCACTACCTGCATATCGCAATACGACTGAATGTATGTAAATGGTCACTTTAACAGCACAGCGATGCCCCGGGCTGTTTGTGCACTTTATAAATGTAAAAAATAAATAAATACTTTCTTAGAAGAGCGAGGAAGTGACATGTGAGGAGGGACACACAGCTTGCGGGTACTTGGTTATTTACCCACCCATTGACTCCTCATGGCCATGCTAATCTTTATGACTTTTCCCCACATGCTACTTGCCCCTCTCTGCCAAAAAAACCCACGTCCTACTGGATCTTTCAGCTGGCTCTATCAAGCCCTAATATCAACCTTTGGCATGTCAATGCTATTTCCAAGTGGATGGCTCAGAATAAATGGCATAATTGCAGCTGTATTATATGCTATTGGGTATGCAAGTGTCGGGTATGTTTTGTCACGCCGCACCAACTGTTTTATCAGATAATCACATGGTCTGTGGCTCTCTGCAGGTACCACAGGGTTACCCATACCGTGAAAAACGTGCACGCGGTGTGCCAACGGCCGATCTTATTTTATCTGTACAAGAGGATAAGTAATGCAAGGTTTCAAGGGATCTATCCCATATATCATTTCTCGTGAGGAATTCCTCGAGTCCAAGCTCAAAAGATAATAAGCCCATTTTTGAAAAAGACCTAAGCATGGCCGAAACACGTATCAACATATGGGCTATTGAGATAATAAACCTAAATGTGCAGAAAAGCCATAAGAATCTGTTACAATTATTGAATAAGATACAAACCCACATAATTACTAATAGACTAGCGCCTCACAGAGGTACCAATCTAGAACCTGATGTGCTATTGGTGTAATACAAATGTCTTAACCAAGTGTGCCTTCATCCCCTCTATTTATGCTTGTTCCTTATACTGTACCCTCCTAATCCTTCCGATTATTTGCCCTCAACCCCAACCCACCTATAAAATATACAAAGGGAATGTCAGAAGAGCGTTTTTACCAGTAGCCTTCTGTTGCCAGCGATATGACCTAACAAAGCTCCCACAGCTCCCAGGTTACAACATTTTCTTTTGAGGCTGGGGCAATGTTACCAGCACCCAAAGTCTTCCTCAGACCCATATTTCTTTACTTCACTCACATGACATTCTTCCTGAAGATGGAGTCTTTTCCTACTCCATGCACAATGTCAATGTGTAGCCCTGTATCTCCTTCAATAAGTGATACATTAAATACTCCCAGCAGCCGGCAGTAGTAATCCCTCATGTGTTTTCATGAGACTTAATTGTATGGAAGCCCCTATGTTTCTTCTTTGTCTTTTGTGATGTCTTTCCTCTGCAATACTAAAGAAAATTAATCATCATAGACCAAAAACAAACTATAATTTCCATCCAAAATTACTGTTTTTAGAAAATACATATCATATGCCTAGTAAAAAAAAATATTAGCAACCATTTTTTCACAGTGTGATGGGCAGCTTGAATGACTGCTCATTTGTGTGCTCCCAGAACTGAGACATTGACCCACAAATTAAAGTTTAAAGGTTTTATTAAAGGAAATATTCAAAGTGACATAAGCTGCCAGGAGGTTTACCAACTCAACAAAACAAGGGGTCAGCATAATACCTAAGGATGTATAGATACACTTTATGCATGAACATTCCTTGTAGTGTGTTAATAGGGATGGGCAGCCCCTGATTGAGCAAGGTGCTCAGAGACAGGTGCTCAGAGTCAGGTGGTCTGTTCGGTGGTCTGGTCTCTATATGAGAAAACAGCCACCCTTGTGTTATTCCTGCCTGACCTTGGACACGTGGGTGTGAAATAGACCTTAGTTCTGTGGAATTTTGATAAGATGTCCCTTTCCACTGACTAGAGTGGGAGTGTTTGATGTTAAACGTTGGTTCTATTTTGGTGCACATTTGTATCATTTTGGTTTGTTTGAATCACAGTGTTTAGAGAGTTGCTTTTGTATACTGTGTCAATGTGTGTGTGACATGTGATTAGAGTAAGAGTAGTCGCAATTATGTATTCCTTTTGTCTGGATGAGCATAAATGTTTTAAGCAGTGTCTAGGGGGTATGCGTATGTTTTCACATTGAATGTTCAAAAACATGTGCGTCCTTTAATATTTTAAAGAGAAAAATCAAATTCTTTGTGAAGTAATTCAGCTAATTATTGGGCCACTTTGGATCTGTCTGACATAAAGGCCTTCATCATCTTTTGGTGGCGTGCAGCTGCGCATGCATAAAGTGCCAGCGCCTAATAATACTATCTATTTCTCATATAGCGCTACACACCCTTGAGTCTCAGAGCACTAATATACTCGATGGCATTATTATCCCACAGAGTTGTACTCAATGTATTAACCTTGGAAGGATGAAAGGCTGAGTTGACCTTGCCGGGATTCGAAACTGAGCGCTCAACTCACTGTGCTATCTGACTGGCTAATGCCCACTACTATGCTGCCTATGACCAATGGTTGCAGCCTTTCAATGGTGCTTTATTTTATTCTAATATGTCACCTCATGTAAAGCGTCCATACACAATAGTGTTCTTTCTTGATGCTGTGCTCAGAGGGATGTAAAGAGTTAATGTCCAAATGCTTGCATAAAAAGATAGGTTTTAATTGTGCGTTGAAAAACCAGATAGGATGGAAAAAGACTTATCTCAAAGGGGTGCGGTTCCAGAATGAAGGGGCAAGAAAAAAAAAGAGCACCCACTTTCATTGGGGTAATAATTAGATCTGGAAACAGCCAGAAGGCACGGTCAGGGCTTCTAGCTGGTGAGTAAACTTTGATCCTTTTAGAAATAAAGGGAATGCAGCATTAGGCAGACAGCAATGGGTAGTATATAGCCTTGAACTGCCCTCCCTGCTTCATCAGCAGCCAGTGTAGCTCAATAAAAGGGTTGCTGATCTGAGGGGAGCAAGAAAGCCCAAAAACATGTCAGGGAACAGTGCCTTTAAGAATGTGCAGTCATTGCAGCAGGGAACTAGGCCAAGATAAAGGACATTTGAATAACCTATATGTGATTGGGGAAGTGCAGACACATGGGCCTAGTAGGAAATTATAGGAACAATAGAAAGATCAGATGTGACTGAGTGCAGGGGAAGAGGTAAGGGAAGCATCCAATGTGAAAACAAGGTTTCTCACCACAGGGACACATATGGGACATGGGCCACAAGACGAAGGCCAGATTTAGGGGACCACAGATTAGAAGGGGCACCAAAGAAAATGGCACTCGCCTTGGGAGGCTTGCACAAGAGGCTAAGCACTAAACTCACTCTCCAACGCTTGCCCCTGACCTCGGGGGTACTGCACCCAAAAATCAGGAACGCGTGGTAACCTTACTTAAGAGGTGCACGTGGTGGGTTGTTAGAAGGAGGAGGGGTGCCTAAAGCTGAATGCTGTGAGGAACAGGGGCCACAGGCAGGTGACAGCAGGATGCATTGCCTTTCACTGTGCTTCTTCAGGACTTGATAGCGAATGAGAGCGTCTTTAGGCGCCCATTACAGAGCACTCTGGCAAAGCCTGTCACTTGCCTGCGCCCTTCCACCCGGCCAGCCCCCTCCTCGGCCCCGCAGCTGGAATCCGCTAGCATGTTTCCCCCCATGTCCTGCACTAGGTGCCATCCACTACTGTGCATAAAAGACAGCGTTGCTAACAGAGCGCGAGCGCCCCTCACGCTGTCTCCACCAGAAAGCGTCCCAACTGCCATTCTCGCAATGCTTCCCAAGGACTCCATGCCGGGGAAACATACATGGCCTCATGATTGCGGGAGTTCTCCAGCTTCTAAGCGCTGTACTAGTCGTCACTACTCGTATTGTACTGAATCCGTCGGCCTGGGTGTGGGTGTGAAGGGCTAAGTGAGGTGAATAGACATTGCCACAATATGTGTTCCACATACCAGAGGCGCATCTCTGAACTGTACCAAGCGGGTTGGCACTCCTCGTTGCGCAAGTACACCAGGCCATCATGCGTTGTGTAATTAGCATTGCTTATCACCTGTGACGTGAGGCTCTGGGGAGAAGCTGGCCCTGGGAAGATTTCCAGCAGGCTAAATTACCCGGCACTGCCAAACGAGCACACCTCCGGCAAGTGCCTTTCCCGGCGTTGTGCAACAGTGTGGCTCCTGCTTAACAGGAAAAACCGGAACATCCAGCTGGGAGTATGACTCTTTAGAGAATGGTCTCGGGTGGGTTGCATGCCACTATCATGAAACCTACATGGCTCTGCATGTTTCAACCCCCACTTGGGTGTTCGGGTTTCGTCAGGGGCAGTTGAACTCCAAATAATAAATATTAAAAAAAGTGAAATCAATGAAGGTCAAAAATAACAAAAAAGCAAAAGAATAGGTTCCGGTAGGGAAAGTGTATAGGGCCGGTGGCACATTTAGGTACATGCAGAGGAGAATCCAGATGAGTGCCCCATCCCCTACATGCGTCTCTATGCCCCAAAACAGCTGAGTCCAAATGAACTTCCATGGGGGGGGGGAGCCGGGGGAGGGCTCCTAAGAGGCGGATTTAGGATCTTCAATCATTGCTTGAAGAGATTTGCCACAATTACCAACCACCAAATGCAGGTAACAGTAGTGCATGATTTACCAGGATGCGCAGGAAGGGGGGCCCGGGGGGAACGCGAAGCGTTTCCGCCCGGGGAGTTTTTGGCACTGCACACGGCCAGCGAGTGGCCGTGGGAGGCAGAGCGCCTCCCGTGGCATTTAAGGGGCTCAGGGAAGGTTCGGGAGCCAGGCGACAGTTAGGACTTGAAGATTGCTGTCAGTCCAGGTCGCCTGCTCCCGAGCCTTCCCTGAGATAGCCAGGCCTAGTTGTGTGGGCGAGCGTAGTCAGGTGAGGTAGGGTAGGGTTTAGTGGGATTAGTGGGTTTGGTTTATAAAATAAAAAAAAAAAATACAAAAAGAGAAATTATTTATTTTCATTCAGGGGTGCCGTAAATAAGACACCCCTGTTTTCTTACCTGCGTGTGGGGGCGAGTCGCGGGCGGGAGCGTTTTCTGTGTGTTCGGGGGCCGGGCGGGCGTCTCTGCGCGGCTTGGAGGGGGTGTAGGAATTAGGATTTTATTTTTATCTGTGTTGGGAGGGAGCGGGTTTTACCGCGAGCCTATATTTCCTCAGGACCCAGCGTTTTGCTGAGGTTTGGGACGTCGGCTTCTTTTCCTGGAGCGGCGCGCGTTGCATTCTCCTGAGGAGAGGCACGGCCTTTTCTTAAAGGGACCGTGTCTTAATTTTAAGACGGTGCTTTAGGGTCGTGTATCAAGCAGGGGGCAGTGTAAAAAAAAAAAAAAAATCTTATACCTAAGTATATTTTATCTGGGTGTATTTTTGGTGCAAACTTTATACAGGGGTTTCCTTTTGTGAAGTGGTGCTATTTAGGCAATTGTTATTAGGGGTTTCTTAAAAAAAAAAAAAAACAATTTTAATTTGGTTGTGGGGTAATAATTATTTATTATCCTTATATAGTATTATAAGGTATTTTTAATTCTTTATTATTTCTTTATAGCAATTTATTTTATTGGTTGCTAGTTTACAAGGACATTCCAAGGGTAGGTTCTGGCTCAGGGGCTTAGTTAGTTAGCTTCATAGTGTGGAATATTAGTGCACTCTAAGAGGAGTAGTGCACCATGGTGGGACAGGGAGCTAGTGAGAGGGGTATGGTCGATGCTAGGGCCCTGAGGAAAGCCCTTGAAATTATTAGCCGGGCGTCTAAGGCCCAGCTGGAGGGGGCGGTGGGGGAGGTCACGGGTGCGAAGGAGGTAGGGGGGGCAGGCCGCAGCGCAGAGCTGTGGCTGATGGGGCTCTCGCGGCAGTGGTGGCTTGCACCCCCGCGGCGGGGAGAGGGGAGGTATGGGAATCCAGGGGAAGGAGGTTGAGAAGGGAGATAGACAGGAGAGCGTCTGAGGGAGAGATGATTTCGGGTGGGGAGCCACTGAGGGAGGGAGTGAGTAATAGCCCTAGGGAAGATAGGAGTGTGCTGATGGAGAGGGCTCTTGGGAACCCGAGCGAGGCGATTGAGGGGGTACAGAGGGGGATGGCAGGGCAGAGGGGAGGAGGGGGTAAATACTTGCAGAAGAGTGCAGGAGGGAGAAGGCGGGAGAGGTCCCCATCAATTGAGGAGGTTAGAATGGGGCACGGAACGGCCCCCATAGGTAGGAGGATGGAGGGTGGAGGGCGCTGCGCAGCCCCCGCTGGTCAGAGTGAGGTTGAGGGTTTTAGTACGGCCCCGCCTCGATCAGCACAAGGAGAGCCTAGAGGGAGCAGCACGGCCCCTAGCAATGAGGATTACAGGGTGGAGGATGGAACGCCTCGCCCGAGAGAAGAGGAACAGGCAGGGGTCCCCCCAGCCCCGCCGAGAAGACGTCAAAGGAGTGACGGGGCGTACGCCCCGGGCTCGCAGGAAGAAGATCGTCTCAACTCGAGCATGTGCTCGCATCAGCAGTGGTATATAAGGGATGATGAAGTTGGATTGGAGGAATATGTGGGGCAGTGGGAGGTAGAAGGTTATAGATTGGCAAGGGAAAGGGGGGAAGAGAAAAGAAGTTTGAGGTGGGATATGGAAAGGCAGGTGCAGGGGGGTAGCGGGGTAGGGGGTCGGGGAAATTATTGGCTGGGTGAGTCTGTTGACATGTTTTGTCCCCGCAGTAGGAGCCCTCTAAGAAAGGAGATGAGGAGCATCGGGGTGGACGCCAGACCACAGACGGCAGGCGTGGAAAGAGGTGAGCAGGAACGGGAATGGTCATCTGCATGGCAGAGAGGGGTCACGAGAAGGGTGACGGGGAATGATGGGACGAATTTGCATGGGGCAAGGAAAGAAGCTGGTGTGCAGGCCATTGGAGCCTTGGGGGTTGAAAAGAGCATGTGCTCAGTGGAGGTCCAAACGGACAAGGCGATGGAGCCATTGGTGCTTGAAGTGCAAGCTGGAAATAAAGAGAATGACGTGAAAGGAAAGGAGAAAAAATTGCCGTACATGGGGATAACAAAACCATTGGGGGCACGCTTGATGGCAACGACAAGGGAGAAGATTCAGGCGGGGGAATTTGTAGATGTGTTCAAATTGCTGCATAGGGAAGTGAGAGCAAAAGAGGGGTCTAAAGAAGAAGAAAGGGAACTGGCGTCGTGCCCAAGGGTCCCGGTGACTATTGAGAATTGGACGTCGGCATTTATCATTTATGCCAGTGTTTATTGTGAAAAATTTCCAGAGCGTTGCGTGGCTCTGCTCAAATATATGGATGTTATCAGGAAGGCTTTCACGAGTTTTGGGGGTTTTGCATGGGTAAGGTATGATGAGGAATTCAGAGCGAGATTGGCGGAGGACAGTCAGGTGGTCTGGGGGGAGATAGACATGGATCTCTGGTTGCAATGGATGGCTCCAACGAGGCCTGCCCCGACGCTGCACACGGCGAGCGGGCTGCCCGTACCTTTCCGGCCCTTTCTTGGTCGCCCCGCCCATGATGGGGCGGGGGGAGGAGGTAGGGGGCAGTCATCAGCAGCGTGCTGGGGGTATAATAAGGACGGCTGCGCAAGGACCCTGTGTAGGTTCAGGCACGAGTGTAGCAAGTGTGGTGGAAAACACCCTCTCACGCAGTGTTTCCAACAGGGGGACAGGGGGAGGGGGGCAGGTAGAGGGGTTGTGGGAAAAAGCTTTTACTCCAATTAAAGTAGGGGTGCTCGAAAAATGGTTGCAATTTTATCCGGACAGAGAAGGGGCGAAGATCTTGAGTGAGGGTTTCTGTCAGGGGTTCAGATTAGGGTACCAGGGCCCAAGAGTGCGCAGGTGGGCTGAAAATTTGAAGTCAGCAAGAGAAAATGTTGACGTGGTGAGACATAAATTGACCAAAGAAATAGCGGCAGGAAGGATAGTGGGCCCATTTGATGACCTGCCGGGTGATTTAGTCATATCCCCATTGGGGGTGGTGCCGAAGAAAGCTCCGGGGGAGTTCAGACTGATACATCATTTGTCATGGCCGGAGGGTATGTCAGTTAATGATTTTATTGCCCCGGAAGAGTGTGGAGTTGTGTATGCCAGTGTTGACCAGGCGGTGGAACTGATAAGGAAGGAAGGGCGAGGGGCCTTCATGGCCAAGTATGATATCAAGGCGGCTTTCAGGTTATTGCCGGTGCACCCGGAGGATTTTTGGTTGTTGGGTTTGCAGTTTGAGGAAGGCATATACATAGACAAAGCCTTGCCAATGGGGTGCGCAATTTCCTGTGCTTTGTTTGAGCGGTTCAGCTCTTTCTTACAGTGGGTCTTCTCATTCAGTTCGGGTTGGGAGAGTGTGCTGCACTATTTGGATGATTTTCTTTTCATTAGCGGGGCAGAAAGAGTGGATGATTGTAAAAAGATGCTACAGTCGTTTCAGGAGCTGATGGAGGAGCTGGGGGTGCCCTTAGCGGAAGACAAAACAGAGGGGCCGGCAGTGGTATTGACATTTCTAGGAATTGAGCTGGATTCAGTGGCCATGACCTCACGCTAACCGCACGACAAGGTGAGCAAATTGGTGGTTTTGTTGGAAAAAGCGGTGGCGGCCAAGAAAATGATGCTGGTTGAAATGCAGAGTTTGGTGGGGCATCTGAATTTTGCATGCAAGGTGGTGGCCCCAGGGCGAACATTTTGCAGGAACATGGCGAGGGCTATGGCGGGAGCGAAGTGCCCACATCATCGAATAAGAGTGTCAGGGACAGTGAGGGAGGATTGCAGAATTTGGCTGCGCTTTTTGGAGAGTTTCAACAGAGTGTCAATGTGGTTGCAGGGGGACCCGGTGACTTGGGAAGTACAGATATTTTCTGATGCAGCAGGAGCGGGAGGTTTCGGAGTTTTCTGGGGAGGAAAGTGGTGTGCGGAGAAATGGCCATTGCGGTGGTTGAAGGAAGGAAGGAGTATAGCATTTCTTGAATTTTTTCCACTACTAGTTGCATTGCAGTTGTGGGGGAAAGATTTTCAAAACAAGAAGGTGAATTTTAATGTTGACAATGAATGCGTAGTTCATGTGGTGAACAGGCAGTCAGCTAAGGATCAGAGGGTGGTGAGACTGATGAGAGAATTTGTTCTGCGCTGCATGGAATGGAATGTGGTGTTTAAGGCAACACATGTGCCGGGGAAGGATAATGGCATCGCTGATGCATTATCTCGTTTTCAATGGCAGAAATTCCGTGGATTGGCTCCAGATGCAGAGCAGGAGGGGCAACAGATTCCGGAGGAGCTGTGGAAGATAGGAAGCTGAGAGCGCTTTCACTGGTGGAGGGTTCATTGGCCTCGGCATCTAAGGAGGCATATAGGAGGGCCTGGGAGGATTTTATTAGAGGGGGAGCTTGTAGTTGGAAGGGTAGATGGGACGCGGAAGAGAGGAGGAGAGATGATGTTATGAATTTTCTCCTGAGGTTTATGGACAGGGGGTGGTCAAAGGCAACGATTGCGGGGAAGTTAGCAGGGATTGCTTTCTATGGGAAATGGTTTTGGGGTTTTCAACCAAGTGGGGGGGAAATGGCAAATAGGATGTTGGAGGGATGGGCAAGGGAGATTAAGAGGGACAAGGATAAGAGGAGGCCGATATTGGCGGAATTGTTGCAGAGGCTCATCGAGGTGGTGGGGGGAGTTTGCTGGTCGGTATGGGAAGGGGAATTGTTTGTGACTTGTTTTACTTGGTTATTTTTTGGGGCTTTCAGGGTTTCTGAGTTGGTAGGGGGAAAAGGGGGGGTAGGAGGACTGCAATGGGAAGATGTTCGAATTACAGAAGAAGGTCTGGACATCAAGATCAGAAGATCCAAGACTGACCAGAAGGGGAGGGGTTCTTGGGTTCTACTGGGTAGGGGGAGTAAGGATTTATGTCCAGTACAGGTAGGAATGGTGTGGAAGGAGCGTTGTGGGGGTAGGACAGGCTTGGTGTTTCAGCATGAGGATGGATCGCCGGTGGCAGCGGCACATGTTGTGGGGGTATTGAGGAAGGTGTTGGAGGCAGTGGGTGAAAAGGCAGAGGATTTTGGGACTCATTCGTTTAGGTTGGGCGCATCATCTGAAGGCAGTAGGTTGGGATTTTCCGAAGACAAAGTGAAAAGCTTGGGGCGTTGGAGGTTTGGGAAATACAAGGGGTACGTCAGGGATTTTGATAAGGGGAATGTTTGAAGAAAGGAGGGAAAGGATTTTGGGACGACTGCTTTTATTGTAATGTTTTGACTTGTCAGTGATTTTTAATTTCTTTTTCAGATGCTGCGCGAAAGGAAGGGGAGTTGGCGCAAGTGTGGATTGTTGGCCATTCAATTGTTAAGTGGGCTGGTAAAGAGGCGGAGAAAAGGGTGTTTGGGAGGCAGCTGGGATGCAGCTATAAGGAGGTGGTGGTGAGATGGCACGGTTTGGGGGGTCTGTGCTGGGATCAGCTGCTTCCTATATTAGCAGGGATGAGGGAACACTATGGGGTTCCAGAGGTGGTGATTATTCACGCGGGAGAGAATGACCTGGTGAAGGATACGGGGGTCTCTCTGCGAAGGAAAATGAAGAGGGATTTAGTTTGGATGAGGGAAATGTGGCCTCAAGCAAAGGTGGTTTGGACCAAGTTGTTGCCGCAGAGAGTTTGGAGGGGGGCGAGAAATGAGGGAGCAATAGAGAGGACTAGGAAAGGGATAAACAGGGAAATGGTTAAGTTTTGTGCCTCGGTGGCGGTAGAAGTGATGGACCGCAAAGAAATAACGTATGAAGGGCTCCTTATTTTTAGAGAGGACGGAGTACACTTGTCCATGTATGGGAATAATCATTACCTGGCGGACTTGAGTTCCTGGCTGGGAGACTGGGTAAGAAGTTGGAGGTAGGATAGAGGAGGGGGGGAGTGGGGCAGAAAGAACTCCTCAGGGGAGGGTTTTTCTGGTGCCGGGGGCATGGCCCCTTTTGATGTGAGGGGAGGGAAGCACAATGGGGAATGACACGGGAAAGGATGGGGTGGCGCTGTTTGCACAAGCAGGTCACCCCGGGGGAACAGGTATTGAGCCTGGAGGGGCATGGCCCCTGGGAGAAAGCGGGACGCCTGGGAAACGGGCAAGGAGACGGTAGGCTCCAAGGGGTAAGTAGGGAGGAGATAGCGGAGTTATTTATTTAATTGTTGGGAAATGAAAATGAAAAAGGAGAATGTTTAATTATTTAATTGTTTGTTGAAATATTTATTTAGTTTGTTAGGCCATTGGAGCCAGCTAAGCATTTTGAATTGTAAGCTTTGGCCTGTCACATTAAAGCGACCTTTTCCACTTTTAAATGAGTCTGGGTTTTTGTGCAGTAAGCCAAAACGCAGCCAAAAGGAAAACCAACATTGAATTAAGATTTGAATGCCGGACCAGGCAACGCCGACTCAGAGAGGGGGGGACCCTAACCACTAACATGGTGTCATGCTTTAAAGGCATGCACCATAACTTTACACAAAATAAGATTACACTTTGATTCAAAAGTAAATTAGAGAATATTCACCCTCCTGATGAACCGCATTGATTGTGGGGAAACACGTGTCGAGGGAATGTATAAATATCCTTGAAAAAAACTGAAAATCATTGAATAGCATTGATACAAATTGTGTGTTAAGAATTTAAAATCTACAACAACATTTGGAGCGCTATAACTGAGTGACTGGAGTTTCTCTTTATAATTTTACCAGGATGCGAGTTAGGGGTGGTGTTGGTCCAAGCCATCTATTCTAGTATTGACATGAGGAACCTGGACCTTGAAATTCCACCGATGTGTGGATCTGGGGGTTGCTGCACATGGATTATTGAATGGCCTAGGATCTCTCCCAAGTAGGGTTGAAGTGTTCCGTGCATATTTTCTCTTGGAGACCTTTTATGCCAGCTACGTGTAACTCTCCCAATATATGTTGGGTCTTGAGAAAAGTAACTCCAGGTGATTTTCTCTGTATCATTTTTAATATCTGATACAATATAAATCAAAGCGGCCACATCTCTTCCAGAATGTCATAGTCTGTCATTTTTTTTGTGGCAGTTTTTAGGCGAATTTGTTGTGTTCACTCCTGGGTGTTTTCTACTGAGAAGAGAAAGGCAACATTCGGTGGCAAGGTTATTGAAGATGGACAAGCCAGTAGACACTGTGATTTATGGGATCCACAGAGTTTGCCAGATGTCGCGTCGCTGGGTAAAGGACGGCGCATACTGCTACCAGAACAGAAGGAACCGCTATGTGGAAGTCGAAGGGGGTCAAAGAGCCACTCCGATAGCACAGTGAGTTGAGTGCTCGTCTTGACATCTGTGCAGAACCTGCTGACACAGGTTAAAATATGGGCAGAGACAAACTCAGCCTTTCATCCTTCCGAGGTCAATGAATGAGCACCACACACTGTGGGAAATAACAAGCAGCGCTCAGATACCTGAGGGTCCGTCGTGCTCTATAAATGCTAAATTATTATTATTTGTGTGTTGGGGGAAATTGTGACTGTTTTTGGCAAGCAGCAACCACGGCACAAATGCCGAAGCTCGGTGGAGTGACATAAAATGTGCTCATGCCTGTGTTTTATAATAAAGTGCAGCGTATCACCTCCAAGGCATCAAGGCGCTATTAAACCACTAGATGCAAGAAAAGTGTATCTTGCGCAGATGAACAAACCTAAAATAAAGGGCATGGTTATGTTGATATTGTATGGGTTTCCTAAATAGTTTTATGTGCTTTTATGAAACAAGCAAGGGTCAGATGTCAATCCGAAATGGTAGATCATTCCATTCTTTGGGCATCAGGTAATAGTATCCACAGAAATAATGTCCCCATACATATAGTCGCAGGGAAATGGCAACATTATTTATGGGGACAACAAATGGGGTAAACGGGAGCAGGGTTTGCGGTGGTGTCCCCCGCTCCCTTTAAAAAAATATAGGGGTCCGGGGGTGTCCCCTGCAGGTTCCATATGGTTATATTGCCGCAAAAAAACGGCGCCATTCTTGTATGGCGACATTTCTGCGGGCATATTATCACATGGAACCATTTTTTGGCTGCAAGATAAGAAAAAGAACGCCCAATGAAAGTTCTCTCTTTTCATTTTCGGAACTGTGTACTGTGTAGACAACAGGTTGCAGATCTCAGTCAACGTGTTGCCAAGTATCTCTTTACGCAGTTTGAAAAAAAGCGTGTAACTATTGCCCAATAGCTAGAGATGATGAAACAAACTATTGCCCAATAGCTAGAGATGATGAAACGAAGAGTCTCAGAACCCGCCCTGCCTTCCAGGCCCGAACGGGTTACAACAGATAAGAAGAGGGGTGTGTATGGTTGGCTTTACCCAAAGCACTCGGAAGGTTGCGTTCTCACAACACCCTCCAAAACAGGACGGCAGCCTGTGAAGAAGAATGCACGCCCGAACCTACCCAACTCCCTGTGAAATCATTCTCTGTCGCAACCCCAAGGAAATTCAAAGTTCCAGTGATTAAGCAACCAAATGCCACATGTTGGAGACTGTAAAATGCCACAAAGAATGCAGGGAAAAGGCCGCAGGGAGTTGGTATCTGGTGACCTGTAGCACCTCCTACACACGAGTCACAATATACATATTGATGTTGCCTTGTCATAACATTCTTAAGTGCCTGGCACCTAAGTGTGGCCTGCGCGATATAAAAACAATACACTCGAGAAATATGCCCTTATGACAGAGATCCGTAAAGAATCTCAAAGAAATTCTACTGCTCTTCCTTGTTCGGCAAATACACACGCGCGCATGGGTGCTGTTTTTTATTCTGCACAAGCTGAATCGCTACGCCTAATGCTGTAAAGGTACAATGATTTGCAAAACCAACACCCTAACGTGGTTAAAGCATGTGGTTCGTTTTAAGGTGTTCAAAGGAGCATACAGGTATTATTTGTGTAGCCTAGTAGGTGTTACTTTCCCAAAAGTGCAGCTAAGTCGCTGCCAGAATTCTAACATACATAGAGGTTGAAAAACAAAATTGAGGTGTGCCGGTGTGGTGAGGCGCTGGGTTAGAACTAAATTTGAAAAGACAAACTAAAGTCAATGCGACCCTTACCAACCAAATAAGATTGGGTTGCTGCACAAAAGAGGGACCACCTCAAAAACTGCTAATAGATACAAACACTTGAAAAATGTCACCTCTAAATGATTGCGCAGCCCTAAGCGAATGGTAAATGTCCTATTCAAATTGAATGTGTAACTGGACAATAAATACAGTGAAATAAAGAGTCCAAAGCAATAGATTCTTCAGTCAAAAAAACGCTGTTGAAACAGATTTTATGAGTTGATGCAAAAACAAGACTGCCGACACGTGTTTCGACCCAAAACAACGGGTCCTTTTCAAGGCAAGACATATGTTATTCAAACTGAGTTGGAAAACCCAATCCCTCCTTAGGGGCAGATATATGGGCCAATTCTAAAGTAGTTGATTCTCCTCAAGAATATAAACGGCAAATCACTGAAGCAGTCTCTGTTACTGATACATTGTGGTACATTCCCAGAACATGGGAGTTTGTTCAAACATTGCAACTGTAAGGTCAGGGGCTGGTTCCCCACTGTGGCCAGAGTCCAAACGCTTCACGAAATCAGCGGCGCCTGAATGAACCAGTAGGATGTATGAGGGATGGAAGAGTCCTCCCCGCAACAAAAAGTAATAATCGGTTCCAATGTTGCATTCTACGGCACATTTTCTGTCAAGAATTGGTAAAAAGCCACATCTTACAGTCGGTTTTGTAGTGTAACACATGAAAATATCAAATAGATGCCAAGTCACCACCAGTGCACAGAGGCATTTTCAAACACATTTCCATCATGCCTTTGCCCACATTATATGCCAGTATTCGGCCAGTGTAATGCTGGCTGTGTCTATATATTTACATTCGGGCTACAGAAATATATGCCAGCATTCCCACATAAGAGCATATTCATATTTGCTTTTTCCATAATGCCAATAATTCTACTATATAAGAAAGCAAATCCATGCTGGCTACGCCACTATATACCAGTATTGTCACGTAAGCTTGTTTACTTTGCCCATAAGCCAGGAAAAAACACCATGCGACTAAGAAAACTTGCTGGAATAATGTAGGCCAGTATGGCCAGGTAAGAACACTCATGTTGGATATGCCCATAATGCCAGTTTAACATTCCTGGTTGCTGCAAGGAAATGTCCATGCTGCATGCGCTAATGTAGGCCAACATTCTATGTAAGAGAACGTTTCCCCATGTTAGCTTTACCCACAATGCCAGTAAAATAGGCCATGCTCCGCTGTAAAACAAATGTCCATACTCGCTAAACCAATGCTGCAAACCTCTCTCCCTATACAACCCCCCCCCCCCCCCAGACACACATTCACATATGCCATCACACCAGGCAGCATACACGCTTCTCTTTCATTCACAGAACATTCACAGTCTTCTCTCATTCACATGTGCACCCATTCACACCCTTACACAACATTCATATTGCACATTCATACACGTATTCACTCAGTCACAGCTCCTCGCATGCATGCACACACTTGTACATACACACAAATAACCACATACACATGCAAAAATGCAGTTTTCCTTACATACTCACCAAGACTGACACCACCTCCAAGCTTCTCTCAAAGCCCTATGGCTTCCACGTACTACAATGACATACATTTCCCAGCCTGCTTGTCCAATGGGCCATGTAAGGTTTGGGAAGCAGAAGGCTTCCTGTCATTGTATGGCATATAGGCAGGCATGCTGGGGAATTGCAAAATGCGAATGGAAACTACATTTCCCATCTTTTTCTGGCCATGGCCTCAGAGATTCCTCTATAATGGGTAGTAGGTAGATTCTCCGTCTAATTATGGATGAGCCACCATTGAAAATCACTACATATTTAACATTCTTGGGTATTACACATATGCAGGGTAATTGCTTTGAAGCCATCCTCTGTACACTTTCTATAAATCCTAACAATTTTATCACATGTCATTTTGCATTCCTGTATGTAAGAAATGACTGACTGCAGATACTAGAATGCAACATATGAGCCTAGATGCTATTATTTCGCACCTGACATTGTACAACTTGAGATCTGAATAAACTACCCCATAGGACTAACTAGTTCAAGACTTGGACACTCCCCCCAGAAGCAGCATTATCATAAACAAATCTGCCTGCGTTCCATATTTGACAAAGGCATGCTTTTTGTTGTGTATAATGTGCACAAGATTAACACATCATACAATGCACATTAATACATAAGCAGAGATAAGATTTTGAGTGGCAAGTGCTACGCCTATTGTCTTCACTGTGTCCTCTGGAGAAATTAAGTACATTGCTGCCCATAAGATGTTGTAAGAACTTTGGAGGAAAGAATAATGGCCTAAAATAAACTGTAGAAAGCCTTCCCAAATGCGCAACAGAGACATTATTAAAAAAAAAAGAGTGTTGTTGGATTGCACATTTAGCTCACCGCCCTAAAAAGATAATGCTTCAAAGTGAAATTAAATGTGTATGAAGCCTAGGAACATTTTCAACCATATGAAAAAGAATATAATACACATGTACAATCATTTCCAAGGTTTCTCTTTCCAGTGAACTTAGAGACTGACCTATTTGTGCTGGAGAAACTCCGAGAAATGTGATTACACTGAAATTCAACACACCACTTTGCCAACACATTTTTTAATTATTGCTTCAATGATGCTGATGGCATTTCAAGAATGGAGTGTATTTAAACAAGAACTATGCCACAAGTGGGGGGGAAAGGCCAAAAACTTTGGAGTGCATTTAGTTCCCGAAATAATTCAACAGGCCACACAATGTGTATTGAAATCCTTATATTTGAAAACCGAGGTGACCTGCCTGGGTCTTGTGATTGGAGAAGGGAGTTTGAAATTGCCCAAATTGGAACTTGAAGCCCTTCAAAGATTAATCTTCCCAGGCCTAACCCACCTCCGGCATTCCATGGGCCCATGCAGAACCATTGATCCCTTGTGCAAAAATGTGTTGCTAATGAACAACCTATTAAACTGCTGCAAGGTGGCTGGCTTAGTACCTATAGGCCTGCGAGCATCAAAGAAATCTGTCACATATTTAATTTCAGATAGGCTCACTAAAAAAACACCAAGTCACATTAACAAATGTCGATGCAGCCAAGGAAAACCATATATTGACATACATTATCTATCCTGGAGGGAAGTATACAGCACATATTTCAACATTTCCCTCCTGGGGACTAGGCCACGATTTCTTCAATTTCAAAATTGAATAGAAAGCTAATGGATCTATGTAAAGCAAAAAACGTTTTAATCAATAAAATAATCATAGCATCGTGATGCAAGGTCGGATCGACATGAAACACATTAGATTTTGTAGCTAGAAGTTATATCTACCAAACAATGCAAACATTTACATATCTTGGCCCTCATTACGACCCTGGCGGAAATCGAAAAACGATGGCGGAAATGTAATACCGCCATCGAATACCGCTCGGTGCGATTATGACCCGTCACCGCAAAGTACGATGCCATTAGCGACACCGTAGTGAACGCCAACGCTATCTGCACCAAGTACGCGCACGCGCGCCATGCAAAACCGTAATTACCACCATGGCGCAACGGTACGCGAATTCTGACCCTAGCGGACATTTACATAACGCCCTCAAGCATGGCGGAAAGTACCATTCCGCCATGGTGAGAATTACGGCATCGTGAACCAACCGTAAATGGCCCTACTGAGTGCCTGTACACCACTCCCTGCCCACATTGCACAACTCCTCGTAGGTGCAATGAAGTTACACAATGCAACCAGTGAAATGTACAAGTCACCCATGCATGCCAACGAACAAATGAATGTAGGGGCTCCAAGTGCCTTGTGAGTGGCCATCCATATTTGGCATGTCACCATTGCCGTACTGATGCAGCACAGGCATGTGAAGGTTCAAGTACAGCAATATGAACTGAAATATGAGACAAAACAACAACAGGCCCCCATCGCTTGACACCAGTGTAAGGCAACATTCAAAGCAGTATCCTGAGGGAGACTGCACCAGCCCTGTACTCTTGCCAGTAAACAAACCAACCATCAGCATAAGCATGTACCACACAAGTTGGCAGAGTGACTGAGCAGCCAGGCTCATCCCAAGAGGGGCCAATGGGAGCTGCAGGGCACAGATGGCACGAATACAGAAGCTATTCCAATGGACATGACCTCAGTCTCCCTCCAAGAAACGCACGCAAACACAGGCACCTGTGACCAGCCATTTTCTGATAATCACATCATTCCACCAATCCACCTGGCTGACCGGCATCTGTTACACAAAAGCTAATCCCCCGCCCCTGAGCATGACATCATTAAAACAGTCAAAATGGCAGCCCCTATCCCTGACCTTACTGGGCTTCGTAGGCAAACGCGGCCAGTACAGTACCACGCAACTATACTCAGAAGCCGGAACCCAATGCAGATCTTCTCACAATACATCGCTCCACAAATAGGAATATGCTACATTACTTGCAAAGAATAACGCTACACGGTTAATATCTGAATAAAATATTAATGCACATCAAATTCACCAAGCCCATACAGCTATTAGGTCATAAACTCCAAAATATTTTTCATTACTGTGGGCTGCATCCGCAATAAATGACCAGCTTCTTCTTGTGTGACGCCCTGTTCCTTCATGGTACACAGGGGCTACATCCACGTTCAAAAAGGCAACATGGAAGCGCCTAGAACCGCAGGGCCGTCCCATTAGGTAGGCACTAGTCCAGCTGAAAGGTTGATATGTTGCTCCTAGCCACTAGTACTGCGTAAGGGCATGTGGCCCATTGGCGATCGTCCCATAAGATCGTAATGGTGCTCCACTGATTAACTCGAAGCAGCAGGTGTCGGGAGTAAAAGCCATCTGCAGGAGTGGCATACAGATGGCAGCGGCAAAAGGGGAGGAGATACCTGTCACCCAAATGAAATGAAAAAGAATAGTATGGGCATCAGAACTTCATTTGTATTACTCACTTCAATGATCACACTAAATCTACAGCCATATGCATGCTAGCCCACTCAAAAGGATTATTTCCACCCAAAAATCACTTGCGAATCATAACTATATAAATCGAGGTGAAAACACTATTACAAACGAGTGTTTGTGTGCATGCGTCTGTTAAAACAGAATCTATTAGATGGGATTAGTAACGTGCATAGACACAAGTGTTTGAAGGCGCGTTGAGACAGGGAGGGTTCAACAAGGGCAGATAGACGATGGTCCCACTATGGCAGCTCTGCATCACATAGCGCAGGGGAAGGGGATAGATTCCAAAAAGCCATGTACATGGCAAACTCTCAATTAAATCATCTGTCCATGCATCCATACATCATTCCCTCATCCCGGTATAAAAACGCCTGATTATTTACTCACATAACATTTGAAATTTCCATTGAGTCTGTGCGTAATGCAGTCTGCAAAATCCACTGTGCTCCAGCCCGGAATTCTAGTGTTGTGAAGTAACATGTATTTGGGAACGTCCTGCCTTATCGTCCACTACGCTATTGCGCATCCCATACTATTCATATCAATCATTGCATTCTCGCCATGGCCCCTGTCCCAAGGACATTAAACAATAGAACGTTATATTTGCAGTCAGACCTGTGGGCGTCTCCTCGCCGCTAGCTGAAAACCGAAAGCGCTGTCCTTCGAATTCCTCATTTGCAACATCACGTCGAAAAGGCATCTGTGACCGCTCGAAATCACAAATTCATCCATGTAGTGCGGCAGTGTGTGAAAATGGCAACTGGCTTCACTCACAAATGGGACGCCCCGCCCGTCGGTGAACCTCGGTACAGTGCTGCATGAGGGTCCACCGTTAATCGAGTACTACATTCCACTGACCCTTCACAAGTTTGTTCGCGACTGCAAAGATTGTATGTGAAACAATGGGACCATAGCAGAATGAACATATAAACCAATATTACACTGCCATCGGGATTAAATACATGATTGTAATAGCAAGATGCCATGCGTCACATTGCAGCGTTGTGTGCGGGACGTGCTCGCCCAAAGGGGATTGCAGCTGGCACAGGTGGAATGAATCACCACAGGTGGAGGCTATACAGCCTGAAAACACATAAATTGCACACCCAACCCCCTCCCACAACCACACCCACTCCAAAATGCTACCGGCAGGACTAGCGATGTTGGCCCTGGGGGACCTGATAGCACTGCAAGTACTCCAACTTCAAGAAGAAGACGAACACCAACTACTACAACAACCGGCCGCACAGAGGAGACGCAGGAGGAGGAGGAGGGCAAGGCAGGGCCAGCAAGGCCCACCAGCACAGCCACTACCACCACGCAGGCAGCCCGCAATCCCACGCCTCCAAGCTCATCCGTTCAACCTCACTGCTGAGCAGATCCACACCCTCTACCGTTTGGACCGGGACACCATAACCGCCATTGTGAACATGACACACGCTGACCTTGTCAGCATGATAGATAGCCCAACCGCCATCCCACCCCTACTGAAGGTGGTGTCTGTACTCCACTTCCTGGCCACAGGCACCTACCAGCACACAGTCGGACAGTTGCATGGCATTTCACAGCCACTGTTGTCACGGACACTATTGCAAGTGCTCGATGCCCTCCTGAAGCACGCAGACGACTACATCTCTTTACCACGCTCGGAGCAGGAGATTACAAACACAAAAGTGGGATTCCATGCACTTGCCGGCATACCGGGTTGCATTGGTGCCATCGACTGCACCCATGTGGAATTGGTTGTCCCACATGCCATGGAGGTCCAGTACCGCAACCGGAAACAATATCATTCTCTTAATGTACAAATGGTGTGTGACTCCAACAGGATCTTTACACATTGTTGTGCCCGATTTCCTGGATCAACCCATGATTCTATGGTCTTGAGGAACTCTACAATACCACGCTACATGGAGCGACACGCAGGGAACAGATCCTGGCTACTCGGTGAGTCTCATTTCATGCATGATAATGTGGGGTATGTGATGCGGCAATGACCAGGCAGGAAGGGGGGGGTGGATGCGTACGTAGCAATGTCATTCCACAAACATCCTTTATTGTCCACATACAGGTGATGCCGGGTATCCACTGAAGAGATGGCTCCTTACACCACTCCGGGACCCACAGAACCGGCATGAGGAGGACTACAACCATGCCCACTCACGTACCCGTGTAGTCATAGAACAGGCATTCGGCCTACTGAAGGCTCGTTTCCGCTGCCTCAGCAGGTCTGGCGGGGCACTCCTGTACCGCCATGAGAAGGTTGCAAAGATGGTCATGGCATGTGTCATGCTACACAACATGTGCGTACGTAGAAATGTGCCCATGCCCCCTGACGCAGAACTGCAAGCACCTGAAGATGGTCATGATGAGGGTGGGGATGTGGCAGCACCTCAAGGAGTCCGCGAGGCACAGGAGGCCCGTGAAATTCGTCAGAATATCATAGATTCATGCTTCTAGCACTCACGCCTGGTGGCTGATACATGGACACGGGACTTGTGGCACTGTGTGTGTCTGGAACATGCACAATGTGGACTGTATGCCTATAAAGGCTTCGTACACAAAGATCAATGTCCACACATCTCATTGGATGATTATGAAATGTTTATAGCATATGTGAAATTATATTACACACCCCATCGACCCGCCACCCAAGAAAGCCCAACATCCCCCCTCCACCCTCCTACCTCCCCCCCGAACACCAGTGTCCAAAGATGCTCATTGTCAGTGGGCAGACGCTATTGCAAGCCCCCTCTCCGGGTATCAGGGGCACCCCTGCCTGTGGAGCGCAGGTTCCTCCCAGATCTACGTTGGGGGCTGCCCTGGACGGAACTTGCAACGGATGATGTCTCTGCCTGCTCACGTCCATGCATGTCCCTAAGGGTTTGTGAGAGCTCAGTGAGCACACGGCGCACAGCGGCAAGTTCACCACATACGTCTTTGGACGTCGCATGCAGTTCCCCCCTCAGGCTCTCGGTGCTTCTCTCCATTTGTACCCTTAGTGTCTCTGTACTTCTTTCCATTTGTACCCTTAGTGTCTCTGTACTTCGCTCCATTTGTGCCCTAAGTGTCTCAGTAGATGTTTCTATGGCTGCCTTAGAACCCCCACATTCATCAGCATGCTCCTTGAGGAGCGTGGCCAGTTGCTGCTGTTGCACGATCACCTGGTCGAGGGACTGTTGCCTCTGCTGGGCCATGCCCATTTGCGGTGGTGTCACAGAGGGGCTGATCACCTCATGTTGCCTTGCCACAGGGCTTGTGGGGGATGGCCAGTCGTCGTCTTGTGGGTGCCCCTGCGTGGTATCCTCATGGTGTACGGGATGAAACAAACAGGGGGATTGAGACAGGTCATGGATGGGTCCTACATCGACAGCACCGTTTTCTGTGTCGGAGCATGCTGGCATTAATGCAGTGTCACCTATGGTGCTGCTGCCACCAGAAGCAGTGCCTTCTGTGGCATCCATTGGGGGTACCTGTGGTGCTGCTGTTGTGGGCATGCTGGCTGCTGGGGTGCCTGTTGAAGTCCCCACCTGTGTGCTGCCACTTGATTTGTGCTGCTGCCGTGTCTTGGTCCGTGCAGCTGAGGTGGAGGGTCTTTGGCCGTTGGTCTTGGCCCTCTTTGCAGGTGTGCTGGTAGGGGTGTCCTGAAGCTCGTCGTTTGAATCGGACCCTCTGGTGGAGTAAAGGAGGGCGAGCGTTATTTATGGGTCTGTGGAAATTGGAATGGCAATGTATCACATGCATTGGGGTGGTACCTGAGGGTGATTTGGGTCAGGGCCTTGGAGGTGGTTTCATTTTTGTGTGGATTGAGGATGCAGTTGTTTTGCAGCCTGCAGTTAGGGTGTGCATGCTGCACGTGTAGAGGGTGTTTTTAGGATTTTTAATTATTTATGTATTTAATGTGACTTTTAGAGTGCGCTATCAGGCCAATGTATGTGGACGTTCTCCTGGACATGTGTTTCTGTTGCACTATGTGGACACATGGTACTTCACATGATTGGACATTGTGGATTTAGCATTGTTTTATTTGGCCCACCTACCTGATTCTTTGGATGTCTGCACTCCTTTCTCCATCCCTCCGACTCCCTCTATACTCTCCATTCCAATGGTGGAGGCACAGATTTCTTCCCAGGGGGTCAACTTGATGGGTGATTCCGATCCTCCCCCGGTAGCTGTGGCAATGTTACGGTTGGCTGATAGTATGCTCCGTACACGTATCCGCAAGTCGTCCCATCGCTTTCTGCATTGCTGTGGGTTGCGGGGTGCGGTCCCCACCGCACTTACCCGCTGTGCCACCAGGGCCCATATGGCCTTCTTGTTCGCAAGTGCCGTCCTGGTCATTTGCGTCGAGAAGACGACGGCAGCATTCTCCTGGAGGGTCTCTGTGAGCACGGTGAGTTCCTCATGGGAGAAGTGGACCTGCCGCTTGCGGTCGCACGCTTTTTTAGCAACTTTTCCCATTTTGTTTGTTTTAACTAGGGTGTCTAACGGGTTGGGATGTGTCTCAGGGTCGGATTTTTGATGGTTGTGTTGGGATTCTGATTTTATAGGTGTACGGCGTGCTGTTACCCGTTCCGGCCCCATGTTTTTACTTCCGTTTCCGTATATTTACGGTCACCGTATTTTGCGATTACCGCTCATTACGGTGACCGCTATGATGGGTGGCGGAATTGCACCTAGGGCGCCGTACGACGGCGGTGAGGGGCGTTTTGGGGACATTTCCGCCATCGCGGACTTTGCACTTCCGCCATGGCGTAATGCTCGTGCCAGATGGGTCAGAATTAGCCGCACTTTACTCCATCGTGCAATGGCGGAAACGCTATTTACGCTATGGGGGTCAGGTCAGTTACTTTCCGCCAGGGTCGTAATGAGGGCAATTGTCAAGAAAAGATTAGGGGAAAAATTTCAAAACTCGTAACTCATCCAGATTTTATCACAGCACAATCATTTACCTATCTGTGTGCACCAATCTTTAGAATCTGATAATGTTAGTTTTATTAATCTCACATGCGCAGATCCAAAATAAGGTCCCTAAAACGAAATTGCCATTTTCTCACTAGCAGCCTTTTTCTCCCTGACATTTTCATCAGGGATCATGGGACTTGGAAAACAACACCTCTGTAAAGATTTGGAGGAGTTAAAACAATATATATATATATATATATATATATATATATATATATATATATATATATATATATATATATATATATATCTGCTTGCTGATAGAAAGGGATTTATTATGGAATATAAGGAGATAAACATTTAAGATGTTGGAACAAACTGGAGATGGGAGGACAGAGCTGACACAATTTTTCAGCCTGGAAAGAGAAGTCCTTACAGAGGCCGATGAGCAGAGCAAGAACCTTGATGGGTGTAACAGCTCCAGAGTGGGGTCCTGGCTGGCTTTGTCAAAAATAAGATGCCACATTTAAAAAGGTAAATAAACCCAAAATATATCTCCCAAATTGCCCGTACAGACTGTTCAATGTAAACTTTGGTCAAATAGAGAACTGGGTACCCAGGGGAATACAATTTGATAATAGGAACGCAGGACTGGTGCTGGCGTTCTTTATGATAAACAGTATTCACCCGATTACATTGGACACAAAGTTAGACATTGGGCCTCATTACAACGCGGGCAGCCGCGGTATGAACGGTGCCGGTAAGAGACCGGCACCGTTCATACCGGGCCGCCCCATTACGAGTTCTGTAGCAGGTCCCGCTCTTCAGTCCTGGTCAGACCAGACATGCAGAGCGGGACCCGCTGGCAGACCAGGATGCTAACAACGGGCCCGTCATTAACAGGCCCATTGTTAGCCTCCTCCCCATTCCCATTGAGCCCTATGGGGGCTCAAATGGAAATGGGGATGTACCGGGTCCCGCGAAATTGAATTACCGGGCCCTCCAAGGTCGGAATGGCCCGGTAAGTCCCCTTTTGTGGGACCCGGACCCGAGTTTGTAAGTAGCCATGCCTCTAAAAATGGCATGGCTACCTCCAAACTCGTAATGAGGCCCATTATGTCCTTAAAGCTCAATATATTTTGTATTCAGAAACTAAATTTAAAACTGAATACATTTTCTTTTTTTTGTTTTTTAACTGAATACATTTTCGTGCCACTTTAATGCACAGGAACAGGGAAAGAGAGAATACAAAAATGTTTCACAAAATAAATAAAATACAGAAAAGAAAGTGACAGAAATGAATTGGGGTAGGCAGGAAGAAACCCATATATTATAATTAATTAAATTCTCACAACAGTACTTAAAAATGATCTTGGTGTTGGCTGCTTGCCTCTTTGTGTTGATGGAACTCCTAAGGGACTTGCAATATCCCTAGAAAGTACACTTGGGGGTACTTTTCCCATACGTTGCAGTGGACTCAGCAGGTGGCAGCCTGCAAGGATGGAAGTAACCATACAACGCCGTACTTTGGTGAAGCGGATTTAAAAAACAGAGGTTGGCTAGGGGGAAATCCCCTGTGCCCAAGAAACAGAGTCATCCAGAAATGTGATAAATTCACTCTCAACTGCCGATGTGCATTGCTTCTCCCAGACCTCTGCCACTCAAAAACGTTACTTCTTTGGGGGCTGGACCCATGTATCGCACTTCAATTACCTGCTACGATGCTCAATACATTTTCCCTTTGCTTACTTAGTTTTATCTCATGTTACCCCAAAACACAGGATAACAAAAACAGCCGCATGTACTGCTGCCTTCTGAGCTAGATAGAGCTGACTGCCGCCTCCCACATTGTCCGTGGCTTCCCACTGCCTGCTGGCAGAACTATGACCTCGTTCAAGCTAAAAAAAACGGTTTGTTCTATGTGGGAGTTTTTGCCTTTCCGCAGGCAGAGCAAAGCAGTTCATTTAAACACACGGCATGGACAAGAAAACAAATGGAGAAAATACACACACAATTACAGTATTCCTCAAGAAACACCGCATGACACACACAATTGTATCCATTCCTCAACACACACTGCATGTTTACCTTCACTAAAAACACAAACACCACAAGCCGCCTTCACTTTAATCTCCACCCTAGGCCAGTCCATCATTCTTCCACAGTCTCCTCAAGCCCACCCCAATAGTGTCACACCTTTTTCCATTTTGCAAAACTTCAAAACCTCAATATGTTTTCCATCAACGCTGCGATTCACTATGGGTCACAATGCATTTCTCAAATGGCGTAAATGTTGAACCAATTCTCTCAAAATCACAACAAGCCTTTCTGGCTCTTCAGCATCAACAAGAGCATGCTCCGCGCACCTCCCTTTCTGTGTTCTCTGCCTGCAAAGGTCAATATACAATTCTTTCATGTGCTCCTCAAGCAACAGTTCACCTAAATAGAATCTACCACCTTCTAAGCACTTTAAGTCCTATTCACCAACCTCACCTGTGAAGTCAAAAACCCTCAAAGGAAACCCCTAATGCTCTAAAATATGCTCTCACTTCCCACAACTTATTTATTTATTTTCAATTCTTATAAAGCGCTACATGCCCGCAGGCTTCAGAGCACTACAAACAAAACACATTTACAAATAAAGCATACATAAATAACAGAAAATATACAAAAGGAAGGCAGAAAAAAGAGCAAATCAGGTAGGAGTAAAACTGCAAGAAACAAGTAATAATCATGTTAAACAAATTATTGTCAGGTGTGAGATAACAATCACAGTACTAGTCCTAGATTCGAAGAGACCATGGGCTGGTATTTACACTGGTTTAAATAATGTGGAAAGTTAATATTTTCACATCCCACCAACACACAGTCCATGTTCCTCTGGGCACACCAATCATCCAGTTCAATTCTACATAGGAACTTCAAACAACATAACATAAATACACGGCCGTCTTCCTGCCTAACAGGGTAAACCTTAAAATCATGTGGTCCCTCTTCCATACCACCGTATTATGGGAAACCGTCTCCAAGAGATAAATTAGGAAACCACCATCTGTGATATAAGCTAGCATCTTCCGCTAACACCTATACACAGTGAAACCATAATCATCCATGAACCGAGCTGAATTGCCTAACTCACAGGGAAACCATTTTTGTTCTATTTTATTATTTTCTTTAAAACAAAACAACAGACAACAAACATAAGCCCCTCCCCCCACCTGTATTTGTCAAATGTCTGGGCCCACACTTACAACAACTCTGAGAAACAACTGCTGAAACCCTCTGACCCACCACCACTCCCACAGTCTGGCACCCCCACCTTCTGATCTCTGGACGTTCCACAGGGAGCAGGCAGGAATGCAGTGGAGACCGCATTTGCCATTGAAGGCACTAGCAGCCACCCTCCGCTGCAACTTGAAGCAGAATAAAAACCAGAGGTTGGCTCAAGGGATATTCCCCGTGTCCAAGAAATGGAGGCGTTCAGAAATGTGACAAATTACTGCTTTTATTAATTCAAGAGCAGGGATGGGCACGTAGATTTCTGCAGCGTCCAAATGCACCCTCTGCTGTTTACAGGCTGGTGGTGAGGTTTTATTCCACTGTGACATCACAATCAAAAGTTACATTTCTGGACCTTAGGCCAGATGGGATTGGGGGAACAGTATAGGTAAACCCATATTTTATAGGGGATGAATGATATGATTGGTCTGGCCATATCAGGTGGCTCCGCCTGACACCACCCACCAGAGGCCATTGTGAGCTTTCTTCGTTTGGGAAAATTACCGGCAGATGAGCACCATGGGAGGTGGGGATAATGGCCTCAGAGTACTGCCTTCTTCCCACTAAGGTTACCACCGCTCCGATTCCCCTGGCACCGAGCAAGAACATTGCAGTCTCCAACTTCATGCTGTGTTACATTTTGTATGGTCTGTCTTCAGTTTGATGGGATCAACGGTTTCGGGCTGCCTCAAATGAATGGGCTTTGCTTTCCAAGTTCAGATCACGTGTTTAGGGACCTCAGATATGTCTTTCTCTGTTTGCATTGTATAGAATTTCAGCCTTCTGCCCTTGCAGGTGTTCCATCTTTTCTGATGACTCACCCTCTCTCTCTCAGTGTCCTTGGCAAGGCTGTCTGCATTTCTCAGGGAAATCTGTGTGTCAGACCTCGCCCTGTGTTTCAAGCCTTTCCAAGGCCTTTCATTCATTTCAATGCAGTTGTGGCTTCCATCTTATTTTCATGGCTGTTCATGGTAGTTGTTATTAGGTGTCAGAGAGCAGTTCATGTGTGTTCCTTTGCAACCAGCTAATGCCTCTGCGTATGTACTCAGCCATGATTACTTTGGTGATGTCATCCAGTTATGATCTGGGTGGCATCTGTCATCTTGGTGGAATGCTGGGGGGGCTTTGAGGCGTCCACAACATTGAGCTTATTGGCCACATTAATTTTCAATGGCAAACTGAAACCACTCATTAAATGTGACCCGTTAACATAACACATCAAAATATTACAATTTACGCAAAACGAACCACATCATCAAAATAACAATACTATTCTGACAGATGGTCCAGCGGACCATACACCCCCACACCTTGTGCAGTGTATGCCAGTAAAGCCCCTAGCCCTAGCTTGGCCTCCCGGCCATGCCCTATTTTGGGGCAATACCAGGAAGCCCCTTCCTTCGCATCTGTACTGACTGCCTCCTGATCCCACCCTCTGGCCCCGGGACCTGTACTGGCCAAAAACCTACATAATGTGAGGCAGTCAGCCCTTGCCACTGTCCCCTTCCGGTACTGAGGTTCCTACAAGGGGCAGATCACTATCCATATGGTCCTTCACCGACCTGCCCACCTCCCACTCCTAATCATGAAGGGTGGGTGGGATGGAAAATGAGACTTCATTAGGAGCCAGGGACAGTTGCACATCAGGAGGTGGAGGCAGGAACACAGAGAAGAGGCAGTTCTATGCTCACCCCTCCTGGGTTCAGCCTTCAAATGTCAGTTTTTCTGCCACTGGTCCCCCTCCTTGCCCCACCAAGCCTGCGAAAAGTTAGTCGGCCCGCCCCTGTACCCCACCACCCAGCGCGCCAGCTGTATTTCGACTTGACATCTATCCATCATCATGGCTATGCCAAGGGGCAGATGAGGGGAGGCTTGGTAAGGTGCCTAATGCTGTCCGGCCCCCTAATACGGACGGCACCCTTGAAGCCCTCCCATCACTTCCTTCCCTGCTGCCACCGCCTGCCCAACCCAGCCATTTTGGAGTGGGCTTGCTCTCATTGGAATGCAACATCATCATGCCTGTTGTCGGAACCAACACACAATTTGAAATGCAGGGCCCTGAACAGAACATCATCTGCCAATTGCACACGTAATTACAGAGATCACTAGCTATCCTCATTCCTATATTATGAAATAAATATTATTGACATTTGAGCCATTAGTTGATTTGAAAACAATATGTTAATTTAGTGTAATCCTGGACTTTAGTACATGTGTGCAAGTAACTGTCTGCATATTGGCAGTTATTCTAAACCTCAAAAACAGCTTTTAAAGTAATTTTATATAAAACTTTTAAAAAACTATTTGCAACTCATTTCAAGCTGCACACAGTAAATAGTCAGCGCGTGCACTGCAGATCCTCAACCGAAAGATGTCAAAAGGAGCCAAAAGAGTAAGGACGAAGGCTGTGGTGGCATCATCATGCAATATAACAAATAAAATACCCTTTACATATAAAGAAATGGAGACCTGCGAACCATGGTGGCCGTATAAAGACCCTTGGCCTGCAACCTTGTGCATCCATATGGTCGTGGAACTATAGAGTCCTTCATCGTACAATTGAGGGTCGTAGTTGTGGACTCCTTCAGGAGCCGGGAGACGCTTACCACACAGTGCCACACAGGATATAATAAGGTGCGGACACAAGCTGCTCAACAACATGCCTTTATTCTTTGCGTTCCAACTCGAACCAATCCCCCCGAACCCTGGCGAGTCCCTTTCCATCCAGCCCACTCCCTGTGCCTTCCGGCGCCTGTCCACCACGTGATGTTTCACGTGGAACACTACAACCTCCCCCCTTTTTAAACATGAACTCAACATTACTCCATTTCTTCAATCTG
Source organism: Ambystoma mexicanum (assembly GCF_040938575.1). Taxonomy (NCBI): domain Eukaryota; kingdom Metazoa; phylum Chordata; class Amphibia; order Caudata; family Ambystomatidae; genus Ambystoma; species Ambystoma mexicanum. The sequence continues at coordinate 9,578,173 of NW_027182322.1, forward strand.
TCTCCTTGTCCGAGTCTTGGCCCATTGGGGTCGTCCCTCAGGGACCTCCAGCCTGTTCCAATGGCTGGAATGTTCAGAAGGGTTCCAACACTCACCCTCAGGTTCTTCTCCATTACCATCATAAAAGTCCTCACGACCCTGTGCGGCCACCTCATCCCACCACCTGTCTCCCTCCAGCCCTTCAGGGAGCTTGCGAAAATGATAGGCATTTCTCATTCCTTGCCGCTGTCCGTCCTCAGCCGTTACCAAAGTTCCATTCACCTGAGTGACAGTTAAAGGAGTACTTCTGAAGGCTGCAGTATGTTTATGAGTGCAAGGTTGTCTCACTACTACAGTGTCACCTGCATGAATGTTCGCCTCTCAAGCTCTTTATCTACCATCAGCATAGTGCTTCATGGTCGCCTTGGCATGTGCGTCACACTCTCTCATTTCATGGTCAAGTTAGTTCCTTTCCTCAGGCAGTGTGATGTGAGGTAGGCATGTGCGGACGTTCCGTCCAAACATGACCTCGGATGACATTTTCCCTGTGATGCTGTGAGGGGTGTTGCAATAGTCCCACAGGAGTTTATAGAGTGTCTTCTCCACCAACACTCCCATCAAATGAGCAATCTGGACGGATCTCTTGACGTTGCCCATGAACCATTCAACTGTTCCATTGGCTTGATGCCACAACGGCATGATTATCTGTGCTGAAACCCATGTATTCAGCAAACATTTTGAGGTCTTGTCCCGTGAATGGGGGACCATTATCAGATTTAACTATCCGGGGCACTCCGTAGGCCGTGAACATTCTGGCCAGGGCTAGGCTGGTGTGATGGGCCACCGTGGATGTCACTATTTGTATGTCTGGGTACCTGGAGTGTTCATCCACTGCCACAAGTACATGTTCACCTTCTGCCATGGGCCAAAAGAAGTCAATAGCCACTACCTGTCATGCATGTTCAGGCAACTCAGTCATTCGTAAAGGTTCAGGTTGAGTGTGGGAATTCAAAACAGCACAGGTGGGACAATCTTTAAGCAACCCTTCCACTTGTGCATCCATGTGTGGAAACCAGATCTACTGGCATAGCAGGTTCTTCGTGGACATGATGCCCCTGTGACCCTCATGCGCCAACTCCAACATTTTCTTCCTCAGACTACGAAGGACCACGATCCTGGTTCTGTTTAAGAGCAGGCCTTCCTTCGCCCACGTTAACTCATCCCTCACCAGCAGTAGTCCCTGAATATCCCTTTGCGTTTCCAGACAGGTGTTCTCAGTCATGTGTTTGGCTTGCTTCTACCTTTCAGATTGCATGCAGCGCAGAATGATTTGAATGGCGGGGTCATTTTCTGACTCTTGAGCTATGTGCATAACATCAACCCCTTCCGGCATGGCCTCTTTTACCACATAGTGTGTGTATTGATCTATGATTGATGCAGTTGTGTCTGCTGCTGGGACCGGATGACGGGACAGGAAGTCCGCTGGGTTCTCTTCCTTTCCTTGTCGGTGTATTATCCAAAATTGGTATTCTTGAAGACGGAACGCCCACCTGGCGATTCGAGGAGGCAGTTTCACCTGTTGGGTACCAAATATGAATAGAGAGTGCTTGATGGTCTGTCACTACCGTAAATGGTTTCCCATAGAGGAACAAATGGAAATGTTCATATCCCCACACAACTGACAACCCCTCTTTTTCGGCCTGTGAATATGCCTGCTCCGTTGTAGAAAGACTCATGCTGGCGTATGACACGATGTGTCTTTTGTCTGGTGCCTTCGGGTCTACCTGAGCCAGGATTGCTCCCAATCCCACAGGGCTGGCATCCACTGTGAGTTCAGTTTCTTGAGCTGGGTTGAAGTATGCCAAACTGTACGCAGATGAAATGCATAGACGTATAGTTTTGAATGCTTCTTGACACTCTTCCGACCAGTGAAATGGTACTACCTTCCTGGTGAGCATTCGGAGGGGTTTACTCACGGAGGCAACATTCTGTATGTATCTTGTGCAATAACTGGCGAGACCCAGAAACAAGCATAGATCCGACACACTTGTAGAGAGTTTGACATTTGTGAGCGCAGCCGCCTTTTCGGGGTCCGGCATCATCACTTGTGCTTTGAATATGTGTCTGAAAAATTGTGGATGTCCTTTACGAAACTCACACTTCTCCCTATTTAGAGCGAAATTCACTGCCTCCAATGCCATGCACACCCTTGCCAGTGTATTAATGTGTTGGTCTTCAGCTTTTCCGAACACTAGTATGTCGTCACTACAATTAAGACGATTTGGTCTGTGCTTGATGGCATTATAAGATTCTGATTGGAATATTTCAGCGGCAGATGACACTCCGAAGCTTAATCTCTTATATCTCAAAAATCCCAAATGAGTGATGAATGTGGTTATGTACCTTGACTCTTCACTTAATTCAAACTGATCACACTCCTTGTTGAGGTCTAGTTTTGAGAAGACTTGAACCCCATTTAGCAAGTGTATCATGTCCGAGATCCTCAGGGCTTGATGTCTCTCTCTCAGGATTGCTTTGTTGGGCCTGCGCATGTCAACGCAGATTCTTATATTCTCCAATCCTTTCTTGGGGACCGGGACAATTGTCGAAACCCACAGGGTGGGGTCAACTGCAAGTTCAATTATGTCCTGTTCCAGTAAGTGATGCAGTTCCCCGGATGCCCCTGTAATGTTGCACGACTGGGTGCACCTCCTGGTTGGTATGTAGGCTTATCTGTCTGTTCTTTAATTTTCCCAGTGCCTTGAATAATTTTGGTAATAACTTGTCCATCTTGTCAGGTGCATCAATGTATTTGTGGGCCATGAGCCGGTATAGTATGTGGATTAACCCCATGTCCAGGGAGGCTTTGAAACTGAGGATGCACCCACTTTCATTTGCAGCTTCACGTATGTGTATGGGCAGTATCTTGGCTAGACTCTTGTACCTACATTCTGCCATAAAGTAGCCCTTGCACGATAATGGCATCCTGGACCCCTACGGGTAAATGTTTACTTCTGCCGGGTTTGAGTCTCAGGGATTTTCGGATCTTCCCATATACCTCTTCAATGATGACATTCACGGTAGTATTTGTAACAGCAGTATGGGGCTGTGCTCTTTGGCTGTGGAATTTCCCAGGGCATATAGGTAGCCTCTCCTCTTTGTTTCTTCTTGGCTGGTTTGCTTGGATTTCTGCTTTCTCCTAATGTCTTCAGCCGATGAACGTCTGGAATCACTGCCCAATGTGTACTGTTCTATTAGGTACCTCACGTATCTCTGTGGTTTCCACTGTGACCTCAACCTGAATGATCGACGGGTGCGCCACTCTGGTGCCGGTCTGTCACGCCTATGACTCTCTTTTCCCTTCTCATTGTGTCATCTGTGTGGAGGTTCATAGAGTGCTCGCATTTCCATTTGCAACCTAGTCGACTTTTCTTATACCCTGGCCGATCCCCCTTGTGTGTTCTCACTTCTTGTCTGGCCATGGGATATGCAGCATACTGCTTTAAAGTGGTTCTCTCCCCCAAATGCAGTCCACTGTTCTCCCAGGGCAGGGCACGCACCTTTATGTGGATATTCATAGCCACAACGGTAGTAAAAGGGGTTATTGTTTCGCATTGACGGTGGAGATGCTGTCATCTTGTGGATGAACTCTGATGATGGCGCAGATACCTTAATATTGCCCATGGCTTCCACCTGTTGTATGAACGCGGTGTCAGCCCTGGCCAGCTTCAAAATCTTGTCAAGGGGCCATTGCTCTGGCAATAGGCGTTTGCGAAACACAGGAGACTCACAGCCAGCAATGATTTATGGCCACAGGGCCTCTTCATTCGAGTAGCTGTTTTGAAGTCACAGTGCTTAATCCTCGCACGCAGCCGCATCACAAAGCCATCCATCGATTCCACTTTGTATTGTTTGGTGGTGTGGAACACGTGGTGTTCATAGTCAACATTACTTGATGGAGTGAAGTATTCAGTGAGGGCGTCCCTGAGGTCAGTGTATGTGTCCGTGGTGTTGGCCGGAATAGCATCTATGATATCTCTCACATTCGGTCGTATTACTAGGTGCAAAAGACTGTTTCTTTTCCTACTCCAGGGGCCCAATCGCTCACACGTACACATCAGAATCCCTCATCCACCTTTTCCATCTTGGTCCCAAGGTGCTGCTTTCTGTCATGTCAAAAGGGCCAGGCAGCTGCATGACCAAGTTTTCTTGCAGCCTTGAAGGTAGGCTCGCTTGCGGCGTAGGCGGTGGGGTTGCAGTAGCCACAATTTGATCTTGATAGGACGTGGCTGGGTGGCACTAGGTCTCTCGTCTGCCACCTGTAATCCTTTGTGGCATGCAGTGCCTTCTTCTGTTCTCCCCCCCCCCCACTACCAGCTGCCGGGAGTCGAGCAACCAGGAGTTGGAAAGCACACTGGCATTCTCAATGGGGCATTTCAGGCGTGGGCTGGGAGGGGTTTGCACCAGAAAGTGGCCAGGCTGATGGGTGTGAACCGTCTCACACCCTCCTCCCTTCTCCCAGCGTATCTTGTACAGTCCTAGCAGAGTGTGTGGGCCTTGATGCTGCATGCAGCTTGATGCACAGTCATTAGGGTGTAGGGCCTGCGGGCGACCCTCAGTGTGCGCGGCCCAACCTGGTGCCATTCCGGGGCCCGCCCATGCCTCCTAACTGCAATCTCTGGCAGGTGTCCTAGTCCCTGACACCTCAGCGCACTCGGGCTGCCTCACCGCGTCCTTGGAGCGGGAACCGTGGCCTTCCAGCTCTCCTTTACGGTCAGCCATGAGACACGCTTCACATGTCCCGAGTTTGCAAGGGTGGGCGGCTACGGTCCCGGTTTTTGCCGGGACCCGATTTCGAAATCCTGAAAACGGGTCACGGCTCAACTCTTCTGCGTAAAGGGGGGCATAAAATGGTTCTCACGCCCCCATTTCCTCGCCCTTACCATCCCCGACAGCTATCCTCCAATGAGAGGAGCGTGCCTGTGAGCACACCCGCTCTTCATCCCCCGGCATCAGTCCAGCGAAATAGAATTAGGACTACAGTTTTATTTGTATTTACTTTAGTCCTACTTCTAGTCTATGGCCTGTCCCGATTTATTTTTTTATCCTGGTCACCCCAAAATTACATAACTGGCATGATAGATCCATGAGTTCATGTGCGTGCTGCAGAGATCTGATGTCATGCAGCAGTCAGGCACGGAGCCAAATTCCTTCTGACGTCACTCAACCTTTCATCCTTGTAAAGTTGATCAAAATGAGACCCTTTTCTAGGGATGAACCAGAACCAAGCCAACCAAAATATGAGTTATGAATGAGTGAATGCAAAACATGTCCGTTTGTAAAAGTCCACCTCATGCTTTGCGGTTCTCGGGTGCAGGTAGATTGTTTGAAATACGCACTTGGTCTCAGAAACGTTGGCAAGGTGGTATCTTTTCGGGCAGGCTGATAATTGTATGGTGCAGAAGCACCCACAGCTCAGAGTAGAGGAAACCGCATCTCAGCGAAAAGTGCATTCATTCTCATCAAACCCACTGACGCTGCGCTAACGGCAAATTGCAGACACCTGACCCGCCCAGACATGGCAACCTGTGGGCTGAGAAGGCGCCAGCTACGTTCTATCATATTCAATAAACAAGCCCTACTCCACCTCCATAGCAGATACACTGCCAGGGAGCTTGTGCTACTTGGACACACTTAACCAAGTCCCTCTCAATAACTACAGCTGCAAAAGCCTGCCCTTCTAGTGCATCCCCCACCCAACAGACCCAGCGTCCCCCATGGGGAGATTACACCTCGAACCCCTGGCAAGTGGGATAACCATTTACCACAGAAACCCATATTCTGCCCAAATCTGCGCTCTGGGAGCTGACACGTGGAGGCTGTCTGGGCTGTTCGGAAGGATTCAAGGGCCCCTTGGGTTGATGTTGCGGGCAAGAGGGGTCCCCTTGGCTCTCCTCTACTCTCCTTTAAAAAGGTGGGGGTAGATAAAGTGCCAGTGAGTGCATTAAACGAGCCTTTTGGGAGAAGAAGAAACACAACCTGCCAGCACAGCAGACATGTTAGTATCCCTAAGCCAGGCAGGGTTCCTTTCAGCAGCCAATCGGAGGCAGGCTCCGCTCTTTGTTGGTTGTAGGGTGACTCCGCCCATAAAGGGCTCACAAGAGCTCCCAGCTCCCGCGGCAGTGCCGTGCACTCGTTGCTGATACTATAACCGTTTCCGCACGGGAGGAGTGGGGCAGCACGCATGCGCGCATAGTGAACCTGGTAATGGCGCCCCCACCACTGGAGGCGCGGGGGCTTTGCAGACATTCCCCGACAGTAATTGCCTCGTTGCGCGCCTTTGCCTCTACTCTGTCCTTGCTTAGGTGAGGTGCCTGGATTTTGGACCCGATGGTACTTTTTTAGTGTGCTAAGTAAATAAAGAGCAAATACAACGCGTTGGATGCATTTGCAGGAGGCCAAATGTGCTTTAAAGTGCAGCATCTCACATTCCTTTTCCAGAAAAATGCACCCCACCTAAGCAGTTTTTTTTCTCAAAAACTCACAAAATTATGATGTGTGAATTTAGGCTGCTTTTTTGTTAGCCGTGCCACTTTTAGTTTGGACTAGTAAGACGGCACCTATAAGCTAAACTATTGTATTGTAGTACAGATTGGGAGAATTGGCATATTTGTATTTTATTTATTTGTATTGCGCACCTGGCCCTGGGGCATCTGGGCGCGTGTCTTACATAGGTATATAAGAGTTACATAAGAACAAAAAGTACAGGAACACATAAGGTTACATAGGCAGACAAGATTGTTTATAGGTTACGTCATTGTAGCAGGTCAATACACAGTATTGAGATGATGTAAAATTTAGACCACGTGTACATAAGATATATAATATATTATATATATAGACATATATATTATATTGCCGGTACAAGTGATGGCTAGAAGTGTAGAAAGGGAAGAGCAGGTAAATGCAGAATAACAGTAGCAGGTACATGCAGGTACATAGGTGTAGCCGTATGAATTGCGCAATGCAAGGAGAGGTAAGTCAATGAGGGGGCGTGGAAGAGAGGAGAGCCCTCCATCTCAACCAGCCGATAGGATATGTACTATATCAGTGCTAGCTGTCATAGTCCAACTCGTGAAGCCAAAGTTTAGTTTTTTTCTTAAATTGTTAAAAGGAAGGTTCGGATCTCAGGTAAGAAGGTAGTGTGTTCCGCAGTTTGGCAGCCAAGACTGGAAAACTGGAACCGCCGGCTTTTTGGAGCTTAAATCTAGGAATAGATAGGGAATGAGTGTGTGCAGATCTAAGGGGTCTTGTGGATGTGTGAGCCAAGAATCGGTTGGTAAGGTATACTGGGGCGAGATTTGCCCAAGCTTTGTGGGTCAGTGCAAGAGTTTTAAGGGAAATTCTGTACTCGACAGACAACCAGTGAAGGTTTCGTCTTGTGTCCGAAATATGGGATTTCCTTGGAATGTTGAGGGCGGCTCTGATGGCGTTATTCTGTGTTACTTGTAACTTGCTGATATTTCTTTGGCTAGTCCCAAGGTACAGGGCATTACAATAATCAATTTTGGCCATGACAAGGGTTCTGGCAAGTGTAATGCAGTTAGGTGTAGTAAGGAAGGGCCTGCACGCAGTAATTAGTTTACATGTATAGGCCGACGCTGCTACCACGGCATTAGTTTGTCTGTTGAGACACAGGGTGGCATCAAGATAGATACCTAATATTTTAGTGTTGTTGGAAACCATAATAGTGTTGCCATAGATAATGAAGGATTTAAAGGCAGTGTCCAGTTTGTTAATTCTGATGTGTGAACCTAGGATGAATAACTCAGTTTTCTCGTCATTTAGACAGAGCCCATGATGAGCCATCCAGGCTTGGATGACTGAGTAGACTTCATTAAGAGCTTTTGTGTCAGTTGCATGGTCACCTGTTATAGGGATAAATATCTGGGTGTCGTCTGCGTAATTCGTATATGTGACACCCAGATGGTCAAGAATGTCGAAGAGAGGCTTTGTGAACACATTATAGAGAGTGGGGGAGACACACGACCCTTGTGGGACCGCACAGAGGACTGGAGAGGGTTCAGCAGAGGCAGATGGTGAGAAGACCCTCATGGTTCTGTTCGCCAAGAAGGATTTGATCCAAGATGTGGCTTCATCTGAGAAGTGGAAAAAAACAAATATGCAGGGTAGGAGTGGGCACCACTTTTCTGTTTCAAATTTTGTTAGTCTTAGGATTCTTCGAAAGTTGTGTATATACTTTCGGTTGCTTTGGCCTGGAGCTGCCAGAAAAGAAATGGTCCTATGACACAGGGACCACAAAAATATGGTAGCAAAAAAACGAGGTCACACCATCTCATTAGAACTGGCGCTCTCAGTTGGCTCCCATAGGAGCTGTAATAGTTAGTTAGATTTGTTATTATCATTTTTTTTCAGCAATTTGTGTTCTTTTTTAGTCAAAGAAAAATATTTGTCTCCATTTGCACATAATAAAATGAAACTTATCAAAACTCCAGGAACTGTTTAATGCACATTCCTGTGTCAACAATCTTTTTCTCGTAGCGAGTAGGTGTATTGTATGTACATAGGTCTATTGTATGTACGTATGCCAATGCATTTTGGTGTAACAAGACACCATCTTCAGGGCTGTACAATATTCTACATATATGTATCAAACATTATTTCAATATTTGTGTTTTAACAGAACATAGTCATCATTTCCAGAGTGATTCAGAATATTGTTCAAATTTTCAAAAAGAAACATAATTAAAGGTAACATACCAATGCGTGCCAATAGTGTTCATAAATAGATGTCACCAACAATCACGGGTTAGAAAAAGAGAGAAAGTGTGTCAATTATGATTCAGCTTTAGCTGTAAATCTAGTTAGAAATTGACAACTAGTGCGTGTGGCAGAATCCTACCTCTCTCTACTCGTTTCTATCACCTATCATTTGTATCTTCTAACGTTGTATCAGTGCTGCCACTGAAAAGAATGCGGGACCTATGTGAAATGGAAAATATATATGAGCCTGTGAGCCATGTCAAGTTTTCGTGAAGATCCGGTGCGTATTGAGCACTCACCTCTCGTTTCTTTGACCGTCCATCTACGAGTGAAGCCGGATGTGCGCGTGGCTTCACTTTCTATTTATATGTTGCCATGGTGACCAAGGGAGGCGTCGCGCTCCCGCTGGGCTGCAGGAGCATGTACGCCTCGCGCCCCACCCCCCGTTGTCACAGAGGGGCGGGAGTGTCACCATGACTACTCGTGTATCTATTCACCCTGTGGGCGTATCTGTGCTGGGGTGTGTTTACATAAGTAAAATGCTAAGTTGTGTATAAGCTAAATGTATGTTAATCCGCATAAATCTGTGGGTATGTCAAGAAAGCATAGCGTGTATGTAGAAGTCGCGTACAATGCTAATCCGCATGAATCTGTGGGTGTATGAAGAGCATAGCGTCTCTGTTCAAGTCACGTACAATAACAATGTGATGATGTATTGTCTCAAGGTGGATGGAGCTTTCAGGAACCTATTCTAATAATGTGTAAAGTATTAGTCCTACTTACTGTGAATGTTATGTGGGAAAAGTGATTGTCCATTGGTATATATGTGTGGTGATTCACTCACTGCCATCTATATTTATTTCCATTGAATCTCTCGAATACGGGAAAAAATAAAATATCAAGAAAATATAAAAGACAAGATATTTTGCTGAAACATACAACTTTCGGTAACTGTAAGCCGATCCTGCAACCCACACATCTGAGAAGTGAGCAGCTGTTTTTAAGTGGTGGCAGAGAGTTTGGTGGTTAACCAAGTCAAAAGCTGCCGATAAATCCTGTAGAAGCAAGAGGGCTAATTTGCCCTTATCTTTTATATCTTGGATTTGTGTTATCAGGTCGATCAAGGCAATTTATGTGCCGTGTCTGGGACGGAAGCCTGATTGCCTGAGGCCAAGGAGTTCTTTTAGATTCTAAATAATCCTGTATTTGTAAGTAAGCTGCCAGGTGAAGAATTTTTAGCAGAAAGGGTACCGTTATAATTGGTCTGTAGTTGGTCGAGTTGCTAGGGTCAACTGTAGGTTTTTTGATTAATGGGATGACCCAAGCATCTTTTAGGTTATCAGGGACAGTGCCATGGATTAAGCTACTTTTTTAGTGTTGATTTTAGTTTGTAGCATGAATATTTTGTCAAGGAGTGCCTTTTGGATGTTAGTGCACCATGAGGTGTCCATAACACATTTGTCGGGGTGTGGGGGGGTAACATGAGACTCTAGTTCTTTAAGGATCTTGAATAACTCTATTGTATTAGATTCAGCTTGTGTGATTCGTTTATTATAGGTGTCTTTTTTTGGCTAAGAAGATGGCTTCTTTGTAATTGGAAGAGGCAGTAGACAAGGTACTTTTATTGACTTCAGAAGGGCAGTTTTTCCAATGTGCCTGAGCATTTCTCTTAGCTTTGCGAAGATCTCTTAGGTGTGGTGTAAAACAAGAGTTGAGGTGAGGTTGTGGCTTAGGTTTGCGCAGTTTTAGGGGAGCTATGGTGTTTAGTGCTTTTAGAATAGCGTGGTTGTATAAATCCACTAGAGCTGTAGGGACTAGGTGAGTGGTTGAAGTGTTATTTAGAAGTGGAAGAATAAGTGGGAGGAGTTTTTCCGTTGTAATGTCATTCTTATTCCGAGTGTGGATCGCAGGTGCAATGTTCTGCTTGGGTCTGTATGGTGTGGTTTTGATAGAAAAGGTTATTTATGGTGATCTGACCAGATACAAGGTGTGATTGACAGCAAGTTGGTCATACAATTCACGTCTGCAAGTCAATCAAGAGTTCTACCTTTGATATGCGTCGGCTCGTAAATGTGGTGGGTGAAACCTAGGTCTGACAGTGCACTAGCTAAATCGAGGGATAATGGAGTCTTTGAAACCCAGATTGAAATTTCCTAATATAATGCTTTGCGAATTAGGCTTTGCATTAGTTGAGAGCAGTGTCACAGTGTCATCAACGAAGGTAGAGATAGGGCCTGGAGGTCGGTAAATAAGATGCACTGTGGCATTGTGGTTATGAGATAGAGGCAATTTGATGGATAGTGATTCAGCAGATGGGATCTGAAGGTTGGGAATAGCTCTGATATCAAGAGAGTTCTTAAAGATAAAGGCAATACTGCCTCCTTTTGCTTGATTGGTGTTTCTATAGCATCTGATGATGGCATAATTGTCTGGAATGGCAAGTGACAAGGATGGGCTAGCTGCTGGATGAAGCCATGTTTCTTTGACGACAAGAAAATCAAGGTCTTCAGTTGTAATAAAGTCAGCAATGTCCAGAGCATGGGCCGGGAGGGATCTGGCTTTAACAAGGGCCCCTTTGATTAGATGGGCTTTAGTCCTATGTTCGAGAGTAGCTGGGTGGATGGTAATCATATTATCGACAACAGAGGGGGTGTCTATGTTATTAGTAGTAATTGAGGAATTTACCTGGTACAAGGTGCGTTTGCTGTTCGTGGGTAGGTGTGGGAGTGGCGTTTTATGGCAGAGTCGAGATCCTTACCTTGAGTTTCTCAAATAGGTAGTACCAGGGAGGTCAGTGGATGGTTTAGTGTGGATAGTGTGACTATTGGCGTTATGCTGGTGTGAAAGGTTAGTGCTATTAGTTCTAGTATATAGGCATGGTTTGGTTGGGCTAAATCTGGTACTCAACCTAAGGTATCTATGAGCGTAGTGCAAGGTTGATTCGGTTTTGGTTTAGTGGTGAAATGTTGGAGCCAAAGGGCAGCATCGTTTAAGTAAGGGTCAATACAGGGCATGGTGGTAGATACTTTGATGCTATTTATGTGGGAAGTGGCTATAGCATGACAAGGACTAGTCTGGTGGTAGATGTGCAGTGTACTGACCAGGTTATGGAGTATATTTAGCTGGAACGGCTGATGGGGTTGATAAGAGTAGGTTCTGATACTGACAGTGGGAATAAGGGTAGGCAATGTAATGAGGAACAGGATGAGAATAAGGTGTGTCAGGGGACAGAGCATGGTGGTGGAGAATCAGTGTATGCAGGTGACTGATGTGATACTTGCTGAGTTAAGCCTATGTGGGGTGGTAACTACGAGGAGGTGGTGTAGTAAGATGCAGATAAAGGCGTTAAGGTACTATTGCCAAATAATGCAGATCGGTGATGATGTTATTTGAGGAGGCGTGTGGCTAACTAAACCCGCGCAGGAATAGGGCGATATGACTAATACAGTAAATAGTGTAGTGGGTTAACATAGGCGCAATACAATGGCACAGTAATATAGCACATAGGGAGTCATTACGACCCTGGCGTTAAGGGTTTAACAGCGCCGTAAAAGGTGTCGGTGCCGTTAAACCCTTAACGCCTGATTACGAGGTCCCTTTGCGGGACCCGACCTTAACAGCTGGTTTTACCAGCTGTTAAAGTAGGGTGCCGCAAAGGGACCTTGGTGCTAAGTACGGTGCAGCAATTTGCGGCACCGTACTTAGCGCCTTCCCCATTCCCATTGAGCCCTATGGGGCAAAAATGGGAATGGGGAAGGGCCCATGGTGAATGGGGAATTACCGCCCCGCCAACCTTGGAATAGGGCGGTAATTCCGCCATTCACCATGACGGACCCCGGCATGCACCATGGTGCTAATAGCATCATGGTTTAGCGCCGGGGTCGTAATGAGGCCCATAGTCTCGATTCGGATGGAATAAAGGGTAGGTGCGACTCAAGATGCTGGCAGATTGGCAGATTAAGGTGCTGACAGATTAAGTCACATGTAGTTGAGAACGGCTAAATTCTGCCGTATGCGTAGAAGTAATCACACAAGTACAGTTTAAACACTATAACTAATACGGTAGACCATGTATTAAGTAAACATGGCGCAGTACAATGACAGTACTACAGCATATAGGACTAGATTCAAGTAGGACAAAGTAAAGTTTAGGCAGAGTGTGGCTAAATGCACACATCGGAAGGACGTGCGCCCTGCATGCTAACGCGAAGTTATCAGCACAATATTGCACCCACGGATGAGGATGTACATGCACTAATACAGATTTGCAGGCAATGTAGCTAGGTTTAGGCAGTATTGGGCATGAAAAAGTCTGAAGCTGCATGCATACAGGTCCGTACTGTCTCACGAGAACATAGGGGAGTTGGGGTTAGAGTGGCCCACTTTAGATAATCGGACAAAGATGACAGTGGCAGTACAGCAATGTTTTTGTTTATCTGAATGTTCCTGGATGTCTTGGTCTGTGCGTATGAATATCTATTTCGTAGGGTAGTTACATATGCCTTATGAAGCATGATTGCAACGCTGAATATGGTGGGGAGCTCTTAGATGTTATACCTGCAGTGAGCAGAGGTTTGAGTGAACAGGATTGCCGGCAGCGTTGGGCACTAATCCGAAAATCAGGTGTGCTCGGTGAGGACCATGGGTTTATGCATTTAGGATCAGGTATATGTGGCGGGGATTGAAGGCAGTATACTGTGAGCAGTTAATAGTAGTTCTAGGTCATCTTACCTCTGTGGTACAAAGCTGAATCTGCGGCACAACCAGTGCGCAAACAGACGCAGAACAGGGCCTTACCAAACGCGGGCCTTTACAACAACCAATGAGGAGGGACACACAGCTTGTTGGTGTTATTTGGGAATTTCAACCCATCTATTAATTTCCCATGGCCATGCTAATCTCTATGACCATTCCAACCCAGTTCCTGCCCCCTGCCTAAAACACCTCACCCCTCCGCGTGGGAACTCTTTGAGCTTGCTTTATTCAAGCCTTGCCATCAAACTTTGCCCTGTGAAGTGCCTTGCAGTGTTTTTTCAAAGCAGATTTCTGACAGTTAATAAGTTAATTGGAGTTGTAAATAGTATAATAAAAATGTCTTAATGAGGTCTGCCTTCTGCCAATCCATTTATAAGCACTCTGCGCATCATTCACTAAGGTCATGTTAAAAACTAACATTGCCAAAGGCAAACGTTTTGGCTTATTTATAAGTACTAGGCATTTGCCAAGCACAGCTATTAGTTGCCCGGCTACTTGCACCATTTTGCAGTTGCTAACGTCGATGGCCAGTTAATACCGCTGTGGTACTGCCTGGTAAGTGCCTTTCCCAAGCCTACACAAAAGCCCAAACAGTTGGCATTGCTAATGCTTGTTTTCTGTTCGAGTCTGACCCTTAATTTGCAACTGTGGACAAGCCCAAGGGGCATCTCTGTGTAGCAGACTCCTCTCCGATTTACAGTGTGAGCTCACTCCCTTTGTCCTGTCCTGAGCGGAAGCAGTCTTCTATTGCAAACAGTGGATCTTGGACACAACAAATGCATTTTGTCTAGGGCCTGAGGTAATACAGTGCATGGTGTCCCGCTGTATGTGAAGCTCAAGGTGTGGCTCACACCCCTACTTCACTCCCACATATGCATAGTTTCAACATAATCTGCACTGCAGGAAGTGAAAGTGGCCCGACCCCTTGGTCATGTCCTTTCTGGTGCTTACCTGGTGCTTGCTATGGACCTACTGTCTGGTCCTTGGGGACAAGATCCCACCAGCCAGCTTTAGGCCTTGGTCTCCCCTTGGGAACACACTGGGGCAGATGGCAGCAGTGAGATACTACAAAAACAGATACATTACTGGAGCTCAGTTATCTTCTAGACTGGGGCTTCCATGACAGTGGCCTGAGCCCTTGTATCTCCGAACCCAAACGACTCCTTCCTATCCTTGTGCCATACCTGGGGACACAATCATATCAGCACAATTAGCTTGGTGCAAACCACCACTCATGTCTGTGTGCACTCCAAATGGCTGCCCTGGCGATAATGAATACAAAGCGTTTCATAATGAACACAAGGAAAATTAACACTGCTCACACCTCACTGGGATATCACTAATTCATCACACAGGAGTGTGGTGTAATTGTAATTATGACAACTACCACTTTTATATGCAGTATAATGTCATGTAAAGTGGTCTTTTAATGTGCCATTCAGCCATTTTTCTTGGCCTCACTGCATGTGGCTTTGCAGTAGATAGTGTAAGAGACATATGTGAAGACCTGTACTGTTGACAGGTGCATCTGGAAGTAGGGGTGTTTGTACTGCTTTGCAAATTTGTGCAATGTGAAGTTTCCCATTTTGGCAGCGTGCAAGGGTGGAACAAACCATGCAACCCTGTACTTTGGTGAAGCGGAATTAAAAACCAGAGGTATGCTCGAGGGAAATCCCCTGTGCCAAGACACAGAGGAGTCCAGATATGTACTGCTTTTATTAATTCAAGAGCAGGGATAAGCACATGGTTTTCTGCAGCATCCACATACACTCTCAACTCATTACGGGCTAGTAGTGAGTCTTTATTCCACTGTGGCATCACAACCAAAAGTTACATTTCTGTACTTTAGGCAGGATGGCATTGGGTGAACAGTATAGGTAAACTTATATTTTATAGGTGTTGCGGTTTATTACGTGGTCACACTCAACTCAGGGAGTTCCTTTCCCCCCAACCAAGGTGAAGCACCACACATCACTATGATTTTGATACAGGTTCTATTTGGTAAGGCCTCCAACCCGTCTCCCACCCAACCTCAACAAATACCTGGTGCCACAATGGACTAGGAACCAGGCCGGTGTGTAGTAAGAATATTGATGTATTCATTTATTTAAACCAAACTTGACAAACAGACTAACATCAGCCACCAATGCTTGTGGCAACACAAGAACAAAAATGACTTCCATAATGGCACAAACACAGAGATAATACTGAGATATTCAGTCACAATTTCCCACAACTTTCTTTTCAAATCACTAACCAATGCAGGAAAAGAACAATTCAAGACACACAGTGATTTTTGATTTGGTTATAATACTTTTTCTCCCAGCAACCCCCAGCCCCCAAACATCAATTAAACTTGACCCCTCTGAATTGGAGGCCAGTGGCATAGAGCGGGAACACAATGGGAAAATCGTTTTGGGGTCTGATAGAAATGCACTCTTTGGAAAAGGGATTTGAGGGGAAACATTACCACACATTCAATATGAGGGACAGAAAGGCAATGGGAACATTCGTTTTGCCACACCTAAAAAGAAAAGGCAGAGCGTTGTGGTTAGGGTCAGAACACAATGGGAACAAGGGGGCAATTTCGTTTTTCCCACCACACATGCAAAGGAAATACAAGGCTTCACACTTCTGATTTAAAATGAAGGGCATCAATGGGGAATTTTGTTTTGCACCCTGCATCCTCACTTGGAAACTGGGTTTTGGGATTAATTCTTTTGGCAAATCTTTAGGTCTATACCGGCTCAAAACACACTGGGAGGAGCTTGTTAGTTTCGAATTCTAACAAAACACATCCTGTGATTTGTATAGGGGAATTAATTGATTTACTTTCATTAAATATGCTAAGGATCTACACAGATAAACATGATATTTTACTATGGGGAAATAACTAGAACAATATTTGAAAAATGAACGGATTACACAATATAGGGCTTTGGGGATAGTTTTATTTACAGGAGAGGCCTTGTAATGGGCATCAGGGAACAACAGGGCACCTCTGGGACAGCAAGGGTATCAGTCAAGGATAGTCCCCACTGGCTCTTCCAAGGGCTCCCAGTCAGCATTTATGTCTCCTAGTCCCTGTCTCCAATGCATGATTTGGGGCCTCTCTGCTTGACTGTTTCTCTCAAGAGTTCAGCAGCAGGTTACCTCCCAGAATAGGTGAAAAAAGCCCGGTTCTGAAGCAAACTGGTTTACTTATAGGGCAAATGGCATCACAATTTGTGTCATGCCTCCCGCGGAAGGGAGTGGTTGGTTTTCTCTACCCACCTCCCACCTGTGTGCTAATAGGACAAGGAGATGAGTGGTGTGAGTTAGGAAAGCTGTGGTAGGAGAAAGCTTTGTCATCCCAAACTTGGCTTGTTTAAACTCTGAAAATCTATCAACATGGCAAGTACCCTCATTTTGAAAATCTTTATATGTATGGATATATTTTTAAGAACTACATTTTAAGGCAAATCAGATGATGCTAATCTGAAGTTGGTAAGCCCTTCCTATGCAGATATACAGTTTTTCTTCATTTACTCCGGAGCCGTATCAGTGAAAAATATGCCATTTCATAGACCCCATGTTAGTTTTGTCCTTCACCCTCACACCAACTTTCAAATCTCTCGAAATAAAGGGAAGGCCCAAATCAGATTTTCACTAATAACTTCTGTTATGTTTATCACACAAACTAGTATTGGTATGGTTCAAAGGGGGTTACTGTCACCTTTAATACAAGTCTGGAATGACCGTTGTGGCCAATATGCTGCCCTTTTTATGCAATAATATGTATTTTTCCATTAACTAAACTCCAGCCTTTCCTTTGTTCTCTTAAGTTTCATTTCACCTTCAGTATGTGATCAGCGAGAGGCTGGCTCATATGTATCCTCTTCTATCCCTTCTTGGCCTTGCAAAGGCTCTGACAGCAACTCTAATGTATATTTTATGGGGGTTGTGACCTCAAGATCCCATCTGCTGAAAGAATAGGCTTGACTTCATCTATTTCCACCGTGGTTTAAATCTAGGCAGTGTATTTCTTTAAATTGTTTTTAAGCAAAGGACCTGATTGATGGTTGATAACCAAACCTCCCTCTCCAGGACCAGAAGAGGAAAGTTCTTGGAGGTTAAGTTTCATTTTCCAGAGAAATACCCAGCTGCATGGACAATTCTGCAAGAAATGGCTTTTAAACTCACACGCAATACATTTTATATGACATTTTATGAGGCACCTGGGCCGAATATCATGTGTAATCTACTTCTTTAATCTCACAGTTGCAAAAGACTTGAGTATCACTTCTTGACTGTCCATATGTATATGACAGTTATGAGAGAAAACCATGCTCAAACTTTGAAAGTCTAGTAGGCACCTCTCTCAGCATACTGTCATTTGTATGAGGAAAAATAAAGTTCTTTTATTTCTTATACTTGCAAGAAGCTTGGTTTCAATTAAAATTTCGGGATCACTGTCTCATGTTGAATGAAGATATTGTACATGCTGCTAGCTGTCTCTTTAAGTAGAAAGTGTATCTTTCCATGGATTTAGTAAAACAGCATTGTCCGCCACATGTCTTTCCCCTTCCTTGCTGAAATGCACTCTGCATATGTTCGCACTTTTGAACTTCCCAGCATATGTCTCCTTCATTTGATATTCAGGTCTGTCTTTAGTTCGATTGGCCTCATGTCTGACATCACCATTTCTGTGGTGGACTTCAATGGGACTTTACAAATTACTCTGGCCTCTTTATTTACGGCATTCAGGGGCTATATTTCACCCCACATACGGTATGAATGATCTGATTGGTCTGGCCTTATCGGGTTGCTGCGCCTGGCACCACCCACAAGAGGCCAGTGTGAGCTTTCTCATTTTGGGGAAATTACCAGCAGATGAGTACCATGGGAGGTGGGGATAATGGCTACAGATTACTGCCTTCTTCCCACTAAGGTTACCACCCCTCTGATTCCCCCGGCCCCGAGTAAGAACATTCCAGTCTCCAACTTCATGCTTTGTTACATTTTGTATCTTCTGTCTTCAGTTTGACAGGATCAATGGTCTCGGCCTGCCTCATATTAATGGGCCCTGTTTTCCAACGTGTTTAGGGACCGCAAAACTGACTTTCTCTGCATGCATTTATGAAGAATTTCAGCCTTCTGCCCTTAGAGGTGTTCTATCTTTTCTGTTGACTAGAAACACTCTCTCTGTATCCTTTGCAATGCTGGGCACAGTAGCAGCACTGCCAACCCTGTCTGCGTTTCTCAGGGAAAGCTGTCTGTCAGACCTCGCCCTGTGTTTCGAGCCTTTCCAATGCCTTCCATTCATTTCTACGCAGCTGTGGCTTCCATCTTATTTTCATGGCTGTTCATGGTAATTGCTTTGAGGTTTCAGTGAGCAGTTCATGTGTGTTCATTCGGAACCAGCTAATGCCATGTCGCCTCTTCATGATTACTTTGGTGATGTCATCCCGTTATGACCTGTGGGCTGCATCAGTGGGTGGCATCTGCCATCTTAGTGGTATGCTGGGGTGCCAGGGCTTTGAAACCTCCACAACATTGGGTTTATTGGCCACATTTATTTTCACTGGCAAACTCAAACCACTCATTAACCTGCTAACATAACACATAAACATATTAGAATTTACACAAAACAAACCACATCATCATAATACCAATACTATTCTGACAGGTAGTCCAGGACCATACACCCCCGCCCCATGGGCAGTGCATGCCATTGAAACCCCTGGCCCTAGCCTGGCCTCCCGGCCATGCCCTATTTTGGGGCATGCCAGGATGCCCCTTCCTTTGCATCTGTACAGACTGTCTACTGATCACCCACTGTCCCCTGGACCTCTAATGGTCCAAATCATACATAGTGAGAGGCAGCCAGCCCTTGCCACTGTCTCCTTCCGGAACAGGGGTCCCTACAAAGGCCAAATTATAAGTGGTTTCAACCCAGCATTCCACCTAAGTCAATACCTAGTATGGGATGCCCAATGGAAAGCCTTATTTATATATTTTTATGTCAAAAGTTCTTTTATTTCTGGATGATGTACCCTTATATAACGCCCCTCTCTTTGAATCCCCCCGGTCTCACTGAACCAAGAAGAAGGTTTGTTTTGCAAAGTCAAAAAGATATATTTGAAGAATTGAACAATATATATATAGATCACGCTTTTACAAATATGAATAATATCGGAATATCACACTTATGAATATTTAGGCACTGATCAGCAATGGGTAATATTACAAGATCAACAATCTCTTTAATCAATTAGGAGTAGGAATATGAAGAAGTAGGAATAGGAAGAATAATGTATCAGAGAATAACTTTGTATAGGTTCAAGGAATGCAATGATAGGAAAGAATGCAACACAGAAATAAAACTTGATATGAATTTAACCAAAGACAATGTAATCACTCTTTCCCCCTGTTATTACTCACCCCCCCCCCAATATGTAATAGGAAGAAATGGAATGAGGGCACACAGGTTTCAGGAATAACACTCAACAATTGCAATTTCGATCCCGATTCCCCCCAGCAAGCTTAGAGAGAACAGTAATGATTTCAAAATAGGTCAATTGCTTTTAAATGTGGTTGAATTGAATGGGAAAAATGACTTTAATTTGCTAAATAGGATTCAGAACTAGTGAGAGTGGCTTTGGATTGGTTCATGTCAACACTAGCAATGACTGTAGAATGATTAGCAGATGGAAAACGAAATTCAGAAGTTGAAAACAAGAATAGCTGTTTTTACATCTGGTGAAATTGAGCCAAATGCGAAATTGCTGCAAACATTTCAGCGCATGAAAAACACGATTATAAGGAGTTGGAATGTTTGTTCGAAAGATGAGGATGTGAGCTTCAAAATGACATTTAAATGTCGTTCCTAGCACCTACGGTTCAAAAGTTACAGATGTTTTTGTAAAGGTCAATTTTTCTCAAAGGAGTCAAGATTTCAAAATGAAAGATGCACGGTTGAAGATGTGGAACAAAGATTTCTTAACACTAGAGAGTCTATGGAGCCGCAAACTACACAGACAGCACAGCCACTTATCCAGAGGCACCTCTGGATGGTTTCTATCTGCCTGAGACGATTGCCTTTCTCCAGAAAATATATATTAGCGCCAAGATGATGTCATGATCTCTGCCGCCAAAAGATCAGGACTTGCCCGACTCCCTTGGAAGCAGACCCATAACCCCGGTTCCGAGTGCCAGCCAGTCCCAATTGGGACCTTTTGGACACTGTCCTGGCGCCAGTGGCACCAGGCTCATAAAGATGCCGAGTCCCAGCGCTGGAAGCGCCGGGCTCATAATGCTTGGGTGGGCTTACCTGCAGCAGACCATGCTGCTTACTTACCTGCCTGTTGAACCCCTGATCCTCTTCTGTTTGGGACTACTTTTCCTGTTGGGTGGGGCAGGAGCCACTCCCTAGGTTCAGAACACTGGAACTCTTCTGGAAAGCAGGAACTCTTTTCTTACCTAGGCGTGGCTGTGGAAGGAGACACCTAAGCACTACAGGAGGCTATTTAAACCACACCCGATGGATGAATCTTGCTTTGCGTTATTCTGCATTCTCTGCAGCAGAACGCTCATCGTGTCTTCTGCTTCTGATCCTGGGCCTAAGGGAACAAAGGCTTACCATCCTGGAATCCAGTCTTCAGCAGCACCTGTAAAGACAAAGAAAGAACAGGTTAGCACTACGGTCTTCAATGGCAGCGCATCTCTTACCTGGTCCATCGGCTGTCACCAACGCCTCGCGCTGCATTCCGGCATCTGAAAGACAAAGGCTTACCTACTCTTCGCATGCTCCGGAGGTCTTCGCACTGCATTCCGGCATCTGAAAGACAAAAGCTTACCAGCTCTTCGCACGCTCCGGAGGCCTTCGGCGCTGCATCCCGCATCTGAAAGACAAAAGAAGGTGCGTTTAAAGACATTGGGCAACTTTATTACTCACGTGCCATTACTCCTTCCCACGCCGAATCCAGTGGGTATTCCAGCACCCTTCAGCTTCTCTAAAGCTCCGAACTTGTACCTGCAAGATAAAAGGGACAGTTAGTGCGCATCGTGAAGCAGGCTACAAGCGCTTACTTACGTGCTTCCAGGCGCTTCTAATCCTCACGCGGGTTCGATCCTCATCTCTCATCAGCCCGCCATCCGCCATCGCCGGAACCCTGCAAAACAAGAGATATCATTACAAAAGACTTTTAAGACATTTGAAGTGCCCAGAACTTACCGTTTGTGTAGTTAACGACGGACAGCAGTCCTCTGAGGTCAAGAGGCCTGCACCCTTATCCAGTGAAGAAACTGGTTACGGCACCCTGCCCCGAGGCAGATGGAGAGCTCGGCGTTCACTTACCTAAGGTGAGGGCGTTAACCTTTGGGGTTCTACAGGAGAAGAGAAAGGGAAGAGGAGAGAGGCACCCAATAACCCCAGTTCATTAATCCCATATTTTCTATCTGCAGACATCTTACTCTTCGAGTCAGACATACAGTGCACAGAGGTCCAGCCCAAAGAGCCAACCGTGTGCTACACATCACCTTTGAAGATACGGCATTCTCCCAGTCAAGACCGGCGCCTCTGCGGGAATCAGGTGAGCGTTACAGATGAGTATAACTACAATTATCACAGGATTATGTGGATGAGAGAAGAATTTAGGATAGACAAAAGAGATGCAATAATGCAGTTATGGATGTGTTGGAATGGTTTGGATGGGTTTACTTAAGCTAAGAGATGACTATGGACAGTTCTATGCTAAATACTCACTACTATGGCTTTGGAATGGATTGGACCTGTCAAAGATCTGGTCAAAGGTTTGGACTGGACTTCGCTCACCACCGGACAGGATTCAGGGCACGTGGACTCTGCTCTCAGCAAGGCACTCTGGTCTGCACGGCCTCTTGAACTGGATCTGACGGGTTCTGGATTACAGCTCTGCTGGACTGATCTGGATCTTGGGTTCTAGCAAGGGTTCTTGGCCAGAAGCAGCAAAACAGCTCAGCCAGGCTGTTGAATGGTTTAGGCCCTGTGGTAGTTTAGGGGTTAAATCAGGTTGCAAGATTTTTTTAAAGGCCTGCTGAAAAGGGTTCAGCTTTTTGGTTTAGGCCTCTGCTTCAGGGTTCTGGAGTCTGGTTCTGGAGTATGGTTCTGGAGATGGATTCTTCCTGTAGAGCGCTTCGCCGGTAGATCAGTGATGAGTGAATGTGTGTCTTTCTGGGTCCTCAACAGTCCCTATGTATCCATCTTCCAAAGGGGTGGGAGGCTGATTATACTATGCCCAACCCTCTAAGGATCTGATAGGTCAGAGAATTCCCCCCCTCCTGATTTGAGAATGGATCAGTATGTCATGATGTGTCATCATGTGTCAGAGTGACACAGTGTTTAGGGTCCAGAAAAAAATCCCTCGCCTTTGTTCTTACCCAGAAATTCCCAAAAAACATATTTCCAATATGCACAACTTGTTACTAGTACATAATTACATGACAGATTGACTAAGGTACGTTTCTGTCCAAGCCTCCTCTTCCTACGAGTTTTGGTTCACAAATGACAATTTTTCGCGCTTTTGGGCTGTTTCTCAGTGTCAGTTCTGTACCAATTTTTACACATGCATGCACATACAATCTGGGAATATTCCTGGAAATGTTCATGTTCCTAACATAATCACAATAGCTAGAATATGAACTTTTTCGTGGTTCAATCTCTGAATGTTGCACAGATTCCAGATTAGTTTTAAACTGTGAGAGAACTTTTCATTTTAATAACCTATAAATCCCATATTTTTACCAGTTCAGTACAATTTGCTATAAGTCTTTTCCACAAACATACAGTTACTTCAGTTTCAAATCCACATTTTCAGTCTGGCCCGCCTCCAATGCTTGGCTGAGCCAGAGAGTCACATGGGCCTGTCTTCCTGGACAGTTGGTGTCAGTCACACCAAATTAGCATTTTCTTTCAGTTCAAGGAACCCATTGTCTCTTTCCCAGAGCAGCAGAGGAAGTCTCCTCCCCTTCTCATTAGCACCCCCATGAGACATTCTCTCCTTTTGGTGGGAATGAAAAGGGTGGTGCATTCTCAGTGGGGGAAAACCTCTTTGAAGTTTTAGCTGAATCAGGTTACCTTATGGTCAATTGTGACATTGTTCCTTGTGAAAATTACAGTTACAAATTTAAATTAAGCAAACATATCTTCAATTGCAGTCTTTTTCAACATGAAAATCAATGTGTGGCACCCTATATTGCATTTGATGGAAGTCCCTTCTTTGGCATATTTAGCTTTTGAGACACAAGTTTCACCTGACAGATTTAGAGATCACCAGCGTCTGACGGAGGGGAGTAACGGTATTGCAACCATTTTTGACATATTTCTTTCCAGCAACCATCTTCAAAAGTGGATTTTGTTCTGATAACGTATACTTATGATGACATTATATTTATGTGGATTCTTGAACTAGAATGATGTTCAACACCCAACAAGGAGGTTGGATCTTTTGAGTGGTTTGTGAGCCATGATTTTTGCAAATTTGACAACCAAGAAAAACGGATTTGCACACAGCTCTGTGTTTCTTTTGCAATCAGCCTTGCTTTTTGGGCAGCCAAATGTTGGGTTTTGGCAGTGGTCTCCTGTGTTACCACTGACATAGGCAAAAGTGGATGGCGGCCTATTTTTCAGATTTTTCCTGCGCACTTCTGGGTGATTTTTAGCGTGCATAATGCTTTCCAGCTGCCGTTCTGATGTTCCTGATGCAAGCAGTGCACAGTAATGTTGTAGGGCCTGGATTAGTGGGTTGAAAACATCCCACAAAATCACTGTCCATATGGTCCTCCCCCGACCTGCTCACTCCCCCCTCTTAATCATGAAGGGTGGGTGGGATGGAAACCAAGACTTCATTAGGAGCCAGAGGCATGAACATCGAGGAGAGGCAGGCCTATGCTCACCATTCCTCAGTTCAGCCCTTAAATGTCAGTTTTCCTGCCACCGGTCCCCCTCTTCGCCCCTCCAATCCCTCAAAAAGTTTGTCGGCCTGTCGCCTGTACCCCGCCACCCAGCGCGCCGGCTGTATTCCGACTTGACATCTATGCATCATCATGGCCATGCCAAGAGGGCAGAGGAGGGGAAGCATGGTAAGGTGCCTAATGCTGTCCGGCTCCTAATACGGACGGGCACCCTTGAAGCCCTCCCATCCCTTCCACCCCTGCCGCCACCGCCTGCCCAACCCTGGAGCTCCTCCATTTTGGAGGGAGGAACTTGCTTTCATTGGAATGCAACATCATCATGCCTGTTGTCAGGAGCAACACACAATTTGAAAGGCAGGGCCCTGAACAGACCATCATCTGCCAATTGCACACGTAATTACAGAGATCACTAGCTATCCACATTCCTATATTACAAAATAAACATTACTGACAGGTGAGCCATTATTTGATTTGAAAACATTATATTAATTTAGCGCAATCCTAGACTTTAGTACATGTGAGCAAGTAGCTGTCGGCATATTGCCAGTTATTCTAAACCTCAAAAACAGCTTTTAAATTGATTTTCTATTAAACTGTTTAAAAACTGTTTGAAACTCATTTCAAGCTTCATACACTAAATAGTCTATGTGTGCGATGCAGATGCAGAACCGAAAGAGGTCAAAGGCAGCAAAAAGAGCAAGGATGAAGGGTGTGGCTGCATCACCATGTAATATAAGAAATAAAATACCCTTGTCTTTACATATAAAGAAATTGAGACCTGCTCACCCTGGTGGCCATATAAAGGCCCTTGACCTGCGACCGCGTTCATCCATATGGTCATGGAGCTATAGTGTCCTTCATCTTACAGTTGAGGGCCGTAGTTTATCTTACAAAAGTAAATGGAATTAGGATTGCTAAATAATGAAGCGGTAGGGTAGTGCATTGTTGCATTTAGGGGTCTACAGTGGTCGCAACTGCGACCCCTAAGGTCTCCCTTGCTATCCCTGTTGTCTCCCTTGCTACCCCTAAAAAAAAGTTTTTTTTTTAAAAAAATGTGTGGAAGCTCCTGGGCTGTGACCAGCTCCATGTGGCTCTTTGCTTCTGGAGTGGCAGTCTATCTTGTTCAGGTCTCTTAAAAAAAAATCGAAATAACAGGGGTTCCACAAGACTAACACTTTCAGCAGTGACCCTAAATAAGAAAGAATAGGAATACCAAATAATGTGTCTTTCTGGAATTCTTTACAATAATTGCTAGACCCATTAAAGGTTTATTTCAGACACACTTCAGGGGGTGAGTCATTGATTTAGTCTGTTCTTAAACACCTCAACTCAGCCTTTCATCCTTCTGAGGTTGATAAATGCATACCAAAACAGGTTGGGTGATATAGTATGTATAATTTTTCTATAAGTGCTTAAGCGTATGTGCTATATTATAACACATCATTATCATTTGGTCATGGACGTCTGCTTGCGTTCACAGTAATTTGGTAATATGGGCCTATACACACTGATCTTAACAATACATATGGCGATCCATTCTTGTATGAAATGTATATCACAATATAGTGATATCGTAACCATATTTTTCATAGTGTACGTAGGAACAATGCTATGTGATGCCACTTCCTGTTTTATCAAGGGGTGGAAGGTCGTGTTCCATTGGTTCCCGCGATATCACTTCGGAGTGGGGTCAAATTACATCACTTCCTGTGATGTCATCAGATGTCAAGGGCTGTGTGATGTCACTTCAGCTACCCCTGGCATTTTGGAGTAATGACGTCCCTGCGTTCGCTTCTGATATCAAAGTGTACATCACATAACTGGCCTGATAGATCCATGATTTAATGTGCATGCTGCAGAGATCTGATGTCATGCAGCAGTCAGACACGGAACAGGATTCCTTCTGGCGTGACTCAAGATTTCATCCTTGTAAAGTTAATCAAAATGAGACACTTTTCTAGGAATGAATCAGAACCAAGCCAACCAAAATGTGAGTTATGAATGAGTGAATGCAAAACATGTCCGTTTGTAAAAATCCTTTGCGGTTCTCGGGTGCAGGTAGGTCTTTTGAAATACGCACTTGCTCTCAGAAACGTTGGCAAGGTGGTATCTTTTCGGGCAAGCTGATAATTGTATGGTGCGGAAGCACCCACAGCTCAGAATAGAGGAAACCGCATCTCAGCGAAAAGTGCATTCATTCTCATCAAACCCACTGACGCTGGGCTAACGGCAAATTGCCGACACCTGACCCGCCCAGACATGGCAACCTGTGGGCTGAGAAGGTGCCAGCTACGTTCTATCATATTCAATAAACAAGCCCTACTCCACCTCCATAGCAGATACACTGCCAGGGAGCTTGTGCTACTTGGACACACTTAACCGAGTCCATCTCCATAACTACAGCTGCTAAGCCTGCCCTTCTAGTGCATCCCCCGCCCAACAGACCCAGCGTCTCCCCTGGGGAGATTACACCTCGAACCCCTAGCAAGTGGGATAACCATTTACCACAGAAACCCATATTCTGCCCAAATCTGCGCTCTGGGAGCTGACACGTGGAGGCTGTCTGGGCTGTTCGGAAGGATTCAAGGGTCCCTTGGATTGATGTTGCGGGCAAGAGGGGTCCCCTTGGCTCTCCCCTACTCTCCCTTAAAAAGGTGGGGTAGATAAAGTGCCAGTGAGAGCATTAAACGAGCCTTTTGGGAGAAGAAGAAACACAATCTGCCAGCACAGCAGACATGTTAGTATCCCTAAGCCAGGCAGGATTCCTTTCAGCAGCCAATCAGTGGCAGGCTCTGCTCTTTGTTGGTTGTAGGGTGACTCCGCCCATAAAGGGCTCACAAGAGCTCCCAGCTCACGCCGTGCACTCGTTGCTGAGACTATAACCGTTTCCGCACGGGAGGAGTGGGGCAGCACGCATGCGCGCATAGTGAACCTGGTAATGGCGCCCCCACGACTGGGGGCGCGGGGGCTTAGCAGACATTCCCCGATTGACAGTAATTGCCCCGTTGCGCGCCTTTGTCTCTACTCTTTTCTTACTTATGTTAGATGCCTAGATTTCTGACCCGATTGTACTTTTTAGTGTGTTATGTAAAGAAAGAGGACATACAACGCGTTTGATGCGTTTGCAGGAGGCCAAATGTGCATTAAAGTACAGCATCTTTTATCGTTTCTCACAGAAATGCATCCCACCTAAGCAGTTTATTTTCTCAAAAACTCACGAAATTATTGATGTGTGAATTTAGGCTGCTTTTTTATTAGCCCAGCCATTTTTAATTTGGACTATTAAAACGGCACCTATAAGATAAACTAGTGTATTAGATTACAGATTTGGGAACATGGCATATGAGGAGGGACACACAGCTTTTAGGTGTCGTTTGGGAATAACAACCCACCCATGAATTGCCCATGGCCGTGCTAATCCCTATGACCATTGCAATCCAGTACCTACCCTTCCCTGCCTAAAACACTTCCTCAGGGGAACTCGTTGAGCTCGCTTTAATCAAGCCTTCACATCAAACGTTGCCATGTGAAGTGCCTGCCAGCGTTTTATCAAAGCAGACTTCTGTGAGTTCATAAGTTAATTGGAGTTGTAAACCGGCTTACTGGTGTAATGAAAATGTCTTGATGAGGTTTGCCTTCAGCCACTCGATTCATAAGCACTATGTGCATCCTTCACTAAGGTCGTGTTAAAAATAAGCATGGGCAAAGCCAACTGTTTCGACCTGTTTATAACTATTAGGCATTTTCCAGGCACTGCTATTAGTTGCCCGGATACTTGCACCATTTTGCAGTTGCTACCGACGATGGCCAGTTAATATCGCTGTGGCAGTGCCTGGCAAGTGCCTTTCCCAAGCCTACACAAAAGCCCAAACAGTTGGCATTGCTAATGCTTTCTCTGTTCGAGTCTGACCCTTAATTTGCAACTGTGGCCAAGCCAAAGGGGCATCACTGTATAGCACACCCCTCTCCAATTTACAGTGTGAGCTCACTCCCTTTGTCCTGTCCTCAGCGGAAACTGTCTTCCATTGCAAAGAGTGGATCTTGGACACCACAAATGCATTTTGTCTAGGGCCTGAGCTAATAAGTGCATGCATGGGCGTAATTTTGGGGGGGGACAGTGGTGTTTGTCCCCCCCCAACTTTCATGGCACACCATTTTGTCCGCATTCATTTGGCTGGGGCATCTTTTCTTCAGATGTCATGCCCCCCCCAACATTTTCAGAAAAGTTACTCCACTGAGTGCATGGTGTCCCGCTGTATGTGAAGCTCAAGGTGTGGCTCACACTCCACTTCACTCCCACATATGCACAGTTCATTCATTATCTGTATGGCAGGAAGTGAAAGTGGCCCGACCCCTTGGTCATGTCCTTTCTGGTGCTTACCTGGTGCTTGGTATGGACCTACTGTCTGGTCCTTGGGGACAAGATCCCACCAGCCAGCTTTAGGCCTTGGTCTCCCCTTGGGAACACACTGGGGCAGATGACGGCAGAGAGATACTACAAAAACAGATACATTACTGGAGCTCAGTTATCTTCTAGACTGGGGCTTCCATGACAGTGGCCTGAGCCCTTGTATCTCCGAACCCAAACGACTCCTTCCTATCCTCGTGCCATACCTGGGGACACAATCATATCAGCACAATTAGCTTGGTGCAAACCACCACTCATGTCTGTGTGCACTCCTCATGGCTGCCCAGGCGATAATGAATATAAAGCGTTTCATAATGAACACAAGGAAAATTAGCACTGGTCACACCTCTCTGGAATATAAACAGTACTTGTTTAACACTGATTCATCACACAGGAATATGGTGTTATTTTAATTATGCCAACTACCACATTTATATGCAGTATAATGTCATGTAAAGTGTTCTCTTAATGTGCCATTCAGCCATTTCTGTTGGCCTCACTGCATGTGGCTTTGCAGTAGGATAGTGTAAGAGACATATGTGAAGACCTGTACTGTTGATAGGTGCATGCTGGAAGTAGTGGTGTTTGTACTGCTTTGCAAATTTGCGCAATGTGAAGTTTCCCATTTTGGCAGCGAGCAAGGGCGATAGAAACCATGCTACTCCGTACTTTGGTGAAGCGGAATTAAAAAACAGGTTTGCTCGAGGGAAATCCCCTATGATAAGACACAGAGGAGTCCAGAAATGTGACACATTACTGCTTTTATTAATTCAAGAGCAGGGATAAGCACATGGTTTTCTGCAGCATCCAAATGCACTCTCAACTCATTACGGGCTAGTAGTGAGTTTTAATTCCACTGTGGCATCACAACCAAAAGTTACATTTCTGGACCGTAAGCAAGATGGTATTGGGTGAACAGTATAGGTAAACTTATATTTTATAGGCAAAAAAAGGGGCTTCTGGGAGTCTACCGGCATGAACACACCCCATTGACCTGTTCTTGGGTGGATGGCCCCCAGGAGAGTCTCAACCAAGTCTTTAGCTCACTGTCCCTGTCACAGAGGAGAAATATCCCTGAATATCAGTCTTTGTCTTGCCCAGGGGCAGTCCAGCACCGAAATGCTAGGCAATTCTCCTCTGAACAAGAGTATCAAAAGCAACCCCATACACGTGTCTCAGCCCTTTTGGGCATCATCATGAGATGGAGCTGTGCCTCTCTGAGAACAGTGAGTAAGGGCTCCACATCTGGATTCCCCTGGAAACTTAGGGTGAGACCCAAAGTTACTTAATATGCAAAGTCCTGGGCAGGACAAAGACTGATGGGCAGGGAACTGTCTCCTCTGTGAAAGAGACAGTGAGCTAAAGACTTGGTAGAGTCTCTCCCAGGGGATATCCACCCAAGAACATGTCAATGGGCTTTGTTCGTGCTGGTAGAGGGACTCCCAGAACCGGTCTCACCCTAAGTTACCAGGGGAATCCAGACGTGGACCCCTTGCTCACTGTTCTTAGGGAGGCACAGCTCCACCTCACTGATGAGGCCCGACTAGGCTGAAACTGACTTCCGTAATGGCACCAACACAGAGATAATACTGAGATATACAGTCACAATTTCCTGCAGCTTTCTTTTCAAATCACTCACCAATACAGGAAAAGAACAATTCAAGACACACAGTGATTTCTGATTTGGTTATAATACTTTTTCTCCCAGTAACCCCCACCCCACAAATATCAATTAAACTTGACATTTCTGAATTGGAGGCCAATGGCAGAGAGTAGGAACACAATGGGAAATTGTTTTGGGTTCTGATAGAAATGCACTCTTTGGAAAAGGGATTTGAGGGGAAAAATTGTTTTTTCACTTATTACCAAAGATGCAATATGAGGGAAAGAAAGGCAATGGGAACGTTTGTTTTGCCACACCTAAAAAGAACTGGCAGAGTGCTTTGGTTAGGATCAGAGTACAATGGGAACAAGGGGGCACTTTAGTTTTTCCCACCGCACATGCAAAGGAAATACAAGGCTTCACACTTCTGATTTAAAATTAAGGGTGTCAATGGGGAATTTCATTTTACACCCTGCATCCTCACTCGGAAACAGGGTTTTAGGATTAATTCTTTTGGCAAATCTTTAGGTCTATTGCAGCTCAAAATACACTGGGAGGAGCTTGTTAGTTTTGAATGCTAACAAAACACATCCATTGATTTCTATAGGGGAGTTCATTGATTTACTTTCATTAAATATGCTAAGGATCTACACAGACAAACAGGATATTTTGCTATGGGGAAATAACTTGAACAATACTTGCAAAATGCAGGGATTACACATATATGGCTTTGGGTATAGTTGTATTTACAGGAGAGACCTTGTAATGGGCATCAGGGAACAGCAGGGTACCTCTGGGAGTGCAAGGTGTCAGTCAAGGATAGTCCCCATTGGCTCCTCCAAGGGCTCCCAGTCAGCGTCTATGTCTCCTAGTCCCTGTCTCCAATGCATGATTTGGGGTCTCTCTGCTTGGGTGTTTCTTGCAAGAGTTCAGCAGCAGGTTGCCTCCCAGAATAAGTGAAAAAAAGGCCAGTTCTGATGCAAACTGATTTACTTATAGGACAAATGACATCATGATTTGTGTCATGATTCCCATGGTAGAGATTGGTTGGTTTTCTCTGCCCACCTCCCACCTGTGTGCTAATAGGACAAGGAGATGAGGGGTGCGAGTTAGGAAAGCTGTGGAAGGAGAAAGCTTTGTCATCCCAAACTGAAAATGTATCAACATGGCAACAACCCTAATTTTTCAAATTTTTACATGTATGGATATATTTTTAAGAACTACATTTTCAGGCAAATCAGATGATGCTAATCTGAAGTCGGTAACCCCTTCCTTTGCAGTGATACCGTTTTTCTTCATTTACTCAGGGGCTGTTTCAGTGTAAAATATGCCACTTCATAGTTCCCATGTTACTTTGGTCCTTCACCCTCACATCAACTTTCAAATCTCTCGGAATCAAGGGAAGGCCTAAATCATATTTTCACTAATAACTTCTGTTATGTTTATCACACAAAAATAGTATTGGCATGGTTCAAATGGGGTTTCTGTCACCTTTAATACAATTCTTGAATGACTGTTGTGGCATATACACCACCCTTTTTATGCAATAATATGTATTTTTCCATTAACTAAACCCCAGCCTTTCCTTTGTTCTCTTAAATTGCATTTCCCTTTAAGTATGTGATCAGCGAGAGGCTGGCCCATAGTTGTCCTCACCTATCCCTTCTTGGCCTTGTAAAGGCTCTGACGGAAACTCTACGGTACATTTTATGGGAGTTGTGACCTCAAGATCCCTTCTGCTGAAAGAATAGGCTTGACTTTATCTATTTCCACCGTGGTTTAAATCTAGGCAGTGTATTTCTTTATATTTTTTTAAGCAAACGACCTGATTGATGGTTGATAACCAATCCTCCCTCTCCAGGAGCAGCAGAGGAAAGGTCTTGGAGGTTAAGTTTCATTTTCCAGAGAAATACCCAGCTGCGTGGACAATTCTGCAAGAAATGGCTTTTAAACTCCACACAATACATTTTATATGACATTTTATGAGGCACCTGGGCCGTATATCATGTGTGATCTACTTCTTTAATCTCACAGTTGCAAAAGACATGAGTATTGCTTTGGATTGTCCATGTGTATAGGGCAGTTATGAGAGAATACCATGCTCAAACTTTGAAAGTCTAGTAGGCACTTCTCTTAGCATACTGTCATTTGTATGAGGAAAAAGGAAGCTCTTTTATTTCTTATACTTGCAAGAATCTTGGTTTCAATTAAGATTTCGGGATCACTGTCTCATGTTGCATAAAGATATTGTACACGCTGCTATCTGTCTCTTTAAATAGAAAGTGTAGCTTTCCATGGATTTAGTAAAACAACATTGTCAGCCACATGTCTTTGCCTTTCCTTGCTGAAATGCACTCAGCATATCTTTGCACTTTTGAACTTCCCAGCATATGTCTCCTTCATTTGAGATTCAGGCCTGTCTTTAGTTCAATAGGCCTCAAGTCTGACATCACCATTTCTGTGCTATATGATATGATATGGCATTTGTAACGCGCCTATACACAAGTGTTTCAAGGCGCGACGAGGCAGGGGGGGGACAAGGGGAGACAGACAACGATCCTACTAGGCCAGGTGTCATTCAGATCACGCAAGTGCAAGGGTAGAGGGGACTGGGAAAAGTGCAAGGGTAAGGGGATAGGGGGAAAAGTGCTGTACATGGTTAGTAGAATACAAGATAAATAATAGGGCCAGCTGGTGGCAAGTGCAAGGAAAGTGCAGTACATGGTTAGTAGAATACAGGATAAATAATAGGGCCAGCTAGTGGCAAGTGCAAGGTAAGTGCCGGGAGAAGGGGCTGTAGGATACAGATACAGTCCCGTAGTGCAGGTAGGCAGTGCAGGGAAGAGGGGCTGGGCCAAGGACCGAGATCGGTGAGTGGCCCAGTAGCAGATTCAGTGCAGGTTCAGTGATTTTAGCAGGGGAGAGAGGGAGAGAAAGCGGAGGCAAAGAGGAAGGTTTTGAGGTGCTTCCGGAACCGGAGATGGTTCTCCTCAAGTTTCAAGGAGGCAGGAAGGCTGTTCCAGAGGGAGGCCCCTGCTGTGGAGAGAGATCTACCCCCAGCTCGTTGCTTGGAGAAGCAGCTGACCGTGAGGTAGTTGGAGGTGGATGAGCGAAGAGCTCGAGAAGGAAGATATTTCGGAAGAGAGAGTTGAAGGTATTTTGGCCCAAGGCCCCAGAAGACCTTGTGGACAATGCAGAGGGTTTTGAACTTAATCCTCGCAGCTACTGGGAGCCAGTGTAGTGATTTCAGTCCTGGAGAGATACGGTCCCTGGGCTTGAGGCCAAGGACAAGTCTCGCAGTCCTGTTCTGGAGGAGTTGCAAAGGGCGGAGAGTAGAGGCAGGAAGATTTACATAGAGGCTGTTACAGTAGTCCAGCTTCGAGAGAACCAGGGCTCTGGAGACAGTGAGCTTCTGGGGGAAGGAGAGGAAAGGAAGGATACCTCTGAGGAGGTGTAGCTGGTAGTGTGACTTCTTAGAGACGTCAGATATGTGTGGAGAGAAAGAGAGTGTGGAGTCGAAGATGACCCCAAGGTTTTTTGCCTTGCAGGTAGGCGCAGGAAGAGGGCCAAGGGAGGACTTCAATGGGACTTTAGAAATCACTCTAGCCTCTTTATTTACGACATTGAGGGGATATATTTCACCCCACATAGGGGATGAATGATCTGATTGGTCTGGCCCTATCGGGTTGCTCCGCCTGGCACCACCCACTAGAGACCAGTGTGAGCTTTCTCAGTTTGGGAAAATTACCAGCAGATGAGCACCATGGGAGGTGGGTATAATGGCCTCAGCGCACTGCCTTCTTCCCACTAAGGTTACCACGCCTCCGATTCCCCCAGCCCCGAGTAAGAACATTCCAGTCTCCA
Source organism: Ambystoma mexicanum (assembly GCF_040938575.1). Taxonomy (NCBI): domain Eukaryota; kingdom Metazoa; phylum Chordata; class Amphibia; order Caudata; family Ambystomatidae; genus Ambystoma; species Ambystoma mexicanum. The sequence goes on from NW_027182322.1 coordinate 9,612,498, forward strand.
ACGTCATGCTTTGTTAGATTTTGTATCTTCTGCCTTCAGTTTGATGGGATCAACACTCTCGGCCTGCCTCGAATAAAAGGGCCCTGTTTTCCAACGTGTTTAGGGACCGCAAAACTGCGTGCATTTATGAAGAATTTCAGCCTTCTGCCCTTGCAGGTGGTCTATCTTTTCTGTTGACTAGAAACTCTCTCTCTCTTTTTGTCTCTCTCTCTCTCTCTCTCTGTCCTTGGCAATGCTGGGCTCAGTAGCAGCACTGCCAACCCTGTCTGTGTTTCTCAGGGAAAGCTGTGTGTCAGACCTCGTCCTGTGTTACGAGCCTTTCCAATGCCTTCCATTCATTTACACGCAGCTGTGGCTTCCATCTTATTTTCATGGCTGTTCATGGTAGTTGCTTTGAGGTTTCAGTGAGCAGTTCATGTGTGTTCATTCGGAACAAGCTAATGCCATGTCGTCTCTTCATGATTACTTTGGTAAAGTCGTCCCGTTATGATCTGTTGGGCTGCATCAGTGGGTGGCATCTGCCATCTTAGTGGTATGCTGGAGGGTCAGGGCTTTGAGGCCTCCACAACATTTGGTTTATTGACCACATTTATTTTCACTGGCAAACTCAAACCACTCATTAAATGTTGCCCGCTAACATAACACATAAAAATATTAGAATTTACACAAAACAAACCACATCATCAAAATACCAATACTATTCTGACAGGTACTCCAGGACCATAGACCCCCCGCCCCATGGGCAGTGCATGCCGTTGAAACCCCTAGCCCTAGCCTGGCCTCCCAGCCATGCCCTATTTTGGGCCATGCCACGAGGCCCCTTCCTTTGCCTCTGTACAGACTGCCTCCTGATCAACCACTGTCCCCTGGATCCTTAATGGCCCAAAACCTACATAGTGAAAGGCAGCCAGCCCTTGCCACTGTCCCCTTCCGGAACAGGGGTCCCTACAAAGGGCAAAACACTGTCCATATGGTCCTTACCTGACCTGCCCACTTCCCCCTCTTAATCATGAAGGGTGGATGGGATGGAAAACAAGACTTCATTAGGAGCCGGAGGGAGGAACATTGAGGATAAGCAGGCCTATGCTCACCTCTCCTCGGTTTAGCCCTTAAATGTCAGTTTTCCTGCCACCGGTCCCCCTCTTTGCCTGTCCAATCCCGCTAAAGGTTTGTCTGCCTGCCGCCTGTATCCCGCCACCCAGCGCGCCGGCTATATTTCGACTTGACGTCTATGCATCATTATGGCCGCGCCAAGAGGGCGAGGAGGGGAGGCATGGTAAGGTGCCTAATGCTGTCCGGCGCCTAAAATAGACAGGCACCCTTGAAGCCCTCCCATACCTTCCCCCACTGCCACTGCTGCCTGCCCAAACCTGCAGTCGCTCCATTTTGGAGTTGGGACTTGCTCTCGTTGGAATGCAACATCATCATGCCTGTTGTCAGGACCAACACACAATTTGATAGCCAGGGCCCTGAACAGAACACCATCTGCCAATTGCACACGTAATTACAGAGATCACTAGCTATCCGCATTCCTATATTATGAAATAAACATTACGGACAGGTGAGCCATTATTTGATTTGAAAACATTATGTCAATTTAGCGTAATCCTGTACTCTAGTACATGTGAGCAAGTAGCTGTCGGCATATTGCCAGTTATTCTAAACCTCAAAAACAGCTTTTAAATCGGTTTTCTATTAAACTGTTTAAAAACTGTTTGCAACTAATTTCAAGCTACATACAGTAAATAGTCTACGTGTGCCTGCAGATCCAGAACCGAAAAGGTCAAAGGGAGAAAAAAAAGCAAGATCGAAGGGTGTGGCCGCGTCACCATGTAATATGAGAAATAAAATACCCTTGTCTTTACATATAAGGAAGTTGAGACCCGCGGACCCTGGTGGCCGTATAAAGGCCCTTGGACTGCGACTCTGTGCATCCATATGGTTGTGGAGCTATAGTGTCCGTCATCGCACAGTTGAGGGTCATAGTTTATCTCAAAAAAGTAAACAGAATTAGGATTGCTAAATAACAAAGCGGTAGGGTAGTCATTTAGGGGTCGCCTGGGGTGGCAACTGCGACCCCTGAGGTCTCCCTTGCTACCCCTAAAAAGGAAATTGATTTTTTTCCTTTTTTTTTCTTCTTTTTTTATGGAAGCTCCTGGGCTGTTACCAGCCCCATGTGTCTCTTTGCTTCTGGAGTGGCAGTCTATCTTGTTCAGGTCTCTTAAAAAAAAATTACAAATAAAATAACAGGGGTTCCATAAGTCTAACATTTTCAGCAGTGACCCGAAATAGCAAAGAATAGGAATACCAAATAATGTGTCTTTTTCGAATTCTATACAATAATTGCTAGGCTCATTAAAGGTTTATTTCAGGCACACTTCAGGGGGTGAGTCATTGATTTAATCTGTTCTTAAACGCCTCAACTCAGCCTTTCCTCGTACTGAGGTCCATAAATGAGTACCAAAACAGGTTGGGACATATTTTATATATATTTATTCTATATAAAGTGCTTAAGCTTAAGTGCTATATACTAACACATCATTATCATTTGGCCATGGACCTCCGCTTGCATTCACAGTAATTTGGTACTATAGGCCTATACACACTGATCTTAACGATACATATGGCAATCCATTCTCCTATGAAATGTATATCACAATATAGTGATAGCTAACCATATTTTTCATAGTGTACTTAGGAACAATGCTATGGGATGCCACTTCCTGTTGTATGAAGGGGGTGAAAGGTCGTGTTCCATCGCTTCCCGCAATATCACTTTGGAGTGGGGTCAAATGACATCACTTCCTGTGATGTCAGAGGTCAAGGGTCGTGTGATGTCACTCTCACTACCCCTGGCATTTTGGTGAAATGACGTCCCTGCGTTCGCTTCTGACATCACAGTGTACATCATATAGCTGGCATGATAGATCCATGAGTTAATGTGCATGCTGCAGAGATCTGATATCATGCAGCAGTCAGGCACGGAGCAGGATTCCTTCTGGCGTAACTCAGCCTTTCATCCCTGTAAAGTTGATAAAAATGAGACACTTTTCTAGGAAGCCAACCAAAGTTTGAGTTATGAATGAGTGAATGCAAAACATGTCCGTTTGTAAAAATCCTTTGCGGTTCTCGGGTGCAGGTAGGTCTTTTGAAATACGCACTTGCTCTTAGAAACGTTGGCAAGTTGGTATCTTTTCGGGCAGGCTGTTAATTGTATGGTGCAGAAGCACCCACAGCTCAGAGTAGAGGAAACCGCATCTCAGCGAAAAGTGCATTCATTCTCATCAAACCCACTGACGCTGGGCTAACGGCAAATTGCCGACACCTGACCCGCCCAGACATGGCAACCTGTGGGCTGAGAAGGTGCCAGCTACGTTCTATCATATTCAATAAACAAGCCCTACTCCACCTCCATAGCAGATATACTGCCAGGGAGCTTGTGCTACGTGGACACACTTAACCAAGTCCCTCTCAATAACTACAGCTGCAAAAGCCTGCCCTTCTAGTGCATCCCCCACCCAACAGACCCAGCGTCCCCCATAGGGAGATTGCACCTCGAACTCCTAGCAAGTGGGATAACCATTTACCATAGAAGCCCATATTCTGCCCAAATCTGCGCTCTGGGAGCTGACACATGGAGGCTCTCTGGGCTGTTTGGAAGGATTCAAGGGCCCCTTGGACTGATGTTAAGAGCGAGAGGGGTCCCCTTGGCTCTCCCCCACTTTCCCTTAAAAATATGGGGCAGATAAAGTGTCAATTGGTGTATTAAACGAGCCTTTTAGGAGAAGAAGAAACACAACCTGCCAGCACAGCAGACATGTTAGTATCCCTAAGCCAGGCAGGGTTCCTTTCAGCAGCCAATCAGAGGCAGGCTCCGCTCTTTGTTGGTTGTAGGGTGACTCCGCCCATAAAGGGCTCACAAGAGCTCCCAGCTCACGCCGTGCACTCGTTGCTGAGACTATAACCGTTTCCGCACGGGAGGAGTGGGGCAGCACGCATGCGCGCATAGTGAACCTGGTAATGGCGCCCCCACCACTGGAGGCGCGGGGGCTTAGCAGACATTCCCCGATTGACAGTAATTGCCCTGTTGCGCGCCTTTGTCTCTACTCTTTTCTTACTTAGGTGAGGTGTGTGGATTTTTTACGCGTTTGTAATTTTTGAGTGTGTTATGTAAATTAAAGGACATACAACGCGTTTGAGCCCCTCCCCGCCCAAAACACTTCCTCATGGGAACTCTTTGAGCTCCCTTTAAACAAGCCTTTCCATCAAACGTTGCACTCTGAAGCACCTGCCAGTATTTTTCAAGAAGTTTTCTGAGAGTTAATGACTTATTTGGAGGTGTAAAGCACCACTGGCATAATAAAAATGTCTTAATCATGTTCGCCTTCAGGCACTTCGTTTGTAAGCAATTTGCGCTTCCGTCACTGAAGTGATATTAAAAACAAGCATTGGCAAAGCCAACAGTTTAGGCCTGTGAATAAGTATTAGGCATTTGCCAGGCATTGCTGTGAGATGCCAAGGTACTTGCACCATTTCGCAGCTGCTACCATAGAAGGCCAGTTAATACTTTCCCATTCATACACAAAAGCCCAAACTGTTATTAGTCACACAAATTAAATCTAAGACTACAATTAAAAGAAGTCATAATAGAAGGCAACTATTTTCCTTTCTCTTTAAAAGAGGCCAACATATTTCCTATGTTATTAGCTGCAGAGAGGTACAGAAATGAAAAATCTTCCCCAGAGTGAACCTGATTGCCTAAATCTCGTTGGGCAGGAATGACTCCCTGGCAGCTGTGCCTCTATGACTCCAGAGGTTCCTCGTCCACTCTATCCCCCCTGGAAATGCATTCATTAACAGCCTGGGCTCCACAACAGAGAACAAGTCCTAAATACAAGTGGGAGGGGGCTCATTTCCATACACATATTCAATCAGAAGTGACATCACTGGAAGTTAACATACAAGTGAAATATGCACAGTTCCCTCAATTGGAAAAAGGTGCACGGACAAAGGGGCAATTTTATTTCAGAAAAGGCATTATTGACATTCAAAAATTAACCTGCAGGAGGAGTTTTTCCTATACGTTTGCTGTCAAAGTATGAAGGTAGAATAAGCCATTTCAGGTAAGTCACAGTAACACCCAGTAGCAATCACTAGAAGTTCACCTCCAGTTGTTATGATAATGATATTATAAGATAGTTTATTTAGCGCCTATACACATTGGGTTTCAAAGCACTTCAAGGCAAGGGAGGGAACAGGGGAAATACAATGACATTCTTACAGGCCATGAACAGTAAGGATGTGAAATTAACTATCGTACTCTGCCTGACAACATGTCAGATAGTGCAAGAGCTAAAACATAGATAAGGAAGGGAGGGGGAGAGTGAGAAGGAAATGGAAACAGACAGGCGACTACCGTACTAGTCCTGACAACATTTCTGGTAGAGCCGGAGAAAGACAAAAGGTGACGGAAGGGGGTGCAGAAAGGGAGGGGAGGAACAAAACAAGCGACTATCGTACTAGGCCTGACAACGTTTCAGATAGTACTGGAGGGGAGGAGGAGGAGACAGACAAGGTTGCTATCATATTAGGTCCAGGGACAATTCTGATAGATAAGTGCATAGAAGTAAGTAAGGGGAGGAGGGGAGGAGATAGGAGAATGGAGAAAGGGAGAGGAGGAGAGAACAGAGTAAGCAGTCAAAAAGAGTGGAGAAGCAAGAGGGGAGAGCGAATACAATTGCAGAAGTCAGTAGTAACACAATGTTGCAAGCCAGGATACAAGATGAAGATGGGAACATCATGATTCAGGGCCACCATGAGTACAAGATGCAAAGGAAGTCCAGTATGAGAGTTGAGAAAGGGTGACACACCGTGAATCAATGAAGTTCATAAAAGTCAAATCCAGCATTGGCTGCAAGACAGTGATATTGAAACCAGAATGTATCAGGACATACTCCTGCAGAAGTAGGCTCGAGGGAGGGGAGGGGGAGCAGTTCAGAGCCACAATAGCAGCATGGCAATGTTACGCAGCCAAAGGCTTATTCTGCATTCCAGGTCAAAGTGTTATTTTGAAGTATTTATAAAACAACCATAACTTTGCTACTGCTTGGTGAATATACCCCAATGCTCCAAACATCAGGATGGCAGAATACTGCACTGATGATCGCTAATAGCTGTGAAACATGTATACAGTTGGCTGCAACCCTGAGAGCTGTTGGTTTGGTTTGACAAACACAGACAATTTGGTGGAGAATAAATGTCCATTTTAGGCAATTTGCATACCTGCAATGCATGTCTCTTGAGCCTCTGAACTGACTGGAGATTAACATCCACTGATGGTCGGGGGTGGCCCTGTGGCGTGTGTGACTTAGCTGTCATGACTCATTCTACTTTCACGAATCAGGTGAAGAGATTTTTTTCAATCCTTTATAAACTCACCTTAATTTTGCTGCTGCTTGCAATGTATAAAAGGTCATTTCCTTTTAAACCCAATAATCCCTATGGGAATGTTCCCCTCACAGCAAAAGCGCAATAAAACAATTCACAGGTGATTCGGTCACATTTTTGTCTGGTTTAACAGGTAGTTTCTCTCCTTAGAATTTGACAACCGACGTCCAAATTCGGGCACTTGACTTCAAACAGGCTGAGCCATTCATTGTACCAAATGGCGCACACGAGTGCAATAGTTTTTACTCCTGGCCTCAAACATCCAAGGGTTAGAGCACCCCCCCTCTAGAAACAGTGGGCGGACGCTCTCCCCCCAAGTATACCCTAGACTTGTTCCCTGCTCCACAGCTACCTAGTGCAGCGCAGCAGGAAACACTTGTTTGTTGACCGTCAAACTTTCAAGTTCTTTTCCGCAATTGCATCCCTTTAAATGGACCAGGGCCCTGGCAAGTCACAAATATTTATATGGAGCTGTGGCTTACGCAGTGTTGGACACAGCCTAAAGGATGGAGGGCGTGGCCTAAGAAGTGTAATGTATTTTTTAGGGGTAAAGTAGTACTTTTGTTCAATAAATGTAACTTGTCTCACAGCATCAGACAAGTAGAGGACACGTATAAGAAATCAGGGCAGGAACAGGTTTTCAAAGACCAGCGCGATACACTGCAACAAAAAAGGGGCTAAATCAGCCCCACACGCACTCAAACAGTTGCAGTGGCATGCACATTACCCACAAATCTCAGCAACAAGCACCTCCCACATTTCTTCCTCACAACTCAACTGCAGGGCTTTAGGCCAGCCTCCAAAAACTGACCCTAAGCCAGGGAGCTAATGACTCTCTCTGTCACAAATAAGCAGCCTGTGCAATTTCTTCTGTGCACACATGCATAGTCCGAAGGGCAGTCCAGGCAAAGCCACCGAGGGATTGATTTACAAGCTCTGTGAAGCAGTTAGGCAAATTACACACACTACCCACATTCATTACCTTACACTGTCCAAATGGGTCTATATGGCTTGCAATTTGCAGACATTTAGGGCCCGATTCATGGAATTGTGTGCATTTATCCTGCAAAGGCCATGCGCCGAGAGCGTCACTGCGTGAACCTGCGTGCAGAAGTAAATCTGCACGCTCTACGTATTCATGGATCCAAATGTGCATTTCTAGCAGACAGGCAAAGGGAATCGAGCTGTGCGAGGAATGCCAACAACACGCCTCCACGCAAATCAAAAACATAGCCGAAGACCAACCTTTCTGCAAAGCTTGGTGTTCACCTCCAACACAACATCCAGCACCCCTGCTACTTTGCGTGAGGTTCCGTGTAAGTAATGGCAGCACCCCAGCTGCTCTGCGTGAGGATTCACATTAGGAACGGCTGTACCCCAGCTACTCTGCGTGAGGATCCACATAAGTAATAGCAAAATCCCAGCTCCTCTGAGGGAGGTTCCACGTGAGTAACAGCAAAACCCCAGCTACTCAGCGTGAAGTCCCACATAAGTAACGGCTGCACCCGAGCAATTTTGCACAAGGTCCCACGTAGGCAACAGCTGTACCCCAGCTACTCTGCTTGAGGTTCCACATAACTAATGGCTGCACCCCTGCAAACCGTACCCCCTACTCCCAATGCACACAGTGTGCTGGCACATACCCCGGATGCACATCAGCCCCCTCAGCTGCAGACACCACCCACCAGTCCCCCTCACCTCTGCCACTACCCCAGGCAGCCCCCTCAAGTACTGACACCACACATCACCCCCCCTCACCTCCACCACTAACCCAGGTAGCCCTCACACCACCCACCAGCCCTCCACACCTCTGACCATACCCCAGGCAGCCCCCTCAAGTACTGTTACCACCCACCAGCACTCCTGACCTCCACCACTACCCCAGGCAGCCCCCTCAAGTACTGATACCACACACCAGCCCCATCACCTCTGACACTACCCCAGGTACCCCTCACACCACCCACCAGCCCTCCTCACCTCGAACACTACCCTAGGCAGCCCTCCTCACCTCTTACACTACCCCAGACAACCCTCACACCACCCACCAGCCCTCCTCACCTCTGACCATACCCCAGGCAGCCCCCTCAAGTCCTGACACCGCCCACCAGCACTCCTGACCTCCACCACTACCCCAGGCAGCCCCCTCAAGTACTGATACCACACACCAGCCCCATCACCTCTGACACTACCCCAGGTACCCCTCACACCACCCACCAGCCCTCCACACCTCCAACACTACCCTAGGCAGCCTTCCTCACCTCTTACACTACCCCAGACAACCCTCACACCACCTACCAGCCATCCTCACCTCCGACACTAGCCCAGGCAGCCCCTTCAGGTCCTGACACCACCCACCAGCCCCCCTCATCTCTCCCACTACCCCAGGCAGCCCTCACACCACCCAGCAGCCCCTCACCTCCACCACTACCCCAGGCAACCCTTACACCACCCACCAGCCCTCAGCACCTCCAACACAAACCCAGCCTGGCCCTGCCACATAACCCACTAACAGTACAGTATTGCACAACAACTTACCTTAATTCTACTGGCCTGCCACAACATGAATCACACTGGCCACAAACCCAGCCATACACCCAACAACTGGTTGCACTGATGCAAAATACAGGTCTCTTAACTCATCACAGGACTCCATGGAACATAACAAGTGGCACAGCAACATGACTGCTGAATTTAACAGCAGCTACACAGTGAAACCACTGTGTACATGTCACACAGTAATGCAAAGTGATGCAATATGACGTATCATTGTGCCCATGTGTTATTGCAATTGCCTCAAACTGCTGCAGGTGAATGACCTAGGAGGACACTAGTCCAAGACTTCACTGACAGGACAGAGTGACATGTGATGTCAGTGCATAGTAGCAAACAACATGCAATGAATCAAGGGACTGAGGTCAGAAAGCCTAGCATTCTAAGCCCCTGCAACTAACATAATCTGAACAGGCATGTTTTGGAGTGATGCAAAGGAATTCTAAGAGTTTGTGAGCCAAGCAGACATATGATGTGAACAGCTACATGTAGCCAAACTCACATGTGATAAAGAAGCAATACAGTGGCAGAGGTGCTGCATGACATGAGACCTCACACTGTTTGTTAGCTGATGTGTGTTAGTGCATTTACATGCATTGTGAGATTCCCATATTACCCCATACATAATTGTTGAGTGTATGCCACACCTCCACATTTTGGCCTCCAACCCACGTGAGAGTCACGCAACAAATGTATAGCAAAATAAAACAAAAACACATGAACAAAGAGGCAACAACAACTGTGTGATGAACAACGAGAAACTGTATTAACAATATATACATTTTGAAAAATCTCTATGTGGAAGGGGAAATGTCCAAGGGAAAAAATGAACCAAAACAATAAACCAGACAATCAACTATTTACATGAGCAGCAGGCTCAATACTGTGCCATTATGTCCTCCAGGGCAGAGTCACATTCCTCATCATCCACTTGGAGGCGGCCACTGTCCGTTCCTAGATTGTTTGCAGGCGGCCCCTCTCCTCCTCCCATGCATCACTGAAAGCCTCCTCCAGAATCTCAACCCACTTCAATGTCCTTCTTTCCACCAGCTCTATCCTGGCCCTGGCAACCTGTGCCACCCTAGCCCACTGCCTCTCCGCCATCACCTGAATTCTCAAATCCATCCGGATGCACACCATATGCCTGAACCGGGGGCGCTCCTCCTGCCAGTTATCCAAACCTTGCTGTGTAGATTGCCTTCCCGATGTTGTTGAGCTCTGTGTTGCTTACACCTGGACACTCCTATAGTGCTGCTGACTGGCCAAGTGTACCCTGCGCATGCACCTCTGCCATCTGGATGTTTCACGATGGGGGGTACAGTACCAGCACTGTCCTGATGTGCCAGCTGCCCCACTGATGCCTCTTCCTGTGCATATGCCTGGGAAGGGACAGCAACCACCTCTGCTGTACCTTTTCTGACTTCCACCTTAGGCAGGGACGTGCAGAACACCAGATTGGGCGGTGTGGGTAAGACAGGAGGAAAGGGGGCTGTGATGGGAAGTGAAAAGGAAGGCCCCCTGGAGGATGACTGGGGAACAGAGAAGGCAGTGAAGGAGGCAGCAGCTGAATGTGCCAGCGCACAGAGACCAGCTGAAAGTAGCACACGAGACAGCTGGGGTATTGAAACACAGATCATTTGGTGATGATGTGAGACTAGCTCACAAATCTCTCACACACCATCATGAATCCCGCCCGTATGCCTCGCATTCCCAGCCAGCAGTGCATGCAACACCTCAGGGGTGATCTCTGTTGCCCCAAAGGCATCCCCAGACTGGGTGGAGGCTTCCACAATGGTGGTCATGGCTGCATCAGATGGAGCAGGGACAGGAGGTTGGTCAGCTCCCTCCAAGGTGCACTGCACATTCTCCTGTCTCTGTCTGAGGGGTGCAGCCTGAACACCCTCCTGAATGTCCCCACCCGACTCGGTGCGCTGGCCTTCAGCTTCCCCTTCCTCACCACCACATCCATCTTGCTGGATGACTCCAGAGAGCCTTCCTCTATGGATGGCCCCTCCATCCCTGCACCCTGGTCCACAGCCACTGAGGCGTCCCCCTCGACAACAACCTCCTGACACATACCCCCAGCAGCTACGCCTGATGGAACTAGCACTCCCCCAGCCAACTCAACCTCATATGATGTAGACTCCAGTAATGAAGGCCAGGGTGTGCGCTTTTTCCCTGGTGACTTTGTCCCTGCCTTTTCACTCCACAACGATGCCTCCGCCCTCTTCACGAGCTGCAGTAACTGTAGAAAATTACACACAAAAAACATTGACATCTGTAATCGTCATCAATGGATGTCTTGCATACACAAAATTAACAAGTGGAATAATGCATCATGTCACAACCATGAACTGACGCACGCACAACACACACACACACACACATGTATGTGCCCTGACAAAGTGCATTGAAAATGTGGCATGATTGTAGTGTGAAAGATCAATCAGTCATGACCCATGCACATGCGAACAATGCACATTGTACAGTGCCCAACAACACATCCCCTACAAAAGTCAACACCACCATACCAATCAGCAATCAACATAAGAATGATCTACAGCCATGGTCATGGAGACAGCACCAGCCCACCTGCCCACACAAACACTGTCACTAATGTCCACATGCCACAAAATGACCTGCAAGCAACATGTACCGCTAGCCATGTCTGACATTAAATTGCACTTGTCAGTGGGCCAACCATACTAATATTGCATGTCCACACATACACTTGTCTCACAAATCCAGTGGAATGATATGTCAAATCCCAGTCCCAGGGGTGTCCATACATGAACCCCACACATGCAGACACCAAAGCACATGTGTCACTATCATCAGATGTGCCCGCATGGATGCACTGTCAGTTGTGCCACACATAAATTTGGACATCACGCATTTCCTTCACATGCCCACAACATAGCATGTCCACATCGGTCATTTGCAAGCATTTGCTCCATTCTCACACACTGCATGTGCACAATAATAAACCATGAATGCACAATCCAGCAGACCTCATGCAAATGGCAGCATACAATGTCTGACGCCACAAATGGCTTGCATTGGCATGAGTCAGCAATCAGCTGCATCTCACAACACACACAAGCCACAAACAGGATGTGGCATCTGCAAACATGCATGCCACACATTTGCCCTAAAGCATTGTCCCACATAAGTACTCAACGGCGGCATACAGATGAGTTTTCCAGGCAAAGAATGTAGGTCCGGATAGAACCTTAGAACCTCTTAAGTACCTGCAGCTGTATTTGACTGAATCGGTGTATTTGACCAGCTCCATGGTGGGTTCCGTGGAGAGGGCTGCCAACACCTTGGTATGGCTGCGGGCCTTGAGGTCGTCCCAGTGTTTTCAGACACCTCCCTGGGCTGGACTGCCCCCACCTCTGAGTTGATGGTAGCTGTGATGTCATCCCAGATCCTTTGCCTTGTGTTGGTGCCAGCTGCTTAGCTGGGTTGAAGAGGGCATCATAGATGCCCAGGACCCGATCCACCTAGATGCCAAGCTCAGTGTTGGTAAAAATGGCCGCCCTATGCCTCAACGTGGGGCTGCTGCCTCCCCTGATGACAGGGATGGGGAAGACATAGCACACCCGAGGCAGGTATGGGCTTCCTGTGCCCTGGGTATGTGGCGCTATGGTGGTGATGGCAGAGGTGGAAGTCCTGTAAAGTACAGAGAAGGTGGTCGCAGGGCCAACACAATTCAGACAAAAGTGGGGCAGCTGGCACATCAAGACAGTGCAAGTTGCAGGCAGGCACTCACTCTCGAGCAGGCGGCAGCACTATAGGTCTGAATGAGGCAAAGCAGGACCACAGGAGGCAAAATCAGCAGCAGTTCAGGCAGGAGGAACAGTGGTGTGTGTCTTGAATCCACAGCCGCTGATAGCAGAGTAAAGGCCCTTAACGCGTAAGTTACATCCTGCATGCAGTGATGTTGCACACCTACGCGGCTCATGGCAATGACGCTGTAACATATGTCAAGCAACGCGTATCACAAGGTGTGCACGTGAAGTGTGCGATCTGGAGAAATTACAAAGTCGTATGTGTTTTTGCTACAAAATCATTACCTTCAGATATTGCACACCCATTTTTCTTTTTGGGGTGGGTTGTTTGCATATGCAGTTTTTGTATATCTAGGCCCCTCTGTGTATCGCCTACCACTATTTTAACTTGAGAGAAGCTTTTTGTGTGTTTGGGGTTTCCACCACGTATTGCGTACCGATTTATTTTTCAGTTATCAGAAGCTTTCCGGATACCGCTTATGCATATTTTCTTTTTTCTTAGGGTGCCATTGCATATGGCGTACCGTTTTATTCCCTTTTGGGGTACATTTGAGCCTTGCTGGACCACACATCTACGTCGTACATCATGTAGACAGTTCCCTAACTCATATTGCCCAGGACAATAACTTGGTGTGCCTTCCATGTATCCCTTACACCTGTGACATGAGTGGAAAGGCCTCAAGAGGGAAAGGGGGCAGATGGGGTCGGGGTGGGGGACGTGGTGGTGAACCATCTTCCCCAGCCACAGGGGGTCAGGGAAGTGGTGTGGAGACACCTGCCCCTGCTCCAGGGGGTTGGGACGTGGTGTGAGACACCTGCTCCAGCCCCAGAGGGTCGGGACATGGTGTGGTGACATCTGACCCAGCCCTAAGAGGGCATGGCAGGCCCCAGTCTACAAGTGGCCCAGCACCTGGATGCCAACATGGTTCCAGCCAGGCAGGGGCAGCTCCAACACTCTCTGCCACTTGTGACAGGAAGGAACACCCTACACAGCATGAACAGGCTCAACCCCAAGACATGGCACAGGACACTTGTCTGCAGAGGAACAAGAACTTTACTGATGAGGAGCTATATGTTCTCATTGACTACGTGACCGATCATCACAGTGACATGTGCCTGTATGCGGGGAGCACACATACAGCCGCGCAATGTTTGGTGCATTGGTAGCGTGTCATGGAACAGATGAACACCTTAGTGATGGAAATTGCGCAATGCTGACCAGGTTCAGAAGCTCTGGAATGATCTCAGCGGTGGACCAAGCACAAGTTAAGTGTCAACCCCGGCACTGAAAACTGGAGGGGCCCAGCAGAGGAGGAGCAGCTGACACTGCATGAGGAGACCACAAGCCAATGCATCCTCCTTGAGCAGGTGCAAGGCGTGGGAGGACTGGAGAATTAGGACACATCATTTGTGTATTGGCACATCTGGCTGCATTTGTATCACAGCCCTAGGTAAAGCATGTCCTGTGACGTGCAGACTCATGTCAAATGGCCATCATACTGGGAGTACCCCGTGTGGCTGTGGCTGCCATTTGTGGCACATGTCTGTGGCACATGTCCGTGTGACAAAACACATCCCCCACAGGGTACTCCCCCAGAACATGTGCACCATGTGACACCTACATGTCCTGTGAGGGCTATATTATTGCGTTTAGCTCTGCACTGCTAGATAGGTGAATGCAGACAAAGTTTAACTTTCACGCCACGTCATGCACAGTTGCATGTTCAATTTGTCACCTGCTCCTATGGGTTTAATTGTCACAATGCATATCACAACTGTCTGTCAACGCACCTTGTGTTGTTCCCAGAGTGAAGTTGCAAAAGTGTCCACAGACAACATCCACAGTGACTCAATTCCTGTGACACAGAGAGCCAACTCATTGTGATGCCTGCTCCCTCTTACACTCCCACACTCTGGGACTGCTCCACAGGGCCACACCCCTCCCCCTCTTGCAGCTCAGTGGATCTTGTTTACATTACCCAATTCACTTTCCGTCTCTCTGCACTTTACAGACCTTGACTATAAGGCACACTTCTGGGTTTTTCCTTTTCTGCACCTTCCATCCGGTCCTCATTGTATCTAGTTCCCTGTCCCAGACCTGATTAGTGTGTCATGTGGTGACCTTGGTGATGTCTGGCTGTTCCCATGTGATGTCATTGAGAATTCAAATGTCACATATGCATTTCTTTTCCCCTGGTATGTGTGGTGACTTGACAGTTGAATGGCTCCTCATTGTGCGTTTACACCATTGTTGAATGTCAATGTGCACACTGCTGGCATGTACCGGATGGGTAGGGGGTCACTTGTCAGCAAATGCCATGCATCTGTTGCTTAATGGACCAAGTGTGTGAATGCACAATGTCTGATGGGTGCGTGTCTTGTCATTTCTTGTTAGAGTGCACCTTGAAGCAAATGTGCATTTTTGTTTCTTTGAACATGGATCAATATGTCTTTCTCTGTCCATGTACATTGTGAGGATGCACAATGTGCAGAGGAGAAGGAGGAGGTGGAAGTGTTGACGGTGCATCAGACCACCAGTTGGGAACTCGATGTGGTATGCCGTGAGAACTCTTCAGACTCTTCTGACTCAGCTGGCTTTGATGCTGAACCTGATGTGCAGAGGTGGGTGGCCCAATGGGCGGATCATGTGGGACCTATGAGTCTACTGTAGGGCAGCTGGCTTCTCAAGTGCAGTCAATTGTTGTCCCCCCATCTGCTGTGGTTGCGGCTGCAAGGCCACCCTCCAATGATTTGGCTTCAGGCCCTGGGGCTGATGTCCAAGGAAGGGCTGCAGGCCTGCAGCCAATGATAGGGTCACCATAGCAACAGGCATGGAACATTGCATCTGTCCGCGGTGGGCCCCGCACACGTGGGGGATGTGTGTAGGCTGGGGAGACAGAGTGGGAGCAGCAGATGTTGTATGCCACTCTCCGACATGGGAATGTGTTGGACAAGATATCTGAGGAGCTGGATAAGATGGCCAAGTCCATGACCCCACCAGGGGCCTGGATAGAACAACAGCTGCTGGTCATGCGGTCCTCATGTCGCTCCCAAAGATTGCATATGGAGGTGAACATTAAGGGCCGACGGGCTGATCTTCAGGGACACAGTGAAGCCCTGAGGCGTGAAATGTTCACCATGAGGACTGCTATCCATGACGAACTCTCAGCCGCTAGGACACTGATCCATGAAGAGATGGATGCCTTCAGGCAGACACTCTCCGAGCATCTCAATGCATCACAGGGGAGCGCACATACAGACTCTGCAGCCATCCATGAGGAAATGCATGGAGACCTAACCAACCTCACTGTGCCGGTGCATTCAACTGTGTCACGGCTGGCCGCAGCCAGTAAAGACCAGGCCTCGGCACTGCGTGGTGTGGCTATAACACCACATCCTCCTGCAGATCAACAGCAGGATGGGGCTCCCAGCACATACCAGCCCCCTTGTTCACTGCTGTCATGAGGTCCATGAGACCATGGAGGTTTTCTTTTTTTTCTGTCTAATTTTTGTTTGACATTGATATGCACCCTACCACTCCCCTCTCCAGTGTGGACACCCCCCCTTTGTCCATGAAGGACCACCTTTTTTGTTGTACATGGCCAGAGTTTATTTAAAATGTTCTGGTTCCCCTTGATTCTGTATGGTCACGTTTTGTTGGATTATTACATTCCCCTGGCGGAGATATGGTCTTATTATTTTTTGTCACTTTCCAATGTGGATTATGTTAATTTTTCTTCTTTGTGGTCCCTTGACATGGGCAGTTTCACTGTCAGGGGCATGATGGATGCAGTTGTGGACAAGCAGCCATGCACAGTGACGTCAACTGCCATGGTTGCATCATGTAAAACAGGAGAGCATGTGCAGGTAAACATTGGGTTAAGTGAATCTTAATGCATGTGTGCTTTATGCTTGATTGTGAAATGCGACTCTTGTAATTCATTGTCCCATGTTTTTGAAGTGCTACAGAATCATGCAGTGACTGCACTCCATGGGAGGTCCACCATGCACATTTTTGCATCCCTAGTTCTCATGCCGCGCCATGCACTGGCCCTCCTCTCACTCATTTCGAGGCAGAGTTCCTGATGGTGGTTATGAGGGAATCACATCATGCCAGCTCAGTCAGCAGGTAAACATGTGCCTAGTCTTGCATGATGTGTCAGTGTTATTAGTCACCATGGTATTTGCATGCAGTACACATCTTGACATACTGGTGGCTTAACCTTGTATCTTGGTGAATGTCTGGGCAGATGTGTGTCTGTACACATACATGTGTGTGTATGTGCAGTTACACTTCTATGCATGCGCATTGTTTGTGTGGAAGCACTTAGATTTTTGATGCCATAATTGGAAGTGAATGGATGACACTATACACACTTTATCCTTTGGCAATGTTTTATTGAGTCTGGATGTACGTACTGATTGATGGCATGCATTCACCATGCATCTGCATGACCAACCGTGATGGTGTGTACTTACTGCCACACTCCCACTCCCCCTGTCCACATGTTTCCTAACATGCCCTGCAGGGGTACTCCCTGCGAAAACTTCTCTTTGACCTGTACCACTTCACAATCCACTCCCTTCTGCACGTCCATGGCCGGCCCAAACATGCCACTGTTCAACATGTGCCACACACATTGATTCTCATGTATCATCATCCTCCGCTGCAGCGCTTCATGACATAGACTATGGAATAATTCTGGCCTCTTGTGTGCATTGACTGCAGAGGACATGTTTGTCACAATTGATGCATGTCGGGTTAGACAAATATGCGCATGTGTTCCAGTGACTGACTTGTTCTGCGTTACACAATGAGGACACTTATTACAGTACTTGATTTTGTTGGTTATCTGCACCAGGGAGTGTTACATGTTCTTTGGTTTTGATTCCTTCTTCATGTCATTTCCACTGTCATTGAGTAAAAATTGAGTGCACACATTGGGGACCCATGCAGCTGTATGATCGTCCACTCCCCCACAGCTTGTCTTTATCTGTTCTCCCCGTGTGAGTTGTAAGTGCACCCTGGAAACCCTGCACACTTTCTGGCACAGTCTCAATCAGGGTGTATGGTGTGTTGCGAGTTGAGAGAACAGCTGCATGTTGTCCGTAGGTCAATTTGCAGTGTTTTAGTACGGCGTGTATGTTGGTTGGTGTTGGGTCTGGGTATATGGTTAGAGTGCCTTCTTTGCAGGGGTATAGCGTACATGGGTCTTTGGGTGATTTGCATGCCATGGTGGGTGTTGCCAGTTTTGTTCTGATGTAGAGCTGATGATTGACCTTTCACATGTGCCTATTCTTTGCCAGTCTGCCCTTCACCGTCACCCACTTTTGTCCTTCATGTGCCACTAAATGTGCTCTTGTCCATCTATGTTCCTTCCATGCTCTTCGACCGCTATGCTACTTGAAGAGGTGGTCATGTCTCCCTCTTCTTCCCTAGGGTGGATTGTCTATGCCCTCACACATTGTGATGTCAGTCAGGTCTGTCCTCATCTCTGCTCGGCCCGCATCTGTGGAAGTGCGCTGTGGTCCCGCTGACGTTGATGCTGATGAAACAAAGTTAAAGGAGAAAAACAAAACTGAGTGGAACCCACACCCCCATTACCCAGATTCCCTTATCTAATGTGCGCATGTGCATTTGTGCGTGCACATCTGTGGAAGTGCACTGTTTAAGTGTACTGTCTCGCTGTGGTCTCGTTGACGCTGGCGAAACTAAGTTAAAGGTGAAGATTACGTGTTGGATGGTGCTGAAGTCCCCTGGACTTGTATGGGGATTGTGGATTGTGGTTTGTTGATTGTGAGCCCGTAGCAACCCATAGTAATTTGCACCTTCTCACTCTGTTACAGGAGAAAAACAAAACCAAGTGGAAACCACACCCCCATTACCCAGATTCCCTTATCTAACGTGCGCATGCGCCTTTTTGCACGCACATTTGTAAAAGTGCATTGTTTAATGATAATGATGTGTTATTTATATAGCGCCTTAATCCAGAGCGCTTTACAGAGCACATATTTACATACAATATCACCCAACCGAAATTGGTACCCAGTGTAGTGACTAGCGAGATAGCGTGGAGTGTGGGGTTTAATTTTTCTTCTGATTTGAAGGTATTATGTGTGCTCGTGTAGAATGTATATGACCCCTTGTGCTCACTCTTGTTAAAATCCACAGTACATATGTTGATGTTGTAAAAAGCTGCCTCTAGCTTGACAAACTCCCCAAGCAATTGTGCAATTCCATTTGGTATGTTGAAGGGTTTGTTGGGTATTAACGGCTATAGTCCACGAGTTATCCCTTGTGGTCTTAACATCATGCTTGTTGTTTGAATCCGGCTAATTAGTAATTATTTTTCAACGGATACTACAGCCCTTCATACGGAGAGGGCTGCAGAAGTGGGTAGAGAGTGAGCTCGAGTGCGGCTGTTGGGAGTCTTGCTGTGGGTGGAGTAAAGTGGAAACAACGTGTGTTGACTAAATTGTTGTGACGGTAACCTAAATGGATAGTAAAACCAGCTTATACCCCGCAACTTATATTAAAATGGAAAAAGGTCAATATACCTTGAAAACGGGCATGCCGGTTGTAAATGCGATGTTATTTAATGAACGAGAACCCATGACATCAAAAGCCACGTTATTAACTCCTCATACGCCAATTAAAAAAAAAATTGCCAACATGTTTAGCTGATAAAAAAACAAATTAATAAAAGCTAGAATCCAACGGTGTAAAAGGGCACTGACATTTGCCTCTTTTACATTCAAGGGGCTGGCCAAGGGTGTGGGATAAGTAAGTTACAACCTGTTGATGGCGGCAAAGCAAAACAAGTAAACTGTTGGAACTGAATACACGATTAGACGTGGAAGTTGCCGCCATCAACGTTAATGTGACAGAAAACATAGCTCTTAAAGTCGGCAGCGTCCTATCAGATACCACTATGGAGACTGAGAGTAAACGCTGCGATGACAACATACTGTTAATACATAAATCACTTGAAAAGATTAATGAGAGCCCTCCTAGAATGTGCTCAGTAGAGGCACAACATAGATTGAGAAAGGCATATCAAGCTATGCATATTACGGGTCAAGTGGATGAAGATGCTCTAAATTTTATGTATCTAAGCCATACATCTGATAACCAGGATGAAGTTGTATTTATTCATTCCAATCCGGGGGATCTGATGCATGTTGATAATCTCACCCCTTTACAAAGGCGAAATCGAAGTGAACAAACTTCATTCGGGAGGATCGAAGAGGAAGAGGAGACGCAGATAGCATTAAAACAAAAGGCAAAAGGTTCCCTAGGAATGTCTGGATGCTCCGAGCGGGAGGCTTCTATAAATTTGCTATCTTTCATCCCTCCAACTCCGAGACGCCCAAATGTAGCATGGGATGGGCAACAATCATTATGGCCGGTTGACAAATCCACTGAAGAGGCAACCCCACAGCCTAACAAGAGTCCATCCTTGATGGCTATGAACACAGTCTTGCTATCCCTTGCCAAGTTGTACGAGGCAATGGATCAAAAGCTTAGCTATCAAACAATCTTACTAACAAAGTTATGAAATCAAAAAATTGGCAATCCGGTAAGCGAGGAAACAAGACACTGCGATCCCCAGTACGAGATCTTTAGACACTGTAGCCAAATAGATGCTGACAGCCAAACAGAGGCTATCGACGTCCGCGGAAATAAGATAGTAGCATATCCGAAACAGATTGTATTTGGAAAGACCTCCCATATGAAGGGTCTGATGATGCAGTGGAGGACAGGCAGTAAAGTCTACTGTGTTACAATGTTTTTGATGAATCTACATGTAACATCGATCCAGTGGTGGACTTCGAGATTGTTAATAGTGAGAAAGTACAAAAAAAGGTGATCAATTTGACACAAAAAGTGGATTCAAGAAAAACTAAAAAAAGCCAACCGGTGAGAGTACCAAGAAATAATACCAAAAAGTCAGCTACCATTCAAAGAGTTGTCAGAACTAATGCAAAAACTAGACACTTCTTGAAGATATTAAGTGCCCCAAAAGAAAAGGATGGTAAAAAAGAGATGGAGAGTGAGTGCACTGGCTCCCCAAAACAACAGCCTGAGAGTACTGATGAAAAGGTTACACCTAATATAGTGTACAAACCATTAGATGATTTAGTGGCAGAAACTGTACTAATACAGGAGAGAGAAAAGGTCTCATTTCAACAGCTCCCTGTTACATTAAGTCCCTCTACAGAGCAAGAGCTTGCATCCGCTGGGTTAACTACGTCTCAATTAAGAGAAGAAATAAATTAAACTGTGGAACTATATGGCAACTAGGCAGAAAGAGCATGTCCAAACGAGAGTTAATACTGAAGTACTCACAGAGCCGGGGTACAAACCCATTTTACATGGCCCTAAACTGGCTTTGACAAATCCGATTGAAACTCTACCAGATGCTGAAAACTTGGGAAAAAACATTGCAATGGAAGAAAAATGTGTCCATGGTTAAAGAATCCACATTTCAAACAAGAGCATCTGTGAGTAATAATCGAGTGAAAATTAACCACCACTGCTTTATACTGGAATGCAGAGAACATCCCTTTGTGCAGTTTGATTTAAACCAGGCGAGTGTATTAAATATATGTAAAGAGATACCACAACTGCAGAATATAAATAGATCAGATATTGACAGAATCGAGTTCTTGGATGATCAAGATTCATCCAAGTCCCGGATTTGGTCCATTCTGCTGTACTGGCCGACATCTTGTGGCATGCAAGGGATACATATATTTTTTTAATGGGTTTCAACCTATATAAAGAGGATATGCAAATAACGAGAGGAGACAAGCCAGGCATCATGAAGTGGACTCCTCGCATATATGGAGCTAACAATACTAGGCAAGTTGAAAGGGAAAATCATCAGCAACACCAAGCATAACAATCCCCAACAACAGAAAAAATTCACCTCATATCTTGGAACACCGAGGGTTCTCCCATTTTACCAACTCTTTAAGTAGCGAGCTAAATAGCTTTGACCTAGTGGTGTTTCAAGAAACATGGCTGCTGGAGGCCCCGATATGGGATGACTATGAAATAGTATTAGAACCAGCCTTGCGATTACCTAGGGGCCGCCCAATGGCGGGTCTTATGGTAGCGATAAAAAAACAAGGGGTTTTAAAGTGACTATGTATGACTCACTTACCCCCTCTATTCAAGTTGTTAAACTGTCTAAAGATGTATACACCATCATAATTGTCAATATATACTGCGGAAGGTCTCATCTGACATCGGATTGCTTTTATGCCCATATAGAGAATGTCTTCTCTAAAATTGCGCTGGAAAAGCATGTTGACTTCATATTAGTCATGGGTGATCTGAATCTCAATCTATTAGCAAAAAAGGGAAGGAAACCCTCCCTGAAAGAACAAAGATGGTGTCACATTATGGAAGATATGCAGTTTGTAATTTGTAATGGTAAATGGCACAGTCGAGAGCGACATACCAGCAGCCAGTATATGCCATAATGGCCCACTAGAAGCAACTACCGATTATATATTTGTAAATGGTGCATTGATGAACATGATCAAAACCTTAGATGTAAGACCAAATCTTAAAAGCGATCAAAGCCAGCTATGGTTAATATGGGAGTGGGAGCTATAACAACATTTGAAACATATTGGGAAGTATAGAGGCAATTTAATTGTAAACAATGCAAGAAATCAGATAAAATGGTCAGAATCATCATTGGCCGCATTTGATAGATCTCTTTCAAACCATCATGGGCAAGATTATGTGTCATCAATGCAAAAATATGTATCAGTTCGAACAGCTGTGCAAGGTAACAATTACAGACATTCACATGTTTTTGATGTCGATGTTAAGATCAAAAAGGCTGAACTGAGACAACAGATACGGTTTATAAAACATTTACCTGTAGAAGAGAAATTGTGTAAAACAAAACACCTACGATGAGTATATAAAAACTGGCAAAGAGGAAGAAAAGCGATATGCTATCAAAAGGGACAGTGAACAAATGCTAAAGAAAATCGCCTCAAAGTCATCAGCTGAAATATGAGGTGTACTAAACCAAGCAACGTATAAAGACCAGGACTCTGTCCAGATAAACTCCATTGCGGCAAAAACATGGTGTGACTACTGCCTACAAATCTACTAGACTCCTGTATTAGATTTCCCTCTACTTATTGAGAGTGGAACTTGGAGCCACTTAATCAAATTCGATTAAGAGGCCGTGTTGTTCTATATCTCTAAACTCAGCACGTCACGGGCCCCGGGGCCAGACGGGCTGGATAAAGAATGTTAAAGGAAAATGCAGCAGTCTGGGCATCAATACTAAACAAGATTTTTGAGGAAGTAATGCGCACAGGTAAATTACCTGAGTCATGGAGGAAATCCATACTCATTCTGATCTTTAAAAAGGGGAACAGACTTTATCCGGCCTCATATAGACCTATAGCCCTTCTGGATGGCCCGGGTAAGATATTCGCTTGCATAGTCCTCCAAGAGTTTAATAGTTGGCTAGCGAAGGTGAACCTAAGAGACCCGTGGCAAACAGGATTTCTGAAAGGTTTGGGAACAGGCATCAATCTACTGGCCATAAACGCCATCATTGCTAAGAAGTCTAATAAGAAGTAACCATTATATGTCACCTTTGCCGACTTTAAAACAGCTTTCGACTCGGTAGTAAGAGAACTTCTGTTCATGAAATTAATGAAGAACAACTGCCCATGGCTAAATGGCTAAATGGCTCATTGTGTTTCATGACCAGATAACGTTGCAAATAAGACTGGATGGCGATGGCTCGCTTTCTGATTCCATTCAAACGTTGAGGGGGTTGAAGCAAGACGGCATACTTGCTTCAGCAATTTTTAATTTCTTCTTACTAGACCTGAGTAAGGAGTTTACAAATGTAATAACTGATTCACCAAAAATTGGACAAAAAGATATCAAATGGTTATTATCAAATGGTTATTATATGTGGATGATCTCCATTTAATATCAAAGACACCTATGGGATTGCGTAACATGTTAAAAGCCTTGGAGAAATATGCCTCATTCAGTAAGATGACTATAAACATAAAAAAAGACAGGTAGTACAATTTGGTAATCTTAAACAACATAATAAGAACCATGGGTGGACACTGAACAAACAGGAGGTAGAAACTGTGCCTAGTTACACTTACTTGGGCGTAAATATTAACAACCACCCGAGAGATTTACCATATGAATATAGCCTGAAGTTAAAATGGAATAGTCTAATATCGCAGGCCCACATTATCAATGGGATATATTGCAAATTTACCATCACACCATTTATAACATACATCAAACAAAAAGCCTTGCCATATTGTTATATGGGGCAGAAACTAAAGCGTGCAAACATGTACTGGAATAAGATAGATGGTGCCTATTGGAGGAGTCTGTTAAGGCTTCTGACTTCAACGCCAGTAGCCCTTATAAGGCATAAGCTAGGATTAACATCAATATATGCCACATATACATGGAAGGTGTGCATGCTATATAAGAAATGTGTCTTAGGCAACCAACAGAATGGCTTGGTCATACAATTGTCTAATTATGTGAGGGATTCAGATGATAAATTCATCAGACGATGGAGATCAAAAGCGCAGGAGTTCATGCGGGAAGCAGACATAATGGAAGCATTGTTTTTACAAAATCTCAAGAAAGCAAAAGGCAAAATGTGGGAAAGGGATTGGATTCGGACTCAAGAATTGTGTAATGTCTATTAAAGTTTCAAAGAGGACCCATATGCATTAAAATCATTTGGGATTCCTGAATCATACCCCTTGAAATCACCTAATGTCATGCATCGTGCAAGACTTCTGCGTCTGAGATTAAATTTGTGGAAAACTAGAGAGATTACAGCTAGATGGACTAATGATGGCCAAAAAACTAACATCTGCCGATTTTGCAATATACAAATCGAATCTCTTGAACATATCATTACTGAATGCCCAGAGCTGGGAAATGTAAGAATTAAATATTTCAGGAAATTGTTTGAATATGTGTACCACATGGATGCCAAAGACCTATGGAAACATGTATTTCATATACACTCCAAGTCATTAGGTTATGCAACAATTAATTTCTTGAATGAATTGAAATTGGAAAATGATGTAAATTGAAATCATAAGGGATTGAAATGAAAAGTAATTGTCATGTTTAGATTATGTTGTAATTCCCTTTTCTTTTTAGATTTCATTTTAATATTTTTTTTTCTTTTCTTTCTTTCTCTATGGTGATGGAAGGCATATGTATGAACAATGTAAATTAAATGTATTTAGTAAATGTTAAATTCTTTTTAAAAATATGTTTATTATTTTCTTAAACAACAGCACATAATAACTCCCCCCAATGTCGCCCCCCTTCCTTTAGGTTTTAATGTACATTTGTAAAAACAGTTAATCTGTTTTATATTGAAAGGTTGCATTTTTCAGCCAATCCAATAAAAAAATCTCCGATCCAGACAGTCTCCTCCTTGCAATGTTTTATCCTGTCCCTCTCTCGCATTCTCTCCTGCTCCACTCCACTGCTCATCATTTATCACTCTGTGTCCTGTTTTCCTCTTGCACTCTGTGATCCTTGTACACTGGGTGGCGCATGACTACTTGTGTTCCCTACATGAGTTATTATGGATGGCCAGTGTCTTGAAGTTGTTGCAATGTATGTCTCTGTGATTTGCAAATGTATTTGCAGGTAGGATGCAGTGGATGCAAGCCAGGTGGCAAACATGTGCAAGTAAGTGAAGTGTACTCAGGGTGTGATTTCTGTTATGTTTTGTGGCATGGAGTCTGGCTCTGTGTGGTTGAGTCTGGCACAGTGTGGGGTTGCTTTTATTTTAGTTGTTTGGGGGAAAGGGCCAGCTTCATGGGTGCCTGTGACACATGGTGTTGTTAGGGTGGTGTAAAGGGGGACCCTCTGCACTTCATCACCTTTTGACAGCTGTAGACTCTAGCACTGGGACAAGAACAAAGAAACAGACGCCCGGGTACAGGATCACAGCCATCTTTAATGCAAGTTCAAAAAGACACACTGTAATGCACTGTGAGCTGCTACAATCCGCTTGCTTTTATAGACGTTTTCCAATGACATAATGTTTTAATATAAGCCCTCCTATCCTCTGATTGGATGGCTTATCTGTCACTCACAAAGCCTACATTAGCTCATTTTGGCAAGCACCAGCTGACTGAGACAAACTGATAAGCTTGCTTTGGACCCAGCCGGACACAATTACACATCGTTTAATGCCTGCCAAGAAACAGTCCTTATCTACTTCTCGAGTGCTTGCCAAATTTACTTTAATTTACTTTACTTTATTTAAATTTACTTGGCAGCTCATACCGTGAAAAACTCCATGAGCTCATTTTTTTTTGTTGCCAAATAGGCAGCTGTTCTGTCTAATTTGTAGCTTTCCATTGCCTTTATCTAATTTACTATCAATCATGTCTGCTTTCTTTGCCAACATGTCTAGATATACCATCCCGACGTACTTTATCTCACAGTGAACTGCTGCCAAAGAATATTCAACATCAGCATGATTCGGGCTTTTTAACACCATTTTGTATTTGGCATCAATTTTAGAATCTATCTCAGCCTGTTCAGCCTTGCTACCAAACAGTAAATCGTTATTTACTTTTGAGCATAACTCATTTTCTATCCAGTTTGCAGATTATATTTTTACATATTCATGATGTATGTATAATATCTGAGGCACCCTTCACTTCCTGAGTCATTCTGACCCCAAAAAATGTATCGCCCCCACATGCAAATTTATCTTCAAAAAGCACTATAATTCTGATTTTTGCAATGCCGGAACCATTGATCAGCCTGTCATGTTATCTGCACTCAGTTTGAGGGGGGGTCTGGTTCCCTCATACACTCCCCCCTCTGGTCAGTATTTAGACAACTGTTCAATACACAACCACTACACCCAGTGTCCACCCTCCCCCATATGAAGTGCACCTAAACATCCCTGTCTCAATCACTAACCTCAGTGTGGTAATATATTTCAACATGGGAGGTATTATAAAAACATTTCTACATAATCAACAGTGTCTCCAATCATTTTGTATTCTCTTAATCTAAAACATGTGTGTGTCTCCGTTTGTCAGAAGATTATTTGCAATGTTTCGCCCTCTTTGACCTTTTATGCGTGTATCCTCAAAAGGTAACTTTATTTTGCTCCTGTCTGGATCCCACCATGATTACCCAATTAAAAGTAAACATAACATACACAATAGGTGATTTTCTTTTTGCCATCACGAAAATCGAGAGAAATAATTTCTTGAGGGAACCCACCAGCCCATTTTCTCTTTTTTGGTCCATGTGCAGCTTTTACTGTACACCTTTTCCTTCCTCCCTCCCCACGACATTTTCTTGTTTCCCACTCTTTCCCCATGAACACTTTAATGTTTGTCATTTTTCTCATTTTTCTTCCATAGACACATCTTCCACTCGATTCATCTTATTTTGGCTTATTCCGTGACCAAGGACCTTCTTAATTTTTACACCATTTATTTTTATTTGTTCTTTAACTGCTTTGCAGCGAGTTCACAGGCGCTTTGATTCTTAGGCTAGTCCTTTTGAATTACATTGTTTTTTTTACATCAGAGAGTAGTCAAACTCGCAGTCTTCTGATTTGAAGTCAGAAAATGGGGGGCCTTCGATTGTTTCTGGGGAACACAAGGATGGGGGAGTCTCATAAGGACAAACCTTTCACAAAAGCAGTTGGAACTGGGCATTTGGTGGGTTCCTTGACCTTTTCTCTCTGCTCGTAGGATCGGTTTCTGTCAATCACCTGGTGTGTAGGTATCTATCGTCCATCTGTAAAATAAAGCTGAATGAGTTTCTTAAAAAATAAGTATATCTTTATCGTCAGTACTGTCTCCTCAAACCCAACCCTTAAAATACCCATGTGTTTCCTTTAAATACTCCTGCCTGCTAAACAATTTCTACTGCATTTTCTCTTTTTCTAATATAATAGGATGGCTGCTTCTTTCTCTCTTTTCGCACATCTTGGTGTCACTTTATACTTAATACATACTGGCTGATACCGGTACTTGGCTATGATCTGATGTCATATAATATATACATTATCGTTGTTGCTTTTTCTAGCATTGCCCTATTTTTCATGGGCCTGCTTTTCTTCAAACAACTGCATATTGCACTAAAGGACTCATTTCCTCTGTGGTTGACATTCTCAAACCAAAGAGTCAGGCAGTCTCCTTCTTTATGTTAAAATAATAAATATCAAAACCAGACAACATAACAAATTCAAAAAACATTTTGTTTGAAAAAGAATGTATTTTCTTCAATTGCTCTCCTTCTTTCTTCTTGATGCACCCGTAGCTGAAGTCGACGACACTGGTGTGTGTTCCTGCTTCCTTTAGAAAACTGAAATAGAGGCACAAGTAATTTTATCACATTGACAAAGCGATCAGTTATTTACTCAAGGTGGATCTTTGCTCTTTCCTTTTGATACATTTATTTTTACTGAGGTCATCTCTTGACACTTTCAGCCCACTAAAATGTAGGCCTACTTTTCTGTCCCCAAAGATATGTTGGTGCACATTTTCCAATTCCTTTGACCTTTCCACATGTGTCCTGTGTTTTTAATTTTTCCTGCTATGCTGAAAATGTTCTCTGTATTTTTGAAGTCCTCCTGCTGATGTCATGTGACAGCGGTCTCTATGTTCTTTGCTGTGCTTATTCTGTTGAGACGTAATTGACATTTTTCATCATCCTACCTACACTAACCTTACCTACCCATGTTATTGGCAACCCACCATAGATTCTACTGAGTGCATGCAGGTGTAACATATAGGCATACATCATTTTGCTTATGCTCAAAACGGTATGCATTTGACAAATGCACCTATTCAGCATTTTTCTGTTACCAGGATTACAAAAAAATTACTCCACCTTCTATCCTTCTTCTTTATTCTCGTCGTTAGATATGGCCATACTTGTATATATTATGCTATTCTGTGCTCACACCTGTTTGCATCTTTCTTGGGGAAAAATGCTATCTATTTGAAAGACTGTATCCCTTACTGCCTTTCTTCTGTACTCACCTGGGTCCTTTTACTCCTAATAATGATCAATAGTTTGTTCACACACTTCCTGGGTCAACTGGTACTCACCTTTTCCTTCTCTAATTGTCCTCTTAATACTTACATTCATCATAATATAATGTTTCTTCCCATTATATTCCTATACTGTGCTAAGGCCATGTAGACATTCCTCCAGTGCTAAAAAATTCAATAATTTTCATCTGGAGAACAGAAATCATCATCATCATCATACACATCCAAACAATGTTTTTGTTACTTATTCTCATATGTTCTTTGGTATAGTTCTATTAAATCAAAATACACTACACTACTCAATCATATCCAGCACCATCCATGGTGCTTATAGTTTAACAATCTGGATATCTTATCCACTTGTGTTTTTAGCGGCTTTAATATCCAGTCATTCATTTTTATTTATTTATTTATATATGTATTCCTCTAAATCACTGCCAATCTTTTAGTTTTGAACTTCTTATTTCTGTGCTTTATCCCTATCTATTTACGATTATCTTACATTAGCCTAATTACAATGCAAACTCACATTTTTTACATTTTTATAACCCCTTTCATATGTGTACTTTTATTTTGTTCCCCCGTTTGTTTCAATAGACCCATGTCATAAGGGCCTGTGGTTCACAGGACACTTGGCACTCTCTCCAAGTCTTCCTGAAAATATGCTGAGTGCTGCCGTATTTTTATCATTCACTATAGGATTTCCACTTCTCTCTGTTTTTATCCAATATGTGGTGCTCATAAAAACACCACTTTATCATCTGTTTAGTCTTCTCTAAATATATCGTCATCAATGATGTCAATCAACCTAGACCCTTCTTCAAGACCTATCACTGTCCTCCATGGTCCATTCTCATTGTCTATTCCTTCGCGCATTTCTATTTTCTTTGTAGTATGGCTGCTTTTCAACTCTAGAGGGATTATATATCCCCTCACTTTGTCCATAGATATCTATTGTCTGAGCGAAAACTCGTCAGGTATCCTCACAGTCCACCCCACTAAGCCAGATAGTCACGTTAATAAATTCTCACCGCATGATAAGAGAAACCTCTGGCTCCAATGAAACAACTTGCAGAGCCATTTGCCCTGTGAATGCCAGTATAAATTTGTCGTGTTACACACTAATCCTCGGTCAATAACTAAAATCATCATGTTAAGTTTTGTCATTAAATCCCATACCACCGCACTATGGGGAACCATCTCCGAGAGATAAATTAGGAAACCACTTTCCGTGATATAAGCTAGCTTCTTCCGCTAACACCTATACACAGGGAAACCATAATCATCCATGAACAAAGCTGAATTGCCTAACTCACAGGGAAATCTTTTATTTATTTATTTTTTTCTTTAACACAAAACAACAGACACACATAATTCCATGCCCCAGCTGCATTTGTCTGATTTCTGTGCCCATACTTACAACTTTGTCAAACTGCTGAAGCCCTCATACTCGCCGTCACTCGCACAGACTGCCCCCCTACCTTCTGATCTCTGAACGTCCCACAGGGAGCAGGCAGGAATGCAGGCGAGATGGCATTTGCCACCAAAGGAATTAGCAGCCATCCTCTGCTGCCACTTGAAGCAGAATGTAAAAACAGAGGTTGACTCAAGGAAAATCCCCCATGCCCAAGAAACTGAGTCCAGAAATGTGTTAAATTACTGTTTTTATTAATTCAAGTGCAGGGATAAGCATATGGATTTCTGCACCGTCCAAATGCACTCTCAGCTCATTACAGGCTAGTAGTTACGTTTTCTTCCACTGTGACATCACAACCAAATATTACATTTCTGGACCTTAGGCGAGATGGGATTGGGTGAACAGTATAGGTAAACCTATATTTTATAGGGGATGAATGATCTGAGTGGTCTGGCCATATCAGGTGACTCCGCCTAGCACCACCCACAAGAGGGCAGTCTGAGCTTTTTCCGTTTGGGAAGATTACCAGCAGATGGGCATCATACAATGTGGGGAGAATGGCCTCAGAGTACTGCCTTCTTCCCACTAAGGTTACCACCTCTCCAACTCCCCTGGCACCTAGCAAGACATTCGGTCTCCAACTTCATGCTGTTTTACATTTTGTATCTTCTTTCTTCAGTTTGATGGGAACAACAGAGTCGGCCTGCCTGGAATGAATGGGTCTCGTTTTCCAAGTTTGGATCACGTATTTAGGGACCTCAAAATTGACTTTATCTGCTTGTATTTTTGAAGAATTTCAGCTTTCTGCCCTTATAGGTCTTATATATTTTCTGTTGACTCAAAACACTCACTCTCTCTGTCTTTGGCAAGCCAGGGTACAGTAGCTGCACTGCCAACCCTGTCTGCATTTCTCTGGGAAAGCAGTGTGTCAGACCTCTCTCTGTGTTTTGAGCCTTTCCAATGCCTTACATTTATTTCAATGGAGCTTTGACTTCCATCTTATTTTCATGGCTGTTCATGATATGATAGCTCATTTATAATGCGCTTAATACCTAGAGGTTTCTAAGCGCGGACCCGAGGATTGAACCTGTGTTGCTCTTTTTCATCCTGCTTCCAATTCCAATGCAAGTACGTGTCCCCTGAGCTATCCTCCCAAGGCTTAGTTGCTTTTAGGTGTCAGTGAGCAGTTCATGTGTGTTCCTGTGCAACAAGCTCATGCCTCTACGTGTGTATTCCGCCATGTCGCCTCTTCATGATTACTTTGCTGATGTCATCCAGTTATGATCTGTGGGGCTGCGTCAGTGGGTTGCATCTGCCATCTTGGTGGTATGCTGCGGGGGCTTTGAGGCCTACAGAACATTGGGTTTATTGGCCGGCTTTTATGTTCCCTGGCAAACTCGAACTACTCATTAAATGTGATCGGTTAACATAACACATCAAAATATTAGAATTCACGCAAAAGAAAGCACATCATCAAAATACCAATACTATTCTGACAGGTAGTCCAGGGGACCATAGACCTTTGCTCCCTGGGCAGTGCATGCCGTTGAAACCTCTAGCCTGGCCTCCCAGCCATGCCCTATTTTGGGGCGATGCCGGACAGCCCCTTCCTTCGCACCTGTACTGACTGCCTCCTGATCCCACCCCCTGTCCCAGAGGACCCCTACTGTACCAAAACCTACTTATTAAGACGCAGCCGGCTCTTGCCACTGTCCCCTTTTGGAACCAGGGTCCCTACAAAGGGCAAATCACTGTCCATGTGGTCCTCACTTGACCTGCCCACCTCCCCCTCTTAATCATGAAGGGTGGGTGGGATGGAAAACAAGACTTCAGTAGGAGCCAGGGACAGGCACACAGAGAAGCAGACCTATGACCACCCTTTCTCTGTTCAGCCCTTAAATGCCAGTTTTCCTGACATTGGTGTCCCTTGTTGCCCCTCCAAACCCATGAAAAGTTGGTTGGCCCGCCCCCTGTAACTGCCACCCAGCGAGCCAGCTGTATTTCAACTTGACGGCTATGCATCATCATGGCCGCATCAAGGGGCGAAGGAGTGAAGGCATGGTAAGGTGCCTAACGCTGTCCGGCCCCCTAATACGAGCGGGCACCCTTGAAGCCCTCACATCCCTTCCTCCCCTGCTGCCACCACTTGCCCAACCCGGCAGCTCCTCCTTTTTGGAGGGGGGGGCATGCTCTCGTTGGAGTGCAACCTCATCATGCCTGTTGTCAGGACCAACACACAATTTGAAAGGCAGGGCCCTGAACAGAACATCATCTGCCAATTGCACACGTAATTACAGAGATCACTAGCTATCCACATTCCTATATTATGAAATAAACATTACTGACAGGTGAGCCATTAGTTGATTTGAAAACATGATGCGCAATCCTGGACTTTAGTACATGTGAGCAAGTAGCTGTCGGCATATTGCCTGTTATTCTAAACCTCAAAACAGCTTTTAAATTGATTTTCCATTAAACTGTTTAAAAACTGTTTGCAACCGAGTTCAAGCTGCATACAGTAAATAGTCTACGTGTGCGCTGCAGATGCAGAACCGAAAGAGGTCAAAGGGAGCAAAAAGTGCAAGGAGGAAGGGTGTGGCCGCGTCACCATGTAATCATACCTGCATAACCTCTGGATTTTTACCGGAGACACAGGATTTATAACCGTTTTGCCATGTCTCCGGGGAAGATCCTGGAATCTCAGAAATGTTGGTGTTCTTTCCGGGTCCCGTCAGATCCTCCACCCGATTGGCTGCCAAATACTGCTACCGGTAGACAATCGGGTGAAGGTGCGGACGGGACCCGGAATGAACGCGGCACAGCGATGAGCACTGGCAGTGTGCTGCCGAGCTAGAAACCCTTGGTAGGAGTGCGGTCACCTGCGGGAAACCTGCAGAGGGTCTGACTGGGGAGGAGTGATTCAGTGTTTGAAGCAAACGAGGGTGGGTCAGGCAAATTTAACATATTGCGCCTGCGTGGACTCAACAAGCAGTGGCGGCTATTTGTCAGTCTCCTGTAATAGCTGTTAGTGTATTAAGACTTGCAGTACCTAGAGGATTCTGTGCATGCGATTCGCTTTCTTTACTGTAGGTGCGAGTAGCCGCCCCAGTGCACATGCACACACTGCAAGATGCCTATTTGTGTTTGCAGGAACATATTAGTCTATGTGCTAGAGTACCTCCACAAGCTGTCATCTAAATGAAAGATCAATAGCCTAGTTTTGAATAATCCTTATTTTCTGTTCACATTGAACATGTAGATATGAAACCTTCATATACAGTGTTGTCAAATCTGTTTATTCTGTATATATTCGATCTTACTGTATTCATATTGTAAACAAATATATATCAAATTTAATTAAATATCTGCTACAACTTTATTCATGTTTTGGAGGCAGGTGTCCTTGTGCCAACATGAGTTTTGACAAAAAGTCTTTATCAAGGTCAATACAATCAATCCCATATTATATAGCTTCCTGTCACGTGATCTATAATGATATCTACAGATTGTTCCTTTTCTCAATCAGTTGTCCATAAAAGCATGCCAAAAACAACCTCAAACTAAGATCCTGTTCCATTCAAAGCGTCTCAGGTTACAAGCTCCTCTTAGCCAAACTATCCATCAATGAAAAAATTACCATCAATCTCTTAGTTATATATAGAGCACCTAATTCCAACAGCCACCCAGCAACAGACACCCTGCTCATGTTAGCCCCATTTATAAAACCTAATACAAAATGCGTCATCCTTGGTGATGTTAACTTAGGATTTAATGACAGTTCAGACTCCAAAGCAGAAGCATTACATTCCACACTCAAGGACATGAGTTTCACACAACTAGTCAATGAATCCACCCATATTAAGGGAAGAACACTGGACTGGATCCTCTCTCTTAACACCACACTAATCATTGATGCCATCACTCCACTAGACTGGACAGACCACCACAACATCCAATTCACCATCATCCCTGATGGGCCTCTCCCTACCAAATCCAATGTAACTAATACTTACGAAGCCAGAAACACTTGCAAGCTCACACCTGGACATCTCAACCCCTTGCTTAGCAAAATACTAGACTCATCATCTATTGATAGTGATAACCCTGTCTCCTAGAAGACACTTGTCACAACTGTGTCACATCTACCATCAATGCGGTAGCCCCGCTAACTACTAAAACCAAACTCTCAAACAAACGATCTTGCTTCTGGTTTAACGACGACCTAGTCGTCCTCAGAAGAAAGAAACGTGCCCTTGAACATGCATAGACAGCATCCAACTGCAGAGTCGGAAAATACGCTACACATGGCTAGCAAAAAATACAAAACAGCCATCATTAACCTCAAAGCTGAAGCCTATAATACCCGTATCAAAGAAGCAGCTTCTGATTCCAACAAACTCTTTTCCATTCTGGGAGAATTGGCAAATCCTACGCCTAACACCAACACCATCAATTCCAGTAAATAATGGTGCACCATCATACAAGACGCCCTAGCTGCTAAAATCAATCTCCTACAATCCAAAATTACCACTAACAAACAACTTCGTGCCACCAAAAAATACAGTGATAATCATATTGCGAATCCCATTGTGAATACCTGCCCTCTATTCTCCTTCACCCCAGTCTCCCAAGACCTACTTCTGGATACCATCTCCAAACTTAAAGCCTCAAACTGTAAAGGAGATTCCGTACCAGCTCAGGTAGTCAAGTCATGCGCCCATGCACTCACTCCCATCATTACCAATTTTGTTAACGCCTCTTTTAATACCAACCTGGTCCCAGCCAGCATGAAAGAAGCCTGGGTCACACCTTCACTAAAAAAAACATTACATCCCACAGTTCCCACCAATTACTGTCCAATACCAACAGTCCCCTTTTTCCTCTAAATCCTCAATAAAATAGCATATAACCAAGTGCAAGCCCATCTGGAGAATAACCAGCTCCTTGGCACTAGTCAATGCGGTTTTAGGCCCAATCATAGTACTGAAACAGCTCTATTGGACCTCAAAATGCAGATGGATACTCTCAGGGATTCAGAGAAACTATGCATTCTCCTCTTGTTAGATTTATCTGCAGCGTTCGGCCTTGTCGACCATAACAAACTCTGCTCCACTCTAGCTAAACACTTCAACTTCTCCACTAATGCCACCATGTGGATCAAATCTTTCCTAGATGAACGAACCTCCAGAGTCTCTGTAGGCAAAGAAGCTGCAGACCCCATCCCTGTACCCATAGGGGTACCCCAAAGTTCTTGTCTATCACGACCCTCTACAAAGCCTATACCAAGCTCCTCTTCTCAGATTTTGACAATATGGGTGTCGTCTACACTAACTTCGCAGACGACACCCAGATCCTCATCCCACTCACAGGGATCTACACCCAAGACACACTGACTATCAATAAGATGTATGCCATCATTCAACACTGGATGGCTCTCAATAGCCTTTGCCTCAACGATGAGAAGACTGAGATTCTCATTGTGGTGCAAAATCCAAAATAAGTGCCCTACAGCCAGACTACTCATCCATTAACATTGATGGCACACCAATACCTGTCCTCAAGCAAGTAAAAACATTAGGAGATTACTTGGACGTCAATGACCAAACTTATCAACAGTCTCCTGTCATCCACCGCTTACACTGCCAAACTTATTACTCTCATCTGCCAATTCCTTTCACATACAAACTGCATCACCTTGGCCAGAGCTCTGATTCTCTCAAGACTCAACTATTGTAACGCATTGCTATTAGGCACGTCCACCACCAATCTAAAAAAAGCTCCAATTGATACAAAACAAAGCCCTACCAGCAACACTAGGAATTAGAAAATCCGACCACATCACCAAGACCAGAAGAGAACACCATTGGCTGCCTGTTGCTGCTAGAGTTGTATTCGAAACCCTATGTATCACCTTTAAATGTCACCAGGAAAAAGCACCCATTTACCTAAATGAGGTATTAACAAAAAGAAAACAATCCACCAGAGCTTTAAGATCCAACTACCTCCTTCTCCTCACCACGCCTCAGTACAAAAATTGCAGAGCGGGGGGCAGCAGCTTCCAATACCTAGCTCCTAAACATTGGACCTCCCTCCCCCTTGGCATCAGGAAAGAGGAATCCTTTACAGGATTCAAAAAGGCTCTCAAAGCTTGGCTCTTTGACCAGTTTGATTAAAATATGACACCGCTGTATTTATATATATATATCTCAACCTGACTACTTTCAATTTGTTTTATGTTTGTTTGCCATTTATGTATAATGCTTGTATCTTACTGTAATGTGTTCAAATGAATATTAATGCATATGCTCTCTGTAACCTCACTGTGATACCCAAGGGTTTGGGCGTGTAACAAATGTAATAAAATAAAATAAAAAATAAAAAATGTATTCTGTCAAATCAAAGTCATTCTTTTTGACTTACTGCACAAAAACCCAGGCTTCCATGGCTTTACAGACTAACAAAATATTTTAAACAAACAATTAATAATTCAACACTTTCATTTTCCCCAACAATTAAATAATTAAATAGTTCCAATTCCTCCCTAACTATCCCTTGGTCCCTACCGTCTCCTTATCACTTCTCAAGGCGTTCCACTTTCTGCCCGGGGCCATGCCCCTCCAGGTTCAATACCTGTTCCCCCCGGGTTAGCCCGTTTGTGCAAACAGCACCACCCCCATCCTTTCCCACGCCATTCCCCCATTGTGCTTCCCTCCCCCCACATATAAAGGGGCCAGGCCCCCAGCAACAGAAAAACCCTCCCCCGAGGTGTTCTTTCTGCCCCACCCCCCATTCCTTTCTACTTCCAACTCTTTACCATATCTCTCACTGACCAGATCAATTCCGACAGATAATAAGTATTTCCAAAAAATGATAAATGGACACCATCCTCTCTAAATATCATGAAGCCTTCATAAACTATTTCTTTGTGGTCCAAAACCTGTACCTTCGCCGAGGCACAACATTTTACCATCTCTCTGTTTATCCCCTTCCTTGCCCGCTCTATCGCTCCCTCACTTCTCGCCCCCTCCAAACTCTCCGCGGCAACAACTTAGTCCAAACTACACATGCTTTAGGCCATATTTCTCGGACCCATAACAAATCCCTTTTCATTTTTCTAAGAAGAGCCATACCTGTATCTCTTACCAGGTCATTTTCCCCTGCATGAATAATCACCCCCACTGGGGACCCACAGCGCTCCCTCAACCCTGCCAACATAGGCAGTAGCTGATCCCAGCAAAGCCCCCCAATTTCGACCATCTTACCAATACCTCTTTATAGCTGCAACCCAATTGCCCGCCAAAAACCCTTTCTCTGCTTCCTTCCCCGCCCACTTAACAATCGAATGGCCGACAATCCAAATTTGCGCCATCTCCCTCACCCTCCGAGCAGCATCTGAAAAAGAAATTACAAAATCACTTACAAATCAAACCATCCTACCATATACCACTCTCCTGAGGTCCTCTGAAAAATTCTTTCAAACTTCCCCTTTACCCAAGTAGCTGACATACCCTTTGTATCTCCCTGACCTCCAATGCCCCAAACTTTTCACCTTATCCTCTGAAAAGCCCAGCCTACTACCTTCAGATGCTGCAACCATCCTAAATGAATGAGTTGCAAAATCCTCTGCCTTTTCCCCTACCTCTCCTGTACGCCTCTCGAGATGCCGGGGCAAGGGAACCCTCCACCAATGCCAGCGCTCTCAGCTTCCTATTTTCCACAGCTCCTCTGGAATCCGCTGCCCCTCCTGATCTGCATCTGGAGCCAATTCACGGAATCTCCGCCATTGAAAATGAGATAACGCATCAGCGATGCCATTATCCTTCCCTGGCACATGTGTTGCCTGAAACACCACATTCCATTCCATGCAACGCAGAATTAACTCTCATCAGTCTCGCCACCCTCTGATCCCTCGCTGACTGCCTGTTCACTACATGAACCACGCATTCGTTGTCAATGTTGAAATTCACTTTCTTGTTTTGCAACTTCTTCCCCCACAACTCCAATGCAACCAGCAAAGGGAAAGATTCCAGGAATGCTATGCTCCTTCCTTCTTTCAACCAGAGCGATGGCCACTTTTACACACACCACTTTTCTCCCCAGAACACTCCCAAACCTCCCGCCCCTGCTGCATCCGAGAATATCTGCACCTCCCATGACACCGGATCTCCCTAAAACCACATGGACACTCCGTTAAGGCTCTCCAGAAAGCGCAGCCATATTCTACAATCTTGCCACACTGCACCGGATACTCTTATCCGATGATGTGGGCACTTTGCTCCCGCCATAGACCGCACCATGTTTCTAAAGAATGTCCACCCTGGGGCCACCACCTTGCATGCAAAATTCAAATGCCCCACCAATCCCTGCATTTCCACTAGCATCATCTTCTTGGCCCCCACCGCTTTCTCCAGCAATCCCACCAGTTTGCTCACCTTGTCGTGCGGGAAGCATGAGGTCATGGACACTGAATCCAGTTCAATCCCTAGAAATTTCAACATCACTGCCGGCCCTTCGGTTTTGACTTCTGCTAGAGGCACACCCAACTCCCCCATCAAATCCTGAAACAACTTTAGCATCTCCTCGCACTCCCTCTCTCTTTCTGCCCCTTTAATAAACAGAAAATCATCTAGGTAATGAAGAACACCTTCCTAGCCGGCACTGTATGAAAAAACCCACTGTAAGAAAGAACTGAAACGCTCAAGCAAGGCGCAGGAAATTGCGCACCCCATTGGCAAAGCTTTGTCAATGTAGATGCAGTCCTTAAATTGCAATCCCAACAGTCAAAAATCCTCCGAACCTAAAGCCGCCTTAAGGTCACACTTGGCCATGAAGGCTCCGCACCCCGCTTTCCTCACCAAATCCACCACCTGGTCCACACTTGCATATACAACCCCGTGCACCGAGAAGTGCCCGGAATTACCTGTTTCGCCTGGGGAGAACTTGCTGTGCCTGTGAACGCTCTGATCCTGTGAACCTTGTGGACTTATCAATGTACTTTATTGAAGCTCTTTCGGTTGCCTAGGACACAAGCCCCGCCCACCAACCCGGAAAATTTGCCAAAAAAGGCACGGCCGCGCGCACCGAGAAGTGCCTGGAAGTGCCTGTTTCGCCTGGGGAGAACTTTCCATGCCTGTGAACGCTCTGATCCTGTGGACTTATCAATGTACTTTATTGAAGCTCTTTCGGTTGCGTAGGGTGAGCCTTATCAGTGTTTTGGGTATATCTATTCATATATACTTCCTAAGTATACATTAAGTTTGCTAATACCCATATATATTTATTTTAGTCACAAGCCCCGCCCACCAACCCGGAAAATTTGCCAAATAGGCATGGCCGCGCGCACCGAGAAGTACCCGGAAGTGCCTGTTTCGCCTGTTTGTCCTAGTGGCCGGGGGTGCGGGGCATCGAAACGCTGCTCGCGTAATACCAGCTTCGAGTACAGTGAGAGGGGTGCAAACGGCACCGTCATAGCGGCATGACGAGAGGTAATTCACACAAATACTTTACTGCAACTTAGGCATTGTCGGAGGGCTCTCCTACATTTCCGCATAGTAGTCGGCGGCACAAAAGTCCCGAGTCCTCTTTGTTGACCACGCTGCTTTATTGGTTAATTGATGGGCACTCAGATAGTGAGTCATCTACTAAGGATTTTGAGTATTAAGGGCAGTGTCTCATGTGCGATATACACTGTTCCGGTACAAATAAGGAACTGTAATCCTGTGTGTGGCCGCGGGGCTAGATATACAGCCGGCAAGAAAGTGGGTGGTCCTGAATACCCACGTTCACTCAGCAGGTCCTGTAAGTTACGGTGTTTTCATTGAAGTGCACCCTGTATCTGGTTCACCGGTATGGTTTGATTTTGAGAGCGCTAAGGGCAGCGTGCTATTGATCTGAATCTCTTCTTTAGTAGATATTCAAGTCCCAACGTTTAACATTGTTTGGTACTTTGTAATACATTGCCACGTATTTTGACTGTGTGCAGTAATGAGCTGTGCCCCATATGTGCTGCATATTATAATGTTACAAAGTATCATCTGTAATTTGTGTGTGTTTGAAGGGTTTGATTTTTGATTTTTTCACTTAATTTGCAAGACCCTGTTAGATAAAAGAGTTTAAATTGTAGGGTGTTTTGTAATCCAGTTACACTGTACTGGACTGGACTCCCAAGGGAGAGGGCGATCCCGCACGTGGAGCATGATGGGAACCAAGTGTGTCCTTCGTATTCACACAGACAATAAATCCCTTAGTGACAAGTCCCCTCCCCACTAAAATGAATGATGAAGATACTAGCGGTGCCCTGGGGGTGGCTGAGATGGACAAATGGGAATTAAGTGGATTGATTTCCCGCCTTTACCAAATGTGGTTAGTGATCGGATAAAGGCCCAAGTGGAGTCATTTAAGAAGATAGATCTTCTTGAACAGACAGCACAGAAAAGCTTCTTAAGCATGCAAGAAATACCGGTAAGACCTTCGGCCCTAAACATGGATGACTCCATGCCCTCTACACCTTAGCAGGACACGTCCCTTCTGGCTCCCGCAGCGACTGCTGAGCTGGACAGAAGGGTCAGGCTTTCAACGAGCCCCTCTACCCCTGCGAGGGCTAGGGGCTGGGGACTTCAAAACGTACACCTACATAAATCCACTATTGGAATAATGGAGGAGTACGAGATTCCGGAAAAACATAGTCACTGTGAGAACATAATGGGTCAAACGATGGCCACGTTAGGAGGTGGGGAAATGGGAGATGATAAGCCAACTCCAAATAAATGCTCTAGTCCGACCAACCCTATCCCCCCAGGAGTCAAGAGTCTGTGGAACTGATGTATAACCAGCCCGGTAAGGAACTTGAAGTGGATGAAAACATGTTAGAATCTGAGTCCTTTCCGGTCCTAACCAGGATTCTCAATCTCCTGGATAAGGGGCACAAAAGGACTCATGGTGAGATGCAGGAATTAAGATATATGATGGT
The DNA here is from genome assembly GCF_040938575.1 of Ambystoma mexicanum. NCBI lineage: Eukaryota > Metazoa > Chordata > Amphibia > Caudata > Ambystomatidae > Ambystoma > Ambystoma mexicanum. The sequence goes on from NW_027182322.1 coordinate 9,653,767, forward strand.
AGAGTGCACAGAAAAAATAAGCAGGTTGGAAGGGTTTGTACATGCTTTAAATATGAGCAAGAAAGAAATCCCTATAGACCCTCCTAAGGGTAATAAGACAATACTTAATAAAGGCTCCCAAACAGAGAATGAACCATGTGAGAATGAAAGTAAAGGGAAACTAACTTGGGAAGATGCAAATGAATTAAAAAGAATGATACTAATTAATCGAGAAAAAACTAAAATTGTGGAAAATCAAGGTGAAAGATCGCTGGGAAAAACAGAAAATAATACAAATACCTTATATCAGATAGTAGGAAATAAGCCGGACAGTCCGTCGGCACTGTTGAAATTGATGGAGGATGAGTATGCCCAAATGCAAGCACAGAAACAGAAAAGCGGGGGAGATTTGAATCAGGAAGTAGAGACCCCGTACGTGTATGTTATTACACGCAGAGAAAAGAAAATGCGAGCAAGGGCCCTTAAGAGAAGAGCAAAGAGTGAGAAGGGGGGAAATACAATGGCGTCCAAAAAATAGAAAAAAAATCAACCTTCTCCCAAGATGAAAAACACTACTACTAACATTAAAGATATATGCAGCTTATCAGAGGAGGGAGGACAACTAGACTTCACACAGCTAAATGAAGAAAGCAAAATAGCTCTGGAGGTGAAGGAAGTACTGGATAGACAGGATTTAATCAGGAAGGAGGATATAGACAGCACTGTGGGAAGCTTACTGGAGAAAAATGGTAAGGAATATGGAGAAGCCACGAATACCTTATCAGAAGCTATGAACCACAAAGGGAAAATTAGTAAAGTTAATTCTAAAAACAAAGGAATTGAGGCAAATAAAAAAAGAAACCAAAAGAAACTGAATGGATGTAAATCCGAAGGACCTAAGGAGGAAAGGAGAATTCAGCAATTTTTCGGTATAAAACGTAAGCAAAAGCCAATAGTAGACAGAGTTCCTGAAAGGGTAGAAAAAGCAGAAGAAGACAAAATAGTCCTTAAGGCAGTAGATAGCCTAAAAGATCATATTAGCTCTAAACAGTTTGAGGAGATGGAATCTGTGGGAGAGCAAGATATGGAGGATCAAAATAGTAGAGAGTCGCCAGTGAAACCTAGTGAAGATATTAAAAAATTGGTACAAGAGGCTCTTATTAAAATCTTTCAAAATCCCTCCAAGTTTGGACCCACTTTACCATCTAGATTAGTATTATCGGATCAAAAAGGGCATGAGGGAGAACAGCAGAGGATTCCCATGCATGAGATAGTGGAAGAAAACAAAAAAACGAAGGAACAGGGCCCCACGGTCCAATGAATGAAGTTGGTCCTGATATACGAGAGACCCTACAGAAACTAGGGATGGTTCTGATAAATACACAGGAAGGTGGGAGGGATCGGGAAGAGGAATGTAAGGACGGGGGGTCAATAGCAAATAAATCCCAAAACGAGGCTAAGGATTTTGAAGATCGGATCAGGGAGATAGCTGAAATGTGGAACATAAAGCAGGGCCATGAACAAGGCAGAGATTATGATCGTGATAAGGAAGGAAAGAGGGACAACAAGAGAGGGGAGAATAGGGAGTGGGAAACAAGTAGAAACTCGAGGATATAGGGGCAAGAGCAAATTCTATATAGTGCTTGGCCTGAAGATCGAAGAGAATGGAGGGAGCCGAAATTTGTGGACGATTCCAGTGTCATATTAAATTTCATGCTCACAATAGGAGGACCCCCCTCATTGAATAGAGAGCGGATTCTCTCCCTGTTCAATGAGATACCTCGGCTCTCCATAATCACATCTATTGATATTAAGCTCATTGATTATATACACCCAATAAGATATGACTGTGTTAGGATTGTGTTCTATTCAAGAGCCACATATGAACTGGTGCTTACTGAAGGAGTGGCACTGCAACGATTTCGGTACGACATAGTAAACTTCAGTCAGGGTTCTGGGAAAAAACAGGGAGGGGAGATGGGAGGATACCCCAGTGAGATGCAGGGGAGAAACAATCGAGAAGGAGTAAGAGACATGACTGTAGAGACTCACTCAAATGAGGTGGCTGAGTTTAGATGGTTAGCATCGACCTTGAGAGAATCAATCTCCAAGATGCAATGCATGAAAGACTCGACCTAGAGTATTGCGAAGCTCAGTTTCTTATCATGGAACTCAAGGGGATCGCAAGCTTTATTGTACTCTTATGATACATGCTCGGCGCTCTCTGCTTATTCGTTCCTATGTATACAAGAAACGTGGGCGGAGACCCCGATAGTATTAGATGGCTTTACTGTTTTTCAGGAACCAGCTCAGAAAAAGCCAAAGGGGAGACCATCGGGGGGACTCTTAATCGCAATTAAGAACAATATTGATTATACAACTCTAAAACATTTCAAAATAAATAAAGGATGCATAGCCACCTTAGTGAAAGTAGGTTGCAGGAAACAACCCATACTCCTTTTAATTATAAACATATACTGGCAACCAGAATGTTATCTAAAAGCATTTATTGATGCTATAGATATTGTATTCCGAGAATGTCAGGACATGAATAAGGAACTACATATTATTATGTGTGGGGATTACAATTCCGAAAATATGCTTGGAAGAAGGTACGAACGAACGCATGTCTGGACGGTTGACTGGCGAAAGGGTTGACTCGCGGAAACGTCAACAGGGGGATACATGGGCTTTTTTTCTGGGAAGTTGGGGCCTGCAAGGAGTAAATGATCTAATGGAAGATTCAATGGATAAATCAACATGGTCCAATGGAAAATGGTCATCCACCATAGATGATATCTTTGTTTGTACCAATACTTTTAAACTTGTCCAGGATTTTGCCCTGATTGGTACAAAGGAGAGTGATCACAAAATGCTAAAAATGACACTGTGGGAAGAAATGGATTGGGGCGATGACAAAAATTATAATATAAGAGTAGTAGCGAATGCCAAATTGAACAGAATCTGCTGGCACAAAACGAATAATCGAGAAAGTTAACATACTTTTCCAGGCAGATTTTGAAAATAACATGTATGCCCAAAAAAAAAAAAGATGTATTGCTACGACTCCTTTGTAAATTACATCGAATTTGTAATCAGAGGCAAAGCGGGAATAAAAAAAAAGGCAAAAAGTAATGAATAGCACAAGCATGCATACTCTGAAGAAATGAAAACACTTAAGCAGGTTAGAAATCGTGAAATGTGTGGTTTCTGTAAGCATTGTGTAGGCCCCCTTACAGTGGAGGAAGCTCAGGAACTTCATGTGATAAAAGACAAATGGAAAACCAAGTCAAGGTGCATGCGTGCAAAGCTTTATCAGGGAGATGCAGAGGATATGCTAAGATCACTGTATGATGTAAATACCGGTATATTTTGGGCTTTGGTTAATAAGGGAGGGCAAGACCAAACTAAAGCTCAAACAACATGCGTCAATTCAGAGAAGTGGGAAGGACACTTTAGTAGCCTGTATTCCCCCCCAAATGTGACATGGGACCTGCCGCTAGATATTGAAAATGCCACATGGAATATCCCATTTTGTGTAAAAGAAATTGAAGATATCATTGTGAAAAGCTCTCCATCCAGGGCTCCTGGGCCGAATTTGCTCTGTAACAGGGTTATGAAGGGGAACGCTAACTTATGGGCCAAAATGCTATTTCTTCTTTTCAAAGACATCATAAAGGCACATCCATTTCCAAATAGCTGGAGAATGTCTTATATAGTCCCAATCTACAAGAAAGGGGATAGGGCTTTACCAACTAGCTATAGACCAATAGCCCTTTTGGACGTTGACTCCAAAATATTCGCAAGCCTAGTTCTAGAGCACATTCGGAGCTGGATGGATCAATGTAATATTCTGTCGCACTTTCAGTTTGGTTTTAGAAAGAACGTAGGTACAGACGCAGGAGGTCTATTAACTAACATCATGCAAAGAGCGGCATGGACCCCTGAAAATCTTCCTATTTACCTAGCGTCAATTGACTTAACATCTGCTTTCGATCTAGTTGATAGATCAATATTGTGGACAAAACGAGCATACCCCGGGATGCCTGTTTCTCTGTTGTCAATTGTATATAACATGCACCAAGACTCTGGAATAAAGATCCGACTCAGCACGGAAGGAAATTTGTCTTGAAATCAGGGTCAAAAATGGCCTTAGGAAGGGGTGCATATATGCTCCGACAATATTTAATCTCCGACATAGAAGAGAGTTTCAAAAAGTTGATCGTAAATTCACATAAAGTTGAGGGTATCAAGATTCAGTGGACTGCCTACGCAGATGACGTGACTCTTTACGATCATACTCCCATAGGTCTCCAACGACTCTTAACTGCTTTCAAAAAATACATCATTAAAAATACACTAAAAATTAATTATTCAAAAACAATGATTGTATGTCTGACGCATAAGAAAAAACAAAAAATGAATGCACTGTTCCTAAATCTTGAGAAATTACTGACAAGGATGGCAATAAGATATATAGGCTACCCAGTTTTTGGAAACAAGAACAAGGAACACTTTTAGGCATTACTGGAAGCGAAAATCACCCCTATGATAGCTCAATTATGTAAAGTTGATGTAAAATATGGTACTTTTTTTTATTGCCCTCTATCCGCCTGTATAAAAACAGAATAGTGCCCCAACTGTGTTATGGACTAGAACTTGCACTGTTATGGTGTAGGATGGAAGTCGCAGTCTATGAATCTAAAATTGTAAAAACTATGGTGCAATGCTTGCCGAAATGTGTGCCTCTGGTGGCAATAAGATACGAGCTTGGTTTGCATTCAATCAGAAGCACCATAGAATGGCATAGAATGGCCCTATACAGGAAGCTGATAATCAGCAATGATACAACCTTATATGATATTATGGGCAGAGGCATCAGGAGTAGCGTTCCAACATCAAAGTATCTCAAGAACATGCTGGAAGAAGCAAATGAAGTTCTAGATAAACTGGGCATCCATAGAGATACGCTTATCACGGACCCAATGAAAGTAAAAAAACGTTTGCTTCATTCCAACTGGAATTCAACAGTCCAAGAGGTCAAGATGACCCATTTATACAATCACATTCTTTCTGACTGTAAAAAGATGGGGGAGCTTGCACCATATCTAATTAAATTTCCTGATAAAGCCTGGAGGCAGGAGTACATGAGATTCCGCTTTAACGCGCTGAGTACGGGACAAATAGTAGACATCAGAAGTGGGCAGAGTAAGGGATTCTCCTTTTGTAGATTTTGTAAGCAAACAGAAAATCTAGAGACCCTGGAGCATCTACAGACCAGGTGCAACGGTCTAAGGAACAAACGTATTAGTCATTTTAGTAAGTACGTACCAAATACTGAATGCGTAGATTTAGATCTCCTGTGGCTTGATATGTTGCATTGTAAAAGAGTCAAACTACAGATTGCTGTAGTTAGGTTCCTGAAGAACTATTGTTATCTATAAGGGAAAACGGCCTATCCTACAAGGTAAAATGATCGAATATTTAGTGCTACTTTTTAGGAATTGGAAGTATCCAGATGTGTTATGAGGGACATTTAGAATCTGTGTAAATTAATTTTATTTCCTTTCTTTTAAATGTACAGTGTTGTAAGAATTGAAAATGTATGCAGATAATGTGAATTTCGTACTGAGAAACTGCTTGTATGTTATGTATAAGTTGTATTAATTCTGTTGTTTTAAACTACAAAGACATTTTTTGTAAAAGTTACTATGTAACTATAAACAAATAAAAAAATAATATACATATACAACCCCACATTCCTCAGGGTCAATGAAACCATTGACAGACATGCCCTCGGGTCATGACAAATGGTATATCAATCTGAATTCCCCCGGGGCTTTCTTAGGCACAACACCCAGCAGGGATACAACTAAATAGCCAAGCAGATCATCAAATGGCCCTACTATGCTCCCTGCCACTATTTCTTTGCTCAATTTCTGTCTTACCACCTCAAAATTTTCTTTGGCTGACTTCAAATTTTCTGCCCACCGACGCACCCTTGGCCCCTGATAACCCAGCTTGAAACCATGACAAAAGCCCGCACTCAAAATCTGAGCCCCTTCCCTGTCCGGATAAAATTCCAACCACTTCTCCAGCACATCCAATTTAATTAGAGTAAAACCCTTTCCCCACAACCCCTCTACCGGATCCTCTCCCCCTCCCCCTGTCTCCTTGTTGGAAACACTGAGTGAGAGGGTGCTTCCCTGCACATTTGCTACATTCATGTCTCAACCTACATAAGTTCCTTGTGCAGCCATCCTTATTAAATGCCCAACATGCTGCTGAGGGTTACCTTCTGCCTCCTTCCCCTGCCCCTCGTGGGCGGGGCGACCAAGAAAGGGCCAGAAAGGGACAGGCAGACCACTTGCTGTGTGCAATGTCGGGGCAGGCCTCGTTGGTGCCATCCACTGCAGCCATAGATCCATGTCTATTTCCCCCAGACAGCCCGACTGTCCTCTGCCATACTTGCTCTGAATTCTTCATCGTAACGCACCCACGCAAAACCCCCAAAACGTGTAAATGCCTTCCCAATTACATCCATATATTTTAGCAGAGCTACGCATCGCTCCGGAAATTTCTCACAATAGACACAGGCGTAAATAATAAATGCCGACGTCTAATTTTCATTTGTCACTGAGAACCTTGGGCGCAAGGCCAGTTCTCTCTCTTCTTCCTTAGAACCCTCCTTTGCTCTCACTTCCCTATGGAGCAGCTTAAAAACATCCACAAATTCCCCTGCCTGAATCTTATCTTTAGTCGCTGTCATCAAGTGCGCACCCAAAGGTTTTGTGATGCCCATGTAAGGTAACTTTTTCTCCTTGCCCTTCACTTCAACTTCTTTTTCTTTTGAAACCTGTACCTCGAGCGCCAATGGCTCAACCACCTTGTCCGTTTGTACCTCCACCGAGCAATTTTTATTTTCACCCACCAAGGCTCCAATAGCCTGTACACCAATCTCTCTCCTTGCCCCTTGCAAACCAGACCCTTCATTTCTTACCCCTGTTCTCGTGTCCCCCCTCTGCCATGCAATTGACTAGTCCCTTTCCCGCTCACCTCTTTCCAATCTGCGATCGCCTGTCTGCGGTCTGGCCTCTACTCAGATGCTCCTCCTCTCTTTTCTTACTGGGCTCCTACTGCAGGGACAAAACATGTCAGCAGTCTCGCCCAGCCAATTGTTCCCCGACCTCTTGCCCCCCAAACCCTATGCTCCTGTCTTTCACAATCCCACCTAAAACCCCTTCTATCCCTCCCCCTCCTTACCACCCTATAACCTTCATCTTCCCACTGCCCCACATATTCCTCCATCCCAACTTCATCACCCCTGAAATACCATTGCTGATGCGAGCTCATGCTCGGGTTGAGTAGATCCTCTTCTTGTGAGCCCGGGGCATCCGCCCCTCACTCCTTTGGCGCCTTCTCTGTGGGGCCGCAGAAACCCCTTCCTGGTCCTCTCCTCTCGGGCGAGGTGTGCTCTCCTCCACCCTCTAGACTGTCCTCGCGCCGACCGAGGAGGGGCCGTTCCTAAACCCTCTCCATATTCATCCTCTGGAACAGCGGGGGCTGCGCAGAAGTCCTCCTGGCCGGGGGGCCGTTCCGCGCCCACCCCTAACCTCAGTAATTGATGGGGACCTCTCTCTCCTTCTCCCACCTGCACTCTTCCGCAGGTATTTGCCCCCTTTGACCTATCACACCAATCAGCGTCCCCTCACCCCCACCATCTTTGTCCCCTTGATTTACCCCTTTCTGGACACTCCTAACATCCCCTACCTCCCACTGGTCACTATTAATCACCTCCTTATCTAACTCCCCACCCAAATGCATTTCCCCCCTGCATGCTCTCCTATCAATCTCCCTCCTCATCTGCCTGCACATGGATTCCCATAACTCCCCTCTACCAGCCGCAGGGGTGCAAGCCACCACTGCCGCGAGAGCCCCATCTGCCGCTGCTCTACGCTATGGCCTACCCCCACCTCCTACCCCTTCTCCCATGACCTCTACCACCGCCCCTTCCAGCTGGGCCTTAGATGCCCTGCTAATAATCTCTAGGGCCTCCCTCAGGGCCCTGGCATCCACCAAACCTTTTTTACTAGCTCCCTGGCCCACCATCATGCAACAAATAATCTGTGCACTATAATATGCCCCTTTGCTGTTCCACTAGCTACACTAAACCCCCGAGCCAGCACCTACCCGGGGACACTCACCACACTGGAAGCCCAGAAACAAGGAACTGGGCTATAATTCAATGCCTAAAGGGTTAATTAAAATTCTTATAATTCCCAGATATAAGTAGTAAACTAAGAATTAATATTAAATAGCATATCGTTTTTTATTATTATTATTTATTTATATACCCCACCAAATAATACCCTTGCCCTGGAAACCCCCACCCCCTTGCCTACTAAATTGCCCCCAAACAAATGCACACACCAGAACCAGAAGCCCCAGCTAAATTGGGGCCACGAAAACGTCAGAAACACACTGCCTCCTGGAGGCCCGCGGGCCACACTGCACTAAAAGGCCCAGAAAGTTGGAGCGGTCCCTTTAAGGAACCGCACTGCCCCCTCTGTCAAGAGACAGCTACCGCGCATGGATGCCTCGCAGCCAGGAAGCAAAACGCGGGCGCCGACGCACAATATATTGATCCCTACCTTCAAAGCCACAACGCGGACCCGTGGCGGGGAGGCACCGGCCCTGGACGCAAAACTCACGCAAACAGCCACCCAGAAGGAACATGTGAAGCAGCACCTTTCTCCCCTCCCACGCAGAAAACCCGAAGAGCCGGAAAGAAAAAACCCTGCCTCAGCCACAAACTAAATGAGACCGCAGACGGCTACGGTAAGAGGGGTTACCTTATATACGGTACCCCCGGCTATAATGCGATTTACTTAAAATATAAAATTAGTAAGCTAACTATACCGAACCTCTCCCAGTACAACAATCTACCTCACCTCACCTATGCTAACCACCAGCCTGCAGGCCCAGCTACACAGGGAAGGCGCAGGAGCAGACAACTAGGACTGTGTCAATCTCACGTCCCAACCGTCGCCTGCTTCTCGAACCTTCCCTGACCCCTTAAATACCCCCGGGGGGCGCGCTACACGCAGGGCATCTCGCTGGCCTGTGCAGTGCCAAAAATCACACCAGGGGAAACGCCTCGAGTCCCCCCCCTTATGCCTCCCTCAGTGTCCCCCTTTTATGGCACTTAGTATGCAGCCTTACAAATTGGATGCATTTAATTTGTCCCATTTTGTACAGTTAATGGATGAGTTTTTACAGCCAAGTTCCTTCAGGTTATGAATGGATCAATTTTGGAAACAATAATGACAGCTACAACAACCGAGTTTACCTTTCTGACAGGGCTTGTTGTCTGTAAAGACCTACAACCTCTTGCATCCATATGGTCGTGGAGCTATAGTGTCCTTCATCGTAGTGGAGGGTCGTAGTTTATCTCACAAAGGTAACCAGAATTAGGGTCGCTAAATAACGAAGCGGTAGGGTATTAGTGCATCGGCTGCCGTTCGCTTCTGACATCAAAGTGTAAATCACAAAACTGGCCTGATAGATCCCTGAGTTAATGTGCGTGCTGCAGAGATCTGATGTCATGCAGCGGTCAGGCACGTCTGGTTTAGAAAGTCTCAGACTTACTGAGCCGCTCAGTAGAGCTTCCAAGGAAGGTAACTGTTATGGGCCTTGGGGCGTGCCGGGGCCTCGCTCGCACACACACACACGTATGCAGGCAGGCACACAGAGAGTGGACGCCGGAGACGTGTGTCTGCTCCGTTCTCCGGCACGAACTGCCGGCACACCACCTTTATTATTCACTACGCATGCGCGAGCCTCGATGCGGCTCGCACATGCGTATACAATTGAAATTGCTACGCAACATCCCTCCTTTTCCCCCAAAACAAAATAACCTTTTCAAAACTTGGGGCCAACGGGCCCATCATAACGTTCACGATACCTCTGCCTTGATTAAGAGGTAGGGTCCATGATGAAGTCTTTGAACCTCAGCGGTGGCTTGCGCCCGGCTCGGGTACCTGCGTTCTCCGGCGTCGGGGTCCTCGGGTGCCGCCGGAGCCTCTGGCGGCCCATCGTCTTCCACCGGCACTCCCGTGCTCAGGTCGGGATCATCTCTAATGGCTGCTCCAGGGGTTTCAGGTTCTATGCGCTTGAAGAACGAAACATTTCTGGTCACAGTCCCTCTTGCATTGGCGGCCGTGACCATCGACCCTTTGAAGTGGGTCACACCCAATGATTGTGGCTCATATGGCAGTGATAGCTTCCCCTCCGGCCTCCTGTTGCGCACCAGCACGGTGTCTCCTATTGCGATTGCCCTCTCGGGTAGTCTCCGCCGTGCGGTCTCTTTCTCATTCAGAGTTGCCCTCGCTGTGCGCACTTTACTGTTGTCGATTTCTCCTGGTGTCCTACCTTCCACTTCGGGTAGTAGGCCTCTTGGTATTCTTTTGAAGAGGGCCTCTTCGGGGGCCACTCCGGTGGATTGATGTGGGGTCGTGCGATATTCTCTTAGGAACTCGACCAGATTTCGCCTGAGATCTTCTCCCCCATTCACGGATATGCGGAACACTTTGTTGAGCGTTCGCATAAATCGCACCACCTCGCCATTTGCTCTCGGTCATAACGGTGTTACTTTGCGATGCTTTATCCCCCTGTCCTTGCAGTATTGAGCAAAGCGCTGGCTCTGAAACGGTGACCCGTTGTCCGAGCAAATTTCGAGAGGGAACCCATGTGTGGCGAATATTTTGTCCATGGCCAGAATGGTATGTTCGCTGCATGTGGATTCGACCAATTCCACCTCTGGGTATCGTGACCACTGGTCAGTCACCACCAGAAAGTATAAGCCTCGGCCCGTGGACCCGAAGTCCGCGTGAACAGTCCCCCATGGGCGGTCACTCCTCTTCATGGCCTGAATGGGTGGCGCCTTCTCCACAGGGCTGGCGGCTTGACATGGGATACAGGCCTTCACAAATTTCTCCACCCTTCCTTCCAGATCTGGAAACCAAACTTTCAATCTGAGCCGAGCTTTCATCTTGGCCATTCCTTGGTGTCCCTTGTGGGCTAGCTATAGGACTTTCTCAACCAGCACTCCTGGTATTACGGTCTGGTGCCCTCTTAGCAGGATTCCATCATCCGCCACCGACAATTCGTGGCGTGCCTTCCAGAGTGCTTGTAGATCTCTTTGCGCTTCCGCGGTCCTTCGGGAGTTGTCAAGGAGGACTTCCCGCCATTCCCCGGTGTCCACCGCATCTTTTATTTTCCGGAATGCTTCGTCGTTATTGGACTCATCTGCAATTTCCTGACGCGTCAGGGCTACAGGCAGGGCGGCCTCCACAACCAGATGTACAGCTTCCACACAGTCCGCCACCTCCAGTGAGTCCCCAGGCCTCCCGGTGCCCAGATGGCTCGACAGGTAATCAGCCGGGTTGAGTGTCCCTGGTCGATATAGCAATTTGACCCCATATTCCATGAGGGCCAACATCCACCTTTCTATGCGCGGAGGTGGTTTGGACGATGTCCCAGACAGTATGGGGATGAGGGGTTTGTGGTCAGTTACCCCCACAACTGGCTTCCCCAGAATGTAGATTCTGAAATGTTTACACCCCCACAGTATGGCCAAGGCTTCTCGCTCTATTTGGGAGTAACGCCTCTCTGTCGGTCAGGGCCTTGCTGGCATAGGGGATGAGCCTCATGGTCCCTTGCTGGTCTGCTTGCATGAGGACTGCACCCAGCCCTACCGGGCTAGCATCAACTACGATCTCTGACTCGCGACCAGGGTGGAAGTACGCCATAGTTTCTTGCTCCGACAGGGAATTTTTAATGGCGGTGAACGCTCTTTGTTCCTTCCCTGTCCAAGTCCACGCCACATCATTTCTGGTGGGTGCCCTCAGTGGTTCCGATAGGGAGGCTAGATCTCGGATGAAGCGGCCACAATAGTTGACCATCCCTAAGAAGCTTCTTACTTCGGCTGGGGACGCTGGTGGGGAGGCATCTCTGATGTCTTTCACCTTCTCCGGATCCGGGGAAATCCCTCCAGCGTAAAATATAAACACGAAAAATGCAAGCCTGTCCCTCAGAAATTCGCATTTCTCCTTATGTAGCGTTAAGCCTACACTGCACAGTCTCTCCAGGGTATGCTCGAGGCGCTTCAGATGTTCCGCTTCTGATTTTGCAAACACTAGGATGTCATCTGACATGTTGATGACCCCTTTTAGTCCTGATAATGCCCCCCTGATGGCATTTTGAAAATCCTCTGCTGCGGACGAGATCCCAAAGCTAAGTCTTTTGTATTGATACAACCCCTCATGGGTCGTAAAGGTCGTAATATACCTGGACTCGGGGTGGAGTTCCAGCTCGTGGTAGCCTGACCTCAGGTCTAGCTTCGAGAAGACCCTGGCTCTCTGGAGCTCTCCCACGTTGTCATCTAGGGTTGGTGTGAGATGGCGTTCTCGTTTGATCGCTACATTGGGCAGCCTCATATCTGCGCAGATGCGTACTGCCCCCGGTTGTTTCGGCTTCGGGGCCACCACAATTGGGGAGAGTACGCAGACGGACGCCCCAGTATCTATGAGGACCGGAGTTGGCATCTCGCTAATGTTGACGGTGCATTTGACTTGTCGAAGGTCCCCAGGGCCCTGCGCAATGCTTGAAATAAAAAATATTTCTTCATCTTCCTCCTCCTCTTCCGCGATATTGAGGTCTTGCATGCCTTGTTCGACAGAGGACACGCCCCTTACTCTTCCAGCGACACCTCTGCCGACTCTCTCTGGTCCTCTCAAGACTGTAACTGGCGTTGTTGCCCTGCACACTCTCGCATAGTGTCCCGGTGTGCCGCATCGACCACAGGTCCTTGCCTTTGCTGGGCACTCTCCCGCATGCGGCAGATCGTATCCACAGTACCAACACGATGAGACATTCCCTTGCATCGTGGGCCCTTCACTTCTCTTTGGTGTCCATCTTGCCTTCCCTATGGCCGAGCGTCCGATAGCGTATGCCTCTTCCTCCTTCCTGGAGCGTGTAGCAGCGTCCATTTTTGCCCCTCTTGCCTCCGCCAGTTCGTACGCTCTCCCCATGTCCAGAATTTGCTGCAGAGTCAGTCCGGGCTCTCTTAGCACTTGTCTCCTCAGTTCACCTGAGCAGCAACCTTGCAGCAGTTGGTTACGAACCATTTCTTCCTCGTTGACCCATCTGCAGGAGCTCGCTAGTTGTCTCAGACGAGCGCAAAACTGGTCCAGTGATTCCTCTTTTAATTGCTTCTCCGCACCCATGACAAACCTGTCGAAGTCAACATTCGCCATAGGACGGAAGTGGTCACGGAAAGCTTGCTTGACTGCATCATAATTCGCTGCTGGAATATTGAGAGTGTCATAAATGCGTTGAACCTCGGTCCCTGCAGAATGGACCATGATGGCAATCTTCGCCTCATCTTCCGTTTCCCCCGATGCTCTAAAAAACATTTCCAGCTTCTTAACCCATGTGATCCACTTCGGCCCTAACTTGGATGGGGGGCCCGTGGTGTCAAATTCAGGCATAGGCGCTAGGGTACTGTGCATTCTGCGAAGAATTGGGGCGACAGCATTTTCTTCTTCCTCTCCTTCTTCCCCCATGGTGTACTCACAGTGGTCCTTCTCTGGTAAGAGCCGAGGTAACTGGTGGTCTTCAGAGTGCAATCACACTCTCTTTCTTGTCTTTACCACAACCCTGTGGTATCTGGGCTGTGGTGGTTCCAAAAATTTCTCTGGAGCAGTGCAGGAGGCAGATGGCGCATGAGCACCCTCTCGGGCCGCAACCACTGCACTCCGCGCGTAGAGAAGAGAAAAAGAAAATGGCCGCCGGCCGTGCGCATGGGTCCGTGTGCACCCGATCGATGCACACGCAGCAGCGTTCCTTCACTCCGATGCCGTCGGAGCGGAGGATGGCTCCGTGTCCGTCCTCGTCGCCAGTGTTATGGGCCTTGGGGCGTGCCGGGGCCTCGCTCGCACACACACACACGCATGCATGCAGGCACACAGAGAGTGGACGCCGGAGACGTGTGTCTGCTCCGGTCGCCGGCGCGAAATGCCGGCGCACCGCCTTTATTATTCACTACGCATGCGCGAGCCTCGATGCGGCTCGCGCATGCGTATACAATTGAAATTGCTACGCAACAGTAACATCCTGAGGCGGGAACGAGCACGAAATCACGAGAGTTGCATCAGCCGATACCGAGCATGCGTTTTTTATATGACAATTAGGAAAGACCAGGGGACGTTCCGAGCGAGATGTATGCAATGAATGTAAAGGCAGATGCTGAAAGAGATCCATATTTTAACTGCCTTTTGTAAAGTGCAATGTGGGTGGTATTGGCTGCTGACACTGAGAGGATGCTGTTCTCAGGGAAGTAAAGCGGCGCACACTGCTGGGTGCTGTCTTAGATGGCCACACTTTTACCCATTTTCGCACCCTCTTCGTTCTTAGTAATGTGACGGTGACACTGTGATAGGCAGTTAATGCTGATGCTGCACTAAGTTATTGTACAACTTCGCCTACTGGTGTTAATCTATTTCGGTCACGTGTGTTCAGTTTGAGACTCAGCGGAACGCCGACCCGTTACGATTGGGGGTGAGGGGGAGGGCATATAAGAGTGGGTGGGGTTTGCAGAGGGGTGAACGCTTTCAAATAAACCATTGTGTTTTTCGCGCCAGAAGGGTCCGTGGCTTTTCAGTTTGAATGGACCAATGAACATTATCCCCGTTTGCTATGCTATGTATGCCCTCCAATCCTCGCATTTCTTGCTACTGACATAAAAGAAGGACTTACGCTTGAAAGTGGCTTTCAAGAGCGTTTGTAGAAGGGGGATTAAGTGTTACTGTTGAAAGAAGCACATATTATGATTGTATCACAAACTAACGCTATCTTAAGTTGTAAAATGCAGCATTTCTTCTGTGCGAGATTGTGCATTCCTGGCTGCCAGCTATAGAGACCTATAAAAAACCGTGACCGCACATAATCTTGAGAAAGTGGGACAGAGCACCAAATACCGGGACATCTGGTCACCCTAGGGGAGGGGCGCAACGGTGAGGAGCAGTGAGGGAGGGGGCAAGGGTGAGGAGCAGGGGGGGGCGCAAGGTGGAGGGGGAGGAGCAGAGAGAGCACACAGGCTGCAAGGGGAGGAGCGAGGGTGAGGAGGGGAGGGGGGACTCAAGGAGGAAGAGCAGGGGGCACAAGTGTGGGGAGAGGTAGGATTGGGTCTGCTAGTCTTGCATCCACCAGCCATTTCACCAAGAAGGGCGTTACTGCAAAGATACTGCCAAGAGTAAGGCTCTCGGCTGCAGAACAGGCCCCATCTGAGCTGAACTATTCATTTGACAGGAAACAGTCCAGAACATGTGGGTACACACTAACAGAACGTACACTATCGTCTTTAAGGGAACCAGTGATCTCGGTGCTTAGTGTTGACAGCTCGCACTTGCACCCTCCCGCCACAGATTCTCCGTCCCAATTAAACTACCTTCTGCACTCCCTCTACCGCCCGTCATCCCTTTACCTCCCGCGCATGAAGAGCCAAGACTAGTTGATAAGGTGGGAAAGTAAAATTGCTGAAGCATGCTTTATTAAGCAGGAGTTTCTTACAGGTGTTCCATTTGTCCACCAGAGCCTCAGAATTCTGCACTGGGCATGGGTTCCTAATCCCTCCATGACCATAAATTGAAGTTCTGGTCGGGTCAACCCCTCAGTCTACTTATCCTCCCTCGCCACCCCTTTGCCACATTTATTTTCATTAGTTTCCAAATTCATTCTAGCCACTCTCCCTGTTAACACGAACCTCTAGGGGATCCCCCTGTTTCACACCCCAGACCTTCCCATGCTTGTGTTTCTAGACTCCAGTGTTTCCTTCTAGCAGGGGTATTGCACCCCGTTCTGCAACTTGGCTCCCTTGTGGTCCCCTTCAGATTCTGGTCCATCTAAACCTATTTGGCATCCCTCTTTCCAACTTCTCCCCCCCCCCTAAACCCCTGACCGGTCTACCCCATTTGAACTGTTCTAGCCGTCGACCTAATAAATCTTCACGTCATCCAATGTTCTCCCCTTTATCCCTGAATCTGCCAAACTACTTCCCGCACCACAGCTAAAGGTGCCCATTCTTCCGCTTACCAATGTACCAATCCACCCTTTGGTTATTCCCACTTGCATGTTCCCAAACCTTTCTGAGGATCCCCCTACTACCTGTCTCCCTTTAACCCTTCTCCTCCTTCCCCCTCTGAGTCTCACCCTTTCTCTGCTGACCCACCCTGCTTGGCATCTCTTTTGTTTCCCTCTCTTATTTTTGTACCCCTTTCCCCTCGTGACTTCAGATTCTGATCCCTTTCACTATCCTTCTTGCTCTATTCATTTTAATGTCTTGTAATATTCTGTTAATATTCATCGGCACTTCAGCTGGCCCTGTTTAGGATGTGCACCCATGTCACGACTCTCCTTCCTGACTTAAGCACCTACGGCCTGAGTGGGTTGTTGGAACCATAGGCACATTTCTCATATGCAGTATCTGTCTCTGTATTCGCTGCAGCAGTTGTGCATTTGTATTTTGCACCTTGGCAGGGATTTTGTGTACTATAATAATATTTGGCTTGTATTTTGTTCATGATTATAACATGCTATGTTTATATTATGCTATGCAATGAAGTTTTATGCTTTTATATTTGTTTTATGTTTGTACAAAGTCCAGATTTTGGATTATATCACAATAAAGTAAATAATAATAATATTCTGTTAACATACCCTTGTTTCTTCCCATTTCTTGTTCTTTGGGAGTTCTTAATGTTCTTTACTATTGGTGTTGGCAGGACTTACAACCCCTCTATCCCTCCCCTTTAATTAAAGGGCTCCCAACAATTGGACAGCAGTGTTTATTGACAACAAATTTAAAACATAAACATATCCACTATTGTCTGACCCCATTCTCTGAACAGGGGAGTGTTCAATGTGTGGTTGTAGAATACGTCCCGGCCTACACCCCAGGAAGGAGGGGATGGGGTGGGGGATCTTGCTGACCGCCTAATCAGGATGGATCACACTTGGCCAATACTGGCGTGAGGTACCTTCTCCATCCTGTTACTTTGAGAAGAACCGCTTATCTACAACCCAAACCCTCCAGTGCATCCCTAAAATCTATAATCATTGTAGAAACCCCTATATCTGATAAATGCACCCTAACCTCCCTGAGGGACATTTAGTGTGATTAGTTGGGCCCGGATCCAACCCATACCCATGCTCTTCAAGAGGTTTCCAGGTTTACTGTTTAGTCTCCTCCTAGACTCCTCCATCGCCTGTGAGAATACGCCTGCCACTTTGCCTAGATATTATTTCTGACCACTGTATCTCTGTGCCCCGAAAACAGTTGTAACAGTGACCCCCGCATGTGACGTAGAAGCTCCTTCCTCCCCAATTCTGCCAAATCCTTTCCCCCTTAAGGTACTACAAACCTTTCCGGGCATACATGGTGCTGCATATTCTGGTTCCGAGATCTTGCCATCCATAGTATTTTTATCCTGCAAAATCCCAAATTGTCGTCCCGTCTTTCTTTCCTGGCTCCCTCGGCCGCACTCGCAACAAATGAATGGCCGATGACCCAAACCAATCAATATTCTGGGAAGGCAATTAACATGTGATAAGCGGTTACAGGCCATGCCTTTAAAACACCTGCACTTAATGACCCCTCGTCCCCTGAGGTGTAACCATATTTCTACCTCTCAGCCTTCAACCGCCCTAGCCTTGCTCTTTGTTTAGATACCCCCTTTCATCACCCTGCCCGTCCCCACCTGATGCACCCCTCCATGTCTGATATACATCTTGACCCTGTCTGACTCCTATCTTCCTATGCTTTTTATCACCCCCTGCCGCTGTCCCTCACTGTGTGCTATAGTGGCTGCACCATTGTGGAAGGAGCATGGAGTACAGTGGCCAGAGGCACGGCCTTTCCTTTCTAACGTTACTGCTATTACCTTATTAAATTGGAATTGTGTAAATGGTGTTCCAGCTTCATATGATACTGGCCTACGTCTGAGGAACTCCCTCATAGCCACCACCAGGCTGAACTCATCCTCCCCAAGTCTTCTTAATTTCAGAGACACCCCCGTGCCTCCCTGATACCCAAATTAAGAACAACCCTTCTGATCACCACATCCTCCCTTGTCAGTGCTCTGAGTGTTCATGTTCTTGGTACCAACTTACTGATGTGTAATGCCCCAATAAATGCCCCCAAGGCATGCCCTGAGTAGTATGCATTAGTGTGACGAATAACATACCACTCGCAATAGGGTTAACATACTCTTTAAGAGGCTAAATTCGATAGGCTGTCTGCTGTGTTTGTGTACAGGCCTGACCCTGCCCCACCCTCTGATGGCTGCCCTTATGTGGAAGCCTTGCTTGTGGTCTTCCAAACCAGCCAGTTGGGCATGAAAGGCAATAGCAATCCGGTGCCCTGCTACCTAAGTGTTGTCTTTGTTGTTGTCCCATGCCCATAATAGGAGTTATAACATATTTTGAACATCGGATCAAAAAACATGTTGATTTTGTGTTTCTTTGACATTTCACAAATTTCCTCAAAAAATCAATTAAAAAAACGTTGGGAGTGAGATCCTGTAGCAGCCCCCCTCAAATCCACCCAATTTAAATAATACCCCAGCCCAGCGCCCCCTCTATTTTTTCGATGAAATATTTGTAAATTCGATTTTGACAAGTTATCATTTTCTGCCTGGCAGTTTGTGTTCAATATTTTCATGCAATAGGAATTGCTGAAGTTTATCCCTGAGATTGATTATTATAGCATCCTTAGTTGCTCGCATCCATGTCCCTGCACGTGTGGATAATGCCTGCTCTCCAATTTTCTTAAACTCCTTTCCAACGAAATAGTTCCCAAAGCCCATCGTCGAACTGATTCATCACATTCCTGGCCAGTGAAAATGCCAACTTGAACCTCACCATCTATGAACAAGAAAGTGCATAATCTGTCGGATTAAGTGCACCAGGGACATGGCTGGCCCACATTTCAGTATTTATTATTAAGCAGATACTTGGTTGATAACCCTTTGAACCACTGCTAAGTTGTCTGACCATTTCAGCAGATGCTTTTTGGGCAACTTATTTATTTCTTTTAAATTTTATTTATTGTTTTTTATAATGTGCCTATTCACAATGTGTTTCAAGGCACAATCCTTTGACCAAACATGCAGGGCTGCCAGCATTGGGAACAGCTCAAGCATGCTGATGTTCTTACACTGCCCTTTCCTGTTCCTTTCATTGGGCCAACCTCCTCTCTCCCCAGCACCACTCCTGCCCTACAACTATGTCTCCCAGATTCATCGGTAAAGAGCTGTACTTGTGAGCAAGGTGCTTGCCATAAACGGATGTCATTCAGTTCAGTTAGAAAATTGAGCCACATACAGAGATCCTCCTTCAAGCCTGGGTTCAAGTGCACCAGTTGCCATCCTTTCACGAGTCCCAACGTCGCATGGGCAAGGCGTCTGGAAAACACAGAATCCGCAGAGTTAACCCTACCCGCATAGTTTAACCGGCCCAGTAAATCCTGAATCTTCCTCAGGTGGACCCTGCTGCTTGCTAAAACCAAATTGATATTATCAGCAAAATCCTTTATTTTATCTTGTGGCATCCTACAGACTCCTTCCACAGTATCAATCTCGATCCCCAAATACGTCATTGGCACCTCCAAATCCAGAGCCAGTTTAAGGAATTTACTGAGTGATGCGCAAACGTCTGTTCCTCCCCCTTCAAAGAACAGAAAGTCATTGAAATAATGAGTCTTCCCGGCCCTAACCTCAAATTCGTTCAAGGCCCATTCCAAGAAGGCACTGAATGCTTCAAAATACACACAGGAGATTCTACACCCCATTGTAATGCATTTGTCTATATATATATTGCCCATACAACCCCTATAGCAGATATTATGAGGTTTTCTATAGGTGGGCACAGATATGGGCACCCACTCGTCCCAAAACGCTCTCTTTCTCAATCTTCTTCTTCACCACCCCTGGGACTCGTTTTACTGATTTCTGGGTCCCAGCTGAGCTTGCCCCCAGGGGACCCTGGTAAGGGGTCTCAAATCCCATGGTAAACCCTCTGGACAACATATCCCTCTTGTGCACCAAGGGATAATGGGAGAGCCATGGTAACAACCTTTGCAACCAAATCAGGGACTGCCCCTTATTCAGCAGTTCGTAGACTTGTGTTTGACAAAGACACGTTGTTCCCATAGTATCGCTGTTCATCGGGAGGCTGCGCACCGCAGTCTTCAGCAACAGAGCGTGATCCAAAGAGGGCAACCCCTGCCCAGAGGAAAGCCCTAAATACTGCTCCTCTGGACCAGCCCTCCCTTTCCTGTGTTCGACCGTGCTTCAGTGCCCCTTGACCCAGATTGGTCCTTGCCCCTAGCCCCTCCTCTCCCCTTGCAGTTGGTCGGGCCGTGTTGGGCGTCACTGCTAAAAGAAAGTGTAACCCATCCATTGCCACCCCAGGTCAGCATGGTCACCTGGCATTTAGTGGGATGGGTCATGGGGGGGTAATCTCATGAAAAACCTCTACCAAGTTGTCTGCCTCACATTTCTGACCCCTCACAAAGGTTTAACAGATCAGAAGAGGTTTAGTAGTGACCATTATCCCACATGTCTGATTACTTGCAGAAAGAAAGAACCCAGGCACAGTCTAACTGTTGCATTTACATGTGTTGGTTCAAAATGCACTTTTCATAAATAAATACGAACATCAATAAATAAATGAGCACATATTGATCGGGGGGTATGCACTGGGATGGTGGCTAAAGGTGTGGTGACGAAGACAATTCAAGGAATGCTTCCAGCATAGAGTTGTAATAAAGAACTAGAGGGCCAACATTCCACCAGGAACTGTTGTCTATGGAAGCCAAGGTGGTGGGGAAAAAAGTAATCTCCCATTGCAGCCTATGGCTCTTTTTCCATGAGCATGGTGTCCAGGGCTGTCAGATCAACGAGAACCGGCTACCTCACTTTTTGCTCCCATTAAGTATGCAATGTTGGCCCTATAGTTCTTTATTAGAACTCTGTGGCTGCCACTGAGCCTGCTGGGCTGGAAGACATTGATGTCAGGGAAGCCTGGAGTATAGGACAGTTTCTTCCCCTTTTGGTAACACTGATTCACTCTCTCCCTAGGCTGCTCAACTCTCTCCTTCTGTTCCAAACCCCACTTTCACCAGTATCCCCTTCTCAGTCCAACCCGCTATTGGTTCCACCCTCACGCGCAGCCGTTCTCTCTCTTTTGCCCACACTGACAACCACCTGTCTTACTTTTCACCTTCTGTTAGATAATGTGCCTCCTCTGCCAACCTCCTCGATTCTCTCTCGCCATCCGTGACTGGTCCTACATCTCCTTTCACTAGGCTTTCGTGAATGGCTGGGCACTGGTTCCTTCTCAGTGCATCTGGCAATGCCAATCATTCTACCTCACACAATTCAATTCAGTCACAAAATAAAACTCTTGCATGAATGGTCTGGTTTAGCCACATTGTCTGCAAGTCTGACACACACAAAAGAGTTTGCTACTTGTGTAGAACTTTGCATTTTCTTATCATGCATAGTACAGGCCACAATTCCAGGCGAAACAACGACTATAGGCAGGTGACTTTATTACATTAATGTGTGTTTTAAGATAATTAATGGACATGGGGCAGGAAAGTGGTGGGCTCAGAACAGGGTGCCATGTTTTAGGTGGAAGCCTGCTAGGATCTGCCATCAATGAATGGGAGGCTCCATAGCAAGGAATTCGCCTAGCCTCAAAAATTATGAATGGGGCGGGATAGGCAGGGCTATAACCGGGGGGCTATTCTGCATCAGTGGCCCTTTCCCGTCCATTCTACAAACACTGTTAACAGGCAGGGCTGAGTCAAAGTTCACAAAAGTCACTACCAGTGTTGGAGCCAGCCTCTCAGCCGCCAAGCGGATGTGAAAGTGAGCATGCGTGCACCCACTGCGGACGCTGAGACAGCAGATTACCCAAGAGTACAGACGCCCAGGACGCCTGCTGCAGCGCCGCTCTTCCTGGGCTCTACAGGTGGCTCATGCATTCACACGCTCTGCTTACATTCACTAGTAATGCAAGAAAGCAACATTTGCAGGTGACTGTGTCGCCCACTGGTTATTCCTTCCACCAACGATGGCTAAACATGTTGGCTTTGGAATGGTCTGTTATATCGGCAGCAAGCTTTAAGCTGCACGGTACTAGGCTGCCCGCCATGTTAGAATGGGACAACGCACGCTGAAATAGATCAGCAGAGCTCCTGTGAGGTATCCAAGACCACATGACAAGTTACGATCAGATTAGTTTTTCCAGTTTCGAATGGTGACGCTCTCATGAGACTACAGATACCCAGTGTCAGTGCTCAGATTAGAGTGAGGCAGACAAGCCTATGGCAGAAAGCACCCAATGGGGCTGGGTAACATCTTGCGATCATGTTTCTCTAGAATAGAATGCACATTGAAATAGAAAAGTAGACCCGAAATGTTGGCCTTTTTTTTAAAATCACTTACTGAGAAAGCATCACTGGACAGTTCCTCGTTAGTATAGTGGTCAGTATCCCCACCTGTCACGCGGGAGGGGTTCAATTCCCCGACGGGAGGCATACATTTTCTTTTTTAAAGAGTGGTTTCTTTATTCGTACCACTTTTTAACATTAAATGTAGCACTTTCTTGTGATGTTTTACTTTGTTCATGTATACAACCTTTATATTATACTATGATTAAAGACAGGACGTTAGGATGCCTTTTAATGGCATTTTCAATTAATTTGTTTATGAAAATCGTATTCTATTTATCGGTATTCTTGGGCTTAGCTTACTGGGGGAGGTGGCTTTTGAAGTAGCTAAAGTTGTTGTAAGTTTTGTTAAATGGGAGAATCTCAATGTTTTAATTGAAGGACATGTTTTAGTTAACTAGGCTTATGTTAATACGTTTTTATATATCTCGAAGCACTTTTATTCTACTGCCTTAAACAATGAATCGGACAATCCTTCTGACGTTCGCCTGGATCTGCTTATCTAAATGAACATGTAAACCATAGGTACTTATTTGTACTGCATGCGTTTCCTGTGCTGCATCTATACCTCTGCCTGTATTTCCAGGTAGAAGACAGGTGGCCCAGTCCCAGGTACTATCACACAGTCCTGGCAGAATGTGGCGGTAAGGCAACAAAGGCGCCGGTAGTGCTATCGGCGCCGTTGTAACCATACTGCCACATTACGAGTTCTGCTTGCGGGTGCCGCTCTGCACGCCTGGTCAGACCAGGCGTGCAGAGCGGCACCCGCAAGCAGAACTCGTGATTGCACCGGCACCGGTATAAACGGTGCCGGTGCAACCATGCTCCCCACCCCTATTCTGCCGTATGGGGCAGAATGGTGATCGGGAGCCCGGCCATACTGGCACCCGCGAATGGGCAATTACCGGCCCATTCAACTCGTAATGGGCTGGTAATGGCCCATTCGCGGGTGCCGGTAGCGAGTTTGGCGGTAGCCGTGCCCTTTTTAAGGGCACGGCTACCGCCAACCTCGTAATGAGGCCCACTTAAATCAACTGCCTACAGCACACTACTGAGTCTTCTATAGCCACCCGGCCGAAAAACATGTTAACATGTTCAAACTGTATTTCACTTATTGGAATGAAAATAAATGGCCTTAAGCCATGAGACTGAAATCACTTCGGATTTGGCCAGATATCTGGTAAGGCTGAAGGGTGGGTGAAATCAGGTGTTGCTGTTTATTTTGGGTGAGAGCCCTTTGACTTCCATAAAATTGCCCTTTAATTAGAACAGGCTATATTAGCCCTTGATTTTGTTTTTCTTTTTTGAGAATTATGTTTGCCCTTTTTCCTAATTGGGCGTTCACCTCCCCATCATAATCCCTGCACACCACTAAACCTTTTCCCCTTTTAATCCTCTAGCCCTCTTTTCCACCATTTACCCATGTTTTATGACCCATCCCAACTAACACACATTCCCTTTGCCAACATTCTTTTTCTCATTGGTGATTTAAAAATGGTGGGATTCACGAAATGATGGGATTCACAATCGAATTTTCAAATTTGTGACTGTACACAGTTTTCAAAGGTGGTATATAACTATGTGTTACTGTTCTTTACCGTTCTGTGTTGGTTTCAGTTCTTAATTGTAGGTATTTCAAAAAGGTAGCAGGCGCTCCTCTCCAGAAAGAAAATGGCATGATAACCTGTTCTGTGGTTTTTTCCTACTTTGAGATGAGAGTTTGCAGCCATCGCTTTTTGCTCAATGTACCTTTCACAGATGGGAAATAGCCATTTGCATATCAGTCTTTGTCCCGCCCATATGGGCAGCCCAGCAACAAAATGCTATGGCAATTCCCTTTTGAACAAGAGTACCAACAGCACCCCATACACGTGTTTCAGCCTTGTTGTGCCTCATCAGTGAGGGGGAGCTGTGCCTCTCTGAGCACAGTCAGCAGGGAGTCCACATCTGGGTTCCCCCATCTAACTCAGGGAGAACAACCCCAAGTCCCTTGCAAATATTTCAAAAAAGGTAGCAGGCGCGCCTCTCCAGAAAGAACATGGCATGATAACCTGTTCTGTGTTTTTTTCCCACTTTGAGGTGAGAGTTTGCAGCCATCGGTTTTTGCTCAATGTACCTGTCAAAGATGGGAAATATCCATTTGCATAGCGATGGCTACAAACAGTTCTGCATCATATGATGACATATTTGCATGCTGCATACACAGGACGAATCAGGACTATCCGCTTCAATGGGTGGTGTCGGCGTTGAGACAGCTCGAAAAGCAGAGAAAACAATAGTTGGAATCCTGTGTTGTTGCGCTTTCACTATGATCACAATAAAGGATGACAGTATTTGCAATTGTGGTGTTTGGACTATTATTTTATATTGCACTTAAATTTGGCACATCGAAATGCTTTCTCGTATTCCATTCATACAGTTCTTTATTTCCTTGAGAGTTCAAATAGTTGAATTAATAATCATTCAGTTCCTCCATTTCTTGTGTGGATATTAGGATTTTTCCAGTCCAATTGGTATATCTCCTTGAATTGTCTTCATTCAAGGTTGTGTGTAACCCTTCTCATGTTCATATAGATTTGTGTCCTTATTTTTAGGGAGTTCAAAAAAGGTTTTTAATCTTTGTCTGTTATTCCTTGTTGTGCTTAGTTTATACTCTGTTTTGCTGTTGTGCTGTCTATTGTTTCTCCTTACTTATTTAAATTGGTTTGCCTTGATGTTTTTGTTTTTTTTATGGTTTGCTCTCCTTTTATGATTTGCTCTCCTTTTAATTGTTGAGACTTTGTGGTTTGATCCTTGGCTTTGTTATTTTGCTCCCCGACACGTGTTTCCCCGCCTTTATTAGTGGCGGTTCTTCAGGAGGTGCAAAAGATTGTTCTGAATGGTTGCTGTATTTCTATGTTTCTACTGTTGACCAATTGTCTGCCTTGATAAAGACTACCATTGAAACGCGCATCAGCTTTTGTTTCACCTCACATGGCTCATGCTGCCAGACATTGAAACATGTTCATAAATACATTAAAATAGGTATGAAAAACAAATCAGGAGTGATGTATCTATAATTCCAACAAACTGTCAAAGCTCAGTACAATGGTAATCTCCTAGGAGTTGTACAACAACCAACTGCCAGCGCCCACACCAAACAATGTCTGTCAGCTCACCTAACTAGAAAAAATCCATCTGACTGAAGTTTTCACCTGGGCTACTCTAACTCTGCCCCTTTCTCTTTCAGCCTAGAAGAAAAAAGAATCTAGTAATCAGCACACTGGTGCGAAATGGCTTTTGTAATGACACAGCTGTCTTTGAAGCACCATTTCTCAGCTGCACCACAGGGAGAGTTCATGTGCCCTGGAGAAGGTGATAAGCTATCCCTGGAAGACCAAAGAGAGGGTTTACTGGATGGGACCAACATTGTTGATTTGGGTACAGCAAGCCCAGACATCATAACCTGTCATGGATGAGCCACTTTCCACCAAGTTGACAATAAAATGACATCGATTGCTTATGCCTGTTTAATTGTGTAATCCCAGGAGCCACCATGTTAAAACCAGACATGGCTTATATTTAATTTTGATGAACTGCCACCAGACATCTGGAGGCACACCATTATATTTAGAACCAGAGCTGCTAACATTTAAAAAGTTACCCCTGACTTCTTGAACATTGGGTTCCAGCAGCTGTGTTCAGGAATGCACATGTGACATTTGAACCTAGCCTGTTGAAATTAAAAGGCATCTGCTGGGAGATGCCAGTCGGCAGAGCAGAGGCACATGCGTGTACTCTACTTCTTGGTATGGAGCATTATGAGAGTGAGCTGGGTTAGCAGAGTTCACTCTCAGATAAGAGGCAGAATTACCTGCATCGTTTTATCACAAAAAAAGAAAGAACGCTCAGGCTCCTTCTACCCTCCAGGGTGGATTGTGTCAGTATACACTTCATAGATCAGAGGTGTGTCAGCAGAGACAGCCTACAAACAACACTAGTGCAGTAAATGGCAAACTAAAAAGGCATGTCAAGTACACTTTACTCACACACAGGCAATGAGCAAAAACAATAATTGTGAAGAAAATACACAGGTAAGGCAGCATATGCATATTTATATTATGATTTATATAAATAAATAAAAAAGGTTACTTTTCAGAAGTAAATTGTAATGAATGGAAACAGGTCTTAAACAGTCTCTAGTCCCCAAGTTGAAGGCCTGGGATAAGGGTGCCTAGGAAATGGCAAAGCTATTTATCTCCCCCCATTGAAATGGGCCTAAGGAGAAATAAACTGGGCCTCTCCACAATGAGACTCCAGACGCCAATGGCACTGCCAGACAGAATATTTCGGCCATAGCCAGCATATTGCATTATCCTCTGCCCTGAAGAGAAGGAACTGAATGCCACCCCGCGATGGCGCTGAACCGAGAATGGCGATGTCCTGCCAAAGCATATCTTTGCTTGTATGGAGTTCCCAATCACAGAATTAGTAGTGCAGTGATTTGAGAATTCGCTTTGGAAAAGGAGTAGCCTGAGAGCCGAGTTCGACTCTCTCCTCCGTGTCCCTTTTAATGGCTTAAAGAAATACTAATCATGACAGTTAAACAAAGTATAATTTTCCATCTTGAACAAAATAATGCTTGAGTTAACAAAATAATGCTTGGCAAGTGACTAGGCCTATGTACGACTATACGGACAGCATGATCCTAGCACTTGTAGTGCAGAGGCTTGAACACTGAGCTTGACAAATGAAGCAGCCTTCAGAGCTGGGTTCGCCGGGGTCCCCAGGGCAGATTTATGGAGTGCAGCCACGCCTAGGTGGGACTTTCTGAGCCTGAAGCGGCATTGGTTTCTTCTCTCTTTTCCTTTTGCCCCCAATGATATTGTAATACTGACAGGGAGCTGTGCTGATATGAAATCATGTGTTAACGTCTTGCAGAGCAGCCTTACAGCTTCTGGTCTCTTGCAAGGCGTTAATTCACACCTTTTAGGTGGGGGATTTCTGTTTACTCAGGATATAAATCCTGATTGGCCTGGCTTATTAAGATGCCGACCCTGGGTACTTTACTGAACCAGCAATCTATGAAAGAATTAAACTCCAGAGTTTTAAGCTCTTTGTCAATCCTTCTCCTCCTCCTAACTCCATTGCACCACTTTGAACATACTGTAATCTGCAGTTTTCTGCTACTACACAATGCCTAACATCTTGTCAGAGCAGAAGCTCCAATCTGAGGGAAGAGTGTCTTGATTTGGCATACCTTTTAAGGAATCCAGCAGGAAATGTTACTGGCCTACTCGCATTAATATTTAATGGTTGGCGCTCCTGGCCTTTCACTTAAATTTGTCATCATGAGTCTACTTGACTGAATTACAGAGTAAGCACCACCTCTGTGTACTTCTGCCCCCTTACTATCCTCATGCTCCCCCTCACCGCAGCATGCCCATGTCAAGCCCCTTTTCCCTCCACGCTATCTTCTCTCTATCTCTTATTGGCCTCCACTTATCCCCAAGCGCTGTCCCACAGCTCCCACTGCTCTCCCTCTCTCTCCATCCTGATTCTTCACTCTCCTAAATGGCACCCTGGGCACTCATTTCTTGCTCACCATAACCACTACAACTGCATCTACCCAAACTGTCTTCGATCAGCTAATCCCCGCCTACATATTCACTCTCTATCCCCCCTGCAGACATGAATCTGGACCCATGGAATGCTCAGTCTGCCACGAACAAGCATCTTGCCTCACTGCTCACAGACTCTCAACCCCTAAGCTCCTCCTGATGAACATCAAGGAAACCTGAACCCAGCCAATACTGCAACTAGAGCTGTTCTCCACACTGACTGTGCCACCTTCTGCCACTTCCCTTGACTGAGAAAACAAGGCAATGGTGTTGGCTTAATGACCAAGAAGGACACCCCATCAGTCACTCGCCCACCCTGTTGTAAGTGGCACGCACACTAAAGAAGAACGCAACACCAGTGTGAATGGAACACACGTCTTCTTTATTAAAACTCTTCTCCGGAACTGCCGTTCCTCCCCTTGGCTCCTCCCTTTCCCTTTCTTTGCTCCCGCTTCCGGCCTGGACCCTTGGTCTCTGCCTTAAAGATGCAGACGCCTCCAACACCACCCCGGACAAATGTTCTGTCATAAGCCTTAACCTTCTTCCACCAGGCGTGCTGGTCTCCTGATTGTACGCTGACGGCGGGTCCACATCTCGCTGTATCTTGATGCCCCTGGTGCTCCAGATGGTTCCTGTGTCTCATGTCGATCCACCTCGGGGGGGGGAATCTGTTATAGTGTGGCTTGCTAGCCAGTGTTACTGGCAAGCTACTGTTCATGAGCTTATCATAGGCCTGTGTATAATGTAGCTGATGTTTGGAATGTATTAGGTCATTCAGCTTGTCATATGATTCTAAATGTGATGTGCTGGCTTTATGATGTACTTGTTTATTTTCCTAGGGTGTTTCATTGATGTCAGTTGCTGTTTATTTTTCCTTGGTAGTGTTGTGCTGGCACTGCTGGGGGTCTTATTCTTAGATTTAAGCTTAATAAAGCTCTTAAGACTTTTTTGAGTGTGTGGATTTGTCCATCTTAACAGAATCCATGTCTAATGTCATGGTTCCCTGGGTTCAGGGTCCGGTTCTGGTGGAATCAGGTTGGGTTCTTCTCTTTTGATGAGGTGTTGGAACTGTGAGCTGTTCCTATTTATTTCATGGGCCGAGTTCTGGTAGTCACTATGGAACCTTTGACAGCAACCACTTTCAGTGGACTTTGTGATGTAAAGGATTCCAATCGGGCGTCACACATTGGATCAGGACTCTTGCCCTTAGCCTAGGATGTAGCTCTCAATCAGAATACCTTTTCTTTATTTTCTACAAATTCGAATTGAGCTGGCACCCAACCCATATCACACCCCCTTTTACAAATACCCCGGGCTACAATGGACCATGAACCAGGCCAGTTGGTGGGAATACAATATTTATTTTAAGTTCAAACAAAATCACACACTGTTATCAATGTTTGGAGGGAACGTTCTTTTCAGTTCAGTTGGGGCTTTGCTGCTGTGATTAGCAGACCAGTGGATGCCTTTCTTCCTGTCTCAATACTTACCCTCTAATCTGCACTGCTGTAATTTCAACATAACATCATAATTAAATCAAGTGTACACCTCCGAATTACGGACTGCGTGTCGTATCTATTATATTTGGAATGTATGGCGTAACAT
Source organism: Ambystoma mexicanum (assembly GCF_040938575.1). Taxonomy (NCBI): domain Eukaryota; kingdom Metazoa; phylum Chordata; class Amphibia; order Caudata; family Ambystomatidae; genus Ambystoma; species Ambystoma mexicanum. The sequence continues at coordinate 9,683,527 of NW_027182322.1, forward strand.
TGGCGATGAGGATGGGATCGAGCAGAGTGTCCCATCTTTGCTCGGAAGTATCGGCTAATATGATGTGTCGGGGTGCGGCGAACGACAATGTGGAGGAACAAGGAAATTGCAGCTTCGATCGTGTGAGCATAAAAGATAACCAGTATGAGGTGAAGTGCGCGTATGGACAGGAGCTGGAACTTCGGGAAGGCATCCACCGGGTCTGCTACCCGCCCCCTCATTTGAGAGAGGACTCCGCGCAGGAGGGGGTGGATAGAGGCCACACCGGCCGAGTGATGGGCTGCGAGGCAGGCTTCAGCGCTGCCTGGAGAGGAAGCCCGCACACGGAGCTTATCGAGGTGTCAGGTTACGGTTTTCTTGATGTGTGCGCTTCGATTGCTGTTGAGTGCCAGACCTGCAGTGAGAGTGAAGTTTTGGCCGCAAGTCATCAGTCAAGCGTGAGTAATTGCTTGATGTGGTTTGATGACATGGGGGAGTGTCTGTTTGCTTTGGGAGCTCCGCAGAGGAAGATTGCCCTGACTGTTATGGTGACGTCATTGGAAGGAACATTACCTCCTTCAGCCCACGAGAGTGACGGTTGGCCCGATGAGGATAGATTGCCTAATATGAATGCTACAGCAGAGTGTTCCTTTGTTTCTAAGGTTGTTTGGCCTTGTATCACAGTTTCCAGCAACATGATTATGGATGTATCTGAAAGCCCATCAAGAGGCGAACACGGTTCGAATACGTGGCATCATTTGAAGAAAGGTCATGTTTTTCTTCCGGATGAGTGTGTGAAAATGAGGGCACCAACAAGAGTTTACCGAGGTGTTCCATGAAGAAAAACAACAATATAGTAAGTGACAACAATCGTTTATGTATTGCATGTGGATGCTCTAAATAGGAGTGCAATGCTGCTAAAGGTCAAGAGCCAGCAGGATTGCGGCTGGACGACGCTCCATTTGATTTAAAGTGGATCGACGATATGTTTGGAAACTTTACAGAGCCGGTTACACATGCTCATGATGACGTTGTAGAAAGTACTGAAGTCTATCCAGTAATGACAGAGGAAAGTGAATGTGCAAAGTTAGAGTGGGTTGATAAATACTTTGGGCATTTCAAGGAGCCGTTAAGGAAGAAAATATTTTGTTGACATGTCTCGAGAAAAAAAAAACAAAAAAAAAAAATGGTGTTGATGACGCATTGTTGGCTGTTGTTATTTATACTATGATGAAAATGCTAACAATATAATGACTCTTCCTTTTCAGAACATATGGTTATCTTGTTGAATTTAACTTGTGCTAAGGTTTCTCTGACTAGATGAGTTTGTCTTTTACAAATTGTGACAGCAACAGGGACAACTCTTAATTGTTACATTTTGGTAAAAGGCATCCGAGTGTATTATCTCGTTTGTCTTCGCACTAGGTGCAATTGTTTAGATTTTGGAACAGGTGGACTATTGTCCTTCTCACCAGGTGCATATGTATTGTCCCTCGCACTAGGTGCAGATTTTGAAATTTTTGCAAAAGGTGCAATGGTTGGGGTGAACTAGTGTCCTTCGCACTAGGTGCACATTTTGAAATTTCTGAAAAAGGTGCAATGGTTGGGGTGAACTATTGTCCTTCGCACTAGGTGCATATTTTGGAAGTTTTGCAAAAGGTGCAATGGTTGGGGTGAACCATTGTCCTTCGCACCAGGTGCACATGTTGGAGTTTTGTTAAAGGTGCAACGTGGGGATTAACCTATTGACCTTCGCACTAGGTGCAAATGTTTAGATTTTGGTAAAGGGCGTGACGAGTGCATTAGCTCGTTGGTCTTCGCACTAAGTGCATTATGTAAAAGGTGCAACCATTTGGGTTAATGGTTGATCTTCGTACTAGGTGCATTATGGAAATGGTGCAACAGTTTTGTTGCTTCGCACTACCTACATTTTCATTTTATTAGTAGAAGATGCAAGTTTTGTTCTTAAACGTGTTATCTTCGCACTAAGTTGCATTTTGGAGTTTTGGGGTGGTCCTTTTACATCCTTTAGATTTGCTAGGACTGTTGTTTCTGGGAAGTGTACCGAGGTTAAGTTATGGGTTTAGCATGGACTGTTTTGGGGGGCTGGTTCCCACATTGAGAGGATCCAGTGGTAATGGCCTGCCACTGCTCACATGGTTATGGGACTCACATTGAAGGATATGGATATGGTGAAGGGTACAAGTGTTTACTCTAATGAATTGGTTTTATGGATTTTCAGCTGATTAATGCCATGCACTACATTTGATGCGTTTTAAGTCAACAAAATGCATTTTTGATGAGTTCTATGTCAATGAAATGTACATTGATTAATTTTATCCATACATTCCAAATATAATAGATATGACACGCAGTCCGTAATTCGGATGTACACTTGATTTAAATATGATGTTATGTTGAAAGTACAGCAGTGCAGATTAGAGGGTAAGTAATGAGACAGGAAGAAAGGCATCCACCGGTCTGGTAATCACAGCAGCAAAGCCCCAACTGAACTGAAAAGAACGTTCCCTCCAAACATTGATAAACATTCCAACAGAACACTCTAATATAGAACAGAGCTCACCTGCATTTAATTAACTTAGATCCTAACACATACTTAGATCCTAACACACACTTTGAATATTGGGCAGCAATCACCAATGGGTTGATCATTACAATGTAAACTAATGAAATACACTTGGTTGACCTCCTACAAGAACATATCCAAAGCCCAAAAGAATAGGAACACGTTTTCTATTCGTGTAGATAGCACCCGAGTTAAGATTTCCCCTTGCAATGATCTCTCAAACCCCAATTAATTGAATCTTGAGTGGATAGAAAGGAGCAGCAAGGAGTTATGGATATTAGGCAGCAAACAGAATCAAAACCCAACCTTCCCTCACAAAATAAGAGGCAAACCCTTTGCAATTGCATAGAATGACACTCAGAATTGAGAAATAATTAAATGAATGTGCAGTTGAATCAAGGAGGTAAATATGATTCATCACAGTATCAGGGATATAATATTACTAGCAACTACAAGGTAAGGTGTCAACAAAGGGCATAAAGTTCAGAAAGCAACTTGAAAGTAAAACCACAGTGCAGCCAAATCACGCGTTGAAAAGTTGAATTTTACACGTTTTCAGTTTGAAATGTCAAAACGTTTTCTTTTTTAACAGGTGAAATAGACAGAATCGGAATGCGTGTTTTAGGCTGGGTGATAGATGCACATCACAGGGACAATATAGAAGTGAAAGAGTGACTATAGGCGAATACCTGGATGAGATTTTCAATGTGGAAGAGATTCGGTTTTGTTAAAATAAAGCAGTTAGGAAAGAAAATCAGCTTGGAAAGAAAAAGACAAATTTCACTTACTCTAAATTTAATGGCTAGAAAAGAGGAACGCCACCCGTGAATAGAAAGTTTACGCTGCAGTTGTAACCCTCACACACGGAGAATTAATTGATTTAATCTAAATATTGCTAAGTACCTACAAAACAGGAGTGAATGGAAGAATGGTGCTAATGCTTAGAAATCAAGGACCGGATGCACAAAGAATTCTGACCGTTTTAAACAAGTTATTAGGGTATGGATAGGATTACTCAGAGAGTGGAACAAAGAGAAGGTATCAAGATGGGGTAGGCTATGTGTTGCTATGGGATGGGGAAATACTCACAATTCACGCTTGAGTTTGGGATTTGGGACAGTCAACCGGGTTCTGGACTCAAAGGCTCTGGTCACAGCCAGGCCGCGGACTCTCCTAGAAGAACAACAGCTGGCCTTGTCTGGTCACTGGATCATAAGGGTACAGCTGGCATGCAGGTAGTGGACATTAAGCCTGTCTGGTCACAGGATACTCCCAAAAGGGGACCACAGCTTTTCCCTGTAGATATTGGGATTGTTAGTGGGGTTTCTGGATCAATGGTCCTGCCTGGATAGGGTCATCTTAGGTTCTGGCCTGGCAGTAGAATCTGGAAGCTTGGAAGATAAATGTGGAATATCTGGATACACAAGCGCTGGAAAATTGTCCCTGTCATCTTCCCCTTTTTATAAGGTGGGTGACTCACAGGATTTATTGTTGGGTAGGACTAAGCTAGACCTATCCCGAAGAACCGGATAGGTCAGCCTATGTTGGTCGCCTCCTCCAGGAGGGGACTCAGTTTATGGGGTTGTGTTTTTATGAGGTGCAAAGCCATCCCACAGTCCGTTTTGCACAAAATCAATTATGACATAAATCCCACATTTATACAGTTGTGGCACTTTTGCAAATTATATAGGCAGATTGCATATTTCATACAGAACATGGTGTTCCCACTCCCAGGTCTGTATGACCTTATTTTGCCCTTCTAATAGTTTTTCACGGTTTTCTAGTGGGAACCGCTTCACCCACAATCCCACAATCTTAAGCATGTATACATATTATCATAGGGCACATTTCCATTCATTTCTAACGTTCCCCCATATGTACCTTTTGCATGATTCACATTCTCCTGGCGTTTATGTCCCATACATGCTATGGACAGCCACGATATCTTGTTTGAAAGTCACGAAAATGACATTTAAATTGTAAAACCTTCACATTACTGCATTGACCGGTTATAGAATTAACAGTCTTTAAAGTTTATTCATGAAATAGTCTTTGGGACAAAGTGGGCTGGCCTTTGTCCTTCAGATGAGACCATTTTTTTTTCTCCAGGCTACCATCAAATGTCAGTTTAGCCCCGGGCTGCCATGGAGTTTCCCCATTTTGAGTGACTGGTAAGTGTCACTTCCAAAGTAACACGTAGGTGTCCCAGAATTTATTGTCTCAAGCTGAAGCCCAGACAGAATTCTAATGGGGGTGTGATATACTTCCTCTTGTCCTTTCAAAGTTTCCAAGGGCAGAAAGTAACACATATGTATCCCAAAAATCCCTTTGTGGCTCCTTCTGGGGGGAGGCCCCTCCTGTAGTCAGCACACAAATGTCCATGTAAACTGAGCAGGAAACCTGTTTGACTGGTTCCCCAGTACAGCCAATGCATTTAATTATTTATTTTATTTTATTTTGTTCTGAATCAGAAGCAAGTCTGTTAAAATAAAACTTTATCCAGATTTTACCCAAACCCCCCTTACATTTCTAGGCAAGGCCTTAATCACATTGTACTTTTAAAACACGCATTTTTCTCTTTTGCAAAAGCACATTTTGACACGTGGTGAATTCTACTGGGATGTCCCCTTCAAATTCGGATTTCTCCCCCATCTGGATTCCAAACATTGTTTGCAGCCCTAGTCAGGTTCTCTTACACAGCAGTATGTTCAAGTTAAATGTCCACTGAAATTGGCATGTGCACAGAGAGCTAGGGCTTCTTTGAAGGGTTTATTTTTGACACTTATAGCAAAAGTCAAGCATTTTTCCGTACGGCTGAGAGTAAAGTTTCAGGTGATTTCCCAGATCTTGTCTGCCACAGCCTGTCATTCAGTGATAATGATCTCTTCTGCCGGAGCACAATCTGAATATGGATTGGCATAGCAGGGTCTCACTGATAAAAGCAGCCTAATGTTGAACAAGTGAAAAGAGCATCAGAACCGCATCATTTTAAATGTAAAATATTTCCTTTTTCAATGGGAAATTTTGGGCTAGCAGCAAAGCAGCGCTGCTTTTCAATTCTCTTCCTTGGTGCATGTAACACAACACACTGGCAGCCTTTCTCAGTGTGCTCCCTGTTTCATCTTTCCCAATAGATGTTTGGCTAGACAGTGCAGCCATCATTTTGTGGCTGCAAAACACAGTTTTGATGCGAGGCAATGGTGCCCAAGGGAGCCAGCGCATCCATTCTGCTGGTTACTGCTGAAATGCAGCTTGGAGATGGAGAGAAATTCTGCTGAGTGGGTAAATGTATCCCACAGTGAGTATCTTGCATCTGTTTTCCTGGTAATGGCTTGCTGAACTCGAACTTCACCTCCGACCTGGAAGTCTTTGGGGACTGCCCTTCTTCTCATATCAGTCTCTATTTTTGGACGCTCCTTTCTCTCTGTGTCCCTCCTAATGATTTCTTCACTTTCCTTCCCTTGCTCAATTGTGTTTCTCACTATCCTGTCATGGACTTGGTAGCACATCATTAGTTCTGCAGGAGTCTTGTTGGTGGCTTTGTGGGGCGTGTTGCAATAGTCGTGTAGCAACCTGCAAAGTGCTTGATGTGGGTTGGTGGCTTCTATGCAAGATCTTTGTACTGTCTTTTTAATTGATGCCATGAATCGTTCTGCCATTCCATTGGCTTGTGACCAGCGGGGGGTAATCTTTTGATGTAAGAATCCCATGTGTCTTGCGAAGGCTGCAAACTCGTGACTGTTGAATGGGGGTCCGTTGTCTGACTTGATGGATCGTGGAATGCCCCACTCGCTGAGTGCCTCGTTGAAGGTAGCAGCCACCTCGGGGTATGCCGTCATTGTCATCTTCTTTACAATGGGGAACCTTGAGCATTCATCAATAAATACTAAGAGGTACTCGCCAGACTCCATGGGACCGTAGAAGTCGACAGCTAGCCGGTCCCACCGTTGTTCTGGTATGTGTGTTGGTTGTAGCGGGATAGGGCTTTCGCTCATGCAGTGCATTGACACGTCTGACACTTCTTGACCCAGGTGTCTACTAGCGAGTCCATGAATGGGAACTATACATGTTTTTTTTTCATATTGTCAGCATCCCAATTGCCTTCATGTGCCATTTTGATGACTTCGGCCCTGAATGTAGCAGGGATGGTCAGTCAACACCCTCTTAATAGAATGGAGTGGTCCTTGAGTGCTAATTCTGTGTGCACCCTCGCTAGTCTTTCTAGTTCTTCTTTGCACACCCCTGGGTAGTTTTCAACTGCGCAGCAATATTCTTTCCATTTATTGTTGCTTGTGAGGCAGATGGCCAATGCCATGGATGGGTCGGCCGCGGATGTAGTTGCAATGGCTTCCAAGGATAGTGCGTGTGGTAGGGTGTTGGCAGCCACATAGTTAATGTATTCAGTGTCTCCTTTGCGGGTCACTGGTGCTCCAGACAGATGGCAGGAAAGGAAGTCTGCTGGATGTTGGCCACCTACTGGCCTGTGGACGATGGTGTAGACAATGGTGTAATCATATTTCTGCAACCTGACGCCCCATCGTTTGGGTTTCCAAAAAGTGAAAGCAGTGCTTGGTGGTCCGTGACAAGCGTGATCCTTTTCCCTTTGACGAAATTGTGGAAATGCACATTTGCCCACACTTCCGCCAAGCTCTCCTTCTCAGCCTGTGTGTATGTCGACTCAGTGGCTGAGAGGGCTCTGCTCGTGTAGCCGACAATGTGTCTGGGGTGTGTGTCAGCTCCACTTGTTTGCGCTAAGATGACACCCAGTCCCACCGGGCTGGCGTCCACTGTTATTTCCATGTGCCAATAGGGGTCAAAGTATGCAAGATGGCGTGCCTCGGCTAGAGCCATCTTGACGTCATCAAACGCTGCCTGGCAGTCCTCCGAGCACTCGAATGGTGATTATTTCTGTAGCAATCTTCTCAGGGGTTCGGTAAGGGAAGCGTAATGCAGTATGCATTGTGCGCAGTACACGGCCATACTGAGAAATGATTGCACTTTCGCTACCTGTGTCGGTTTCTGTAGGCTGGTGATGGTGCTGACCTTGTCTGGGTCCGGTGTCATGCCATTGTCTGAGAAGATGTGACCAAAAAACTTCAATTTTCTTTTACTGAACCTGCACTTCACCAGGTTCAGTGTCAGGCCAGCTTTGTATAGCGCTTCGCATGTCTCCATCAATGCTGTGTCCTGTTCTTTCTGCGACATGCCAAACATGAGGATGTTGTCGCTGTAGTTTAGAGTGCCTTTAATCAGTCGAATGATTTGTCATATGGCTTCCTGGAAAATTTCTGCGGTGGAGGAGATGCCGAAATTCAGTCTCCGGTAGCGGAAACGTCCTTCATGGGTGGCGAATGTAGTGATGCTTTTTGAGTCTGGGTGAAGCTCCAGCTGATGGTGCCCTTGTATGAGATCAAGTTTTCAGAACGTGGTCGATTTATTCAATAGCACAATCATGTCCTCGATGCATGGACCTGGGTGTCACTCCCTTTGTATGGCAGTTGTTAGGCAAGATTGTTTGCAGTATCCTTTGGGTGCACTACAATAACCTTGACCTCCTGGCAATAGGGAGCTAACCTTTGGTATAAGTCTGAACTACACAGGTTGGTAGTGTGGCTGAGCAGCCAGGCTTATCTCAAGAGGGGTCAATATGAGCAGTAAGATTGTGACACAGAGTTTCACCACACAGTTATTCAAATAAACACTTACACTTAAGTGTTCTTGATAAAACAATTATACATTTATTTCACAGTCAGTTACATAAGCCTTCCTCAGAAAGGGAGCAAAAACATGTAACACTTAAATATACTTCAACACACACTCTTAGTTTCTCTAAATCAGATGATACCCATTGGGGATGGCACACATACACTTCCTAAACCCTCAGGTGACTTAAATAGCAAGGACACTGTGGACACTGATTTATCACTGGTACATTTAGAGCAATACTGAGTTTGGCGGCAAAGATAGATTAGAGGAATAAAACAAAGGTTAACAAATAATTCATAAACAGGTAAGTACGTTTAAGATCCTTCCAAAGCAGAGTAGATTAACCCTTTCCTGCGGAAAAGACTAAAGCACAAAGTCGGAGGTAAGGAGGAGTCTCTAAGGGAGCCAGGACAGGCAATTTTAATTGCACAGTGTCAAGGGGAGCTGAAGATCTTAATTGCAGGTAGATATAAAGTATTGAACAATGTTTTTAGAAATGTTTGTGGAAAATAGAAGACTTAAAGGGCCACAAGCTGGGAGGCTTGTGAAGGGCAAAGCTTTAGCAACTCTGCAATGGGCAAACTTCAATTCAGTGGTCCTTCGGTGTTTCAGCTCCTCACGTCTGACAGCAAATTCTCGGATACCACGTCAGACTTTCCTTGCTTCTGGGCTGCAGCACTCTATAGAGGTGGCTGAGGCTTGGTCAGTCCTGCATCAGGGAAGACTTGAAGAACTTCCCAGCGCTCGGGTCTGACTTAAAAGCAACGCACACAATCTGGTGGTCCTCTCCCTGGCTCTTCGGTTCCAGCAGCAGCAGCAGTGGAAATACAACCAGCTTCGAGAGGATGCCCGGATGGGTTTACTTTGGAGTTGATTGGTCCCACCAGTGCTTCTCTAGTCGAGGCGAATTCGGAGCTTTAGAACAGCAGCAGGAATTCACTGGGCAAACCAATGGTTCAGGAGTTGAAGCAGGCGTATTTTCCAAGTTCTTCTTTGGATTCCTTCGTCCAGTGGTCGACTCTGCATCTCAAGCCAAAAAGCCTCGCCTTTTATGCAGGTTTCGCCCATTCATTCCAGCTTAAGTGTCAATCACACAGCAGGGTGGCTGTCCTTGCTGGAAAGTCAGCCGGCCAATCTCCTTTGGGTGCATTCCTGTAACCAAGGGGATTAAGCAAAGGGAGTTTCAGGCACCTCCCTCACGTCCTGCCACTGTCAGACATACTGGAACCAGAGGCGGGCTTCACTCGTGAATCACACCAAAGACAAAATGAACAAAGAGACCAAACCTGGTTTGGCACGCAGAGTAAATCTAAAAGAAGGACCTTTCCAACAAGAAATGGCGAAAAAAGAAGACCAGGGCCATTTTGACAAAATGGGCACCCATGGGTGCCTTACTGCAGTTGCGAACGCAGCCCGCGATAAAAACACACAATGTTAGTAAAAAGTAAACCACTGCCACCAGCCGTTAATTGTAGAAAGCGTAACATAAAAATGTTACATGAGAAACTAGACAAAGGGGATACTAAGCAACCCCTCCAGCACCCTATGGTAAGATAGTGTGTGCTTGGTCTAGAAAGTTACAAAATGTAAGTAAAGTCAATTTCACTTCACTGCAGTAGTTTCACCAAGAGAAGGTATTTAAACCTTTGGGAAGTCTAAGACTTCCTTGTGCCACTGCACTGAAGGTGCTGTGTGACACAATGTAAACATGATGCCTATGGAGTTTGTCAGACTCCACAACCAAAAACGAAACACAGAAAACACATAGAATTAAAAGTACAAAGTCCCAAAGTTCAGCAAAAGAGCTGGGGATCTCTAAGGTGGGAGGAATTTAACACTAAACTGAAAATTCTCCCTAACAGCAGTTTCTGCCATCCTCATGTCGACGCATATGCGTAGGCGGCCTCCTTCCTTGGGTACGATGACTAATGGGGATAACCATGGGGTGGGACCCATTGCTGGCTCGATAATGTCATTGTGTGCTAGAGTGTTTCCTTTAGTTTATTTTGATAGGCAGGGACATCCTCATCATGGAAGGGATAGTGAGGCATTTGTCAAACCCCTTTCAGTTAATAAAATGGCATCTCATGAAAAACCTCTACCATGTTGTCTGCCTCACATTTCTGACCCCTCACAAAGGTTTAACCGATCATAGGAGGTTTAGTAGTGACCATTATCCCACATGTGTGATTACTGGCAGAGAGAAAGAACCCAGACACAGTGTAACTGTTGCATTTACATTTTTTGGTTTAAAATGCACTTTTCATAAATAAATATGGACATCAATACATAAATAAGCACATATTGATCAGGAGATATGCACTTGGATGGTGGCTACAGGTGTGGTGATGAAGACAATTCGAGGAATGCATCCACCATAGAGTTGTAATAAAGAACTAGATGGCCAACATTCCAACAGGAACTGTTGTCTATGGACGCCATGGTGGTGGGAAAAAAGTCACCTACCATTGCAGCCTATGGCTCTTTTTTCACAAGCATGGTGTCCAGCACTGTCAAATGAATGAGAACCGGCTACCTCACATTTTTGCTCCAATTAAGTATGCAATATTGGCCTAATAGCTCTTTATTAGAACTCTGTGGCTGCCAGTGAGCCTGCTGAGCTTGAAGACATGGATGTCAGGGAAGCCTGGAGTATAGGACAGTTCATTCCCCTTTTGGTAATACTGATTCACTCTCTCCCTAGGCTGCTCAACTCTCTCCTTCTGTTCCAACCCCCACTTTCACCAGTACCCCCTTCTCAGTCCAACCCGCTATTGGTTCCACCCTCACGTGCAGCCGTTCTCACTCTTGGCCACACTGACAACCACCTGTCGTACTTTTCACCTGCTGGTAGATAATGTGCCTCCTCTGCCAACCTCCTCAATTCTCTCTCGCCATCCGTGACTGGTCCTACATCTCCTTTCACTGGGCTTTTCGTGAATGGCTGGGCCCTGGTTCCTTCTCAGTGCATCTGGCAATGCCACTCATTCTACCTCACACAGTTCAATTCAGTCACAAAATAAAACTCTTTCATGAATGGTCTCGTTTAGCCACATTGTCTGCTAGTCTTACACACATAAAACTGTTTGCTAATTGTGTAGAACTTTGCATTTTCTTATCATGCATAATACAAGCCACAATTCCAGGCGAAACAACGACTATAGGCAGGTGACTTTATTACATTAATGTGCGTTTTAAGATTATTAATGGACGTGGGGTAGGGAAGTGATGGGTTCGAAACAGGGTGCCATGTTTTAGGTGGAAGCCTGCTAGGATATGCCATTCAATGAATGGGAGGCTTGATACCAAGGAATTCGTCTAGCCCCAAAAATGATGAATGGAGTGGGCAGGACTATTCAGACCCGTTTCTTGGCTCGGGTGAGGCGGGCGACTGCCCGGGGTGCAATCGCCCACACTGGTGATGGCTCGACTTGCCCTGGGGGCGCATTCGCCGTGGGGTGAGATCAATTGCTTTGGGCAGTGCGCGATTGCTCGAGTAGAGGCAGCAGGTGCTGGCACTGCCTCTGATGTGCTCACGTTAGGTGCCTGCCTCGGCACCTGAAGTGAGCACATTAGCTACTCAAGCAATCGTGCACAAATGACGACATCCAATTGACATCCCCAGCCCCTCAGCCTTTTTTCCTTTCAAACCCCGCTGCGGCGCCAGGACCCCTGCGGCGAAATTTCAATAGCAGCAGGGTTCACTATCAGACTCGGGCCACAGCGGGTGAAGTGAAGAAACAATAAACCACGGGGAAGTTAACAACTTTTTCAATCATGTTAGGAGTTAACTTCCCCGTGGTTTATCGGCAGTGCTGAGCGCTGCTGCAAAGTTTTATGGGCTTGGCACCGCAGCCTATGGACTAGAAACTGCCCTGTACCCAGGAATATAGACACCCTCCCCCCTCCATTGTCTTTGTGTTTACAGCACATCATTTCTTAATTGCGCAGAGACGGTTCTCGCTAGCATGAAGATGTTTAGTGCGCGTTTTGTAGCCTGTTGTAGCATATAGAATGATTTGTAGTGGAGGCAAAATAGAAGGCGGAAAGCTAATTTCGCTCGTATAAATTGAAAGCAGCCAGGGCCTGAAATACTGTATGAAACTCACAAGTTGTTGGCTTTTTGTTGGTTTCTGATTGTACAGTTTGAAAGGACCGTACTGGGTGCATTTTGTTTTCTCCAGGCTACCATCAAATGTCAGTTTAGCCCCGGGCTGCCATGGAGTTTCCCCATTTTGAGTGACTGGTAAGTGTCACTTCTAAAGTAACACATAGGTGTCCCAGAATCTATTGTCTCAAGCTGAAGCCCAGACAGAAGTCTCATGGGGGTGTGATATACTTCCTCTTGTCCTTTCAAAGTTTCCAAGGGCAGAAAGTAACACATATGTGTCCCAAAAATCCCTTTGTGGCTCCTTCTGGGGGGAGGCTCCTCCTGTAGTTAGCACACAAATGTCCATGTAAACTGAGCAGGAAACCTGTTTGACTGGTTCCCCAGTACAGCCAATGCATTTAATTATTTATTTTATTTTATTTTGTTCTGAATCAGAAGCAAGTCTGTTAAAATAAAACTTTATCCAGATTTTACCCAAACCCCCCTTACATTTCTAGGCAAGGCCTTAATCACATTGTACTTTTAAAACACGCATTGTTCTCTTTTGCAAAAGCACATTTTGACATGTGGTGAATTCTACTGGGATGTCCCCTTCAAATTCGGATTTGGTGAATCTAAAAGTGAACGGAAAAAAAATAAAAATAAATGCGGATTACCTCCGTGAGCAAGGCAAAGAAAAAAAACCAGTTACATTTTTAATAAGTATAAGAAGGTGAACTTAACCACTAAAATTCAGACTTCGAATGATTTCACTTAACATATGCAAGTTGAATAGCATGGGTGTTATTGACTGCTGGGACATGCCATGATCTGCTCCACAGTAATGCGGTCCGAGCTTGAGAGAATGCATCTGCCCGAATTGAGCATCCATTTTAGGGAGATGAAACCCGTTTTAAAAAGTAGCCCCTAGTTTTCCATGTTGATGAATAGAACCTTTAGCAATTCCCTATAGTCAACAGTGTTGAAAGCCAATGAGCGACCTGGGATGACTGATGGTGCCCCCACACTCAGCATCAGGCGGCACCTGAATTGAAGTTCACTTTGTGCTACAAGCAGCCTGCCCAATTTATAGTCCCCTAGTAAAGTGTGCAAAGAAAGGTTGAACACCCAATGCCTAAAACGTATACACAAGCCAAAAACTGTTGGCTTTGCCAATCTTTTTTTTAACAGGACTTCGCTGAGGGACACTCACAGTGCTTATACATCGATTGGCTTAAAGCAGACCTGATTAAGACATTTGTACTACACCAGTAGTGGTTCCAGCTCAAATTAAGTCATTAACTCTCAGAAGACTGATTTGAAAAAACACTGGCATGCACTTCGAGTGCAAAGGTTGATGTTAAGGATTTATTAAAGAGAGCTGAAAGAGTTTCCTCCATGCTCAGTACATTGACAGGACAACTCTAGCGTGAACCAGACGACTAAGTCCTTTCGCCAGTACTGCAAAAACACCTGATGCTTGGCTTGTTCGCTTGGGGGAGTGCAAGTGGATGCTTTGTAAACACACTATTCTTCCCTTATTTTGCCAAAAATAATCATCGGTAACCACCCAGGTATTTTATGATTACAACAAAATGTGAGGAGTGATTAGCTAGAGGCGCAACTCGTGAGGGAGCCAATAACCAGAGGGCTGATGGGTCATATGAAACAAGGACCAGAGGAGAGCGATCAACCAGGTTCCCCAAGACCAGAAGGGCGACTGAGCAGAAAAGAGGGACTCACAAGGGAGCCAAGGAGCAGAGGGGTGACAGAAAAGTGGACCAACTCACAAGGGCATTGCTGCCAAGTGGGGGGCCCATGCCATGCGTGAAGCCATGAGCCAGTCCTGGATTTTCACTTCTCATGGAGGTCCTTCTAGGCCCATACTTATAATTGGAAGAACACAAATACCAGTCCTAGCAATTAACAGGAAATGCCTGGGCTAGCTCAGTGTCACAAAGGACATGGAAATACCTGGCAGGTATGCAAGGGAGCCAAGGACCAGACAGGAGCGACGAATCAAGGACCAGTTGCACGATGCACCAGAGAAGCCAAGGATTCACATAGCCAATTATGTGCTTTTATAAGTCACACATACAAGAAATTAAAATAGACACTAATTGTTAGAAAAATAAAATGCTATTTTAATAAAAAAAGTTCTTGAATCACAATGTAATAAAACCTGTTTCATGTGTATAACAGTGATTTATTGACTTTGGGTAGGAGTTACTTAACCACAGGGTATAGTTTGGGAGTGGCGTGCATGCCGAGCGCGCTGGGGGTTAAGGGGGCACAATTTAGTGTTTCGCCCTGGGCACCAAAAGGACTAGAAACTGCCCTAGGACTATTACCCCTGGGCTATTCTGCATCGGTGCCGATTTGCCGTCCATGCTACAAAAGTTCATAAAAGTCACTACCAGTGTTGGAGCCAGCCTCTCAGCCACCAAGCGGATGTGAAAGTGCGCATGCGTGCACCCACTGCGGACGCTGAGACAGCAGATTACCCATGAGCACCGAAGCCCAGAACGCCTGCTGCAGCGCCGCTCTTCCTGGGCTCTACAGGTTGCTCATGCATTCACACGCTCTGCTTACATTCAATAATATAGAAAAAAGCAACATTTGCAGGTGACTGTGTCGCCCACTGGTTATTCCTTCCACCAACGATGGCTAAACATGTTGGCTTCGGAATGCTCTGTTATATCGGCAGCAAGCTTTAAGCTGCACGGTGCTAGGCTGCCATGTTAGAATGGGACAACGCCCTCTGAAATAGATCAGCAGAGCTCCTGTGAGGTATCCAAAACCACATGACAAGTTACGATCAGATTAGTTTTTTCCAGTTTCGAATGGTGACGCTGTCATGAGACTACAGATACCCAGTGTCGGAAGTACAGATTAGAGTGAGGAAGACAAGCCTATGGCAGAAAGCAGCCAATGGGGCTGGGTAACATCTGGCGATCATGTTTCTCTAGAATAGACATTGACACAGAAGAGTAGTCCTGAAATAATTTTTTTTTTTTAAAAAAAGTCCTATTCAGAGAGTTCCAATTGTCAGATCCTCGTTAGTATAGTGGTCAGTATCCCTGCCTGTCACGCGAGAGACCGGGGCCGACGGGGAGGCATACATTTTCTTTTTTAAAGAGTGATTTCTTTATTCGTACCACTTTTTAACATTAAATGTAGCACTTTATTGTCATGTTTTATTTTGTTCATGTATACAACCTTTATATTATACTACGATAAAAAGACAGGACGTTAGGAGACGATGCCTTTTCATGGTATGTTCCATTCATTTGTGTAGGAAAATATTATTCTATTTATATTTATCGGTATTCTTGGGCTTAGCTAATTTGGGGAGGTGGCTTTTGAAGTAGCCAAAGTTGTGGTAAGTTTTATTAAGTGGGAGAATCTCCATGTTTTAATTGAAGGACATGTTTTACTTAAGTAGGCTTGTACGTTTTTATATATGTCAAAGCTCTTTTATTCTACTGCCTTAAACAGTGAATCGGACGTTCCTTATGACGTTCGCCTGGATCTGCTTATCTGAATGAACATGTAAACCATAGGTACTTATTTGTACTGCATGCGTTTCCTGTGCTGCATCTATACCTCTGCCTGTATTTCCAGGTAGAAGACAGGTGGCCCAGTCCCAGGTACTATCGCACAGTCCTGGCAGTGACAGTGGTTTAAGTCATCTGCCTAAAGCGCACTACTGAGTCTTCTATAGCCACCCCGCCGAAAAACGTGTTAACATGTTCAAACTGTATTTCACGTATTGGAATGAAAATAAATGGCCTTAAGCCATGAGACTGAAATCACTTCGGATTTGGCCAAATATCTTGGAAGGCTAAAAGGTGGGTGAAATCAGGTGTTGCTGTTTATTGTTGGTGAGAGCCCTTTGGCTTCCATAGAGGGTCATATGACTAGCTATGAGAACTGAGGGTAGGGGGTGAATCCCACCAAATGCAAATGAGTCGAAGTATGGATGAAATAAGGCTCATTAACTGCCATATGCTTGCAATCAGTTACTGCAGGTTACAGGCTCTATGTGACTGGTTAATATGGCAAAAGGCAGCAAGCCGCTACAGGACTGTGTTCTAGGCCCACGTTGTTCACTTTAATGGCTTGCTGTGCTGCCACAGATGGTAGTTATAACCACTACAATAAGCTGAAGTCCACACAAAATGTGGTCCACATACTATTCAAACAGTTAGTTAAGTGTCACAAACTGCAATTCATGAATGTGGGACACTTTTATTTTGGTGCCCCGGACCAATTAATTTCCCAGGTGACCCAGTAGCCAGTGTAAACGTCCAGCACCTGATCCATTGGATCACAGAGCCAATTGGGTGTATGTAAAGTTATATGGCATAACTTCGAATTGCCCTTTAATTAGAACAGGATATATTTGCCCTTGATTTCGTTTTTTCTTTTTTGAGAATTATATTTGCCCTTTTTTTCAAATTGGGCGTTCACCTCCCCATCATAATCCCGTCACACCACTCAACCTTTTCCCCTTTTAATCCTCTATCCCTCTTTTCCACCATTTACCCATGTTTTATGACCCATACCAACTAACACACATTCCCTTTGCCAACATTCTTTTTCTCATTGGTGATTTAAAAATGGTGGGATTCACGAAATGATGGGATTCACAATCGAATTTTCGAATTTGTGACTGTACACAGTTTTCAAAGGTGGTATATAACGATGTGTTACTGTTCTTTACCGTTCTGTGTTGGCTTCAGTTCTTAATTGTAGGTAGCCAACATTTTGTAGCAAACTCGAGTATGACAGTGCAGTACAAAATGGGGGCTCCCAGAACTATTCTAGCTTCACCATACTGTGAGTTTGGAGGAGATGTGGAGGACAAACCTCGAGCACTATGCCAGAGATGTTTCCTTCATAAACCTAGCTATCTGGCCTTATTATCAATGTCACATTGCACAATAGACATTACGGATTAAACATGCATGGATTAGTTCTTAAATTCACAAATACAAATGCGCAATTCTTTTAAACAGAGAGGTCGTTCTATTTCTAGGTATCCTTTATATGTATGTATATGAAGTTATGCATTACGAATATTTTGATTATTCAGATGTTTCTGCTTGTTCATCACATTGCACATTGCAAGTTGTCTGCTTCTTCAAATGCTTGTGATTGCTTATCATTGTGCCTATCCGTGTATGCATTTTTCTACCTGTCTTTAGACATATCTATCTTTGGGCCTCTATCTCGCGTGGCACATTACACATCCCACCTATTCACTGGGATCGTTTTTATGTTATGAAATAGGAAGCGATGTGCAATCCTTTGTGAAAAAGGATTCCCTATTTTGAGGTAACCTTCGTATGTTTGTATCTGACATTACAAGCGTCTTGCTTTTTCCTATGCTTCTGCTTATTTGTAATAATACACATTAATGTATTTCTGCTTATTCATATGCTTGTTAGCAATATTACACATTATAAGTGTTCTGCAACTCATTCGCTCATTTACGTTCATCAATATTAAACATTACAAGTGTATAGCTTATTAGTATGCTCATGCCTGCTCAAAACATTACACATTATATATCTTCTGCTTATTCGTGTGGCTGTGGTTGTTCCTAATATTACACATATTTACTCTGAGAGTCTATATGTTCAGCAATAGGAAACTATGTGCATGTGTTTGCACTGACAACATTTCCTGTTTTGAGGCATACTTTGTAGATTTGTACATGACATTACGAGTGTCCTGCTTATTTGTATGCTTCTGCTTGTTTGCAATTTTACACATTATAAGTGTTCTGCTTATTCATATGCACGTGCTTCTAACCTAACAAGTGTTTTCATATTCTGATTTGCAATATTACACATTGTGAGTGTACTGCAAATCTCAAAAATACAGATACATTCCTGTTCTTTTACAACTTAATATCTCTAGTTTTGCTGGTGTCATTTTCAAAATGTTGCAAGTACAATCAACTTACAGTAAAGTGTATATGTGTGCCAAAAATCTCAAGAGAAATCGGATTTTAAACATTGTTTTTCCTTACGGATATCTCCATTCTAAAATAGTGAAAAATTACTTTTTTGTATTTGTTATAAATTTGATCGAGAGCATGGATCCTTAAGAATGTATCATGTTCAACAGAATGTCAGGTTCAGTAGCTTGCCAAATATAGTAAAGATTCATATCTGTGTTCTAAAGTTATAGGAGAAAGTATTTTTCCATTTTAGCATGAAACTGAAATGTGGGCCGACCAAAACTATAAAATAATACTGTGCAAAACTACACCCAGGCTTCCAATGTTATCATTTTGCATTTCAATAGAATCTCTTCAAATAATCCCCACATTTCTCAATTCATTCTGGTTGTTACATAAGCCTAAATCATCTCGGTATATGGCTATATATATATATTCAATTAAAAAACGCAGTTAAAGGGACACTGTGGTTACAAGTAAGACCAACTGTCATTGATGACATCACTGGTGACATCACATATCTGTGGCACTTGTTTTTTTTTGTTTACCAACATATCTAGGCCAGGTGGTTTTGTTCAATGACAGGCGGAATATTACAATTCCAAAGGTGGTATATATCTTGACATTATCCTTGTATGTTCTTAAAGTACTTTTGTTAGGGTTTGTTCTCAGCTCATGGTGCACATACATGGGGCAATAAGCAGGCCTCAAACACACAATTCATTTGTGTACATGAAGATAAACTTTAATGTTATTAACATTTTCTGGTGATTTCTTCCTTAATTTCGTTTCCCTGTTTGTGCCTCTAATTTGTATGCATTGTGGTTCTTTATATGTATTGATCGTACTAGCACAAGTGTGTAGTAAGTCTTGAATTTTTAGCTAGTTATTTCATGTTTAACATTACTCAAAACTCTGATAAACTAGCATTCATTATTATACTATCCAAAATTACAAGATCATAAATATTGTACTTCTATGGTGCATGCTGCAGCCATTGCCTATGTTTTCGTATGATTAGGTTCCTGTTTTAACAACAATACTCCAGTATAATGTTTTGTATAGAGGAGTACATTCTTCAATAGATTAAGTAGTTCATCATAGGTCTCCATATCACCCCTGAGATCCTGTTACCAACATTTTAAACACAACCCCTTGTAGAGACTTTTAATCAAAATTAATTTCAAATGTGATGTCACTACCACACAGGGGGGAAGCACACGGCCCAGAGAGGATAATTAAGAGGATAATTAAGCATCTTAATGATGAAGTGTTGTAGGGTGTTGTTCATACTGTATGTTGTAGGGTTGTCCTACTGTACTGTGTACTGTGAATGTGTATTGGAACACCAAATACCTTGAGTTTTTGTTGCATATGTCTGAAAACTATAGTAACATTCCATTTCCCCTGTTGTGCTTTTAGGCGTCTGTGTGATATTACTGACTCCAAGCTTCTGTAGGATAACAAAAGATGCGACGCAGCTCAAAACTCTTCATTCCTCAATTTGCAAGATTTAAGTTAAAAATGTAATACTTTTCTGTGCTTTGTGAGCTTTGGGTCAGACATGGTGGACTCTAACGTGAATCCTAATTTATAGATGTCCTGGCAGCCTGAGGGGATCACTTAACTTTGCTTCTATGCTTTAAGTGCTAGTCTATTGTACAGTAAGGGGGTATTTTCTGGGGATGTCGTGCTGCCCTGATGGCAGTGGGTATGTAATGCATCTCTAACCTGCGGGCATAAAGAAAGCAACCTTACTCGTTTTTGTGTAGTTCAGACATTGTCAATTGTGTTACTTGCTAGGTTGTCACCTATTATCCGTGACATGAACAAAAATAAGAGGGTGTTGTATCCCGAACAGTACATCACGACAGGTGAGTACTTCATAGACGTGCTCTTCACCAATGAAAAGTCCATTGCACTAAAACAGTTCCACAGGATGCCACTTCAGAAGAGAAAGCACCTGTCTGGTAATCAAAGGCTGAAATATCTCCAGGCATGCCCCAGGCCTAATAATAATCTTTGAAAGAATAACGACAAAGCCTTCATTTAGGAACACATTTTGTGGGCCGCTGGTCCACACGTGGCACCGGAAAACTCATAACAATAAAATGATTTTCAAATGAGCTTGCAGTCAGTCATTGAATGCGCCGCTAACCCCCCCCCCCCCCCACCCGCTAGGGATAGATGGAAAGTGAGATGGCTGGGGTAAAATGAGCAGAATTCATGCTTTTGAATATTGGTGTAACAATACAACTGTGTTCACCTCCAGCCACTCTCTGGTTGGATGCTCAAACAACTGTTTTGGGGGCAGTGGGGTGGTGCAGGTGGCAGGCTTTTGCAAATGCAATATTTGACTGGTTTAAGGCTGTGGAAGGCTGTCATGGACCGTGCTGTCAAGGGTAGAGATCTCATGGTAAAGTTCAATAGTCGATTTGTGTGGAGAGTTCTTTCAATGGAGGCGGGGGATAGGACGAGATTCCTTTGCATTACCCAGAAAAGAAAACCTGGCCTATACACAGATAATAATAATTATTTATGGTCAGAGATGCAAAACTGCACAAAAACAAAGAAAAAGACACAGGCCATCTGGGGGTGGAGGCGGGGGGTTGATTATTGAAATCGTGAATGGAGCCTTGTCTTAATATCCTACAAAGATGCAATCTGAGCTCACCATACAATAAGTGTGAATGAAAAAAACATTTGGAATAAAAGAAATGAGTAAACATTAGATAAATGTTGTATCTCCCATGCACAGCTCAATTCTTTAAAGCGTAAGGAGCTATTTTGGGGTGTGTGGAATGATGGTGGAGGCGGAGGGCTAGTGCTGTACTGCATCTTTCCCTGTTTGATCAGTAGTTCTTTTTCCCACTGCGAGCAGCCAGTCAAAATGGGGTCTCAGTTCACCCGGATGAGCCTTGCAAGTTGTGATGAGTCCTGCGAAGTCCTCACAAAGACCCTACCTAAAGTCTCCTTGCAGGTGGCCAGGGAAAGGCAGCCGCTACCTGATGGGACAAAGAAGAGGGATGCAGAGGCAGTGGACTGCAAGTTGCAATCTAGTAGTACTAATGACTTCTACTGAGTGGGACTGTGAGGTAGAAAAGGCCCCATCAGGTGCAGGCCATAGAGAGTAGTAGTGAGAAATGGAGTGATTGCTGTAACTCCACATTGCAGTTACAGCAGAAGTTGAAGGAAAACAGAGATGCCGGGGCCACCGCTGTTTGCAGATCGGATGCCGGCTCTGAGAGGGTCTCTACCTTCAAAGACCTTGTATGCAGAGGTAGTGCAGCGGGTAGCGTTGTTTTTGGAAGCTTTCCCTCTGAATACTGTGTGTGCAGAGGTTGTGCAGTGGGAAGCGTTCATTTGAAAAGCTTCCACCATTGTGAGTTGGACACTGGTGGAAAGCGAGCAACGGCGTGTTGCAGGAGGGAGGAACTCTCTTTTTCCAACGGCGCATGGCCCATGGGAAACAAAGAAAAGCAGTTTGCTGGGCAGAGCTAAGCAGAGGAAGCAGAAAACCTGGAGGCAGTGGAGTGAGCGGACGTGTATGCGATTCCCAGTGAGTTCACTAGTATTGTGTGATCCTGGAACGGTTCGTGATTGCCCGCTGGCCAGATCTAATCCTTTTGAATACTGAACTGATGTAAAGAAATTGAAGTGGTAGAATAATAATAATTTTGAATACGGAACTGATCCAAAGAAGCTAAAGTGACAGAATAAGAACTTTGGGAACAGACAAGAAAAGTATAATTGTACTTATAAAGGTCAGACTAATTGCCAAAGTTAAGAGAGGGCAACATTACAAGAAGTTACTAAGAACCAACATTTCCAAAGCAGTGAGAGAGTAATTAAGAAACAAGTTGATTGTAAAAACTATTGCCAGAGTGAGAAAGAAGCAATAGTTGGAAATGACCTAAACATTCATTGTCTAAGCCCAAGAAGAGCAAATGTGAGAATAAGCCATCATCAGCACTTGGTTAATATGAGAGTGGGAAAACAAGAGTGGCAGGAGAGCTGCCCTCCTGATAGAAAGTATTCATGAGGACAGGAGCATAGTGTGCATTGCATGTGGCAATCACAATTGTGGGTCAAACAGCACCAATGGGTTTCTTGTGTCTTCCCATATTGTGGAAAGGCAAAAGACTTTGCTATGTTGTCTGAAGTAAACTTTACCACAGCAGTATCTGTAGTAGTATTAAGAGATTTTCATTGAGTCCTGACAGGCAAGTACACTAGGGCAAGGGACTTTGTAGTGGTAGTCCGGGCAGGTGAGTGGACCAGGAAGAAGTCATTGAAGTATTGTGTTGTGGTTACAAACTGTGAAGAAGAAGAAGTGGCAAGACCACCAAACTATATTGAGACCTGTTGTGGAATCATCCTGATAAATCATTTTTGCAGATGCAAGTATATTGTGAACTGTTGTGGAACCATCCCAAACAAAAGCATTATTGTTGATACAGATGAACTGTGGAAGTATTTTGTTTTTACTATTGCATTTACATTTGTTGGTTTAAAATGCATTTTTCATAAATAAATGCGAACATCAAAATAAATGTGCACATATTGATCAGGGGCTATGCACTGGGATGGTCACTAAAGGTGTGGTCACTAAAGGTGTGGTGACGAAGACAATTCAAGGAATGCTTCCAGCATAGAGTTGTAATAAAGAAGTAGAGGGCCAACATTCCACCAGGAACTGTTGTCTATGGACGCCATGGTGCTGGGAAATAAAGTCACCTACCATTGCAATCTATGGCTCTTTTTCCACCAGCATGGTGTCCAGGGCTGTCAAATGAACGAGAACCGGCTACCTCACGTTTTGCTCCCATGAAGTATGCAATGTTGGCCCAATAGTTCTTTATTAGAACTCTGTGGCTGCCACTGAGCCTGCTGGGCTGGAAGACATGGCTGTCAATGAAACCTGGAGTATCGGACAGTTTCTTCCCCTTTTGGTAACACTGATTCACTCTCTCCCTAGGCTGCTCTACTCTCTCCTTCTGTTCCAACCGCCACTTTCACCAGAACCCCTTCTCAGCCCAAACCGCTATTTCTTCCACCGTCACGTGCTTTCTTCTCTGCAGCTGTTCTCTCTTTTTTGCCCACACTGACAACCACTAGATAATGTACCTCCTTTGCCAACCTCCTTGATTCTCTTTCGCCATCCGTGACTGGTCCTACATTTTCTTTCACTAGGCTTTTCGTGAATGGCTGGGCCATGGTTCATTCTCAGTACATCAGGCAATACGACTCATGCAACCTCACACAATTCAACTCAGTCACAAAATAAAACTCTTTCATGAATGGTCTAGTTTAGCCACATTGTCTGCTAGTCTGACACATAAGTGTTTGCTAATTTTGCAAACATTTGCATTTTCTTATCATGCATAATACAAGTCACAATTCCGGGCCAAACAACGACTGACCTTATAACATTATTTTGCGTTTTAAGATTATTAATGGATGTGGGGCAGGGTAGTCATAGGTTGAAAACAGGGTGCCATGTTTTGGGTAAAGCCTGCTAGGATCTCAATGAATGGGAGGCTCCATAACAAGGAATTCGCCTAGCTCCAAAAATGATGAATGGGGCGGGATAGGCAGGGCTATAACCGAGGGGCTATTCTGCATCAGTGGCCATTTCCCGTCCATTCTACAAACACTGTTAACAGGTAGGGCTGAGTCAAAGTTCACGAAAGTCACTACCAGTGTTGGAGCCAGCCTCTCAGCCGCCAAGCGGATGTGAAAGTGCGCATGCGTGCACCCACTGCGGACGCTGAGACAGCTGATTACCCATGACTACAGATGCCCAGGACGCCTGCTGCAGCGCCGCTCTTCCTGGGCTCTACAGGTGGCTCATGCATTCACACGCTCTGCTTACATTCACTAGTAATGCAAGAAAGCAACATTTGCAGGTGACTGTGTCGCCCACTGGTTATTCCTTCCACCAACGATGGCTAAACATGTTGGCTTTGAAATGCTCTGTTATATCGACAGCAAGCTTTAAGCTGCACGCTACTAGGCTGCCCGCCATGTTAGAATGGGACAACGCACGCTGAAATAGATCAGCAGAGCTCCTGTTTAGTATCCAAGACCACATGACAAGTTACAGTCAGATTTGTTTTTTCCAGTTTCGATTTGTTTTTTCCAGTTTCGAATGGTGACACTGTCATGAGACTACACGATACCCAGTGTCAGTGCTCAGATTAGAGTGAGGCAGACAAGCCTATGCCAGAAAGCACCCAATGAGGCTGGGTAACTTAACTTCAGGCGATCATGTTTCTCTAGAATAGACATTGAAAAATATGAGTAGACCTGAAATCACTGGACCTTTTTTTAAAAGACTAACTCAGAAAATCCCAATAGCCAGATCCTCGTTAGTATAGTGGTCAGTATCCCCGCCTGTCACGCGGGAGACCGGGGTCCCCGACGGGGAGGCACACGTTTTTTCTTCTTCTAAGAGTTCATTCTTCATTTTAACAACTTTTTAACATTAAATGTAGCGTTCATTGTCATGTTTTATTTTGTTTAATGTATACAACCTTTATATTATAGTATGATAAAATGACAGGACGTTAGGAGACGATGCCTTTTAATGGTATTTTCCATTCATTTGTGTATGAAAATCGTATTCTATTTATCGGTATTCTTGGGTTTAGCTCACTTGGCGAGGTGGCTTTTGAAGTAGCCAAAGTTGTGGGAGAATCTCCATGTTTTAATGGAAGGACATGTTTTAGTTAAGTAGGCTTATGTTAATTCGTTTTTATATATCTCGAAACACTTTTATTCTACTGCCTTAAACAATGAATCGGACAAACCAAACCTTCTGATGTTCCCCTGGATCTGCTTATCTAAATGAACATGTAAACCATATGTACTTATTTGTACTGCATGCGTTTTCTGTGAGACATCTATACCTCTGCCTGTATTTCCAGGTAGAAGACAGGTGGCCCAGTCCCAGGTACTATCGCACAGCCCTGGCAGTGACAGTGTTTTGAATCAACTGCCTACAGCACACTACTGAGTCTTCTGTAGTCACCTGGCCGAAAAACTTGTTAACATGTTCAAACTGTATTTCACGTATTGGAATGAAAATAAATGGCCTTAATCCATAAGACTGAAATCACTTCGGATTTGGCCAGATATCTGGCAAGGCTGAAAGGTGGGTAAAATCAGGTGTTGCTGTTTATTGTGGGTGAGAGCCCTTTGACTTCCATATAGGGTCATATGGCTAGCTGTGAGAACTGAGGGCAGGGGGGTGAATGCAAATGAGTTGAAGTATGGATGAAATAATGCTCATTAGCTGCCATATACTTGCAATAAGTTACTGCAGGTGACAGGCTCAGAAGTATGGATGAAATAAGACTCATTAACTGCCATATGCTTGTAATAAGTTACTGCAGGTGACAGGCTCTATGTGACTGGTTAATATGGCAAAGGGCAGCAAGCCACTACAGGAATGTGTTCTAGGCCCATGTTGTTCACTTTAATGGCTTGGAGTGCTGTGCAGCTGGTAGTTATAACCACTATAATAAGCTAAAGTCCACACAAAATGTGGTCCACATACTATTCAAACAGTTAATAGTAAAGTGTCACAAACTGCAATTCATGAATGTGGGATACTTTTATTTTGGTGCCCGGACCGATTTATTTCCCAGGTGACCCTGTAGTCAGTGTAAAAGTCCAGCACCTGATCCATTGGATCACAGAGCCAATTGGATGTATGTAAGGTTATATGGCATAACTTCGAATTGCCCTTTAATTAGAACAGGATATATTTGCCCTTGATTTCTGTTTTCCTTTTTGAGAATTATGTTTGCCCCTTTTTTCTAATTGGGCGTTCACCTCCCCATCATAATCCCTGCACACCACTCAACCTTTTCCCCTTTAATCCTCTATCCCTCTTTTCACCATTTACTCATTTTTTATGACCGATTCCCAACTAACACACATTCCCTTTGCCAACATTCTTTTTCTCATTGGTGATTTAAAAAGGTGGTATATAACTATGTATTACTGTTCTTTACCGTTCTGTGTTGGTTTCAGTTCTTAATTGTAGGTATTTCATAAAAGGTAGCAGGCGCTCCTCTCCAGAAAGAAAATGGCATGATAACCTGTTCTGTGGTTTTTGCCTACTTTGAGATGAGAGATTGCAGCCATCACTTTTTGCTCACTGTACCTTTCATAAATGGGAAATAACCATTTGCATATCAGTCTTTGTCCCGCCCACATGGGCAGTCCAGCACCGAAATGCTATAGCAATTCCCTTGTGAACAAAAGTACCAACAGCAAACCCCATACACATGTTTCAGCCTTGTTGGGCCTCATCAGTGAGGTGGAGCTCTGCCTCTCTGAGCACAGTGAGCAGGGAGTCCACATCTGTGTTCCCCCATGTAACTCAGGGTGAACAACCCCAAGTTCCTTGGAAATATTTCAAAAAAGGTAGCAGGCGCTCCTCTCCAGAAAGAACATGGCATGATAACCTGTTCTGTGTTTTTTTCCCACTTTGAGGTGAGAGTTTGCAGCCCGCTAGACCTGTTTTTACTCATTATCCATTAAAAATATAGTATAGAGCACATACTTGGAAGAATATTAGCAAAACATCTATTTATCTTAGAAATGGCATCAGCTATTGCCACCCCTCCTCCCAAGAGTGACCACCACCAGCTGGAGGACCTACACAACAAAAAAAGCACAGCACTTCCAATGACAATGAGGAGGACAAGGAAGATGAGGTAGAAGAAGTGCTTACCTCTAACACAAAGATAGAATCATGGGTGTTGCAGTTCTTTACCACTGTTGGGAATGTACCAAACGCTAAAGTAACCAAAGTTAAATGCACTGAGTACACAGTCGTGGACTACCTGAACAGTACTCCTACAGGACCACTTCTATGCGCTCTCACACCCAATCCAAACGCACAATGCTCTCAGAAAGGCTTTTCCTTTCTTAGCAAGTACTAGGCCGTCTTCCTCCACCTCATCTTCCTCAACCAATACTGTAACCAAACAGCCGACTTCTTTTGGACACACAATCCCAAGAGATACCTTGCAAGCAATAAAAGAGGCTATTGATCCATATCTTTCAAAGACAACAGTCCTCTGTATATAATACAACACACCATTCTGCAGGGCAGAGCAATTTCGATGTGCTTTTGAAGCTGTAATCAAGGAACATCAGAAACACTGCCCCCTACCTTAGATATAACACACGCGCAACATCTTCCCCTGTCCACCAGCCCCTCCATATTAGTGCTTGGTTCCTCTTCCCTCATTTCCCTCCCCATCTTGTGTTCTAACCTCTCATGCCAAAGAAAGAATAATCAACAAAACAAAAAAAAGGTTCTTTTAGGAACCACCTTTCACAGTAAAAAAATGGAACTAAAAAAAAACCTTATAGTCTCCATCTACTTTACATTTTTCAGTAAAGTGCATAGACTCAATAAGATTTTCCAACATTTCCATTAGCATTTTGTGTTCTGCTAATGGGAATAATGTCCCAATGTAGGAAGAAAAATATTTTTTTTTGGCACCGTGTGTTTATCGCTTTGGCAACCTGGGGTGCCAATGGCCTTCATCCCCCATTGCAGGGACTGGACCAAGTTATCAGTCCAAACAAAGCAAGGGCAGATAACGAGGGCTCTGGACCGTTATCCCCCGTTCCACCCCCTGAAATGGGGGATGAAGGCCATTGGCACCCCAGGTCGCCAAACCAGTAAACCCGGGGTGCCAAAAAAATTATTTTTCTTCCTACATTGGGATGTGCGCGGCGTCCAGCTCTATGAAGAAAAATCCTTTTCCAAGATGGCAACCATGGAAAGAGAAGGCGGGGCTCCGTACAGAGCCCCTCTTCCCTTTCTATGGCTGCCTGCAGAAGGCGAAGAGAGAACCCTATGAACATATTACCACAAGCACATTTTCTTTCCCTTTCAAACCTATCCCAATTTTGAAAAACTTTACCGCATAGCCAGTCCCTGGTGGACATGGCCACTTTATCCCATTGGTCGTCCCTGGTTGTCATGGCCAGTAGCCAGATTGTCTGGGCCATGACCTTATGCCATGACCCAGACAATCTGGCCACAGGCTATATCTCAGTCACCAAAGGTACATCACTATGTTTTGTACCTACATTATGAAACATAGAATGTTGGGTCTCTAATCTTTCTGAAAACCTTTGTCCACATTCGTCAGACGGCAACAAAATTATAAGCCATCTAAAAATGCTGAGACCCCCTCTAATTTAGACCCCGCTTGACAA
Organism: Ambystoma mexicanum; assembly: GCF_040938575.1. Classification (NCBI taxonomy): domain Eukaryota; kingdom Metazoa; phylum Chordata; class Amphibia; order Caudata; family Ambystomatidae; genus Ambystoma; species Ambystoma mexicanum. Next base: position 9,712,111 of record NW_027182322.1, read on the forward strand.
AATCCCACCAAACTTTACAAAAACATTTATATCTAAGTCTAAAATCTTTTTGCAACGATCTGTGCAGATTTGTCTAATGGCACCACATTTGAAAGCCGTTACAATATTTTGGGATCCCCCTCTACTTTTGTTCCCTTTTGACACAACCGCATCACACTTCCCAGAACATTCAGAATCAGATCTAGAATGAATTTCCAAAATTTCATGCAGTTTCATTAAGTGGCGCCAAAGTTATAAGCCATCCAAAAACTGCTTTTCACCAACCCTGTAATGCACAAATAAGCATAGACGTCCCGAGCATCCAATATGTTTGCGGACATCACAGGACTGTTCCGGACTGTTCGCACACGTCGGAGAAGAAACAAAACATGCCTGTTTTTTGGCTTTTTAAGTCCATATCCCATCCTCATCATCCCTCACCTGACCAGATATTGTTTGATAAGTTTGACAAGTGCAATCTTGTGTTTTTTAATATGTTTTTACCGCAATGTTTTGCGGGCACCGGCACCTGTCCGTGAATCCAACATTCGATGCCATCTTTGATATCCTGGGTGTTAGTTTTAGCAGTGCACGGAGGTGGCGCGAGTTATGGTTGCTTAGCTTACCATAACTGGCAGATTTCTGAGGTTTTTCCTGTAGCCATAACTTCCATTTAACAAAGTATATATACCTATTTATTTTTTCCTGTAAGGTAAAATTGTGGAAGTGATTTCTTAAATTTAACAGAAACTGTTTGGGCAAAATTGATGGCCACATTGAGGACCTTTTTTGATAAACGGATTATTACACTTCAAGTATTGACTAGTACCCAGTGATAATAGGTGTGGGGGGATGCAAGTGTTCCACAGACTGTGGACATTTTTTGTTTGTTCTTGTTTTACTCAACCAAGTGCCAGGGTTGTAATTCTCTCTCACACCCTCTAAAGCCATAAATTAAATTTATATATTTCTCAAATGTAGGTGTGCTCCTCACTAATATTTAGTTTCCAAATCACATATAGGTGCTAGAGAGGCCCTTTGTCGATAATTCTGCTAGATGCATTCACAGATAAGTAGGATTAGCAAAGATGTAAGTGCTAGTAGGTCCTCGGTATGTAGTTTTGCACAAAGATTTTCCATATGAGTGACATTAGCAAGGATGGGTATCTCCTGGACTGATAACGTAGTACATATCTGGAGGGAGTAATGATCAACCTCGATCATGATGTCAGTACGTAAGTGCTAGTCAGCCCATCCTTGCTAGTAAGTAAGATTAGCAAGGATGGGCATCACTGATAGCATAGTGCATATCTGGGTTGGCAATGATCAAGCTCAGTCATGGCGTAGGTACATAGGTGCTATTAGTGCTTGGGCTATACAAGTCTAGCACAGAGCACAGTCAAACCAGATAATTGGAGATAGATATCTCTTGGCCTCAGAGCATAGTGTATACCTGGTGGAGGGAGATAATGATTCAACTCTGTGATGGTGTAGCTACATAAATGCTACTACGATTCGGGTTTCAAGTCTAGGGTAATGGCTCCAGATAGTTGGAAGTAGATATCTTCTGGCCTGAGAGCCTATTGAAGGGCCTGTATTGAAGGGGTTACCAAGTCATTTCTTGGGCATGGTGGTAGGTTGGATGGTCAGGGCGTTCCCTTATGAGTTTTAGACAAAGAGCCAGGTTTTGCGTGCCTTCCGGAAAGCCATTTATTCTTGGCTATGTCTAATGCATGGAGGCAGTGAGTTCCACAAAGTTGGTGCCAAGGTTGAGTAGGTGGACCCTTTGATCCTTGCTGAATTGAAGGCGGGGACCACCAGGAGGAGGGCTGAGCTTGACCTTAGGGTGCGAGTTGGGTGGTAAGGCGTAATCTTTTCTTGTAGGTATTTTGGGCCTGTTCTGTGCACTGCTTGGTGAGTAATACACAGGATTTTCAGGTAGCCCTACCTCGAATTGGGAGCCAGTGTTGGGTGCATAGAGCAGATGAGATGTGATCCCTTTGCCCCAGTGTGAGAAGCAGTCTGGCAGCCATGTTTTGGACTCTTTGGAGTTTGTTTATTTGGTAGACCGGTGCACCCAGGCAGAAAGAGTTTGCATAATCAAGCCTGGACGTGACAATTGTCATAATTGCAGCCAGTCTGCTAGGGTAGGTGAGGTAAGGGAAGATGTGCTTCAGAAGCCTAAGGTGGAAATGACAGGATTTGGATGCATTGTTGATGTGGTGAGACAGAGTTAGTTTTGAGTGCATTGTGCTGCCGCAGTTTTTGACAGTGGTGGTGGTCAGGGTTTGGTTGAGGGGGAGGGCTGAGCGAGGCTGGGCAGGGAATTGGTTGGCGGAATAGAGCAGTTTTGCTGCATGCTGCATTCCTTGATCTCTGTTTTCCCTGGGTTCAGAAGCAGATGGTTAATTGTCATCCAGCAGTCAATGTCAGTGAGACATGCTGCAGGGTCAGGGCAAGGGTCGGTAGTCGATTACGGAATTCTCAAGATGATTTGCGTGTCCTCTGCATAGTTATAGCAGGTCAGGTTGTGTGAACAGATGATCCTGGGCAGAAGGGTCATGTAGAGGTTGAAGAGAAGGGGTGAGAGGCAGGTGCCTTGGGGTAATCCAGTGTTCAATGGCGAACGGTGTAGAGGAAAGGGGACAGACGGGTGATTTGCTGTCAATTAGTGAGGCATGAAGCGATCCAGGTGAGTGCTAAATCTCGTATTCCATGGGAGAGCAGTCTGTCGAGGAAGATCATGTGGTTAATGACGTCAAACGCTGCTGAGAGGTCAAGAAAAACAAGTGCTGCGCATTCTTCTGAGTCTGCCGTGACTTTGAGGTCCTCCCAGATAGAGATCAGTGTGGTTTTTGTTGCGCAGTGTCTTGGTGATTTTTAGATTCCACAAAACCATTGAGCTGTAAGTGCGCATTGAGGTCGATGAGCTTTGCCAAGAATCAGGTGTTGGAAATGGGCCTGTAGTTGATTGGTAGGAGAGCGTTGAGGGATGCTCTTTTGAGAAGATGTTTTACATGTGCGGTTTTGATGGGTTCTGGGAAGTTGCCGGAGGTGAGGCAGTCATTAAGAATGGACCTCGCCAGTTCTCCTGCACAAGTCGAGGTAACGATTTCTTTGAGGAGAGAGGCAGGACAAGGCTCGTGTGGGGAGCTGGGGGGTTGACTGTTGGATAGTAGTTTGACAAACTCCTCGCTCAAGGTAGGGTTGAAAGAGCAGAATGAGGGAATCTTAGGGGGGGGGTTGATTCTTGTAGAGCAGGTGTTGAGTGGGCAGACAGGTTGGAGAGTTTGGCGTGGAGGGTGGCCATCCTGTCTAAGGCTGTTTTTTGGAAATGTTCAGAGATGAGTTGCAGAGTGTTTGTGAGAAGGTCGTCTGGGCTGTGATGCAGAAAGGGTTCAGGAATTCTGTGATGATCCTGCGGAGCTCCTTGCTGCCGCTACAGCAGTTCAGGATCCTTTTATTATAATAGGTTTTATGGGCTGAAGTAATGTAAAATGTACATAACAGGCTGAGAAAATCATAAAGTTCAACAAACAGTGTTTGCAGAGTTGCTTGATATGTTATGAATGAAGTTGTTTATAACGCGCCTGTACACAAGTGTTTCTAGGTGTGACAAGACAAGGAAGGGTAGACAGAGGGAGGACAAAACAACCATCTTAATAGGCCTTGTTTCATTCAGATCGTGCCAGTGCGAGGGGGAAGGAAGAGAAGTGCCAGGGGGAGGGGTGCGAGTGCAGTGGCAAAACGCGGTAAGTGCTGCCAAGTGGTAGCTCAAGCAAGTGCAGGGCTGCAAGAAACTGTAGGGTTGCAGATACAATCCCTAAGTGGGAGGGAGGCCTGCTGGCATTGCAAGGGGCTACTGGTCGTGCAAGAGCCTGTGCCCGTAAGATTCAGTGGGTGGCCAGGTAACCAGTAAGTGCAGCAGAGGGGAGCATCAGCAGGGGAGGGAGAGAGAAAGAAAGCGGAATCGAAGAGGAAGGTCTTGAGTTGCTTCCAGAATCTTAGGTGGTCCTGCTCAAGTTTGAGAGAGGCAGGGAGGCTGTACCAGAGGGAAGTCCCAGCCGAGGACCAAGATCTACCCCCCACTCTTTGCCTAGAGAAGCGACTGACCCTTAGAGAGTTGGAGGTGGATGAGCGGAGGGCTTGAGAAGGAAGATGCTTAGGAAGAGAGAGTGGATGTAGTGTGGTCCCTGGCCCCAGAAAGCCTTGTGGACAATGCAGATGCTTGAGACCGAGGACGCTGCTTGTACTACCAGTCTATTCTTTGCATAGTAGTGGCAGGATTCCACTGTGGAGGGCTAGGACCACTTTCCTGTTTGTGGCTGAACTGCAGCAACAATGAGAAAGGGGGGCTAGGAGAATACACTCAGAGCTGAGAGTGAGAGATCATGCCAGGCCAGCAGGCCTATTCAGAAGCAGAGCGAGTACTCTTAGCAGCGACTTCAGAGTTCAGTGCCAGTGCAGCCAGTCAGTACCCAGAGCCTGCATCCCAATATTGTGGGAGCCAAGCAGGTCTTTAGGAGGATGTTTCCATGCAACAAGCAGGTCCAGGAATCCTTTGTGGCGCAGCGGGTGCAGAGGAATACCAGATCCTCAGATGTCATGCTGGAGTTTAAAATGCCACAAGAAGTTGGAGGAAAATGGTGCACCAGTAGATGACAGGACAGCTCCACTAATTCTGTGTCCCACAAGAACCAAGAAGGCCAAGACAGATGGAATTTTCAGCATACATACAAATTTCACCTTCAGTGCACTTGGCCACCTGGTAATCAACCAATATATTTAATATAAAATCTCTTGGGACTCTGGGACAGAGAGTGCAAAACCGGCATGGTACATAGTACTGGCACCGCTGCTTTCTGAATCTAGGTCCTCGCTCAATAAATAATCCTAATAATAATAATGCTGGTGCAGGAGTAGTGGAATAAAAAGTGATAAGATTTGAGAACCCTGCATACTTTAGGCAAGCCGGAGTACCTTTTTCTTTTTCTTTCCTGCGGACAGACATATATTTCAAAGCTATGGTTTTAGCCTGTTTGTGGCTTAGCAATGTTAGATTAATATAATGTGCATAACCAGTATTGCATGTCTTAACAAATAGTATGTATCAATCTCAGTTTCCAGCCCCAAAACGTTCAGTTAATCCCTCTATGTGCTGCTCATACATTCCTTAAACCATCTTCCCCCATTTTACTTTAATCCAACATTAATGTAGCCTCAATTTAGAGACAACTAGCCAAAGGAAGAGCTGGCTAAGATTTACCAGGCTTTCAAACTAAGCAGCCGTATGAAACCTTATGAGATATTCCCCCCATTCAGTCTCCAACCCACACTTGTGGCTCCTTCACAATGCGCACCATTATAAACCTATCTCTCGGCAAGATGGAGGCCATAGACCTAAATCATTGTGAATCCCAGGCCTGGGGAGGTCTAGCCAATCACAGCTCAGACTCCTAGGGGTGGGTAGCAACAGGCAAGAACCAATGGTAAGACCCTCACACTGCAACATTGTTTAGAGATAGTGATTTGGGGATGGCCGAGGCCAGCCATCTGATATGCAAGAGCCAGTGGAACAACTCATATAAGGGAACGTATAGGTTATTAGTCTCCTGATGACCAATCCAGTGGTCCTATAGGTTTTCTGGAGAGGGGCCCAGGTTGTGAAGTCACTATGAAACAATCAGGATACAAAACGGGCCTGCGAGCCAGGAGAAGTTGAGACGTTTGTGGATTTCCCTTATCTTTGTACTGATCCCTGTTGGTTTTGGCTGTAATAAACCGCAGTTTGAACTTGCTGTCTGGCTGGGTCTATATTCCATTTTGGGGGAAGTTGTTGGGGTATTACACGAGTTTGCAAACTCCAAGAAGCCCTTAAACCTACCTGGGAGTTTGTCCCCAAAAACGGATTTATCTGAAATTTTGCAGACACCATTTTACTGACGGGCCCCCACCTAGACTGGATGTGTCTGGGAAATATCAGTGAAACAATAAAGACATTATTAAGAAAACAACAAAACACAGTTTCCGCCTAGTCCCCATTCATTTTCCCATAGACAAAAAAGGCCACGTTTTGTTCGAGCGCACAGCAAAAACCGCTGGACGGAATTGGAGGCGGTACAAAACATCTTGGGCACAGAGCGTTAATTGTGGGGTGGGGGTTCTGGGGTTATTGTGTCCAGTAGTTTTTAAAATATTTGACAGAGAATTGGGTGCCCCCTTCTCCCAACATTATAGGTATATCTCCCATGAGGCATTGCAGCCCACAGGCTTTTCAGGACTGAAAATCCGCTTTTTCGTTTGTTTGATGCAAGAGATTTCCATGGGTATACCCATGGCTAGCAGGAAAGGAATAACATTATTTTTATTTGCAGGTCAAAAAACAATGAAATACCATCAGGCAAGAAGTTGGGGGGGAGGTAAGAGGACACTGTTTAAAATGTGGGAGTTGGAGGGGGGCGAGGGACGAATTTAGAACACGAAGCTTGAACCTTTTGTGGTAGCCATTGCTATTCGGTGGCTACAGGGCATCGAGAATGCGATTGCATCACAGAAACAAGTGTTGGGGGGAACTTGGTGAGCGCCTGGGAGGGCAGGGAAGCATTTTTTTCATTGTTTTTCCTGATAACCGCAGGTATCCAATAACTACAGATAATCGCAGCAATCTGTGATGCATTGTTATTTTACCTGCGGTTATGTATTGTATTGTATTTGGTTATTTATATAGCGCTCTTTCCCCACTTGTGTGGCTTCAATGTGCTTTTTTCCTGGTTGGAACTCCCTCAGTGACCATAGTCAATGTTGTGGTAGATTCTAGGGAGTTTAGTTTACGAGATGCAAGTGTGCATGTTGCCGTTCTGGGTGGCTGGCAAGGCTCGACTAAGCAGCCCAAAAGAGGACAGACACATGGGTTGGTGCTGTTGGGGGTTTGAGATAGATTGATATTGTTGAGAGAGTCTATGTGAGGCCAACTATACCGGGTTCCTTTCGGGTAGTAGTCGCTGTATGCTAGTGGCAGAGGTGTTGAGGTACGTCAGGTGTTTCAGTCTGGACGGCTATGCATGATGCTAGGCCGGATTTGCTTAGCCGTAGCAGTATTCTATTGTGCCTGAATGCTTGGCCGTGCCTGCGGCCTGTGTCCACCCTAGTGGTGTGAGATATACGTACCTTAAGCTGCGAGTAGGTTCACCATATGCTGAACAGAAATGGGGGCTACCCTAGATTTGAGAGTCCTGCACAGCGGGAGAGAAGCCTAGGCACCATAATGCAGTAGGTTTAGCCATATACTCAAATACAGGTGGAGGCTACCACTAGCTTTGAGAGTCCTGCACAGTGGGAGAGAGGCCCAGGTTTCACAACGTAGTAGATTTCAGCATATATTCAATGGGGAATTATGGGGAAAATAAGCATTAAAAAAGAGAGTAAAGAAACCATTTATTTTTACTGCATCATGGCCACTGGGCAGGAGCCCAGTACTTCACTTCATGCAGGGTCCCAATGGACCCAGTCTTGGCGCCTATGGCACCATGCTCATTTCAAAGTGTGCATGGCACACAGAACACCAAAGGCACGTGCAGCAAGGCCGGGCGGGGCCCTGTTATCACAGGGAAGGCACGTGCAGAAGACAGAAGGAGGAGCTAGGTGGGGCCACAAGGCGGGGCCTAAGGGGAGTGGATGGGGCCAGGCTATATAAGCCGGCCCCACCCGTATACTGGCGCTTCGAGTTAGTTTGCTGAGAGCAGCGTAACACTTACCGCCGTTCAGAGAACTCTTACCTGATCCGGCATGTGCGCCTTCAGTCTCCGGAACCCTCCACCACCTACCTGGTTCGACACGTGCATCTACAGTCTCCGGATTCCTGACCATTTTACCTGAATTCAGCCACACCATCGCTGATATGTCTGCCATCTGCTTTCCGCTCTGCAGTCGCTGCACACGCCTTACCTGAAGTCGCGCCATCACCAGAAGCATCGCCATCCGCTTCTTATTCCGCAGTCGCTGCGCACGCCTTACCCGAGGCCACACCATCGCTGGAAGTGCTATCTTCAGCTCCCTACTCCGCCGCAGCCGCATTCACCTTACCTGCCTACTGAAATCCCCCGCAGGTACTGCCCAGCATCCTTACCTGCTCTGAACTTTACCAACACGGGGCCTTCATCGGGCACAGCCACGCAAATCTTCATCTCCGGCAACCTGAAGGAGTTGGACACCGCTCGCCAGCCATCGCCACTCTGCAGCACCTGCAGGAGAATATGAAACACAAGGTGAGCGGTCACACAGACTTTAACTCGCTAAAGCAGCACTACTCACTAACTTGGTGCAGTTCCAAAAAACTACTTACTTACCAGTAGTGGAATCATCCGGAGCAGCCTCTCCTCTCCATCACGCGCTCCTGGCTCATCTTCATCATCTAGAGAGGAGAGAGAACAATATACCATTACGAACAATCTAACTTGAGACAGTATTGTTACAAGAATACATATACCAACCATTATTATAAAAACTTACCGTCAAGACGGAATGGTCGCAGCTGGTCTGGACCTCCACAATTTGGACCAGTGACGCAACTAGGTCCATCCGCAGCGCCCCTGCTGAAGAAAGCAGGACGGAGAGCTCATCCTTACATACAAACAGGTGAGCCTGCATGGGTAAACTTCTACGCACTGCATTTTGGCACGAAAAGGCAGAGAGGAACTGCGACTCCACCATGCTATCCTTACTGCCTCTCATCCTATCGCAGGAACAAGCCCAGCCATTAGGATCCCTGGCAAGACAGCAGTTGGGGGAGAGAAGCGAGCAGAAGGAGCCAGATCCAGGGAGGGCTCCAACCGTGCCCCAACGTCCCCGCAGAGACCAGGTGAGCGTAACAGAACGCGAAGCCTCTCCGAATCTCTGGCTGGGCGTTATGAATACTTCTGAGACTGACCAGTTGGCACAATTTCTGGGGGATTTACAGGCTGAAGTGCATGCCTCCAGGCAAGAGACAAACTCGTTAAGAAGAGACTTAATCATTACTCGGGTACAAACTGATGAGTTGGCAAGGCAAGTGCTTCAATCTCACGCAGGACAGGTCCCACTACCTGGGATTGTGCCAACACCAGTGCCACCCTCACCACCAGTTCAAGTGGTACTTCCAGGGGCTGTACCGCTGGCTCCGCCAGAACGGTTTACTGGCGACCCCAACAAATTTGCCATATTCATGAATCAGTGTCGCCTGCACTTTTTGTGCCGCCCAGGTGCATTCCTGCACGATAGCTCTAGGGTGGCTTTTGTACTTTCATATGTAGGGGGGAGTGCAATACCATTGGTCAACCAAGATGACCCTATGCTTTGTAATTTCGGGCACTTCCAACGAGAATTGGAGAAGTTGTTTGCAAGGCACACCCAAGGACAGGCCCTGGATAACGATCTGTTGTCCCTAAGACAGGGGAATCAGGATTTATTGACATATATAGCCACTTTCAATCGCCTGATTGCACAAACCAACTGGCCTGAGGAAAAAAGGACCACGTTATTTTATTGAGGATTACGTGGGGAACTAACGTTGCAACTGGATCACAAGTTACAAAATAGAAAGCTGTATTGCACCAGGGCAGAAGGGAAATCAGTCTATATGATATCTAGGGACAATCCAGGCAAGACTCACGAAACCACTGAACCTATGCAGATTGGGTGGTTATGGGCCCCTATATCTAAGGCGGAGAGAGAGAAAGGGAGGCAGGACCAGCTATGCTTATACTGCGGTAAGGCAGGACATTTTCTTTGAGATTGCCCCACTAAACCTCCCAAGAAAACCGTTGGTGCAACGGACCATGCCAAGACGGAACAAGATACGGCTCTGGAAAACTCCAATGCCCGACAAGGGTAGAGGTCCCCTTGTTGAGCAAAAATCAAAAGGTAGTTCAGACCTCACATCTAGTCATTCCTGTACTCATAGTTCATCACCAGCAACCATCAAAGGTACATGCCTTGAAGGCGTATATAGACAGTGGAGCAGTTGGTAACTATATTGATCAGGCCCTAGCCGCAAAAATAGGCCTCCCTCTTTGGCATAAACCACAGGCGGAGAACCTTACTGCAGTAGATGGCTCACAACTAACATCTGGACAAGTAACGCATCACACCGAAAAGGTTAGGCTGATATGTCAGGATGGTCATCAGGAAGACATCGCTTTTGATCTTATCGAAGGACCACAGTCCCAAATGATCTTAGGAATGCCGTGGCTAGAGGCCCATAACCCCAGAATTGACTGGAAGACACGAGTGCTGACCTTTCCGCAAGAGTAGGCCAAAACCTGTCATTTGCAACAATCCAAAAGCAAAGAAAAACCTCTTCTGGCCCTTGCTAGTGCTCTGCCCCCAGAATATTTGGACTATCAGGATGTATTTCAGAAGGAACAGGCCAATACCCTGCCTCCACATAGGCCCTATGACTGCCAGATCGACCTGATACCCGGAGCTCAAATCCCATGTAGCCGTATATATGCCTTGACGGAACAAGAAAACCAACACTTATGAACCTATCTAGACCAGTACCTAGCTAACGGGTTTATTTGACCATCTAAGTCCCCTGCTTCCTCAGCGCTCTTCTTCGTACCCAAGAAGGAAGGTGACCTCAGAATGTGCATCGACTATAGGGCATTGAATCAAATAACGGTCAAGAACAGACACCCTCTGCTACTCATACCAGAACTACTCGACCAGGTAAAAAGTGCTCAAATCTACACCTAACCGGATTTACGGGGCGCCTATTACCTCGTACGAGTTAAAAGTGGTGACGAGTGGAAAACAGCTTTCCGGACCAAATACAGGCTCTTTGAGTATCAGGTGATGCCCTTTGGGCTATGCAATGCGCCCGCGGCCTTCCAGTTATTTATGAACAACGTGCTCCATGAACTACTGGATATCTGTGTTCTCGTTTACATTGACAATATCTTGATATGTTCGCAGTCCAAGGAAGAACATATTGGCCAGGTAAGAGCAGTGTTGGAAAAGCTCCGTCAGCACCGATTGTTTGCTAAACTAGAAAAATGCTCCTTCCACGTCACAGAGGTCCAGTGTTTGGGCTTCATGCTTACTCCACGAAGAGCTCATATGGACACACACAAGGTTGAAGCTATTCTTCGATGGCCCTCCCCAACATCTACCAAAGGGGTACAAAGTGTACTGTGCTTTGGCAATTTTTATGGGCGATTTATACCACAATTCTCGCAAATCGTCCATCCAATCACGTCTCTTCTAAAAAAGAACAAGAAATTATTTTGGTCACTGGAGGCCGAACAGACCTTCCAGAAATTAAAACAAGCTTTCACCTCAGCGCCTATATTGCGACACCCTGAGCCTGACCTACCTTATGTAGATGAAACTGACGCTTAGAGTATTGCCATGGGGGCAGTGTTATCACAAAGAGACCCTGAGACAGGACAGCTTCATCCTACAGCATTCTGGTCCCGCAGGTTTTCTGCACCTGAGCGAAACTACGCAATAACAAAGAGCTCCTGGCTATCAAAGGAGCCTTCAAGACTTGGAGACATTACCTTTTAGGAGCTAAACACACGGTCAGGGTTATTACCGATCACCGTAATCTACAATATTTGAAAACTGCCAAGGCTCAATCCTCATGCCAACTCCGCTGGGCATTATTCTTTGCTGAGTACGATTTTGTAATAACCTACCGGCTCTGAGTGCGCAACGGAAAAGCTGACGCTCTATCAAGAATGGGAGAGGACCAGGACGCCTTCAATCGATCCGACCCCATAGCCATAATCCCCGAAGAGCAGATTCAGCACCAGGTAGCCGTTTCTACCTGCTGGGAAGAACTAAAGATTGACCTCCAAGCTCAGATGGACCTGACCGCCCAAAAGGAATGGTTAAGGAAGGGAGAACAATACTCCATCAAAAATAATCTGCCATACTTTCATGAAAGATTATATGTTCAGGACAAGGAATTACGTACCAAGATTATAGCAAATTACCATGAGTCGTTGGTAGAAGGACAACCAGGGATCACCAAGACCAGGGCCAAGATCCATAAGAACTTTTGGTGGCCCTCTTGGAGGAAGGATGTCGCCCAGTTTGTTTGTCGTGCGGTGTCTGTGCGCAAAATAAATCCCCAAAAACAAAACCCTGCAGGGTTATTGAGACCACTGGAGGTGCCACCAACACCGTGGCATACATTATCCATGGACTTCATCACCGATCTACCACCCTGCGAAGGGTTTAATACAATCCTAGTTGTGGTAGACCTGTTCTCCAAAATGGCGCACTTTATCCCACTGAAGGGACTTCCCACCGCGGCTACCTTGGCCACAGTATTTTTGGAACAGATTGTTCGACTACATGGTTTCCCATCCGTATTGGTTTCTGACAGGGGATCTCAGTTCGTTTTAGCCTTTTGGAGAAGGTGTTGTGAACTAGCTCAAATTGACCTTTGGCTTTCTACGAGTCACCATCCTCAAACCAATGGTCAAACGGAGAGTACGAACCAGGCGCTCGAACCACATCTAAGATGCATGTTACAACAAACAGGGGACTCCTGGAAAAACATTCTCTGGTTAAGTGAGTTCACCTACAACAACTCAATTCACACCAGCACTGGACAGACCTTGTTCTACACAGTGAACGGTCGGCACCCAAGAACATCTTCCTATGACCCCCTGGATGAGTTGGAAATGCCGGCGGTTACTTCTTTGCATAAAAGAATTACTCAATCTCTAAAAGAGGCCAGTGAAAAATTAAGGCGAGCCAAGGAGCGGCAAAAGAAATGTGCAGACCGGCACAGGAAGGAGGTGTCGCACTATCATGTCGGGGATAAAGTATGGTTGGCATCCAAAAACATTCCTTTAGAAGGACTGCGTGCCTTTCGGCCAGGATATTTGGGACCGTATTCTGTTAAGGGTGTCATCAACCCTGAGGCCATGAAATTGGATTTACCACCCAACATATCAATCCACCCAGTATTTCATGTCTCCCTTCTAAGGCCAGTGGAACCAGACACTCGAATTCCAACACCGCCGGAACCAGAGATTATTGCTGGTGAACTTGAATATGAAGTAAAGGGCATCCGGGACTCCAAGAAAATACATTCAAAACTCATTGATTGGGAAGGCTATGGTCCACAGGATCGTACTTGGGAACCCGCTGAATTTGTCCATGCCCCTCGACTCATCAGACAATTCCACCGGAACAACCCCATCAAACCGGAACCGGAGGGAAGACCCACCGTGAGAGGGGCCTTGAGGGGGGAGTGCTGTCATGGCCACTGGGCAGGAGCCCAGTACTTCATTTCATGCAGGGTCCCAATGGACCCAGTCTTGGCGCCTATGGCACCAAGCTCATTTCAAAGTGTGCATGGCACACAGAACACCAAAGGCACGTGCAGCAAGGCCGGGCGGGACCTGTTATTACAGCGAAGGCACATGCAGAAGACAGAAGAAGGAGCTAGGTGGGGCCACAAGGCGGGCCTAAGGGGAGTGGCTGGGGCCAGGCTATATAAGCCGAACCCACCCGTATACTGGCGCTTCGCGTTAGTTTGCTGAGAGCAGCGTAACGCTTACAGCCGTTCAGAAAACTCTTACCTGATCCAGCACGTGCGCCTTCAGTCTCCGGAACCCTCCACAACCTACCTGGTTCTACACGTGCATCTCCAGTCTCCGGATACCTCGACCATTTTACCTGAATTCAGCCACACCATCGCCAAGAACTGTGCCATCTGCTTTCCGCTCTGCAGTCACTGTGCACACCTTACCTGAAGATGCGCCATCACCAGAAGCATCGCCATCCGCTTCTTATTCCACAGTCGCTGCGCACGCCTTACCTGAGGACACATAATCGCTGGAAGTGCTGTCTTCAGCTCCCGACTCCGCCACAGCTGCATTCACCTTACCTGCCTTCTAAAATCCCCCGCAGGTACCGCCCAACATCCTTACCTTCTCTGAACTTCACCAACACGAGGCCTTCATCGGGCGCAAATCTTCATCTCCGGCAACCTGAAGGAGTTGGACACCACTCGCCAGCCATCGCCGCTCTGCCGCACCTGCAAGAGAATAAGAGACACAAGGTGAGCGGTCACACAGACTTTAACTCGCTAAAGCAGCACTACTCACGAACATGGTGCAGTTCCAAAAAACTACTTACTTACCACTAGTGGAATCATCCGGAGCAGCCTCTCCTCTCCATTACATGCTCCTGGTTCATCTTCATCATCTACAGGGGAGAGAGAACAAGATACCATCACGAACAATCTAACTTGGGACAGTATTGTTACAAGAATACGGACAACAACCATTATTATAAACACTTGCCGCCAAGACGGAATGGTCGTAGCTGGTCTGGACCTCCACAATTTGGACCAGTGACGCAACCAGGTCCATCCGCAGCACCCCTGCTGAAGAAAGCAGGACGGAGAGCTCATCCTTACATACAAACAGGTGAGCCTGCATGGGTAAACTTCTACGCACTGCATTTTGGCACGAAGGGGCAGAGGGGAACTGCGACTCCACCACGCTATCCTTACTGCCTCTCATTTTATCGCAGGAACAAGCCCAACCATTAGGATCCCCGGCAAGACAGCAGTTGGGGGAGAGAAGCGAGCAGAGGGAGCCAGATCCAGGGAGGACTCCAACGGTGCCCCAACTTCCCCGCAGAGACCAGGTGAGCGTAACATACTTCTGCAGTGATGTAGGAGGTGCAAAGTGGGCACAACTGAAGGCCATGGCTAGTGTCCAGGTAGTATTTTAAAATAGGGAGTGGGCACGGCCACAGGCTGTGCTCAATAGCCAAAGTTGAAGGTCCAGGCGACTGGGCCCAAAACACATGTATAGTGGACACGGGCGAAGGACATGGCCCTGGCTAGTCAGCCCAAAAGTGAGGCAGAACATGTTTAGTGGACACAGCCAAAGGCGGTGGCCACTGGCCATTGCCAAAGGCCCTGGCTAGTGACCCTGTAATGTTTTAAAATAGAGAGGGGGCCGGCCGTGCACACTGGCTAGGGCCAAAGGCCCTGGTTAGTGTGCCCAAAAGAGAGGCAGAACATGTGTAGACACGGCCAAAGGCCATAGGCGAAGTCCATGACTAGTGGCTCAAAGAGAGGAAGAAGATGGGCAGTGGACACGGCCGAAGGCCACAGCCAGTGGCACAGAAAATAAATATAGTATAACAAAACCCTTGAAATTCACTGAAAAAACTTTAGTTACAGTTTAGTTGATCAGATTTATCGCAACGAAACCCTTGAAATTCAGCGTATGGGGAAATCATGACCAGCTTAACTCAGCGCATTTCTGTTGCAAAGCCCAAGAGCACATATATATTATAAGAGAAGGGATTCAAAATAACATACAAAATGGCATTATCAGTGACATAGCATTATGGGGAACATCAATGGGAGCATACCAAGTTGAGCCGGTCATGACTTCCCAAATGCGCTGAATTTCATGGGGTTTGTTCTGATAAATCTGATCAACTTAACTAAACTTTAACTAACGTTTTTATCAGTGAATAGCAGGGTGTGCAGTAGTGCCCTGCAGTTATGGATAAGTTGCTCAACTCATACAAAGAGCCCTTTCGTGCGGCTTATAACTTTGCCCCCTTGGGCGAATCCTAATAAAGCTTTGCAAAATAATTATAAGGCCCTGTCAGAATGATTTTATGGAGTTTGGTGCGGTTTCATCTGGGGAGGGGGAGTTATAGGGTGGTCCCAAAATGTGTGAAAATCCTCATAGATGCAATGGAAATAAAATGTTGCTTCTCCCTACAGCCCAAACCGCTGGATGGATTTTCACCAATTTTGCGCCAGGAGCGGCGGCTTGTTCCCGAAAGTGTGCTTTTGTACATTTGGTGTAAATCTGTAATGTGCTATATCCGGGTCCGGTCTGCAGACTCACTTCCTGATGTGGGGTCCACGGAGGCCTCTGGACCAATCGGAGAGCAGAGTGACATTCATGGACATTGTACACGCCTGCTGATTGGTCGGTTAAAAATGTGAGGTGCGCCAATACTTTTGAAACAGATGCCATGTTGGATTCACGAACACTGCCCGTAATCCACAGACATCGCTGTAAAAGCATATTAAAAAACACAACATTGCACTTGTCAAACAAATGAAACTATCTCTGGGGAGGTGAGGGGTGATGAGGATGGGATGGGATGGGATGGGATATATCCTCCAAGTCCGCAAACAGTCCGGGGCAGTCCTGTGATGTTCGTGAACATCTCAGATGTTCGGGGACATCCATGCCTATTTTTGAATTACAGGGTTGGTGAAAAGCAGTTTTTGGATGGCTTATAACTTTGGCGCCACTCAATGAAACTGCATGGGATTTTGCAACATGATTCTAGACCTTCAAGGTTTGGTGCTGTTTTGCCAAGAGGGAGCAAAAGTAGAGTGGGGTCCCAAAATATTTTAAGGGCTTATAAATTTGGAGCCAATTGACTAATCTGCACAAAAGTTTGCAAAAAGATTTTAGACCCAGAATTGAATTGAATGGATTAACAAAGTTTGGTAGGATTTTGTCAAGAGATTCAAAATTAGAGGGGTGGTCCCAACATTTTTAGATGGCTTATAACTTTGTTACCATTTGACGAATGTGCACACAAGTTTGCATAAAGATTTTAGACCAAACCTTGAATATATGTGCAAAGTCTGAATGGAATATGTCAAGTGGGGCTAAGTTATATGACTATTTTATGAACGCACATTTTGACACTTTAAAAAAAATAAAACATGGACTGATTTGCAGCAAACCTGTGCAAGGAGCATTGGCACGGACCTGGAAGCATGATTTAGCAAATGTGTCCGTATTTTATTTTTTGAAAAGTGTCATAACGTAGGTACAAAAAATAGTGATGTACCTTTTGTGACTGAGGTATAGCCTGTGACCATGGCCAGTGGCCAGATTGTCTGGGTTGGCGATGACCCAGACAATCTGGCTACTGGCCATGACGACAGGGACTGGCTATGTGGTAAAGATTTTTTAAATCGGTATAGATTAGGATGGGAAAGATGTTCTGCTCATGACTACAGCCCGAAGCGCTGGACAGGATTGTAGCAAACATTTGCGAAGAGCATCAGAAAGGACCTCAAAGCATGGTTTTGCAAATCTGTCCTGTGTTTGATTTTCGAAAAAGGTCAAAATGTAAGTACAAAATATTGTGATGTAACTTTGGTGCCTGGGCAGTGGGCCTGGCCCCCAGCAAGAACAAATGTCTACTCTGATTTGCCTATTGGGGAATGTGGCATGGCCGAAGTCCATATCCCATGGATTGTGGAAACTGGCCATGGCTGCAAGTCATGAGCACTGGCCGTTGGTCACATTATGAGGGTATAGTGAACACTGAACTAGGAGCAGGGTGGGTGCAGTGGATGAAGGGGGTGATTTGGTTGGGCTGGGGTCTTGGTTCAGACAATTCAACCATGACTTGCATCCCCAGCATCCACTGTTCTTTCATATATGGTAAAGAGGAATTATTAAGAAGTTATAGACAGTGATGTAACATCATGAAACATTTTCACTCATAAAAACCACTAAGAGACTTTTTATCAAAATTAATTTCATGTGATGACATTTGTGATGTTACCTTTGATGTCCTGGGTGTTAGTCTTAGCAGTGCACGGAGGTGGCGATAGTTAGGGTTGTTTAGCTTACTACAGCTGGTGAATTTGAAGGGTTTTTAGGTTTTAATTGCAACCATAACGCCTCTTTAACAATGTTTTTTCAGTGAATATATATACTACCAGTGCTTAGGTCAGCCAATATCTGCACCTATAGGCCAGCAGTGATTTATTTTCTGACAGCA
The DNA here is from genome assembly GCF_040938575.1 of Ambystoma mexicanum. Classification (NCBI taxonomy): domain Eukaryota; kingdom Metazoa; phylum Chordata; class Amphibia; order Caudata; family Ambystomatidae; genus Ambystoma; species Ambystoma mexicanum. Next base: position 9,729,883 of record NW_027182322.1, read on the forward strand.
GATTATGTTCTGACTGCGTGGCACTGCTTGTTTTTTTTGTTTTTTTAAGAGCTATGAACCGAAGAAAGGGGATGCTTATGAAACAGCACTGAATAACAGGGCAACTCTAGAATAACTGTAACGAGTATTGTCCAACGTGCATTGGGAGTTTTTTTTGTGGGTTCCCCTCTCTCCTTTTATTAACTATTTTTCGATGTTAAACTTGATCACTTGCTAAGTATGTATTTTGTTGGATTGAATTTGCTTTGGTAAGTACGCCCTTTGTGCATGGTATGTGATTGGATCAACGTTTGCAGGCTGCTGTGTTTGTCCTCCTTTTCTGGAAAACAAGTTTTTATATGTACTGTGAGCAGCAATTTTAAGGTATTATGTATTGTCCTGTTGAATTTTGTATGTGTTTGATGGATCATTTTGATTCAAACAAACAGTAGATCTATCTATCATATATATATGGCCAGATGGCTTCCTTACCTCCCCTGCACTCTCCCTTTCCCCCACAACACGGACTGTTTTTGTGACGCAGTTTGCTTTCAGATATCGGCTATTTGCGGCTATTTCCGAGGCTACAGGAAGCTTTGTGTTCCAAACTCAGTATCTAGAGCCCCTCCAACTCCCAAAGTTCACTTGGTGCCCTCTAGCCAACCCTCCTGCCTCTAGCCTGATGGCATTTTTTTTGCATGTTTTTTGACCTGCAAATGTTTTTTTTCCTGTGTTTTATTTTCCCATATCTTCGGCCATAGCCGCGGTTATCACTCGCATCGAGAGAAAAACATGATGGCAGCTGTTTGATTTCTAAAACCTCAACGTTTTGGGTAAATCCCGAAATATAGTTATCTATTTTTGAGAAGGGGCACCCCCTTCTCCATAAAATATTTGCAAAGAATAACCCCAAACAGGCATGGATCATGAGTCAACACTTCATGCCCAAGTTGTTTCAGACCTGGTCCAAATCTGTCCAGCGGTTTGGGCTGTGCGCTTTGGCAAACATTGTCCTTGTTTGTCTATGAGAAAATGAATGGGAAGAAGGCCGCACTGTTGGAAATAAAATATGTTTGTCTTCTTAATAACTTTTGCATTTTTTTACGAATCTTTATGCAGTCTGGGGGGAGGGGCACAAGTCCTTTATCACTTTAGAAATATCGGTCAAATCTGTTACACAAATCAAAAGTTAATAACAATAGAATTTTGAGGGGTTCCTATGGGAGTCCGACTCACCTTAACCATAGGGCGGCGACCGCCACCCTAGATTATATATATATCGTACTCATGCTACCCCTGAAGAAGAAATAGTTGACTGATCATTATTTAGCTTCCTAACACAACACACGATTATGTTTACATTTTTGTTTTAGTATAGTCGCAATCTCTGCATGACATCACGCATTGGTGATGACACAGCACATGTGACGTCATCATGTTGCTCCCATTAACGTCCTTGCGACTTAATGGCACTTCACTCTGTATATAGTACACACACAAATGAGCAGGGTGATTTTAGTCACCTTGAGGGGAGATGTATCACACTTTGAGATAAGAATTCAACCATGAGAGACATGGAAACATTTAACCATGAGAGACATGGAAAACATGTGTGGAAGGTTGGTTACCCTTGATATCTAGGGATGTCTTGATTTTCTCTATTTTTCTATATACATTAGCGAGAACCTATTCCGTTATGAGAAGAGAAAGAACACACAGTGAGTGATCCAGGTATAGTGTGAGTTAAAAACATTTGGGGCGGGGGGGACTCGAAACATGTTCTTTCCTATAATGGGAGACAGTATATGGCCTTGAGGAATACAGAAATGTTATCGCTTGTTATCGTTACAGAGGTCCTACAATTGCTGTGGACACAGGTAAACATTATTCTGATTAAGTATTATACTCATTCAGGTATAAGATGCATATTCCAATGACTCTTTTTGTTCTTTTCTATTCATGGTTATTCTTTTTGTTTGTTTCATGTGACGTATGGATTGGTGTTTTTTTTTATGACACATCTGATTTTTGTGCACACTGTTATGTGTATGGCCATTCAGTACTTAATTGCCCTGATAATGGGCGGCGTGCGAAATGCATTGGCAACACAAGGTGCAACTGTGTCAGCTTCCTCTGATTGAAAAATTGATTAAAAACCAAGCTTTTGTATCACAGCAGGTTGTCTGTTAAGCACTATATTGTGTACACTTGCACATTATCAAGAAAATGTAGGCAGTGTTTGCTGGTTGGTGAGCACGCAGTACTCTGAAAGGTTTCTCCGGGTTTTCTCTTGACATTTCACAAGCCCACAAGACTGGTGCGAGCACATCGCTTGTATCTTGTATATACCTTGTGAAGGTAGGCCTGCCAGAGGTGGACTGTGTGCCTGGAAATTGTTTTCAAAGTAGCACTATCTCACACTGCGCATGTGAATGTAGTAAGCAAGACCAACCTAGTAACACTTGGGAAGAGTTCTCCCATCAAGAAAACTTGGAAAAATGGGTCCCAATGTTTTATGTTAAAGCACGTTTGTCCCTTTATAAAGATTAAAATGTTGTTAAGCGTAACAAAAAACAGATATATAGCATTTGTTAAGAGTGAGGAAAAAAACACTTGATGCTTCGCTACAAATTCTTTACTTCGAATGGAGGTGCGGAGATCGACGGAAGTGACAGTGTGAATGGGAGAGTCGATAAGAGGAGCAGAAAACCAGGCCGCCCACAAAAAATGGCCTATGTTGCCGGGGTCACTGGGAAAGCTTCAAAGTTCCCTCTAGGCCAGTGCAGCACTGAGGCCTGCTACAGTTATTGTGTATCTACACCAAATGGCGGCAGGACTGGATTACTGTAACGCTGATTCTATAGAAATGGTGATTCCAAGACTGCAGCTCTCAGAATGTTTCTGGCAACCTGGTGTGAGTGCTACTGCTGCCGTCACACTGTCCACCTCTCGTGCGTCAAATAATGCTGCTGTCGCGCATCATCTGTGCACCTGCTGCAGCGCTCCCATCAGCAACCCACCTGAAGCAGAGACACTGGTATTCAGAGCGAAGAACATTCCTGAATCCTGGGCTCTTCACCGACGACTAAAGCTGGAAAATGAAGCACACACCTTGTATTTATTCAAAAATGTTTTCATTCCATAAAAAAAGTGAGCCCTACATCATTACAAAACTCTACTTTACACAATAAAGTACAATTTGACAATTACCCTCAACATGTACATCACATAACAAATATAAATGCTTCAGTAGTGTTTGGCGAATGGTTTCATTGGAGGGGTCATATATGTATACGTCTGACATTGTGAGTGACCAAGCATAGCGAGATAACCTAAACATTTTTTAAAATATACAGGACACATTTTGTGAAATATTGGGGGAAAACGCCATGTAGTTTACAATCTGTTTTGTACGGTATCACTTGAAAAAATGCAATCGATGCCACACAAGAAGACACTAATTGTAGCTTTGCACACAAGGGGAGCATTGCCACTGTAATAAAACATGGCCATGCTGCAAGAATATACGCCAGTGTTCCAATGTAAAAAGACACTCCTGTTCGCTTTGCTATGCTACACTAACGCCACTGTAAGAAAATGTGTCCATGATGCCTTCACCAATATGAGCCAGTATTACAGTGTAAGAAGACACTCATGCTTAATGTTACTGTAAGAAAGGATGCCCATGCCAATATGTGTCAGTATTCCCATGTAAGAACACGCTCATGCTCAATGTTACTGTAAGAAAGGATGCCCATGCCAATATGTGTCAGTATTCCCATGTAAGAACACGCTCATGTTGACTTTGCCCATAAGGCAATAATGTGTCAGTATAAGAAAACACATCCATGCTGGCTGTGCCAATTTCACTACAGTATTCCAATTTAAGGGTACACTCATACTGGCTTTGCCGTAATGCACTAATGCCATTGCAAGAAAGCATGTCCATGTTGGCTGCACCAAAGTAGGCAAGTATTTCCACCTAAACACTCATGCTGGCATAATGCTTTACATTTCACTGTAAGAAAACATGTCCATGCTGGCGGCATCACTATTGTGCCAGTAATCCCACCTATGGAAACCGTTATTTTGTTTTTGCAATAATGCACTAATGCCACTTTAACAAGGCATGTCCAAGCTGGCTCCCACGTGTCACCCTCCCCGCCCTCCACTGCAATCATCCTTCCCACCCCCCTCCACTAGAATCCTCCTTCCTAAAGCCCCCACCCTCCTGCACACACATTACTTATACAAAATGCGGTCACGCTCACATACATAATGCTGCTCGCATTCACATGTGCACAGTCACAGACCACCCCTCGCATGCATACACACACACACAGACACACACCTGCAAGTGCCACCTCAGCTCCCCCGCTGCCACACGTGAAACCTGGTGGACTGCCATGCGCCTCTGCAGGCAGGACAAGTCTCCTGTCCATCAGAGCACACCGTTTGCATACAGACTGAGAGGTGGCCGGGCCAGACCCCCGGGTTCCCTACCGGACCCTGAATGTAATGGTGAGCAGCTTCTACATGAAGCCCGTTAGGCTCACGACTGAAAATAAAGGAAATGACGTGGCCCAGGATGCGACACATCTCAATCCCACACCAGCATTATTTTCTCTGCCCTGACTGGCTGGCCTCTCTGTGAAAGAAGATGTATGTTTTTTAATCTAAATGTACATCTTTCGCCTTGCACAAGAAACAAGGGAGGTGGCACCCTTGGGCCCTAACGCCAGCCGCCACTGAAAGGGTTAATGTTAATGGATATTTGAACCATGCACTATCACCACCGGAGCGGTCCACTGGGTCTGAGTTTTTCTGTTTGAAAATGTGTCCTGGTCACTGCCCAAAATTGTGTGCGTTTGAAGAGGTAACGGAAGACACCATGAGAAGAAGGTTCTTCTTCATCCCAGGATCAGTCGTGCGCCTGCCCTTAAAAGCACTCACCCTCTCCCTCATATGAACGGGATCCTCTACCAAAATAATGGTGCACTAAAGAAGGATGGACATCTGTCACTAGAGAAGGATGGACATCTGCCACTAGAGAAGGATGGACGTCTGGTAGATAGGAGAGGACTCTGTCTTCCCTTTTGTCCATTGTACACATCTCTGTGTCGAGAGGAAGTACTTCACCGAAAACACCACAGACTCGCATTTGGTCACACAAGGTTCACACGCACTGGAACCGATCATTGCATACTCGGGCCCCTAACAGCCCTTCTGTGTGTGAGTCCATGGGGAAAAGATGGGATCATGTACTGGACGGGCAACTAACATTGCAATACAGGACCCAAAACAAGGACCAGCACCTCAAAGTGGGGTCTGATCTGATTGCCAAGAAATGAATGCATATCTCCAGAGAGTAAGAAACTTATTGAGCTGTGTTTGTGAATATATGCTCGAGTTCTGATGCTTAAATAGCCTGCCTTGCCATTGTACTCAAATAAACAAATATAGCCCACTCACCCCCTCGTGGATCCCTCAGGTAAATAATGAACTTACACCCGAGATGCCGGCACTGACGTTCGCCATTTCCCTGTCATCCCACGGATGCCATTGGATGCATATCTATTGGGGAGGGAGGGTAACTTCACCCAATGTGTGTTGAGGTATGCACAGTATAAGGGGATGTCCATCCCCTGCAGGGGGCGCTAGAGGGATAGCCTGCATAGCGGGCCGCCCTTCTGACCACTTCAGGCGGGGGCGGCAAATAGAGACTGGGCTGCGCAGTCCCCCTGCCTATATATGCCTCCCGAAGCCCTGCCGATATGGCTGGGCCGGGGACGCCCCTTCCTCCCAAGGAGGAAGCTATCTCTGTATCGTGATCTGACGAACCTGGCAGGTGACTTTTTAGCAGTGTACAACATTTAAAGAAAATAATAATAGTGATAATAGCAGGCATCAGGTGCAGATGGAACAATACCTCATAAGTCAGGGAAAATTAATGGACATAAACGTGCATTAATTATCATCAAATTCCCTGAATTTGTGAAAAATGACACCTATGTAACTCTTTTACAGCCAGACATGGATCATTGTACGCTCAGACGCCCGGCGGCCTTCCATCATTCACATGCGCCTTCATCCAGCTCCATATGAGACACGTAGGGGGGAGGGGCGGTGGTGCTGCGTTACTCGCCCGAGACTAACAAGATTTCAATGTACAATTAAGGCCGAACGCGTGTCCACTTGTGCCTCTTGCAAGCTGACAGGCGGCGGCTGAACTGCTTGTTTCGTCAGCCAGTGCAAACGGGGGCCAGGTGTTAAAGAATATTAAGTCAAATTATGTTTTTTCGTGGCGTCGCCAAGTCCCGGCCATGACATTTCAATTTGAACGAACCAGTGGTAGGTGGAGTTAGGTTTAAATGTTGTCTGCCGCCTCTGAAATCCCGCCCCTTGGCACCGCCCATGAACGGTTGGCACATGTGAGTGTTCTTTGGAGTGAGGAGGGGTCCCTAGCCCTGAACTGTCGCTGTCCGAACAAGGTACTGTGAGGCGTACCCGTGATGACGTCACAGCAGAGGTCACTGACGCCTCCCAAAGACAGGCTAAACTAAACGGCACGCTTCCCACATGCGCATGCGATCGCAGAGGAAAACGCCTCCCTTCTTTCTCTAAAGTACTGGGACCCGCAGCCCTCCATATGTTTTGGACTACAACTACAGTGATTCTTCACTGACTAAAGGTCATGGGAGTAGAAGTCCAAAACATCTGGAATACTATATAATGAGTATTAGGGGGGGAGGGGGAAGAGCAGCCAATCAGATTCCTTGAATCATAAACTGAAACTGCCATTCTCAGCTGCGTTCCATGGAACCTGGAGGCTGCTTCCCCTGCCTCCAGCGCCATCCCCACAGCCACCCTCCCCTATACTTTTTTTTTTTTAAAGGTTCCCTCCATCCCACCACACTTACCTCTTATCGTTGGCGGAGAGAATGAATAAAAATATATTTTTTTGTATAATACCTCAGACTTTCTGGATTGGAAACCCCGGGTGCTAATAGCCTGAAGACCATCTCCAGTGGGGCGGATCGGGTCTTATTGACCATATGGAACTTGGAAACTTACAACACAGTGGATCTAAATGCAAGTAGACACAACAATGCTTTTTGACACTGCAGAGTGCAACAACTGGTACTGCACGCGTGCGGACAAAGTGGATAACGAGCATGACATTAAGAGAAAGGACCCTGTGGTATTGTGAGTACACAATTTAAAATAGAATGTATTACATTGCAGGGAAACCACCCAATAAACAGGACACGGGTGTTACTGACCATGATACCATACTTCAATCTTAAGATATTGAATGGGTGCATATATTGCATACACTGAGAGAAAATTGCTGCATGGTTCATTGTACAACCCCTGAGATTGTGAGCTTCATATGCACACAACTTCTTAAGACCGGGCTATGATTTGAAGGTTGTGGAAAGTGAATTGCAGGCTACAGGGCAGAAGTAGAGTAACATACCTGTCAACTCACCCACTTTTGCCGGATGACACCAGCGATCCCTGGATCAAATCCCTCACCATTTCCCTTACCTCTCAACAAGTGTCAATGGAGATCACACCTGCAAAAGGAAAATCTTGTGTCCCTGTGTCAATGGAGATCACACCTGCAAAAGGAAAATCTTGTGTCCCTGTGTCAATGGAGATCACACCTGCAAAAGGAAAATCTTGCGTCCCTTTCTTTTCATTTGAAAAGGTTGACTGCTATGGAGTAACATGACAGTGGTGTGCGATCAAATAGGTAGAAAAGTTGTTAGCAAGGCAGAAATAAATATTTGTATGTTCAAACACATCATAGTATACAATTGGGAGTGGCTTCCAGGGACTTTACAGACTAGAGCCATAACTCAGCATAGGATTGACTCTGGTGAGCTGTTTCAACATGGGACACCAGGGGATTCAAACATATGTTGAATAATGGGAAGGGTAATGCAATTATAAGAAACAATGATATTTTTCTAATCCAGGAATGCTGGTTACACCTCTGATGAATTGTAATGTCATTTGTCATTTGTATAGCATGTTTTCCCGTTCATATGGCCTCAAAGCACTGTACACCTAAATGGATACGAAACATACTTTAGGAAAGCGATTAAAGGCCAATTAGGACGTCCATCTGGGGGGCTACGTTCTGGAGTTTCTTTGTTCATTTGATAGTAACGCCATCTCCACCCCATTTCGGACCACACTATTGGTACTATAATTAAGATGGATTAATTGAGCACCCTATTATTCTTCAATATTTGTGGCCCCCCCTGCAGACGTCCGCACAGCAGAAATAATGGCTTACATGGATGAGGTGTTAAATCCATTGGAAGGCAAGCTAGACGATTTGATGATAGTCGATGGGGGAGATTTCAATGTTCACTACTGGGAAGTGAAAGAAGATGAAAGTTGGAAACAAACGACTGGGCAGGATATTCTGGAAATTGCTTGGATTAATGTGAGAAATAGTACAAAAGCTACTAAATAGTTAAATTATATGGGAAACAATTTAACGTGTTTGCTAAATGGACGACGGGAAGGCAATGTACTGGGTAAGCATATGTGGAGTTTAGGAACCCGCCAAGCTACCCAGGAATATTATTTTGTAGGGGAAAAGCTTATTGTAAGTTTAAGTGCATGAGTGCAATGCACACTGATCAGAGGGACCATGGTGCACTAAAGCATTCTGTTCTACAGGACTTAAAAACTCCCAAATCTAAACATAAGGTTAAGGTAGGTGGGTTAAGCACCAATAGGACCAGCACCAGAATACATTGGCCCCACAATATTATGAAGAACATCAATAAAGATATGGCAATTAATATAATACTACCCAGTGGAACATACATATGCTGGTAAATAAACTTGTTGAAGACATTGCCAGCTCAGTCCATAGTCTGGCTAGTAGATTTGGGCCGGTGGGTGACTCATCTGCGGAGTACAAGGAAGATAAACGAGTGGATGTATTATATGGTACAGTCATTGCTAGAGAAAATCGATATGTGAGAGCTAAATTAGAATGTTAATGATTAGTTAGAAACCATCTGATTGTGCAGTGAGGAATGTGCTCAAGAAAAGTAAGACCAATCATAGAAATTGGATAAAACACCATAAATGTCTACACATTGGCAGAGGTGGCAAAACATGATTATTACCTTAACCATTAGTGATTCTCGTACATTAGATCTACCTCATGAGCATCCAACTCCTGTGAATATGAGAAAGAAGTTGGGCGCTCAAAGCTGCTTTGGCTTTGCGGGCTGGTGTCTTTCTGCTGTGAGCGACTGGATTTTTCTCTTCTTAACTCCATTCTAGGTGGAGTTTTCGTTGGCAGGTTTTTAAAATTTCTCAAGAAACTGTGTGAACCACTAGGTTTTGAGTGCATAGCTTTCTTCACATTTTTGGGCTTGTTGATTTGTGATGAAGGTTTGCCTGTGGTCTTATCTACTCCTTTAGACTTTGATGATTCAAAGATGGAGAAAGGTTTCTGTTAGGGTTTGTCAAGTCGCATAACTCAGGTTGCTCCATAGAGTTTGTTCTTACCATCCTGCAAGTTTCTCCCCTGTCGTTTTGTAGTTGCCCCTGTTTTCTTTCAGTTTCAGAAATCGTGATTAGCTCAGATTGTATGTTTATCCATAGACGCGACTCGGGCAGATTCATGCACGTTTCCATTCTGCCCACTTTGATTTTCATTCCCCAATAATTCTCCAGATTTTGCGTTTGCTCGAGTGGGGGGGGGATTCTGATGTCTTAGGTGTCTTTATCCACCTCATTTACTGTTTCCTCTTCCAAGGGGTCTGAGTCTTCCGGCTTGTTCTTCTGGGTCTTGTGCCAGGAGGCAATTTCTCTAACCCCCCTCTAAGAAGATGCGCTTCTCAGTTTTGGCATCTTGTAGTAGGTCAATCAGTGATTTCCAAATTACCCCCTCCATCTCTTTTTCCTTGTTCTTTTTTTCCATTTACAGATTCTATAAAAGATTCAACGTAAATTAGCTTTGAGTTCATAATGGCTATCAGCGTTGTTTGGTCCTTATAGATTTCGTTTAGGTTCTCATATGCTTTTAAATAGGGGGCCAGGGTTATGGTCACTACTATGAGTATTGAGGCCGAGGGCCCAAGAAGGCTGGATACTTTGGGTCTCTGTTGGTCGCTTCTTTTCTTTTGTTCTTGGTTGTTCTTTATTTTTGAGTGGGCCTCTAATCTCCAACTTTGACTCTGATTCTTCAGAGGATTCTGTTTCAGTAGGAGATTCATCACTAGAGGATTTTAACCAGGGTGTGGCCTCTGGCCTTGAGAGATCCCTGTAGTGATTTTTTTTCTTTGTTCTTGTTTGTTTTTGGCTATCCCGGAATTTTGTGGTTTCATTCTGCTCGTCAAGATTTTTGATTTATTTCGCTGGGATGAAGTCAGCCCCGTCAGGATCTTCTCTGCTGTCTTGGGCTTATTTCTTTGCATATCTGCAGTGCCAGCTTTGCAATATATTTTGTAAAACGGGCAGCCTGTGGTGAGCTTTCCCCTGCATCTTTATAGGAGACTCTTCTAATCCTTAATTCTTCCAGGAGTCCAGTTTGGGCTTCCCTAAATAAGACGTCAGTCGATTTCAGTCTTAGAAGGGGTTCCTTTCCAGGTCTTTTGTAGGTGGTGGGGCTTTCCCTATCCTTTTAAGGTCTATTAAATAATTAGTTCAAAGTTCTATGGGCTTCAGGGAAATCTGTTGGACAACCTGAGTAATTTCGGTCCTTAGGTGGTACGTTTACTTCAGATACCAGAGTCAGTCCACTGGGTGTTTCTTTGTCCAATGTTATATAATTTCATTGTTCCAGGTGGTTTAGGATTGTGCCTTCAATCTAAGGGGTTTGAGCAGGGGTCCCTTTTGGGTCCAAAGAAATATTCTCTGGGGAGGTTTCCGTTTCGGTCACCCTAGTGGAGGGTGGCTCCAATTTGCAAGGGTTTGCAAAGATTCTGCTATTCATCAGTGCTTAGTCTGACGATTTGGCCAAGATTTTCAGAGGGTTCCCAGGCCCTTCGACATCAGGAGTCTGCAACCTACTCAAGCCAGAGAACTCAGGAATCCCCCTTTCTTGTGTGCTTGATGTTGAGGGAATACAGTCTTGATGAGATGGCCGTTTAAAGTGCCACTTTTTTCAGAGTGGCATCTTTTTTTTAAACAGGGTGGCCACTTTGTATTCCTTATTGAGGTTTAGACTCATGGTCACTGCATCCTTGTCTTGGGTGCTCTTTTCATTTAAGATTTGGAACTTTGTTTGATCTTTTCCTCCTATGTTGGTTTGATCCTTGTGTGCTTCATCCCTTGCAGCTTCAGGAGTTCCTTTTCTCAATGACGGCGGAATTGCAGTTTCCCACAGCCATTTCCAAGTAACTATTCCATCCCACATTGTATCTGAAGGGATCTGAGTTGCTGTTTTGCATGGTAAGTAACGGGAGGCTTTGTCCCTCATGTTTTCGGTGATTCCGATCTCCATTTGCGGCAGGGTTACTTCATCGCCTAGCTTGTCCCTGGAGTCACGTCCCTCCCATGTCGCACCTGGAGGGGTTGCTGTTTTGCCATGTGCAACAGCTCCCGGAAGGTCTGTTTTGTTGCCGGCGTATGGTGTCAGGGCTAAGGTGTCTATATGAGTTTTTGTTTGGATGTTTTTATGTACAGTAAGGCTGTGTAAGACATGCCTCTGGCTGTCAGTTAAAATGGAGGGGAGCTCTGGGATAGGGGTCTTGGAGTTTAGACGTACCTGTCGTTGGGTTAGTTGTAGGCATCTTTGATCCTGTTCCAGCTCCATGCGACTCCGGTCTGCTAGCTGCTCTGTGGCTTGCACCTCTGTGAAAGCTCTGCAAACACTCTGTGACTCTGCATCTGGAGTGGGTGATTTGTAGGCTCAGCCTGTTCGACCAAAGACAAACTTGCGGCTGAAACAGCTGAAACGGGGGTCTTCAGCAGATTTTGACAAAATCCTGCAAACACTCTGCAACGCTCCGTTTCTGGAATGGGTGTTTTGTATGCTTGACCTGCTCGAACTGCAGTAGAGTGCAGAGAAAAACATGCAGCTGAAACAGCTGAAACGGGGGTCTCCCGTAGATTTTGGCAACACTCTGCAAACACTCTGCAACGCTCTGCGTCTTGAGTGGGGATTTTGTCTGCTCGATCTGCAGGAGAGTGCAAAGACAGACTCGGGGCCGAAACAGCTGAAACAGGGGTCTCCAGTAGATTTTGACAACACTCGGCAAACACTCCACAATGCCTTTTATGGGAATGGCAGAAAGGTGCCACATGGCCGTGGTACATGGTATGGACCTGGCAGTTGGCTTATCTAATTCCCCATGATTAGCTGAATCAGAAAATAGGTATATTATGGCAGTTGCCAGTAAAATTATGAAGTTGTGATACATAACTAGTTTTTGCAAACAATTTGAAAGGAGAACAAATGGCGATTACAAATTGGAATTGCCATATGTTTCTCCAGACCCCTAAACCAATCCTGACTTGGATGCTGGGTTTGGGAGGAGAGAGAAGGGTTACTGTCCAATCCTAGTTGCAGGAATTATTACAGGGTACATCCCCAAGATTTTAAAATTGGTGGTGTCATCGCTGCTATATAAGGGGGGATGCACTAGGAGGAGGGACACACAGGAACAGACAGACAGAGAGACAGAGAGTGCTGCTGAAACTTACCATCTAACAGCTGGAAGGAAACACCAGAGGAGATTGCTGAGAGTGCATCTGGGTGGAAGGCCTCAAAGGTGATTGGGTCCTATGGTGGGGAGTGGGAGGCCATCTTTGAGAGTGGAGTGACCAGACCCCTGCCCTATCTTTCCAGAGTGTCCTCAGGTGCAGCTGACTTTCCTGGACTTTAAACAGAGGCTTTCTATGTAAGTAGAACGGAGTCCTGGGAAACAAAAAGGTGGGGGAGTCTGCCTGCCTTGAATCTTTTTCCTTTATAGTGGGCAGGGGGAGGGGGGAAAACTGTAGCGATCCTCAGCCTATTTGCCAAAAAATATTAATGTAATTCATTCCCCATTTGGCAGAACACTATGGGGTGAAATTGGTGAAAAATCTAAATTAACTAAGCTCACTTCCCTCTGTATGCTGACATCTATAGCCTATAATTTAATTGGGTAATCCTTTTTGTCCTGCTGACCCCAACTTCTTTAAGGAAGAGGGGTGTCTTTGTTCTTAAATCAGTCCAGCCTTTGTATCCAGATTCCCCAACACATACCTTTCAGTGGAGGGGGGTCTGAAATCCAAAATGTTCCAAATCATTCACATTTTTCTGTTAGACTTCCCCAACACAGACCAAAGTAGGGGGGGGTCTGAAAAACAAACCACTATATCACCCTGTGGTTATTGTAAACCAAAAGTGTGGGTAACATCATAATTGCCATATGTATTTGTACCAATCTTAAAATCCTACTGCTAGCCATATAAGCCTGCAGGAAAATCAAAATCGCACAACACTACATGATAATTGCTTTTGTTAATGATTAGTGAAATTATTTCCTGAAGTGAAATTTGCAGAAATTGAAGAATTGTGATTGTGTTCTTTTCAACTCACTTTTGTGATTTATTTATGCTGCTACTTTTAATTTAAATAAATAGCAATATATTTCCCGTACACCGGCTTGGTTCTTGACTCATTGTTAGCTCAGGGGAGAGGGATCTAAGGGGCATGATATGTGTCTGAAGTAAGGCTAAAGAAAAGAATCTGTGAAACAGTTTGTTGCGTCACACCTTAAGTGGGGAAGGAAGGAAATCCCAGTGTTGCAGGTGGCTTCTCAACAAACTGTTACAAATTGGAGGCTCGTGGCCGGGATTTAGCTGCCTATTTCTGACCCATGTCAAGTACATTGTGACAGACTATTCATTTTGATGCAATTGCATTAAGGTGGAGCGAAAACCATCTTTGTTTTGTTAAAGTGCCATGAGGACTTGACCCCTGAGTTCCAGGGAGGTGTAAAGGGTGAAAACCTAAGAGTGTGGAAGAATTTATTTGTGTGAGGAAATCAAGCAGCAACAGGGTGATTTCTACCCCTGCATGAAGGAAGTTTTACTATGGTGCAAAAAGCCAACTATGGAAATGACTACTGTACACATTGGTGAAGCCAGGGAGCATCTCCTAGCTAAATTATTTCTTAAAGGAGAATGGGTTGAGGACGATGAAGGAAATTGGCAAACCAGAATTGTGCAGGAGATTACCTCAGTAAGCAACGATAATTAGTTTGAAGGTGGAATATTGTACAAAGCAGTTGAGGTGTTTTATATGACCATAACTGCTTGTGATGAACAGATACAAATGGCCCAGCTAACTGCTCAGCTATATTTTCATTTGCTGTTAGTAGAAGAGAATTGGCAAAGTAGTGAGGCTAATAGGATGAATCAGGCTGGAAACCTGTCACAGCCCCAGGATCCTGTTCAACAAAACAAATCTGAGTTAAAAACAATGCAGCAAGAGAGTGCAGAGCGTGAAACACAGTTTTTGTGCGCTGAAAAATGCACATAAAGAGTGTGTAGAAAATCTGGGCGCAATGCGACACAAGCTAAATGACCAGACTGCTCAGAATAGAGTCCCTTTGAAGGACATTATCGCATTCCAATCAGAAATAAAACAATTGAAAACTGAAAATAGTCAAATAACTTTCAAAGGGGTTGATTCCCAAGATGACTTTGATCAGATAAATTATCAGGTAAGTACTCTGAAACAACAGAGGATGAAGCTGGCTCAGGAAAAAGACCTCTTGAATCAGGATAACAGCGTCCTATTACAGAGGACTTATACTAAGAAAGACTAATGACTACCCCACTCATCGTCCAGGCAGGTTGGGTAAAGTGATATATCTGTTAGTCACATTTGTTTATAATGCAAATCTCCTATTGCTAAACCAACGTACATAACCGTCTTACTTATACACTTTCACAAAATACAAAACATTACAAATCAATAATCATAAATGAGTCTACATCAATTTATTGTCAAAGGCACATTTAGAAAATTAAAAAGAGAAAAGAACGATATATAGATATCAATCAATAAGTGCATAATCAGCTGAGTCTAATCTTAAAAACATGATAGGGGTTAGAAAATACAATGAGAACTGGCTGGTATTGGTGCAGCCGTATTCTAGATATTAGACTTTAGGAATTAATAAGTCTTGTCTTGTGTCGACATGTTTCGGCCTTGTTGGAGATTGAGACACTATCTCTAGTGTCTTAACACCTGTGGTTTTTCGGCCTTCTTCAGGACAGACAATTTCTTTTATTCAAAATGGAAATCTCTTTCATATACCCCGGTCAATTTGAATAGTCTAAAAAAATACATATAAAAATATTGTAAGCAACAATAGTCTCAAATACCAATATAACATATATTGTCCAATGTAAGAGATTATTTGTGCCAATGTTAACAGGTTTGTACGCTATCTATCTCCTCTAATTCGAAAGTTCATGCAAAATGGAGAGAAACACATATTTAAAACACATCGTAACTAGCATTAAAGTCCCACTTTTGGGACACCAAGCACACAATATATATCACACTAGACCACAACTTACATCCTGAATGGACGTGAGAGAAACACGGCTACAAATAGCTGTGATAGTGTAGAACTTCTTATCACCGGGGGTGCATAGATCGCCTGTTCGTTTATTCACCCGACCCGACAATTAATGGGACCTACATTTGAGTGGAAAACAAATCTTATGTCACTTATTGTCTCCACGAGTCTGTATTATTTCAGACAAACTGTATATTTTTCATATTTGACTGCTTACTGATCTTGTTTTTAATTATTACCTCAATTTTTCATATATCTTATCACGGGATAACTACAAATAGACAACACAGAGAAATTGGAAAAAATGCCTCGCTTCAGTCGACTTAGTTGGTTCGGTTAACTCACCTCACTAGGGGTAAAATAGTTCTGCGAGCAATAAAATCTACTATGCGTAGAGACACTCAGGCGGTTCTGCCTATTTTCTTATCCAGTGTCAAAGTTTACAAAGAATCTTCAAAGCAACTCGAACAGTTGTTTGTCTGAAAAAGGAAACATCCATTTCCCCATTTTTTAAAAAAATTAACACATATTATCGAATTCTAAATGTGTGGACCAAGAGCTAACAGACTCATTATACAACCCTTACCTGGAGCAGCTTAATACGTGGGTCAAACCGAAAGTATCCTCCCGTGAATGGTGTACTCACGTCTTGCAGCCAAAAGGACTATTTTATCTTGTACCGCTGAAA
Organism: Ambystoma mexicanum; assembly: GCF_040938575.1. Classification (NCBI taxonomy): domain Eukaryota; kingdom Metazoa; phylum Chordata; class Amphibia; order Caudata; family Ambystomatidae; genus Ambystoma; species Ambystoma mexicanum. The sequence goes on from NW_027182322.1 coordinate 9,746,113, forward strand.
TCAGGTGATCAATCACATGATCGCCTGATCAGGTGATCAGTCACATGATCACCTGATACTCAGGCTGTGAGTGTGTCTTAAAGGGACCGCTTACTTATATGAAGTACAGTAATTAACCAGCGTCAAAGTAAACCTCAGAAAAGGCCAATCAAGAGCGCATTGGTGTAAATTTACGGAGGCGCCAATCAAGAGCGCATTGATGTTAATTTACGGAGGCGCCTAAGTGGAGGGTACATGTTTATAAATACTCCAAATCTCCAATGAGTACAAGTGAAAAAGTTTTCTAAAAACTGGAATACAAGATGTATCCACTATCTGGTAAGCTCTTATCTCAGAGAGATCAGTGTATTCCATTCTACCGCACTATTTAACCCTTTTGTGGCAGTGTTAAGGGAATAAATCCAACGTTGTTCACTTAGACTTAAGAGTGTTTCTCTATTACCCCCTCTTTCTGTTGCTGGAATACTTTGCAGTACAAACCAAAAAAGGTCTGTATGTTTGTGTTTCTGCTGTTCATAATGCGCAACTAGCGGTTTGTTGGCGACTTTGTTTTTTAAACAAGATTTGTGTTCACTTATGCGTTGTTTAATGCATCTTTTTGTTTTCCCTATATAGATCAGGTTGCATGGGCATTTGATACCATAGATTACCCAAGCTGAATTGCAGTTAGAAAAATTGCGGAAGACCCAGTCTTTTCCATATAGGTCAATGGATTTTATATTGCCTGTAAGGGGACATGCACTGCATCTACCGCATTTAAAATGTCCGATGACTGGTGGTAGATGCCACAGGTTCGTTTGATTAGATCTCGTCTCTTTTTTCGGATAAGTATGTACCACTAAATCTCTTATGTTTTTTTGTCTTTTAAAGGCAAACCGCGGGACAGTTGGTTCAAAATCTGGGGTTAGTAAAATATGCCAGTTTTTTTTAATACTTTTCCTAAGTTTGTTACTGATAGGGCTAAATGTCGTCACACATGTAAGTTTGTCTTCCTTTACTTTAGGTTCTGGATGTAGACATCTGTCTCTATTTGAGTGCCTAGCGCGTTTGAAAGCAGAGTGCACTATTTTATTTGGATAACCTCTAGCTTTAAGTCTAGTCTTAAGGTCCTTTCCTTCTTTTACATAATCTACAATGTCTGAACAGTTTCTTCGAATGCGGAGAAACTGTCCTATTGGGAGATTTTCTCGCAGAGCCAAGGGGTGGAAACTGTTGAATTGAAGGAGGGTGTTTCTATCGGTAGATTTGCGAAACAAACTGGTGGATAATCTACCACTGTTAGATTTCCGGATGAGTAGGTCGAGAAACGGGATTTCGAAAGGATCCCATGACATAGTAAATTTAATGAACTCACTCTGGTTATTTAACCATCTAAAAAAGTCCTGTAAAGCCGGAGCATCACCCTTCCACACCATCAAAACATCATCTATATAATGATACCATTGTCCTATTTGCTTTTTGAATGGATTGTTGGCATCGTATATAGATGTATTTTCGTAATAATCCATGTAAAGGTTGGCCAAATCAGGGGCAAATGTTGCACCCATGCTTGTACCGTGGATCTGGCGAAAGAACACGCTGTCGCACAGAAAGAAATTTTCCGTGAGTGCTAAACGAATGCACTCTAGAATAAACGCTGTGGGGACTTGCTCCAGTGTTGATGTCCGTTTGTTCAAAAACCTTTCCATAATTCTTAAGCACTCGTCTTGGGGTATACTTGTGTATAAGGCTGTGACGTCTAATGTCACCAAAATCGAGTTTTCTTGACTAGGAAGTTCATTAATGATGTTGATCATACTTGTTGTGTCTTTCACAATAGACTTCATGGTTTTGACAAAAGGTCTGAGAAACCAATCCGAGTAAATCGAGAGGGGCTCCAGAATAGAATTGATGGCAGACACGATAGGTCTGCCAGGTGGGGAGACAGGGTTTTTTATGAATTTTAGGTAACAAATAGAAAGCAGGGATTGTGGGATTGTTTTTAACCAAAAAACAATGTTCTTCTGCATCAATCCAGCTTTCGGTCAAGGCATGGTCCATCAGACTTTTTATCTCTTCTTTGAGCCGGGATGTGGGATCTCTATCTAACATCCTATAGAAATCCCGATTCTGGAGGTGGAGATCGATTTCCCTACTATATAGTGATCTATCCCATAGGACAATTCCCCCTCCTTTATCAGCTGGTTTTATATGAAAAGACTGATTTTGCTGTAAAGATCTTAAAGCCTTTCTTTCTTCTCGACTCATGTTGTCTTTGTAATGATTTTCAGATGATACAAGTTTTTTACTTTCGTTTATGATCTTATTTTCGAAAGCTACTATGGCCGGAGATACCATGTTATTTAAGGGAGTGAAAGTGGAAGGTGGTTTTAGACCTGTAATACTTTTTTCTTTATTAGATATTGGAAACTCTCTAAAAAAATATTTAAGGCGAATCGCCCGAAAGAATTTTTGCAACTCGATTTGTGTTTCGAAATCTTTGGCCTTACTAGAAGGTACAAAACTCAGGCCTTTTTTCAGTACTTGTATTTCAGAGGCGGTTAGGACATGGTTTGACAGATTGAAAATGGGAATTACCAAGTTTGTGGTGGCCCCCTCCAATTGCGTGTTTGCATTCTGGGTGGGCCCTGGTTCCAAATACGCGGGTTCCTCCCTCGGCCCCTCTGAAAATGGGGTTGATTGTTGGGATTTTCGGCTGAGTTAGTGCTGTCCGAGTCACTACTTGTCGTATTGGAAGTGTTGGAGAAAGAGACATATTTATTTCTCTGTCGATTTCTGTTTCTCCCTTTGTTCTGTTGTAATTTATTTTGATCTTCGTAGTAGGACTCAACTAAATACGGATACGTAGTGGTCTCTTTATACATTTCCGCATCTTTCTTATATTTCCAGATCTTTTTATCTAATGTAAATTTTTTAAATTTTGCAATTTCTTCGTCTATTTTTTCCAATTTCTCTTTAATGTCCTTTATGAGTTGATCTCCTTTCAGTTTGATTTCTAGAGTTTCAATCTCGGCTTTTTGTATGACTGCCTCTTCTGCAGCCGTATCAATTATCAGAATCAGGAAATCTCTTGAGCATTTATTCCCCACTGCGCTGAAGCTACCTTTAAACTTTGGATTGTTTGTAAAAACACAAGGAATGTTTTTAATTTGCAGCCCTTCTGGGATTATCCCTGCTTTCAGATATGCCAGCATCATCTGGCCATGTGATTCTGTACGTATTAGCTTTTTCTTTTTTTGGGTTAGTAAATCAAAATCATCAGTTTGTATAGGGGCAGGGGTCCCTACAGGATTGACTGCAACAATAGTTGGGAGGCCCATCAATCTCTGATAGTGTTCCTCCGAAAAGGAAAGTGTGTTTACACTTTCCATTATGTAGTTTACGAATACTCGTAGCACAATAAAATTGTACCTTCCAGCCACGGGCTGTCCAAATTAAATAATTAAATCAGGTAATCTCCCTTAGTTTTTGTTAATGGGGGGTCATAGTCTCGGCACGGGAGAACAAGGCACAGAGCACTTATACTAAGAAAGACTAATGACTACCCCACTCATCGTCCAGGCAGGTTGGGTAAAGTGATATATCTGTTAGTCACATTTGTTTATAATGCAAATCTCCTATTGCTAAACCAGCGTACATAACCATCTTACTTATACACTTTCACAAAATACAAAACATTACAAATCAATAATCATAAATGAGTCTACATCAATTTATTGTCAAAGGCACATTTAGAAAATTAAAAAGAGAAAAGAACGATATATAGATATCAATCAATAAGTGCATAATCAGCTGAGTCTAATCTTAAGAGGCAGTCATACAAAAAGCCGAGATTGAAACTCTAGAAATCAAACTGAAAGGAGATCAACTCATAAAGGACATTAAAGAGAAATTGGAAAAAATAGACGAAGAAATTGCAAAATTTAAAAAATTTACATTAGATAAAAAGATCTGGAAATATAAGAAGATGCGGAAATGTATAAAGAGACCACTACGTATCCGTATTTAGTTGAGTCCTACTACGAAGATCAAAATAAATTACAACAGAACAAAGGGAGAAACAGAAATCGACAGAGAAATAAATATGTCTCTTTCTCCAACACTTCCAATACGACAAGTAGTGACTCGGACAGCACTAACTCAGCCGAAAATCCCAACAATCAACCCCATTTTCAGAGGGGCCGAGGGAGGAACCCGCGTATTTGGAACCAGGGCCCACCCAGGATGCAAACACGCAATTGGAGGGGGCCACCACAAACTTGGTAATTCCCATTTTCAATCTGTCAAACCATGTCCTAACCGCCTCTGAAATACAAGTACTGAAAAAAGGCCTGAGTTTTGTACCTTCTAGTAAGGCCAAAGATTTCGAAACACAAATCGAGTTGCAAAAATTCTTTCGGGCGATTCGCCTTAAATATTTTTTTAGAGAGTCTCCAATATCTAATAAAGAAAAAAGTATTACAGGTCTAAAACCACCTTCCACTTTCACTCCCTTAAATAACATGGTATCTCCGGCCATAGTAGCTTTCGAAAATAAGATCATAAACGAAAGTAAAAAACTTGTATCATCTGAAAATCATTACAAAGACAACATGAGTCGAGAAGAAAGAAAGGCTTTAAGATCTTTACAGCAAAATCAGTCTTTTCATATAAAACCAGTTGATAAAGGAGGGGGAATTGTCCTATGGGATAGATCACTATATAGTAGGGAAATCGATCTCCACCTCCAGAATCGGGATTTCTATAGGATGTTAGATAGAGATCCCACATCCCGGCTCAAAGAAGAGATAAAAAGTCTGATGGACCATGCCTTGACCGAAAGCTGGATTGATGCAGAAGAACATTGTTTTTTGGTTAAAAACAATCCCACAATCCCTGCTTTCTATTTGTTACCTAAAATTCATAAAAACCCTGTCTCCCCACCTGGCAGACCTATCGTGTCTGCCATCAATTCTATTCTGGAGCCCCTCTCGATTTACTCGGATTGGTTTCTCAGACCTTTTGTCAAAACCATGAAGTCTTTTGTGAAAGACACAACAAGTATGATCAACATCATTAATGAACTTCCTAGTCAAGAAAACTCGATTTTGGTGACATTAGACGTCACAGCCTTATACACAAGTATACCCCAAGACGAGTGCTTAAGAATTATGGAAAGGTTTTTGAACAAACGGACATCAACACTGGAGCAAGTCCCCACAGCGTTTATTCTAGAGTGCATTCGTTTAGCACTCACGGAAAATTTCTTTCTGTGCGACAGCGTGTTCTTTCGCCAGATCCACGGTACAAGCATGGGTGCAACATTTGCCCCTGATTTGGCCAACCTTTACATGGATTATTACGAAAATACATCTATATACGATGCCAACAATCCATTCAAAAAGCAAATAGGACAATGGTATCGTTATATAGATGATGTTTAGATGGTGTGGAAGGGTGACGCCCCGGCTTTACAGGACTTTTTTAGATGGTTAAATAACCAGAGTGAGTTCATTAAATTTACTATGTCATGGGATCCTTTCGAAATCCCGTTTCTCGACCTACTCATCCGGAAATCTAACAGTGGTAGATTATCCACCAGTTTGTTTCGCAAATCTACCGATAGAAACACCCTCCTTCAATTCAACAGTTTCCACCCCTTGGCTCTGCGAGAAAATCTCCCAATAGGACAGTTTCTCCGCATTCGAAGAAACTGTTCAGACATTGTAGATTATGTAAAAGAAGGAAAGGACCTTAAGACTAGACTTAAAGCTAGAGGTTATCCAAATAAAATAGTGCACTCTGCTTTCAAACGCGCTAGGCACTCAAATAGAGACAGATGTCTACATCCAGAACCTAAAGTAAAGGAAGACAAACTTACATGTGTGACGACATTTAGCCCTATCAGTAACAAACTTAGGAAAAGTATTAAAAAAAACTGGCATATTTTACTAACCCCAGATTTTGAACCAACTGTCCCGCGGTTTGCCTTTAAAAGACAAAAAAACATAAGAGATTTAGTGGTACATACTTATCCGAAAAAAGAGACGAGATCTAATCAAACGAACCTGTGGCATCTACCACCAGTCATCGGACATTTTAAATGCTCGTAGATGCAGTGCATGTCCCCTTACAGGCAATATAAAATCCATTGACCTATATGGAAAAGACTGGGTCTTCCGCAATTTTTCTAACTGCAATTCAGCTTGGGTAATCTATGGTATCAAATGCCCATGCAACCTGATCTATATAGGGAAAACAAAAAGATGCATTAAACAACGCATAAGTGAACACAAATCTTGTTTAAAAAACAAAGTCGCCAACAAACCGCTAGTTGCGCATTATGAACAGCAGAAACACAAACATACAGACCTTTTTTGGTTTGTACTGCAAAGTATTCCAGCAACAGAAAGAGGGGGTAATAGAGAAACACTCTTAAGTCTAAGTGAACAACGTTGGATTTATTCCCTTAACACTGCCACAAAAGGGTTAAATAGTGCGGTAGAATGGAATACACTGATCTCTCTGAGATAAGAGCTTACCAGATAGTGGATACATCTTGTATTCCAGTTTTTAGAAAACTTTTTCACTTGTACTCATTGGAGATTTGGAGTATTTATAAACATGTACCCTCCACTTAGGCGCCTCCGTAAATTAACATCAATGCGCTCTTGATTGGCGCCTCCGTAAATTTACACCAATGCGCTCTTGATTGGCCTTTTCTGAGGTTTACTTTGACGCTGGTTAATTACTGTACTTCATATAAGTAAGCGGTCCCTTTAAGACACACTCACAGCCTGAGTATCAGGTGATCATGTGACTGATCACCTGATCAGGCGATCATGTGATTGATCACCTGATTTCAGCGGTACAAGATAAAATAGTCCTTTTGGCTGCAAGACGTGAGTACACCATTCACGGGAGGATACTTTCGGTTTGACCCACGTATTAAGCTGCTCCAGGTAAGGGTTGTATAATGAGTCTGTTAGCTCTTGGTCCACACATTTAGAATGCGATAATATGTGTTAATTTTTTTAAAAAATGGGGAAATGGATGTTTCCTTTTACAGACAAACAACTGTTCGAGTTGCTTTGAAGATTCTTTGTAAACTTCGACACTGGATAAGAAAATAGGCAGAACCGCCTGAGTGTCTCTACGCATAGTAGATTTTATTGCTCGCAGAACTATTTTACCCCTAGTGAGGTGAGTTAACCGAACCAACTAAGTCGACTGAAGCGAGGCATTTTTTCCAATTTCTCTGTGTTGTCTATTTGTAGTTATCCCGTGATAAGATATATGAAAAATTGAGGTAATAATTAAAAACAAGATCAGTAAGCAGTCAAATATGAAAAATATACAGTTTGTCTGAAATAATACAGACTCGTGGAGACAATAAGTGACATAAGATTTGTTTTCCACTCAAATGTAGGTCCCATTAATTGTCGGGTCGGGTGAATAAACGAACAGGCGATCTATGCACCCCCGGTGATAAGAAGTTCTACACTATCACAGCTATTTGTAGCCGTGTTTCTCTCACGTCCATTCAGGATGTAAGTTGTGGTCTAGTGTGATATATATTGTGTGCTTGGTGTCCCAAAAGTGGGACTTTAATGCTAGTTACGATGTGTTTTAAATATGTGTTTCTCTCCATTTTGCATGAACTTTCGAATTAGAGGAGATAGATAGCGTACAAACCTGTTAACATTGGCACAAATAATCTCTTACATTGGACAATATATGTTATATTGGTATTTGAGACTATTGTTGCTTACAATATTTTTATATGTATTTTTTTAGACTATTCAAATTGAGCGGGGTATATGAAAGAGATTTCCATTTTGAATAAAAGAAATTGTCTGTCCTGAAGAAGGCCGAAAAACCACAGGTGTTAAGACACTAGAGATAGTGTCTCAATCTCCAACAAGGCCGAAACATGTCGACACAAGACAAGACTTATTAATTCCTAAAGTCTAATATCTAGAATACGGCTGCACCAATACCAGCCAGTTCTCATTGTATTTTCTAACCCCTATCATGTTTTTAAGATTAGACTCAGCTGATTATGCACTTATTGATTGATATCTATATATCGTTCTTTTCTCTTTTTAATTTTCTAAATGTGCCTTTGACAATAAATTGATGTAGACTCATTTATGATTATTGATTTGTAATGTTTTGTATTTTGTGAAAGTGTATAAGTAAGACGGTTATGTACGCTGGTTTAGCAATAGGAGATTTGCATTATAAACAAATGTGACTAACAGATATATCACTTTACCCAACCTGCCTGGACGATGAGTGGGGTAGTCATTAGTCTTTCTTAGTATAAGTGCTCTGTGCCTTGTTCTCCCGTGCCGAGACTATGACCCCCCATTAACAAAAACTAAGGGAGATTACCTGATTTAATTATTTAATTTGGACAGCCCGTGGCTGGAAGGTACAATTTTATTGTGCTACGAGTATTCGTAAACTACATAATGGAAAGTGTAAACACACTTTCCTTTTCGGAGGAACACTATCAGAGATTGATGGGCCTCCCAACTATTGTTGCAGTCAATCCTGTAGGGACCCCTGCCCCTATACAAACTGATGATTTTGATTTACTAACCCAAAAAAAGAAAAAGCTAATACGTACAGAATCACATGGCCAGATGATGCTGGCATATCTGAAAGCAGGGATAATCCCAGAAGGGCTGCAAATTAAAAACATTCCTTGTGTTTTTACAAACAATCCAAAGTTTAAAGGTAGCTTCAGCGCAGTGGGGAATAAATGCTCAAGAGATTTCCTGATTCTGATAATTGATACGGCTGCAGAAGAGGCAGTCATACAAAAAGCCGAGATTGAAACTCTAGAAATCAAACTGAAAGGAGATCAACTCATAAAGGACATTAAAGAGAAATTGGAAAAAATAGACGAAGAAATTGCAAAATTTAAAAAAATTACATTAGATAAAAAGATCTGGAAATATAAGAAAGATGCGGAAATGTATAAAGAGACCACTACGTATCCGTATTTAGTTGAGTCCTACTACGAAGATCAAAATAAATTACAACAGAACAAAGGGAGAAACAGAAATCGACAGAGAAATAAATATGTCTCTTTCTCCAACACTTCCAATACGACAAGTAGTGACTCGGACAGCACTAACTCAGCCGAAAATCCCAACAATCAACCCCATTTTCAGAGGGGCCGAGGGAGGAACCCGCGTATTTGGAACCAGGGCCCACCCAGAATGCAAACACGCAATTGGAGGGGGCCACCACAAACTTGGTAATTCCCATTTTCAATCTGTCAAACCATGTCCTAACCTCCTCTGAAATACAAGTACTGAAAAAAGGCCTGGGTTTTGTACCTTCTAGTAAGGCCAAAGATTTCGAAACACAAATCGAGTTGCAAAAATTCTTTCGGGCGATTCGCCTTAAATATTTTTTTAGAGAGTCTCCAATATCTAATAAAGAAAAAAGTATTACAGGTCTAAAACCACCTTCCACTTTCACTCCCTTAAATAACATGGTATCTCCGGCCATAGTAGCTTTCGAAAATAAGATCATAAACGAAAGTAAAAAACTTGTATCATCTGAAAATCATTACAAAGACAACATGAGTCGAGAAGAAAGAAAGGCTTTAAGATCTTTACAGCAAAATCAGTCTTTTCATATAAAACCAGCTGATAAAGGAGGGGGAATTGTCCTATGGGATAGATCACTATATAGTAGGGAAATCGATCTCCACCTCCAGAATCGGGATTTCTATAGGATGTTAGATAGAGATCCCACATCCCGGCTCAAAGAAGAAATAAAAAGTCTGATGGACCATGCCTTGACCGAAAGCTGGATTGATGCAGAAGAACATTGTTTTTTGGTTAAAAACAATCCCACAATCCCTGCTTTCTATTTGTTACCTAAAATTCATAAAAACCCTGTCTCCCCACCTGGCAGACCTATCGTGTCTGCCATCAATTCTATTCTGGAGCCCCTCTCGATTTACTCGGATTGGTTTCTCAGACCTTTTGTCAAAACCATGAAGTCTTTTGTGAAAGACACAACAAGTATGATCAACATCATTAATGAACTTCCTAGTCAAGAAAACTCGATTTTGGTGACATTAGACGTCACAGCCTTATACACAAGTATACCCCAAGACGAGTGCTTAAGAATTATGGAAAGGTTTTTGAACAAACGGACATCAACACTGGAGCAAGTCCCCACAGCGTTTATTCTAGAGTGCATTCGTTTAGCACTCACGGAAAATTTCTTTCTGTGCGACAGCGTGTTCTTTCGCCAGATCCACGGTACAAGCATGGGTGCAACATTTGCCCCTGATTTGGCCAACCTTTACATGGATTATTACGAAAATACATCTATATACGATGCCAACAATCCATTCAAAAAGCAAATAGGACAATGGTATGGATGTTTTGATGGTGTGGAAGGGTGATGCTCCGGCTTTACAGGACTTTTTTAGATGGTTAAATAACCAGAGTGAGTTCATTAAATTTACTATGTCATGGGATCCTTTCGAAATCCCGTTTCTCGACCTACTCATCCGGAAATCTAACAGTGGTAGATTATCCACCAGTTTGTTTCGCAAATCTACCGATAGAAACACCCTCCTTCAATTACAACAGTTTCCACCCCTTGGCTCTGCGAGAAAATCTCCCAATAGGACAGTTTCTCCGCATTCGAAGAAACTGTTCAGACATTGTAGATTATGTAAAAGAAGGAAAGGACCTTAAGACTAGACTTAAAGCTAGAGGTTATCCAAATAAAATAGTGCACTCTGCTTTCAAACGCGCTAGGCACTCAAATAGAGACAGATGTCTACATCCAGAACCTAAAGTAAAGGAAGACAAACTTACATGTGTGACGACATTTAGCCCTATCAGTAACAAACTTAGGAAAAGTATTAAAAAAAACTGGCATATTTTACTAACCCCAGATTTTGAACCAACTGTCCCGCGGTTTGCCTTTAAAAGACAAAAAAACATAAGAGATTTAGTGGTACATACTTATCCGAAAAAAGAGACGAGATCTAATCAAACGAACCTGTGGCATCTACCACCAGTCATCGGACATTTTAAATGCGGTAGATGCAGTGCATGTCCCCTTACAGGCAATATAAAATCCATTGACCTATATGGAAAAGACTGGGTCTTCCGCAATTTTTCTAACTGCAATTCAGCTTGGGTAATCTATGGTATCAAATGCCCATGCAACCTGATCTATATAGGGAAAACAAAAAGATGCATTAAACAACGCATAAGTGAACACAAATCTTGTTTAAAAAACAAAGTCGCCAACAAACCGCTAGTTGCGCATTATGAACAGCAGAAACACAAACATACAGACCTTTTTTGGTTTGTACTGCAAAGTATTCCAGCAACAGAAAGAGGGGGTAATAGAGAAACACTCTTAAGTCTAAGTGAACAACGTTGGATTTATTCCCTTAACACTGCCACAAAAGGGTTAAATAGTGCGGTAGAATGGAATACACTGATCTCTCTGAGATAAGAGCTTACCAGATAGTGGATACATCTTGTATTCCAGTTTTTAGAAAACTTTTTCACTTGTACTCATTGGAGATTTGGAGTATTTATAAACATGTACCCTCCACTTAGGCGCCTCCGTAAATTAACATCAATGCGCTCTTGATTGGCGCCTCCGTAAATTTACACCAATGCGCTCTTGATTGGCCTTTTCTGAGGTTTACTTTGACGCTGGTTAATTACTGTACTTCATATAAGTAAGCGGTCCCTTTAAGACACACTCACAGCCTGAGTATCAGGTGATCATGTGACTGATCACCTGATCAGGCGATCATGTGATTGATCACCTGATTTCAGCGGTACAAGATAAAATAGTCCTTTTGGCTGCAAGACGTGAGTACACCATTCACGGGAGGATACTTTCGGTTTGACCCACGTATTAAGCTGCTCCAGGTAAGGGTTGTATAATGAGTCTGTTAGCTCTTGGTCCACACATTTAGAATGCGATAATATGTGTTAATTTTTTAAAAAAATGGGGAAATGGATGTTTCCTTTTTCAGACAAACAACTGTTCGAGTTGCTTTGAAGATTCTTTGTAAACTTTGACACTGGATAAGAAAATAGGCAGAACCGCCTGAGTGTCTCTACGCATAGTAGATTTTATTGCTCGCAGAACTATTTTACCCCTAGTGAGGTGAGTTAACCGAACCAACTAAGTCGACTGAAGCGAGGCATTTTTTCCAATTTCTCTGTGTTGTCTATTTGTAGTTATCCCGTGATAAGATATATGAAAAATTGAGGTAATAATTAAAAACAAGATCAGTAAGCAGTCAAATATGAAAAATATACAGTTTGTCTGAAATAATACAGACTCGTGGAGACAATAAGTGACATAAGATTTGTTTTCCACTCAAATGTAGGTCCCATTAATTGTCGGGTCGGGTGAATAAACGAACAGGCGATCTATGCACCCCCGGTGATAAGAAGTTCTACACTATCACAGCTATTTGTAGCCGTGTTTCTCTCACGTCCATTCAGGATGTAAGTTGTGGTCTAGTGTGATATATATTGTGTGCTTGGTGTCCCAAAAGTGGGACTTTAATGCTAGTTACGATGTGTTTTAAATATGTGTTTCTCTCCATTTTGCATGAACTTTCGAATTAGAGGAGATAGATAGCGTACAAACCTGTTAACATTGGCACAAATAATCTCTTACATTGGACAATATATGTTATATTGGTATTTGAGACTATTGTTGCTTACAATATTTTTATATGTATTTTTTTAGACTATTCAAATTGACCGGGGTATATGAAAGAGATTTCCATTTTGAATAAAAGAAATTGTCTGTCCTGAAGAAGGCCGAAAAACCACAGGTGTTAAGACACTAGAGATAGTGTCTCAATCTCCAACAAGGCCGAAACATGTCGACACAAGACAAGACTTATTAATTCCTAAAGTCTAATATCTAGAATACGGCTGCACCAATACCAGCCAGTTCTCATTGTATTTTCTAACCCCTATCATGTTTTTAAGATTAGACTCAGCTGATTATGCACTTATTGATTGATATCTATATATCGTTCTTTTCTCTTTTTAATTTTCTAAATGTGCCTTTGACAATAAATTGATGTAGACTCATTTATGATTATTGATTTGTAATGTTTTGTATTTTGTGAAAGTGTATAAGTAAGACGGTTATGTACGCTGGTTTAGCAATAGGAGATTTGCATTATAAACAAATGTGACTAACAGATATATCACTTTACCCAACCTGCCTGGACGATGAGTGGGGTAGTCATTAATCTTTCTTAGTATAAGTGCTCTGTGCCTTGTTCTCCCGTGCCGAGACTATGACCCCCCATTAACAAAAACTAAGGGAGATTACCTGATTTAACTATTACAGAGGATACATCAGTTGGAAATGGAGGTAGAAAGGAGTCAGTCAGGGTCTCAGGAACTGACCAGAATGAGAGAAGAAAGGAATGAGCTTGTAGAGTGAGTGAGTCAGGCAAATAGAAGCTGAAGTATTAGAGGCAGCAAAATGTAAGGATGAACAAGAGAAAGAGATTAGTCCCCTGAAGGAAACGTGCCTTGAATATGCATGCATCATACAAGGCTCACAGAGGGAGAATGAATCACTTCAGCATGAGGTGCAGCAAACAAAAGATTGGTTGGTAGCCCACAGCAGGGTGCATGAGATTTATCAGGCCTTACTGTCAGAATTAAAAAGCCAGTTCTCTGACTACCAACAGCAAATAAAGAGAGACACAGGTGTCAGAGAGTCACCAAGAAAATCGATAATTATAAACAGGCCCTGAGGCACACTCACAAATCACGGTATAGGACAAGGCCCACTGATCATGGGGAGGGCCCCTTTCCAATAGGGGCCTCATGCCAGTCATTTACAACCTCCCATGTACAAATGAGAACTGACCTCATGCATGGCACCTGTCAAGAACAGGGTGTCACGAGGCAGTTAGACTTACCCATGCCTAGCCCAACTGATCAAGAAGGCGAGTCCCTGTCTTATATTGATGAGTATTCATCTGTACCATGCAGAAGGGAAAGTGGCTGGGCCAGTGTGTCCTGGGAAGTAAGGAATAATATTGTAAGTACTTTAGACCACGACATTTCTTATGATGAGAAAGTCAGGGAGTTAGATTGACTGACAAAGAGGCCACCTTGCCCGCATCGCTAAAGGAGAAAAGAAAGACCTTAAGCTTAGGAAGGGCATTCTAAAAACCTCTGTATATTCAGGGGAAGGCAGGAATTCCCTGGACTCCCTGCTAGGAGGGATGAGGAAACTGGATTCTATCCTGGGCCGGAAAGGAGATCTAGGGAGAGTGACCCTGAAGGTACACTTTAGTCCAGGCGAGAGGAGTCCAGACCCTGTGGTTCTGGGAGATATTATCAGTCTCATAGACATAGGGAGCACTTAGAAGACAGGGCACAGAGTACCAGTAGCAGCTCTGAGTCAGAAGGTGAATGGACTCAGGTGCAGAGGAAGAAAAAGACAGGAAAACAGAGCAAGGGTTTTGTGAAAGACCCAGAAGACAAATCAAGGCCCTACAGAGCTTCCTGACCCCATACCACAAGAATGCCAAGTATTCGGTATAGGAACACCTGGAACTTAATGAGCAGATGATGGCATCATTCCAGATCAGGAATGATGTGAATTGCATAGCATTTGCTAATTTGACTTTCTCACCTGAGTACTCCAGTTTCTTTGCGGGACCAGAGGACCAAGATCATTATAAATCGTCCACCTATAAGGCGCCCATATTGAAACATTTTTCCACTCACCGAAACCCACAAGAGGCCCGTAAGGTTGCATATAACTTGCAGTGTAGGGAAGATCAGGTGCCTGGAGAGTTTGTGCAAGAGTTAAAGCCGGCATTTGCTCAGATTTGCCTCCGACTGAACACCAATAGTAGGGAGTTCATAACTACATATTTCCATGCTCTCTCCAAATACATAATGACTCAGTTGGTGCGTGACTTTCAGAAGCATAGGACACTGGATTGGGTGACTGGACAGGCCACCAGGATTTATGAAGTCCAGAAACCTGTTCAGAGTACAAATACAGCCAAAACCCCCAAACCATCTAACACCCCTGCTGCTGCAAAGGCGGCGGAGGTAAAAACTACCCCTCCATTGGATCTGGATACAGGGGGCGTAAAAGTAACCTTCCTGCCAACAAGCAAAATAGAAAGCAGAAGGGACCCCCCAACCCGGCCCAATCGAATGGTAGTCAGGCGGGGGCCCAGAACAATGATCTCTCTGACCCTGCCACCTATATAAATCCTAGGTACAAGGGTACTAAACCAAACCTGGAATAGGTATACACTCCCCCGGCCCAAGGAAGGGGAACTAAGTATCACTCCACCCCCCAATCTAAACTTTTTCCCCAGATATCTCCTGAATCAGAATTTCCAAAATAATCCTCCTCACTCTCCCCGGTTCCAGGACAATAGATTCCTGAACCCGGGAGAAGGGAGATTGAGGATGGAAAATTATGGGGGGAATTTACAATACCCGAGCTACTACGGGGGAAGGGACAGTTATCCTTTTTAGGTGCAGGTGCAGCAACTGACCAATGATCTGTGGCGCATGCTGAGGGCTCAGTCCAATGCTCAACCTAACCCTGCTTCCCAGAATTCCCCAACATCCTGGTCTGATGCCCCAGGGGGGAGATGAAATGAGGAAACCTCTGACAAACCACAGGTTCCGGAGGAGGGGGCCTGGGTGGAGAGGAGATGCCAAACTGTAGATGAAGCTTCCTTTCTCACCCAAACAGAACACCGAAAACCCTCTGAGCCTGAAAGAGTCTCTTCTGCCCCCAGAAATGTTAGAACCCAAAGAGCAAAGGGTAAGTAGGAGATGCCAAAGAATAACCCACTTTTTGGAGGAACTCTGGATTACACCCTTTGAAAGAGAAGAATCCCTGGAGGATTCAGATAAGCAGACCTTCTCTTCCAAAAATGGGGGGATCCCTCCCAAAGAAAAATGGGTCCCAAAAGACCCTGAGCGGGTCAGGGTAAGTATGGAGACTGACTCAGAACCAGAACCTATTCCACCCCAAACATGTGAGCCAGACAGAAGTGAAACAGAAGGGGTGTCCTTTTTCCAAATAGGTTCTGAGAACTGTTGCCAGGTAACGGGGGACAGCCAAGGAGCCGGGGAAAAGGATATTCCCTAACAACTCCCATTGCAAGTTGCAACATTTTTTTTTTACAGATTCCCGAACTCCAACACAGAAAACTGCCCACGTTCGCAGTGTCAGAGTTCAATATTAAAAAAATGACTGCAGGCCTGTCAAATAACGGACACTTTTTTTGCACCCAGGAGGAGATAGAAGGATGATTTTTTGCACTGTCAAGGTGCAGGGCAATGTGAATTATCAGCTCTGGTGGATACTGGATCCCAAGCCACCCGCCTGTCAAAAAGGGCATTTTACCAACTAAATTCAGGCCAGGGGGAGGGCCACCCAATTCCGCTCACACCAATTCCCAGACAACTCCACAATTTTGACAGTAATGATATTTCTGTGGAAGGGACTACAGATCTGGCTATAAAAATTGGACGGCACCGGCTGAAACATCCGGTGATATTTGTGAGGCCAGAGGGCACACCTTGTTTACTGGGGAACGATCTCCTGAGGAGGTTATCACGTTGGATCGACTGTGTAAACAAGGTACTCTGGGCTCAGACTAACCACCCTATCAAATTAAAAATGAGTACCAATTATGTAAGCCTGAATGGTACATGTCATGTAATTGATCAACGTTGTGATTAAGTAGATTTCTATTTCAAGAATAACCAAATCCCAGACATCACTGTCATCTCTGTAGAAGAACAAACTGGTGATAGGAACCCTTCTCCATTCTTGAAAATCAACCTTCCGCAATCTCTAAGTGGCAATCCACACTCGAAGGGAACACCCTAAAGCTTTACACTAGTCCAAAATCAGAAGGAACATTGAGTCTTGTGAAACCAAACAAGGAAGAGCCTGCTCAAAGTCTGACGGACTTTCAGAAAAACGGCAAACTGTGTTTTTCCCCATTCACTTAAATGAGGGGGATGAGCTGGTGCTCGCCAGTGTATGCCTGAATAATTGAAGGAGCTTCATCGGCGAACAATTATTCAGGAAACTCCCAAAAGATCAGACCAGTCCCACATTTAAATTGATTGACAAATGGGAAGTAGGTTTGGAAACCCCAAATTCCAAACATCTCTGCTGGTCTTGACTGGGGTTAGCCCCATGTGCTTTGAACCTCAAACATCAGCGCGCCTATATAAATCTAATTTCCCATCTCCAATGACAAGGTTTGTATTTAAATCTGACCTCTAGTAGACCTAGAACAAAACAACATTTGGATATTGATGGATAACAGCAACCTCGAATGGGTGCAGACAACTTTATTGGAATGGCGGTTGATGCCCAACATTATTCTACCCTACCGGCTGGTTTTTCCGGCAACCCCGTAATGAGGGCCCTAGTCTGCGTGTACAGAAATGAAACCATTCCAGACCACCTTTGCGCCCTTCAGTGTCGGCAGCTCGGGCGTATGTACATCATACACTCACCCTCCACCTCACAGGGGCACTGGGGTTAATATCTCCTTGTGAGGGAGGATAACTTCCAAGGAAGAGACCAAAGCAGGTGGAATCAGAGCCCAGGACTGAGGAAAAATAACATGAGCCTAGGGAGCATTAGTTAGCTGAAGACGCGTTAATACTGAGCTACAGGCACAAGTGTCCCTATGAACCCCAAGACATGGCACCCCAGAAGCCCCGCTCCTTTCTATCGTTTACAATGCGCCCTTTATTCCGCCTCTATAGCAGGCGCGTTGCTGGGCAGCCTGTGTTACTTGTGTTCACATAACTGCGTGTAACTCAAGCACCAGAGCTGCACAATTCGGGCTTTTAAGTGGATCCTGCTTACTAGGGATCCCGGATTCCCTCTGTGGAGATTGTTCGTCTGTCGCGACCGAAAGGTGATTTATATTTACAATCGAAGCCGAAGATTTGCTCTGTTCCTCCCCTTTACAGCTACTGAGTGTGGGCTTTGCGGGATCTTTTAGGGCATGTGGGCACAGTTGAGGGTACATGGAGGGCGACTGGGGGCACCAGAGCCTCCTTTAAACGCACACGCGAAGAGAACGTAGATAACGTGCGTCTGTTTGTGTTTAAATAGTGCTTTTTACATGATGAAGAAACACAAACTGCCAGCACAGCAGACTTGCGAGGTCTGATCTAGACACACCCTCGGCAACCAATCAGAGATGAGCAGAGAGGCCCCGCCCTCCGCGAACACAGCTGCAAGTTGCGTTCGCTGCACTCCCCTCCGCCGTCACTGTAACAGTTTCAAAACACGGGACTTATCTGCACTGAGGAGCGGATACACAACACGTCTAAACACCACATTATGCCAGTTCTACAAAAAAAGATTTACTTGTGCTATTGTGAAATGTGTAGAAACGATTAAAATACACTTTCATTCTTGCTATCCGAGGCGGCTGGAGATTTATAATCGGTTTTGTAGGATAACACAGGGAAAATTATCCAGAATATGTAACGTCGCTGTCGGTACAGAGAAACAATTTTTTATTTTTGCCCAAAATATATGACAATGTAAGAAGATGTGTGTTTTCGTGCTGGCTGTAGCAATATGCGTCAGAATGGCCACATAAAGACACAATTGTGTTGGCCTTGCCCTTAATGCACTAATGTCACTGTCAGAAATATTGTTCATGCTGGCTGATTGATAACATGGGTGGTATCAATCAGCCATTTACTCTAATATTTTACATTCCAGGCGGACATGTGAGGTCCCATCATTGGAGGCAGTCAGTGTTAAAGGATCGAACACTGCTTCCATCTTATTTTGGTAAAATAGCTCAGTGAGTTAAGTGCTAGCATTTCGTGACAGTGCAGAGCCTGCAGTCACGGTTTCAAATCCCGGCAGAACCAACTGTGCCCTTTATTCAGACTATAACTGAATAAACTTGATATAAATACTCCAACAGGCGCCAGCTGGATTATTTTGATCACGCTTTCTTTTCATTTATATTCTGCTCTCCATATTCCGTACTCTGTGTAATGTTTTGTTTGTAGTTCTACTGAGCCAGTGCTTTATTCCTTGAATGTGCAATGTGAAAATTAAGTTGGATGTTATGGAACTCGTCTGCTTACGAGCATGTACTTCCGGATTCTTTACAGAGGCTGAGAAAAGACTTCTCCACAAGCCACGTGGCGTGGTAAAATGACGTCCTGCTTAGTTACGATATTACACAGCAGGGACGTCATTTCACCAAAACGCAAGGGGTAGTGGAAAGTGACATCACACGACCCTTGACCTCTGAAAACATCACAGGAAGTGATGTCATTTGACCCGACTCTGAAGTGACAAAACGGGAAGTGAAGGAACACGACTGTTCGCCCCTTGATAAAACAGGAAGGGGCATCAGGTAGCATTGTTCCTAGTACACACTGAAAAATATGGTTACGTTATCACTATAATGTGATATACATTTCAGTGTATAGGCCCATGTTACCAAATTACTGTGAATGCAAGAAGACATCCAAGGCCAAATGATAATGCTGTGTTATTATAAAGCACGTATGCTGAAGCGCTTTATATAGAACAAATATACATACAATATCACCCAACCAGTGCGGGTACTCATTTATCGACCTCAGAAGGATGAAAGGCTGAGTTGAGATGTTTAAGAACAGACTAAATCAGGGACTCACGACGTGAGGTGTGCCTGAACATTTTAGGGGTAGTAAGGAAGACCACAGGGGTAGCAAGGGAGACCTCAGGGCTCGCAGTTGCGACCCCTGGCGACCCCCAAATTACATCCCTGATACACAGTTGTACATACCAAGGCCAGTTAATAATGAATAAGATTCATGGTGTCTTGTTATGTTAAATTCCTGAATATATATAGTTACAGTTTTTCTTTCTGTTCTGTTTTAGGCACACATGCTCTTGAAACTCGCAGAGGCGGCCTGCACAATTTAGCCCTGAAACTTGGCATCACATGGATTTTGTTCTACACTGCTTTGAAGTGTTGTTCATGTTTTATTAAGAACTTTTTGAATTGTTAAACTCTGTTTAGGAATTTGATTCCAGTGTGCACGCCTTGTCTGGGTTACCATTCCCATCCCCTATTTTAGAGGTGGGGAGTAAGAGATTTCATGGGTGGGGCCGAGCCCGGGAGTCAGGCCTGGCTCTTGGAGCCCACCACGGGCCGAGCCTGGGAAATGGCTGCAAAAAACGACTCCTGGGGGAGCTGTGTCAGGGTCAAAAAAGGATGTGGCAAACCATCACTAATACCATGAAGCAATGGTATGGCAAGAGACAGCACATATGAAAAGGGTGAGCCTTCTCGGTGTCACTCTTGTGAATCTATTCAGCTGCAAACTCTGTGTCAGGAAAAGTGTATTTAAAATAGTGCTGCATGGGCATCCTCTTTATTTGTGGGGGTTGGGGGCGTGGAGGTAATCTGACTTCTGCTGATCGAACATGACACGGCCGGCCACTGCTCGCGAGAGTGCCGTGCGGACAAGGAGGTCTGTCTCCGTTCAGGGAGCTCCATGCATAAACATTTCCTTAATCACGCCCAGACACATTTCCAGCCCCTCTGCTCCTTGATCTTAGCATGCCTTTGTTTATATATCCCCTGCCTCACGGATGGCACCTCTTGATCGATAGAATATAAAGGGTGCTTTGCCTCCAGCTCATTTTCAGATACTTAAGTTTGCATGACAGTGAGCTGGAGGCAAAATACCCATTATTTGTTGTGTGGGAGGTGTGGGGGGGGTGTGTGGGAGCCTGATACCCACAGCTGACACCCATCTTAAACTCTATCGAAGAAGCTGAAAAGTTCCCTGAAACCGACACAACCCTGTTGAGCAACAAGAACACCCATAAGCACCAGGCACATTGTAATTCTGGCCCCCTGGTCCTTCTCCACATGCCCTCAGTGACATTTTACGACCCATTGCTCTCTTTGTGCTGAAACCAAGTATCCTTGAATTGTTGTGATTATTTACTATACAAACTATCCTTCTGTCAGTATCCAGACTGCATCCCCTCTCCTTCTTTGAAACTGTCTGTCGTCTGCATTCCTTTACAGGGTGGGTTGTATTTCGTAGTGTGCTAGAACTGTATGTTGTGATAATAATAAAGTAGATATTTATATGCAACCTTGACTGGACAGTCCCTTTTATAGTTGGGTAATAATTGTATTTTCGCTGTGTTGCAACAAACCAACGATCCATGACATTTCGGAGATAAGCCTGCCGTTCCGTCCACATTACCAAAATTGGAGAAGGAAGTTTATGATTTGCTTGTGTTTCTAATCTGTTCGGATCCAGTGTGGGGCTGATTGATAGTTTAGAAACCGTTATTCATCCCTGGACCACTGCCGCCCCGTAAGTTGATTCGTCACAGGGTGTCAGTGTGATCATGTGGGTAGAGTTTAAGGGACTCCTCATGTAAAGGGATTGATGTGTGTCAGTGTGATCATATGGGTAGAGTTTAAGGGAGTCCTCATGCAATGCAAGGGAGTGTTGGTAATCAGTGTGATACCCTTGGGATAGTTTAAGGGAGTCATTATGCAATTCAAGGGATTGATAGGTGTCACTGTGATCATGTGGGTAGAGTTTAGGGGACCCCTCCTGCAATGCAAGTGATTGATAGGTGTCAGTGTGATGATGTGGGTAGGGTTTAGGGGACCCCTCCTGCAATTTAAGGGATTTGAGGGTGTCAGTGTGATCATGTGGGCAGAGTTTAAGGGACCTCTCCTACAGTGCAAGGGATTGATAGGTGTTAGTGTGATCATGTGGGTAGAGTTTAGGGGAGCCCTCATGCAATGCAAGGGATTGATGGGTGTCAGTGTGATCATGGGGTAGAGTTTAGGGGACCCCTCCTCCTGCAATGCAAGGGATTGATAGATGTTAGTGTGATTGGTATTTGTATTGGTATTGTTTATTTATAAAGCTCCTATATACAAGCAAGTGTTTCAAAGCACTCAAGGAGGGTGGGGACATGGGGAAAAAACAGCAGTCACTCAGAGGCCTCAAATTTCTGAGGCAATACATTTAACAATAGAGGACACAGCAAATAGGCCTGGCAGCGATTCTGCAGTTTTACACAGTGCAATTAGGGGGTGAAGACAAGGGAGAACAGACAGGCAGTCTTAAGGTGCGGTGCATCTGGCACATGCAAGTGCATAGACGGCTACAGGGAGGGGGAGGTCCAAGTGCACCCGATCGGTGGAGACTAGGTAAGCGTAGAATGGATGGATGAATCATGTACCTTGACAGGTTTCTCAAGTAGTGCCGGTATTATGATTCAACGAATGAATGAATGTATGAATCGGATGTTGGGTGAGGTGATGACACACGAGATCATTGATGAATGAAGCAGCTGTATTACAAATATACAGATCAATAATGAGAAAAGTGGATGAATGGACAGAAGAACCATTAGGCGTACTGATGGCTTAGTGGTTAGATGGCCCCACTTGTGGGAAGAGCTGGCTGCATGAAAGGACAGGTGAAAGATAACATTGAATGACTACATTTAGTGCCACGTCCAACAAAAGTGGCTTCTTGGTGCTTGAGAGGTTTTCACGCAGCTGGTACCAAACAAAATCGGCTAGTCTTTGGTGAATGTTTCTGTTGAATTAACCTTTAGCAAGTCCATGGTGTTCAGTTAGTTGGGGGAGGAGGGAGATGGGAGGGGGTTGTGCCCTCTGTGTACATCCTGGATCCTTGAATTGAGCTATCACTCCCTTTTAGAGAGTGCCCCTTGAGCCGGCGCTGTAGTACAGTGGCAAGCAAAGATGGCAAAGGCAGGTGCGAGTGCGTCTTTTTAAATCGGAGTGGGTAGGGGTGGGGCTCGTGGCCTGCCCCTGCTTTGGGCAGGCACTGGGACAAGAGGGGGTCAGGCCAGAGCCCTGGGTGGGGCTCAGGCTCGCCCAGTTCTAACCTAATTTGGATAGGTCAGAGGGTGCCGCAAGAGGATCATTTCCTGCTGCGCCAAGAGGTGGAGTTGAAGAGACTGAGGCAGAGGGCTGGCGTGACGAGGAACATGTGTTGCCCATTTTAATGGCTTAGCTGACCTTATAACTTTGACCAACTTTACTTGCCCATTATATTTAATTTCCCAAAAATCTAAAAAAAACTCTGGTCACAGGCTGGCCCAGAGAGGCAAATGGCCTAGAGGAAGGGAAAATCATCTTTGCACATATCAAGATTCCCTTTGTTTAAATGGACTGTCACAATGGTTGCATTTTCCCAGAAACCACAAGTCCCACTGATTAAATATATGTTTAATTGTTTAGATAATTTCCAGGCGATTTGTTTGATATAAAGGTCCTCCACATGTGACTTAGGGAATTGTAATGGCGGGCTAAAAGCTGTTCCTGGCTGTTATAAATATCTCCCGGATTTAAGAGTTGGCAAACTGGTGGCGGGTAAAAGTAGGTATGTGGGGAATACATTGCATGTTCCTAACGAATATGCTTTTTGTAAAAATAGCGGGAAATTGCCAAACGGCAGTGCAACATGGTGCAGACCCGGCTGTTGTTTTATTAAATTCTCCCTGATTAGCTGAATCAGAAAATACATATATCATGGCAGTTACTAGCAAATCACTATGTTTTTGACACATTGGTTTTTCCCAAGAATTGGACATGGGAACAGATGGGGATTGCAAATGGAAGCTGCCATATGTCTGCTCTAGACTCCTAAGCCAATCCTTAGAGAGGGGATGGATTTGAGAGGAGAGGGAAGGGGAACTGTACAATCCTGTTTGCGAGAATGCTTGTAGGTTACTCCCCAAGATTGTAAACTTGATGTTGTCATCACTGCTATATAAAGTGGATACGCTATGAAGAAGGGAGGGAGATGCTGAAAACTAACATCTGACAGCCGCAAGGACCCACCAAAGGAGGTTTCATCTGGGTAGAGCTGTCTATTACTAGGGAGGCCCAACAAAGCTGACTGGACTCTATGGTGAAGAACTGGGGACCATCCTTGAGAGTGCAGTGACCAGACCCCTGCCTTGTCCTTCCAGATGGTCCTGACATGCAGCTGGCTTTCCTGAACTTTAAACAGAGGTTTTCTGTGTAAGCAGAATTGAACCCTTTAAAACCAAAAGGTAAGGGGGTCTGCTGGCCTGAAAGCCTTTCCCTTTATAGCGGGCGGAGTACAGGGTTGTGGGGGGCCAAAACTGTGTAGATCCTTAGCCTATTGAAGTAAAACAAATTAATGTAATGAATTCCGTTGGCAGAATACCACAGGTGATTTTTTATTCAAAATTAACTATGCTCATTCCCAAAGTGTGCTGAAAACTATAGACTGTAATTAAATTGGGTAATCCTATGAGTCAGGCTTCCCCAACACAGGCCTTTAAGGAGAGAGGGGTCTGAAATCCAAAATTCTCGAATCATCCCCATTTTTGCTATCCAACTTCCCAAAATAAAGGCCTTTAAGGGAAGGGGGTTTTGGAATCCAAAATTCTCAAATCATATCCATTTTTGGTATCCAGCTAACCAAACACAGGCCTTTAAGCGGAGGGGGTCTGAAATCCAAAATTCTCAATTCATCCCCAATAGTTGCTATCCAGATTCCCCAACACATGCCTTTAAGTGGAAGGGTGTCTGAAATCCAAAATTCTCAAATCATCCCAATTTTTACCATCCAGTTTCCCCAACAAAGGCCTTTAAGTGGAGGGGGTGGGGGTCTGAAATCCAACATTCTCAAATAATCCTGATGTTTACTGTCCAGCTTCCCCAACACAGGCCTTTAAGTGGAGGGTGTCTAAAATCCAAAATTCTGAAATCTTCCCAATTGTTCTGTCTGACTTCTCCAACACAGACCAAATGTAGGGGTGCAGGGTCTCAAATACAAACTGCTAAACCACCCTGTGTTTATTTTCCCGCAAATGTGTGGGTGAAATAATAACTGCCATATGCATTTACACGCATTTGTAAAACTAAACTGCTAGCCTTTTAAGCATGAAGGAAAACCGAAATTGCACAGCATTGCATACGTAACTGTTTTTGTTTATTGATCAGCTTAATTAGTTCTTAAAGTGACATTTTTAGAAAGTAAAGAATTGTGATTTGGGTTCTTTTCAACCTAGATGTATTTATGTTGAGAGAAGTGTATTGTGTTGTGCCACTGAAAAAGTGGTGTTTGACATTTTAATGCAATTTTATTAACATCTAATTCAAATAAATATCAATATATTTCCGGTACACCGGCCTGGTTCTTGGCTCATTGTTAGCTCAGGGGGAGGGATTGAAGGGGTACTAGATGAACTTTACTTTACTTTAATTTATAACATTTGTATAGCACGGCCATGGACCCTAGGGCATGAGGGCGCTACAAGACATCAACAACATATAACAAATAAGCAGCTAGAAATTCATAAATCAATACCAGATAGAGAGACTAAAAGCATCAATAGGGAATTAAAATCAGCTTAGTTAAAAAGGTGAGTCTACAACCTTTTCTTAATAATCTCAAGTGACTCAATGCATCTCATATCCAATGGGAGAGCATTCCAGACCTTAGGCCCAATGAAGAAGAAGGCTGAGTTGTCCACCTTTACAACCTGGTGGTCATGATGTCGTGATCCACCAGGTCGAACACCGCCGAAAGATCAAGCAGCACGAGTAACAATGCCTCATTATGGTCCATACCGGACAGTAACTTAGACTTAAGTTCCAGAAGGGTGGTTTCTGATCCAAAACCAACCCGTAACCCAGACTGGTGGTCATTTAGAATGAGGTGCCTCTTTAGGTGGACTGTGATTTGTCTATGGGCCACACGATCAAGAATTGTGAGTAAAAAAGCAGTGTTAGTGATATGCCTATAGTTATTTAGCATGTCGACTGAGAGGCCAGGGTTTTTTTTGTATGGGCATTACCCAGGCCTTCTTAAGATCCTGGGGTACAATGCCAGAGGCTATAGATGCATTAATGAATTTACAGATTGAGGTGATTAAGGTGGGAGAACATGTTTTGATCAGCATGGTGGTGTGGATGTCATTCTTGCTTTTGGTGGGCTTAAGTTGTTTGATAATAATTTCCAATTCTTCCTCCGTAATAGATGAGAAATCGAAAATTGGGATAAGCAAGGATCTTTGGAATGACCACTCTGAGGCCATAATCTCATTAGAGTTTAGGTTATTGCTTTTTTCCATGATGTTTTCCTTAATGGTATGCCATTTTTTATGCATAGCTTGTTGCATTACGTTGCACCATGAATCATTGTCAGTAATGGATCTCTCTGGGATTTAGTGATTGGTTCTTTAATGTTCTTTCAAGATACAAAAAAGTTACTTTGTGTCATGTTGGGCATTTTGAATCCTTTTATTAAAAAAGTTTTCGCTTAGCCTCAATAACAGCTTTTTTATAAGTAGAGGTTGTAGCTTTGTATTTACTGAGGAGCAAAGGTGTACTACATGCCTTCCACGCGTGGTAGGATTTAAGGGTTAACGACTTCAGAGATTGTAGTTCCGGTGTAAACCAAGGATTACGTTTAAGATCGGGCATTGCTGTCTTCTTCTTAATAGGGGCCAAGATGTTGGCTGTGATTTCTAAGTTAGAGGAAATCACTCTAGCTAGATCCTCCGGGGTGTCTGTTTTAAGACGTCTAGGTAGGGTATTAAGTATCATTTCAACTTTACTCAAAGTAAAGTTTTTTAGATTACAATACGATATTTCAGTTTTATTTTGACGTTTAAATTTAATGGGGGGATCCACTGTGATAGTAAAATTCACAAAAAAGTGGTCCGACCACGGGCAGGGTGATACTATAATTTCATTAATATTAATTGCATGGCCAGCTACTCAGTCTAGGATATGGCCCATACTGTGTGTAGGTTCTTGAATGAATTGTGTAAAACCCAGTTCAAGCAAGACATCTTGTAATTCAAGTGCATTCTTATCTTCCTTATGGTTGAACCTTAAGTTATGGTCTCCCATTAGTAAATATTTTGCATTAGCTTTAAGAGAAGAGAGCAGAAAGGTTGCAAGATTTTTTTTACGAATTCTGCGATTACATTAAGGGGTTTGTAGATAAGAAGTATATTCAGAGTACTCTCAGCATTCATGCTGGTTTTGATACTCAGGGAATCAACGCCTTCCATGACAAAGTCCCTACTTTGCAATATATTAAAAAGTAGCATATATAAGGGCAACGCCTCCTCCCCTGCCATCTTTCCTATCACTTCTAATCATTCAGTATCCTTGTGGGATGGCTAATTTAAGGGAGGGCCCTGCTGCTATGTGTGTCCAGGTTTCAGAGATAGCACAAACATCGATATCCTGTTCATCGATGTGTGTAGCAATCTCTAGGGCATGTTTAACTAGAGATCTAGTGTTTATGAGAAGGAACTTAAAGGTAGTGTGGGGGTGGGATGCTTACTAGGTTCCGAATCAAGGGCATAGCCATCTTTTATTGGAGTCCTATTGTTAGTAGTCATAGGAAGTTCAGATGTGTGTGAGACATTAGCAATGGGTATATTGGCAAGAGCAGGGCTGGCATTTAAGTTAGTGCCTAAATGACTCAATTGTGAGGGGGCGATGGAGTCGGGGGGAGTGTATGGAATTGGAATTGCGCAATGCGCTAATGTGATCACAAGTTTCCCCCATTAGAATCAATTTGTTAATATCAACTATTGAGGTCTTGAGTAAATTAGTTTTCATGTGAATTTGGTCTGTCGTATCCTGTTGTTTGCTCAACATACCTTTAGCAGCATCCAAGGCAGCCAGGACCTCTAGTATTCCCATAGTCCACAAGTATACGACCGTGCAGCGAGGAACAGGATGCGACAGCGCGACCAGATCCGGACTGATGCTGACTGGCTTAATCTGTGCACGCAGGCGCGTTCGCGCCAGGGTCGCGAATAAGAGGGCAATGCAGAAACTCCAGATCCTATCAGGAGTTGTAGCTCTGTGTGGCTTTGCAGTGCGTGCAGAGACTCGGGTGAGCTCTGATTCAAATCGCACAATGCAAAGGAAGATGGAGATAGGGCTGGATAAAAAAACTCACATTAACTGTTTATTGCGTGAAACGTAGCTTGGGGAGGGAAGGAACTCCCTGTGTTGATGTACGCCTCTCATTAAACAATTACAGGTAAGAACTGGAAAATAATGTGGTAAAGTACAGAAATTGCAGAGCGGGTGCAAATTCCAATTGCGCCTCATAACCAATGTGTGATCCTGGGCATCTCATTTAATCTCGTATTGCCTAACTTGTCAAACGCCAGTCCCTAGACCTTTCAAAATTTTTGCCCTTCGGAGTGATTTTTGTTCTCAGGGTATGATCTTCAAAATAGCCTCACTCATGGTTTCACTGGCTGTAGCGTTGCTTCCTCTATAATAATAGTGAGCATTGATATATTGTACAGCACGGACACTTGTTCCTCTGCTCTCTACTGCAAACACTACTCTCAGCCGTCTTGATATAGGCACCTTCCTAGTAGCTTCTAATCTTCACCCACTATCTAAGCTATAGTATGCATAGGTTTCTCCTTTCTTCCAATTGGTCTCCTGTATCCATGCCTGAGCATGTTTGCATTATGTGAGGAAGCCAATCTGATCCATCTGTGTATCCTGGATTTCATGGACTTTTTTCATACAATCTGTGTCCTGCATTTGTACTACGGCTGCTGTACCTTCTATGTGGCTGCTATCGATGAAGGGTCCTGTACCTATGCTAGAACGCAAGGACCTTTGGGCAGTGCTGGTCATTGGGCTGACTCTCAGCGGATCCGAGATCCGGCACCAGATGTGTAGCCGGATCTCGGGATCCGGACAGAGTCAGCCGCCCAAGCACATGAACCGCACTGGAATACTTAAATTTTTTTTTAAAAAACGCCTGTGACGGCAGCATTGCCTTTTACCGCCAGCTTTGGTACTGGTGTGTAATGCACAATGCCCGCTACATGTACAACTGAAAGGAATTAGTTGTGCATGTAGTGAGCATTGTGCATTACTGCATTACACACCAGTGCCAAAGCCGGCGGTAAAGGGCAATGCAGCTGTCGGAGTTGCTTTTTTTTTTTTTTTTTTAAGTATTAATTTGATCGGAGGTCCACTGAGAGCCTGCCTCCTCTAGACCACGCCCCCTCTAGCTCCCCCTTGCCCCCCCCAAATTCCTCCCCCACCCTAGTCCTTGTGGGAGCCCCCACCACATTTTTTCATTTCCACCACTGCCTTTGGGGACTCTGAATGTTGCTCTTGAAATGCTCTGTGTTTATCATTGTGATTACAGCAAGAATTAACAGGGTACTGGGGCTGAAACAGAGTCTCCATTCTTATTTGGATCGCTGCGAGGCAGAATAACCAAAACTATGGGTTGTGATCTTGATGAGGGGGGCACACCACACAACCACATACTCTGGATCTCTTTATTCGTTTGGGTCGGCGGAGGGGAGCCCCAAAGAGATCCGTGCCCCATGCCTCAAAATTGCTTAAGATGGTCCTGATTTGACTTTTATTTATTAAAAGACTTCAACCATCACCTGCACCGCCGACTTAACATGGGACTGCCTGGACCCTGCCACAGGGACAGAAAGGAAGAGTCACACGGGCGCGCGTAAGGACTGTGAACACGATGGAAGCGGTGTCCAATGAACACATATTCAACGTACAGAGGGGTGTTGGAATTTCAGCTGAAACTAGAGTGTTTTCTGGCCTTTAGTGTGTTCTAGTGCTGGCCGGAGCCGCGGGTGTAGGCACTAGGCAGTCTTGTGAATTGTCTATAGGCGGAGCTCCTGTAATTATATGGAAATGCGAGCCGGCTTCTGATTGGCTGCAGAGAGAGAGTGGGCGTCTGCCTGCTTGACTGGGAGATTGCAACGGTGCTGCGTTATGTTTGTGTTTCTACAGCGCCTAAAAAGTGTTCTTACGCGCTAAAGAGCGTCATTCATCACCCCCTCCTCGAAGGTTTCTATGGGGGAGACCCTTGTGGGCGCATCCATCCCCCTAGCTCACACCGTTCCTCGTGTTTTTCCCCAGAAAACCGACGGAGCTTTATCTGAGCAGCTCCCAATGAGCAAAACTAGAGACATTTTTAGTTTTAACTGTGCATATTCATCCCATTTGGGCTGCAGCGAAGAACACTTTCTCCACCGAGCGGATGATGGATGTCTTGGTGGGAGGCTCACGTTAAAAGGCTGAGTTTTTCTCTTCTGGTTTTGGAGTAAAACACTGGCAAGTCAGTACAAGTAACACAGCCTCCCCCGGCATGTCTGTGGCATGGAGCAGGATGTGAGGACGTACTTATTGTAAAGGCGAGAAAGAACTCAAGCTTCTGAGTCCACAGCGTGGCGTGTCTGGGGCCACATGACGGTTGCTTCCCTTTAATTCCCATGAAGAGGGTTTAATTTTATTATAAATGCACTTTTAGCTCTTGTGGTTTTCCCCTATCCACACCTGCTCCTTTTGGAGAAGTTGTTCCCCCTCCATGTCAGGAAAAATAATTCCAGGCAAAGCTGGGAGAGCCCCGGTATTCATGAGTAGGGCCGAGACCGAGGGGGTGGCCTGGTTCTAAGGAGCAGACACGAGCCAAGCCAGGAAAACGGCTGAGAGAAAACATGGAATGGAATATCATGCCAAGTGTACACACAGTTTTAGACACTACTACCAGTCCTGGGAAGTTATGCGACAAGGAGTTTAAATCAGAGGCTGGACTAACATCCCAGGCTCAGCACTTAACCAAAGTGTGGGATACTGAGTAACACATTTAATCTCACAATTGTATCTGTCACAATTGGGAGTCAGCAGAATGTATTCACTAGACTGCAGTGTTGCTCGAACCACATAGTGACCATTGTTATATTTCCTACCATAAAGATATTAGCCTTTTTATTTACATTTTCTCAGCTTCTTGCAAGTCACTTAATCACTCACATAATGCAGAATGGGGGTAGGAGTAGGGGTGAGAAACAGATGGCGCTCCTGGCATTTGCATTTTAGCGTGGGATGTTGTTTGGGGGCAAGAAGAGGTATGCACAGAACTGGAATGGTGAAAGAGTAGGAGGAAGTGCTGGTGTTTCAGTGCCGCACCGGAGGAGGAAGGGCTAGTTAAGGTCATTGTGGGCTTCCATTCAAGATGGGGAAAGGAAGGCTAAAACCATGCTCATTTGCTCAAATATATTGTTAGGTTGGTTTAATATGTGATTTGTGCATTTTTCAAGTCATCTCTCGAAAATTGAGTGTTACTTCAGTCATGCGTGTTGTACGCTTTCTATGCCTGTCACTTGCATGCCATAATTCACTCCCATCCCTGCCCCATCAATCCCCGAATCTGTCAGCCCCCAGTTGGAATATAAGAATATTTCTGGTCCTTTTCCAACACTTACTGCAAGTTTTTCCAACTGGTAGCCAGAGGGGGCTGGGGCAGGCGGGGCAGAGAGACATGATTTTCAAATGGGCCCACATGAATCTTCAGCCAACTAATAGTTGCGGTTGAAAAATATTTCCATATACGTTTTGTAAGTTAGCCTGTTTCTAATAATATCTAAATATCTTAAAGGGGGTATATTTGGGATTGTGACCTGGCGCTAGTATTTCTTGGATACATAGATGCAAGCTGCCACTTGTCACAAAAGAAAAACACCCAGACGCTGGATGTCGTAAATCAACAGTTTTTGAAATAGTCATTTTGTGATTTAATGTGCTTACAATTCTGAGTCATTTTCTCAGTAGTTTTGAGAAAGTTACATTTCCTGTTTGAACATGTAATTTGCACTCTGAATAAAGAATGCAAAGCAAAGGCATACCTTTGAGCTGATGCAAACTATGATTACTATTGTCGACGGGTTCTTTAAAATGGACATAATGTTACCTTTACAATTCTGTTGCAAGTAAACATTCGTGAGACAATCAGGCAAACATGTTTCACTCAATCCTTGAGCTTCACCAGAGCCTAAAATACTTATATTTTGATTTGCACCGATGGTCTCCATAAAACATTTTTTAACACATTTCCATAGCAGTTGCATTTTCTGGATCATACTGAAATGTGCCACTTTAATCAGAAAGGATAACAAAAAGAAGAAAATAATTTGTTCAATTGATAAGAAATATACAGCTCTGAGAAAAGTGTTATTTTTTTTATAGTGATCTTATCAAGTACAATTTACTGTTATCCTCTCTATGTTTTAGGGATTACGTACTGAGCATACTGTCCTGGGTTATAGTGGACATCATGGTTCAATTAATTGTTTTAGGCAACAGAATAATGTAACAATTCTTGCATTAGCTTGGGTAAGATTTAAATGCATGCTGTATGCTGAAACATTTCAAATAATGTGGGCATGTCCATGCCTGAAGTTATTTAAAGTAATCTCTCATCTACACTCTGTGTAATCCATGTGATTTCTAAACATGTGTGTTTACTAATATGGAACTGCTGCCAACTCAGAGTACAACTTGACTTTAAAGAATAAAACAAATATGAATTATTGTAATGGATCCATTCTCATGAACTGTAACAAGCATGGTTTTATGATTATTTATAAGGTATTATACATGCTTTACCCTTCTTATTAATGTTATTCAAACTGCAAGGGTGCTTTGATAGTTTGCGGTCACTCTGTTTTTGTTAAGATATGTGTCTCCTATTTGTTCTATGGTGATGGATAGTTTAGTGTTAACCTATACTAGATACACGTTTTTGAAAATATTTTTTTGAATGATATTGAAAGGGTACCCCCATTTGTAGATCCCATTCTTGATGAATTATGGTATATTTATACAGTTATCAAATGGAAGGTATTGATTAAAGTGGGAAAAAGGGAATCTTACTTACCTATGGAACTTGCTGGTATACTCGCTAGTCTGTAGACTTGGGACTTGCTCTCTAAAGTGTTCACGTTCTACTACCAAATGAATATGATGCTTCGTGACTTCATGACTTCATTGTGCATGGCGTTGTGAGTCATATACTAAGTTGCATTGGTGTTAGGCACTATACTGTATGAATTAATGTTTCTATTTATAATTGCAGCGTCTGTATGCCAACTCCCACAATATCCAAACATATATGCATTTGTGAAAGAGAATAAGCCCTTTGAAATTAACAGCCTGAATTTCTGAATTATGTTAGATCTTCTGTAACTGTCTAACTGCAATTCAATATCTATCATGCCTTACAATTAAACTTGTTGAGTTCATTACTGTTGAAAAAAAAGTCTTGCCTCAGTACCAATGGATTATATACCCTTCTTAGGAACAATACATCAAAGTAACATGACATTAATGAACTCAGACAGTTCGTTTGGAATGACACAATAAATATATAATTCATACTATAAAATAACCTAATTATAACATTACATAATGATAGTCTCTCTGGTCATTTCAAAAAGCATTTAATATAATAGCCTTGGATATTAATGCTGGTTCAATCAAGCATTACCTTGACAAGATGCCAGTTAGCTATTTCGAACAATGTACAATGCACGTTAAAATGTTAGATTTTACAATGACAATTAATCACTTTTTATTTATGTAAATGAGTGGCAATGGCGGCAAAGTATACAGCTCTGGAGCTAATTTATTCATGGGTTACTTTGAGACACAACATGTCCTAATGACTGAGAATCCACACAAAGAACACATAGACGCATGGTCCCATATATATATATAGACAACATCCTGATGATATGGCAATGAGGAGAACGTACATTATGTTAGTTTGCTAGCTACTTCTACATCAACGATGTTGGTATTACTGTAACTTGCAAAAAATCAACACAACAATCTTATTTTTTGATGTAGAACGATACATTAATAATATAAAGATGGAGACCAAACTATTTAGGATACCTCCAGAAGTGAATTCCTTATTACATGCTAACAGCTTTCATCATAAAAATGTAATAAAACATTTCCAATGGGGAATTTACTTGGGCAAATAGAATATGCAATGGTCCTATTGAATACAAATACATCTTTAATTGGTTCAAAGAGAGAGGACATCACAAACAATGCAATAAAATAAATCTATGGACAGAGCAGAAATCAATAATCGAGATTAATCATTCAGTCCAGAAAAAATATGTACAAAGACCACAAGAGAAGGGGTGAAGAAATTGCGATTTCTCAATTATTACTCATCTGACAATTATGTGTTTCGAATGATTCTAACGAAACATTGGCATCTGCTTCAGGCAGATCTCACAATAGCGCTTTACAAAGATACATTTCCACAAAAGACATGTAAAATGGCACCAACTCTCAAAGATCAACTAAGCCCTAGGCACTTGCATACAATTCCAGACAAATCTGAGCGTTGGTTGACCCAGGATTTGAACGAACTTATACAATTTGTAATCGTGCCTTTGACAACGTTTGGGAAATGAAAATCAATCGGTGCGATGTTGCGATAAACAAGTTAATCGATTTCAAGAGCATTTTATAAAAATGTATGCCATGAGATGTATTTGTGGAAAATAGTATATAGTTAGTACTACAAGAGAGCTAAAGTTAAGAAATATGGAACATGTTTGACCAATCTGAAATTTTGACAGAAAATATCCATTGCTGGTACATTTCTCATGGCTGGTTGTGGTCTATTGAGGTATATAATGAATTAACATCAAGTGTGACCAAGATATGATAATTTTTCCAAATTATGTCTTTTAATTTTTGTATGACCTGGGTAGAGTCTCTAATATAGGATTCCAATTTGACCACTGTTGGCTGTAAAAAGCATCTGGAAATTCAGATGGATGTTATATATGTGTATATGGGTGATGGAGTGCAGTAGGGGGCATCTTGCCTACCCACTAGTTACCCAGTGAAAGTGGTGAGGACTCTCTGGAGCAGATTGTGCCTCTGCAAAAGTCACTGTTGTGACATATTTCATATCTGTTATAAAGGCTGATGAGGGCCTTTTAGGAGGTGCAATTTGGCAAGGCTTCTCATTAGCACCCTCAGTGAAGCCTGGTCATTGGTGGCAATTCCTGTCCACTGTCCAGTACCCCATTAGGGCCTGGCACTAGGTGGCAAATACATTATTTTACACTATTGTTTTAAACAGTACATTCCTTTTTTTGTTCAGAAATTTGTATTGATGTTTTTAAACTACAAGTTTAAGATTCATACAAATACATACAATAAAGTGAAAATTCAGGTAAGAAAAAAAAGATACTTCAGTTAAGTAAAACAACTGAATTGAACATAAGAAAGACTAACAAACAAATGCAAGAAAAAACATGCAAGCTATGTAATTAGCATCAACAAGTTAAAATTAATACTCCTATTCCAACTTTAAAATTATTGTTACTGGCACCACAAGGCAATTTATAAAACAAATCCTGCATATATTAAACATTGGAAAAACAAATAGCGTATCACACAATACACATAAAACGAATGCAATAACACTGATGGCACTTTATGGTATGCAATGTACACAACAATGGTTGCAACAAATGAGGATAATGATATGCATTTTGACAGATATTTTGTTTCTTTTGGAACTTTGACACTTTTAAAATGACAGTTGAAAATGGCTTTGTGAAACAAAAGAAAAATGAGCAAAAATCCTTAAATTGATAGAAATTCTTATGAGAGCAAAACTAAACAGGTCCTAACAAACATGAGCGACAAGATGAACAACAGTACACACTTTAGATCGGAATGGAAGTTAAGAAACACTTTGGATAGGAAAAGACACGGGTAAAACTTTTGTAAGATGCGAATTTGTGGCAAAATGTCACTATGCTAGTTATAATAAAAAAGGGTCAAATATACTGTTCCGCAATTAAATGTGGATGTAGCTAAGGGTCTTAGGTTTAAGTGAGAGTTTAAATTAGGTCTCTAGCTTTAAAATTGAAGAAATTATGGACATTTTAGTGAGAGGTGATTTTGGAAAGAAAAGAACAGAGTAAAGTAGTAATTTGGTTTTAAAAATGACAGATTGGGTTATTTAAACTATATTAATGACTATGAAAAAGAGAATGCCACCCGTGAATCTCCGCAGTTACACACGGCCGATTTTAACTCTTCACGTATGATACTCTGTTTTCCGTTTTGTATGGGAATTACTTTTTTTTACCCAAATCACGAATGGGTTTATCGTTTTGTGAAACAAATGAGAAAAATCTGCGCAAGAATGGTTCTGACAATATTAGGGTTCTGAAGTTAAAGATGGGATAGGTTGAGATTTGGGTAGGACAAGGCAAATATATACAATGGGTTACTATGATTCCTGTTTATACTTACAGTCCACTGTAATTTAAGATTGGACTGTCAGGGTTCTGGACATCCCGGATCAGGTCTACTGGCAGCAGGGCACCTTGGCAGGATGGTCAGCTGGGCGGTTCTTGTCAATTGGACTGGCAACTCAACTGGATTTGGATTGGATTGGCCCTTCTGGTCACTAGACACAGTAGATTAGCGGGATGGCGAGTTCAGAAGGCAAGCATGAAGGGTAGCAAGCCAGACTGGATCAGAATTAATTCCTGAAGTTCTTTTGGGATGGTTCCAGATTTGGGCCTAGCTGAAAAGAGTTCAGCAAATGCTGGGCCTTGGTTTTTCAAAGTAGGCTGGAATCAGGACAAGATGAAAAGTTCTGGACAGGATGAAGAAGTCAGGAACAAAGCGCTGCGCAGAAATCAGGAGGTAGTCAGGAATCAGTGTGAGTCTATGTGTGGTGAAGTTCCTATATTTATCATGTCAGGTGACATCACAAAGTTTATAGTGGGGCAGAATTTCAAACCACACCCCCACGGCTGTGAGTGGTCAAAGGCACTTGACTTGTTCTGGTTGGCAGTCAGAAAGAGTTGTCATATTTGATGGTGTGATTTAGGAACTCCCACATTGATTTGAACCACAATTTAACTTTTGCACAAATGCACATTTCTATAATTATGCCCCCTAATAAAATCAGACACATACACTATATATTTTGTGAGTTATCCTTATGTCCAATTCCCATCTCTGCGAGAGCTTTCTTTGTCGTTCTGTGGAATTTTGTCCATTTTAATCATAACGGTTTGGCCTAACAATTTCTAATTCAGTACATAGCTGGGCGATTACCCCTAGAACATGGGTATACAATATCATATTTGCAGCATCAATAGTTTTGCCACAACTAGTGTTTTGGTGTAACTTTGGTTCCTTAAGTAGTACAGTGTTCACTAATGTCTCCACAGAAAGAACATAAAATTAGATGTATAACTACCCATTTTTAGATTTGTCCTCCTTCATGGGGCAAAGTTAAAGGTTTTCAAAACTTTATCAAAAATAGTCATTTTGAACAACAGATTTCAGAAGGCGGTTTCAGGCATTTGTTTTGCTCTCCTTTCAACAGACAACAGCTGTCACATCCCTTTGATCAGGGTGGGGTGTAGAGGGAAGTATCCTGCCCCTCCCCAGAAGAGATCAGTGCTCAGCCTTCCATTGTCCTTGGCTCAGCCAGAGACGAATGTCTAATGAGGTCTTTGTTCTAAATATGCGAGAACCTCCAGCATCAATTAAACCTTCCTGGTAGCAGCAGAGTGTCAACATGACATGTCATTTTTCCCAGACAGGGCACTGTCCAATCAGAATTAACCAGTTAACTCCAAACTGGGTTACTTTAAGATTCACCTAAAATCTTTCATTTAAAAGATATAAAATTAACAGAGTTTATAGGGGATTTTGACAATTAATGGAATTAAGCCCTTCACAAAAACATACTTTTAAACAGGCAAATTTTGCACTTCTTCAGAGAAAAAGCACATTTAAACTGAGTCTTTTACAACAGCTTTTCCTCTTCAGCACCCTTTCTGTCCTTGAGTGCTGGAATTTGTTTGCAGTCTGGAAGTAAGTATTCAGCCTTTGCTTGGAGTTTTCTCTGCATAGCTGAACTTGTTATATGTTGCCACTTTTAATCACACTTTTCCTGTGGAACTGAAAGAAATGTAGCTCGGTTGCCTTTTTCATGAAATACATTTCTTAGCTGATGTCAGTCAGTGAGGCCCCGTTTCTTCTGAACCAGCTGGACGATCTGTGATTTCAGCACACTTTTAATTTCAATACTTCACTTGGAAAATGACTGAATTTAGTGCCAAAACAGCCCTTTGAAGGTTGCAATTGGTTGGGAAAGCCGCATTTTAAAAGGAATTTTCGTTTTTTAGCCCACTTCTGTGGCCTAGCTCATGTTACATGTAACAGCATCCACTGGCATTCTCCTGCAGTGAGTTCTGTTTTTACCCCAACTTTGACTGTGTGTGGCAGGGGTGTGCAGCCTTTTGTGATGGTGAACCATGCGCAGTTTTGCAGATTTTTGCACGCACACGGTTTAGCGCATCAATTTATTGCTGTTTATTTCCCCATTGGCAAAGGGGTGCAGTGTGGCGCATCGGCATGGGTAAAAATATCCCACAATGGAGGATTGACTGCTGCAATGACTTGAGCCAAGCAGTTAGCAAGTGTTCGAGCATGTACGTTATGATCAAGATGGATTCATGATATTGGCCTAAATTTGCCCACTTGACTTCACCTTTACCATGCTTAGGTATTGAGAGCTCTCCTAAAATAAAGACTAAACTCCCAAGTACTGGAAAAATGTTGAAATAAAAAAAGGAGCTGAGGTGACAATTAATTTTCAAAGGTGTTGTACAATTCAGCAGGATTCCCATTGGTTACCGGTGCCTTAATTGATTTAAAATAAATCCATAGTAGATATGGGTTGATGTGGAATGTATTAAGGTGAGTAGATTTAGGGGGGCCACGCTGCTCTATGAAGGTTTTACTTAGGTCTATTGAGTGAGATGCTGGTTTTGTGAATACATGAAAATAATATTGCAATCAGAAGACTTGGTTTTTTCAAGTGATGTGTAGGACTTGGACGTCATTTCTTTTAAAACAAAGATAATTGGGTAAGACCCTGCCAGTCCTATTGGCCCAGATGATAACACTAGCGTCTTGATTAAATTTGATGCAATGTTATTGGTTCATACACCATATTTTAAGCATGAGTTTTGAGATGGACGGCGAGAGCGGGTTTGCTTGAAGCTTGACTTATTTTAGGGATACTGTGTTTTAACCTAATATTGAAGCTCTTAGTAGCCACGTGAGTGAGATCTTGTGACCATAATGTGGGTATTGTTCAATAATCAAAGTGCAGGTATGCAGGGGTCATTGGGTACCTTGTAATCAGCGATCAGCAAACTGTCTTTAGTGTCAGCCAAATCAAGAGTGGATGAGGGCGAGATGAAGTTCTACCCTGGTGAGGCCCATTCCTGTGTGAAGGGTCTCTTCTGCTCTGTGTTATTAGGCTCTGCTAAGCGGAGAGACGGGTCTGTCTTTGATGTAGACCTGGTCTCCTAGGACCAGTGACTTGCATGTTTGGTTCCCTGAGGAACTCACATGGCACATGTTAATGTCTTTTGTATATAGCGGCCTGAGACAGGCAAGATTATACACATGCCAACCAGCATGGCATTATTGAAATTCCTGAAGCACCTGAGAGCCAAAGCTTCTTTTTGCAGACCTACATACGCAAAGGGACACCGGGCGCGTGGCTAATTTTGTTAGGGGGCTGTCTCTGCAGCAATCAAATCACCAGAGCAGACATGTGTGTTTATTTGTGTGTGAGAGGTATACTGGAGTTGTGACACTTTCTGTGCATTCCTAGTCATTGTCTGCAAGTAAATAAAGAAATGAAACCATCCCAGACCATCTTTGCACCCCTTCAGTGTCGGCAGCTCGGGCGTATGTCCATCATTCACCCCCCACCTCACAGGTGCACTGGGGTTAGTATCTCTGCATGAGGGAGGATAGCTTCTGCAAAAGAGACTGCAGCAGGTGGAGCCAGAGCCCAGGCTTGATGAAAAATAACATGAGCCTAGGGAGCATTAGTTATCTCAAGACGCGTTAATACTGAGCTGCAGACACAGGTGTCCCTATGAACCCCAAGACATGGCACCCCAGAAGCCCCGCTTCTTTCTATCGTTTACAATGCGCCCTTTATTCCGCCTCTATAGCAGGCGCGTTGCTGGGCAGCCTGTGTTACTTGTGTTCACATAACTGCGTGTAACTCAATCACCAGAGCTGCACAATTCGGGCTTTTAAGTGGATCCTGTTTACGAGGGATCCCAGATTCCCTCTGTGGAGATTGTTCGTCTGTCGCGACCGAAATGGGATTTATATTTACAATCGAAGCTCAAGATTTGCTCTTGTTCGCCCCTTTACAGCTACTAAGTGGTGCCTCTGCGGACTCTTTTAGGGCATGTGGGCACAGTTGAGGGTACATGGAGGGCGGCTGGGGGCACCAGAACCTCCTTTAAACGCACACGCGAAGAGAACGTAGATAACGTGCGCCTGTTTGTGTTTAAATAGTGCTTTTTACACGACGAAGAAACACAAACTGCCAGCACAGCAGACTTGCGAGGGTCTGATCGAGACACACCCTCGGCAACCAATCAGAGATGAGCAGAGAGGCCCCGCCCTCCGCGAACACAGCTGCAAGTTGTGTTCGCTGCACTCCCCTCAGCCGACACTGTAACAGTTTCAAAACACAGGACTTATCTGCATAAAGGAGCTGATACACAACACGTCTGAACACCACATTATGCCAGTTTTACCAAAAAAGATAATTTTTGCTATTGTGAAATGTGTAGAGACGATTTTAAATACACTTTCATTCTTGCTATCAGAGGAGGCTGGAGATTTAGAATCGGTTTTGGAGGGAAACACAGCGGTAAAAAATCCAGTCGATGTAACGTCGCTGTCAGTGCAGAGAAGCATTTTTCTATTAATTTTCTTGTTAACTTTGCTCAAAATATATGCCAATGTAAGGAGATGTGTTTTCATGCTGGCTGTAGCAATATGCGTCAGAATGGCCACATAAAGACACACTCGTGTTGGCCTTGCCCTTAATGCACTAATGTCACTGTCAGAAATAGTGTCCATGCTGGCTGCAGCAATATGTGCCACCATCCCCATGAAACCCTCCATTTGAAATTGCCAGTAATGACACTTCAAGAAAACATGTCCATGATCTCCCCATGTAAAAGCAGTAATGCCAGGTAAGAAAACATATCTATGCTGGCTGCACCAATATATGCTAGCAATTCTGCCTAAGGGCACAGTCAAGTTATGTTGGTTTGGCTCATAGTGCACTAATGACTCAGTACTGTAAGAAGCCATGCCCATGCTGGCCCCCAAGTTGCATGTTTTACTACCGGAGCCCCATATTTGGCTCCCCAACCACAATCATTGGCCCCACTTGTATTCCTCTCACTCCCTCTGCCCCCACCACTGCGATCATTGGTCCCACACACACAAACATTGTGCACACACATATTGCATGCACATACATAGGTCTGCATTCCCTCGCAAGCACACCAATTCACACATTGACACACTCACATGCACAGGCTCACAGAACGCTGACAAGTACGCATACACACACACAGGATGTGATTTCTTACCTGCTGCTTATCAGCCCCTCCAACGTCACACGCTTAACTGGATGGCCCACGCCCCGCCTCACCAAGTATCCTGACAGTCAGTGCCACACACAGTTTGAGCAGAATGGCAGGGAGCAATGCCAGGCCGCCAGTGCCCCGCCAGCCTGTCAACAGAAAGGACTGCAGCATCTGCGTGGAGACCTTCAGGCTCCCTCTTAAAAGAAAAAGACATAGGCCCTGATTCACAGAGCGCTTTCCAATGCGATGTTGCCATTATAGAACTCTTCTGTGGATTAGGCCCATAGTGTGGACTGCATCCCTGGTCAGTCAGTGCCAGTCCCGTGCCAGTCCCTCGCCAGTATAATGCCCGGACCAGAATCATTGGTTAATGGCACAGTCACTTTTCTGAGCTACATGAAAGATGACAATTTAGAATATGGATCTAAGCTTACGTCTTTTCACCACCTCAAACAAGGGGGTTGGTGCCCTTGCACCCTAACACAACATCCACTATTGCTGCACAGGAGCTGGTGGGAACTCTGGTGACAAGAGTGGCCATTGTGTACCCACACTGTCCAGCACGCAGCTCATATTAGGTGAGTGAATTAGGTGGGGAACATGCCCTGCCCTCCGGTATCCACCCACGCAGGATGTGGGGTAAATCCATCCTCCAGGGGCTCCTCACTTCCTATGGCCCACTCTGTGAATATAGCCCAGGAATTATCCACTCGCCTCTTTAATCTTTACATAGTGAACCCCTTTAGTGCATCTCTTTATGGTATTGTTGGGGATTTATATTACACCCGTCACAGCTGCCTGCTCCTTGGCACCATAGTGAGATATTCCCCAGGAAGGGGAAGAGTTAGAGAGTGGGCGGTAAGGGGTGGGGGGGGGGGGGGCGGGAATGGGAAGAAGCTGGGGGTGTTATCAATCAGCCATTTACTCTAATATTTTACATTCCAGGAGGATATGTGAGGTCCCATCATTGGAGGCAGTCAGTGTTAAAGGATTGCACAAAGCTTCTATCTTATTTTGGGAAGATAGCTCAGTGAGTTAAGTGGTAGCTTTTCATGGCAGTGCAGAGCCTGAAGTCACGGTTTCAAATCCCGGCAGAACTGACTCTGCCCTTTATTCAGACTATAACTGAATACAATCGACAGAAATAATCCAAGTCGCCAGCTGGATTATTTTGAACACCTTTTCTTTTCATTTATATTCTGCTCTCCATATTCCGTACTCTGTGTAATGTTTTGTTTGTAGTTCTACTGAACCAGTGCTTTATTGATTGAATGTGTAATGTGAAAATTAAGTTGGATGTTATGGAACTCGTCTCCTTCCGAGCATGTACTTCCTGATCCTTTACAGAGGCTGAGAAAAGATGTATCCGTAAGCCACGTGGCGTGGTAAAATGGCGTCCTGCTTAGTTACGATAATACACAGCAGCAGAGCTGGCCTTCGGGGGGGGGGGGCATGTCAGGCGACCGCCCGGGGCGCCATGCCCCCCAGGGCGCCATTAGCCCCCGAGCTGGTGTTGTGGGAGAAGGCGTGGCAGGCGGCCTTTTACTGTAAAATGTGCCCGCGGCGGCAGGGGCATTTAAATGCGCCCCTCCGCCGCGGGCACTTTTCATAAGAAAAGGCCCCATTAGCCCCCCACCACGCCAGCTCCGGGGAGTTTTTCAAGGGGTCCCCCGAGCTGGCGTAGCGGCAGGCGCCTCATTGCCTTTGAATGCACCCGCAGCGGCGGGCTCATTCAATGACAATGGGGTGCTATTGCGCCCTATTTAACCTCCTCGCCAAGGCGAGGAGGTTAAAAAATAAAATAAAGTTGCCCACCCTGGCCCCGCCCCCTTCCACCCCACCCCCAGGGGCGCGCAGTGGGCGAGGGGTGGCGCTATTTCGCCCAGGGCGCTGCTGCCCTTAAGGCCGGCCCTGCACAGCAGGGACGTAATTTCACCAAAATGCCAGGGGTAGCGGAAAGTAACATCACACGAACCTTGACCTCTGATAACATCACAGGAAATTATGTAATTTGACCCGAGCCTGAAGTGACATCACAGGAAGTGAAGGAACACGACCGTTCGCCCCTTGATAAAACAGGAAGGGGCATCACATAGCATTGTTCCTACATACACACCGAAAAATATGGTTACGTTATCACTATAATGTGATATACATTTCATACAAGAATGGATCACCATGTGTATCCTTAATATCAGTGTGTATAGGCCCATGCTACCAAATTACTGTGAATGCAAGAAGACATCCAAGGCCAAATGATAATGATGTGTTATTATAAAGCACTTACGCTTAAGCGCTTTATATAGATCAAATATACATAGAATATCACCCAACCAGTGTTGGTACTCATTTATCGACCTCTGAAGGATGAAAGGCTGAGTTGAGGTGTTTAAGAACAGACTAAATCAGAGACTCACCCCGTGAGGTGTGTCTTAACATTTTTAGGGGTAGCAAGGGAGACCACAGGGGTAGCAAGGAAGACCTCAGGGCTCGCAGTTGCGACCCCTGGTGACCCCCAAATGACATCTCTGATACACAGTTGTACATAGCAAGGCCAGTTAATAATGAATAAGATTCATGGTGTCTTGTTATGTTAAATTACTGAATGTGCATAGTTAAAGATTTTCTTTCTGTTCTGTTTTAGGCACAAATGCTCTTGATTAACCGGAAACACGCAGAGGGGGTCTGCACGATGTTGCCCTGAAACTTGGCATCACATGGATTTCGTTCTACACTGTTCTGAAGTGTTGTTCATGTTTTATTAAGCACTTTTTGAATTGTTATATTCTGTTTAGGAATTTGATTCCAGTGTGCACGCCTTGTCTGGGTTACCATTCCCATCCCCTATTTTAGAGGTGGGGAGTAAGAGATTTCATGGGTGGGGCCGAGCCCGGGAGTCAGGCCTGGCTGTCGGAGCCCACCACGGGGTGAGCCTGGGAAATGGCTGCAAAAAACGACTCCTGGGGGAGCTGTGTCAGGGTCAAAAAAGGATGTGGCAAACCATCACTAATACCATAAAGCAATGGTATGGCAAGAGACAGCACATATGAAAAGGGTGAGCCTTCTCGGTGTCACTCTTGTGAATCTATTCAGCTGCAAAATCTGTGTCAGGAAAAGTGTATTTAAAATAGTGCTGCATGGGCATCCTCTTTATTTGTGGGGGTTGGGGGCGTGGAGGTTATCTGACTTCTGCTGA
Organism: Ambystoma mexicanum; assembly: GCF_040938575.1. Classification (NCBI taxonomy): domain Eukaryota; kingdom Metazoa; phylum Chordata; class Amphibia; order Caudata; family Ambystomatidae; genus Ambystoma; species Ambystoma mexicanum. The sequence continues at coordinate 9,790,742 of NW_027182322.1, forward strand.
TCGAACATGAAAAGGCCAGCCATTGCTAGCGAGAGTGCGGTGTGGACGAGGTGGTCTGTCTCCGTTCAGCGAGCTCCATGCATAATGTGGACGAGGTGGTCTGTCTCCGTTCAGGGAGCTCCATGCATAATGTGGACGAGGTGGTCTGTCTCCGTTCAGGGAGCTCCATGCATAATGTGGACGAGGTGGTCTGTCTCCGTTCAGGGAGCTCCATGCATAATGTGGACGAGGTGGTCTGTCTCCGTTCAGGGAGCTCCATGCATAATGTGGACGAGGTGGTCTGTCTCCGTTCAGCGAGCTCCATGCATAATGTGGACGAGGTGGTCTGTCTCCGTTCAGGGAGCTCCATGCATAATGTGGACGAGGTGGTCCGTCTCCGTTCAGGGAGCTCCATGCATAATGTGGACGAGGTGGTCCGTCTCCGTTCAGGGAGCTCCATGCATAATGTGGACGAGGTGGTCCGTCTCCGTTCAGGGAGCTCCATGCATAATGTGGACGAGGTGGTCCGTCTCCGTTCAGGGAGCTCCATGCATAATGTGGACGAGGTGGTCTGTCTCCGTTCAGGGAGCTCCATGCATAATGTGGACGAGGTGGTCCGTCTCCGTTCAGGGAGCTGCATGCACAATGGCCCTAAACATTTCCTTAATCACGCCCAGACACATTTCCAGCCCCTCTGCTCCTTGATCTTGGCATGCCTTTGTTTATATATTTCCTGCCTCACCAATGGCACCTCTTGACCGGTAGCAAATAAAGGGTGCTTTGCCTCCAGCTCATTGTCAGATACTTAAGTTTGCATGACAGTGAGCTGGAGGCAAAATACCCTTTATTTGCTGTGCGGGGGTGTGTGGGAGCCTGATACCCACAGCTGCCTCCCGTCAAACTCTGTCGAAGAAGCTGCAAAGTTCCCTGAAACCGACAACCCTGTTGAGCACCAAGAACACCCATAAGCACCAGGCACATTGTAATTCTGGCCCCTGGTCCTTCTCCACATGCCCTCAGTGACATTTTACGACCCATTGCTCTCTTTGTGCTGAAACCAAGTATCCTTGAACTGTTGTGATCATTTACTATACCAACTATCCTTCTGTCAGTATCCAGACTGCATCCCCTCTCCTTCTTTGAAACTGTCTGTCCTCCGCATTCCTTTACAGGGTGGGTTGTATTTCGTAGTGTGCTAGAACTATATATTGTGATAATAATAAAGTAGATATTTTTATACAACCTTGCCTGGACAGTCCCTTTTATAGTTGGGTATAAATTGTATTTTCTCTGTGTTGCAACAAACCAACGATCCGCGACATTTTGGAGATAAGCCTGCCGTTCCCTCCACGTTAACAAAATTGGAGAAGGAAGTTTATCATTTGCTTGTGTTTCCAATCTGTTCGGATCCAGTGTGGGGCTGATTGATAGTTTAGAAACCTTTATTCATCCCTGGACCACTGCCGCCCCGTAAGTTGATTCGTCACAGGGTGTCAGTGTGATCATGTGGGTAGAGTTTAAGCGACTCCCCGTGTAAAGGGATTGATGGGTGTCAGTGTGATCATGTGGGTAGAGTTTAAGCGACTACTCGTGTAAAGGGATTGATGGGTGTCACTGTGATCATGTGGGTAGAGTTTAAGGGAGTCCTCATGCAACGCAAAGGAGTGTTAGGTTTCAGTGTGATCCCGTGGGGATAGTTTAAGGGAGTCATTATGCAATGCAAGGGATTGATAGGTGTCACTGTGATCATGTGGGTAGAGTTTAAGGGACTCCTCGTGTAAAGTGATTGATGGGTGTCAGTGTGATAATGTGGGTAGAGTTTAAGGGACTGCTCATGTAAAGGGATTGATGGCTGTCAGTGTGATCATGTGGGTAGAGTTTAGGGACCCCTCCAGCAATGCAAGGGATTGATAGGTGTCAGTGTGATCATGTGTTCGGGTTTATGGGACCCCCCCTGCAATGCAAGGGATTGATAGGTGTCAGTGTGATCATGGGGTAGTGTTTAGGGGACCCCTCCTGCAATGCAAGGGATTGATAGTTGAAAAGTGGCAATCCTCATTATTTCTCCTCCCAGGGATGTGTGTGGGATCTGGGGGGGCATGGTGGTCTTACTGGTCTTGGAAGATGGAGCGTCCTGGAACCTCTGTAGTAAGATAAGAAGGCTTGCACTGCCACACCTAGCTATCACAGCATCGGGTGGTATACGGAACACAGCAACAGGGCTGCCAGGGCACCCACCGGCCGTGGACAGGTCAGTTACGGGAACAGTCATGGGCAGGGGAGAATGGGGGGGGGCTAAAGCCCCAGGTCTTTTGCTTGCTGCCCCTGATAGAAGCTCCGGACCTACAATCAAAAAGCTAACTAGACCCGAGTCCAGACAGTCCTGACATTAGCGCCGCCCCAGATCTATTCCAGACCTAGCAACACCCCGGCATAGCATAGCATGGCAGGGACTGGAAATAGCCATGACCTGTGACTCCATGTGTGAGATCTGGCTCACAGAGAAGGCCCCAGAGATGCCACACCTCAGTGGATGGACCACCTAGGCATCTCTTCAGGTGTGCTGGCTGCCTAGAAGCCCAGACTGAGTGACGTGGGCACCAGACCACATACCCCCTGTTCTAGAGGGAGTCAGGTGGTGCTTATTTGATATCCTCTATTGAGGGCAGGACCCCGGCGTTGGACAGTGTCTGCAATAAGCACGTACTAATGAAGCATTGAGGCGACAGTGCCCGGTCAAGGGGAGGGGTCTGAACTCTGACCAATGGGGGCACTGAAAGACATGATTGGCACCAGTTCATGCCTGTGACCTTCATGCCAAGAGCACAGAAGCGTTTGACCCATCGCTTTGCTTTAATAGGCTACCATCAGGAAAATAACATAACTAAAACAATGTGACAGGCCAATCATTCAAACGACCCGCCCAAACTAACGAGACTCAGGGGGCGGGGCGTGACATTGTCCTGGCCTGGGGAAGCATCTGTAACATGGCTGCCGTTCTAGATGAGCGAGGGGTTAGTGATGCAGCAGGACCAGAGAATGGATGGACGCCCCTGCAGGCTGATGAGCAGTTATATTGGGAAGAGATGGGCGAGGGACCGCCTGGAGGCGGGTGAGATGGACTGGTGAATGGTTGCTTAGAAGCAGGAGTGGACTGGCCCAAAGGGAACTCTGGAGATTTCCCGGTGGGCCTCTACACCATGGGCCTCTTTTGTGTGGTATTTCCAAATGTTCTCATAGGAAAAGCATTGGGCTTGTTGAAATGTGTCATATGGGGCCACTTTGAACATTATTTCCAGGGCCTCTTTTGGTTCCCAATGATTATTTCCAGGGCCGCTTTTAGTTCCCAGTCCGCCCCTGCTTAGAAGCATGTGTGGGCACATGAATGAACACACGTGGGAGGGTGGGTCGATGGGTTGGTGTATTCAGAAATGGACACGTTGGTTCATGAATGCACGAGGGGGGTGTGGGGGTGATAGCTCTGCCATGGGCCTGAAGGAGGCCTGCTGTGCCTGGAAGCACGTGTTGGTGGCGGAATCCGTGTGTGCTGGTTAATTAACGCATGGTCCATAGGGGATTGGGATTTGTAGTATTGTTTATTTATAAAGCGCCTATACACAGGCAAGTGTTTCAAAGCACTCAATGAGGGTGGGGACATGGGGGAAAAACAGCAGTCACTCAGAGGCCTTGAATTTCTGAGACCATACATGTAACAATCGAGTACACAGCAAATGGGCCTGGCAGCGATTCTGCAGTTTTACATGGTGCAGTTATGGGGTGAAGGCCAGGGAGAACAGACCGCGGTCTTAAGGCGCAATGTAAGTGCACAGACGGGTACAGGGAGGGGAGGTCCAACTGCACCCGATTGGTGCAGACTAGGTAAGTGCAGAATGGATGGATGAATCCTGTACCTTGGCAGATTTCTCAAGTAGTGCCAGCATTATGATTCCACGAATGAATGAATGCACGAATCGGGTGCTGGGTGTGGCTGTGACGCACGAGATCATTGATGAATGAAGCAGCTTGATTACAAATATACAGATCAATAATGAGAAAAGTGGACGAATGGACAGAAGAGCCATCAGGCGTACTGATGGCTTAGCGGTTAGATGGCTCCGCTTGTGGGAAGGGCTCGCTGCATGAAAGGGCGGGTGAAAGATTACATTGTGTGATTACAATTAGCGCCACGTCCAACAAAAGCGGCTTCTTGGTGCTTGAGAGGTTTTCACGCAGCTGGTACCAAACGAAATCGAGTCTTTGGTGAATGTTTCTGTTGAATTAGCCTTTCGCAAGTCCATGGTGTGCAGTTAGTGGCGGGAAGGGGGTTGAGCCCTCTGTGTACATCCTGGATCCGTGAATGGATCTATCATTCCCTTTTTGGAGAGTCCCCCTTGAGCCGGCGCTGTAGTACAGTGGCAAGCAAAGATGGGAAAGGCAGAGGCGAGCGCGTCTTTTAAAATCAGAGTGGGCGAGCGGTGGGGCTCGGGCCTGACCCTGCTTTGGGCAGGCACTGGCGCAAGAGGGAGAGAAGGGGGTGGGGTGTCAGGCCAGCGCCCTAGGTGGGGCTCGGGCTGTCCCGAGCCCCACAGGGCTCACATCATCCAATTGGATGGGGAAGCGCCTGCGTGGGTCCGCCCACGCGTTCATTAATTAAGAAGGCTCGCCCGGTTCTACCCTCATTTGGATAGGTCAGAGAGTGCCGCAAGAGGAACATTTCCTGCTGCGCCATCCAAGAGGTGGAGTTGAAGAGACTGAGGCAGAGGGCTGGCGTGGAATGATTTGGGTGACTTCATAGCTTCGACCAACTTTACTTTACTTTACTTTACTTGCCCATTATATTAAACAAGTACCACGCGTGCCTCATATTTCCTCAAAAATCATGTTCCCTCGCTGTCAAGATACTCCTCAAAAGTTTGCCGCAAAAATGTGGCACCCTTCTACTCTCCAATGTGGGACCCTTTCATATTGGTGCCCAGATTATTGTATCTCTGTATGACTGTGATGAAGGGGTTCCTCAGCTCGGGATCCCCCATTGCTTTAATTGGATGAAAGATCGAAGGGGCGGGGGCTGACAAATCACGAACATGTTTTTATTTGGGGCTATAACCTATAAAGTCTAAGGCGCAGAGTATATCCGTACAATCATGTCTTATTGATGTTCATATAAGAGCCTTGTCAGACTGTTATAAGATCTTACATAAGTAATTCGTTCTCATATATGTTCTTATAAAGTTCTTATTAGTGTTCCCCAAATCCTAGTAGTTTCTCACAGGTTCTTATAAGATACTTCTAACAATCTTATAAGGCATTTTCCGTATGGGAAACGTAGGCAACTAAGCCACCGTTTGAAGAGGCGTGGCCTATTTAACCAAAGGCGTGCCCAGCATGGAATGCAGAGCAGTACATACAATAGAGTGTAGCATGTAAGGCACCCGGTAGCCAAATATCAACGAAAACAAACATGTTCAATTGCAGAAATGCACGCAAAGGTAAAACAGGCTGATGCAGGTTCCAAACCCCGTGAGATAGCCTGGCGTCTACAGTGTTTGCTGCAGAGACATTCTTGATATCTGTAGGTCAGAAGTCCCCAAAGGTAGCTCATGAGATGAATGCGCCTAATGCAGAGCTGTGTGTGTAATATGCAGGGTACAGCTCCCTCCAGCAAAACAACACATGACCCCTGGCAACGCTCCCACTAAGCACACAAAATGAAAATTGACACCCCGAAATGTTTCTCGTAAAAAACACAACTGAGAAGTTCTTCTATTAGGACAGAACACTGCAAGGCACATTTGAACGAAACTCAGGGTTTCCTTCTGGTTTTCAGTGCCCCCTGTACCAGCAGGTGGAGAGTGGCCTGAGCCGAGGGGTGTCAGGAGAGCAGTAGAATCTGCCAGTGGTTGTAGCTCCATTTACATAGGTATGTGACCTAGAGAGGGTTTTATTGGAGAGAAAAAAGGGGCACTAGCCCCGGGCCCACAACTCTGCCTGAACTAAAGAGGTCAGTTCCCGTTGCTCACCAAGTTTAAATAGCACACGTCAGGTTTTTTCTACAACATGCTCCTGAGTATCTAAACCTATTGCCCGTCTGTTGCTGACAAGCACATTCTGCTCTGATGGAGGAATCCGGTAATGCATTCTGTGCTCACTGCGGCATACATAGATTGCGTGTTCACTACGGCACAACTCCTGTAGCCTGCCCACCTTTCTGTGGGGATTTATATTGATCATGTGCAATAGCCAAAGTTTAAATGCATTTTGATAAATTTGAGTGCTGGTTCAGAAGTTAGCTCTGTGTGTTAAGTGCTAATTGCAGAGATGTATACCAAATTATGGCAAGGCAAACACAGCATTTCCAATGGTTTGCCTTCTCACATGCTCGTGGCATTGTTTAGCCCATTACCTGATCTTTCTTTTTATGTAGACTATTTAAGTGAAATGTGTTCAAGACAGCAGAAAGCAGACCTGATATCGCAGGCCGCTGGTAAGCATATTTTAATGTAACAACAAAAGGAACCTGGTTACTCCTCCATTATTGGCACACGACATGGTCCGGAATAGCACTGTCTAATATCGTATTCTATTTCCGCATTATATTCAACCAAGCACACTTTCTATTGTAGGTGTGTAAATGTATTCATATGATTTTTTAATAAAAAAACATTTAAAAGATTCTACTCAAGATTTAACACGAATATTCAATTCTGTCACCATTTAATTATAATACTGTGGGATTAGTATAGTATGTGACTTAGTTTATTTTAGGCACATTCAACATTGCCGATTAGCAAGCATTCAGCTGCTTCCTATCATGTCACAGTGAAGAGCTTCTAAGGTTGTGTCCCTATGTTCAACATCCACCAGGACACTGGAAAAAAAGGACATAGGCTAATTAATCTAGCATCAGAAAAGTCGACATATGTTTCGACCCCTGTGTCTAAGTACGTTATGCTTAACGTTTTTTTCGACTGTTGTTACTGGGCCTTCTTCAGGATGGTATTGTATTTGCTGTATGGTTTAGTGTACAAGCCACTTGCATATTCTGTACACAGACACTTACTTTCAGTCAGTGTGGGCATGGGCATCATCTGCAAACATATTTCTTCTGTCTGGAGATATGGACTTATTTATTGTGCCTTTCTTTCTTCTTTTGATCTCTCCTACAGGTAGATATACATTGAATTGATACAATTGTACTTCTTTTTTGTTCTCCTCTTCAGTCGTTGTGTTGCCGTGTCTCTTGCTTCAACTTCAAACCGCATATTTTAATGTCTGCCCATTTGTCATAAAAACTGGTTTCCTTTTTTGTACAATTCATATTTTTTCTGCACATTTATAAACAATAATTTCATATGCCTGTGTTTTGGATATATTTAAAGGTTTAAAGTACAAAAGGAAAATTCAGATGAAATCTTTTAAGATCATATCAATTAGCATGGTGAGACATATACTTCTCTCGATGATGGAGATGATGGATACAGAATCATTCTAGTTTTGCATAATCGACATCTATAGCATTTTTTAAAAATATTGTGTTCTGTTCTTTGTGTACTTTCCAAGTCAGTTCTATAACATGGGATTATTTTAGGTTATGGTATGCAGGTTGTAATCAAAGTATCCAAACCAACAGATCTGGGGGGCCCACTGAAAAAATTGCCTGCCAGCATTTTTAACAAAACGTTCACACCGAAAATGGGCCTATTAAGATAGAAGGTGGTGTTTCTGCAAGTAACACAAGGAAGGGCCATGTGGAAACAGCCTACCAGTCATTACCAAAGGAAACACAGCATTTTAATTCACAAAGGCAGAGAACATTAAAAGTTCCCCTTCACATATAAAACAGGATTTTCAAACACTGACACCAAAATGGCTTTGCATGTCTGTCAGCAGTTTAAAGCAAGACAAGTGAACATTTTCCCCTGCCAAAATAAAGATGTTGGGCAAAAGACATGCTGAAGGTAAACAAAATGTAATGTATATTATGCTTCAGATGCAAAATACTGGCAACAAGGAAAAATAAAAACTTTGTTCCACGGGTCACATTAACATTTTTATTGAGGCCCAATGCAGACCCTTTTGGCTTGTTGATGGACAAACTTCAGAAAGAACTCCCCCACTGCAAGCCTGACTTTTAAATCTCCCCAGCTATTTACAACTGCTATAAAGTGTGTCCTGTTAATGTTGTCGAAAACCAAGTGTCCACCAGACTTGCTGTCTCGGAAAGCCCAGTTTGGGACAGGACAAACGACTCTAGGTGGTGCATCCCAGGTATTTACGAGCTGCAACCAACTTCAACCAACCAACTTCAAAGAGACTCCATTAAATAAACTCTGGTCATAGGCTGGCCCAGAGTGGCAAATGGCCTAGAGGATGGGAAAATCATGTTTGCACATATCAAGATTCCCTTTGTTTAGATGGACTGTCACAATGGTTGCATTTTCCCAGAAACCACAAGTCCCACTGATTAAATATATGTTTAATTCTTTAGATCATTTCCAGGAAATTTTTGTTATATAAAAGTCCTCCACATGTGATTTAGGGAATCGTAATGGTGGGCTAAAAGGTGTTCCTGGCTGTTATGAATATCTCCCGGATTTAAGAGTTGGCGAACTGGTGGGGGGTAAAAGTAGGCATGTGGGGAATACATTGCATGCTCCTAACGATTATGCTTTTTGTAGAAATGGTGGGAAATTGATAAATGGCAGTGCATCATGGTGTAGACCCGGCTGTTGTTTTATTAAATTCCCCCTGATTAGCTGAATCAGAAAATACATATATCATGGCAGTTACTAGTAAATCACTACGTTTCTGACACATACATTGTTTTTTCCCAAACATTGGACATGAGAACAGATGTGGATTGCAAATGGAAGCTGTCATATGTCTGCTGTAGACTCCTAAGCCAATCCTTAGAGAGGGGATGAATTTGGGAGGAGAGAGAGGGGGAACTGTACAATCCTGTTTGCAAGAACTCTTGTAGGTTAATCCCCAAGATTGTAAACTTGATGGTGTCATCACCGCTATATGAAGTGGATGCACTATGAAGAAGAGAGGCAGATGCTGAAAACTAATATCTGACAGCCACAAGGAGTCACCAAAGGAGATTTCATCTGGGTGGAGCTGTCTATTACTAGGGATGCCCAACAAAGCTGACTGGACTCTATAGTGAAGAACTGGGACCATCCTTGAGAGTGGAGTGACCAGACCCCTGCCCTGTCCTTCCAGAGGGTCCTGACATGCAGCTGGCTTTCTTGAACTTTAAACAGAGGTTTTCTGTGTAAGTAGAATTGAACCCTTTAAACCAAAAGGTGGGGGGGATCTTCTGGCCTTAAAGCCCTTACATTTATAGCGGGTTATTAATTAATTCCATTGGCAGAACACCAAAGCTGATTTTTTTTAATTCAAAATTAACAATGCTCATTCCCGAAGTGTGCTGAAAACTATAGACTGTAATTTAATTGGGTAATCTTATGAGTCTGGCTTCCCCAACACAGGCCTTTAAGGAGAAGGGGGTCTGAAATCCCAAATTCTCGAATCATCCCCATTTTTGCTATCCAGCTTCTCAAAACACGGCCTTTAAGGGAAGGGGGGTCTGAAATCGAAAATTCTCAAATCATCCCCATTTTTGCTATCCAGGTAATCAAACACAGGCCTTTAAGTGGAGGGGGTCTGAAATCCAAAATTCTCAATTCATCCCCAATAGTTGCTATCCAGATTCCCCAACACATGCCTTTAAGTGGAAGGGTGTCTGAAATCCAAAATCCTCAAATCCCAATTTTTACCATCCAGTTTCCCCAACACAGGCCCTTAAGTGAAGGGGTGGGGGTCTGAAATCCAACATTCTCAAATAATCTCAATGTTTGTTATCCAGCTTCCCCAACACAGACCTTTAAGGGGAGGGTGTTTGAAATCCAAAATTCTCAAATCATCCCAATTGTCTGACTTCTCCAACACAGACCAAATATAGGGGCGCAGGGTCTCAAAAACACACATCTAAATCACCCTGTGTTTATTTTCCAGCAAATGTGTGGGTGAAATAATAACTGCCATATGCATTTGCACACATTTGTAAAACTAAACTGCTAGTCTTTTAAGCATGCAGGACAACCGAAATTGCACAACATTGCATACGTAATTTTTTTTTTATTGATCAGCTTAATTAGTTCTTAAAGTGAAATTTGTAGAAAGTAAAGAATTGTGATTTGGGTTCTTTTGAACCCAGATGTATGTACGTTGAGAGAAGTGTATTGTGCTGTGCCACTGAAAAAGTGGTGTTTGACATTTTAGTGCAATTTTCTTAACATCTAATTCAAATAAATACAAAAATATTTCCTGTACACCGGCCTGGTTCTTGGCTCATTGGTAGCTCAGGGGGAGGAATCAAAGGGGTACTAGATGACTTGGAGATAGGGCTGAAAACAATAACTTACATTAATCGTTTATTGTGTGAAATTTAGCTTGGGCAGGGGGCAACTCCCTGTGTTGATGGGGGCCTCACATTAAACAATTACCGGTAAGAACTGGAAAACAAAGTGGTAAAGTACAGAAATTGCCGAGCGGGTGCAAATTCCAATGGCACCTCATAACCAATGTGTGATCCTGTGCATCTCATTTAATCACGTATTTCCTAACTTGTCAAACGCCAGTCCCTAGACCATTCAAAATTGTTGCTCTTCAGCATGATTTTCGTTCTCAGGCTATGATCTTCAAGATGGCCTCCCTTATGGTTTCACTGGCTGTAGTGCTGCTTCCTCTATAATAATAGTGAGCATTGATATATTGTACAGCACAGACACTTGTTCTTCTGCTCTGTAATGCCAAAACTACTCTCAGCCCATTTTGATATGGACACCGTCCTGGTAGCTTCTAATATTCGCCCACTATCTATGCTATAGTATGCGTACGTTTCTCCTTTCTTCCAATTGGTCTCCTGTATCCATGCCTGAGCACGTTTGCATTATGTGAGGCAGCCAATCTGATCCATCTCTGTATCTGTGGACATTTTTCATACGATCTGTGTCCTACATTTTTACTATGGCTGGAGTACCTTCTTCCTGGCTGCTGTCGATGACGGGTGCTCTTGAAAGGCTTTGTGTTTATCATTCTGATTACAGCAAGAATGAGCAGGGTACTGGGGCGGAAAAAGAGTCTCCATTCTTATTTTGATCGCTGCGAGGCAGCATATCAAAAACTATGGGTTGTGATCTTTATGAGGGAGGTGCAACCGTGCATTCTGGATCCCTTTATTCATTTGGGTCGGTGGAGGGGAGCCCCAAAGAGATCCGTGAGCCATGCCCCAAAATTGCTTAAAATGGTCCTGATGTGACTTTATTTATTAAAAGACTTCATCCATCACCTCCACCGCCACCTTAACATGGGGCTGCCTGGCCCCTGCCACAGGGACAGAAAGGAAGAGTCACACAGGTGCGCTCAAGGACTGTCAACACGATGGAAGTGGTGTCCAATGAACACATATCCAACGTACGCAGTGGTGATGGAATTTCAGGTGAAACATCAGAGGCGGATCTAACGGTTGCCAGGCAGACCAATGGCGACCGGGCCCCTGTGCCAGGCCCGCCCCTTTCACGCAGCACAGGGCCCTTTGCAGCAAAGGGCCCTTTCTGTTGGGAGTCTTGGACGTCACTCCAGAGTCCAGTCTCCTTTCTTTCTCCCTTCCAATCCTGGGCCAGTGTAGGTAGTGGTACCTGAGAGACGACCGTGACGTAGACACGTCTCGTGACGTCCCTACACTGGCCCAGGATTGGAAGGGAGAAAGAAAGGAGACCGTTAGATCCGCCTCTGCCAGGTGACTCAGTGTTATGTGCCAGTGTGCTGGTGCCACGAGGAAGGAGTCGCCAATCGCCATTGCCTGGGCCTAGCTGCAGAAGAGAAGGTGCAGCTGCTCGAGTCGAGGGAGGCTGTCGTCCAGCAGTGTTTGCGGTCTGCTGCTGCTGCTTACTAAAACAGGTAAGCTTGGCTATTGTGGGGTTGGGGGCTTTGATGGTGTTTTTTTTATTTCCAGTGTTTTTTTGTTTCCAGTGTTTCTAAGCATTTGTCTGCAGGCCTTTGCATGGAAATTGATGCATTTATTTAAAGGGGGTGCGTAATCCGTGCTATGCCACTGTAAGCCGCTTCATGGGGCTGGAGGGAGGGGTGAGGAGTGGAGGGGGAGACAGGTTGAGAAGGAGGAGAGATATGGCAGATTTACTATTTTTTATGTTGTCAGTGCTTCCGAAACTAAGGGGTGTGTAACTGTGTGTTTTTGTTTCGTTTTAAATTCATTGTAGAGTTTAGGCTGATGTGTCCTGAACTGCCCGCCTCCTTGACTGTTTGTCTTCGCTGGGCCTCGACATAGCTACTGCTGTGGGGATCAAATGGGACACGTAGGTGGTTGGCCTCTTTATTGACGGAAGTGTGCAGCTGCAGCCACCGCGCACATTCCGTACTTGGCCTCTTTGTGTGGGGGAATTTCAGAATTAGTGGATTTTGGTGGGTGATGCTTAGCTATGGGGCTTGCCCAGGTGTTAAAAGCAGTGCAGTCAGTGCCCATCCAGTGATTGTTCTTTCTTCTCGGGGGGCGCTGGGAGAAGTCTAGCCTTTCAGCTCACTCAGTGCTCGGCCATAGGGCCTCCCACCCATTGGCCGCTTGGCCTCTCAGTGCCTCTCCCCTGGTGTGGTGAACTCTGGAAGGCCTCAGCAGTCAGTTTTGTGATTCATTGTCTATTTTGTAATGCGTGCCCTGGGCTGGATGTAGTGACGGATGCCCGTTTGATATGCTGCGTGGCCAGGCCTTGACTGGGGAAGAGTACTCTAAAGAGTTGTTTTATGGTTATTGCGGCCCTGATTCACAGGCAGATCCAACGGTCGCCAGGCACAGGGACCATCCCTGGCACAGTGAGTCAGAGGCTCTGGGCCCAGCTCAGAGGGGGAGTTCATGGACCGCAGTAGTGCGATGCCACCAGGGGCCCACCTTGTTGCCTCTGTGTCTCTCTATCTGTGTTTGTTTCGCTGTCTTTCTTTTTTGTCCTGTCCGCCTTCTTCTCCCTTCCCCTCCATCTCGTTCATCTGTTTCTCTACAATCCTCTCACCTGCATTCTTATCTCACCCCATCGCCCTTCCCTTTTACCCATGACTTCCTCTTCCATCCGATGTTCTGTCTTTCTTTCTCTTAACTCACTTTATATAATCTTTCTCACTCCCTCTCCTCAACTCCCTGTTTTTCCTTATTCCTTTCTCCTTCGTTCTCATCCCTCCATCCCACTTCTCACTTACCCCTCTTGTTCCTCTTTCTCATCGCCCTTCTCTAGCACCCATCATTACCTCTCTCGCCTTTCATCGTATTCCCCTCGTCCCCCTCTCATCCGCATCAAAAGCACTCTTTGTCCCCCTTTGTTTTTCTTTTTCTTTCCACGTAGCTTGCTCTCTTCCACTCCTCACTCCACAGCTCACCGCCCCCTCCCCTTTCTTCCTCCATGGATCTTGCACCAATCTGGTTTGAAATGATCGGCACAAGACAAGCAATGCCATACTTGATATAACTAGAACACATCTCCCCTTTCTTCCCCCAAGGATCTTGCACCAATATGCTGAGTCTATCTGGTTTTAAATGATTGGCATGAGACAAGCAATGCCACGCCTGATATAACTAGAACCCATCTCACGTATATATCTGTTGCAAAGAGCTAGAAGCTCAGAGGCTACAACCAAAAGGCTAGCTAGCCCCGAGTCCAGACAGTCCCGACATTAGCATAGCCCAGATCTTTTCCAAATCTAGCAACACCCCTGTCTGAAAGGGTGGACTTGTGGGGATAGATGGGCCTCTGTGAAAAGTGACTATTTAGGGATCAAACACGTGACTTGCCACCCTAACCTGCTGTTGAGATTCAATGGGTGTACAAGGGCATCATGCGCATGGTGCAGAAGTTGCTACCCTGGGTTGCTGCTTGTCAACCCCTCACCCCCCCAATGAAGCATAATCGGGACACTGATAAACTAAAGAGAAATCTGCTTTTGTCTTTTTTCAAATATTACTGTCTGTGGTCAAAGTTGAAAGTCATTAATTTGAGCTTCAGGAGGGGTCCAAGAGAGATTCAAAGTTCTGTAAGGTAAAGCTCGACTGAGCGTAACTGACCTCTAGGTAACTGTAATAAAGACAACTTCATAAAAAATAGCTTTTGTCCCTAAAGTTTGCCATTGTGCACTTGTTACCGCAGTTAACTCCGTCCACCCAAAGCTCCGCCTTCATGACCCGCCCACCTAGGGCCCTGTGTCAGGTGCTGCCCATGGGACCCTTTGCCTTAAATCTGCCACTGTGAAACATGAGTGTTATCTGGCTTTCAGGGAAAGCTCCCTGCACTTGTTCTAGTGATGGCCGGAGGCGTGGCCGTAGGCAGCCTTGTGAGCTGTGTGTAGGCGGAGCTCCTGGATTTACATGGAAATGCGAGCCGGCTTCTGATTGGCTGCAGAGAGAGAGAGAGAGGGCGCCTGCCTGCTTGACTGGGAAATTGCAACTGTGCTGCGTTATGTTTGTGTTTCTACAGCCCCTAAAAAGTGTTCTTACGCGCTAAAGAGCGTCATTCATCACCCCCTCCTCGAGGGATTTCTGTGCGGGAGGCTCATGCGCGCGCATCCATCCCCCCAGCTCACACCGTTCCTTGTGTTTTTCCCCAGAAAACCGACGGAGCTTTATCTGAGCAGCTCCCAATGAGCAAAACTAGAGAAATTTTAGTCTTAACTGTACATATTCATCCCATTTGGGCTGCAGCGAAGACAACTTGCCCCACCGAGCGGATGATGGATGTCTTGGTGGGAGGCTCACGTTAAAAGGCTGCGTTTTGCTCTTCTGGGTTTGGAGTAAAACACTGGCAAGTCAGTACAAGTAACACAGCCTCCCCCGGCATGTCTGTGGCATGGAGCAGGATGTGAGGACGTACCTATTGTAAAGGCGAGAAAGAGCTCGAGCTTCTGAGCCCACAGCGTGGCGTGTCTGGGGCCACATGACGGTTGTTTCCCTTTAATTCCCATGCAGAAGGTTTAATTTTATTATAAATGCACTTTTAGCTCTTGTGGTTTACCCCTATCCACACCTGCTCCTTTTGGAGAAGTTGTTCTCCCTCCATGTCAGGAACATACATTCCAGGTAAAGCTGGGAGAGCCCCGGTATTCATGAGTAGGGCCGAGACCGAGGGGGTGGCCTGGTTCTAAGGAGCAGACACGAGCCAAGCCAGGAAAACGGCTGAGAGAAAACATGGAATGGAATATCATGCCAAGTGTACACACAGTTTTAGACACTACCACCAGTCCTGGGAAGTTATGCGAGAAGGAGTTTAAATCAGAGGCTGGACTAACATCCCAGGCTCAGCACTTAACCAAAGTGTGGGAGCCTGGGCAATTAATTTAATCACACAATTGTATCTGTCACAATTGGGAGTCAGTAGAATGTATTCAGTTATGCAGCTTATGCTATTAAGACAAACCTCACTTTGCTTCACTAGACTGTGGTGTTGCTCCAACCACACAGTGAACATTGTTATATTTCCTACCACAAAGACATTAGCCTTTTGGTTTACAATTTCTCAGCTCTTGCATGTCACTTAATCACTCACATAATGCTGAATGGGGTAGGAGTAGGGGTGAGAAACAGATGGCGCTCCTGGCATTATTTGCATTTTAGCGTGGGATGTTGTTTGGGGGCAAGAAGAGGTATGCACAGCAGTGGAATGGTGGAAGAGTAGGAGGAAGTGCTGATGTTTCAGTGCCGCACCGGAGGAGGAAGGGCCGGTTAAGATCATTGTAGGCTTCCATTCAAGATGGGGAAAGGAAGGCTAAATCCATGCTGATTGTCTCAAATATATTGTTAGGTTGGTTTAATATGTGATTTGTGCATTTTTCAAGTCATCTCTCTAAACTGGAGTGTTACTTCAGTCATGTGTGTTATACACTTTCTATGCCTGTCACTTGAATGCATGCCTATATCTCACTCCCAGCCCTGCCCCATCAATCCCCGAAACTGTCAGCCCACAGTTGGAATAGAAGAATATTTATGGTCCTTTTCAAACATTTCCTGCAAGTTTTCCCCGCTGGTAGCTGGAGGTGGGAGGGGAGGGGGCCGGGGGGGGCAGAGTGACTTGATTTTCAAATGGGCCCATATGAATCTTTAGGCAAATAGTAGTTGCGGTTGAAAAATATTTAAAGATACGCTTTGTATTTAGCATGCTTCAAATAATATCTTAAAAAGGGGGTATATTTGAGATTGTGACTTGGCGCTAGTATTTCTTGAATACATAGATGTAAGCTGCCGCTTGGCACAAAAGAAAAACACCCAGACGCTGGATGTCGTAAATCACACAGTTGGGCATTATAACATACATTTTACATTTTAAGATAGGTTCCGAATGGGGGGGGGGCATTGACAACCCCAGGGTAGGCAAGGTGTCCAGTGTTTATGGCAATGCGTTGGGCGGACTAGACGGGGGGTGGGGCTCCACTCCACCACATCTCTATTGTTCAGATAGGTGCAGAATTCCGTCCATACATTCTTTGGACGTGATGGCATGGGCAGGAATCCGATGTACTCCTCCTCACAGGTTTGCACCCAGGTGATGGCCTTCAACCACATATCAAAGGTGGGGGGAGAGCGACGTTTCCATCTTTGCAGAATACATCTTTTAGCAACAATAGCACATACTTTTAGAAATGTAGACATTTTTTTCGCATTATTTCGGGACCAAATTCCAAACAATAGGGCCAGCGGGTCGAGGTCTATTGGGGACCCCACTATCTCTGTGAGCGCTCCCGCCAGCTCCAGCCAGAACTCCCCCAGCACAGAGCAGGACCAAAACATGTGCATATGATCAGCCTCTTCAGAGTTGCATTCAGGGCACTTGTGGGTATGGGAGCGTGTAAAGTTTGCTACCCTATACGGTGTGTAATAAAGTCTGTTGAGTAATTTATATTGTATACAGCGGAATCTAGCGCTTAGGGAAACTTTACGCGAATGTGCACACATTTTGCCCCTCATGCTATCAGTGATTTCCATCTCCAGCTCTCTGGCCTAAGCTTCCCGTGGTTTGAGGGACGTGTTCTCTCGTTTTGTTAGTTGCATTTTATACAAGGAGGACACTATGCCCCTGCCGCCAGTGGAGTTTGCTATGTATTGGAGTTTGGGCGAGTCTGGGGGCTTGTTTGGGTAGGACGGCCATATTGTGCGAATCCGCCGCTCTAAGCCTAAAGTATTGTAGTAGCTCAAGTGCAGAGTTGGAATGCTCGGGCCGCCATGTTTGGGGGGTGATGAATTTACCATTTGGGAATAGGTCTGTCAGTGCACGATATCCCAAGGCCTCCCAGCGTTGGATAAACTGATGATCGTGTGTGGGGGAGAGTCCTGGGAACTGTTGTAAGGGTAGCCATTTATAGTATGGGCGATGGCCTTGTGTCGGATTCAAGATCATATTCCATGCTCTGATTGTGGTGGCCACAGGGTCTGCAGGGGCGTCTGTCTGGAACGTATGATGTAGTAGCAGAGTCATAATGTTAGCCCCGTCCCCCGCCAGTCTCTCCAATTTGACGTGTGGAGGTGGGTTTAGGTGTGCATACCAGTGTGTGGCGTGTTTGGCATGTGCCGCAACCCAGTACAGGGTTAGATCAGGGGCTGAGAAACCCCCTTTCTCATATGGAGGGGTCATATGTAGCCACTTTTTGCAGACTGGAATGCCAGAGGAATTGGGCGAACATCGCGTGGATTCTCCTAAAATATTGCTTCCCGGGCCACACTGCAATATTAACAAAGATGTATAGGAGCTTAGGGACCGCAATCATTTTGACTAGTGACAACCTGCCTGCCATGGACAGAGGGAGGTTGCGCCATTTGAGCATCTTGGATTCAATATACTGTGCCGTTGTATCATAATTATTCGCCAGTAAGGAGGTTTTGGTTAGTGAAACTTGTACCCCTAAGTACTTGATACCTCCTGGGAACCAACGCAGGGGAAATTCACACGTAGGTGGTTGGGTTGCCGCAGTGAGAGGGAATATCTCAGATTTAGAGTAGTTAATGGTAAAGCCAGAGAATGTTCCTATTTTGGTTATGTCTCGGATGATCGGGTCAAGATGTATGGAAGGGTCCCTGACATATAGGAGTACGTCATCAGCGTATAATGAGATAATTTCCGGCGTGTCCTGTAGGCGAATACCTTTGCAGGTATGTCGGTCTCTAATGTGGTCTGCCATGGGCTCGATGGCGAGCGCAAAGAGGATGGGGGAGAACGGGCATCCCTGACGGGTGCCCCTGTGTAGCGCAAAAGGGCAGGAGACGATAGAATTGACAAGCACCCTGGCCCTTGGATCAGCGTATAGCAATTTTATGTAGGAAATCATGTTTGGACCTATTCCCATTTTTCCCAGCACGACCCATAAGTAATTCCAGGAGACCCTGTAAAACGCCTTCTGGGCGTCTAGTGTGACCGCCACTGCATCCGCCTTCGGGTCGATTCTGGACATTACATTGAATAATCGGCGGATATTAAGTGCAGTAGAGCGGCCTGGAACAAATCCACTTTGGTCAGCATGAACCAGATGGGGCATAAATGGGAGGAATATATTCGCAATTATTTTGGCAAAGATTTTCATGTCCGTGTTAATGAGCGATAGGGGCCTATTAGAACCACATTCATCTGAGGGCGTGGGATTCAAACATTTCTAGTTCTGTTCCGATTTTCGCCATGGTAGCCGGAGATGGAGCAGAAGCATGTTGTTGTTCTAGAGTTTTGAGCTTCGTCTCGGACCAGTGTATGGCCTGCCTTATGACTTTAAGAACCCTGGTCTCCCTCGAGATGCACATCCCTCTGATGTAAACTTTAAATGCCTCCCAACGGGTCCCTTCGGGTGTGTCTTGTGTGTTGTTGTTGTCGAAAAAAGTGTTTATGTCCGATAGTATCTCGGCTTTGAAGACAATGTCAGATAGCGCCTCCGACTTAAAGCGCCAAGTGGGCCGGGCGGCTATAGTGTTACCCAGTTGGATCTGTAGCAGCACGGGGGAGTGGTCAGAGAGTGTGCGTGCGAGTATCTTTACGTCTGAAGCCCTACCCACTAGGCACCCCGACAGTAAGAACATGTCTATTCGCGAAGAGCTGTCATGCACTGTGGAGTAAAAGGTGTAATCTCTGTCTTGGGGATGGAGCGTTCTCCAAACATTGTGTAGATTCAGAGAGTTCATATGTGTAAGGAGACATCTGGCGGCTCGGGACATGACCCTACGGGTCGAGGTTGTCCTGTCCAGGTCATTGTCAAGTATCAGATTCATATCTCCTCCCCATATAATGGGAACGTCCATATATCTCCTGATGATGGCAGTCACACTATCTATAAATTCGGGGGAGTCGGTGTTAGGGCCATATGAATTCACGAGTAGACATTCCTCGTTAGCCAGGGTGTAGTGAAGTATCACATATCTGCCCTCTGTGTCGATGTGAGATGCATGGAGTGTGAATTTTACAGATTTGTGGATGAGTGTTAAGACTCCTCTGGATTGGGTGGAGAATTGGGTATAAAATATGTTGGGGCCCCAGGATTGTGCTAGATTGGACGATAGGAGTTTCTGAGCATGTGTCTCCTGCAGCAGGAGCACCTGAATCCCGTGTCTTTGTGCATATGCTGTGATTCTACGGCACTTTGTAAAATGTGTTAGTCCACGGATATTCCATGTCAAAATTTTAATAGTCATGTTGGCCTTTTATGGGACCTCCCAACTGTAAGAGCTAAAGGATCTGTGTCTGCTTACTAAGATGTGTGCAGCCTTGGCATGGTTGCATTTCACTTGAAACCTGGTCGAACCTTTCTTGCCAATTTTCTTGCAACTTTCCCAACCTTCCCCGCCCCCCACCCTCACCGCCCAGAAAAAGTAAGCAGTGTGACAATACCCACCTCGTTACAACCAACCGCGTGCCATTCCCAATTTGGCCATGCTTGACTTACAGCCCAACAGGGGCTTAAACATAAACACTTCGCCTCAGTAGGCAATGCAGCTGCAGTGTGGGCTACCGCTGCTGTCTGACCCACAGTTGTTAACGAAAAATTATGATAGTACATCATACATATTTTGAATGGCTGTTGAAACTTAGGGTTACAAGAAAAACAAGTATGTTCTTAAGACACGAGAACTGAGCAATTGTTGGCATAGTCTGACGTCTAACCAATAGGCTGAGGTGTCTAAGGTCGGGACCAACGTCTGCCATTATAGTCAAGTGTCATAGGAGTACACCCCTTGCTACATATAATGCTCTTGGATAAAGCCATTGCGGCTAAATAGGCCCAGAATAGTACAGGAGAAGCAGGGGAGAGGCCCCGCTCGCCCTCATGGGGGCCAGTCTTCGGAACAGGTATGACCACTGGAGTCTGCAGCAGGGTCATGTAAACTTGGATCTCAATCGTCGTTCATTGCTTCCTCCCTGTGATCCGCCAGCAGGATTTGCGCCTCAATAAATTTGACTGCCTCGTCTGGGACAGTAAAGAAGTAGATCTTGTTGCGGTGGGTGAATTTTAGGCGAGCCAGGAAGAGCATCGCGTATTCCATTTTCCTCTCTCTCAGCATCTTTTTGACTCCTCTAAATTGACGCTGTTCCATTTGCACCCCCACGGAAAAGTCAGGGAAAATCCTAATTGTTTGTGAGTCAAGCCTTAATTCCCCCTTCTCCCTGGCCAGGCGGAGTATATGGTCTCTGTCTTTGTAGCTTAACAGTTTTGCAATGATTGGTCTGGGGAAGTCGTCAGGCTTGGGTCGGGAGTTTTTTAAATAGTTATTTTTTGATTTAATGTGCTTAAAATTCAGATTCATTTTCTCAGTAGTTTTGAAAAAGTTACATTTCTTATTTGAACATGTAATTCGTACTCTAAATAAAGAATGCAAAGCAAAGGCATACCTTTGAGCTGATGCAAACTATGATTACTATTGTCGACGGGTTCTTTAAAATGGACATAATGTTACCTTTACAATTCTGTTGCAAGTAAACATTCGTGAGACAATCAGGCAAACATGTTTCACTCAATCCTTGAGCTTTACCAGAGCCTAAAATACTTATATTTTGATTTGCACCGATGGTCTCCATAAAACATTTTTTAACACATTTCCATAGCAGTTGCATTTTCTGGATCATGCTGAAATATGTCCACTTAAATCAGAAAGGATAACAAAAAAAAAGAAAATCATGTGTTCAATTGATAAGAAGTATACAGCTCTGAGATAAGAGTTATATTTTTTATAGTGATCTTATCATCAAGTACAATTTACTGTTCTTCGCTCTATGTTTTAGGGATTGCGTACTGAGCATATTGTCCTGATTTAGAGTGGACATCATGGTTCAATTCATTGTTATAGGCAACAGATTAATGTAACAATTCTTGCATTACCTTGGGCAAGATTTAAATGCAAGCTGAATGCTGAAACATTTCAAATAATGTGGGCATGTCCATGCCTAAAGTTATATAAAGTAATCTCTCATCTACACTCTATCTGTGTAATCCATGTGATTTCTAAACATGTGTGTTTACTAATATGTAACTGCTGCCAACTCAGAGTACAACTTGACTTTAAAGAATAAAACAAATATGAATTATTGTAATGGATCCATTCTCATGAACTGTAACAAGCATGGTTTAATGATTATTTATAAGATATTATAAATGCTTTACCCTTCTTTTTAATGTTATTCAAACTGCAAGGGTGTTGTGATAGTTTGCGGTCACTCTGTTTTTGTTAAGATACTTGTCTCCTAATTGTTCTATGATGATGGATAGTTTAGTGTTAACCTATACTAGATACACATTTTTTCAATGATATTGAAAGCGTATGATATGTTATCTAGAACGAGCTTAACACCCAGAGGTTTCAAAACCTGTGGTGCTCTGTGTCCTCTTTCTTCGAAGGCAAGCACTTTGCCCCTGAGCTATACTCCAGAGGTTTAATGCATTTATTGTTGGGTTAAAAACCAGCTCCCAGTTCGGGGAGCCGAAAGTAGCCACTTTAGAAATTCCTGAAAAAACTCCTGAAACCAGAAAGTGTGTTGTCTGATCAGGAATGCCAGATGGAAAATGTGGAAATAGGGAAACTGAACCCCTCTACTCTCTGTAGCTGCTTAAAGGTGCTTGTGAGGAGCAATACTGACAGGTTGTTTTACCTTAAAAGAATACAGAACATATTTACAATCAGGCAATACTTAAAGCTTTGAATACCATCGGCCCTTTAAAATTGCGGAAACCTAAACCACAACGTCATCTGAATTTGTGGTTCACGCTGCATCTAAGAGAACTGTGTAAAATTAAGAGAACTGCAGAAGCACATTGGAAAAAGTGCCCTTCAGTAACTAATAAGAATGAGCTAACACTAGCATCTTCTAACTACAAAGAGGCCATTATACTTGCTAAAAAAGACACTTACAACAAAAGGATCATACAAGCGGAATCAAATACAAAAGAACTTTTTAAGATCCTAAAAGAACTGGAATCTCCTATCGCCCCTGTTGACAAATGTATCACAGATGCATTATGGTGCACTAACATTCAGAAGGTGCTATTAGATAAAATAGCCCTGCTACAATCTAAAATGAACGCAAAAAAATGTTTGCTATTCTCTGACCCTGAATACAAACAATATCCTAATAAGACCTCCACCTTTGAGCCTACCTGTAAACAATTTAGTTTCTCACCCCTGTCAATCTGGCAAGTGGAAAACATCATTAGGAAACTCAAACCCTCGAATTGCCAAGGTGACGCCTGCCCTGCTCCGATCATCAAAGCAGCAGCACATGACCTCGCCCCATTTATTACTAACCTTATCAATGCCTCCTTCAAAACTGGAGTAGTGCCTGATAACTTAAAAGACGCTTCGGTCATTCCTCTAATAAAAAAAACGACTCTTGACCCAGCCAACCCGTCTAACTATAGGCCGATAACAACAGTACCCTTTTTACTAAAAATATTGGATAGAGCAGCCTACCTGCAAATACAGGCGTATCTAGAATCTAACAATCTATTGGGACTAAGGCAATCCGGTTTCCGACCAAGACACGGCACGGAAACTGCCTTGATAGATCTCACCATTCAAATTCAAGTACTAAAAGACAATGGTAAACTAGCACTCCTCTTACTGCTTGATCTGTCAGCAGCTTTTGATTTGGTTAACCACCAAACGCTATGCCACCATCTGAAATCTGCAGCACATTTCTCCGACTCAGCCACATCTTGGATCAGCTCCTTCTTGGCGAACAGAACTATGAGGGTCTTCTCTCCTACTGACTCTGCTGAACCTTCCCTGGTAGTTTGTGGGGTTCCGCAAGGTTCTTGTGTGTCCCCCACGCTCTATAATGTCTTTACGAAGCCCCTATTCGATATCCTTGACTATCTGGGTGTCACGTATACTAACTATGCGGATGACACCCAGATACTCATTTCCATCTCTGGAGACTATGCAACTGACAGCAAAACCCTTAACGAAATCTACTCAGTAATACAAGCATGGATGGCGCAACATGGTCTTTGTCTAAACGACGAAAAAACTGAGCTGCATATCCTTGGTACACACGCTAAACTGAAAAAACGAAACACTGCCTTCAAATCATTTACTATAGATGGAAACTACATTACCGTCTCAAACAACACTAAAACTCTTGGCATTTACCTTGATGCCACCTTATCCTTCTTCAAACAAACTAACGCGGTCGCAACATCATCCGCATATACCTGTAAACTAATCACCGCCTGCAGGCCATTCATTTCCACACCTAATTGCATCGCACTTGCTAGAACTTTAGTTCTGTCCAAAATTGATTATTGTAACGCCCTCTATTTAGGTACTAGCCACAAAAACATTAACAGGTTACAAGTAATTCAGAATAATGCCATCAGGGCAGCCCTCAACATCCCCAAGAAGTTGCATATTTCTGACACTAGACGCAACCTGCACTGGCTCCCGGTAGAGCACAGAATATCTCTCAAAACTCTTGCCCTAATACACAAAGCCAGGGCCAACCTTGCTCCAGCCTACCTTACTAACCAACTCACTTCACATACGTCCTCAAGACCACTTAGAGTGGCTCAAGCAAACACAATGTCCATGCCGAGATTCAAACTCCATAACTCGGGAGGTGCTAGCTTCCCTGTATGGGCATCAAAGCTATGGAACACACTCCCTGCTTCCCTCGGATCAGAACCCTCCTTCCACTTATTCAAGCGCAACACTAAGCGCTGGCTTCAGGATTTGGATACAATGACAGTTTAACTTCCTTGATCTTAGGCTTGTCGTCTGCCCTACTGTATTTATTGTAAATGCTGTACTGTATTTATTTACTGTATGTAACTGTAACATGTATGTATCTGTAACACATATGTATCTTCCTTATCTACTGTATGTAACTGTAACGTTCTGCAACCCGTTTATTAAAATGATGCGCCCGGATGCCCATGGGCCTGGCTGCGCTTTATAAATAAAATAAATACAAATACAAATATGGAGTCAATAATATGAAGAATTGATTACGCAACTTAAGCAGAGGTAGACTTAGCGGGTAAAAGAAATGTGGCGCTATATTCATTTAGATAGCCAGCGGTCTCCCCCACTATGATGTATTTTGGAGACTAAAAAGGTATAATAATTGAGATGCTCGATAATTTCTTGGTATTAATTTTAAAAGCATCATGACTATAATTTGCTGTCAAAATTCTATGCTATTTTAGGTAACTTATAGCCAAAATGATACCAATGTCTCTTATTGCTGTGCTCAAAGTTTTATGAGATATAGGGAAAAGCTTGGTTTAATTTGTATTAAAAAAGTAACAGTTCTACGTGTTCTAATCAACAACTTCTTTAAAGCAGACACTTTGGTCGTGCACTTTTGTTCGACCAACATTCAACCCGTTTTATTTTTATTCTGAGAGTGCCCGCCCACACCCCTCACTAATTCATGCCCCCACCTGCCCTCCCATTAACCCCCACCCCCGCCTTCCTTACCATTACATAGACATATAGATACCCACAAAAGTGCACGCCCAAAGGTACCACTTTAAAAAAGAAGTCTGTAAAAACGTGTGATATGTAAGTAACAGGCACTTTGGAATATTCTTGAACAATACGCAAAATAAGTGGAACGGGGGTGACTTGCCAATGTTAAGTCCCACAATTGCATGACTAGATCTTAATGTGCATAGAAGGGGTTCTAGGACCAGAAGGAATAAGAAAGGGAACACCTTGTCGTGTCCCTGTTTGAAGTGTACAGTGAAGGGAAGCAGTAGCATTGACGACTATGAATGATTGGGAACTGCACATAGAGACCTAAGCATAGTCATGAACACTATACTGAAGCCACAGAATTGAAGAGCGCTCGAGGGAAAAGCCCAGGCACGCGTTGCATTGCAAGACGTCTCCAGTCAAGCCCATGGACCCTAGGGACAGGTTATGCACCCCAGGGAATGAAAGAACCTGAGAACCTGCGCGTCGTTATCAGAAGATAAACCCCCTCTAAGGAAGGCTTTATTGTCTGGAGGATTGACTGCTGCAATGACTTGAGCCCAGCAGTTAGCAAGTGTTCGAGCATGTACGTCATGATCAAGATGGATTCATGATATTGGCCTTAAGTTGCCCACTTTGGCTTCACCCTTACCATGCTTAGCTATTGAGAGCTCTCCTAAAATAAAGACTACACTCCCAAGTACTGGCAAAATGTTGAAATAAAAAAAGGAGCTGAGGTGACAATTAATTTTCAAAGGTGTTGTACAATTCAGCAGGATTCCCATTGGTTCCCGGTGCCTTCATTTATTTAAGGTAAATCCATAGTAGATATAGGTTGATCTGGAATGTATTAAGGTGAGTAGATTTAGGGGGGGGCACGCTGGTTTTACTTAGGTCTATTGAGTGAGATGCTGGTTTTCTGTATACATGAAACTCCTAAACAATAATATTGCAATCAGAAGACTTTGGGGCTGATTCATGGAATTATTTGCGCCGAAAAATGGGGAATTGTGCGCCATTCTGCCAGCAAATCCCTGTTTAACAAATGGGATTTGCGGGCAGAATGGCGCACGAATCCCTGTTTTTCAGCGCAATTAATTCCACGAATCAGCCCCTTTGTTTTTTCAAGGACTTGGACGTCATTTCTTTTAATACAGAGATAGTTGGCTAAGACCCTGCCAGTGCTCCTGGCCCAGATGATAACACTAGTGTCTTGATTAAATTTGATGCAATGTTATTGGTTCCTACACCATATTTTAAGCATGAGTTTTGAGATGGACAGCGAGAGTGGGTTTGCTTAAAGCTTGAGTTATTTTTTTACCCTCAGGGATACTGTGTTTTAACCTAATATTGAAGCTCTTAGTAGCCACGTGAGTGAGATCTTGTGACCATAATGTGGGTATTGTTCAATAATCAAAGTGCAGGTATGCAGGGGTCATTGGGTACCTTGTAATCAGCGATCAGCGAACTGTCTTTAGTGTCAGTCAACTCAAGAGTGGATGAGGGCCAGATAAAGTTCTACCCTGGTGAGGCCCATTCCTGTGTGAAGGGTCTCTTCTGCTCTGTGTTATTAGGCTCTGCTAAGCGGAGAGACGGGTCTGTCTTTGATGTAGACCTGGTCCCCTAAGACCAGTGACTTGCATGTTTGGTTCCCTGAGGAACTCACATGGCACATGTTAATGTCTTTTGTATATAGCGGCCTGAGACAGGCAAGATTATACACGTGCCAACCAGCATGGCATTATTGAAATTCCTGAAGCACCTGAGAGCCAAAGCTTCTTTTTGCAGACCTACATACGCAAAGGGACACCGGGCGCGTGGCTAGTTTTGTTAGGGGGCTGTCTCTGCAGCAATCAACTGGTCAGAGCAGAAATGTGTGTTTATTTGTGTATGCGAGGTATACTGGAGCTGTGACACTTTCTGTGCATTCCTAGTCATTTTCTGCAAGTAAATAAAGAAATGAAACCATCCCAGACCATCTTTGCACCCCTTCAGTGTCGGCAGCTCGGGCGTATGTCCATCATTCACCCCCCACCTCACAGGTGCACTGGGGTTAGTATCTCTTCATGAGGGAAGCTAACTTCACCATAAAGGGCCGCAGAAGATGGAACCAGAGCCCAGGACTGAGGGAAAATAACACGAGCCTAGGGAGCATTAGTTATCTCAAGACGCGTTAATACTGAGCTGCAGGCACAGGTGTCCCTATGAACCCCAAGACATGGCACCCCAGAAGCCCCGCTCCTTTCTATCGTTTACAATGCGCCCTTTATTCCACCTCTATAGCAGACGCGTTGCTGGGCAGCCTGTGTTACTTGTGTTCACATAACTGCGTGTAACTCAAGCACCAGAGCTGCACAATTCAGGCTTTTAAGTGGATCCTGTTTCCGAGGGATCCCGGATTCCCTCTGTGGAGATTTTTCGTCTGTCGCGACCGAAATGGGATTTATATTTACAGTCGAAGCCCAAGATTTGCACTTGTTCGTCCCTTTACAGCTACTAAGTGGTGCCTCTGCGGGCTCTTTTAGGGCATGTGGGCACAGTTGAGGGTACATGGAGGGCGACTGGGGGCACCAGAGCCTCCTTTAAACGCACGCGCGAAGAGAACGTAGATAACGTGCGCCTGTTTGTGTTTAAATAGTGCTTTTTACATGACGAAGAAACACAAACTGCCAGCACAGCAGACTTGTCAGGGTCTGATCTAGACACACGTATCATCCGCAACCAATCAGAGATGAGCAGAGAGGCCCCGCCCTCCGCATACACAGCTGCAAATTGTGATCGGCGCTTTCTCTCAGCCGACACTGTATTGCAACTAATCTGTGCAAAGGAGCGGATAAACCAGACGTCTAAACACCACATGATGCCAGTTTTGCAAACAAATTTACTACAATTACGTTGCAACTAGTTTGCCTATTGTGAAATGTGTAAAGACGATTTTAAACATTTTAATTCTTGCTGCCAGAGGAGGCTGGTGATTTATAGTCGGTTTTGCAGGCTAATACTTGAAAAAATCCCAGAGATATAAACTCACCATCTGTACACAGAGCCTTTTCTAACAGGGGCACCGACTTCTGGTTTTCCCAGGGTAGGGTGGTTCGGGGGAGAGAGCGGGGAGTGGAGGGGGAACACTCCTACGCAGCAGGCCTTTCCAGTGGGGGCCGGGACCTGGATCTCCCTCATACTCTGCGCCCCTATTTTCTCATGTATTTTCTTGATACCTTTGCCCACAATGCATGCCAATGTAAGAAGATGTATGTTCTTGCTTTCTGTCGCAAAATGTGTCCGTTTTGCCACGTAAAACATACTCATGTTGGCCTTGCCCTTGATGCACAAATGTCAGCGCCAGAAATGTATGCATGCTGGCTGCAGCAATATATGCCAGCATCCCCATGTAAGAAAACACTCAAGTTGAAATTGCCAGCAATGCCACTTCAAGAAAAAATGTCCATGCTGGCTGCACCAATAAATGCCAGCATCCCCACGTAAGAGCAGTAATGCCAGAGTAAGAAAGCATATCCATGCTGGCTGCACCAATATACGCCAATATCCCACCTAAAGACCCAGTCAAGTATGTTGGTTTTGCCCAGAGTGCACTAATACCTCATTACTGTAAGAAGCCATGCACATGCCAGCCCCCAAGTTCCATTGTTTTACTGCTGCCGACTCATTTGTATTACTCTCACTCCCCCTGCCCCACCACTGCACTCACTGACCCCGCACCCACACACACAAACATTGCACATACACACTTTGCTCATACTCACACGCACATCCACACCTATACATTCATTCGCAAGCAGACACATTCACACACATGGACACATTCACATGCACGGACTCATAGACCACTCACAAGTACGCATATTTACATAAATACACATACACAGGAAGTGATTTCTTACCTGCTGCTTATCAGCTCCGTCGACGTCACACGCTGAAATTAATGGCCCACGCCTCGCCTCACCAGGCATCCTGACAGTCAGTGCCACCCACACAGTTTGCGCAGAATGGCAGGCAGCAATGCCAGACCGCCAGTGCCTCGCCAGCCTGTCAATAGAAAGGACTGCCACATCTGCGTGGAGACCTTCAGGCTCCCTCTTAAAAGTAAAGAAAAAAAACAAAGGGCCTGATTCATGGAATTTGTTGCATGGTGCAAAGTGACTTTTCAATGGTGCAAAGTGACTTTGCAATGCTGAAAAGCGACTTTGCACTGCCGACACAAACCCTGATTCATTGAAATGGGAAAAGTCTATTTTTGCAGTGCAAAGTCACTTTGCCCCATAGAAAAAAAATTCCATGAATCGGGCTGATAGTGTGGGTTGCATCCAAACTCAGTCCGTGCCAGTCCCTCCCCAGTATAATGCTCGTCCCAGCAGAAACGGTTTATGGCATAGTCACTTTTTTAAGCTACATGAAGGATGACATTTTAGAATAGGATTCTGAGCTTACGTCTTTTCACCTCAAACAAGGGGGTCTGTACCCTTGCACCCGAGCACAACAGCCACGAATGCTTACTGCAGGATTGCCTTTTTAAATAAATTAAGACAACGCAGATCACATCCGCCCCAACACACTCTTGTGCCTACTCTCATACATGTGTGTGCCAATTGACAGGGCAGCACATACATTGTCCTTGCAAGGCTGCACAAAAGATGATTTTAACTCTGACTGTTGGCTCAGCAGTGGTGATAAGAGCACCCGTTAGGTCCACACACTGTCCAGCATGCAGCCCATATCAGGTGAGTGACTAGGTGGAGGATATGCCCTCCTGTATCCACCAACTCAGGATGTGGAGAAAATCTATCCATTATTCTCAAACGGCTAATCCCACAACTGGGGACAACTCGCCCTCCTACCCTGTGGCAGTCGTCGAAGTGTACGAAAAGAAGTAGTGGAACTATGTTCCCTGCTGGCCTGCCCCCGCTCCCCAGAGACCCCATAACCACGTCCCCTCCCACACACAATACAGACCCCCAAACACATACACCTGCTGTTTAAGGGAACTTTCAGTGTAGTGCACTGAAAGTGCAAGTTTCAACTTCTTCCTACACTTTCATTTTAAAACGAACCCTTTCCGGAACAGTTTCTTTTCAAAATAAAAGTATAGGAACAGTAAAACTTAATTTAAAAAAATAGAGAAGCACCACTTGCAACCGCTCCCGCTCACTTCAACCACTACCCTGTGGGGTATACAATATTACTAAACAAAAGGAAAGCACTGGTATTTGTGTGAATCTTTTTCGTCCATTTAAAAAGACCTAAGGTATGCCTTTGAAATAAATATAGACCTATACCCAAATTAGATTGTAAAAAATAAAGTCTCAATGTTTTTACATAATTTATAACACATACTTAATCTTTAAAAATCATGACATATTCAATATAACGAATGATGTTCAAAACACATTATATAAATACAATCCTACATATCACACACATCAAGCTAGGATATTGGCTTTATACAATAATTAACTCCTGGAATCAGAGCATAGATCCAATGATTAATGTTTCCAACTCTCTTATCAATGCCCTACTTGTGCACGTTTCTGTCCTGTGTGGGCTTTACTCAGCTGGAAATTCATCAGGGGCTGTACATTTTCTATTGGTGTGTCATATACTAATTGGCCATCTGCTCTCTTTCAAAATCAACGAGCCAACAAGCAGGCTGTAAATGATCCATAGGCACTACATTAATTGGCTCTATGTGATCAATGGGACCACACATAATTATGATGGCCGAAAATGCCGATTTTGTTTTTTATTAAACCCCCTTTACCACATAGATATGCAGGGGGAGACCCCCAGACTCCCCATATTACTATAATATCCCATACCCCACACATATATATGTGGTGCAAAGGGGGTGTTTAAAAAATAAATAAAAAAGTCAGGCATTTCGGCTGTCGCAATTGTGAGGGCGACATTTTTGGCCATTTCCCATTAATCCTGGGGTGGCCGCATACACCTATATATTTTATGTTACATTTTACCTCCTGCCTGTGGTCCGGCTGCGCGCATCCAGCGTTTCAGCTTACTAGGGTTGATAACATGTGCCCCATTGAGCCGGGTGACAGGGACAGCAATGTTCTGACAGCGAAAACTGCGTGTTGGGTTTTCTAATTATTATAGCAGTTGAAATGCTCGCATTGTTTTGGAAACATAAACATGGAGTGGGCTTAGCACGAGGGTGACGGGGAGCCCAAAGGCCCCGTTGGGAAGTAAGCATTGGGCAGGAAGTCGCCACTTGGAAAATGTTTCATGTCTTGTTTTTTTAAGAACTGCACGAGGATAATGCCGGGTTTGTGGCAATTTAATGATCAAGGCATGGGACAGGGGCACCCTGGGCAGCTCTATAGGGCTGGTGGGGACGTCTCTTACCATTTGCTGAAGAAAGACTGCACCACTCTGTCCCGAACACGAACTGGCCTGAGGTCCTGCAAGACAGGGGTGGGCTATATTAACTCTAAAAATTAGCTGTTAATAAATGACTAGGTCTAACAATGTTGAGAGTATAATGCCAGTGGCTATAGGATTGTGTAATAAGTGCGTTCTCGATGTCAGTGTTATGAACAGAGCATTGTGGCTGTTTCATAATGTATGTTGTCATTTCTGCCCCTGCCAAATGAGGGGGACAAAATGGTGTGCTACGAAAGTTGGGGAACAACCCCTCCTCCCCCAAAATTACACCTATGCTTGCGGCTGGTATAGCAGCCGCGCCCATTCGGCGAAGGCAGAGGGCCAGCGCAATAACCAATAGCACCCCTGCAATCGACCAGGCCCTTCTGTTTTGTGGAACCTTCGGTATGCAGGGTTGGGGGTGGGGGTGCAAGGAGTGCCCTGGGGAAATGTGTGCTGAAGCGGTAGTTGCTGTGCTCGGTGCCGGGTGTTGTCCCAGCCACTGTGCCAATGAAAGTGGTATGCTTTGTCTGAAGGAAGGGGTCCCATTAGTCTATGTACCCTGCCTGCCTGAAATCGCTACACTGGCTCCCTGTGGCTGTGAGGATAAAGTTCAAAACCCTCTGCATTGTCCACAAGGCCTTCTGGGGCCTGGGGCCAAATTACCTTCAACTCTCCCTTCCTAAATATCTTCCTTCTCGAGCTGTTCGCTCTTCCGCCTCCAACTCCCTCAGGGTCAGCCGCTTCTCCAAGCAACGAGTTGGGGGGAGATCTCTCTCTCCGCAGCAGGGGCCTCCCTCTGGAACAGTCTTCCTGCCTCCCTGAAACTTGAGGAGAACCATCTGTGGTTCCGGAAGCACCTCAAAACCTTCCTCTTTGCCTCCGCTTTCTCTCTCCCTCTCCCCTGCTAAATATTACTGAAACTGCACGGAATCTGCTTCTGGGCTACCCACCGAGATTTGGTCCTTGGCCCAGCCACTCTCCTCTGCACTGCCTCCCTGGCAACCCCTGCACTGTGGGACTGTGTCTGTATCCCTACCGCCCCCTTCCCAGCACTTGTCTGCACTTACCTTGCACTTGCCACCAGCTGACCCTTGTTTTAATTATTTATTTTTATTCTACTTACTTTGTACTGCACTTCCCCCCCTTCCCCTCCCCTTGCACTTTCTCCCTTCCTCCTACCCCTGCACTTGCACGATCTGAATGACACCTGGCCTAGTAGGATCGTTGTCTGTCTCCCCTCTGTTCCCCCCTCCCTGCCTCGTCGCGCCTTGAACCACTTGTGTATAGGCGCGTTAAAAATGCCATATCATATCATATCATATATTCCTATGTAAAGTTTTGAATGAAAGCCTTCCAGGCCCTTTTTATCCCATGCATTGCGTGCTTGTCTGCTGTGGGGCCAGTGATGGCCTCTTACGTGACCTAAGGAAAAGGCTTCTGATCCCACAGGCGCGTGCTTTCTGGGTTTTACGCAAAACTGCTGCTCCGTTACAGCACCTGTTCTAGGGCTGACCACCGGAGGCAGAGCTATGTATAGGCGGTGCTCGTGTAATTATATGTAAACGCGAGCCGGCTTCTGATTGGCTGCCTAGAAAGAGAGGGCGTCTGCCTGCTTGACTAGGAAACTGCAACTGTGCTGCATTACGTTTGTATTTCTCCAACCCCTAAAAAGTGTTAAACACTTAAGGGCGTCATCTATGCACCCTCTCCTCGTAGGTTTCTGTGGGGGGTGACCGTTGGTTTGTGCACGTATCCACCCCATTCAACTCGCACCATTCCTCGTGGTTCTCCACAAAAAGAACGTTGGAGCGTTAACTGAGCAGCTACCAATGTGCAAAACTAGACACATTGTTAGTGTTGGCTGCACATATTCATCCCATTGGAACAGCAGCGGAGAAAACCTTCTCCACCGAGCGGATGCGAGAAGTTTTCGTGGTAGGCTCACGTTGCAAGCCTGCGTGCTGCTGTTCTAGCCAGTGAGTAAAATGCTGTTGAGTCAGTATAAGTTACAGAGCCCAGTCCCTCGCCAAGTCGCCATCTCTGGTATTTAGGGCTTTTTTTTATTGTAAAGGATAGAAAGTACCCGGGCTTCTGATCCCACAGCGGAGGGACACGGTTGTTTGCCTTTAGCTCCCATTCAGAAGATTTAATTAAAAAAATCCACGTTTAGCGCATGTCGTTTGTACCCACTTCCGGGATCTGGTTCCATCTGCAATGGCTGCTTGATGGGTAAGGGTGTGAAAGCCACAGTATTCATGAATAGGGCCGAGCCAAGACTGAGCCAGAGGGTATGGCCTTGCTCTACGGGCCAAACACCAGCCAAACCAGGAAAATGGCTGCCGAAAACATGGAATGGATCTCTCTCTCTCTCTCTCTCTCTCTCTCTCTCTCTCTCTTTCTCTCTCTCTCCCTCTCTCTCTCCCCCTCTCTCCCTCTCTCTCTCCCCCTCTCCCTCTCTGCTTCTCTCTCTCTCTCCCCCCTCTCTCTCTCTCCCTCTCCCTCCCTCCCTCTCTCTCTCTGTCTCTCTCTCCCCCTCTCTCTCTCTCCCTCCCCCTTTCTCTCTCCCTCTCCCCCTCTCTCCCTCTCTCCCCCTCTCTCTCTCTCTCTCTCTCCCTCTCTCCCTCTCTCTCTCTCCCCCTCTCTCTCTCTTTCTCTCTCTCCCCCTCTCCCTCCCAACCTCCCTCTCTCTCTCTCTCTCTCTCTCTCTCCCCCTCTCCCCCTCTCTCTCTCTCTCCCCCTCTCCCTCTTCCTCTCTCTCTCTCTCTCTCTCTCTCTCTCTCTCCCCCCCTCCCTCCAGTGCTGGGAAGCTATTTGATAAGAAGCTTAAATCAGAGACTGGACTAAGATCCCAGGCTCAGCACTTAACCATAGTGTGGAATCCTGGGCAAAATCAAGTCACTTGAATTGATTTAGTTATGCAGTTTATGCCATTAAGAAAACGTTAATACAACTGTAGTATTGTTTCAACCACATAATGTGTATTCTTATAGTTGCCACCAGAAAGATATTTACCTTTTGGTTTATTCGTGTCAACTTCTTGCATGTCACTTAATCACTTGCACACTGCAGAAGAGGGCTAGGAGTGGGGGGGGGGGGAATAGATGGTGCTCCTGGCCTTTGTATATTAGCGTGGGGTGTTGTTGGGGGTGGGAGGAAGCCATGCATGGTCATTGGAATGGTAGAAGAGTAGGAGGAAGTGCTGATTTTTCTGTTGTCACGGTTTTATTACACAGCGCACTCCATCCAGGGACTCCTTCCCCGACAATGAATGTGGCGCACAATAAAGTGCTTTTTATTTTTTTATAAACCACAGGTTCTTTTCTGTTTCATTAGGCCTCCAACCCATCTCGTACCCAACCTCCACAAACACCCCGTGTCACAATGGACTAGGAATTAGGCCAGTGTGTATCAATAAGACATGTATTAATTTATAATTTAATTAAAAAAAGGAAAATCAAACAATTTCCCAGCCACTAATGTCGTGAACACAATGCACTAATCTCTACAAAATAATTAGGTTAAGATATACTGTTACAATTCTCACAATCTTTAATGGCAACGCATAAAAATAGCAATTTTAGAAAGAGATAACACCAACGGTTTAGCACTCCCCCCGCAACACTCGCCCCCAACCATTAGTTAACTTGATTCCTTTGAATGGAAGGCAGTGGCAAAGAGTAGGGATATAGAGAGAGAAAATCACATTTAGAGTACAGCCCACCACCCCCAGATGGGGAGTCAGCAAAGAAAGTGAAAATCAGTTTTTGGAGCAAAATGGCAGAATTGGATTTTGATTATTACTCACAACGCTATGGGACAGAATGCAAGGAAATTCGTGTTGCTACACTTGAGGAGATAGGGAAGCTTAGAGGCTACTAATCAGCACACCCGGGCAACGTAGAAATAAAGTAGGACAATTGGTTTTGAGAGGAAACAAATACAAAAGGAAAAATACAATGGCAAATGGACATTCGTTTTACACTGGATTTACAATGACAGGCAGCTCAGGGAAGGGGTGTAGCTCAGAATAGGAAAATTGGTCTTCGATGACAAGGACAGGGACGCATAACGGATAGACTTGTAGGCAAAAGGGATTGCTCTCAATGGGCCTACGGTTTCGGGCTTTAGCGGAACAGATGCAAATAGGAATTTGTGGGGTATTGCATACAATACACTGACAAATTCGCTTTTCAGTTACAAGGAGACTAATTCTTTTGAGGTAACACTTGAATGAATATCATTATTAAAGAAAGACACCAGGGACAAGGAGGTTAATTTCAAATTTTAACCAACTTGTACCGTGAATTTCAATGGGGGAATTACTTGATTTACTTAAAGATTTGCTAAGGTTTTACACAGACACTGAGAGGTTTACCAAAGGGAATATGCTAACATACACAGGCTAAATCAGCAATCAAAGTAATGGATCTGTACAATTTATTTGGAACAGCACAATCAATAATCTAATTATAACATTACGTAGTGATAGTCTTCCTGATCATTTCATGATGAGCTTTGATGAACAGATGGAGTTCATGTAGTGGTTTTATGTTATTCAGAGAAAAAGGTCCACATCAGGATTCACATTATGTCAGAGTGTCACATTGTTGGTGTAAACAATGTATCTAGACTCCCTTTGCCTTGACAGTAGTTTTGCAGGTTACAGTAAAACCAAAATCGTTGCTATTCATTTAGCAAACAAATTAATCTAATTCACGTTCTTCTCCTTGTCATATAATCAGGATGTCATCTTTATACTGGAACCATGAGTCTTTGTGTTCTTTGTGTGGATTCTCTGTCATAAGGTAAAGTAATTCATTGTCATTGGCCTGGCACTGGGTGGTAAATTATTTCTTTCACAGTATTTCTTTAAGCAGTGCATTACTGTTTTTTTTGTTTCGAAATTTGGATTGATGTTTTTAAACAACAAGTTTAAGATGTAGAGCAATACATACCATAACGTGACAATTTAGATAAGAAAAAAAGATAATTCATTTAAGTAAAAATACTGAATTGAACATAAGAAAGACTAACAAACAAACACCAGAAAAAACATCAATTCTATGTAATTAGTATCGACAAGTTAAAATTAGTATCCCTATTCCAATAGTAAAATCATTGTTACTGGCACCACAAGACAATTCATAAAACAAATCCAGTATATATGAATCACTTGAAAAACAAATAGCGTATCACACAATACACATGTAAGGAATGCAACAACAATGATGGCACTTTATGACATGCAAAGCACGCAATCAATGGTTGCCACAAATTACGATAATTATATGCATTTTGACATATATTTTGTTTGTTTACTAGCTTTACACCACTTTCAGTGAACATCAGTCAAACCTGCCATACATTTACAGAAATAGAACTTCCAGCTTTTCAATACATGGTTATGGCCTTACCAGCTGTAGGTATAAGGTGATCTAACCATGTATTTAGCTATGATTGGCATCAGCTCATTTAACAATTATCTATGTGAATGTTCCACATACACTAATTGGACGTGTGTCAGAGGGAACCTTCTTGACTTTCATCCATTAGCACTATGAGTGTCCTTTACTGATGTCCTGTTAAAAACCTGCTTTGACAAAGTCAAACGTTTTGGCTTGTCTGTAAGTATTATGCACTTGCCAGGCACTGCTATTAGATGCCCAGGTACTCAAACCATTTTAAACCTGCTACCATCAATGGCCAGTCAATACCACTACGGCTGTATCTGGCAAATGCCTTTCCCATGCCTACACCAAATACCAAACTGTTGGCATTGCTATAATCTCTCACCATTGACTATGCTTGTATGGCTGACGGGAGTTGTAGACCTAAACATCTAGAGAGCAAATGGTCACAGACCCTGCTCTAAATGTACAGCAGGAACATAGATGCCTCTGCTTTTTGAGTGTCAAACTATTGATGAGCTTTGGGTGGAAGTCGGGGAGGTTCCCTCTGACACACTACCAATTAGTATATGTGTAACATTTGCATAGATAATTGTTAAATACAATAATGACCTGAGACAGGCAAGAGCATACACGCACCAACTAACATAACTTTAATATAAATCCTGAAGCATATGAGAGCCAAAGCCTTTTTTTGCAGAACAAAATATGCAAAAGGAACTAGAAAGTGTGGTTAGCTTGTTAGGGGGGCTGAATGTTTATTTTGTTTGTGTTTGAGAGGTATTCTGGAGTTGTGAGACACTGCCTGCATGTAAATAAAGGAATTAACCCATCCCCAGATCATCTTTGAGCCCTTCAGTGTCAGAAGCTCTGGGCATATACTTGTTCCAGTACTTGCCTATGAGGCCTTGTCTCCACTCCAGGAATACCTTTTCTGTTTATTTTCCTTGGAGGTATAATACCCCCCACTTACCCACAATCCAGCAGGTAAATCATGTGTTGTCCTCTGGCCAGGAATCGTTGACTTTCGGGTGTTGGCCACCGGACAGCTCCATTGTATGGCCCCTGGAAGGATCTTCTGGCAGGGTGGCAGATTTGTTCCAGGAGGTGCGCTCTCCTGGACTCCCTGTGGGGTTTGGAATCTATTTGAGTAGTTGACACTTGGGCCATTAAAACTCTTCCGGTCCCCCTGCGGGGCGCTGGGGGACTGATTGAGGGCATGACAGGGGAGATCCCTGGTCATCTGGCCCAGGACTGGCAAGTACGTGGCTGCGGGGGTTGCCTCCTCAGGTCAGGGTCTCTTCCATGGCTATGGGGGCAGAGACTGGTTTCCTGGGTACCGCGTCTGCCGCCATCAGTGGTCTCTCTTACCTGTCTTGCGGTTCTGGTTGGCCAGGTCTGGGAGTGCCTTACAGCCGGTGTAGCCATGGCTCCTTGCACGCAGGGCAGCGCTGGGGTATAGGCCTTTAACTTTATTTTTTGAAATTTTAATAACATCATTCTGGTGCGCCAACGTAGCAACAGGCGGAAGAAAGAAAGGGATAAGACCAGCTGAAAAGAGGGTGATAAAAGGAAGGAGTAGAACAGAAAGTAACTTAATATTCCCCGCTTACAGGTTCGACTACATAGCCCCGCCCTCCGCCCCATCGCCCACATTGTCAGAGATTAAAATATTCCTTGATGAATGCCAGTTAACACAAAATTCTGCGTGTGTAGTGACTCTCTGCCTCAGTGACTTATAATGAGTTCAAGTGCTCTCAGTGTCAGAAGGAACTGTACAGTTTAACAAATATGCGATATATGGCCCCCAGATGTCAGGAGGTCGTGCATGTAATGGAAGGGTTCTTATAAATTCACTCTCTACGTCTTGACAATACGTTATGTCTCTTTTCCAATCCTCGAATCTGGGCAGGGGTCCACGGCTCCAAGCCATGGCAATTCGTCTTCGGGCCAGTACCAGAAGGAGGGCTGTCAGCTTACGAGACGCAGGTTGCAGGTATTTGGTGTGACCAAGCAGGGGTGCCAATGGCAGCGGAGCTACCTGTTCACCTATTATGTCAGCGATCATTCGTAAAACTGAAACCCAGAAACGTTGGACACCTGGGCAGCCCCAGGCTAGGTGGAAGAAATCTGCGTGCATCGCTGTACAACGTTCACATTGGGCCGATGCTTCTGGGTGATGCTGGTGCTTCTTAACAGGGGTATAGTATGTTTAAGTTAAAGTGTATTCGTTTGAAGCGTGTGTTCACTGCGACTTTTCGGATTTGACATAATATATATGACCAGTCCTCGACGCTTATAGACTCCTGAAGGGCGGATTCCCATTTTTGCTGTGTTTTAGCGTTAGGAGACATTGTGTCTGCCACCAAGGATTTATAAAGCAATGAGACTAGCCTCCCCTCTCCCTCTGCCTGAATGGTGTTGTGCAGCAGATCCTAAATAGGTGGTTGTTGAGGAAGCGAAGGGAACAATTTTTGTAGGGTATAGCGTAATCTGAAATAAAGGAAGTTGTCTAGGGAAGTGTTTCCTCCTCTGTCTTTGGCCATTTGTGGGGTAAGGAAAGTGCCCTCTGGGAAAATGTCGCCAAAGGAGTGAATATTGATCTTGTCGGCCAATATTAAGAATACTTTTTCAGTGGTGAGCGGAATGCCCGGAATGAACCTGACCGGCAGTAGAGGCGAATATCTTATGATCACGCCGTACTTAGCAGCCATCTTTTTCCAGATTGTGTATGTGGCTAGGACCGTGTTTAATGTGTTATATGGAACTGGGATTTGGCTAATAATAACGGCGCTGAGCAAGTCAGGTGAAGCTAAAACGCGTTCTACCTGCACATGCGGGCGGATGAAGTGGGACATCTACCAGTAACTCAGAAAATGCACCTGAGCCACCCAGTAGTATTTTTCTATGTCTGGGAGCGCTAGGCCACCCTGCGACGTTGGTAATACCAGGGTGCTATATGCCACCCGCGCGGGTTTACCTGCCCACAGCAGTTCCAGGACTGCGGATTTCACTTTCAGTAGAAAGGATTTGGGGAGAAGTAACAGAATATTTGTGAACAGATACAATAGCTTAGGCAGGATGACCATCTTTGTTAGTGAGGCCCTGCCCCAAAGTGTTAACGGAAGGGTTGTACTCGGTCCTGAATCGAGTTGAGCGTGGATATATAGTTATCTTTATATATCTCGTGGTAATTTCGTGACATATATATACCTAGATATCGTACCCTTGTATTTTCCCATTTGAAGCCGCAATCATCTACGAATTCCACTGTGTTAGGGGTCAGGGGAAATATCATCTATTTGGAGTGGTTGATTTTTAGACCAGATGTTTTCCCAAATCGTATGACTTCTCTCATTACCGGGTTAAGGTTCTCCCGGGGGTCGCCGACAAATAATGCAACGTCGTCAGCATAGAGGGAGACGATTAATTTGTGGGGACCCAGTTTAAGGCCTCTTTGTATTTGGAATTCACGCAATCTGAAGGCCAAGGGTTCCATAATGAGGGCAAAGATCAGGGCGGAGAGTGGGCATCCCTGTCTCGTACCAGGTTCTAGCGTTAAGCACGAGGACCTGGTGTTTCCCATTGTGACCTATGACCGAGGGTCGTTATACAGCAGGGACACTAGCTTAATGAAGAAGTTGCCGAAGCCCATCTGTCTCAGCGTTGCCAGCATAAATGGCCATTCCACAGAGTCAAATGCCTTCTCGGCGTCCAAAAATACTGCAATTGCCTGCTGTGTTGGATCTAAGGCCTCGATGACGCCAAACAGGCGTCTGATACCATAGGTGGTGCTGCGCACTGGGATAAATCCGGCTTGGTCCCCTATTACTAAAGTCGGCATGAGAGGGAGGAGTCTAGAAGCCAACATTTTTGCGAGGATTTTATTGTCTAAGTTGATCAGTGAAATTGGCCTGTAAGATGCGCACTCATCAGCAGGTTTGCCATCTTTGTGTAGCACTATTATATTGGCTTCACAGAGTGTGGGGGAAGACTTCCTCTCTCAATCGATTCCTCATATATGCGCAGCAAAATGGGGGCAAGGATGGCTGCATGTGCCTTGTAGAATTCTCCGGTGAGTCCGTCGGGTCCTGGTGCTATAGAGTTCGGGAGGGATTTTATTGTGTCTAGGATCTCTTCTACCGTTATCGGAGCATTCAATGGTTCTCGCAGGATTGCCTCCACCCAATACAGCCTAGTGTCATCAAGATACTCCTGCAAGGAACTAGGGTCCGACCTGCCTCTGGAACTGTACAGGTTCTGGTAGAAGTCCCGAAATGTTGTGGCAATGTCCTTTTCTGAGTAAACTAGCTTTCCATGTGCGTCTTTGATACATTCCACGCGGGTTGGGGTTTTGTCTATTGATAAAAGGCGAGCAAACAGTGCTCCTGGTTTCTGACCCTCACCGTATTGTTGGACCAGATGTTTGCGACTGAGGAATTTTAGTTCCCTTTCAGCTGTCTCTCTGAACTTCTGAAGCTCCTCCTTCAGCTCTGCCTGGATTTGGGAGTTTGATATTGAAGCAGCTCTAAGTTCTAATGCCTTTAGTCGACGTTCACTGTCAGACAGTTCTCTACGGATCAGCTTCAATATACCATTTTCCTTAGCGAGGCACATTCCTCGTACAAAGCATTTTAGCGCTTCCCAGATTGTGCTGGTCGAGTCTACAGTGCCTTGGTTTGTCTCAATGAAGGATGTTATTTCTTGACGTAGTGCATCTGCGAAAAACGGCATCTGTGAGCGAGCCTGGCTTGAACCTCCAGTGTAAGCCTGGGACTGTTGCACCCGCCAGAGAGACATCCAGTGTGACCATTGAGTGGTCAGAGTGCGTGCGCGGCAAAATTTGACTCATTCCTCAGGAGAACAGTGAGAAGACGCCATGATGTAGTCTATTCGGGAACTGGTATTATGGACCGGTGAGTGGAATGTGAAGTCCCTCGCATCTCGATTGTAGAGCCACCATGTGTCGTCAAATCAAACGATCGGCATATC
Organism: Ambystoma mexicanum; assembly: GCF_040938575.1. Classification (NCBI taxonomy): domain Eukaryota; kingdom Metazoa; phylum Chordata; class Amphibia; order Caudata; family Ambystomatidae; genus Ambystoma; species Ambystoma mexicanum. The sequence continues at coordinate 9,832,514 of NW_027182322.1, forward strand.
TCACGAACATGAATACTTGCTTTAGACAGGTTTCTGGTTGTATTATGGGATTTATCTAGTGCGGGGTCCATTGGTGTGTTAAGATCAGCCCCCCAGATGATGGTTTCCGTGTTGATCTTTCGAGTTGGGACATCACCCAGTTGCAATTGTCAGGGCCATCAGCATTTGGAGCATAGGAATTTACGATCACCACTTCTCTCCCTGCGATTATTCCCCTCACCAACAGAGCCCTACCTTCAGTGTCTTTCTGGGATTCAATGAGACTGAAGTTTCACTTCCTGTCGATCAGAATGGCGACCCCCCTGGCAAAGGATGAATACGATGAAAAATACCTGTGGCAACCCCAGGATTTGGCCCATTGAGGTTCTGTTGCTGGCAAAAGATGCGTTTCCTGGAGTATGGCTATGTTGACGTTATGCCTGTGCAAATATTGGAAGATTCTCCTGTTCTTTGCCGGTTGGTTGCCGCCTCGTATATTCCAGGTGGCTATTCTAAGTGTTGTTGCTGCCATTCAGGGGGCCGGACAAGTTCTCCACTCGACAGGATGTAAAGGTGAGACGGACGACTGGAGCCACTGAAGCAAGTTAAGAATTTGGGATTCAGGCCATCAAGGATGCACAGTACAGATGTTGTGGAGTGAGAGCGGGGTGAGCAGGCATAAGCGTCGAACCAGAGTCCCTCCCTTGTGTGGGCAACCCCCAACTGGCCCACGGTATTCCCTCCCTTGGAAGCTTTGCTGCAAACATTGCTGTGCTAGGGGTGTTAGTAGCCCATCAAGAGGGTGCCGGGCTTCCGTTAACAACAGGAGTTCGTTCCTGTGGTGATGATCGTGGCTGAAAATAAGGGTGTGTTAGCGTTGGTCCCCCATAACTAAAGTTTGGTATTACGGAGGGTCCCTTCTTGCTCGGTCTTCGCGTCGAGGTCTCGGATTGTTCCCGCTGGGCCTACAGCTGGCCTGATCCAGATAGTCGCTGGCCTCCTCGGGGGTATTGAAAAATGGTGCTTTCCCTTCATGCTGAATACGAAGTTTCGCTGGATATAACATGGAGTAAAGGATGTGATTGTCTTTCAGGCGCCGCTTGACAGCTATATAAGATCTCCTTTGTGATTGCACTGCTTGGGAGAAATCGGGGAAAAACTGAATGGAGTCGCCGTCGTATTGCAGTTTCCCCTTGATTCTGGCCGCCTGGAGCACCGCATTGCGGTCTTTATAGTTTAGCAAGCTTGCTATTATCGGTCGCGGGTGCATGCTTGGTGCCGGCCTGGTGTTCGGGATCCTGTGCGCTCTTTCTATGACAAACCGCTGAGATAGCGTCTCTTTTCCGAAAAGTGTCATGCACATTCGTTCCACAAAATCCTCCATTTTACCTGGAAGTTGTTGCTCTCTTACTCCTATAATCCTGATGTTGTTCCTTCGGGAACGGCCCTCTAAATCTTCATTTTTGGCACTCACTACCTTCATCTGGGCTTCAAGTGCGGAGACCCGAGAGGTCAACGCCGTCGTCCCGTCATCCAGGTCGGACACGCGCTGTACCACGTTGTCGAGCCTGTCTGCATGCTTATCAAGTCTGTGTTGGAGCTGATCTACTTTTGTTGATAGGGTGTCTAACTTGCACCCCAGGCCACTGATACTGGCTTTCAGATCCATCAGGATCTCTCTGATATCTTGATGTGGTGTCTGTTCCTCGCATAGTACTGCATCTGGCGTAGGGGATTCAGCTCTACTGCTGGTTGTGGGTTTGTGCTGGGAGTTTGATTCAAAGTGTAGTTTCTTCTGGGTTTTGTCTATTTTCCCCATGGTGGCTTGGGGAGATGTTTGTGGTTCAGGCTGGAGCTTATTTATGCAGATCGATGAAGGCACTTGGTCGGACCTGGCTAGCAATGGTGCCTCGATTCTTTGAAGACGGGCTTGTGCAGTCTCTGTTTAACGGATGTTGCCGGGTGCACACAGTGGGTAGAGTGTAGCCTCAAACTCACTCGTAGGATCCAGCTTAAGCGAAGCGCTCCGGTGCTCTTTTGTTAGGGTACCCACGATCGTGATGGGTACTGCGGGCAATGTTCTCCCCGCCTCCACGTTCTTTGGAAAGGGCCCGTGGTCAGGCCCAATACTTTCACTTCCCCAGCCGCGCCAGTGGACAGCGACACTCGGCTCGCTCACCGGAGCGTCGCGGATGCAGGATTCGTGATTGAAGTGGGCCGGATTGACCCTGGTGGCAGATCCGCCGCGTCGCGCGGCGCGGCCCAACTGGGCGTGTTTGGACCAGAGTGCGGGCTCCTCCACCGTGCCGTGGGTCCGGTCTGCAGTGAGGCGCTGCGTCTCTTGCTGTCTTCCCGACTGCATGAATGGCAAAGTCGCAGTCTGGATCTTAGCGCGGGATGCCTGTGCTCCACAGTAACTGGTGGCCTGTGGGTTGGAGCTCCAAAGGGATCTCGCCTTAGAGATGTGCTGCAAGGGACTTCACGGTGATGGACCCGCCCCGCAAGGAGACCTCGCGGGGGACCGCTCCCTTGCCTTGGCGTCTCCGCGACGCCCGCAAGGAGCTCGTTCAGGGCGGGAGGAATGGGGCCGCTCTGCTCAGCGGTCTCATCGCCCTGCGCGCGCACAGCGGTGTCCTCCTACCTGGGTCCTCACAGCATTCCGGCACCCCAGGCCTCCGCGCCGCTAGTCTCTCACCGGGCTGCTGCGGGGACGGAGGCCGCTCGGTCTCTTCGGTGCCGCCTCGCACACGTCAACCCGCCTTCTTGAGCGGCTCGGTGCGCAGTTCTACTGATCGTGGGTGCGTCGAGCGCCTGCCTTGTATGGCAGCGCAAGCACCCTGGGGGACTCCTCCTTCGCTGTGAGGCGGCCTGCAGGCCTCAAATCCAGGGATGTGTAACACGGGTTCTGGTCGCCTGTCAGATACGGGAGTTATCTTAAAATGATCCGCGGGGCGTTGTGAATGCACACAACGGTAAACTGGAATGGTTCAGCGACCACAGGAGCAGCAATGGTACAGGATTCATTAGAGCCCCACGGAGCTCTCTCAGGAAGCGGCCATCTTGGGTGGCACTCTACCGCCCTCTGCGCTGGGGTATTGGCTTGGTCCTGTGTGCTCTCCGCTGTGGTTCAGGGTTGCTGCCCAGTTGGTTTGGTTACCAGGTGGTGCATCCTGCATGGTCCTCTGTGTTGCTGTGGTTTCAGAGTTTCTCAAGGCTTCTGTGGCTCTGTCTCCTGTTGCTATTGTGGAGGCATGGGAGTAAACCTGCATGGGAAGTTGCTTGGGCCTCTTCCAGTGTGGTTGGTGTGCATTGAAGGACACTGGGGATGTTTCCCTTTCCCTGGATGGGCCTCGTGCCACAAGCCATGTAATGCATGCTAGGGGAGAGTGTTTCACCTGATTTTTCCTTGTACGAGTCAGTTCCCCTTTTCTCCTCTTCCTCGGTCTCCCTCATAGATGCAGGGGGAGTACCTGGATGGTGAGGTGGTGGGTTCACTCTGGTCTCTCCGGATGGGGTGTCGGTTAGCCCTTGCTCTGCAGTCAGTCCGTGCTCTTATCTCCTCCTCTTTGACGTGTGGTTGGCCTATGGTAGATGGGTTTATGGAGTTGCTTGTTAAGTGGGCAGCTGAGAGGGTGCCTTGGACTGATGGGGCCCTGGGGCTCTCCTGCTGGGTGTTTCTGCTACCCATGCTCCCGGGATACGGCGCACTGCCCCCTGGGTTGGAATCCCTGCCCCACCTTTTTGGTAGGGAGCGTTTCCGGATGGGCATGCTTCTGAAGCTCTCCCCTCTCATTCTGTTGGGAGACTGGTTGGTGTCCCTGGGGTTTTGGGGCTCCTATTTCCATGTGAATGTGCACACCTCTCAGTGGCAGTGTCTCTGAGTTTCTGGGGGGTATGATTGTTTAAAGTCCTGGTTCTCCCTTTGGGTTGATGGCCGCTCTGGGGGGCCTTTGCAGAGATGGTGACTATATGTCCTTGTCTTGATGATTGGCGCTTCATGGCGACTTGCCAGGGGTGGGACAGGACTGTAGTTTTTGGCTTGACTGGCACTGATAGATTGAGGGTTACTGGTGCCTTGGCAGTTGTCCCCTTCTCTTGACATCTCTTTGTCGGGCCCAGGTTCTGTGCCGCCCAGGGGGTGCTACCCTCATGAGGGTGTGCAGTGTCTCCTAAATGTCCTGCCCTTTGTTCTAGGGTGTCTGTGGCTCTCTGCAGAACAGTTTTTGGTGTTTGGGGATCATATGGCCGCTTTAGTATTCCTTATTCCATGGGCTTGTCTCTGCTGAAGGCGCCTGGTCTTGATTCTCCTGGCTTCTCAGGCCTACATGGCCCGGGCCCCAGTAACCTTGGACTTCCAGCTGGATCTAGAATGGCGGTTGCTCTACGAGAATATCGGAAGGGGTTTTGGATTCGAATGCCACATGCTGCCCTTCCTTGCTGCGGTTGCCAGCGACCTCAGGTGGGGTCCACTCTGGGGTCGCTGCCTCTGCTGTCTTGTGGTGTTGGGAGGGCCCTTCTCAGTTTTTTCGATTGGTTGGACTTTTTCTTCCTTTTTGTTATGCCCTGCCTCTCTGTGGGTCGATGTCAGGCGGGGTCGTCTTGGTCGGGATGAACATGCCGTTGCCTATTTTTTTGTGAATCATCAGGGGATTCAGGATCGCCATCCCTGGATATCGCCTTTTGGCTGTGTCCCCCATGCCCCATTTGCAGGGGTTCTTGCCACCTGGCCTTTCTCAGACATCTGCCACTGGCCTACGTCCCCTGTTTTTGGCTCTCTCTCTGCCCCCCTTCTCCTGCAAGGTTCCGGACAGTTTCTCCAAGTTAAGAGCCATCGGTGCATGGACAATGGCTGTCCTGGGTCTGGAATAACTCTGGTGTTTACTGTGAGCCGTCCTCCAATTCCCCTCACCCCCTACATAGTGCTGGGGTTTGAGTGGAGCAGGGCACCTGTCTTCTTGGGGATCCCCTTTGCGCGGCAACGTTGGTTTCCTTCACTTCCGGTTGTTCGGTCTCAGGCCCTTGACAGGCACAGAGGTTGCCTGGCCCTCTTCTGGTGGGTCTCGGATTTGGACCATTATCTTCTGTGTGAGGGCCCATTGTTGGATGTTTTTTCTGCTTGGGTGCCGGTTGCTATCCACCTTGCCAGGCGCCCTTTCATCTGGTGAGCCTTTGGGTGCCGCTGTGTGCATTTATTCAGTGGCTTCCTCTTCTGGGCTCCCTTCTGAGTTCCTGTAAGGGTTTGTACAGGGGCTGGTGGTGTCCTCTCTGGGCTCCCAGTGGGCTGCTTTTTTAGCTCTTGAGGGCACATGTGGAGGATTTTGGTTGGGAGTGCTATGGTAGGGGCCGTCCTGTGCAGTCTTGCCTCCTCTCACCCCTGGTCCTGTAAAGAATTCCTTCTGGGATCTGTCTTTGGTGGTTCTTTCTATGGGGTTCTCCCTTTGTGCCTCTTTGGGGCTTTGGAGGCAATCTCCTTGCGTTCAAAATGCTCTTGGTGACTGTTGCCTCTCACTATTGACTGGGTTGATTGGGGCTTCTTGTGTCATCCTCTCTTTCTGCAAGTACTCCCAGTATGGGTGTCTTTCGTTGTGTCCCACCTTTATTCCATGCATTTTGTCTATACGTCATGGGACCCGTCCCGGGGCACGTTCTCAGTGTTCGTTCTGGTGGACTGGTGGCCTCGTGGGCGCAGGGCGGTCTCGGGTTGTCTCAGCAGTGGCTATACTGGAAGGCCGCTTGGGTTACCCTAGGGTTGGTTCCTTTGTTGGTTGGTGTGCTGTCCATTGGTACGGTTTGTTTGCCTTTCTGTGGGAGTACATTGGCGATGGGATGCGGCGGCGGTTTTGTCTCAGTGTCTCAAAGGGACCTCTCCCTTATGATGTCTTTCGTATGCCTCAGAGGTAAGCAGTGGGATGAGGAAGTGGGATGTGGAGTTAATGCCCTGATTGCTTATGGGTAATCTTTATTACTCCTAGTCCCAATCTTCCTCGTCACAGTACTGATGACCCTCCTCTGCCTCCCTGGGCCGAGAAGGACCCATGATCCGGCTTGGGAAATGAGTAACTGCAGGATTGTGTAAGTGAGAGGTAATATACTTCCAAGGAAAAACAAACAGAAAATAGGTTCCTGGAGTGGAGACGAGGCTTCAAAGGCAGCATAGGAAATGGGCCGGAACACGACATAGCGGGGCTCCAGCAAGACATGTCTTGTCAGACCAGAGCTCCTGCAAAACGTGTCTTGCCGCCCTGTCCCCTGAGCCAGGGGTTTGACCATGCCAATCACACCCGTTCTTCAATGAACAGGCGGCTTTCAGAAGACTGCAGTGTCTTGTGAAAGTGGTCTGCTTGATGAAGCAGGGGTTGCTTTTGCCTGTGACAACTCAGCTTCAGAACAAGATGCTCCCAGCAAGATCTGTCCTGAAGCCAAGTTATCACATGCACAAGCAACCCATGTTTCAACAAAAAGACATTTTCAGTAGACTTGGCATGGGCAGCTGCATCCAGAAACAGCCAAAATCTCATATACTTGTAGCTGTCCAGACTGGTATATATGTCCTGCAACGTAGACACATTTATTTCTTAGGGTGTGTATTGTGACCAATTAAAACTGCAGAGCCCAACTTCCATTATTCACTCAAAAGGGTTTCTTACTGAATCACAAAAAGACATGTTTCAAATTTCAAATTCTGGACATACTTATGTCCGTATAATGCTCTTTGCTGTTATGCAAATCGCCAGGATTGGGGTCTATAAAGAAATACTGTATTGCGTGACCTGGCCTGGCACCAAACCCATAGGGCCCATCCCTCTTCCGCCACAGCCCCGTCTTCTCCAAGGATGAGAGGGTTCCCCCAGTACATTTTTACCATTTCCAGCACGGCTACGAAAATAAAATTATTACCCAATGAGTCGAGTCGAGTCGGTTTCAGGGTGCTTTGCACCTTCTGTGACAGAGTTCAAGACGGGAGACAACTGCGGGTATCAGGCGGCAGACAGTTTGGTGAATGAAGCTGGTTGGTCAGCTGCAGGGTGGCCTACACGACGGCTCAGGGTCAGAAATCATCACAGTGCTGGTCGGCGGTTCTGAAGCACTGGTTGAGGCGTCTCGGACGGCTTTTGCGACGGCGACAGTTTGAGGGGCTCAACTGGATCGAAAATTTCCTTTAAGGCGGACGGCGGCAGATGCTCGTCGAGGCACTTTTCCTATCTTCTTCACTGGGCTTGTGTCATCTTTTAAGGTGGACGGTCAAAAGCTGACCAGCTTCTTTGTCCTTGGTTTACGGTTCAGAGACTCTTAGGCAATTCCCCCCTGCGAAGCTTGCTGCAGAGCCTAGCAGGGCATGCTGTGTGCTGGCTGGGTACCTGTTCTGGAGCCACTTGAGGGTCCTCTGGATACAGTATTTCCCTCTGTTCCCTGGGAGATTATAGGGGAGGGATCTTGCTTCCCTCTTCGAAGTCCTTGCCTTCCTTCACTGTCAGAAGATGTAAGGCAGACTGTACCTTCAGCCATGGTCCAATGATGAGTTCTATCTTCTGCTGCTGGTAAAGCCTTCAGATGATCTGTCAAAATAGGGGCAAAATGGACAACAGGGATAACAGGGATTGGTGTAGGCTAAGCATACATTAGTGAGACAATCATGGGTCCCCACCAACAAACTCTGTTATGCGTGATGTCATAACCAAAATGCTTTGCAACAGAAAAGGTAAAGGGGTGAAAACAAGTAATACTAAGTCCCATCCATCTTCTGTCTGTTGTGGATCAAATGGTCCATCTGGTTAATGGAGCTCTCTCTGGTTCCTGATTAAAGCGGCAGGTCTCCCTTGAAGCTGCAGCGAGACCAGACTTTCTGGCTCTGGCAAACCAGACACTTGTTCCTTCTGAATGGTGTCACATTGTGGGAATGACTACTGTAAACACGCGGTCCCAGACATGATATTTCACTGTCAATTGATACTGAGGGTGGAAGCTGGCTGTAGGTTGACACAGCTGCATATGAAATGTTGTTGCGGTTTCCCGCCTCCTTTATTAGCCTCTGCGGCCAGGCCCCCTGTGGGCCTGTTTGAATTACTTTCTGATTAGTATGCAAATCACTGCCTTCAGCAACAGGGCACAACAAAAGCACAGGCAGATCCATGGAGCATTTGTCAGTTAATTAGGCTGCGCATGGAAGGGAGGAGATTTGGCCCTCTCCTTCTGGAGATGCATCGTGTAATCCTCCTGTCACATCCCAAGCGGTGTCCACCTAGAGTACACAGGTCTATGTGTATGTCAAATGGTGTTATGGCCTTGGGTAGGCCTCGCTTGCACGTGGTGATGCACACAATGATAGGCGGGACACAGAGTTCTTGCTGATACGTCTTTATTTAACTCGTTAGAACTCTGTCTTTAACCTCGCCTTCCCACGTAACTTCCCTTTCCCAGCCTCCCGCCTCCCGGTATCCCTGGATACATCAACGTGACATCTCCCCCCATTTTAAACAGTCACTAGACCTCCACAACAGGTTAACGTCTAGGATGGGTCACTACGCCATTTATTCAATTAGGCGGTGAGGTTTGTTCTTAGCTCGCTGTGGGCATGAGCCGCTCAGTTCTGGAGGGCTGCTGCAGGCTCCACCGTCCACGTGGTCTTCTTGATCAGACCCCTCTGTGTCTTTGTGATCTCTTTGATAGGGATCATCTGAGGCGTAATCAATGGGGACAGTCACTCGGCCATTTAATCGCCATGACCCTAGAGATGGAATTCCCTTGAAATGTGATGAATTTCTGTTGATGTAACCTCCTGTCCTTGCGCTGTGACCATAGATTCTTTCTTGGCGGTGATGAGCAAGGGTTCTTCATGAAAGATAGAGGTGTGTTTGTGAGTCTGTGGTTGCTTCACAGCCACTATGTCGCCCACCTCGATCTGGGGCACACGGGTCCCTCTGCACATATCCGTGTATGCCTTCATGCGTTCCTTTGCAGCATCATCCCGCTCTCTCACCTCTCAGTCCAGGTCAGGTTGGCTGTCTGTCCTCTTGGCTTGAGGAATTCTTGTTTGGATGTCTCTCCCAAACAACACTTCAGCTGGGGTTCTCCCGGTGGTGCTGTGAGGAGTGCCCCTGTAGTCCCTCATTAGTTGATGCAGTACTTGTTCATACGACTGCCCCGTGAGCTTAGCTATTTGTAGCACTCTCTTTAGGTTGGCCATAAAACGCTCTATCATTCCGTTTGCTTGAGGCCATAGTGGAGTGTACTTTCGATGGTGAAACCCCATGTAGTTAGCGAATTGTGCAAACTGGTGTCCATTATAAGGGGGTCCATTGACCGGCTTGAGTACCCTTGGAGTCCCATATGCTGAGAAGATGCAATCTAACGCTGGTATTACATGTTCGGCCGCCGTTGATGATATTAGTTGGGCCTCAGGGTATCGGGAGTGTTTGTCCATTACTGCTAGTGCATACTTCCCTCCTTCAATGGGTCTGAAGAAGTCGGCCGCCACGGCCTCAAAGATTCCTTCAGGGAGCTTGGATATGTTCAAGGGCTCCGGGTATCTGTGGGGGTGACGAGGTTGCGCATGCAGTGCTTCCTCAACTATGGAGTCAATATGAGGAAACCAGACTTTCTGGCGTAGCATGCGCTTGGTAGACACGATTCCCTGTGCGGTTTTCATGAGCTAGCTCGATGATCTTTTTCCACAGGGATGGTGGGATTACTAACGTGCAGTTCTTCAAAAGTAGATGATCATCCGAGAGTGTCAGTTCTTCTTTCACCTGCAATAGTCCTTCGACTTCTGTGTGTACTGTGTCCCCTGATGCTCACTCTCTCTCGCTGATCCTCCTCCACATACCAGAGTCAAGTCCTTCGCAGATGATTTGGCAGGCTGTGTCATTTTCAATTACACGGGCTATCATTTCCATATCCATTCCTTCTGGGTTGGCTTGATGTATGAGATACCGGAGTTACCTGTCCGCCACTGATGGTTCAGGCATGCACCCTCCCCTGGGCCTTCTGGAAAGAAGTCTGCTGGATTTTCCCGGCTGTTGAGTGATCTCAAAGGAGTAGTCTTGCAAACGTAGCCCCCATCTGGCTAGGCAGGGTGGCATCTTTGTTTGCGGGTTGCCATACAGAAATGTAAGGCCTGGTGATCAGTTATTACCCGAAACAGTTTGCCGTATAGGAAGAGGTGGAAGTGTTTGCATGCCCACACCACAGCTTGACCCTCTTTTTCAGCCTGAGAGTAGGCCTGCTTGGTGGTGGAGAGGCTACTGCTGGCGTACACAACAATGTGGGTCTGAGAGGGTTCTCCTGGGTCCACTTGAGCAAGTATGGCTCCCAGTCCCACTGGGTTTACATCCACTGTTAGTTCGGTGTTGCAGCTGGGGTCGTAATAGGACATGTTTTCCGCCTTCGCGTCCCTCTCTCAGATGATTTCGAACTCTTTTTTGGCACTTGTCAGTCCAGTGGAATGTGGCATCTTGCTTGGTCAGTAATCTTAAAGGCTCACTCACTGTGGCAAAGTCCTTGATATAGCGAGTGCAGTAGCTGGCGAGTCTCAAGAATGAGAGCAGCTCTGACAAGTTTGCAGGGGGCGAGGTTTAATTCAGAGCGGCAACCTTTTCGGGGTCCGGTGTCATGCATGTCTCTGAGAAGATGTGTCCGAAGAATCTTAGCGTGCTCTTTCTGAATTCGCATTTGTCGCAATTTAGCATGAGATTGGCCGCTTCTAGTGCTTTGCATACCTTCATCGGAGCTGTTCAGTATATGCTTGATGACGTTGTGCACCTCGGCTTGAAATATTTCTGCTGCCGAAGACACACACGAAGCTCAGCCTCATGTAGCGGAAAAGCCCAGGTGAGTGACAAACGTGGTGAAACTTCTGCTCTGGGGGCTCAGCACAAGTTGATGATATCCTTTTTGCAAGTCTAGTTTGGAGAACATCTTGGCTCCATTTCTTCAGTGGATCATGTTTGTTATGCGCAGAGCCATGTGCCTCTCCCTCTGTATTGCTTGATTGGGTCGCCTCATATCAACACATAGCTGAATAGCTTCAGATCCTTTCTTGGGGAAAGGCACTAGCAGGGACACCCAGGTGGTGGGGCCTGTGGCAGGCTCGATTATGTCCTGTTCTAATAACTCATGCAGTTCATCTTCCACCCTTTTTTTGGATACTGATGGGGGTCCCTCTATAGTGTTACGCTATGGGGCATATGGATTTGTCTATGTGGAGTTTCACCTGCCTGTTTTTTAGTCTTTCGATGCCCTTGAATAGGCGGGGATAGAGGTTGTTGATCATCTCGACGGGGTCAATGTACTTGTGGACCATGATGTTATACAGTATGTGTATGAGCCCCATGTCGGCAGCCGTCTTAAAATTAAGGACGCAACCATTTTCCGTTTCGGTCGCCAAGACGTGGATGGGTATCTTCATTTCATGACCTTTGTAGCGGCAGAGACCGTCAAACTGTCTTAAGCATTTGAGGGGTGCTTTGGCATCATATGCGTAGATGTCAATTGTTGCGGGGTTTAGTTTTGGTCTTTGGGGTAACACCTTGAAGACTCTTTCAATAACCACGTTCACCGTGGCCCCCGTATCAATAAGGAATTCGGTTGGTTGTTCATTCAACTTGATGATCAGGGTGGGACTGTGCGCTGTAGCGGTGGGATTGCCCAGTGCATATACGTATACTTTCTTCATTCGGTCGCTTCCAGATGAATTTGGGTCTGAGTCGGACGGTGACTGTTCCACTAGGTAACGTACGTGGCGTCTTGATCTGCGTTCTGGCCTCGAGCGCGTGACATATCTTCTCCGTTCTCTTCTCTCCCTTCTTTGTCTGTCCTCTACTGAGTCCCTTTCTCTCTGTTCCGTTTGTGACTGACTTTGTGGCCTTTGTGAGGTGGCTCCTGGATGGGTTGCAGGCGGAGGGTTGGTCCTCACCTTGGGTCTTGGTGGTGTTTCTCTGACTCTGTCCCTTTCCTTCTTCCGGGAGAGTCTGCATACTGATTTGAAGTGACCTTCCACACTACATGTGACGCAGCACTGGCCGATGGCTGGGCAAATGCCGTCAAGGGGGTACTCAAACCCGCAACTGTAGCAGAATGGTTCTTCCGATCTCCTCTCTAGCTGGAGTCTATGTTTGTTTTCAGCTTGCGTGGGGTTGTTAAAACTCTCTACCTGTGAATCGATGGCTCTATCAGCCCGAGCCAGTGCTAATATCTCGTCTAGTGTGCATTCTTGTACTATGAAACAGATGGCGCTCATAATCCACATTCGTGTGTGGGGTGAAGTAGGCTGCCAAAGCGTCCTTTAGGTCCTGGATGGAGTCAATGGTATTAGGAGGCATCTCGTCAATAATGTTACATGTGGCCGAACCCACCGCGAGTTTCAGGAGACATATTTGTTGTGCGTCTGCTATGGGCCCTGTGGCCCCCATGTACAAGTCAAAGGGCCTCATTACACAGTAGGAGGAGAACCATGGCGCTTTTAGCGCCATGGTTCATGCCGGTAAAATACCGGCACCGCCTTGGTGGAAAGGGGAATTACCGCCCCATTCCAAGGTTGGCGGGGTGGTAATTCCCCCTTCCACCATTGCCCTTCCCCATTCCCATTTCTGCCCCATAGGGCATAATGGGAATGGGGAAGGCGATAATTACGGTACCATAAATTGCAGTACCGTAATTAGCTCCCTGGGTCCCTTTGCGGGTTGGTTTTTAACGCCTGCAAAAAGCAGGTGTTAAATACCCCAACCCGCAAAGGGACCTCGTAGTAAGGCGGTAAGGATTTACTGGTACCGGTAAAATACCGGTACCGGTAAACCCTTACCGCCTACCGTGTAATGAGGCCCAAAATCTCTTGTCCATCTGGCCCACCTGGGACCCAGGTTGCTGGTATCTGTGACATAAATGGCGTCTGGAATCTGGGCTGCCAGTGTGTCAGGCAGTCTGAAAGGGGCCTGATCATGTGCCTGCGGTCCTTGCGCAGGAGGTCCTTGACGTTGGACCTGTAACCCTTGATTTCCCTCGTGGTCAGACACTCTCTATGCGTGATAACCTTATTTGCTGGGTGTCTTCTCCACTGGCTCCTTTCTTTTAGTCACTGTAAGGGCTGTGTCCTGTGCCTGAGTGATCCTGCAGGCTACTGGCTTCTTATGAAGATGGCCACCTTTCACAGGCACAAGCACCAGCTGCATTATGTGACTTGAGAAGTGTTGCCTTCAACCCTTGGGCGTGTCTGCTGCTTCGGCCCGGTGTACGCTGCCCACAGCGTGTGTCCTGCCTTACTGCCGCAGCCTGGGTATCAGACCGCTGTGATTTTTCACATGTGTCTGATTCGAATCACCGGCATGAGAAGGCTGCTATTTTCAAAGCACGTTCTTACTTACTGCTGCGGCCCGGGCCGACTCTCAGCCTTCGTTGGGGTGGGTGAAGCAGCCCCGCCTGGTGCTCCTGTGCCCCGATGCACGGCCTCGCTGTGACGCACCTTCAATTGCATGGTGATGAGCAGTGCCTCCAGGGGACCGCTCATGGTGTGTCTGCTCCCACGTGGTCCGGGTCGGTGTCATGATCTCTGCTTCCAAAAGATCAGGACTTGCCCGACTCCCTTGGAAGCAGACCCATAACCCCGGTTCCGAGTGCCAGCCAGTCCCAATTGGGACCTTTTGGACCCTGTCCTGGCGCCAGTGGCACCAGGCTCATAAAGATGCCCAGTCCCAGCGCTGGAAGCGCCGGGCTCATAATGCTTGGGTGGACTTACCTGCAGCAGACCATGCTGCTTACTTACCTGCCAGTTGAACCCCTGATCCTCTTCTGTTTGGGACTACTTTTCCTATTGGGTGGGGCAGGAGCCACTCCCTAGATTCAGAACACTGGAACTCTTCTGGAAAGCAGGAACTCTTTTCTTACCTAGGCGTGGCTGTGGAAGGAGACACCTAAGCACTACAGGAGGCTATTTAAACCACACCCGATGGATGAATCTTGCTTTGCGTTATTCTGCATTCTCTGCAGCAGAACGCTCATCGTGTCTTCTGCTTCTGATCCTGGGCCTAAGGGAACAAAGGCTTACCATCCTGGAATCCAGTCTTCAGCAGCATCTGTAAAGACAAAGAAAGAACAGGTTAGCACTACGGTCTTCAGTGGCAGCGCATCTCTTACCTGGTCCATCGGCTGTCACCAACGCCTCGCGCTGCATTCCGGCATCTGAAAGACAAAGGCTTACCTACTCTTCGCATGCCCCAGAGGTCTTCGCACTGCATTCCGGCATCTGAAAGACAAAAGCTTACCAGCTCTTCACACGCTCCGGAGGCCTTCGGCGCTGCATCCCGCATCTGAAAGACAAAAGAAGGTGCGTTTAAAGACATTGGGCAACTTTATTACTCACGTGCCAATACTCCTTCCCACGCCGAATCCAGTGGGTATTCCAGCACCCTTCAGCTTCTCTAAAGCTCCGAACTTGTACCTGCAAGATAAAAGGGACAGTTAGTGCGCATCGTGAAGCAGGCTACAAGCGCTTACTTAAGTGCTTCCAGGCGCTTCTATTCCTCACGCGGGTTCGATCCTCAACTCTCATCAGCCCGCCATCCGCCATCGCCGGAACCCTGCAAAACAAGAGATATCATTACAAAAGACTTTTAAGACATTTGAAGTGCCCAGAACTTACCGTTCGTGCAGTTAACGACGGACAGCAGTCCTCTGAGGTCAAGAGGCCTGCACCCTTATCCAGTGAAGAAACTGGTTACGGCACCCTGCCCCGAGGCAGATGGAGAGCTCGGCGTTCACTTACCTAAGGTGAGGGCGTTAACCTTTGGGGTTCTACAGGAGAAGAGAAAGGGAAGAGGAGAGATGCACCCAATAACCCCAGTTCATTAATCCCATATTTTCTATCTGCAGACATCTTACTCTTCGAGTCAGACATACAGTGCACAGAGGTCCAGCCCAAAGAGCCAACCGTGTGTTACAGATCACCTTTGAAGATACAGCATTCACCCAGTCAAGACCGGCGCCTCTGCGGGAATCAGGTGAGCGTTACAGAACGCAAAGCCAACCGCAAAACTCCCACCCAGGCGCTATGGAAACCTCGGATACCGACCAGCTAGCCCAGTTACTTGGGGAACTAAGAGCAGAAGTGCATGCAGCCCGTCAGGAAACGAATGCTCTAAGAAGGGAACTGATTATTTCCAAGGAGCGAACAGACGATCTCGCTAGACAATTGCTACAGTCACAAGCCGGACAAACTCCGTTACCCGCATCAGGGGCAAATCTTCCTTCAACATCCTCTACGAACCCAGTGCAGATCAACCTACCTGGGAATGTACCTCTGGCTCCGCCCGAACGATTTTCTGGTGACCCAAAGAGGTTTGCAGTATTTATCAATCAGTGCCGGTTGCACTTCTTATGCCGGCCAGCAGCCTTTCCAACTGATCAAGCTAAGGTAGCTTTCGTGCTTTCGTACCTTAGTGGCAATGCGGCAGACTGGTCGATCCCTCTAGTTAATCAAGATGATCCGGTTCTCCATGATTTTCAAGCTTTTCAGCTCAGTATGGAAAAACTGTTTGCAAGACATTCACAGGGGCAGGCCTTGGACAATGAGCTCCTTTCATTGCGACAGGGTAATCAAGACCTTTTGACTTATATTGCGTCTTTCAACAGACTGATAGTGGAAACTCGATGGCCTGAGGACAAAAGGATTATGTTGTTTTATAGAGGTCTACGTGGAGAGCTCAAAGATGTGTTAGCCCAAGTAATCAATCCCCCGCAAGACTGTTCGGACTATATTGACTTAGTCGTTCAAATTGACCACAGACTGCAGAACAGGAAGGCCGATCGTTCCAAGTTTGATGCTCGAGTATTTTCCAAACCACCAACTCCTACCAAAGGAGTAGACTCCGGGGAACCCATGCAGATAGGGGGCCTGAAAGGACCACTAACACAAAAGGAGCGGGAAAGGAGAAAACAGCTGCAATTATGCCTCTATTGCGGAAACTCGGGGCACTTTCTTCGAGACTGTCCGGTGAAACCAGCCAAGAAGGCAGTAGGAGCTGCAGTTACCAGGGTCACAACCTCTGAGCAGGGAAACGACCTCGCCCGACAAGAATAGAGGTCCTCTTGCCGAGCGTTAAAACCAGTTCCGTGACCTCGCATTTCGTGATACCTATGGTCCTCATTAGCCCTGAACATCCGGATCGATTACATGCGATTGAAGCTTACGTCGACAGCGGTGCCATCGGCAATTATGTGGATCATGAAATGGTTTTGAGGATGAATCTGACTCTTTGTCCAAAGGCTGTAAAGGACGTCATTACTACGGTGGATGGTACGGAGATAGCCTCCGGACCAGTAACGCATACCACCCAAGAAGTGACGCTAGTAAGTCAAGATGGGCACCATGAGAAGATCGTGTTCGATGTGATCAAGGCCCCTCAGTTCCAGATTATTCTAGGAATTCCTTGGTTAGAGAAGCACAATCCTCAGATCAATTGGCGAGCAAGAACGGTTCAGTTTCCAGAATGTGTCTCTACTTGTCACCCTCGACCTGGTGTTGCACTGGCAGCAATTTCCTCGGAGGCTCCCCAGTTACCTCCTGAATACCTAGAATTCCAAGATGTTTTCCGGAAGGATCAGGCTAACTCTCTACCTCCTCATAGGTCTTATGACTGCCAGATAGACCTGATACCTGGATCTACTCCTCCTTGTAGTAGAATTTATGCCCTCACCGAGCCTGAGAATCTTCACCTCCGACAATACCTGGATCAATACCTAGCGAATGGGTTTATTCGTCCTTCCAAGTCCCCTGCTTCCTCAGCTTTGTTCTTCGTTCCAAAAAAAGAAGGGGACCTTAGAACTTGTATAGATTATCGCGCCCTGAACCAGATCACCGTTAAGAATAGATATCCGTTACCTTTGATCCCTGAACTCCTGGACCAAGTCAGAAAAGCATGCATATATACAAAGCTGGATCTTAGAGGAGCCTACCACTTGGTACGAGTAAAAGAGGGCGATGAATGGAAGACGGCCTTCCGCACCAAGTATGGGCTATTTGAATATCAGGTCATGCCCTTCGGACTTTGCAATGCCCCGGCCGCCTTTCAATATTTTATGAACGATGTCCTCAGAGAGCTCATAGATGTGTGTGTTGTTGTTTACATTGACAACATCCTCGTTTATTCTTCATCGGAAACTGAACATCAGAAACACGTGAAAATGGTCCTCGAGAGATTGCGTCAACACAAACTTTTCGCTAAGTTGGAAAAATGTGTTTTCAACGTGACTGAAGTTGAATTCTTGGGATTCATATTATCACCTAGCGGAGTGCGTATGGATTCAAAGAAGGTCGATGCAATTCTCAAATGGCCATCGCCATCCTCCGTAAAAGGTGTTCAAAGCATGTTAGGCTTCGCTAACTTTTACCGCAGGTTTATCCCCGAATTCTCTCGAATAGTCCAGCCCATCACCGCCTTGTTAAAGAAAAACAAACGTTTTGAATGGTCTACCGAGGCGGAACAAGCTTTCCAGAATTTGAAGACTAGATTTATCTCTGCACCGATCTTAAAACATCCTCGCCCAGAACTCCCCTACATCGTTGAAACTGATGCTTCGAGCCTTGCCATGGGGGCAGTTCTATCATAAAAGGACCCAGTAACCAATCAGTTGCATCCCGTGGCATTTTGGTCCCGCAAATTCTCGCCTCCTGAAATCAATTACACTATTACTGATAAGGAACTTCTAGCTATCAAGTCCGCCTTTAAGGCTTGGCGGCATTATCTTCTGGGGGCCCGACACACCGTTACTGTGATTACAGATCACCGAAACCTGCAATATTTGAAAACCGCAAAAGCTCAATCCTCTAGGCAACTCCGTTGGGCACTATTCTTTGCCGAGTTTGACTTCATAATTACCTATCGACCTGGTACAAAAAACGGTAAAGCTGATGCCCTTTCTCGGATGGGAGTGGAAGAACATTTGATCAATCCTAAACCTGTACCTATCATTCCCGAACAAAGAATTCTAGGTGTAATCGCCACACAATCCATAGAGGAAGTTAAGGATAAAGCCAGGCTACTGGTAACTCCAGCAGACATACAGAATTGGCATCTGCAGGGAAAGGACTTTACGGTGAAGGACAACCTATTATATTTCCAAGAACGGTTATACCTGCCCAGCACAGATTTACAGAAAAAGGTAATTTCTTGTTATCACGATTCTTTAATGGAAGGACATCCCGGTATGACCAAGACCTCGGAAAAGATCAAGCGCTACTTCTGGTGGCCGTCTTGGAAAAAAGATATCAGAGACTTTATAATGTCCTGTGGAGTATGCGCCCAAAACAAGAGTCAAAAGGAAAAACCAGCCGGCCTCTTACGCCCTATTGACATCCCGACTCGCCCTTGGCATACGCTTTCTATGGACTTCATCACTGATCTACCTCCATGCTCCGGATACAATACGATCCTAGTAATCGTGGACCTATTCTCCAAGATGGCGCATTTCATTCCACTCAAAGGCTTACCAACAGCAGCAACTCTGGCCCGAGAATTTCTCGAAAACATCGTCCGACTGCACGGTTTTCCTTCAGTTCTAATTTCGGATCGAGGTAGTCAATTTATTTCTCATTTTTGGCGAAGTTGCTGTCGGTCAGCTCAAATTGATGTGAGACTTTCGACCAGCCACCACCCTCAAACCGACGGACAAACCGAGAGGACCAATCAAACTCTGGAACAGTATTTGCGCTGCATGCTACAACAAACTGAAAAAACTTGGAAAGATATCCTTTGGATAGCCGAATATGCCTACAATAACTCTGTCCACTCGGGAACTGGGAAGACCCCGTTTTTTCTTTTATACGGTAGTCACCCTCGAACCTCGGAGTTGGATCCACTCCAAGATCTTTGAACACCAGCAGTAGACCACCTGCATTCTACAATCACCCAAGCCTTTAAGGAAGCCGTTTCTCACCTTCAAAGGGCTAAAGAACAATACAAGAAAGGAGCAGACCAACATCGGAAGGAAGCCCCCCAATATCAAGTAGGAGATCAAATCTGGTTATCCACCAAATATCTACCTCTAAAAGGACCACGCACATTCAACCCAAGATACCTTGGTCCCTATTCCATCACTACCATAGTAAATCCAGTAGCGGTCAAGTTGGACTTGCCCCCTCACATGAAGATACATCCGGTCTTCCACGTCTCTCTATTAAAACCCGTGCAACCTCAAACCCGACTAACTACATCTCCAAAACCTATTCTAGTTGATGGAGAACTCGAGTTTGAAGTCAAAAGCATCCTGGATTCCAAGATCTCCAAATCTAAACTATTTTACCTGATTGACTGGAAAGGCTACGGTCCCCAAGAAAGATCCTGGGAATCTGCAGAATATGTCCACGCGCCTCGTCTAATCAAAAGATTTCATCGAACATTTCCTAACAAGCCCAAACCCCCGGAGAAGCCCGGTTTGGGAGGGGCCTTGAAGGGGGGTGCTGTCATGATCTCTGCTTCCAAAAGATCAGGACTTGCCCGACTCCCTTGGAAGCAGACCCATAACCCCGGTTCCGAGTGCCAGCCAGTCCCAATTGGAACCTTTTGGACCCTGTCCTGGCGCCAGTGGCACCAGGCTCATAAAGATGCCCAGTCCCAGCGCTGGAAGCGCCGGGCTCATAATGCTTGGGTGGACTTACCTGCAGCAGACCATGCTGCTTACTTACCTGCCAGTTGAACCCCTGATCCTCTTCTGTTTGGGACTACTTTTCCTATTGGGTGGGGCAGGAGCCACTGCCTAGGTTCAGAACACTGGAACTCTTCTGGAAAGCAGGAACTCTTTTCTTACCTAGGCGTGGCTGTGGAAGGAGACACCTAAGCACTACATGAGGCTATTTAAACCACACCCGATGGATGAATCTTGCTTTGCCTTATTCTGCATTCTCTGCAGCAGAACGCTCATCGTGTCTTCTGCTTCTGATCCTGGGCCTAAGGGAACAAAGGCTTACCATCCTGGAATCCAGTCTTCAGCAGCATCTGTAAAGACAAAGAAAGAACAGGTTAGCACTACGGTCTTCAGTGGCAGCGCATCTCTTACCTGGTCCATCGGCTGTCACCAACGCCTCGCGCTGCATTCCGGCATCTGAAAGACAAAGGCTTACCTACTCTTCGCATGCCCCGGAGGTCTTCGCACTGCATTCCGGCATCTGAAAGACAAAAGCTTACCAGCTCTTCACACGCTCCGGAGGCCTTCGGCGCTGCATCCCGCATCTGAAAGACAAAAGAAGGTGCGTTTAAAGACATTGGGCAACTTTATTACTCACGTGCCAATACTCCTTCCCACGCCGAATCCAGTGGGTATTCCAGCACCCTTCAGCTTCTCTAAAGCTCCGAACTTGTACCTGCAAGATAAAAGGGACAGTTAGTGCGCATCGTGAAGCAGGCTACAAGCGCTTACTTAAGTGCTTCCAGGCGCTTCTATTCCTCACGCGGGTTCGATCCTCAACTCTCATCAGCCCGCCATCCGCCATCGCCGGAACCCTGCAAAACAAGAGATATCATTACAAAAGACTTTTAAGACATTTGAAGTGCCCAGAACTTACCGTTCGTGCAGTTAACGACGGACAGCAGTCCTCTGAGGTCAAGAGGCCTGCACCCTTATCCAGTGAAGAAACTGGTTACGGCACCCTGCCCCGAGGCAGATGGAGAGCTCGGCGTTCACTTACCTAAGGTGAGGGCGTTAACCTTTGGGGTTCTACAGGAGAAGAGAAAGGGAAGAGGAGAGATGCACCCAATAACCCCAGTTCATTAATCCCATATTTTCTATCTGCAGACATCTTACTCTTCGAGTCAGACATACAGTGCACAGAGGTCCAGCCCAAAGAGCCAACCGTGTGTTACAGATCACCTTTGAAGATACAGCATTCACCCAGTCAAGACCGGCGCCTCTGCGGGAATCAGGTGAGCGTTACAGAACGCAAAGCCAACCGCAAAACTCCCACCCAGGCGCTTTGGAAACCTCGGATACCGACCAGCTAGCCCAGTTACTTGGGGAACTAAGAGCAGAAGTGCATGCAGCCCGTCAGGAAACGAATGCTCTAAGAAGGGAACTGATTATTTCCAAGGAGCGAACAGACGATCTCGCTAGACAATTGCTACAGTCACAAGCCGGACAAACTCCGTTACCCGCATCAGGGGCAAATCTTCCTTCAACATCCTCTACGAACCCAGTGCAGATCAACCTACCTGGGAATGTACCTCTGGCTCCGCCCGAACGATTTTCTGGTGACCCAAAGAGGTTTGCAGTATTTATCAATCAGTGCCGGTTGCACTTCTTATGCCGGCCAGCAGCCTTTCCAACTGATCAAGCTAAGGTAGCTTTCGTGCTTTCGTACCTTAGTGGCAATGCGGCAGACTGGTCGATCCCTCTAGTTAATCAAGATGATCCGGTTCTCCATGATTTTCAAGCTTTTCAGCTCAGTATGGAAAAACTGTTTGCAAGACATTCACAGGGGCAGGCCTTGGACAATGAGCTCCTTTCATTGCGACAGGGTAATCAAGACCTTTTGGCTTATATTGCGTCTTTCAACAGACTGATAGTGGAAACTCGATGGCCTGAGGACAAAAGGATTACGCTGTTTTATAGAGGTCTACGTGGAGAGCTCAAAGATGTGTTAGCCCAAGTAATCAATCCCCCGCAAGACTGTTCGGACTATATTGACTTAGTCGTTCAAATTGACCACAGACTGCAGAACAGGAAGGCCGATCGTTCCAAGTTTGATGCTCGAGTATTTTCCAAACCACCAACTCCTACCAAAGGAGTAGACTCCGGGGAACCCATGCAGATAGGGGGCCTGAAAGGACCACTAACACAAAAGGAGCGGGAAAGGAGAAAACAGCTGCAATTATGCCTCTATTGCGGAAACTCGGGGCACTTTCTTCGAGACTGTCCGGTGAAACCAGCCAAGAAGGCAGTAGGAGCTGCAGTTACCAGGGTCACAATCTCTGAGCAGGGAAACGACCTCGCCCGACAAGAATAGAGGTCCTCTTGCCGAGCGTTAAAACCAGTTCCGTGACCTCGCATTTCGTGATACCTATGGTCCTCATTAGCCCTGAACATCCGGATCGATTACATGCGATTGAAGCTTACGTCGACAGCGGTGCCATCGGCAATTATGTGGATCATGAAATGGTTTTGAGGATGAATCTGACTCTTTGTCCAAAGGCTGTAAAGGACGTCATTACTACGGTGGATGGTACGGAGATAGCCTCCGGACCAGTAACGCATACCACCCAAGAAGTGACGCTAGTAAGTCAAGATGGGCACCATGAGAAGATCGTGTTCGATGTGATCAAGGCCCCTCAGTTCCAGATTATTCTAGGAATTCCTTGGTTAGAGAAGCACAATCCTCAGATCGATTGGCGAGCAAGAACGGTTCAGTTTCCAGAATGTGTCTCTACTTGTCACCCTCGACCTGGTGTTGCACTGGCAGCAATTTCCTCGGAGGCTCCCCAGTTACCTCCTGAATACCTAGAATTCCAAGATGTTTTCCGGAAGGATCAGGCTAACTCTCTACCTCCTCATAGGTCTTATGACTGCCAGATAGACCTGATACCTGGATCTACTCCTCCTTGTAGTAGAATTTATGCCCTCACCGAGCCTGAGAATCTTCACCTCCGACAATACCTGGATCAATACCTAGCGAATGGGTTTATTCGTCCTTCCAAGTCCCCTGCTCCCTCAGCTTTGTTCTTCGTTCCAAAAAAAGAAGGGGACCTTAGAACTTGTATAGATTATCGCGCCCTGAACCAGATCACCGTTAAGAATAGATATCCGTTACCTTTGATCCCTGAACTCCTGGACCAAGTCAGAAAAGCATGCATATATACAAAGCTGGATCTTAGAGGAGCCTACCACTTGGTACGAGTAAAAGAGGGCAATGAATGGAAGACGGCCTTCCGCACCAAGTATGGGCTATTTGAATATCAGGTCATGCCCTTCGGACTTTGCAATGCCCCGGCCGCCTTTCAATATTTTATGAACGATGTCCTCAGAGAGCTCATAGATGTGTGTGTTGTTGTTTACATTGACAACATCCTCGTTTATTCTTCATCGGAAACTGAACATCAGAAACACGTGAAAATGGTCCTCGAGAGATTGCGTCAACACAAACTTTTCGCTAAGTTGGAAAAATGTGTTTTCAACGTGACTGAAGTTGAATTCTTGGGATTCATATTATCACCTAGCGGAGTGCGTATGGATTCAAAGAAGGTCGATGCAATTCTCAAATGGCCATCGCCATCCTCCGTAAAAGGTGTTCAAAGCATGTTAGGCTTCGCTAACTTTTACCGCAGGTTTATCCCCGAATTCTCTCGAATAGTCCAGCCCATCACCGCCTTGTTAAAGAAAAACAAACGTTTTGAATGGTCTACCGAGGCGGAACAAGCTTTCCAGAATTTGAAGACTAGATTTATCTCTGCACCGATCTTAAAACATCCTCGCCCAGAACTCCCCTACATCGTTGAAACTGATGCTTCGAGCCTTGCCATGGGGGCAGTTCTATCACAAAAGGACCCAGTAACCAATCAGTTGCATCCCGTGGCATTTTGGTCCCGCAAATTCTCGCCTCCTGAAATCAATTACACTATTACTGATAAGGAACTTCTAGCTATCAAGTCCGCCTTTAAGGCTTGGCGGCATTATCTTCTGGGGGCCCGACACACCGTTACTGTGATTACAGATCACCGAAACCTGCAATATTTGAAAACCGCAAAAGCTCAATCCTCTAGGCAACTCCGTTGGGCACTATTCTTTGCCGAGTTTGACTTCATAATTACCTATCGACCTGGTACAAAAAACGGTAAAGCTGATGCCCTTTCTCGGATGGGAGTGGAAGAACATTTGATCAATCCTAAACCTGTACCTATCATTCCCGAACAAAGAATTCTAGGTGTAATCGCCACACAATCCATAGAGGAAGTTAAGGATAAAGCCAGGCTACTGGTAACTCCAGCAGACATACAGAATTGGCATCTGCAGGGAAAGGACTTTACGGTGAAGGACAACCTATTATATTTCCAAGAACGGTTATACCTGCCCAGCACAGATTTACAGAAAAAGGTAATTTCTTGTTATCACGATTCTTTAATGGAAGGACATCCCGGTATGACCAAGACCTCGGAAAAGATCAAGCGCTACTTCTGGTGGCCGTCTTGGAAAAAAGATATCAGAGACTTTATAATGTCCTGTGGAGTATGCGCCCAAAACAAGAGTCAAAAGGAAAAACCAGCCGGCCTCTTACGCCCTATTGACATCCCGACTCGCCCTTGGCATACGCTTTCTATGGACTTCATCACCGATCTACCTCCATGCTCCGGATACAATACGATCCTAGTAATCGTGGACCTATTCTCCAAGATGGCGCATTTCATTCCACTCAAAGGCTTACCAACAGCAGCAACTCTGGCCCGAGAATTTCTCGAAAACATCGTCCGACTGCACGGTTTTCCTTCAGTTCTAATTTCGGATCGAGGTAGTCAATTTATTTCTCATTTTTGGCGAAGTTGCTGTCGGTCAGCTCAAATTGATGTGAGACTTTCGACCAGCCACCACCCTCAAACCGACGGACAAACCGAGAGGACCAATCAAACTCTGGAACAGTATTTGCGCTGCATGCTACAACAAACTGAAAAAACTTGGAAAGATATCCTTTGGATAGCCGAATATGCCTACAATAACTCTGTCCACTCGGGAACTGGGAAGACCCCGTTTTTTCTTTTATACGGTAGTCACCCTCGAACCTCGGAGTTGGATCCACTCCAAGATCTTTGAACACCAGCAGTAGACCACCTGCATTCTACAATCACCCAAGCCTTTAAGGAAGCCGTTTCTCACCTTCAAAGGGCTAAAGAACAATACAAGAAAGGAGCAGACCAACATCGGAAGGAAGCCCCCCAATATCAAGTAGGAGATCAAATCTGGTTATCCACCAAATATCTACCTCTAAAAGGACCACGCACATTCAACCCAAGATACCGTGGTCCCTATTCCATCACTACCATAGTAAATCCAGTAGCGGTCAAGTTGGACTTGCCCCCTCACATGAAGATACATCCGGTCTTCCACGTCTCTCTATTAAAACCCGTGCAACCTCAAACCCGACTAACTACATCTCCAAAACCTATTCTAGTTGATGGAGAACTCGAGTTTGAAGTCAAAAGCATCCTGGATTCCAAGATCTCCAAATCTAAACTATTTTACCTGATTGACTGGAAAGGCTACGGTCCCCAAGAAAGATCCTGGGAACCTGCAGAATATGTCCACGCGCCTTGTCTAATCAAAAGATTTCATCGAACATTTCCTAACAAGCCCAAACCCCCGGAGAAGCCCGGTTTGGGAGGGGCCTTGAAGGGGGGTGCTGTCATGATCTCTGCTTCCAAAAGATCAGGACTTGCCCGACTCCCTTGGAAGCAGACCCATAACCCCGGTTCCGAGTGCCAGCCAGTCCCAATTGGAACCTTTTGGACCCTGTCCTGGCGCCAGTGGCACCAGGCTCATAAAGATGCCCAGTCCCAGCGCTGGAAGCGCCGGGCTCATAATGCTTGGGTGGACTTACCTGCAGCAGACCATGCTGCTTACTTACCTGCCAGTTGAACCCCTGATCCTCTTCTGTTTGGGACTACTTTTCCTATTGGGTGGGGCAGGAGCCACTGCCTAGGTTCAGAACACTGGAACTCTTCTGGAAAGCAGGAACTCTTTTCTTACCTAGGCGTGGCTGTGGAAGGAGACACCTAAGCACTACATGAGGCTATTTAAACCACACCCGATGGATGAATCTTGCTTTGCCTTATTCTGCATTCTCTGCAGCAGAACGCTCATCGTGTCTTCTGATTCTGATCCTGGGCCTAAGGGAACAAAGGCTTACCATCCTGGAATCCAGTCTTCAGCAGCATCTGTAAAGACAAAGAAAGAACAGGTTAGCACTACGGTCTTCAGTGGCAGCGCATCTCTTACCTGGTCCATCGGCTGTCACCAACGCCTCGCGCTGCATTCCGGCATCTGAAAGACAAAGGCTTACCTACTCTTCGCATGCCCCGGAGGTCTTCGCACTGCATTCCGGCATCTGAAAGACAAAAGCTTACCAGCTCTTCACACGCTCCGGAGGCCTTCGGCGCTGCATCCCGCATCTGAAAGACAAAAGAAGATGCGTTTAAAGACATTGGACAACTTTATTACTCACGTGCCAATACTCCTTCCCACGCTGAATCCAGTGGGTATTTCAGCACCCTTCAGCTTCTCTAAAGCTCCGAACTTGTACCTGCAAGATAAAAGGGACAGTTAGTGCGCATCGTGAAGCAGGCTACAAGCGCTTACTTACGTGCTTCCAGGCGCTTCTATTCCTCACGCGGGTTCGATCCTCAACTCTCATCAGCCCGCCATCCGCCATCGCCGGAACCCTGCAAAACAAAAGATATCATTACAAAAGACTTTTAAGACATTTGAAGTGCCCAGAACTTACCGTTCGTGCAGTTAACGACGGACAGCAGTCCTCTGAGGTCAAGAGGCCTGCACCCTTATCCAGTGAAGAAACTGGTTACGGCACCCTGCCCCGAGGCAGATGGAGAGCTCGGCGCTCACTTACCTAAGGTGAGGGCGTTAACCTTTGGGGTTCTACAGGAGAAGAGAAAGGGAAGAGGAGAGAGGCACCCAATAACCCCAGTTCATTAATCCCATATTTTCTATCTGCAGACATCTTACTCTTCGAGTCAGACATACAGTGCACAGAGGTCCAGCCCAAAGAGCCAACCGTGTGTTACACATCACCTTTGAAGATACGGCATTCACCCAGTCAAGACCGGCGCCTCTGCGGGAATCAGGTGAGCGTTACAGTCGGCTTCTGTGCCGCCCCCTCGTCGCCAGTGTTATGGCTTTGGGTAGGCCTCGCTCGCACACAGTGATTCACACAATGATAGGTGGGACACGAAGTTCTTGCCAATATGTCTTACTTTATTCAACTCGTTACAACTCTGTCTTTAACCCCTCTCTCCCACGTAACTACTCTTTCACAGCCTCCCGGTTTCCCTGGATACGACAACGTGACAAACGGTGAGCATAGAAAAATATGCACGGATTAGCCCTGCACATTTTCCTGTGGTTGATTAAATTTCATTAAACAATTCAAAAAAGCCCAGGCGAGTGCACACCCACCGTGCTGATGGTCGAATTCCTCACAATCATTCACCATTCACCTCAAAGATGCACTGGAAATAATATCTCTACATGAGGGAGGACAACTTCATCATAAAGGGCCGCAGAAGATGGAACCAGAGCCAAGGACTAAGGAAAAATAACACGAGCCTAGGGAGCATTAGTTAGCTCAAGACGTTAATACTGAGCTGCAGGCACAGGTGTCCCTATGAACCCCAAGACATGGCACCCCAGAAGCCCCGCTCCTTTCTATTGTTTGCAATGCGCCCTTTATTCCGCCTCTATAGCAGGCGCGTTGCTGGGCAGCCTGTGTTACTTGTGTTCACATAACTGCGTGTAACTCAATCACCAGAGCTGCACAATTCAGGCTTTTAAGTGGATCCTGTTTACGAGGGATCCCGGATTCCCTCTGTGGAGATTGTTCGTCTGTCGCGACCGAAATGTGATTTATATTTACAATTGAAGCCCAAGATTTGCTCTGTTCCTGCTTTAAAGCTACTGAGTGGTGCCTTTGTGGGCTCTTTTAGGGCATGTGGGCACAGTTGAGGGTACGTGGACGGCGAATGTATGCACCAGAACCTCGTTTAAACGCACACGCGAAGAGAACGTAGATAACGTGCGGCTGTATGTGTTTAAATAGTGCTTTT
Organism: Ambystoma mexicanum; assembly: GCF_040938575.1. Taxonomy (NCBI): domain Eukaryota; kingdom Metazoa; phylum Chordata; class Amphibia; order Caudata; family Ambystomatidae; genus Ambystoma; species Ambystoma mexicanum. The sequence goes on from NW_027182322.1 coordinate 9,860,290, forward strand.
TACACGACGAAGAAACACAAACTGCCAGCACAGCAGACTGGCGAGTGTCTGATCTAGACATGCTATCTTCAGCAACCAATCAGAGAGGACCAAAGAGGCCCCGCCCTCCGCATACACAGCTGCAAGTTGTGTTCGCTGCGCTCACCTCAGCCGACACTGTAACAGTTTCAAAACACGGGACTAATCTGCACAAAAGCAGTGATGCATCAGACGTCTAAACACCACATTATGCCAGTTTTAGACAACTGTTTAACTCCAACTACATTGAAAATAGTTTACATATTGTGAAATGTGTAAAGACGATTTTAAATACATTTTCTTTCTTATTGCCTGTGGAGGCTGGTGATATATAATCGGTTTTGCAGGATAACATATGAAAACGTCCTATAGATGTAAAATCACTGAGTACGCAGGAGCATTGTCTAATCTTTTTTCTTGATTCCCCTGCCTTCAATATATCCCAATGTAAGAGGATGAGACTGTCCATGCTGGCTGTGGCAATGTGTCGGAATTGCCATGTAAAGACACACTCGCAGGGATCAAAATTATGATTGGATAAACAGGAGCTAAATTTAGCTCCTCGGATTTCATCAGTTAGTGACCAGGAGCTACCACTGGGAACGAGGAGCTAGTCCACAGTCTTCCACAAATCCAACCTTCAGATGAGATGCAAACATATCATTTTGTCCATTATTTCGGACCCCTTTTGCTGTAAATGTTGTATAGATGTTTCCCAATGTTTATTTATAGATAGCCTCAAATGCACATAGGCGTATTTGTTCGGCATCAATTGGCCCAGGGAGCCAAAAGTAGCTACTGGTAAATGTTAGTATTAAGATAATCAGGCTCTTCTAGGCAACAAGCAGGAGGTAAATAGCTCCCAGCTCCCCTCAATTTCGAACCAAGCACCCATGTTACCCTTGCCCTTGATGCACTAATGTCACTGTCAAAAACGTGTCCATGCTGGTTGCAGCAATATATGTCATCATCCCCATGTAAGAAAACCCTCAAGTTGAAATTGCCAGTAATGCCACTTCAAGAAAGCATATCCATGCTGGCTGCACCAATATATGCCAGTAGTCCCACCTGAGGACCCAGTCAAGTTATGTTGGTTTTGCCCCTAGTGCACTTACTACTGTAAGAAGACATCTCCAAGACAGCCCCCAAGTTCAATGTTTCACTGCCTCATATTTTCCTCCCCCACCACATTCATAGGTCCCACTTGTATTACTCTCACTCCTTCTGCCCCAGCGCTGCAATCATCAATCCCCCACACACGCAAACATTACACATACAGACCTCGCTCATACCCGCATGCACATACGTACCTCTGCAATCATTCGCAAGCGCACAAATTCACACATGGACACATTCACATGCACAGATTGGAACATTCACAAATATCCAGAAATAAGTACATAAATACACACCCACACAAACACATGCTGGATGTGATTTTTACCTGCTTGCTTATCAGCTGCCCCGACAACACACTCTCAACTGGATGGCCTGCATCTCACCAAGTATCCTGACAGTCATTGCAACCCACACAGTTTGGCAAACAATGCCAGACCTCTGAAGGAATGACCATGAACGCTCATGCCAGAACAAATACAACCCGCAAGGGAAAAAAGGCCAAGAGATTTCTTGCAAGGATAACAAGATTTTAATAGCACAAAAAAGGACTATGTTAGCAAAGAACTCTGCTGCTCGAGAACGTTCTGCTGAATTGTACTGGCAGAAGGTTATAAGGCAAACATCGTCATTACTAAATCATACATACAGTAGAAGCCAGCATAGCTGGTTGGTCAGACCCTATACGTGGGCGGCCTGCTCCATAGGGGATGCCAAACTGCAATTGGTCCCAGCCCCGTCCGTCCATCTTCCATCACGTGGGGTCAGCTTGTCTCATCTCTCCAGCGAACGAAGGTCACGTTCCTCATTAGTTACTATTGTAAGACGATGCTACTCTATCATTATGGCGTGAACCTGGCAAACTCAGGGACTGGCACAAGGGAAGGCCCAAGATCATGCTGCCCCACACATTCTTCACTCAGTTCATATCACACTCTCTGCCCCCAAGTTTTCCACCCTTGCTGTGGACTATAATGTTTTGCTCCCTGTACCTTGTATTATAAAGTGGGTCATTATGAAGTAAGTTGAAATGTTTGTATTTTTTCAGATCTTTTTTTGTGTTTTAGAAGTATTCTAGAGTTGGGAGGCACTGCCTGCATGTAAATAAAGGAATTAACCCATCCCCAGACCATCTTTGAGCCCTTCAGTGTCAGAAGCTCGCGGGCATATACTTGTCCCAGTACTTGCCTATGAGGCCTTGTCTCCACTCCAGGAATACCTTTTCTATTTATTTTCCTTGGAGGTATAATACCTCCCATGTACCCACAATCCAGCAGGTAAATCATTTGCTGTCCTCTGGCCAGGTATTGTGGAATTTCGGGTGTGGGGCACCGGACAGCTCCATTGCATGGCCCCTGGATGGATCTTCCGTCAGGGTAGCAGATTTGTTCCAGGTGGTGCACGCTCCTGGACTTCTGCGGGGCTTGGAATCTATTTGAGTAGTTGATGCTTGGCCCATTAAAGCTCTCCCGGCCCCCCTGCGTGGCGCTGTGGGACACATTGAGGGCATACCAGGGGAGAGCACTAGTCATCTGGCCCGGGACTGGCAAGTACGTGGCTGCCGGGGTTGCCTCCTCAGGTAAGGGACTTTTCCTTGGCTATGGGGGCAGAGACTGGTTTCCTGGGTACCGCGTCTGCCCCCACCAGTGGTCTCTCTTACCTGCCTTGCGTGTCTGGTTGGCCTGGTCTGGGAGTGCCTTATGGCCGGTTTAGCCATGGCTCCTTGCAAGCAGGGCAGTGCTGGGGTGTTAGCTTGGTCCTGTATGTTCTCCGCTGTGGTTCAGGGTTGCTTCCTGGTTGGTTTCGTTACCGGGTGGTGCATCCTGCATGGTCCGCTGTGTTGCCGTGGTTTCAGAGTTTCTCAAGGCTTCTGTGCATCTGTCTCCGGTTGCTATTGCAGAGGCATGGGAGTAAACCTGCATGGGAAGTAGCTTGGGACTCTTCCAGTGTGGTTGGTGTGCGTTGAAGAACACTGGGGATGTTTCCCTTTCCCTGGAAGGGCCTCGTGCCATGCACTGGCCATGTAATGCATACTGGGGGAGAGTGTTTCATCTTATTTTTCGTCATACGAGTCAGTTCTCCTTTTCTTCTCTTCCTGGGTCTCCCTCATAGATGCAGGGGAAGTACCTGGATGGTGAGGTGGTGGGTTCTCCTCGGTCTCTCGGGATGGGGTGTCAGTTAGCCCTTGCTCTGAAGTCAAGCCTTGCTCTTATCTCCTCCTCTGTGACGTGTTGTTGGCCTATGGGAGATGGTTTTATGGTGTTGCTGGGTAAGTGGGCAGCTGAGAGGGTGCTTTGGACTGATGGGGTCCTGGGGCTCTCCTGCCGGGTTTTTCTGGTACCCATGCTCCCGGGATACTGCAGACTGCCCCCAGGGTTGGAATCCCTGCCCCACCTTTTTAGTAGGGAGCATTTCCGGATGGGCATGTGCTTCTGAAGATCCTCCCTCTCATTCTGTTGGGAGACTGGTTGGTGTCCCTGGGGTTTTGGGGCTCACATTGCCATGTGAATGTGCCCACCTCTAAGCGGCAATGTCTCTGAGTTGCTGGGGGGTATGATTGTTTCAATTCCTGGTTCTCCCTTTGGGTTGATGGCGCCTCTGGGGGCATTTGCAGAGATGGTGGCTATATGTCCTTGTCTTGATGATTGGCACTTCATGGCGACTCTCCAGGGGTGGGTCGGGACTGTTGTCTTCTACTTGACTGGCACTGATAGATTGGGGGTCCCTGGTGCCTTGGCAGTTAACCCAGTTGTCCCCTTCTCTTGACCTCCCTTTGTCGGCCCCAGGGTCTGTGCCGCCCAGGGGGTGCTACCTTCATGAGGGTGTGCAGTGTGTCCTAAATGTCCTGGCCTTTGTTATAGGGTGTCTGTGGCTCTCTGCAGAACAGTTTCTGGTGTTCGGTGGTCATATGGCTGCTTTAGTATTCCTTATTCCATGGGCTCGTCTCTGCTGAAGGCACCTGGTCTTGATTCTCCTGGCTTCTCAGGCCTACATAGCCCGGGCCTCAGTAACCTTGGACTTCCAGCTGGATCTAGAAGGGTGGTTGCTCTAAGAGAATATCAGAAGGGGTTTTGGGGTGGACGCCCCATACTGCCCATCCTTGCTACGGTTGCCGGCGACCTCAGGTTCGGTCCACTCTGGGGTCGCTGCCTCTGCTGTCTTGTGGTGTTGGGAGGGCCCTTCTCAGTTTTTTCGATTGGTTGGATTTTTTCTTCCTTTTTGTGATGCCCTGCCCCTCTGTGGGTCGATCTCATGGGGGGTCGTCTTGGTCGGGATGGACATGCCAGTTGCCTGTTTTCTTGAACCATCAGGGGATTCAGGGTTGCCATCCCTGGATGTCTTGGCTGTGAATGTGGGGGCCTGGCTGGAGGTTCACCTAGTTTCTCTGGAGATGGTGCGTGTCTGAGGGGTGAAGAGATTTGTGGATGAACGCCTTTTGTCTATGTCCCCCAAACCCACCGTGCAGGGGTTCTTCCCACCTGGCCTTTCTCAGACATCTGTCACTGGCCTACATCCCCTGTTTTTGCCTCACTCCCCCCACCCCTGCAAGTTTCTGGACAGTTTCTCCAAGTTCGGAGCCATTGGTCCATGGGCAATGGCTGTCCTGGGTCTGGAATAACCCTGGTGTTTCCTGTGGCCCATCCTCCAATTCCCCTCATCCCCTACATAGTGCTGGGTTTTGGATTAAGAAAGGCACATTGGTTTTCTTCACTTCCGGTTGTTCGGTCTCAGGCCCTTGACAGGCACGGAGGTCTCCTGTCCCTCTTCTGGTGGGTCTCGGGTTTGGGCCCATTATCTCCTGTGTGAGGGCCCATTGGAGCGTAGTTTTTCTGCTTGGGTGCCAGTTGTGTCCTCCTTGCCATGCGCCCATTCACCTTGTGAGCCTTTGGGTGCCGCTGTGTGCATTTATTCAGTGGCTTCCTCTTCTTTGTGGGCTCCCTCTGAGTTCCTGTAAGGGTTTGTACAGGGGCTGGTGGTGTCCTCTCTGGGCTCCCAGTGGGCAGCTTTTTTGAGCTCTTGAGGGCACATGTGTAGAGTTTTAGTTGGGGGTTCTATGGTGGGGCCCGTCCTGTACAGTCTTGCCTTCTCTTGCCCCTGGTCCTGTAGAGGACGTCCTTCTGGGATCTGTCTTTGGTGGTTCTTTCTTTGGGGTTCTCCCTCTGTGCCTCTTTGGTGCTTTGGAGTCAGTCTCCTTGCGTTCAAAATGTTCTTGGTGGCTGTGGCCTGTGCCTATTGGCTGGGTCGATTGGGGCTTCTTGTGTCATCCTCTCTTTCTGTAAGTACTCCCAGTATGGTTGTCTTTCGTTGTGTCCCACCTTTATTCCATGCATTTAGTCTACAGGACATGGGACCCGTCCCGGTGCACGTTCTCAGTCTTCGTTCTGGGGGACTGACGGCCTCCTGGGCGAAGGGGAGTCTGGGGCTGTCTCAGCAGTGGCTATACTGGACGGCCCCTTGGGTGACCCTAGGGTTGGTCCCTTTGTTGGTTGGTGTACTGTCCATTGATACGGTTTGTTCACCTTTCTGTGGGATTACATTGGCGATGGGATGCGGCAGCGGTTTTGTCTCAGTGTCTCAATGGGACCTCTCCCTAATGATGTGCTTTGGTATGCCTCAGAGGTAAGCACTGGGACGAGGAAGAGGGATGTGGAGTTAATGCCCTGATTGCTTATGTGTAATCTTTATTACTCCTAGTCCCAATCCTCATCGTCACAGTTCTGATGACCCTCCTCTGCCTCCATTGGCCAGGAAGGACCCATGATCCGGCGTGGGAAATTAGTAACTGCAGTATTGTGTAAGTGAGAGGTAATATATTTCCAAGGGAAAAAAAAAAACAGAAAATGGGTTCCCGGAGTTGAGACGAGGCTTCAGAGGCAGCATAGGATGTGGGCCGGAACACGACAAAGCGGGGCTCCAGCAAGACATCTCTTGCCAGAGAAGAGCTCCGGCAGAACGTGTCTTGCCACCCTGTCCCCAGACACAGGGGTTTCACCATGACAATCACACCTATTATTCAATGAACGGGCGGCTTTCAGAAGACTGCAGAGTCTTCTGAAAGTGGTCTGCTTTATGAAGCGGGGGTTGCTTGTGCGTGTGACAACTCGGCTTCAGAAAAGGATGCTCCCTGCAAGATCTGTCCTGAAGCCAAGTTATCACATGCACAAGCAACCCACGTTTGAACAAAAAGACATTTTTAGTAGACTCAGCATGGACAGATGTATCCAGAAACAGCCAAAATCTCACATCCTTGTTTTAGCTGTTCATACTGGTATATATGTCTTGCAACGTAGAAACATTTATTCCTTAGGGTGTGTATTGTGACCGACTAAAACTGCAGAGCCCAACTTCCATTATTCACTCAACAGGGTTTCTTACTGAATCACAATAAGACATGTTTCAAATTTAAAATTCTGGACATACTTATCTTTGTATAATGCTCTTTGCTTTTATGCGAATCATCTGGATTGGGTTCTATGAAGAAATACTGTATTGCGTAATCTGGCATAGGACCAAACCCATAGGTCCGCCCCTCCTGCACCACAGACCCGCCTTCTCCAAGGATGAGAGGGTTCCACCAGTACATGTTTACTATTTCCAGCACTGCTGCGAAAATACAATGATTACCCAATGAGTCGAGTCCGTTTCAGGGTACTTTGCAGCTTTTGTGACAGAGTTTAAAACAGGAGACAACTGCGGGTATCAGGCAGCAGGCAGTTTGGCGTGTGAAGCTGGACGGGCAGCTGCAGGCTGGACTACATGGCAGCTCAGGGTCAGGAATCATCTCAGTGCTGGTCGGAAGTTCTGAAGCACTGGTCGAGGTGTCTCGGCCGGCTTTTGCGACGGCGATGTAACAACAGTCTGAGGGGCTCAACTGGATCTAAAATGTACTTTAAAGCGAACGTAGGCAGATTCTCGTAGAGGCACTTTTCCTATATTCTTCACTGGGCATGTGTCGTCTTTTAAGACGAACGGTCCAAATCTGAGCAGCTGCTTTGTCCTTGGTTTAGGGTTCAGAGACTCTCTGGCAATTCCCACCTAGGAAGCTTGCTGCAGAGCCTAGCAGGGCATGCTGTGTGCAGGCTGGGTACCAGTTCTGGAGCTACTGGAGCGTCCTCTGGATTCAGTATTTCCCTCTGTTCCCTGGGAGATGTTTAGGGGAGGGATCTTGCTTCCCTTTTGGAGGTGCTAGCCTTCCTTCACTGGAAGAAGATGTAAGCCAGACTGTACTTTCAGCCAGGGTCCAACGATGAGTTCTTCATTCTGCTGCTGGTGAAGCTTTCAGATGATCTGCCAAAAGAAGGGCTCAGCCCGCTTTTAAAGCCAAATGGACCACAGGGATTGGTGTAGGCTAAGCATACCTTAAAGAGACAATCGTGGTTCCCCACCAACAAACTATGTTATGCGTGAGGTCATAACCAGAGTGCTTTGCAACAGAAAAGGTAAAGGGGTGAAAACATGTAATACTAAGTTCCACCCATCTTCTGTCTGTTGTGGATCAAATGGTCCATCTGGTTAGTGGAGCTCTCTCTGGTTCCTGATTAAAGCGGCAGGTCTCCCTTGAAGCTGCTGCGAGACCAGACTTTCTGGCTCCGGCAAACCACATACTTGTACCTTCTGAATGGCATCACGTTGTAGGTATGACTACTGTAAACACGTGGTCCCAGCCATGACATTTCACAGTCAATTGATACTGAGTGCGGAAGCTGGCTTTAGGTTGACACAGTTACATATGAAAGGTTGTTGCGGTTTCCCATCTCCTTTGTTAGCTTTTGTGGCCAGGCCTCCTGTGGGCCTGTTTGAATTACTTTCTGATTAGTATGCAATCACTGCCACCAGCTACAGGGCTCAAGAAAAGCACTGGTAGATCCATGGAGCCTTTGTCAGTTAATTAGGCTGGCCATGGAGATGCATCGTGTAATCCTCCTGTAACATCCCAACTAAAGATGACCGGGGGGTGACTGCTTCTGTAAGCTGTGTCCACCTAGAGTACACAGGTCTTCAGGTCTTTGTGTATGTCGGATGCTGTTTTGGCCATGGGTAGGCCTCGCTCGCACACAGTGATGCACACAATGATAGGCGGGACACAGAGTTATTGCCGACACGTCTTACTTCATTCAACTCATTACAACTCTCTCTTTAACCTCGCCCTCCCACATAACGTCCCTTTCCCAGCCTCCCGCCTCCTGGTATCCCTGGAAACGTCCACGTGACATCTCCCCCCATTTTAAACAGTCACTAGACCTCCACAACAGGTTGACTTCTAGGATGGGTCAGTACGCCATTTCTTCAATTAGGCGGCGAGGTTTGTTCCGAGCTCGCTGTGGGCGTGAGCCGCTCGGTTCCGGAGGGCTACTGTTGCCTCCACCGTCCACATAGTCTTCTTGGTCAGACCCCTCTGTGTCTTCGTGATCTCCTTGATAGGGATCATCCGAAGCGTAATCAATGGGGACAGTCACTTGTCCACTTTAACGCCATGACCCTAGAGATGGAATTCCCTTGAACTGTGATGAATTTCTGGTGATGGAACCTCCTGTTACTTGCGCTGTGACCATAGATCCTTTCTTGGCGGTGACGAGCAAGGGTTCTTCATGAAAGATAGAGGTGTGCTTGTGAGTCTGTGGTTGCTTCACGGCCACTACATCGCCCACCTCGATCTGGGGCACACAGGCCCCTTTGCGCATATCCGTGTATGCCTTCATGTGTTCCTTTGCAGTATCATCCCGCTCTCTCACCTCTCTGTCCAGATAGGTTGGCTGTCTGACTTCTTGGCTTCAGGTATTCTTGTTTGGATGTCTCTCCCAAACATCACTTCAGCTGGGGTTCTCCCGGTGGTGCTGTGAGGAGTGCCCCTGTGCTCCCTCATTAGTTGATGCTGTACTTGTTCATACGGCTGCCCCGTGAGCTTGGCTATTTGTAGGCTGTCTTTAGGTAGTGCATGAAACACTTTATCATTCTGTTTGCTTGAGGCCATAGTGGAGTGACCTTTCGATGGTGAAGTACCATGTAGTTCACGAATTGTGCAAACTGGTGTCCATAAAAAGGGGGTCCATTGTCCGTCTTGAGTACCCTTGGAATCCCACATGCTGAGAAGATGCAATCTAACGCTTGTATTACATGTTGGGCCGCTGTTGATGATATTACTTTGGCCTCAGGGTATCAGGAGTATTCGTCCATTCAGGGAGCTCGGACATGTTCAAGGGCTCTGGGTGTCTGTTGGGGGTGATGAGGCTGCACATGGGGCATGACTTCAGTGCTTCCTCCACCATGGAGTCAATATGAGGAAACCAGACTTTCTGGCGTAGCATGCGCTTGGTAGACGCGATTCCCCTGTGGTTTTCATGAGCTAGCTCAATGATCTTTTTCCGCAGGGATGGTGGGATTACCAACATGCAGTTCTTCAAAAGTACACGATCATCCGAGAGTGTCAGTTCTTCTTTCACCTGCAATAGTCGTTCAACTTCTGTGTGTACCGTGTCCCCTGCTGCTAGCCCTCTCTCTCTGGCCCTCCTCCACATACCAGAGTCAAGTCCTTTGCAGATGATTTGGCAGGCTGTGTCATTTTCAATTTCACGGGCTATCATTTCCTTATACATGCCTTCTGGGTTGGCTTGATGTATGAGATACTGGAGGTACCTGTCCGCCTCTGATGGTTCAGATATGCACCCTCCCCTGGGCCTTCTGCAAAGAAAGTCTGCTGGATTTTCCCCTTTTCCAGGCCGGTGAGTGATTTCAAAGGAGTAGTAATGCAACCGTAGCCCCCATCTGGCTATGCGGGGTGGCATCTTTACTTGCGTGTTGCCATACAGAAATAGTAATGCCTGGTGATCAGTTATTACCCGAAAGGGTTTGCTGTATAGGAAGAGGTGGACGTGTTTGCACTCCCACAGCATGGCTAGACACTCTTTTTCGGCCTGAGAGTAGACCTGGTCGGTGGTGGAGAGGCTCCTGCTGGCGTACGCAATGATGTGGGTCTGAGAGGGGTCTCCTGGGTCCACTTGAGCAAGACGGGCTCCCAGTCCACTGGGCTTGCATCCACCGTTAGGTCAGTCTTGCGGCTGCGGTCGAAATAGGACATGTTTTCCGCCTTGGCGACCCTCTCTCGGATGATTGCGAAAGGACTTTTGGCACTTGTCAGTCCAGTGGAATGTGGCATCTTGCTTGGTCAGTAATCTTAAAGGCTCACTCACTGTGGCGAAGTCCTTGATATAGCGTGTTCAGTCACTGGTGAGTCCCAAGAATGAGAGCAGCTCTGACATGTTTGCAGGGGGTGAGGTTTCATTCAGAGCGGCAACCTTTTCGGGGTCTGGTGTCATGCCTGTCTCCGAGAAGATGTGTCCGAAGAATCTTAGCGTGCTCTTTCTGAATTCGCATTTGTCACGATTTAGCGTGAGATTGGCCGCTTCTAGTGCTTTGCATACCTTTATCAGAGCTTCATCATGTTTGTTGACATCTGTGCCGAAGATCAAGATATCATCGCTATAATTGAGGCAGTTCGGTATATGCTTGATGACGTTGTGCATCTCGGCTTGAAAAATTTCCGCTGCCGAGGACAAACCGAAGCTCAGTCTTTTGTAGAGGAATAGCCCCAGGTGAGTGACAACGTGGTTATATTTCTGCTCTCGGGGCTCAGCACGAGTTGATGATATCCTTTTTGCAAATCTAGTTTGGAGAATACCTTGGCTCCATTTATTAAGTGGATCATGTCTGTTATGCGCGGAGCCATGTGCCTCTCCTTTTGTATTGCTTGATTGTGTTGACTCATATTAATACATAGCCGAATCGCTTCAGATCCTTTCTTGGTTTCTTGGGGACAGGCACTATTGTGGACACCCAGGTGCTGTAGCCTGTGGCAGGATCGATTATGTCCTGTTCTAATAACTTGTGCAGTTCATCTTCCACCTTTTTTTGAATATTGATGGGGATCCCTCTATAGTGTTGCGCTATGGGGCGTATGGATTAGTCTGTGTGGAGTTTCACATGCCTGTTTTTTAGTCTTCTGATGCCCTTGAATAGGCGGGGATAGAGGTTGTTGATCATCTCGATGGCATCAATGTACTTGTGGACCACGATGTTATACAGTATGTGTATGACCCCCATGTCGGCAGCCGTTTTAAAACTAAGGATGCAACCACTTTCCATTTCGGTCACCAAGACGTGGATGGGTATCTTCTTTTCGTGACCTTTGTAGAGGCAGAGGCTGTAAAACTGTCCTAGGCATTTGAGGGGTGCTTTGGCACCATATGCGTAGATGTCCACTGTTGCTGGGTTTAGTTTTGGCCTTTGGGGTAACTCCTTGAAGACTCTTTCACTAACCACGCTCACTGTGGCACCCGTATCAATAAGGAATTCAGTTGGTTGTTCATTCAACCTGATGAACAGGGTGGGACTGTGCGCCGTGGCGGTGGTATTGCTCAGTGCCTATACGTATGCTATCCTCCTTTGGTCGCTTCCTGATGAACTGGGATCTGAGTCGGACGGTGACTGTTCCACTAGGTAACATACTTGGCGTCTTGATCTGCGGTCTGGTCTCCAGAGCGTGAAGTATCTTCTCCGTTCTCTTCTATCCCTTCCTTGTCTGCCCTATCCCGAGTCCTTTTCTCTCTGTTCCGTGTGTGGCTGACTTTGTGGCCTTTGTGAGGTGGTGCCTGCATGGGTTGCAGGCAGAGGGTTGGTCCTCAACTTGGGTCTTGGTGGCGTTTGTCTGACTCTGTCCCTTCCCTTCTCCCGGGAGAGTCTGCATAATGATTTGAAGTGACCTTCCTTACTGCATGTGATGCAGTGCTGGCCGATAGCTCTGCAAATGCCGTCATGGGGGTACTGAAACCTGTTAGGGAGAATTCTCATAAATGGCTTATTTCCATTGCCTAAAGAGTCCCCCAGCAGCTTTTCTGGATTTCTAGGGCTTCTTTTTTTCCACCTGGTAAGAGCGGGAGCCTTTTTCCCACTCTTGCATGTGTTTTGCTGTGTGTATTTTCACTGTTTGTGTGATCGTGTGCACTGGAGCCTCACCTACTCCATGTGCACCACTTTTTGTGTGTGTTACGCAGCACCTTCAGTGCAGTAGCACAGGGTTGTCTTTGAGACTTCCCCCTGACTCCATTTTTCTGGGGCGCTAACTACTGTCCCCCAGAAACAGGTAAAGTTGCCGTTAACTTTATATAGTCACTTTAAATTGCAGACCCAGTACACCCCTTCTTATATGGAGTACTGGAAAGGGTTAACTCCTATCCCTTTTTGTCTGTGCCTCTTGGAGCCTTGTTTAGCTCCCTTAACTTTAAGGGCCTCATTACACGGATGGCGGTAACGGTTAACGGTCACCGTTAATGGTAACGGTGACCGTTAACCATTACCGCCTTACTACGAGGTCCCTTAGCGGGTTGGTGCTTTAACGCCTGCTTTTTGCAGGCGTTAAAAACCAACCCGCTAAGGGACCTTGGTGCTAATTACGGCACCGCAAAATTGCGGTGCTGTAATTAGCACCTTCCCCATTCCCATTATGCCCTATGGGGCAAAAATGGGAATGGGGAAGGGCAGTGGTGGAAGGGGGAATTACCACCCCGCCAACCTTGGAATGGGGCGGTAATTCCCCCTTCCACCAAGGTGGTGCCGGCATTTTACCGGCATGGACCAAGGTGCTAATAGCACCTTGGTCCATGTGCTAATACCGCCATCCGTGTAATGAGGCCCTAGGACTTAACTGGTGGCAGTGGTATCTACCCTAACTTTTCAACCGTGATTATATTATATAAACGTGGTATTGTTCCAGGCTATTATAGTAGCCTCGAACATAAACCCACTTGACCAAATACATTTTATTTTGGTTCTGGCTGGGTTTATTCACTATTTCTTTTTGTTAAATCTTTCTCGTGTTTTTCTCTGCATGCCAAACCAGGGATGATTCCTTTGTTTGCTGTCTTTTCGCGGCCTTCTGCACAAGCACTCCTTAAGGCGCCTGATAGTCTAGTTAGGCAGGATGTGAGGGAGGGATCTTTGGACCCCTGCCATGGGTTGCCTTAGTAACCCAAGTCACACTCTTGTCTGATTGGCTAAGGGGACCGGCCTTGCCAGGGCAGCCACCCTGCTGTGTGATTGACAACCAGGCTGTATGAATGGGGGAACACTGCATTAAAAGCAGGTCTCTGGGACTGGAAGAGTAGAGTCGCCACTGGAACGAAAGAACCAACGAGGATCTGGAAGAAGAGGACCCCTACAACGATTGAACCGCCTGGTGAAGCCCTGCTGAAGGTCCGAATCTCCAAATCCGACGCCAGAGAAGATCCACCAGGGAACTTCTTCCCTTGAGCTGGTGGGATCAACCAGTTCGCCCATACTACAAGCCATGACCCCTCCTCTGGTCAAATTCACTGTCCAGAGCTACAGTGGGCCGGATAGCCATGAAGGTCGGACCCTGCTTGGGTTTTAACGAGCGTACCTTTTATTTGTTGTTTTGCTTTGCTGCTGGTTTCTTCCTTGCGTGGCGCAGGACCCTCCATTCTTCCTACTTCGTGTCAGTCCGACAGTCGCTTCAGGAACTTTGAGCCTGCAGGAACCACCAGGAACGTCCGCATCAGCTACAGCTCCCTCTCCGTTTTAAGGTACTATGCAAATCTGGTTGTGCGTATCGCTCAGCCGCTGTGAAAGTGGGCTGGTCCTTCTCTTCTCTTTGAACTAACTTTTCTACCGACCAACCTTGTCCAGAATCAGTTCCACGAACATTACCGCGATCTGCATTGAACCTATTATCTTGAGCACAAGACTTTTGAACCATTGACTTTGGCCCTAAGCCTTTTCTATCTGATTTTAACCTTGTAGTCTCTCTTGTTCAGTTGCCCTATTTATTTACCTGTTGGTTTTGCCTAATTTCTAATAACTTTGTCTTTCCCTCCCTTTTAAATTGCTGGGGTACCATTTTGCTCCCACTTCATTTTGTGAGCTTAACTTGTCTGGAATTTAAGGGAAGTGGTGTGGTGTATTTATGATTGGTATTTTTCGACTTGCTGAGAATAGTGAAATGTTATACAACTGTTGAGTAAATAAATATATATTCTTTTACTTAGAAACCTTGAGTCAGTGTTTGCCTGAATCATTGTAATTGCTGTTCTTTGTGTAACTATTTGTACTGCTCACTTACTCTTGAGATACGTCTGGCTGCTCCACTACTGCTACCACTATAACTGTGTAATACAGGCTTGTACCAAAGGTGAAATTGTACTGTCAGTTGTAGTCCTAATTGTGTGTAGTATTCCCAAAGGGTACTGCATATAATTCTGCCTAACACTGGTGTACAGCGGTGAGGATAAAAGTATAGTAATTACACTTAGGGTACTGCTATTACCGTGGATCAACTAACCACAAGGCTAACATCACTAAAAAGCAACATTAATCATGTCTGATATGGAAAGCCACAGTCAGGAGAACCTCCTGAGTTACACTGCTGATTATTTAAGAAACATGTGTAACGAAAGGAAACTCTCTGCCAAAGGCAAAACGATTTAATTAGTTGAAAAGTTGTTAAAGAACCCAAGTCTAGGGCGTGTGTCTGAAATACCTGACTCCTTAGCAAATGTGGAAAGTATTGAGGATGATGCTATGTCTGTTAATGATGAGTTGGAAGAAGTAGATGTGTCTCCTAATGTAGGTCTCTCTGCTCCCTTGCCTGCTTAGCAACCTCAACCCTTGTCCACTGGGACCCCCACAGGTCCTACACTCAGTCCTGAATTCATTGCTCTAGAGAAAACGAGGCTTGAACTGGAATTCAAACGGTTAAATGATCAAACTGAACACAAAAATCAAGAACTGAAACTGAGAGAAATGGAGTTGAATCATGAACTTGAAATGAAAAGATTGTCTCTTGAAAATGCTTCTCTCCCAGAGTCTTCTAGGACTTCCAGTCCTAAGAGACCCTGTATGCCTAAAGAAATTGTGGGTATGTATGAGGCTAAGCTTAATATTTTAGATTGGTTGGCAATGTTTGAATATAACCATGGTATTCAAGGTCTCACATGGAATTAATTGCTTCCCTGGCTCTTCTCTAGGTGACCCACTGTTCCATTTGATGTTGTGATGGAGTTGGGGGAGGTGGATAGGATTGATTATGAGTGTGTGAAGCTAGCTTTAATTGCTAGATTTAGGAAGACCCCTTCCCAGTACCTTAGGAGGTTTAGGACCCTCAAAAAGCATGATGGTACCCCTTGGGCTACCTGGGTATGTGAGTGTTTGAAAATCTTAGATGGTTGTATTAAGGGTTACAGCGTAAACACTTATGAAGGAATGAGAAATCTTGTAATGTTGGAGTCTATTTTTGATGTCTGCTCTCCTGAGCTCAGACAGCACTTGGCTGATCCTAAGGAGATAGATCCAAAGAAGCTAGCTAAGGATGCTTACTTGTGGGTTGCCAACAGGGCTACTCACAAGGATTCTGGGGCTACTCAGAAAAAGGATGAGGGGAAACAGCCAACGAAAGACAACGAAGAGAATTCTAATACCTCCAATCCAAAAGAGGGCCACAAACAGCAACATAATGGTAAACCACAAGGGAAACCAAATCAGGCTAGTGCACCTTCTGGACCCAAACCAGATGGAGGTCAGAACAAACCCCCATTCATCAAGATATTTGGGAAATGTTATGTTTGTGGGTCAACTGACCATGTGAAAGGGGATCCCAGATGTAAGGGTAAACCTTCAGGGGTCCACACTGTCTCCTTAGCCTTTTCCCCAGAGGAAGAAGTGCCTATGGCAAGTGGAAAGGTTCACTTACTGGCTGAAGAACCCCTGAGAGTCTCAGCCAGTGTTTCTTTAGGGACCCTGGGCTTGTGGGAATAACAGAATTTAGATGTCTATAATTCTATCCCAGATAATACTAAAGAGTATTATAAAGATAGTGTTCTTGTGAATGGTCAGGAAACCCCTGCCATCAGAGACACTGGAGCCAGCATAACTGTGGTGGATGAATCATTTTTCAAGGTGAAGGATGTTGCTAAGGCACCCAAACGCCTCACCAAGTTAGCTGGAGGCCATGTGCAAATGCTTACCCAGTTACCAGCTCTCATCCCGTGTAATGATATGACTTTCAAGATACCTGTTAGTGTGCAGAGTGAAGTGCCTGGGAGAGTCCTGTTGGGTAATAACCTTAATACTCTTGGAGTTGTGTCAAGCACCCCCAGGCCTCCCAGTAAAAGGAAACAGGAGCTCACAAGGTCTGCAAGGGAGAGAACCTTGAGAGGCTCTCTAGAGGAGATGATGGAAGAAAATATCACTCCCACTCAACAGGAGTTGCTCACTGCCATTTCTACCAACAAGGACATCACCAAGATTGTCCAAAGTCACTCCTGTGACTACTCCACCCGCTAAGACAGAGTGTGAGGTGCAACCTATGTGGTTGAGCCAGCATCTGAAGAGTCTGAAGAGTCAGTCCGGAACAAGGCACTGTCTTAGTTGGAGATCCTGACCCTGTTGAACATCCTGAGCTGCAGTCTTTACTGGCAGAAGGTGGACCCAACACGGCAGACTTTAGCAAAGGACAGAGAGAGTGTCCTACTCTTGAAGGTCTTGTTAACCAACTTGATGGGCAAGAAATTGGAAAGCACAGGTTTAAGCTGGGAAGATGGCCTCTTCTACAGTGAACCGACTGATTTTATCCCTGGGGACTGCAAAAGAATTATAGTGCCCCTTGCTAACAGACTCCAGTCCCTACAGTTAGCCCATGAGATACCTTTGGCTGGTCACTTGAGTTTCAAAAAGACCAAGGAAAGGCTCTCTCTCTACTTCTACTGCCCTAAAATGGGTTCAGAAGTTGACAAATTCTGTAGGAGCTGTCACACTTGCCAAACCTCTGGCAAGAGTGGAGCCAAGAATGTGACACCCCTGGTGCCTCTCCCAGTGGTGGGAGTTCCTTTTGAGAGGGTGGGCATTGACATTGTCGGTCCCCTTGACCCTCCCACATCTTCAGGGAACAGGTTTATCCTGGTTGTAGTAGACCATGCTACAAGATACCCAGAAGCCATACCTATGAGAACTGTTACGGCTCAGGCTGTGGCTAAGGCTCTACTTGGTATTTTTACCAGAGTAGGGTTTCCTAAGGAAGTGATTTCCGACAGGGGGTCCAGTTTTATGTCACACTACATGCAGTCCATGTGGAAAAACTGTGGTGTCACTTACAAGTTCTCTACAGCCTACCATCCACAGACAAATGGACTGGTAGAGAGGTTTAATCGTACTATGAAGAGCATGATAGGTGCTTTACAAGAACCCCTTAAGACAAAGTGGGACCTTCTACTGCCATGCCTTCTCTTTGCATATAGAGAAGTCCCTCAGGAGGGAGTGGGTTACAGTCCTTTTGAACTTCTCTGTGGCCATCCAGTCAGAGGCCCATTGGCCCTGATCAAGTAGGGGTTGGAGAGTGCTCCTTCCTCCAAGCCAGTCAGAGAGACTGACTATGTGATAGGTCTCCAGAGGAGAATGTTACACATGATGGCAGAAGCAAGTGATAACTTGAAAGCAGGTAAGGCGCTGGTCAAACATTGGCATGACCAGAAGGCTAACATGGTTGAGTTTACTCAAGACCAACTTGTGCTAGTGATGGTTCCAACAAGGCAGAGGGCCTTGCAGGACAAATGGATAGGACCCTTCAAGGTTGTGGGCAAACTTGGAGAGGTGAACTATTTGATGGACTTAGGTAGACCTAAGGAGGCTCCCAGAGTCTTTCACACCAACCGTTTAAAGGCTTATGTCTCGAGACCAGATGTAGGAGCTTTGCTTCTAGCTTCAGCTCAAGAGGAAGAGGAGAGTGAACCTCTACCTGACCTCATCAGAGGACAACCTGTAGATGAGCAGATAGAAGTTGTTAATCTCTCTTCTCAGCTGACTCCTGAACAACAAGAGGAGTGCAAAGTTCTGTTGAATTAGTTTCCCTCCCTGTTTTCACTATCACCAGGCTTGACCCTTTCGGGCCAGCATGATATTCTCACTGGTGACTGTTTACCTGTGAAAAGCAGAGGTTACAGAATGTCAGAACATGTGAGATCCCACATCAAAGGCGAGGTCAACAAGATGCTTGATCTCGGGGTTATAGAGCCCTCTACAAGTCCATGGTCTAGTCCAGTTGTTCTAGTACCAAAGGCAGGATCCAAGGAGTTGAGATTCTGTGTGGACTATAGAGCTTTAAATGCAGTCACTAAGACTGATGCCCATCCTTTGCCAAGGACAGATGAACTGGTGGAGAGACTTGGTTCAGCCAAGTTGATCTAAACTCAGACTATTGGCAAATAACACTGACAGACCATGCCAAGGAGAAAACTGCATTTTCTACCCCAGCAGGCCTCTACCAGCTTAAGGTAATGCCTTTTGGACTAAATAATGCACCTGCTACATTTCAAAGGATGGTTAATCAAGTTCTGAATGGGATGGAGGACTTCAGCATGGCATACTTGGATGACATTGCAGTGTTCAGCCCTACATGGAAAGAACATATTGATCACCTAGGATATGTTTTGCAGGCTCTTGAGCAGGCCCATCTGACCATAAAGGCAAGCAAGTGTCAAACTGGTCAGAGTAAAGTGGTCTACCTTGCTCATGAGGTAGGAGGAGGTGAGATAAGGCCATTACCTAGCAAAGTACAAGCTGTGAAAAACTGCTTGTACCCCTACTACTCAAACCCAAGTGAGAGCTTTCCTAGGTCTCACTGGGTACTACAGGAATTTCATTGAGAAATATGGGACCATAGCTTCTCCCTTGAATGTGATCTCATCTCCAAAATTTCCTAAAAAGGTTAGATGGAATGAGGAGTGCACTCAAGCCTTTGAAAGCCTGAAGAAAGCCCTTTGTCAAGCTCCAGTCCTAAGAGCTCCTGATTACCACCAACCCTTCATTGTGCAGACAGATGCCTCCAATATAGCTGTAGGTGCAGTCCTTAGTCAACTGGATGAGAAAGGTAGGGAGCACCCCATTTGCTTCATCAGTGGGAAACTGAAGGAACCAGAAACATGGTGGGCAACCATAGAGCATGAGTGTTTTGCCATTGTTTGGAGTTTGAAGAAGTTTAGACCATACTTGTATGGATCTACTTTTGTGATTCAAACTGACCGCCAGCCCTTGAGATGGTTAATGCAAATGAAAGGGGAAACCACAAAACTTCTGAGATGGTCAATCTGCCTGCAAGGGTTTGATTTTACCATTGAGCACAGAGCAGGATGTCACCACCAAAATGCTGATGGTCTCTCTCGGATGTTTGTAACCGACTAGAGGTAGAGATTCATCCAGGAGTGGATTAAATCCTGTTGTCCCTTAGACGGGGGGGCAGGGTTAGGGAGAATTATTATAAATGGCTGATTTCCCTTAACTAAAGAGTCCCCCAGCAGCTTTGCTGGATTTCTAGGGTTTATTTATTTCCACCTGTTAAGAGTGTGAGCCGTTTTCCCACTCTTACATGTGTTTTGCTGTGTGTATTTTCACTGTTTGTGTGATCTTGGGCACTGGAGCCTCACCTACTCCATGTGCACCACTTTTTGTGTGTGTTACACAGTACATTCAGTGCAGTAGCACAGGGGTGTCTTTGAAACTCCCCCCTGACTCCATTTTTCTGCGGCTGACTACTGTCCCCCAGAAACAGGTAAAGTTGCCATTAACTTTATATAGTCACTTTAAATTGCAGACCCAGTACACCCCATCTTATATGGAGTACTGGAAAAGGTTAACTCCTATCCCTTTTTGTCTGTGCCTCTTGGAGCCTTGTTTCGCTCCCTTAACTTTAAGACTTGTCTGGTGGCAGTGGTATCTACCCTAACTTTGCTACCACGATTATATTATATAAACATGGCATTGTTCCAGGCTATTATAGTAGCCTCAAACATAAACCTGCTTGACCAAATACATTTTACTTTGGTTCCGGCTGGGTTTATTCACCATTTCTTTTTGTTAAAGTCTTTCTCGTGTTTTTCTCTGCGCGCCAAACCGGGGATGATTCCTTTGTTCGCTGTCTTTTTCGCGGGCTTCTGCACAGAAGCCCTCCTTAAGGTGCCTGATAATCTAGGTAGGCAGGATGTGAGGGAAGGATCTTTGGACCCCTACCATGGGTTGCCTTAGTAACCCAAGTCGCACTCTTGTCTGATTGGCTTAGGGGACTGGCCTTGCCAGGCCAGCCACCCTGCTGTGTGATTGACAACCAGGCTGTATGAATGGGGAAAAACTGCATAAAAAGCAGGTCTCTGGGACTGGAAGAGCAGAGTTGCCACTGGAACGAAAGAACCAACAAGGAACTGGAAGAAGAGGACCCCTACAATGACTGAACCGCCCGGTGAAGCCCTGCTGCAGGTCTGAATCTCCAAATCCGACGACAGAGAAGATCATCCATGAAACTTTTTCCCTTGAGCTGGTGGGACCAACCAGTTCACCCAAACTACAAGCCAGGACCCCTCCTCTGGCCGAATTCGCTGTACAGAGCTACAGTGGGCCAGATAGCCAGGAAGGTTGGACCCTCCTTGGGTTTTAAGGAGCACACCTTTTATCCATTGTTTTGCTTTGCTGCTGGTTTCTTCCCTGGGTGCCGCACGACCCTCCAGTTTTCCTACTTCGTGTCAGTCTGACAGTCGCTTCAGGAACCGTGAGCCTGCAGGAACCACCAGGAACGTCCGCCTCAGCTACAGCTCCCTCTCCGTTTTAAAGTACTGTGCAAATCCAGTTGTGCGTTTCGCTTAGCCACTGTGAAAGTGTTTGAAATATTTCTCCAATCCGAGGGCTGGTCCTTCTCTTCTCTTTGAACTAACTTTTCTACCGAGCAACCTTGTCCAGAATCAGTGCCACAAACTTTACCACGAACTACATTGAACCTATTATCTTGAGCACAAGACTTTTGAACCATTGACTTTGGCCCTAAGCCTTTTCTATCTGATTTTAACCTTGTAGTCTCTCTTGTTCAATTGCGCTGCTTATTTGCCTGTTGGTTTTGCCTAATTTCTAATAACCTTGTCTTTCCCTCCCTTTTAAATTGCTGGAGTGCCATTTTGCTCCCACTTCATTTTGTGAGCTTAACTTGTCTGGAATTTAAGGGAAGTAGTGTGGTGTATTTATGATTGTGATTTTTCGACTTGCTGAAAATAGTGCAATGTTATACAACTGTTGAGTAAATAAATATATATTCTTTGACTTAAAACCTTGAGTCAGTGTTTTCCTGAATCATAGTAATTGCTGTCCTTTGTTAACTGTTTGTACTGCTCACTTACTCTTGAGATAAGTCTGGCTGCTCTGCTACTGCTACCAATATAACTGTGTAGTACAGGCTTGTACCAAAGGTGAAATTGTACTCTCACTTGTAGTCCTAATTGTGCGTAGCGTTCCCAAAGGGCACTGCATATAATTCTGCCTAACAAAACCTGCATCTGTAGCAGAATGGTTCCTCGGATCTCCACTATAGCTGGAGTCTATGTATGTTTTCGGCTGGCGTGGGGTTGTTAAAACTCTCCAGCTGTGAATCGATGGCTCTCTCAGCCTGAGCCAGTGCTAATATCTCGTCCAGTGTGTGGGCATTTTGTAGTAATTTCCATCTAAATGTTTGTGACTCACACTCTGCAATGATTTGCGATCGTAATGCCTCGGCATTGGAATGATTGGCAAAGTCACAGTGTTTCATTTTCGTGTGTAATCTCATTACGTAGGCGTCCATTGTCTCACCTTTGGTTTGTTTGGTACTGTGAAATAGATGGTGCTCATAATCCACGTGCGTGTGGGGTGTAGTAAGCTACCTAAGCATCTTTTAGGTCCTGGATGGAGTCAATGGTATCAGGAGGCATCTTGTCAATAATTTTGCATGTGGCCGAACCCACCGCAAGTTTCAGGAGATATATTTGTTGTGCGTCTGCTATGGGCCTTGTGGCCCCCATGTATAAGTCAAAATCTCTCATCCATCTGGCCCACCTGGGACCAATGTTGCTGGTGTTTGTGACATCAAAGGCGCCTGGCATCTTGGCTGCCAGTGTGTCAGGCAGTCAGTAAGGCGCCTGATCGTGTGCCTGTGGTCCTAGTGCAGACAGGCCTTGACCTTGGACCAGTGCCCCTTGATTTCCCTCGTGGTCAGACATTCTGTATGCGTGATAACCTTATTTGCTGGGTGTCTTCTACACTAGCTCCTTTCCTTTAGCCACCGTGAGGACACAGGGCTGTGTCCTGGGCCTGAGTGATCCTGCAGGCTACTGGCTTCTTATGAAGATGGCCGCCTTTAACAGGCACGAGCACCATCTGCGTTATGTGGCTTGAGAAGTGGGGCCTTCCACCCCTGGGTACGTCTGCTGCTGCGGGCCCGTGTCTGCTGCCCACAACGTGTGTCCTGGCTTACTGCGGCATCCCGGGTATCAGACCGCTGTGATTTGTCAAGTGCGTCTGATTCGAATCACTGCCGCAGCCCGGGGATGAGAATGCTGCTATTTTCAAGTGCGCGTTCTTACACACTGCTGCGGCCCGGGCCGACTCTCAGCCTTAATTGGGGTGGATGAAGCAGCCCCACCTGGTGCTCTTTTGCCCCGATGCACATCCTCGCCGTGACACACCTTCGAGTGCGTGTTGATGAGCGGTGTTTCCAGGCGACCGCTCGAGGTTTGTCCGCTCCCTCGTGGTCCGTGTCCGTTTCTATGCTTCCCGCCTCTTTGCCAGTGTTATGGCCTTGGGTAGGCCTCGCTCGCAAACAGTGATGCACACTATAATAGGCGGGACACAGAGTTTTTGCCGATATGTCTTACTTTATTCAACTTGTTACAATTCTGTCTTTAACCCCGCCCTCCCACGTAATTTCCCTTTCCCAGCCTCGCGCCTCCCGGTATCCTTGGATACGTGAACGTGACAAACGGTGAGCATAGAAAAATATGCACGGATTAGCCCTGCACATTTTCCAGAGGTTGATTAAATATCATTAAACAATTTTAAAAAGCCCGGGCGAATGCACACCCACCGTGCTGATGGTCGAATTCCTCACAATCATTCACCATTCACCTCAAAGATGCACTGGGAATAATATCTCTACATGAGGGAGGACAACTTCATCATAAAGGGCCGCAGAAGATGGAACCAGAGCCCAGGACTGAGGAAAAATAACATGAGCCTAGGGAGCATTAGTTATCTCAAGAAGCGTTAATACTGAGCTACAGGCACATGTGTCCATATGAACCCCAAGACATGGCACCCCAGAAGCTCCGCTCCTTTCTATCGTTTACAATGCGCCCTTTATTCCACCTCTATAGCAGACGCGTTGCTGGGCAGCCTGTGTTACTTGTGTTCACATAACTGCGTGTAACTCGATCACCAGAGCTGCACAATTCGGGCTTTTAAGTGGATCCTGTTTACGAGGGATTCCAGATTCCCTCTGTGGAGATTGTTCGTCTGTCGCGACCGAAATGTGATTTATATTTACAATCAGAGCCCAAGATTTGCTCTGTTCCTCCCCATTACAGCTGCTGAGTGTGGGCTTTGCTGGATCTTTTAGGGCATGTGGGCACAGTTGAGGGTACATGGAGGGCGACTGGGGGCACCAGAGCCTCGTTTAAATGCACACGCGAAGAGAACGTGGATAACGTGCGCTGTTTATGTTTAAATAATGCTTTTTACACGATGAAGAAACACAAACTGCCAGCACAGCAGACTTGCAAGGGTCTGATCTAGACAAACCCTCGGCAACCAATCAGAGATGAGCAGAGAGGCCCCGCCCTCCGTGAACACAGCTGCAAGTTGCGTTCGCTGCACTCCCCTCATCCGTCACTGTAACGGTTTCAAAACACGGAACTAATCTGCACAACAGCAGTGATGCATCAGACGTCTAAACACCACATTATGCCAGTTTTAGACAACTGTTTAACTCCAACTACATTGAAAATAGTTTACATATTGCGAAATGTGTAAAGACGATTTTAAATAAATGTTTTTCTTATTCCCAGAGGAGGCTGGTGATTTATAATCGGTTTTGCAGGATAACATATGAAAACATCCAATAGATTTAAAATCACTGAGTACGCAGGAGCATTGTCTAATCCTTTTTTCGTGTTTCCTTTGTCCTCAATATATCCCAATGTAAGAAGATGAGACTGTCCATGCTGGCTGTGGCAATGTGTCGGAATTGCCATGTAAAGACACACTCGCAGGGATCAAATTTATGATTAGATTAATGGGAGCTAAAATTAGCTCCTGGGATTTCGTCAGTTAGTGACCAGGAGCTACCACTGGGAATGAGGAGGTAGTCCAGAGTCTTCCACAAATCCAACCTTCAGATGAGATGCAAACATATCATTTTGTCCATTATTTCGGACCCCTTTTTCTGTAAATAATATATAGATGTTTCCTAATGTTTATGTATAGATAGCCCCAAATGCCCAGAGCTAAATTCACATAGGCGTATTTGTTCGGCATCAAATAGCCCTGGGAGCCAAAAGTATCTCCACTTAGATGTTGGTATTAAGATAACCAGGCTCTTTTAGGCAACAAGCAGGAGGTAAATAGCTCCCAGCTCCCCTCAATTTCGAATCCTGCACCCATGTTGCCCTTGCCCTTGATGCACTATTGTCACTATCAAAAACGTGTCCATGCTGGTTGCAGCAATATATGCAGGCATCCCACGTAAGAAAACCCTCAAGTTGAAATTGCCAGTAATGCCACTTCAAGAAAGCATATCCATGCTGGCTGCACCAATATATGCCAGTAGTCCCACCTGAGGACCCAGTCAAGTAATGTTGGTTTTGCCCATTGTGCACTAATGCTTCAGTACTGTAAGAAGACATGTCCATGCCAGTCCCCAAGTTCAATGTTTCACTGCCTCATAATTTCCTCCCCCACCACATTCATAGGTCCCACTTGTATTACTCTCACTCCTTCTGCCCCCACCGCTGCAATCATCCGTCACCCACACACGCAAACATTACACATACACATCTCGCTCAAACCTGCATGCATATACATACCTCTGCATTCATTCACAAGCGCACAAAATCACAAATGGACACATTCACATGCACAGACTCACAGACCATTCACAAATATCCAGAAATAAGTACATAAATACACACGCACACAAACACATGCTGGATGTGATTTTTACCTGCTTAATTATCAGCTGGCCCGACAACACACTCTCAACTGGAAGGCCTGCATCTCTCCAAGTATACTGACAGTCATTGCAACTCACAGAGTTTGGCAGGAAACAATGGCAGACCTCTGAAGACATACCCATGAACGCTCATGCCAGAAAAAATACAACCCGCTAGGGAAAAAAGGCCAAGAGATTTCTTGCAAGGATAACACGTTTTTAATAGCACAATTTGGAATATGCCAGCAAAGAACTCTGCTGCTCGAGAACGTTCTGCTGAAAAATTGTACTAGCAGAAGGTTATAAAGCAACACATCGTCATTACTACGTCATACACACAGTAGAAACCCACATGGCCGGTTGGTGAGTCTCTATACATGGGAGGCCTGCTCCATAGGGGATGCCAGACTGCAATTGGTCCCAGCCCCGTCCGTCCATCTTCCATCACGTGGGGTCAGCTGGGCTCATCTCTAAAGGGAATGAAGGTCACGTTCCTCATTAGTTACTATTGTAAGACGATGCTACTCTATCATTATGGCGTGAACCTGGGAAACTCAGGGACTGGCACAGGGGAAGGCTCAAGATCATGCTGACCCAAATTCTTCAGTCAGTTCATATCACACTCTCTGCCCCCAACTTTTCCACCCTCGCTTTGGACTATAATGTTTTGCTCCCTGTGCCCTGCATTATAAAGTGTGTCATTATGAAGTAAGTTGAAATGTTTGTGTTTTTTCAGATCTTTTTTGTGTTTTAGAAGTATTCTAGAGTTGGGAGGCACTGCCTGCATGTAAATAAAGGAATTAACCCATCCCCAGACCATATTTGAGCCCTTCAGTGTCAGAAGCTCTGGGCATATACTTGTCCCAGTACTTGCCTATGAGGCCTTGTCTCCACTCCAGGAATACCTTTTCTATTTATTTTTCCTTGGAGGTATAATACCTCCCACTTACCCACAATCCAGCAAGTAAATCATTTGCTGTCCTCTGGCCAGGAATCGTTGACTTTCGGGTGTGGGTCAGCGGACAGCTCCATTACATGGCCCCTGGAAGATCTTCCTGCAGGGTGGCAGATTTGTTCCAGGGGGTGTGCTCTGCTCGACTCCCTGCAGGGCTTGGAATCTATTTGAGTAGTTGGTGCTTGGCCCATTAAAGCACTTCCGGTCCCCCTGCAGGGTGCTGCAGTACCGATTGAGGGCATGACAGGGGAGAGCCCTGGTCATCTTGCCTAGTACTGACAAGTACATGGCTGGGGGGTTGCCTCTTCAGAAAAGGGTCTCTTCCTTGTCTATGAGTTCAGAGACTGGTTTCCTGAGTCCCGCGTCTGCCGCCACCAGTGGTCTCTCTTACCCGTCTTGCAGGTCTGGTTGGCCAGGTCTGGGAGTGCCTTACGGCCGGTGTAGCCATGGCTCCTTGCAAGCAGGGCAGAGCTGAGGTATTAGCTTGGTCCTGTGTGCTCTCCACTGTGGTTCAGGGTTGCTGCCCTGTTGGTTTGCTTACCGGGTGGTGCATCCTGCATGATTCGCTGTGTTTTGCCGTGGTTTTAGAGTTTCTCAAGGCTTCTGTGCATCTGTCTCTGGTTGCTATTGTGGAGGCATGGGAGTGAACCTGCATGGGAAGTTGCTTGGGCCTCTTCCAGTGTGGTTGGTGTGTATTGAAGGACACTGGGGATGTTTCCCTTTCCCTGGATGGGCCTCACGCCATGGGCCATGTAATGCATGCTAGGGGACAGTGTTTCATCTGATTTTTGCTCATACAAGTCAGTTCCCCTTTTCTCATCTTCCTGGGTCTCCCTCATAGATGCAGGGGGAAGTCCCTGGATGGTGAGTTGGTGGGTTCTCCTCGGTCTCTCGGGATGGGGTGTCGGTTAGCCCCTGCTCTGCAGTCAGCCCGTGCTCTTATCTCCTCCTCTTTGACATGTGGTTGGCCTATGGTAAATGGGTTTATGGAGTTGCTGGTTAACAGGGCAGCTGAGAGGGTGCCTTGGACTGATGGGGCCCTGGGGCTCTCCTGCCGGGTGTTTCTGGTACCCATGCTTCCGGGATACTGCGGACTGCTCCCAGGTTTGGAATCCCTGCCCCACCTTTTTATTAGGGAGCATTTCCGGATGGGCATGTGCTTCTGAAGATCCTCCCTCTCATTCTGTTGGGAGGCTGGTTGGTGTCCCTGGGTTGTACTGGGGTTTTGGGGCTCCTATTTCCATGTGAATGTACACACCTCTTAGCGGCAGTGTCTCTGAGTTTCTGGGGGGTATGATTGTTTCAATTCCTGGTTCTCTCTTTCGGTTGATGGTGGCTCGGGGAGCATTTGCAGAGATGGTGGCTATATTTCCTTGTCTTGATGATTGGCGCTTCATGGCGACTCTCCAGGGGTGGGTCGGTACTATTGTCTTCTGCTTCACTGGCACTGATAGATTGGGGGTTCCTGGTGCCTTGGCAGTTGTCCCCTTCTCTTGACCTCCCTTTGTTGGGCCCAGGTTCTGTGCCGCCCAGGGGGTGCTACCCTAATGAGGGTGTGCAGTGTCTCCTAAATGGCCTGGCCTTTGTTCTAGGGTATCTGTGGCTCTCTGCAGAACAGTTTCTGGTTTTCGGGGGTCATATGGACGCTTTAGTATTCCTTATTCCATGGGCTCGTGTCTGCTGAAGGCACCTGGTCTCGATTCTCCTGGCTTCTCAGGCCTACATGGCCCGGGCCCCAGTAGCCTTGGATTTTCAACTGGATCTAGAATAGTGGTTGCTCTATGAGAATATCGGAAGGGGTTTTGGGTTGGAATGCCCAATGCTGCCCATCCTTGCTGCGGTTGCCGGTGACTTCAGGTGGGGTCCACTCTGGGGTCGCTGCCTCTGCTGTCGTGTGGTGTTGGGAGGGCCATTCTCAGGTCTTTCGATTGGTTGGACTTTTTCTTCCTTTTTGTGATGTCCTACCCCTCTGTGGGTTGATCTCAGGCGGGTTCGTCTTGGTCGGGATGGACATGCTGTTGCCTGTTTTTTTGTAAACCATCAGGGGATTCAGGGTTGCCATCCCTGGATTTCTTGGCTGTGAATGTGGGGGCCTGGCCGGAGGTTCACCTAGTTTCTCTGGAGGTGTTCCGTGTCTGAGGGGTGGAGACATTTGGGGATGATCGCCTTTTTTCTGTGTCCGCCAAACCCCCCATGCAGGGGTTAATTCCACCTGGCATTTCTCAGACATCTGTCACTGGCCTACGTCCCCTGTTTTTGCCCCCCCCTCTGACCCCCCGCAAGATTCCAGACAGTTTCTCCAAGTTCGGAGCCATTGGTGTCCTGGGTCTGGAATAACCCTGGTGTTTGCTGTGGGCTGTCCTCCAATTCCCCTCATCCCCTACATAGTGCTGGGGTTTGGGTGGAGCAGGGCACCTGTCTTCTTGGGGATCCCCTTTGCGAGCCAACGTTCATTTCCCTCACTTCCGGTTGTTCGGTCTCAGGCCCTTGACAAGCACAGATGTCCCCTGGCCCTCTTCTGATGGGTCTCGGGTTTGGGCCCATTATCTTCTGTGTGAGGGCCCATTGGAGCGTGGTTTTTCTGCTTGGGTGCCCATTGCTATCCACCTTGCCAGGCGCCCCTTCACCTTGTGAGCCTTTGGGTGCCACTGTGTGCATTTATTCAATGGCTTCCTCTTCTTTATGTGCTCCCTTCTGAGTTCCTGTAAGGGTTTGTACAGGGGCTGGTGGTGTCCTCTCTGGGCTCCCAGTGAGAAGCTTTTTGAGCTCTTGAGGGCACATGTGGAGAGCTTTGGTTGGGGGATCTGTAGTGGGGGCCGGTCCTGTACAGTCTTGACTCCTCTCGCCCCTGGTCCTGTAGAGGACTTCCTTCTGGGATCTGTCTTTGGTGGTTCTTTCTGTGGAGTTCTCCCTTTGTGACACTTTGGGGCTTTGGAGTAAAATCTCCTTGCGTTCAAAATGTTCTTGGTTGCTGTTGCCTCTCCCTATTGGCTGGTTTGATAGGGGCTTCTTGTGTCATCCTCTCTTTCTGCAAGTACTCCCAGTATGATTGTCTTTCATTGTGTCCCACCTTTATTCCGTGCATTTAGTCTACAGGTCATCGGACCCGTCCCGTGCACGTTCTCAGTCTTCGTTCTGGGGGACTGGCGGCCTCCTGGGCGAAGGGCGGTCTGGTGCTCTCTCAGCAGTGGCTATACTTGAGGGCTGCTTGGGTTACCCTAGGGTTGGTTCCGTTGTTGGTTGGATGCTGTCCATTGATGCGATTTGTTTGCCTTTCTGTGGGAGCAGATTGGCGATGGGATGCAGCAGCGGTTTTGTCTCAGTTTCTCAATGGGACCTCTCCCTTATGATGTATTCTGGTATGCCTCAGAGGTAAGCACTGGGACGAGGAAGAGGGATGTAGAGTTAATGCCCTGATTGCTTATGGGTAATCTGTATTACTCCTCGTCCCAATCTTCCTCGTCACAGTACTGATGACCCTCCTCTCCCTCCCTGGGCCGGGAAGGACCCATGACCCGGCTTGGGAAATTTGTAACTGCAGGATTGTGTTAGTGAGAGGTAATATACTTCCAAGGAAAAACAAATAGAAAATGGGTTCCTGGAGTAGAGACAAGTCTTCAGAGGCAGCATAGGAAATGTGCCAGAACACGACAGAGCGGGGCTCCAGCAAGACATGTCTTGTCAGACCAGAGCTCCTGCAAAACGTGTCTTGCCGCCCTGTCCCCTGAGCCAGGGGTTTGACCATGACAATCACACCCGTTCTTCAATGAAAAGGCGGCTTTCAGAAGACTGCAGAGTCTTGTGAAAGTGGTCTGCTTGATGAAGCAGGGGTTGCTTTTGCCTGTGACAACTCGGCTTCAGAACAGGATGCTCCCAGCGAGATCTGTCCTGAAGCCAAGTTATCACATGCACAAGCAACCCATGTTTCAACAAAAAGACATTTTCAGTAGACTTGGCATGGGCAGCTGCATCCAGAAACAGCCAAAATCTCATATACTTGTAGCTGTCCAGACTGGTATATATGTCCTGCAACGTAGACACATTTATTTCTTAGGGTGTGTATTGTGACCAATTAAAACTGCAGAGCCCAACTTCCATTATTCACTCAAAAGGGTTTCTTACTGAATCACAAAAAGACATGTTTCAAATTTCAAATTCTGGACATACTTATGTCCGTATAATGCTCTTTGCTGTTATGCAAATCGCCAGGATTGGGGTCTATAAAGAAATACTGTATTGCGTGACCTGGCCTGGCACCAAACCCATAGGGCCCGTCCCTATTCCGCCACAGCCCCGTCTTCTCCAAGGATGAGAGGGTTCCCCCAGTACATTTTTACCATTTCCAGCACGGCTACGAAAATAAAATTATTACCCAATGAGTCGAGTCGAGTCGGTTTCAGGGTGCTTTGCACCTTCTGTGACAGAGTTCAAGACGGGAGACACCGGCGGGTATCAGGCGGCAGGCAGTTTGGTGAATGAAGCTGGTTGGGCAGCTGCAGGGTGGCCTACACGACGACTCAGGGTCAGAAATCATCTCAGTGCTGGTCGGCGGTTCTGAAGCACTGGTTGAGGAGTCTCGTACGGCTTTTGTGACGACGACAGTTTGAGGGGCTCAACTGGATCGAAAATTTCCTTTAAGGCGGACGGCGGCAGATGCTCGTCGAGGCACTTTTCCTATCTTCTTCACTGGGCTTGTGTCATCTTTTAAGGTGGACGGTCAAAAGCTGACCAGCTTCTTTGTCCTTGGTTTACGGTTCAGAGACTCTTAGGCAATTCCCACCTGCGAAGCTTGCTGCAGAGCCTAGCAGGGCATGCTGTGTGCTGGCTGGGTACCAGTTCTGGAGCCACTTGAGGGTCCTCTGGATACAGTATTTCCCTCTGTCCCTGGGAGATGTATAGGGGAGGGATCTTGCTTCCCTCTTCGAAGTCCTTGCCTTCCTTCACTGTCAGAAGATGTAAGGCAGAGTGTACCTTCAGCCATGGTCCAATGATGAGTTCTTCCTTCTGCTGCTGGTAAAGCCTTCAGATGATCTGTCAAAATAGGGGCTCGCCCCTCTTTTAAAGCAAAATGGACTACAGGGATTGGTGTAGGCTAAGCATACATTAGTGAGACAATCATGGGTCCCCACCAACAAACTCTGTTATGCGTGATGTCATAACCAGAATGCTGCAGCACCTACCTTAAGCAGCATTTTTTTCAGGAAAATGAACGCTTCTGAGCCGTGAAGGGGCTCTTTCTGGTCCTCTGTCCCGTGCCTGCTTCCTGGAGGAGGCGTGGCTTGAGTGACACACGTGAGGCATCACGTGACCCCCAGCTGCCTCAAAACACGGAGACACTCGCCCGAGGGGCGAACGCTGCAGCACCTACCTTAAGCAGCATTTTTTTCAGGAAAACGAACGCTTCTGAGCCGTGAAGGGGCTCTTTCTGGTCCTCTGTCCCGTGCCTGCTTCCTGGAGGAGGCGTGGCTTGAGTGACACACGTGAGGCATCACGTGACCCCCAGCTGCCTCAAAACACGGAGACACTCACCCTCGCGGCGTTAAGCCAGAGGGAGTAAAGCACATCGGCTGTTGTGCGGCTGTTTGGCGCTGGGGCGCACCACCTCAACTTGGGGAGACTGCGGAGAAATAATCTCTTTGATCCCTTTTTTGAATGTAAATCCATGTCATTACAGTTATAAATACCAGCAGGAAAGGAAACGTATCCACAGAATCCCGTATTGTTCTACCTCTCGCATTTCTATACTCTGTAAATCTTGCGGCACAAGGGCTGTCCTCGAAATCAATAAGACAACCATAAAGAGAGGCGAAGAACGATGGCCTCGACTACAATAGCAACAGAAGACAGCAGTAACATCTCTATAGGAGGGGCTACAGCCCGCCCACTTACAAGAGCAACTTCAAGACTTCCACTGCAACAACGAGAGAGACTGGGGAATATCCACGACATACACAAAGAAAGAGGTAAGATCTCTGCCTTTCCCAGATTATCGAACATTGACTTTCTCAAAAATTCAGAAAACACAGAGATGGGAGGGAGGGAACTGAGGAGGGAAGCAATCAAAGGAGATACGAACACCAACCAATTTAAATTGACAACACCAGCAATCGCACACATAAATACAATCACAAAAGTTCATGATGAAGAAAACGTTTTTTGTGAGAAAGCCTCTAGGGAAAGTCCGACAACAGAGAGGGCAGACAAAGTCCAGATCTTACCCACAGGCGAAAACGTAATAGTACAGCAGTGCATAAATGAAAAGGAAATAAACTGTGAAGAATCAGATCCAACAACACCATCGCTAGCTGAACACCTAAACGTGACAGACGCCGAACTAACAGATCTCGGGCTGTTGATGGAAGCTCAGCAAAATAGATCTGATTTAAGAACTGAAGGGGATGAAATAAGAGAAAGTTTGCCCGTGGAAGAAAGGAACGAGGTTTGTCTAACAACGATAAACAGAGAACATGACGGAGAATATCCACCAGAATCTCTGTTAGAGCTAAATCAAAAAACCAAAGTACTAATGACAATTGAAGATGAAGATATTAACAGCGTAAACAACACTGAAAAAGTCATACAACTAATTAACAAAGACTTGGACGAATCAGTATACTCAGATGCTTCCGAAATACTATCAATAAGTGATAAAGGAGAGAACCACAAGACAGATAACAGCAGAATACCACACGATGACTTGAATGTCTCCAAAGAACAAATAAATAACATAAAGGCACAAATGGAAGCAGGACCAAACGAGAATGACTACAAAAAATTGGAATCATTAATCAAGCAAAGATCGCAGAAAAGAGGACTTAGTCAGAAAGAGGGAACTGACCCACATAGACAGATAAACCAGCTTCTTCAATTAGCAAAGGAAAAACTGCATTCCCCCTTAATCGGGAAAAGACCTGCTGCCAAAAATGGTGGTCAGGAAACCTCAATAGCCGAAGAGATTGGTGAACATGAATGGAGAGAACATTTTATTAAAACAATGGAAGGAAACACAATGAAGAGAATAACAACAGGTAACAGATTAAAACCCGGCCAAGAAAGCAGTCCCTCTCCAGGGAGAGGTGAACTTAAAGACCTGGGAGCAAGAACAAAAACAACGACCAGAGCTTATGGACATCGAACTGAGAAGACCCCGTGTAGGGCATTAAGAACCCAACAGTTTCTTAATTTTGAAGATGCTGATACATCGACATACTCGCCAACTGACAAAAGATGCTTGCATTCAACATTCGAAAAGAGGCGCCGGTTCCTTAACGTTCAAATGCAACAATGGGAAAAGTCTTGCGAAAACGCCACAACGACATCCACCGCAACACAAACAGATGAATGCTCACCACAAAGAAAGGCTCAACACACCATTCACTCGCAAAGTATTAAAAAAAAACCCAACAGGAAACACTAAAGAGAGCATAAACATCAACGAAGAAGTAGTTGTAGGTCCAACTTCATTCCCAGAACTGGGAACACAATTGCAGAATAATGTAATGGCCGCCTTAACAATCTCACTAGCCCCATACATGAAATTGTATGAATCCATCAGTGAAAATGTAAAGGACAATAACGCTGTCGTAGCTTTAATGCTCACCAAGCTAACTGCCCAAGAAATAACAGCTTTAAAACTGGAAGCGAGGTTAAATCAAGAAGCAGAAACCTCAGCAGCATGGCAAAGGAGACTGTTTGACCTTGCAAGTGGAGATAGACAAGAAAAAGACATCCTGACAAACGCCTTGCTAGACTCATTAAAATGGATGCGGAAATCCATTGAGTCTGCAGAGAGGAACCAAAAACTCCAGAGCTTAGATTCAACTACTAAACAAACGGTCATGAGGGAAAATAGACCCGATACAAGTAGTTTCGAGGGCTATAACAAAGAAAACCAAGAATACTGCCCAGTATCAACACATAGTGAAAAATCGAATAAAGTCATGCTATCAAAAACTAGAGCGCAAGACTCAGACGATTCAAGAAATCGACCAAGTAGCATTAGCGAAAACACGACTCGTAAGGAAAAAATCTCTGAAGGTCCGGTTGAAGATCCAAGGAAGAACAAAAAGATTAAGCAAGCCGACGATCTCTTAGCCGAAACAAGAGAAAACGAGTATATAAAGAAAAACGTGAACAAAGACGAGCACTATCCCGTGTTCGGTCATAAACAAGGGCAGGAGACCCAAAAAAATGGGGCCGAAGCTACAAAAACATCAAAAAAAACACTCAAAAAAACTAAAACAGTAGAGGCTAAAGAAAAGAGAATTCCGAATACCTCAAAAAAAGGAGAGGGATCCATAAAAGGCATACGATCAATATTTAGGAATGTTAAACGAACAAGAGAAAACGGAGACGTGACCTTAAGTAAAGAAATAGAACGAACAACTCGACCTCTTCCCAAACAAAGTGAAAGGCATGTAGTGCTGATCACCGAGGACGAAGATAGCGTCCTAGAGTCGCATGATGATTCAAGAGATCTGATCGAGGACGCCTCTTTCTACATTGAAGAGGTGGAAGTAAACAACAGGCAATATCCAATGGAAGTGGCTGAGTCTTCATGTCAAGAGCAAAATGAAGTAAGGCCACTACAAAGGGGAAAAAAAAAAACGATGATGAAAGCTCGTACTTAGACTCGGATGAAGACGACTACCATGAACGTCCAGGGTTCCTAACATTAGATGAAAAAAGAAATAGAACTAACTGAAAAAGCAAAGACCAAGAGCGACCTTCCTAGAGAAACGCATAACCCATGGAACCCAAAGCACCCGAGGAAAAAACAGTCCAATGATCAGGATCGCAATCACATGAAAAAACAACAAAACGAAAGAGTCCTGTCTCCTAAAAAGGTGCTGGTTGAAAACTTGCTTCAAGAAAACGAAGGAAAAAACCTAAACCGGAAAAACGTGATAGCCCTGCTTCACTGTGTGGATAAATTGAGAAAGCTAAGAAACGAAGATATAGCGGTGGTTGAATACGTTGACGAAGAACGCGTGGACAAAGTGGTTTTACATCTGAAATCAAGAACACACAAAGAATTAATTTTAAAAGATGGAAAAGAGTTGTTGAAACGAGGCTACGAGATTCGAGAAGTTTTAAATAATCCAAAAATAGACGACAACAAGAAAAAAGAGCAAACACTTCGAGAACAGAAAAGGGCATCAAAAACTCCTTTACCGCAAAAGGGAGCGGTCAGAATGCAAAAAGAAAACTTCAAAATAACAGTGGCAAACATGAAGGGTGAACTTGTTGAAATGGTGAAAGATGACTCAAGAAAAACAGAAAAAACAAACAGGGACAGAAAAGACAGTCTCAAAAGGAATGTAGAGCTCCAAGAAGACTGGCTATGGTTAGCAAATTCCCTATCCTCAGATGGAAACGACCGATAGCAAAAAAAGTCGGAAGCAAGAAATGAGGAATCACTGTTCTCTTGGAACATGAGGGGATTTAAGCACTTGATGACTAAGGAGAACCCACAAATGAACAACGCTACAATAATATGTTTACAGGAGACCTGGATACGTGACATGCCTGTATGCAGAAATTTCGAGATCGCCATGAACCCCGCAAAAAAAGAACGAGATGGGAGACCCTATGCCGGCCTAATCACATTAATAAGAAAGGGAAGTGGCTGGCGGATCATGGAGAAAGGTAATGCAACCCACCTCATACAATGGACTCTGTTAGAAACCAACAGCGACTCTAAAAATGTGGAAATGTCTTCCCTATTAGTGATAAACGTCTACTGGAACCCAGCAGGAACAACAACCACCCAGTTCCTACAAGCAATAACAGACATAATAGTCAAAAGAAGGGAACAGAATTCAAATTGTCAAATAATTTTATGTGGTGACCTAAACATAAAATGCCTGACAAAAAATGGGCTTCCGCGGTTAGAAGAACTACAGATGGGGAATTCAAATGCGGCCAGATGGGCACAGATGGCAAAAGGTTTTAACCTGCACATGTTAAACGGTCAAACACGTGGCAATATTCCAGGTAAACAAACGTGGTCGAATGGCCAAGCATCGACAACAATAGATTACATATGGGTCTCTTTACCCCTGATGTTGGAAATAGAAAACTTTGAAATATTATTTCAAAATGACAGTGATCATAACATCCTTAAAACATCATGGAGGAGAGAGAAAAATCTAAAATCTTACGGGAACAGTACTAACCTAGCCTTAAATCCGTCCGCAAATCGAATAAGGCTGACAAAGAAAAACATTCTATCGTTGAAAGAGGTCTTCGTCGAACCAGAAAAAAATTTGACGGGACACCTCAATTATGAAACATTATTAGAAGCCTACAAAATAACAAGCTCAGGACTTAAAATTGACGTAATAACATACAAGCACAAATACAGCAGAGAACTAGTAGAAAGGAGGAAACAACTAAGAAAGGAAATGAGAGTTTGTAAAAAAAGAAAAAAAGACTCAAATTTAGATAAACAAAGGAACATCAAAGTATGCCGAAATCAATATAAAAACTGGCTCACAGATTTCAAAACAAGACGACTTCAAGAGCAAGGGGAATCTATGCTAAAGACCCTACAAAAGACCAATACCAAAGAAACATGGGACCTAATAAACAATTGTACCCTGAACCATCAAAGTAGACTAACATGTGGAGTATC
Source organism: Ambystoma mexicanum (assembly GCF_040938575.1). Lineage (NCBI taxonomy): Eukaryota > Metazoa > Chordata > Amphibia > Caudata > Ambystomatidae > Ambystoma > Ambystoma mexicanum. The sequence goes on from NW_027182322.1 coordinate 9,897,070, forward strand.
TGAGAATGATTGGATAAAACATTACACAGAAGTCTTCTCTGCTAGAGCTGACGACGTGGACTTACCTGAAGAGATAACAACACATGATTGGATGAAAATGATGGACGAGGTGGAAATTGAAACCGCAATTCGGAAATTAAAAGACTCTTCCGCTGCAGGGCCTGATGGGTTAACGAATATCCACCTGAAGAAAGATCCAAAATCATGGGCAGTGATAATAAACATCTTATTCACGAGAATTGTATTGCAAAGAAAGATCCCAGAAACATGGACAAAAAGCATAACAGTGCCAATATATAAAAAGGGTCAACGAGATCTGCCTACAAATTATCGACCTATCTCGTTACTAGCAACAACAGGAAAGCTTTTTGCAGCAGATTTACAGAAAAACCTGAAAAAATGGGCAGAGACGAATAACATCATCGACCCGCGCCAAACAGGGTTCACAAAGCGAACAGGAACTGATCTAAACCTATTTATCATATCAATGCTAAAAACCAACGCAATAGAGTTCAAAAAAGAACTACATTTGGCTTTCATTGATCTAAGCCAAGCATTTGATACCGTAAACAGAAGAAAGCTATGGGAAAAGTTAAAATCCTGGTCGTGTCCAGCGGAATTACTGAACCCAATAAGGGCGTTACATCAAAATACGACCACCCAAATCAGAGTGAACGACCGAGGGGATTTGACGGCCAACATCAGAATCAACAAGGGTGTGAAGCAGGGATGTCCGCTTGCAGCAACATTGTTCAAACTGTTTATAGCCGACATTCCAGAAATAACATCATGTACAAGACATTTCAGTCCGAAAATAAACAACCAGGAAGTGGCGATAATATGCTATGCAGACGACATAGTAATATTAGATGAAACCAGAATTGGGCTGCAACGACTCATAAATAACCTACAAACCTACATGCAAAAAAATGACCTGACGATCAACGTGGGAAAATCAAAGATTCTGACTATAAACGGCAAGAACAACGCCATAATGAAAAAATTTAACTGGCATATAGCAGGAGAACCTCTTGAACGAATACAGACGATAAAATACTTAGGTGTCGGACTCAACGCCTCTACAGTGGAAAAGAGCTGGGAAGAAACTCTGCTTGTAAAAGTCAGAAATCTAAGCGCACAAGGAAGGGTCCTAGATGGTAAATATGGAAAATTTTCATTGGCACCGGTAAGAATGTTCTTTGTTCAAAAAGTCCTGCCCTCCTTAGCATATGGGAGTGAAGCTGGTTTGAATCTATCATATAAAATATGGTCGAAACTGGAAAGTGGATTTTGGAAACCAGTATTGAAGCTTCCAAGGTGCACTCCGATAGTGGCAATAAGAGCGGAACTGGGGCTCGAGTCACTTGAAGCCATAATGAAATGGAAATCATTATGCCTGTTGAGAAAAATCTGTGAAACCAGTCCGGCTGAGAGCTATAAACTACTGGCAACCAAAGGATTAGACAAAAGTTCAACTTACCTCAACCATTGGAAAAGAGAATGGTCGTAGGCTCTAACAAAAATGGACTCATCTAAAGAAGAACTGGTCTCAAACCCCAACAAAGTAAAAGAAAAGCTCATGAGACAGGACTGGATTGCACCAAGAGAGGCTAAAATGAAGCTAACGAACATAAAAAACATGGCAGTCGAACATAGAAAAAGAAACCTGCTTCCAGAGTATCTAGTAAAATTTCCATCATACACACATAGAGCAACACTACTAAAAATCCGTTTGGGAGTTTACCCAACTAACGAATATAAAAACAGAACTGGAGGAAGAGGCATTAATGAAGGGCGCTGCAGATTCTGTCAAAAAGAACGGCAACTAGAGACACCGATACATCTCATGATGAACTGCACTGCCGTTTCAAAGAACAGAAAGTGATTGCTATCAAGGTATATGTCAAAAATAACCCAATGCAACGACGAGGAACGATGGGACTACTTTATTCAAGGACACAATCCCAGATTCTCATGTGCGGGTGTAAACTTTTTGGATAAAATCCTCAAAGAAAAAGACGACGAACTAGCCGAGGAAAACACGCAAACATCTGGACACATCAAGTGAATAAACAAACATATACCTTAGGAGGCGATGCACTTAAAGATAGTCACGACGAAATGAAAGGAAAAGAAATGAATTGAAATGAAACGGAAAGTGTGATAAAAGTTTAAATGTAAACTAAAAAAATACACTTTAAAAATAAAAAAATAAAAAATAACCAGAATGCTTTGCAACAGAAAAGGTAAAGGGGTGAAAACAAGTAATACTAAGTCCCATCCATCTTCTGTCTGTTGTGGATCAAATGGTCCATCTGGTTAATGGAGCTCTCTCTGGTTCCTGATTAAAGCGGCAGGTCTCCCTTGAAGCTGCAGCGAGACCAGACTTTCTGGCTCTGGCAAACCAGACACTTGTTCCTTCTGAATGGCGTCACGTTGTGGGAATGACTACTGTAAACACGCGGTCCCAGACATGATATTTCACTGTCAATTGATACTGAGCGTGGAAGCTGGCTGTAGGTTGACACAGCTGCGTATGAAATGTTGTTGCGGTTTCCCGCCTCCTTTGTTAGCCTCTGCGGCCAGGCCCCCTGTGGGCCTGTTTGAATTACTTTCTGATTAGTATGCAAATCACTGCCTTCAGCAACAGGGCACAACAAAAGCACAGGCAGATCCATGGAGCATTTGTCAGTTAATTAGGCTGCGCATGGAAGGGAGGAGATTTGGCCCTCTCCTTCTGGAGATGCATCATGTAATCCTCCTGTCACATCCCAAGCGGTGTCCACCTAGAGTACACAGGTCTATGTGTATGTCAAATGGTGTTATAGCCTTGGGTAGGCCTCGCTTGCACGTGGTGATGCACACAATGATAGGCGGGACACAGAGTTCTTGCCGATACGTCTTACTTTATTTAACTTGTTAGAACTCTGTCTTTAACCTCGCCCTCCCACGTAACTTCCCTTTTCCAGCCTCCCGCCTCCCGGTATCCCTGGATACATCAATGTGACATCTCCCCCCATTTTAAACAGTCACTAGACGTCCACAACAGGTTAACGTCTAGGATGAGTCACTACGCCATTTATTCAATTAGGCGGTGAGGTTTGTTCTTAGCTCGCTGTGGGCATGAGCCGCTCAGTTCTGGAGGGCTGCTGCAGGCTCCACCGTCCACGTGGTCTTCTTGATCAGACCCCTCTGTGTCTTTGTGATCTCTTTGATAGGGATCATCTGAGGCGTAATCAATGGGGACAGTCACTCGGCCATTTAATCGCCGTGACCCTAGAGATGGAATTCCCTTGAAATGTGATGAATTTCTGTTGATGTAACCTCCTGTCCTTGCGCTGTGACCATAGATTCTTTCTTGGCGGTGATGAGCAAGGGTTCTTCATGAAAGATAGAGGTGTGTTTGTGAGTCTGTGGTTGCTTCACAGCCACTATGTCCCCCACCTCGATCTGGGGCGCACGGGTCCCTCTGCACATATCCGTGTATGCCTTCATGCGTTCATTTGCAGCATCATCCCGCTCTCTCACCTCTCAGTCCAGGTCAGGTTGGCTGTCTGTCCTCTTGGCTTGAGGAATTCTTGTTTGGATGTCTCTCCCAAACAACACTTCAGCTGGGGTTCTCCCGGTGGTGCTGTTTCGAGTGCCCCTGTAGTCCCTCATTAGTTGATGCAGTACTTGTTCATACGACTGCCCCGTGAGCTTAGCTATTTGTAGCACTCTCTTTAGGTTGGCCATGAAACGCTCTATCATTCCGTTTGCTTGAGGCCATAGTGGAGTGTACTTTCGATGGTGAAACCCCATGTAGTTAGCGAATTGTGCAAACTGGTGTCCATTATAAGGGGGTCCATTGACCGGCTTGAGTACCCTTGGAGTCCCATATGCTGAGAAGATGCAATCTAACGCTGGTATTACATGTTGGGCCGCCGTTGATGATATTAGTTGGGCCTCAGGGTATCGGGAGTGTTTGTCCATTACTGCTAGTGCATACTTCCCTCCTTCAATGGGTCTGAAGAATTCGGCCGCCACGGCCTCAAAGATTCCTTCAGGGAGCTTGGATATGTTCAAGGGCTCCGGGTATCTGTGGGGGTGACGAGGTTGCGCATGCAGTGCTTCCTCAACTATGGAGTCAATATGAGGAAACCAGACTTTCTGACGTAGCATGCGCTTGGTAGACACGATTCCCTGTGCGGTTTTCATGAGCTAGCTCGATGATCTTTTTCCACAGGGATGGTGGGATTACTAACTTGCAGTTCTTCAAAAGTAGATGATCATCCGAGAGTGTCAGTTCTTCTTTCACCTGCAATAGTCCTTCGACTTCTGTGTGTACTGTGTCCCCTGCTGCTCACTCTCTCTCGCTGATCCTCCTCCAAATACCAGAGTCAAGTCCTTCGCAGATGATTTGGCAGGCTGTGTCATTTTCAATTACACGGGCTATCATTTCCATATCCATTCCTTCTGGGTTGGCTTGATGTATGAGATACCGGAGTTACCTGTCCGCCACTGATGGTTCAGGCATGCACCCTCCCCTGGGCCTTCTGGAAAGAAGTCTGCTGGATTTTCCCAGCTGTTGAGTGATCTCAAAGGAGTAGTCTTGCAAACGTAGCCCCCATCTGGCTAGGCGGGGCGGCATCTTCGTTTGCGGGTTGCCATACAGAAATAGTAAGGCCTGGTGATCAGTTATTACCCGAAACAGTTTGCCGTATAGGAAGAGGTGGAAGTGTTTGCATGCCCACACCACAGCTTGACCCTCTTTTTTGGCCTGAGAGTAGGCCTGCTTGGTGGTGGAGAGGCTACTGCTGGCGTACACAACAATGTGGGTCTGAGAGGGTTCTCCTGGGTCCACTTGAGCAAGTATGGCTCCCAGTCCCACTGAGCTTACATCCACTTTTAGTTCGGTTTTGCGGCTGGGGTCGTAATAGGACATGTTTTCCGCCTTGGCGTCCCTCTCTCAGATGATTTCGAACTCTTTTTTGGCACTTGTCAGTCCAGTGGAATGTGGCATCTTGCTTGGCCAGTAATCTTAAAGGCTCACTCACTGTGGCAAAGTCCTTGATATAGCGCGTGCAGTAGCTGGCGAGTCTCAAGAATGAGAGCAGCTCTGACAAGTTTGCAGGGGGCGAGGTTTAATTCAGAGCGGCAACCTTTTCGGGGTCCGGTGTCATGCATGTCTCTGAGAAGATGTGTCCGAAGAATCTTAGCGTGCTCTTTCTGAATTCGCATTTGTCGCAATTTAGCATGAGATTGGCCGTTTCTAGTGCTTTGCATACCTTCATCGGAGCTGTTCAGTATATGCTTGATGACGTTGTGCACCTCGGCTTGAAATATTTCTGCTGCAGAAGACACACACGAAGCTCAGCCTCATGTAGCGGAAAAGCCCAGATGAGTGACAAACGTGGTGAAACTTCTGCTCTGGGGGCTCAGCACAAGTTGATGATATCCTTTTTGCAAGTCTAGTTTGGAGAATATCTTGGCTCCATTTCTTCAGTGGATCATGTTTGTTATGCGCAGAGCCATGTGCCTCTCCCTCTGTATTGCTTGATTGGGTCGCCTCATATCAACACATAGCTGAATAGCTTTAGATCCTTTCTTGGGGAAAGGCACTAGCAGGGACACCCAGGTGGTGGGGGGCCTGTGGCAGGCTCGATTATGTCCTGTTCTAATAACTTGTGCAGTTCATCTTCCACCCTTTTTTTGGATATTGATGGGGGTCCCTCTATAGTGTTACGCTATGGGGCGTATGGATTTGTCTATGTGGAGTTTCACCTGCCTGTTTTTTAGTCTTTCGATGCCCTTGAATAGGCGGGGATATCTCGACGGGGTCAATGTACTTGTGGACCATGATGTTATACAGTATGTGTATGAGCCCCATGTCGACAGCCGTCTTAAAACTAAGGATGCAACCACTTTCCATTTCGGTCACCAAGACGTGGATGGGTATCTTCATTTCATGACCTTTGTAGCGGCAGAGACCGTCAAACTGTCTTAAGCATTTGAGGGGTGCTTTGGCATCATATGCGTAGATGTCAATTGTTGCGGGGTTTAGTTTTGGTCTTTGGGGTAACACCTTGAAGACTCTTTCACTAACCACGTTCACCGTGGCCCCCGTATCAATAAGGAATTCGGTTGGTTGTTCATTCAACTTGATGATCAGGGTGGGACTGTGCGCTGTAGCGGTGGGATTGCCCAGTGCATATACGTATGCTTTCTTCATTCGGTCGCTTCCAGATGAATTCGGGTCTGAGTCGGACGGTGACTGTTCCACTAGGTAACGTACGTGGCGTCTTGATCTGCGTTCTGGCCTCAAGCGCGTGACATATCTTCTCCGTTCTCTTCTCTCCCTTCTTTGTCTGTCCTCTACTGAGTCCCTTTCTCTCTGTTCCGTGTGTGACTGACTTTGTGGCCTTTGTGAGGTGGCTCCTGGATGGGTTGCAGGCGGAGGGTTGGTCCTCACCTTGGGTCTTGGTGGTGTTTCTCTGACTCTGTCCCTTCCCTTCTTCCGGAAGAGTCTGCATACTGATTTGAAGTGACCTTCCACACTACATGTGACGCAGCACTGGCAGATGGCTGGGCAAATGCCGTCAAGGGGGTACTCAAACCCGCAACTGTAGCAGAATGGTTTTCCGATCTCCTCTCTAGCTGGAGTCTATGTTTGTTTTCAGCTTGCGTGGGGTTGTTAAAACTCTCTACCTGTGAATCGATGGCTCTATCAGCCCGAGCCAGTGCTAATATCTCGTCTAGTGTGCATTCTTGTACTATGAAACAGATGGCGCTCATAATCCACATTCGTGTGTTGGGTGAAGTAGGCTGCCAAAGCGTCCTTTAGGTCCTGGATGGAGTCAATGGTATTAGGAGGCATCTTGTCAATAATGTTACATGTAGCCGAACCCACCGCGAGTTTCTGGAGACATATTTGTTGTGCGTCTGCTATGGGCCCTGTGGCCCCCATGTACAAGTCAAAGGGCCTCATTACACGGTAGGAGGAGAACCATGGCGCTATTAGCGCCATGGTTCATGCCGGTAAAATACCGGCACCGCCTTGGTGGAAAGGGGAATTACCGCCCCATTCCAAGGTTGGCGGGGCGGTAATTCCCCCTTCCACCATTGCCCTTCCCCATTCCCATTTTTGCCCCATAGGGCATAATGGGAATGGGGAAGGCGCTAATTACGGTACCATAAATTGCAGTACCGTAATTAGCTCCCTGGGTCCCTTTGCGGGTTGGTTTTTAACGCCTGCAAAAAGCAGGTGTTAAATACCCCAACCCGCAAAGGGACCTCGTAGTAAGGCGGTAAGGATTTACTGGTACCGGTAAAATACCGGTACCGGTAAACCCTTACCGCCTACCGTGTAATGAGGCCCAAAATCTCTTGTCCATCTGGCCCACCTGGGACCCAGGTTGCTGGTATCTGTGACATAAATGGCGCCTGGCATCTGGGCTGCCAGTGTGTCAGGCAGTCTGAAAGGGGCCTGATCGTGTGCCTGCGGTCCTTGCGCAGGAGGTCCTTGACGTTGGACCTGTAACCCTTGATTTCCCTCGTGGTCAGACACTCTCTATGCGTGATAACCTTATTTGCTGGGTGTCTTCTCCACTGGCTCCTTTCTTTTAGTCACTGTAGGGGCTGTGTCCTGGTTTACTACTGGCTTCTTATGAAGATGGCCACCTTTCACAGGCACAAGCACCAGCTGCGTTATGAGACATGAGAAGTGTGGCCTTCAACCCTTGGGCGTGTCTGCTGCTGCAGCCCGGTGTACGCTGCCCACAGCGTGTGTCCTGGCTTACTGCCGCAGCCTGGGTATCAGACCGCTGTGATTTTTCACATGTGTCTGATTCGAATCACCGGCATGAGAAGGCTGCTATTTTCAAAGCACGTTCTTACTCACTGCTGCGGCCCGGGCCGACTCTCAGCCTTCGTTGGGGTGGGTGAAGCAGCCCCGCCTGGTGCTCCTGTGCCCCGATGCACGGCCTCGCTGTGACGCACCTTCAATTGTATGGTGATGAGCAGTGCCTCCAGGGGACCGCTCATGGTGTGTCTGCTCCCACGTGGTCCGGGTCGGCTTCTGTGCCGCCCCCTCGTCGCCAGTGTTATGGCTTTGGGTAGGCCTCGCTCGCCCACAGTGATTCACACAATGATAGGTGGGACACGAAGTTCTTGCCAATATGTCTTACTTTATTCAACTCGTTACAACTCTGTCTTTAACCCCTCCCTCCCACATAACTACTCTTTCACAGCCTCCCGGTTTCCCTGGATACGACAACGTGACAAACGGTGAGCATAGAAAAATATGCACGGATTAGCCCTGCACATTTTCCTGTGGTTGATTAAATTTCATTAAACAATTCAAAAAAGCCCAGGCGAGTGCACACCCACCGTGCTGATGGTCGAATTCCTCACAATCATTCACCATTCACCTCAAAGATGCACTGGAAATAATATCTCTACATGAGGGAGGACAACTTCATCATGAAGGGCCGCAGAAGATGGAACCAGAGCCAAGGACTAAGGAAAAATAACACGAGCCTAGGGAGCATTAGTTATCTCAAGACGCGTTAATACTGAGCTGCAGGCACAGGTGTCCCTATGAACCCCAAGACATGGCACCCCAGAAGCCCCGCTCCTTTCTATCGTTTACAATGCGCCCTTTATTCCGCCTCTATAGCAGGCGCGTTGCTGGGCATCCTGTGTTACTTGTGTTCACATAACTGCGTGTAACTCAATCACCAGAGCTGCACAATTCAGGCTTTTAAGTGGATCCTGTTTACGAGGGATACCGGATTCCCTCTATGGAGATTGTTCGTCTGTCGCGACCGAAATGTGATGTATATTTACAATCGAAGCCCAAGATTTGCTCTTTTTTGCCCCTTTACGACTACTGAGTGGTGGCTTTGCAGGATCTTTTAGGGCATGTGGGCACCGTTGAGGGTACATGGAGGGCGACTGGGGGCACCAGAACCTCCTTTAAACGCACACGCGAAGAGAACGTAGATAACGTGCGGCTGTATGTGTTTAAATAGTGCTTTTTACATGACGAAGAAACACAAACTGCCAGCACACCAGACTTGCCAGGGTCTGATCTAGACATGCTATCCTCAGCAACCAATCAGAAAGGACCAAAGAGGCCCCGCCCTCCGCACACACAGCTGCAAGTTGTGTTCGCTGCGCTCACCTCAGCCGACACTGTAACAGTTTCAAAACACGGGACTAATCTGCACAAAAGCAGTGATGCATCAGACGTCTAAACACCACATTATGCCAGTTTTAGCCAACGGTTTAACTCCAACTACATTGAAAATAGTTTACATATTGTGAAATGTGTAAAGACGATTTTAAATACATTTTCTTTCTTATTGCCTGAGGACACTGGTGATTTATAATCGGTTTTGCAGGATAACATATGAAAACGTCCTATAGATGTAAAATCACTGAGTACACAGCAGCATTGTCTAATCTTTTTTCTTGATTCCCCTGCCTTCAATATATCCCAATGTAAGAAGATGAGACTGTTCATGCTGGCTGTGGCAATGTGTCGGAATTGCCATGTAAAGACACACTCGCAGGGATCAAAATTATGATTGGATAAACAGGAGCTGAACTTAGCTCCTCGGATTTCATCAGTTAGTGACCAGGAGCTACCACTGGGAACGAGGAGCTAGTCCACAGTTTTCCACAAATCCAACCTTCAGATGAGATGCAAACATATCATTTTGTTCATTATTTCGGACCCCTTTTGCTATAAATGTTGTATAGATGTTTCCCAATGTTTATTTATAGATAGCCTCAAATGCACATAGGCGTATTTGTTCGGCATCAATTGGCCCAGGGAGCCAAAAGTAGCTACTGGTAAATGTTAGTATTAAGATAATCAGGCTCTTCTAGACAACAAGCAGGAGGTAAATAGCTCCCAGCTCCCCTCAATTTCGAACCAAGCACCCATGTTACCCTTGCCCTTGATGCACTAATGTCACTGTCAAAAACGTGTCCATGCTGGTTGCTGCAATATATGTCATCATCCCCATGTAAGAAAACCCTCAAGTTGAAATTGCCACTAATGCCACTTCAAGAAAGCATATCCATGCTGGCTGCACCAATATATGCCAGTAGTCCCACCTGAGGACCCAGTCAAGTTACGTTGGTTTTGCCCATAGTGCACTTACTACTGTAAGAAGACATCTCCAAGACAGCCCCCAAGTTCAATGTTTCACTGCCTCATATTTTCCTCCCCCACCACATTCATAGGTCCCACTTGTATTACTCTCACTCCTTCTGCCCCAGCGCTGCAATCATCAATCCCCCACACACGCAAACATTACACATACAGACCTCGCTCATACCCGCATGCACATACGTACCTCTGCAATCATTCGCAAGCGCACAAATTCACACATGGACACATTCACATGCACAGATTGGAACATTCACAAATATCCAGAAATAAGTACATAAATACACACGCACACAAACACATGCTGGATGTGATTTTTACCTGCTTGCTTATCAGCTGTCCCGACAACACACTCTCAACTGGATGGCCTGCATCTCTCCAAGTATCCTGACAGTCATTGCAACCCACACAGTTTGGCAAACAATGCCAGACCTCTGAAGGAATGACCATGAATGCTCATGCCAGAACAAATACAACCCGCAAGGGAAAAAAGGCCAAGAGATTTCTTGCAAGGATAACAAGATTTTAATAGCACAAAAAAGGACTATGTTAGCAAAGAACTCTGCTGCTCGAGAACGTTCTGCTGAATTGTACTGGCAGAAGGTTATAAGGCAAACATCGTCATTACTAAATCATACATACAGTAGAAGCCAGCATGGCTGGTTGGTCAGACCCTATACGTGGGCGGCCTGCTCCATAGGGGATGCCAGACTGCAATTGGTCCCAGCCCCGTCCGTCCATCTTCCATCACGTGGGGTCGGGCTCATCTCTCCAGGGAATGAAGGTCACGTACTTCATTAGTTACTATTGTAAGACGATGCTACTCTATCATTATGGCGTGAACCTGGCAAACTCAGGGACTGGCACAGGGGAAGGCCCATGATCATGCTGACCCACACATTCTTCACTCAGTTCATATCACACTCTCTGCCCCCAAGTTTTCCACCCTCGCTGTGGACTATAATGTTTTGCTCCCTGTACCTTGTATTATAAAGTGGGTCATTATGAAGTAAGTTTAAATGCTTGTGTTCTTTCAGATCTTTTGTTTGTGTTTGAGAAGTATTCTAGAGTTGGGAGGCAGTGCCTGCATGTAAATAAAGGAATGAACCCATCCCCAGACCATCTTTGAGCCCTTCAGTGTCAGAAGCTCGGGGCATATACTTGTCCCAGTACTTACCTATGAGGCCTTGTCTCCACTCCAGGAATACCTTTTCTATTTATTTTCCTTGGAGGTATAATACCTCCCACGTACCCACAATCCAGCAGGTAAATCATTTGCTGTCCTCTGGCCAGGTATCGTGGAATTTCGGGTGTGGGGCACCGGACAGCTCCATTGCATGGTCCCTGGATGGATCTTCCGTCAGGGTAGCAGATTTGTTCCAGGTGGTGCACGCTCCTGGACTTCTGCGGGGCTTGGAATCTATTTGAGTAGTTGATGCTTGGCCCATTAAAGCTCTCCCGGCCCCCCTGAGTGGCGCTGTGGGACCCATTGAGGGCATACCAGGGGAGAGCACTAGTCATCTGGCCCGGGACTGGCAAGTACGTGGCTGCCAGGGTTGCCTCCTCAGGTAAGGGACTTTTCCTTGGCTATGGGGGCAGAGACTGGTTTCCTGGGTACCGTGTCTGCCCCCACCAGTGGTCTCTCTTACCTGCCTTGCGTGTCTGGTTGGCCTGGTCTGGGAGTGCCTTATGGCCGGTTTAGCCATGGCTCCTTGCAAGCAGGGCAGTGCTGGGGTGTTAGCTTGGTCCTGTATGTTCTCCGCTGTGGTTCAGGGTTGCTTCCTGGTTGGTTTCGTTACCGGGTGGTGCATCCTGCATGGTCCGCTGTGTTGCCGTGGTTTCAGAGTTTCTCAAGGCTTCTGTGCATCTGTCTCCGGTTGCTATTGCAGAGGCATGGGAGTAAACCTGCATGGGAAGTAGCTTGGGACTCTTCCAGTGTGGTTGGTGTGTGTTGAAGAACACTGGGGATGTTTCCCTTTCCCTGGAAGGGCCTCGTGCCATGCACTGGCCATGTAATGCATACTGGGGGAGAGTGTTTCATCTTATTTTTCGTCATACGAGTCAGTTCTCCTTTTCTTTTCTTCCTGGGTCTCCCTCATAGATGCAGGGGAAGTACCTGGATGGTGAGGTGGTGGGTTCTCCTCGGTCTCTCGGGATGGGGTGTCAGTTAGCCCTTGCTCTGCAGTCAAGCCTTGCTCTTATCTCCTCCTCTGTGACGTGTTGTTGGCCTATGGGAGATGGTTTTATGGTGTTGCTGGGTAAGTGGGCAGCTGAGAGGGTGCTTTGGACTGATGGGGTCCTGGGGCTCTCCTGCCGGGTTTTTCTGGTACCCATGCTCCCGGGATACTGCAGACTGCCCCCAGGGTTGGAATCCCTGCCCCACCTTTTTAGTAGGGAGCATTTCCGGATGGGCATGTGCTTCTGAAGATCCTCCCTCTCATTCTGTTGGGAGACTGGTTGGTGTCCCTGCGGTTTTGGGGCTCATATTTCCATGTGAATGTGCCCACCTCTAAGCGGCAATGTCTCTGAGTTGCTGGGGGGTATGATTGTTTCAATTCCTGGTTCTCCCTTTGGGTTGATGGCGCCTCTGGGGGCATTTGCAGAGATGGTGGCTATATGTCCTTGGCTTGATGATTGGCACTTCATGGCGACTCTCCAAGGGTGGGTCGGGACTGTTATCTTCTACTTGACTGGCACTGATAAATTGGGGGTCCCTGGTGCCTTGGCAGTTAACCCAGTTGTCCCAGTTGTCCCCTTCTCTTGACCTCCCTTTGTCGGCCCCAGGGTCTGTGCCGCCCAGGTGGTGCTACCTTCATGAGGGTGTGCAGTGTGTCCTAAATGTCCTGGCCTTTGTTATATGGTGTCTGTGGCTCTCTGCAGAACAGTTTCTGGTGTTCGGTGGTCATATGGCTGCTTTAGTATTCCTTATTCCATGGGCTCGTCTCTGCTGAAGGCACCTGGTCTTGATTCTCCTGGCTTCTCAGGCCTACATAGCCCGGGCCCCAGTAACCTTGGACTTCCAGCTGGATCTAGAATGGTGGTTGCTCTAAGAGAATATCAGAAGGGGTTTTGGGGTGGAACACCCCATACTGCCCATCCTGGCTACGGTGTCCGGCGACCTCAGGTTCGGTCCACTCTGGGGTCGCTGCCTCTGCTGTCTTGTGGTGTTGGGAGGGCCCTTCTCAGTTTTTTCGATTGGTTGGATTTTTTCTTCCTTTTTGTGATGCCCTGCCCCTCTGTGGGTCGATCTCAGGCGGGGTCGTCTCGGTCGGGATGGACATGCCAGTTTCCTGTTTTCTTGTGAACCATCAGGGGATTCAGGGTTGCCATCCCTGGATGTCTTGGCTGTGAATGTGGGCGCCTGGCCGGAGGTTCACCTAGTTTCTCTGGAGATGGTGCGTGTCTGAGGGGTGAAGAGATTTGTGGATGAACGCCTTTTGTCTATGTCCCCCAAACCCGCTGTTCAGGGGTTCTACCCACCTGGCCTTTCTCAGACATCTGCCACTGGCCTGCGTCCCCTGTTTTTGGCTCTTTCTCTGCCCCCCTTCTCCTGCAAGGTTCCGGACAGTTTCTCCAAGTTAAGAGCCATCGGTGCATGGGCAATGGCTGTCCTGGGTCTGGAATAACCCTGGTGTTTCCTGTGGGCCGTCCTCCAATTCCCCTCATCCCCTACATAGTGCTGGGATTCGGGTTAAGCAAGGCACATTGGTTTTCTTCACTTCCGGTTGTTCGGTCTCAGGCCCTTGACAGGCACGGAGGTCTCCTGTCCCTCTTCTGGTGGGTCTCGGGTTTGGGCCCATTACCTCCTGTGTGAGGGCCCATTGGAGCGTAGTTTTTCTGCTTGGGTGCCAGTTGCTGTCCTCCTTGCCATGCGCCCATTCACCTTGTGAGCCTTTGGGTGCCGCTGTGTGCATTTATTCAGTGGCTTCCTCTTCTTTGTGGGCTCCCTCTGAGTTCCTGTAAGGGTTTGTACAGGGGCTGGTGGTGTCCTCTCTGGGCTCCCAGTGGGCAGCTTTTTTGAGCTCTTGAGGGCACATGTGGAGAGTTTTAGTTGGGGGTTCTATGGTGGGGCCCGTCCTGTACAGTCTTGCCTTCTCTCGCACCTGGTCCTGTAGAGGACTTCCTTCTGGGATCTGTCTTTGGTGGTTCTTTCTTTGGGGTTCTCCCTCTGTGCCTCTTTGGTGCTTTGGAGTCAGTCTCCTTGCGTTCAAAATGTTCTTGGTGGCTGTGGCCTGTGCCTATTGGCTGGGTCGATTGGGGCTTCTTGTGTCATCCTCTCTTTCTGTAAGTACTCCCAGTATGGTTGTCTTTTGTTGTGTCCCACCTTTATTCCATGCATTTAGTCTACAGGACATGGGACCCGTCCCGGTGCACGTTCTCAGTCTTCGTTCTGGGGGACTGACGGCCTCCTGGGCGAAGGGGGATCTGGGGCTGTCTCAGCAGTGGCTATACTGGACGGCCCCTTGGGTTACCCTAGGGTTGGTCCCTTTGTTGGTTGGTGTACTGTCCATTGATACGGTTTGTTCACCTTTCTATGGGATTACATTGGCGATGGGATGCGGCAGCGGTTTTGTCTCAGTGTCTCAATGGGACCTCTCCCTTATGATGTGCTTTGGTATGCCTCAGAGGTAAGCACTGGGACGAGGAAGAGGGATGTGGAGTTAATGCCCTGATTGCTTATGTGTAATCTTTATTACTCCTAGTCCCAATCCTCATCGTCACAGTTCTGATGACCCTCCTCTGCCTCCCTTGGCCAGGAAGGACCCATGATCTGGCGTGGGAAATTAGTAACTGCAGTATTGTGTAAGTGAGAGGTAATATATTTCCAAGGGAAAAAAAAACAGAAAATGGGTTCCCGGAGTTGAGACGAGGCTTCAGAGGCAGCATAGGATGTGGGCCGGAACACGACAAAGCGGGGCTCCAGCAAGACATGTCTTGCCAGAGAAGAGCTCCGGCAGAACGTGTCTTGTCGCCCTGTCCCCAGACACAGGGGTTTGACCATGACAATCACACCTATTCTTCAATGAACGGGCGGCTTTCAGAAGACTGCAGAGTCTTCTGAAAGTGGTCTGCTTGATGAAGCGGGGGTTGCTTGTGCGTGTGACAACTCGGCTTCAGAAAAGGATGCTCCCTGCGAGATCTGTCCTGAAGCCAAGTTATCACATGCACAAGCAACCCACGTTTGAATAAAAAGACATTTTTAGTAGACTCAGCATGGACAGATACATCCAGAAACAGCCAAAATCTCACATCCTTGTTTTAGCTGTTCATACTGGTATATATGTCTTGCAACGTAGAAACATTTATTTCTTAGGGTGTGTATTGTGACCGACTAAAACTGCAGAGCCCAACTTCCATTATTCACTCAACAGGGTTTCTTACTGAATCACAATAAGACATGTTTCAAATTTAAAATTCTGGACATACTTATCTTTGTATAATGCTCTTTGCTTTTATGCGAATCATCTGGATTGGGTTCTATGAAGAAATACTGTATTGCGTAATCTGGCATAGGACCAAACCCATAGGTCCGCCCCTCCTGCACCACAGACCCGCCTTCTCCAAGGATGAGAGGGTTCCACCAGTACATGTTTACTATTTCCAGCACTGCTGCGAAAATACAATTATTACCCAATGAGTCGAGTCCGTTTCAGGGTACTTTGCAGCTTTTGTGACAGAGTTTAAAACGGGAGACAACTGCGGGTCTCAGGCGGCTTGCAGTTTGGCGTGTGAAGCTGGACGGGCAGCTGCAGGCTGGACTACATGGCAGCTCAGGGTCAGGAATCATCTCAGTGCTGGTCGGAAGTTCTGAAGCACTGGTCGAGGTGTCTCGGCCGGCTTTTGCGATGGCGATGTAACAACAGTCTGAGGGGCTCAACTGGATCTAAAATGTACTTTAAAGCGAACGTAGGCAGATTCTCGTAGAGGCACTTTTCCTATATTCTTCACTGGGCATGTGTCGTCTTTTAAGACGAACGGTCCAAATCTGAGCAGCTGCTTTGTCCTTGGTTTAGGGTTCAGAGACTCTCTGGCAATTCCCACCTAGGAAGCCTGCTGCAGAGCCTAGCAGGGCATGCTCTGAGCTGGTTGGGTACCAGTTCTGGAGCTACTGGAGGGTCCTCTGGATTCAGTATTTCCCTCTGTTCCCTGGGAGATGTTTAGGAGAGGGATCTTGCTTCCCTTTTGGAGGTCCTTGCCTTCCTTCACTGGCAGAAGATGTAAGGCAGACTGTACCTTCAGTCAGGGTCCAATGATGAGTTCTTCCCTCTGCTGCTGGTGAAGCTTTCAGATGATCTGCCAAAAGAGGCGCTCAGCCCTCTTTTAAAGCCAAATGGTCCACAGGGATTGATGTAGGCTAAGCATACCTTAATGAGACAATCCTGGGTCCCCACCAACCAACTCTGTTATGCATGAGGTCATAACCAGAGTGCTTTGCAACAGAAAATGTAAAGGGGTGAAAACATGTAATATTTAGTCCCACCCATCTTCTGTCTGTTGTGGATCAAATGGTCCATCTGGTTAATGGAGCTCTCTCTAGTTCCTGATTAAAGCGGCAGGTCTCCCTTGAAGCTGTGGCGAGAGCAGACTTTCTGGCTCCAGCAAACCAAATACTTGTACCTTCTGAATGGCGTTACGTCTTGGGCATGACTACTGTAAACACAAGATCCCAGACATGACATTTCACTGTCAATTGATACTGAGGGTGGAAGCTGGCTTTAGGTTGACACAGTTGCATATGAAAGCTTGTTGTCGTTTCCCATCTCCTTTGTTAGCCTCTGTGGCCAGGCCCCCTGTGGACCTGTTTGAATTACTTTCTGACTAGTATCGAAATCACTGCCACCAGCTACAGGGCTCAACAATAACATAGGCAGATCCATGGAGCCTTTGTCAGTTAATTAGGCTGGCCATAGAAGGGAGGAGATTTGACCCTCCCCTTCTGTAGATGCATCGTGTAAACTAAATATGACAGGGGGGACTGTGTCTGTAAACTGTGTCCACCTAGAGTACACAGGTCTGTGTATGTCGAACGGTGAGCATAGAAAAAAGTGCACAGATAACCCATGCACATTTTCCAGAGGTTGATTAAATTTCTTTAACCATTTCAAAAAATACCAGGCAAGTGTACACCCACCGTGCTGATGGTCGAATTCCTCACAATCATTCACCATTCACCTCAAAGATGCACTGGGAATAATACCTCTACATGAGGGAAGACAACTTCATCATAAAGGGCCGCAGAAGATGGAACCAGAGCCCAGGACTGAGGAAAAATAACACGAGCCTAGGGAGCATTAGTTATCTCAAGACGCGTTAATACTGAGCTGCAGACACAGGTGTCCCCATGAACCCCATGACATGGCACCCCAGAAGCCCCGCTCCTTTCTATCGTTTACAATGCGCCCTTTATTCCACCTCTATAATAGACGCGTTGCTGGGCAGCCTATTACTTGTGTTCACATAACTGCGTGTAACTCAATCACCAGAGCTGCACAATTCGGGCTTTTAAGTGGATCCTGTTTACGAGGGATCCCGGATTCCCTCTGTGGAGATTGTTCGTCTGTCGCGACCGAAATGTGATTTATATTTACAATTGAAGCCCAAGATTTGCTCTGTTCCTGCTTTAAAGCTACTGAGTGGTGCCTCTGTGGGCTCTTTTAGGGCATGTGGGCACAGTTGAGGGTACATGGAGGGCGACTGGGGGCACCAGAACCTCGTTTAAACGCACCCGCGAAGAGAACGTAGATAACGTGCGCCTGTTTGTGTTTAAATAGTGCTTTTTACATGACAAAGAAACACAAACTGCCAGCACAGCAGACTTGCAAGGGTCTGATCTAGACATGCTATCCTCAGCAACCAATCAGAGAGGACCAAAGAGTCCCCGCCCTCCGCATACACAGCTGCAAGTTACCTTCGAGCACTCCCCTCAACTGACACTGTAACAGTTTCAAAACACGTGACTAATCTGCACAAAGGAGCCGATACACCACACGTCTGAACACCACATTATGCAAGTTTTACACAACTGTTTAACTCCACCTACATTGAAAATAGTTTTCCTATTGCGAAATGTGTAAAGAGGATTTTAAATACATTTTCTTTCTTATTGCCTGAGGAGGCTGGTGATTTATAATCGGTTTTGCAGGATAACATATGAAAACGTCCAATAGATTTAAAATCACTGAGTACGCAGGAGCATTGTCTAATCCTTTTTCTTGATACCCCTGCCTTCAATATATCCCAATGTAAGAGGATGAGACTGTCCATGCTGGCTGTGGCAATGTGTCGGAATTGCCATCTAAAGACACACTCACAGGGATCAAACTTATGATTGGATTAATGGGAGCTAAAATTAGCTCCTGGGATTTCATCAGCTAGTGACCATGAGCTACCACTGGGAATGAGGAGCTAGTCAACAGTCTTCCACAAATCCAACCTTCAGATGAGATGCAAACATATCATTTTGTCCATTATTTCGGACCCCTTTTGATTTAAATGTTGTATAGATGTTTCCCAATGTTTATTTATAGATAGCCCCAAATGCACAGAGTTAAATTCACATAGGCGTATTTGTTCGGCATCAATTGGCCCGGGGAGCCAAAAGTAGCTCCCGGTAGAGGTTGGTTTTAAGATAACCAGGCTCTTCTAGGCAACAAGCAGGAGGTAAATAGCTCCCAGCTCCCCTCAATTTCGAACCCTGCACCCAAGTTTCCCTTGCCCTTGATGCACTAATGTCACTGTCAAAAACGTGTCCATACTGGTTGTAGCAATATATGCCATCATCCCCACGCAAGAAAACCCTCAAGTTGAAATTGCCAGTAATGCCACTTCAAGAAAGCACATCCATGCTGGCTGCACCAATATATGCTAGTAGTCCCACCTGAGGACCCCGTCAAGTAATGTTGGTTTTGCCCATAGTGCACTAATGCCTCAGTACTGTAAGAAGACATGTCCATGACAGCCCCCAAGTTCAATGTTTCACTGCCCCATATTTTCCTCCCCCACCACATTCATAGGTCCCGCTTGTATCACTCTCACTCCTTCTGCCCCCACCGCTGCAATCATCGGTCCCCCATACACTCAAACATTACACACACACACCTCGCTCATACCAGCATGCACATACATACCTCTGCATTCATTTGCAAGCACACAAATTCACACATGGACACATTCACATGCACAGACTCACAGACCATTCACAAATATCCAGAAATAAGTACATAAATACACACGCACACAAACACATGCTGGATGTGATTTTTACCTGCTTGCTTATCAACAGCCCCGACAACACACTCTCAACTGGATGGCCTGTATCTCACCAAGCATCCTGACAGTCTTTGCAACCCACACAGTGTGGCTGTCAAGCTGATTGGCCCGAGAGGACCGCGTACCTGTAGTCTTGGTGGTTGGTCTCGCAGAGGTCGCCAGTCTGGAGTCCAGGAACCGATGAGATAGCGGCACGAGGGATCAGCCTCTCCACCACCCAAAAGAGGAACTGGGTGAAGGATGGACCAACCCCCAATGTCACGAAGACACTCTCCCAGGTAAGCGTGACAAGAGGATGTGGGCTCAGATGGATGGAACCATAGTCCAGGTAGAGCTTGTAGTCAAGACCATGAATCTTCCGAGAACCTCAGTGCAGCGACAGTTGATAGATAGACCAGTGTAGCAGAAAGGTATTCGCAGTAGGCAAAAGGAGCTTGGCTGGTGCAGATGGTTCCAATGGTACACAGGATGAGATTCGAAGACAGGCAAGACAGGAAAGAGTGAGGACAGAACTCCGGAATGGGCTGAGGGAAGATTGACCTAGGGCAGAACCCAGGTAGTAGCTGGAGGCTGGCTGGCCCAGGGCCGGACCCAGGTGATGATTGGAGGCAGGCAGGCCCAGGACAGGCCACAGGTAAGGACTGGAGGCAGGCAGACCCAGGACAGGCCACAGGTAAGGCTGGAGGTAGGCAGGCCCAGGACAGGCCACAGGTAAGGCTGGAGGTAGGCAGGCCCAGGACAGGCCACAGGTAAGGCTGGAGGTAGGCAGGCCCAGGACAGGCCACAGGTAAGGCTGGAGGTAGGCAGGCCCAGGACAGGCCACAGGTAAGGCTGGAGGCAGGCAGGCCCAGGACAGGCCACAGGTAAGGCTGAAGGCAGGCAAGCCTAGGACAGGCCACAGGTAAGGCTGAGGGCAGGCCCAGGACAGGCCACAGGTAAGGCTGAAGTCAGGCAGGCCTAGGACAGGCCACAGGTAAGGCTGGGCAGGAACAACGAGGTGAGCAAGCGAACCGCGTTGAGACGCGGCCCGCTTTGACTCGCGGCCTCTTTTATGGGCCGCCGGCGCCCGAGAGGCCTGGAAAGCAAACCGTTCCGTTTCCGGGCGCCGGCGAACCCAGAGCGAGGCTTGGGAGGCAAGCCCCTACGGCGCATGCGCGGAACCGAGAGTGAGGGCCTCCGCGCATGCGCCGAAGGCCGCCGGCCCCGTAACCCGTCGCTCCCCTCCCGGCGAGTCCCCAGACGCGAACGCGCGGGTAGACTCGCCAGGAGGAAATGGGAGCGGCAGACCCCAGTCTCCCGCGTGACATGACACTATGCCCCCTCCCAGGAAGACCCGGGGCCCCAGGTTTCCAGGGAAACCGTACGTAGAACTCACGTATTAGCCGGGGAGCATGCACGTGCTGGCGCGGTTCCCAGGTACGATCACAGGCTGGGTACCCCTTCCAGTCAACCAAATAGTGGAGCACCCCTCTACGGTACCGGGCATCACAGATCTCGTGTACCTCAAACTCAGGGACGCCCTGTACCAAAACAGAGGCCGGACGAGGAGAGGTGCGGCCGTAATCATCGACCACATAGGGCTTTAACAGGGACACGTGAAAAACGGGATGTACACGCCAGGAAGAGGGTAGGCGAAGACGGAAGGCTACAGAGGACAACCGTTTGGTGATAACAAAGGGACCCAAATATCGAGGGGCCAGTTTGACGGGCAGATTGCGGAGAGGCAGGTTCTTTGAGGACAACCACACCTTGTCGCTCTCCTGGAAATTAGGTTCTGCACTCCTCTTCCTGTCTGCCTGTCTCTTCATCCGATCCTTGGCTTCACTTAAGGTCTTGCGTGCAAGTTCTTGCTGTTCCCGGATGTGTAAGACCAGACCATCAGCAGAGGGAACAGTACTAGATGGAACTGGTTGAAAAGGCATTAACCGAGGATGTAGACCAGTGGAACAGAAAAATGGGCTGACTCCAATGGAAGCATGAACAGTGTTGTTGTAGGATACTTCGGCCAGATCTAACCCACCTTTCCAATTAGACTGTGTGGCATTGGCAAAACAGCGGAGGTACCCCTCCAAAGTCTGATTGGTCCTTTCGGTTAGCCCATTTGTCTGTGGGTGGTAGCCTGAGCTTAGAGCTCGATGTATTCCCAGATGACCACACACCTGTCTCCAAAATGATGAAAGGAACTGGGTACCTCTATCCGATATGATTTTCTCCGGTAGGCCGTGCAACCGGTAGATGTCGTGCAGAAACGCTGAAGCCATTTGAGTAGCTGTAGGGATTTTCTGGAATGGGATGAAATGGGCCAGTTTGGTGAAGCTGTCCACAACCACCATTATACAGGTGTATCCTTCAGATGGAGGCAAATCCACAATGAAATCGGTGGCGATGGTATGCCATGGATAGGGAGCCACTTTGGTGGGCATTAACAAACCCAATGGCCGTCTTCTGGGAACCTTGCACTGGGCACAAATGGGACAGCTGTCGATGTACTTCTGGACCTCGGTCGCCCAACCAGGCCACCAGAACTGTCGGGATATCAACTCTCGAGTGGCTCTGACCCCGCGATGTCCTCCTATGGGTGAATCATGGGATCCATGTAGAATGCCCCTTCTAATGGCTCCTCTAGGTATGTAGAGTCTTCTCTGAAAAAACAACAGTCCATCTCGTTCTGAAACCAATTGTAGACTAAGAAGGGACGTTCTTTCTGGATCCGACCGAGTGGCTTCCGCGATGGACTTAAGGTGAGAGGACAAGGCCAGCAGAAAATGGCGAGGAGAAATCAGTGGCAGTTCAGGACAAGGCGTTCCATCTACATTTTCCAGGGACCTGGAAAGCGCATCCGCCTTTGTATTGGAGGTTCCCGGGATATAAGTAACATGGAACTCAAACGGAGAGAAGAAGAAGGCCCACCGGGCTTGACGAGGAGTCCGACATTGCAGAGAGCGAAGATATTGCAGATTGCGATGGTCTGTCCGCACCTCCACAGAAAAGCGTGCTCCGAGGAGAAAATGTCTCCATTCCTCGAATGCGGTCTTGATGGCCAACAGTTCCCTTTCAATCACCGCGTAGTTTTGTTCGCTGGGACTCAACTTGCGAGAATAATAGGCCACTGGATGTTCTACTAACGTGGTTGGATCTTTCTGAAGAAGGACTGCTCCTACAGCAAAGCTGGAAGCATCGGCCTCCACTATGTAAGGCAACTCTTCCTGGGGATGGCGCAGGATCGGGGCAGCCATAAAGGCCAACTTCAATGCGTCGAAAGCCCGAGAAGCCACGAGATCCCATTCGAACGTGATCTTGCTGCTGGTTAGCCTGGTGAGGGGCGCCGAGATCTGTGAGAACTGTGGGATAAAGCGCCTGTAAAAGTTTGCGAATCCCAGAAAGCGTTGGAGAGCCTTGATATCGTGTGGATGTCTCCATTCTTGTATGGCTCGCACCTTCTTGGGATCCATCCCAATGCCTTCTTGATTGATAACAAATCCCAAGAACTCAATGCTGGGTTGGTGAAAGCTACATTTCTCCGCTTTGGCGAACAGGTTATTGACGGACAGCCGATGAAGGACCTCACGAACGTGTTCCACATGCTCGTCTAAGGATTTAGAGAATATCAATATGTCGTCCAGATAAACCCAAACGGATAATCCTAACAGATCACCAAAGATGTAGTCCATGAATCGTTGAAAAACAGCGGGGGCATTACATAGGCCGAAAGGCATAACCCTGTATTCAAAATGCCCAAAAGATGTCTTGAAAGCTGTCTTCCACTCGTCCCCACTCCTGATGCGCACCAAATGATAAGCTCCGCGGAGGTCCAATTTGGAGAAGATTCGCGCAGTATGCAGGGTTTCAAGGATACTGCGAATTAAGGGTAAAGGATACCGGTCCTTGGCTGTTATGTCATTCAACTGCCGGTAGTCGACACAGGGTCTCAATGTACCTTCTTTCTTCTTTACAAAAAACAGGGGGAATCCTGCAGGTGATTTTGACGGCACAATGTACCCCTTTTCTAGACTCTCCGACAAATACTCCTGAAGAACTAGCTTCTCGTCACGTGTCAAAGCATATAATTTCCCATGGGGAATAACGTGGTCCGGTAGCAGGTCAATGGAGCAATCAAAAGAACGGTGTGGAGGAAGGGGTATGTTGCCGGGTTCAGAAAACACCTGTTTGAATTCGGAATATTCCTGTGGGACCAGAGACGTGGAACATAGATGAACCCCATTGCTGTCCGTTACTAGAGAAGTCGAGACGGTCCTGGTGGGAACCGGTAGCTTGCATCCTTGGGCACACCTTTCAGATGAAAAGGTCAAGGTCTGGTTTCTCCAGTCTATCAACGGATTGTGGTGTTGCAACCAAGGTAATCCCAAGACCATCTTGTAGTTTGGTGACTTAATAACATCAAAGGCTAGTTCCTCGTAATGATCAGCAATCAGAAGGGCCAGTCCAACTGTGAACTGACTAACGGGTCCAGAAGACAAGGGAGTACCATCAATAAGCTCCACCGACAGGGGCGTGTGTCTGGAAACGAGTGGTATCTTATGTCTGGTGACGAACGTTTCGTCGATGTAATTGCCGGAAGCCCCACAGTCCAGTAGACCGGATACTTCCAGGTTCTTGTCTGGTAGTTTAATTCGGACCTTCAGGGTCTGTAGCACCGCTGGTTGCATGGGCAGACGAATAGAACAAATAACAGAAGGGTCTGAGGAAGGAATGGGACCTGTCGTTGCCCTTCCTGTATACGACAGGTCTCCTAGTTTCCCGACTTCTTCTTCTGCGGACGCAAAGGACACGTACCCAAATAATGTCCAGCTGCTCCACAGTAAAGACACAAACGCAAAGACCTCCTTCGTTTCTTCTCTTCTTCCGTCAAAGGTCCCCTCATGGCTCCTACTTGCATGGGCTCAGGTCCGGACTCGGTCGACCCGAACGAACCAGCGGGTGTGTTGGTTGTCCGGGGACCGCTTCTGTCAAGCCGACGTCTCTCAGCCTTTCGTTCGGCTAGCCTTTGGTCAATACGGAGTACTTGATCAATCAAGAGTTGAAGGCTCTCTGGTTCAGGGATGTGAAGTAACTCATCCTTGTACTCCTCTCTCAGGCCTCGACGAAACAGTGTCTTCTGTGTAATTTCGGGCCACTGGGAGTCGGTAGCCAAAAGTCGGAAATGGCTGATGTAGGTGATGACGTCATTGCTTCCCTGTTTGTAGTCCATCAATTGATTCTGTGCAACGGAGGCCAGGTTCGGCGTCTGGAATACCTCAAGAAAGGCCTTTTCAAAGGCAGCAAAGTCATTCAAAATAGGACTGTTCGTAACCACAAACGGAGTTGCCCAAGCTAATGCGTTCCCAGTTAGGTTCCCCAAGATGTAACCAATCTTGGCCCTATCGTTGTTGAAGTAGGTAGACCGGAAGAGAAAGTGTATCCTGCAGTGGTTACAAAACTCTGCCACCCGTCTAGGGTCTCCGTCGAATTTGATGGGTGTTGTAATGATCCTTCTACTTGAGAGGTACTAGGTGCTCCTTGCGTTATCATTTGTCGTAATGTTTGATAATCCTGACGCAGGGCGGTCATCTCGGCCCTGAGCGCTAGCAACTCGTTCCTCATGTCCTGCGATTCATCCATCTCTGAATCAGGAGGAAGGCGTCTCAATCTGTCAAGCTGATTGGCCCGAGAGGACCGCGTACCTGTAGTCTTGGTGGTTGGTCTCGCAGAGGTCGCCAGTCTGGAGTCCAGGAACCGATGAGATAGCTGCACGAGGGATCAGCCTCTCCACCACCCAAAAGAGGAACTGGGTGAAGGATGGATCAACCCCCAATGTCACGAAGGCACTCTCCCAGGTAAGCGTGACAAGAGGATGTGGGCTCAGATGGATGGAACCATAGTCCAGGTAGAGCTTGTAGTCAAGACCATGAATCTTCCGAGAACCTCAGTGCAGCGACAGTTGATAGATAGACCAGTGTAGCAGAAAGGTATTCGCAGTAGGCAAAAGGAGCTTGGCTGGTGCAGATGGTTCCAATGGTACACAGGATGAGATTCGAAGACAGGCAAGACAGGAAAGAGTGAGGACAGAACTCCGGAATGGGCTGAGGGAAGATTGACCTAGGGCAGAACCCAGGTAGTAGCTGGAGGCTGGCTGGCCCAGGGCCGGACCCAGGTGATGATTGGAGGCAGGCAGGCCCAGGACAGGCCACAGGTAAGGACTGGAGGCAGGCAGACCCAGGACAGGCCACAGGTAAGGCTGGAGGTAGGCAGGCCCAGGACAGGCCACAGGTAAGGCTGGAGGTAGGCAGGCCCAGGACAGGCCACAGGTAAGGCTGGAGGTAGGCAGGCCCAGGACAGGCCACAGGTAAGGCTGGAGGTAGGCAGGCCCAGGACAGGCCACAGGTAAGGCTGGAGGCAGGCAGGCCCAGGACAGGCCACAGGTAAGGCCACAGGTAAGGCTGAAGGCAGGCAAGCCTAGGACAGGCCACAGGTAAGGCTGAGGGCAGGCCCAGGACAGGCCACAGGTAAGGCTGAAGTCAGGCAGGCCTAGGACAGGCCACAGGTAAGGCTGGGCAGGAACAACGAGGTGAGCAAAGCGAACCGCGTTGAGACGCGGCCCGCTTTGACTCGCGGCCTCTTTTATGGGCCGCCGGTGCCCGAGAGGCCTGGAACGCAAACCGTTCCGTTTCCGGGCGCCGGCGAACCCAGAGCGAGGCTTGGGAGGCAAGCCCCTACGGCGCATGCGCGGAACCGAGAGTGAGGGCCTCCGCGCATGCGCCGAAGGCCGCCGGCCCCGTAACCCGTCGCTCCCCTCCCGGCGAGTCCCCAGACGCGAACGCGCGGGTAGACTCGCCAGGAGGAAATGGGAGCGGCAGACCCCAGTCTCCCGCGTGACATGACAGTGGCAGGAAACAATGCCAGACCTCTGAAGGCATGCCCATGAACGCTCATGCCAGAAAAAATACAACCGGCTAGGGAAAAAAGGCTAAGAGATTTCTTGCATGGATAACAAGTTTTTAATAGCACAATTTGGAATATGCCAGCAAAGAACTCTGCTGCTCGAGGACGTTCTGCTGAAAAATTGTACTAGCAGAAGGTTATAAGGCAACACATCGTCATTACTACATCATATATACAGTAGAAGCCAGCATGGCTGGTTGGTGAGACCCTATACATGGGCAGCCTGCTCCATAGGGGATGCCAGGCTGCAATTGGTCCCAGCCCCGTCCGTCCATCTTCCATCACGTGGGGTCAGCTTGTCTCATCTCTCCAGCGAACGAAGGTCACGTTCCTCATTAGTTACTATTGTAAGACAATGCTACTCTATCATTATGGCGTGAACCTGGGAAACTCAGGGACTGGCACAGGGGAAGCCTCAAGATCATGCTGACCCACACATTCTTCACTCAGTTCATATCACACTCTCTGCACCCAAGTTTTCCACCCTCTCTTTGGACTATAATTTATTGCTCCCTGTACCCTGTATTGTAAATAAGTCATTATGAAGTAAGTTGAAATGTTTGTGTTGTTTCATATCTTTTATTTGCGTTTGAGAAGTATTCTAGAGTTGGCAGGCACTGCCTGCATGTAAATAAAGGAATTAACTCATCCCCAGACCATCTTTGAGCCCTTCAGTGTCGGAAGCTCGGGGCATATACTTGTCCCAGTACTTGCCTATCTTGCCTATCTTGTCTCCACTCCAGGAATACCTTTTCTATTTATTTTCCTTGGAGGTATAATACCTCCCACTTACCCACAACCCAGCAGGTAAATCATTTGCGATCCTCCAGCCAGGAATCGTTGAATTTCGGGTGTGGGGCACCGGACAGCTCCATTGCATGGCCCCTGGATGGATCTTCCGGCAGGGTGGCAGATTTGTTCCAGGAGGTGCGCGCTCCTGGTCTCCTGCGGTCCTTGAATCTATTTGAGTGGTTGATGCTTGGCCCATTAAAGCTCTCCCGGTCCCCGTGCGGGGCGCTGTGGAAACGATTGAGGGCATGCCAGGGGAGAGCACTGGTCATCTGGCCCGGGACTGGCAAGTAGGTGGCTGGGGGGGATTGTCTCCTCAGGTAAAGGTTTCTTCCTTGGCTATGGGGGCAGAGACTGGTTTCCTGGGTACCGCGTCTGCCACCACCAGTGGTCTCTCTTACCTGTCTTGCAGGTCTGGTTGGCCAGGTCTGGGAGTGCCTTATGGCCGGTGTGGCCATGGCTCCTTGCAAGCAGGGCAGAGCTGGGGTGTTGGCTTGGTCCTGTGTGCTCTCCGCTGTGGTTCACGGTTGCTGCCCAGTTGCTTTCATTATCGGGTGGTGCATCCTGCACGGTCCGCTGTGTTGCCATGGTTTCAGAGTTTCTCAAGGCTTCTGTGCCTCTGTCTCCTGTTGCTATTGCGGAGATATGGGAGTAAACCTGCATGGGACATTGTCTGGGCCTCTTCCAGTGTGGTTGATGTGCACTGAAGGACACTGGGGATGTTTCCCTTTCCCTGGAAGGGCCTCGTGCCACGGGCCATGTAATGCATGCAGGGGGACAGTGTTTCATCTGATTTTTCCTCGTACGAGTCAGTTCCCCTTTTCTCATCTTCCTGGGTCGCCCTCATAGATGCAGGGGGAAGTACCTGGACGGTGAGGTGGTGGGTTCTCCCCGGTCTCTCCGGATGGGGTGTTGTTTAGCCCCTACTCTGCAGTCAGGCCTTGCTCTTATCTCCTCTGTGACGTGTGGTTGGCCAATGGGAGATGGTTTTATGGAGTTGCTGGTTAAGTGGGCAGCTGAGAGGGTGCCTTGGACTGATGTACCCATGCTCCCAGGATACTGCGGACTGTTCCCGGGGTTGGAATCCCTGCCCCACCTTTGTAGAAGGGATTGTTTCTGGATTGGCATTCTTCTGAAGATCCTCCCTCTCATTCTGTTGGGAGGCTGGTTGGTGTCCCTGGGGTTTTGGGGGTCCTATTTCCATGTGAATGTGCACACCTCTAAGCTGCAGTGTCTCTGAGTTGCTGGGGAGTATGATTGTTTCAATTCCTGGGTCTCCCTTTGGGTTGATGGCGGCTCTGGGGGCATATTTAGAGATGGTGGCTATATGTCTTTGTCTTGATGATTGGCGCTTCATGGTGACTCTCCAAGGGTGGGTCGGGATTGTTGTCTTCTGCTTGACTGGCACTGATAGATTGGGGGTTCCTGGTGCCTTGGCTGTTGTCCCAGTTGTCCCCTTCTCTTGACCTCTCTTTGTCAGGCCCTGGTTCTGTGCCGCCAGAGGGTGCTACCCTCATGAGGGTGTGCAGTGTCCCCTAAATGTACTGCCCTTTGTTCTAGGGTGTCTGTGGCTCTCTGCAGAACAGTTTCTGGTGTTTGGGGGTCATATTTCCGCTTTAGTATTCCTTATTCCATGGGCTTGTGCCTTCTGAAGGAACCTGGTCTTGATTCTCCTGGCTTCTCAGCCCTACATGGCCCGGGCCCCAGTAACCTTGGACTTCCAGCTGGATCTAGAATGGTGGTTGCTCTACGAGAATATCGGAAGGGGTTTTAGGCAGGAACGCCCCATGCTGGCCATCTTTTCTGCGGTTGCTGGCGACCTCAGGTGGGGTCCATTCTGAGGTTGCTGCTTCTGCTCTCTTGTGGTGTTGGGTGGGCACTTCTCAGTTCTTTCGATTGGTTGGACTTTTTCTTCCTTTTTGTGATGCCCTGCCCCTCTGTGGGATGATCTCAGGCGGGGTCGTCTTGGTCGGGATGGCCATTCTGTTGCCCATATTTTTGTGAACCATCAGGGGATTCATGGTTGGCATCCCTGGATGTCTTGGCTGTGAATGTGGGGGCCTGGCCGGAGGTTCATCTAGTTCCTCCGGAGGTGGTCCGTGTCTGAGGGGTGGAGACATTTGGGGATGATCACCTTTTGTCTGTGTCCCAAAACCACAGGGGGTTCATTCCACCTGGCATTTCTCAGACATCTCTCACTGGCCTACGTGCCATGTTTTTGGCTCTCTCGCCCCCTCCCCCGCAAGGTTCCAGACAGTTTCTCCAAGTTCTGAGCCATTGGTGCATGGCAATGGATGTTCTGGGTCTGGAATAACCCTGGTGTTTCCTGTGGGCCATCCTCCAATTCCCCTCATCCCCTACATAGTGCTGGGGTTTGGGTGGAGCAGGGCACCTGTCTTCTTGGGGATCCCCTTTGCGCAGCATTGTTGGTTTCTTTCACTTCCGGTTGTTCGGTCTCAGGCCCTTGACAGGCACGGAGGTCGCCTGGCCCTCTTCTGGTGGGTCTCGGGTTTGGGCCCATCATCTTCTGTGTGAGGGCCCATTAGAGCGTGGTTTTTCTGCTTGGTTGCCGGTTGCTGTCCTCCTTGCCTGGCGCACATTCACCTTGTGAGCCTTTGGGTGCCGCTGTATGCATTTATTCAGTGGCTTCCTCTTCTTTGTGGGCTCACTTCTGAGTTCCTGTAAGGGTTTGTCCGGGGGCTGGTGGTGTCCTCTCTGGCCTCCCAGTGGGCAGCTTTTTGAGCTCTTGAGGGCACATGTGTAGAGTTTTGGTTGGGAGTTTCTTTGGTGGTGGCCCGTCCTGTACAGTCTTGCCTCCTCTCGCCCCTGGTCCTGCAGAGGACTTCCTTATGGGATCTGTCTTTGGTGGTTCTTTCTATGGGGTTCTCCCTTTGAGCCTCTTTGGGGCTTTGGAATCAATTTCCTTGCGTTCAAAATGTTCTTGGTGGCTGTGTCCGCTCCCTATAGGCTGGGTTGATTGGGGCTTCTTGTGTCATCCTCTCCTATCTGCAAGTACTCACAGTATGGTTGTCTTTCATCGTGTCCCTCCTTTATTCCATGCATTTTGTCTTCAGATCATGGGACCCGTCCCAGTGCACGTTCTCAGTCTTTGTTCTGGGGGACTGATGGCCTCCTGGGCGAAGGACGGTCTGGGACTTTCTCAGCAGTGGCTATACTGGACCGTCGCTTGGGTTACACTAGGGTTGTTTCCTTTGTTGGTTGGTTTGCTGTCCATCGGTATGGTTTGTTTGCCTTTCTGTGGGAGTACATTGGCAATCGGATGCGGCAGCGGTTTTGTCTCAGTGTCTCAATGGGACCTCTCCCTTATGATGTGCTTTGGTATGCCTAGGAGGTAAGCAATGGGACGGGGAAGAGTGATGTGGAGTTGCCCTGATTGCTTGTGGGTAATCTTTATCACTCCTAGTCCCAATCTTCCTCGTCACAGTACTGATGACCCTCCTCTGCCTCCTGGGCCGGGAAGGACCCATGATGCGGCTTGGGAAATTAGTAACTGCAGGATTGTGTAAGTGAGAGGTAATATACTTCCAAGGAAAAACAAACAGAAAATGGCATCCTGGAGTGGAGACAAGGCTTCAGAGGCAGCATAGGAAATGGGCCGGAACACAACAGAGCGGTGGTCCAGCAAGACATGTCTTGCCAGGGCAGAGTTCCGGCAAAACTTGTCTTGCCGCCCTGTCCCCAGACCTAGGGGTTAGACCTTGACAATCACACCCGTTCTTCAATTAACAGTCGGCTTTCAGAAAACTGCAGAGTCTTCTGAAAGTTGTCTGCTTGATGAAGCGGGGGTTGCTTTTGCTTTTGACATCTCAGCTTCAGAACAGGATTCTCCCAGCGAGATTTGTACTGAAGCCAAGTTATCACATGCACAAGCAATCCACGTTTCAACAAAAAGACACTTTAAGTAGCCTTGGTGTGGGCAGCTGCATCCAGAAACAGCCAAAATCTCACATACTTGTTGTAGCTGTCCAGACTGGTATATATGTCCAGCAACCTCGAAACATTTATTTCTTAGGGTGTGTATTGTGACCAATTAAAACTGCAGAGCCCAACTTCCATTATACACTCAAAAGTGTTTCTTACTGAATCACAATAAGACATGTTTCAAATGTAAAATTCTGGACATACCTATGTTTATATAATGCTCTTTGCTTTAATGCAAATCGCCAGGATTGGGTTCTATGAAGAAATACTGTATTGCATGACCTGGCCTGGGACCAAACCCATAGGCCCCGCCCTCCTCAACCACAGCCCCGCCTTTTTCCAAGGATGAGAGGGTTCCCCCAGTACATTTTTACCATTTCCAGCACTGCTGCTAAAATACAATTATTACCCAATGAGTCTAGTCGGTTTCAGGGTGCTTTGCAGTGTCTGTGACAAAGTTAAAGATGGGAGACAACTGCGGGTATCAGGCGGCAGGCAGTTTGGCGAGTGAAGCTGGACGGGCAGGTGCAGGTTGGCCTACACGGCGGCTCAGGGTCAGGAATCATCTCAGTGCTGGTCGGCGGTTCTGAAGCACTGGTCGAGGTGTCTCGGACTGCCTTTGCAATGGCGATGTAACAACAATGTGAGGGGCTCAACTGGATCGAAAATGTCCGTTAAGGCGGACGTAAGCAGATGCTCGTCGAGGCACTTTTCTTATCTTCTTCACTGGGCTTGTGTCATCTTTTAAGGTGGACAGTCCAAAGCTGAGCAGCTGCTTTGTCCTTGGTTTAGGGTTCAGAGACTCTCTGGCAATTCCCACCTAGGAAGCTTGCTGCAGATGCTATAAGGGCATGCTGTGTGCTGGTTGGGTTCCAGTTCTGGAGCCACTGGAGGGTCCTCTGGATTCAGTATTTCCCTCTGTTCCCTGGGAGATGTTTAGGGGAGGGATCTTGCTTCCCTCTTGGAAGTCCTTGCCTTCCTTCACTGGCAGAAGATGTAAGGCAGACTGTACCTTCAGGTATTGTACAATGATGAGTTCTTGCTTCTGCTGCTGGTGAAGCTTTCAGATGATCTGCCAAAAGATGATCTTGGCCCTTTTTTACAGCCAAATTGACAACAGGAATTGGGATCGGCTAAGCATACCTTAATGAGACACTCCTGGGTCCCTACCAACTAACTATGTTATGCGTGAGCTCATAACCAGAGTGCTTTGCAACAGAAAAGATATAGGGGTGAAAACATGTAATACCAAGTCCCACCCATCTTCTGTCTGTTGTGGATCAAATGGTCCATCGTATTAATGGATATCTCTCTGGTTCCTGATTAAAGCGGCAGGTCTCCCTTGAAGCTGCGGCAAGACCAGACTGTTTGGCTCCGGCAAACCAGATACTTGTACCTTATGAATGGTGTCACGTTGTGGGGATGACTACTGTAAACAAGCAGTCCCAGACATGACATTTCACTGTCAATTGATACTGAGGGTGGAAGCTGGCTTTAGGTTGACACAGTTGCATAAGAAATGTTGTTGCGGCTTCCCGTCTCCTTTGTTAGCCTCTGCGGCCAGGCCCCCTGTGGGCCTGTTTGAATTACTTTCTGATTAGTATGCAAATCTCTGCCACGAGATACATGGCTCAACAAAATCACAGGCAGATCCATGGAGCCTTTGTCAGTTAATTAGGCTGGCCATGGAAGGGAGGAGATTTGGACCTCACTTCTGGAGATGCATTGTGTAATCCTCCTGTCACATCCCAACTAAATATGACAGGGGGGACTGCGTCTGTAAACTGTGTCCACCTACAGTACACAGGTCTCATGTATGTCGAACGGAGAGCATAGAAAAATGTGCACAGATTAACCACGCAAGTTTTCCAGAGGTTGATTAAATTTCATTAAAAATTTCAAAAAAATCCAAGCGAGTGCACACCCACCGTGCTGATGGTCGAATTCCTCAAAATCATTCACCATTCACCTCAAAGATGCACTGGGAATAATATCTCTACATGATGGAGGACAACTTCACCATAAAGGGCCGCAGAAGATGGAACCAGAGCTCAGGACTGAGGGAAAATAACATGAGCCTAGGGAGCATTAGTTATCTCAAGAAGCGTTAATACTGAGCTGCAGACACAGGTGTCCCTATGAACCCCAAGACATGGCACCCCAGAAGCCCCGCTCCTTTCTATCGTTTGCAATGCGCCCTTTATTCCACCTCTATAGCAGACGCGTTTCTGGGCAGCCTGTGTTACTTGTGTTCTCATAACTGCGTGTAACTCAATCACCAGAGCTGCACAAGTCGGGCTTTTAAGTGGATCCTGTTTACGAGGGATCCCGGATTCCCTCTGTGGAGATTGTTCGTCTGTCGCGACCGAAATGGGATTTATATTTACAGTCGAAGCCCAAGATTTGCACTTGTTCGTCCCTTCACAGCTACTGACTGGTGCATCTGCGGGCTCTTTTAGGGCATGTGGGCACAGTTGAGGGTACATGGAGGGCGACTGGGGGCACGAGAGCCTCCTTTAAACGCACATGCGAAGAGAACGTAGATAACGTGCGCCTGTTTGTGTTTAAATAGTGCTTTTTACATGATGAAGAAACACAAACTGCCAGCACAGCAGACTTGGAGTGTCTGATCTAGACAAACCCTCGGAAACCAATCAGAGATGAGCAGAGAGGCCCCACCCTCCGCGAACACAGCTGCAAGTTGCGTTCGCTGCGCTCACCTCAGCCGACACTGTAACAGTTTCAAAACACGGAACTAATCTGCACAAAAGGAGTGATACATCAGACGTCTAAACACCACATTATGCCCCTTTTACACAAGTATTGAACTCCACCTACATTGAAAATAGTTTTCCTGTTGCGAAATGTGTAAAGACGATTTTAAATACATTTTCTTTCTTATTGCCTGAGGAGGCTGGTGATTTATAATCGGTTTTGCAGGATAACATATGAAAACGTCCTATAGATTTAAAATCATTGAGTACACAGGAGCATTGTCTAATCCTTTTTCTTGATCCCCCTGCCTTCAAAATATCCCAACGTAAGAGGATGAGACTGTCCATGCTGGCTGTGGCAATGTGTCAGAATTGCCATCTAAAGACACACTCACAGGGATCAAACATATGATTGGATTAATGGGAGCTAAAATTAGCTCCTGGGATTTCATCAGTTAGTGACCAGGAGCTACCACTGGGAATGAGGAGCTAGTCCACAGTCTTCCACAAATCCAACCTTCAGATGAGATGCAAACATATCATTTTGTCCATTATTTCTGACCCCTTTTGCTGTAGACGTTGTTTAGATGTTTCCTAATGTTTATTTATAGATAGCCCAAAATACCCAGAGTTAAATTCACATAGGCGTATTTGTTTGGCATCAATTAGCAGGGGGAGCCAAAAGTAACTCCTGGTAGATGTTGGTATTAAGATAACCAGGCTCTTCTAGGCAACAAGCAGGAGGTAAATAGCTCCCAGCTCCCCTCAATTTCGAACCCTGCACCCAAGTTGCCCATGCCCTTGATGCACTAATGTCACTGTCAAAAACGTGTCCATGCTGGTTGCAGCAATATATGCCATCATCCCCACATAAGAAAACCCTCAAGTTGAAATTGCCAGTAATGCCACTTCAAGAAAGCATATCCGTGCTGGCTGCACCAATATACGCCAGTATTCCCACCTGAGGACCCAGTCAAGTAATGTTGGTTTTGTCCATAGTGCACTAATGCCTCAGTACTCTAAGAAGACATGTCCATGCCAGCCCCCAAGTTCAATGTTTCACTGCCTCATATTTTCCTCCTCCACCATTCATAGGTCCCACTTGTATTACTCTCAATCCTTCTGCCCCCACTGCTGCAATCATCGGTCCCCCACACACGCATACATTACACATACACACCTCGCTCATACCTGCATACACATACATGACTCTGCATTCATTTGCAAGCACACAGATTTACGCATTGGACACATTCACATGCACAGACTCACAGACCATTCACAAATATCCAGAAAAAAAGTACATAAATACACTCGCACACAAACACATGCTGGATGTGATTTTTACCTGCTTGCTTATCAACTGCCCCGACAACACACTCTCAACTGGAAGGCCTACATCTCGCCAAGTATCCTGACAGTCATTGCACAGTTTGGCAGGAAACAATGCCAGACCTCTGAAGGCATGCCCATGAACACTCATGCCAGAAAAAATACAACCCGCTAGGGAAAAAAGGCTAAGAGATTTCTTGCAAGGATTACATATTTTGAAAAGCACAAAAAGGAATATGTCAGCAAAGAACTCTGCTGCTCGAGAACGATCTGCTGAATTGTACTTGCAGAAGGTTATAAGGCAACACATCGTCATTACTACATCCTACATACAGTAGAAACCCACATGGCTGGTTGGTGAGACCCTATACGTGGGGAGCCTGCTCCATATGGGATGCCAGACTGCAATTGGTCCCAGCCCGTCCGTCCATCTTCCATCACGTGGGGTCAGCTGGGCTCATCTCTCCAGGGAATGAAGGTCACGTTCCTCATTAGTTACTATTGTAAGGCGATGCTACTCTATCATTCTGGCGTGAACCTGGGAAACTCAGGGACTGGCACAGGGGAAGGCCCAAGATCATGCTGACCCACACATTTTTCACTCAGTTCATATCACACTCCCTTCACCCACGTTTTCCACCCTCGCTTTGGACTATAATGTATTGCTCCCCATACCCTGTATTATAAAGCGTGTCATTCTGAAATAAGTTGAAATGTTTGTGTTCTTTCAGATCTTTTGTTTGTGTTTGAGAAGTATTCTAGAGTTGGGAATCACTGCCTGCATGTAAATAAAGGAATTAATCCGTCCCCAGACCATCATTGAGGCCTTCAGTGTCAGAGGCTCGGGGCATATACTTGTCCCAGTACTTGCCTATGAGGCCTTGTCTCCACTCCAGGAATTCCTTTTCTATTTATTTTTCCTTGGAGGTATAATACCTCCCACTTACCCACAATCCAGCAGGTAAAACATTTGCTGTCCTCTGGCCAGGAATCGTTGAATTTTGGGTGTAGGGCACCGGACAGCTCCATTGCATGGCCCCTGGAAGGATCTTCCGGCAGGGTGGCAGATTTGTTCCAGGAGGTGCACTATCCTGGACTCCCTGCAAGGCATGGAATCTATTTGAGTGGGTGAGCTTGGCCCATTAAAGCTCTCCCGGTCCCCCTGCGGGGCGCCTGAGACCGATTGAGGGCATGACAGGGGAAAACCCTGGTCATCTGGCCCAGGACTGGCAAGTACGTCGCTGGGGGGTTGCCTCCTCAGGTAAGGGTCTCTTCCTTGGCTATGGGGGCAGAGACTGGTTTCCTGGGTACTGCATCTGCCTCCACCAGTGGTTTCTCTTACCTGCCTTGCGTGTCTGGTTGGCCAGGTCTGGGAGTGCCTTAGGGCTGGTGTAGCCTTGGTTCCTTACAAGCAGGGCAGCGCTGGGTTATTGGCTTGGTCCTGTGTGCTCTCCGCTGTGGTTCAGGGTTGCTGCCCGGTTGGTTTGGTTACAGGGTGGTGCATCCTGCATGGTCCGCTGTGTTGTCGTGGTTTCAGAGTTTCTCAAGGCTTCTGTGCCTCTGTCTCCTGTTGCTATTGCGGAGGCATGGGAGGAAACCTGCATGGGAAATTGATTGGGCCTCTTCCAGTGTGGTTGGTGTGCATTGAAGGACACTGGGGATGTTTCCCTTTCCCTGGATGGGCCTCATGCCACGGGGCCTAATGCATGTTGGGGACAGTGTTTCATCTGATTTTTCCTCGTACGAGTTAGTTCCCCTTTTCTCACCTTCCTAGGTCTCCCTCATAGATGCAGGGGGAAGTACCTGGATGGTGAGGTGGTTGATTCTCTCCGGTCTCGCCGTATGGGGTGTCGGTTAGCTCCTGCTCTGCAGTCCGTCCTTGCTCTTATCTCCTCCTCTGTGACGTGTGAATATTGGTTGGGTTGATTGGGGCTTCTTGTGTCATCCTCTCTTTCTGCAAGTACTCCCAGTATGGCTGTCTTTCGTTGTGTCCCACCTATATTCCATACATTTTGTCTACAGATCATGGGACACGTCCCGGTGCATGTTTTCAGTCTTCGTTCTGGGGACTGGTGGCCTCCTGGGCGAAGGGCGGTCTGGGGCTGTCTCAGCAGTGGCTATTCTGGCCAGTCGCTTGGGTTACCCTAGGGTTGGTTTGTTTGTTGGCTGGTGTGCTGTCCATTCGTACGGTTTGTTTGCCTTTCTGTGGGAGTACATTGGCGATGAGATGCGGCAGCGGTTTTGTCTCAGTGTCTCAATGGGACCTCTCCCTTATGATGTGCTTTGGTACGCCTCAGAGGTAAACACTGGGACCAGGAAGAGGGATGTGGAGTAAATTCCCTGATTACCTATGGGTAATCATTATTACTCCTTGTCCCAATCCTCCTCTTCACAGTACTGATGACCCTCCTCTGCCTCCCTGGGCCGGGAAGGACCCATGATCTGGCTTGGGAAATTAGTAACTGCAGGATTGTGTAAGTGAGAGGTAAAATACTTCCAAGGAAAAACAAATAGAACATGGTTTCCTGGAGTGGAGACGAGGCTTCAGAGGCAGCATAGGAAATGGGCCGGAACACGACAGAGCAGAGCTCCAGCAAGACATGTCTTGCCAGAGCAGAGCTCCGGCAAAATGTGTCTTGCCGCCCTGTCCCCAGACCCAGGGGTTTGACCATTACAATCACACCCATTCTTCAATGAACAGGTGGCTTTCAGAAGACTGCAGAGTCTTCTGAAAGTGGTCTGCTTGATGAAGCGGGGGTTGCTTGTGTGTGTGACAACTCGGCTTCAAAACAGGATGCTCCCAGCGAGATCTGTCATGAAGCCAAGTTATCACATGCACAAGCAACCCAAGTTTCAGCAAAAAGAAACTTTCTGTAGACTTGGCTTGGGCAGCTGCATCCAGAATTAACCAAAATCGCACATACTTGTTGTAGCTGTCCAGCCTGGTATATATGTCCTGCAACGTAGAAACATGTATTTCTTAGGGTGTGTATTTTGACCAATTAAAACTGCAGAGCCCAACTTCCATCATTCACTCACAAGGGTTTCTTACTGAATCACAATAAGACATGTTTCACATTTAAAATTCTGGACATACTTAAGTTCGTATAATGCTCTTTGGTTTTATGCAAATCGCCAGGATTGGGTTCTATGAAGAAATACTGTATTGTGTGACCTGGCCTGGGACCAAACCCATAGGCCCCACCCCTCCTCCCCCACAACCCCACCTTCTCCAAGGATGAGAGGGTACCCCCAGTACATTTTTACCATTTCCAGCACTGCTGCAAAAATACAATTATTACCCAATGAGTCGAGTCTGTTTCAGGGTGCTGAACAGCTTCTGTGACAGAGTTCAAGATGGGAGACAACTGCAAATATCAGGTGTCAGACAGTTTGGCGAGTGAAGCTGGACGGGCAACTGCAGGCTGGCCTACACAGCGACTCAGGGTCAGGAATCATCTCAGTGCTGGTTGGCGGTTCTGAAGCACTGGTCGAGGCGTCTCGGATCGGTTTTGCGACGGCAACGTAACAAAAGTCTGAGGAGCTCAACAAGATCAAAAATGTAATTTAAGGCAGATTTCGGCAGATGCTTGTCGAGGCACTTTCCCTATCTTCTTCACTGGGCTTGTGTCATCTTTTAAGGCGGACGGTCCGAAGCTGAGCAGCTGCTTTCTACTTGGTTTAGGGTTCAGAGACTCTCTGGCAATTCCCACCTAGGAAGCTTGCTGCAGAGCCTAGCAGGGCATGCTGTGTGCTGGTTGGATACCAGTTCTGGAGCTACTGGAGCGTCCTCTGGATTCAGTATTTCCCTCTGTTCCCTGGGAGATGTTTAGGGGAGGGATCTTGCTTCCCTTTTGGAGGTGCTAGCCTTCCTTCACTGGAAGAAGATGTAAGCCAGACTGTACTTTCAGCCAGGGTCCAACGATGAGTTCTTCATTCTGCTGCTGGTGAAGCTTTCAGATGATCTGCCAAAAGAAAGGCTCGGCCCGCTTTTAAAGCCAAAAGGACCACAGGGATTGGTGTAGGCTAAGCATACCTTAAAGAGACAATCGTGGGTCCCCACCAACAAACTATGTTATGCGTGAGGTCATAACCAGAGTGCTTTGCAACAGAAAAGGTAAAGGGGTGAAAACATGTAATACTAAGTTCCACCCATCTTCTGTCTGTTGTGGATCAAATGGTCCATCTGGTTAGTGGAGCTCTCTCTGGTTCCTGATTAAAGCGGCAGGTCTCCCTTGAAGCTGCTGCGAGACCAGACTTTCTGGCTCCGGCAAACCACATACTTGTACCTTCTGAATGGCATCACGTTGTAGGTATGACTACTGTAAACACGTGGTCCCAGCCATGACATTTCACAGTCAATTGATACTGAGTGCGGAAGCTGGCTTTAGGTTGACACAGTTACATATGAAAGGTTGTTGCGGTTTCCCATCTCCTTTGTTAGCTTTTGTGGCCAGGCCCCCTGTGGCCCTGTTTGAATTACTTTCTGATTAGTATGCAATCACTGCCACCAGCTACAGGGCTCAAGAAAAGCACTGGTAGATCCATGGAGCCTTTGTCAGTTAATTAGGCTGGCCATGGAGATGCATTGTGTAATCCTCCTGTAACATCCCAACTAAAGATGACCGGGGGGGACTGCTTCTGTAAGCTGTGTCCACCTAGAGTACACAGGTCTTTGTGTATGTCGGATGCTGTTTTGGCCATGGGTAGGCCTCGCTCGCACACAGTGATGCACACAATGATAGGCGGGACACAGAGTTATTGCCGACACGTCTTACTTCATTCAACTCATTACAACTCTCTCTTTAACCTCGCCCTCCCACATAACTTCCCTTTCCCAGCCTCCCGCCTCCTGGTATCCCTGGAAACGTCCACGTGACATCTCCCCCCATTTTAAACAGTCACTAGACCTCCACAACAGGTTGACGTCTAGGATGGGTCACTAAGCCATTTCTTCAATTAGGCGGCAAGGTTTGTTCCGAGCTCGCTGTGGGCGTGAGCCGCTCGGTTCCGGAGGGCTACTGTTGCCTCCACCGTCCACATAGTCTTCTTGGTCAGACCCCTCTGTGTCTTCGTGATCTCCTTGATAGGGATCATCCGAAGCGTAATCAATGGGGACAGTCACTTGTCCACTTTAACGCCATGACCCTAGAGATGGAATTCCCTTGAACTGTGATGAATTTCTGGTGATGGAACCTCCTGTTACTTGCGCTGTGACCATAGATCCTTTCTTGGCGGTGACGAGCAAGGGTTCTTCATGAAAGATAGAGGTGTGCTTGTGAGTCTGTGGTTGCTTCACGGCCACTACATCGCCCACCTCGATCTGGGGCACACAGGCCCCTTTGCGCATATCCGTGTATGTCTTCATGTGTTCCTTTGCAGTATCATCCTGCTCTCTCACCTCTCTGTCCAGATCAGGTTGGCTGTCTGACTTCTTGGCTTCAGGTATCCTTGTTTGGATGTCTCTCCCAAACATCACTTCAGCTGGGGTTCTCTCTGTGGTGCTGTGAGGAGTGCCCCTGTGCTCCCTCATTAGTTGATGCTGTACTTGTTCATACGGCTGCCCCGTGAGCTTGGCTATTTGTAGGCTGTCTTTAGGTAGTGCATGAAACACTTTATCATTCTGTTTGCTTGAGGCCATAGTGGAGTGACCTTTCGATGGTGAAGTACCATGTAGTTCACGAATTGTGCAAACTGGTGTCCATAAAAAGGGGGTCCATTGTCCGTCTTGAGTACCCTTGGAATCCCACATGCTGAGAAGATGCAATCTAACGCTTGTATTACATGTTGGGCCGCTGTTGATGATATTACTTTGGCCTCAGGGTATCAGGAGGATTCGTCCATTCAGGGAGCTCGGACATGTTCAAGGGCTCTGGGTGTCTGTTGGGGGTGATGAGGCTGCACATGGGCATGACTTCAGTGCTTCCTCCACCATGGAGTCAATATGAGGAAACCAGACTTTCTGGCGTAGCATGCGCTTGGTAGACACGATTCCCCTGTGGTTTTCATGAGCTAGCTCAATGATCTTTTTCCGCAGGGATGGTGGGATTACCAACATGCAGTTCTTCAAAAGTACATGATCATCCGAGAGTGTCAGTTCTTCTTTCACCTGCAATGGTCGTTCAACTTCTGTGTGTACCATGTCCCCTGCTGCTCACTCTCTCTCTGGCCCTCCTCCACATACCAGAGTCAAGTCCTTTGCAGATGATTTGGCAGGCTGTGTCATTTTCAATTTCACGGGCTATCATTTCCTTATACATGCCTTCTGGGTTGGCTTGATGTATGAGATACTGGAGGTACCTGTCCGCCTCTGATGGTTCAGATATGCACCCTCCCCTGGGCCTTCTGCAAAGAAAGTCTGCTGGATTTTCCCCTTTTCCAGGCCGGTGAGTGATTTCAAAGGAGTAGTATTGCAACCGTAGCCCCCATCTGGCTATGCGGGGTGGCATCTTTACTTGCGTGTTGCCATACAGAAATATTAATGCCTGGTGATCAGTTATTACCCGAAACGGTTTGCTGTATAGGAAGAGGTGGACGTGTTTGCACTTCCACAGCACGGCTAGACACTCTTTTTCGGCCTGAGAGTAGACCTGGTCGGTGGTGGAGAGGCTCCTGCTGGCGTACGCAATGATGTGGGTCTGAGAGGGGTCTCCTGGGTCCACTTGAGCAAGACGGGCTCCCAGTCCACTGGGCTTGCATCCACCGTTAGGTCAGTCTTGCGGCTGTGGTCGAAATAGGACATGTTTTCCGCCTTGGCGACCCTCTCTCGGATGATTGCGAAAGGACTTTTGGCACTTGTCAGTCCAGTGGAATGTGGCATCTTGCTTGGTCAGTAATCTTAAAGGCTCACTCACTGTGGCGAAGTCCTTGATATAGCGTGTTCAGTCACTGGTGAGTCCCAAGAATGAGAGCAGCTCTGACATGTTTGCAGGGGGTGAGGTTTCATTCAGAGTGGCAACCTTTTCGGGATCTGGTGTCATGCCTGTCTCCGAGAAGATGTGTCTGAAGAATCATAGCGTGCTCTTTCTGAATTCGCAATTGTCGCTATTTAGCGTGAGATTGGCCGCTTCTAGTGCTTTGCATACCTTTATCAGAGCTTCATCATGTTTGTTGACATCTGTGCCGAAGATCAAGATATCATCGCTATAATTGAGGCAGTTCGGTATATGCTTGATGACGTTGTGCATCTCGGCTTGAAAAATTTCCGCTGCCGAGGACAAACCGAAGCCCAGTCTTTTGTAGAGGAATAACCCCAGGTGAGTGACAACGTGGTTAAATTTCTGCTCTCGGGGCTCAGCACGAGTTGATGATATCCTTTTTGCAAATCTAGTTTGGAGAATACCTTGGCTCCGTTTATTAAGTGGATCATATCTGTTATGCGCGGAGCCATGTGCCTCTCCTTTTGTATTGCTTGATTGTGTTGACTCATATTAATACATAGCCGAATAGCTTCAGATCCTTTCTTGGGGACAGGCACTATTGTGGACACCCAGGTGCTGTAGCCTGTGGCAGGATCGATTATGTCCTGTTCTAATAACTTGTGCAGTTCATCTTCCACCTTTTTTTGAATATTGATGGGGATCCCTCTATAGTGTTGCGCTATGGGGCGTATGGATTAGTCTGTGTGGAGTTTCACATGCCTGTTTTTTAGTCTTCCGATGCCCTTGAATAGGCGGGGATAGAGGTTGTTGATCATCTCGATGGCATCAATGTACTTGTGGACCACGATGTTATACAGTATGTGTATGACCCCCATGTCGGCAGCCGTCTTAAAACTAAGGATGCAACCACTTTCCATTTCGGTCACCAAGACGTGGAT
Source organism: Ambystoma mexicanum (assembly GCF_040938575.1). Taxonomy (NCBI): domain Eukaryota; kingdom Metazoa; phylum Chordata; class Amphibia; order Caudata; family Ambystomatidae; genus Ambystoma; species Ambystoma mexicanum. The sequence goes on from NW_027182322.1 coordinate 9,940,034, forward strand.
GGGTATCTTCTTTTCGTGACCTTTGTAGAGGCAGAGGCTGTCAAACTGTCCTAGGCATTTGAGGGGTGCTTTGGCACCATATGCGTAGATGTCCACTGTTGCTGGGTTTAGTTTTGGCCTTTGGGGTAACTCCTTGAAGACTCTTTCACTAACCACGCTCACTGTGGCACCCGTATCAATAAGGAATTCAGTTGGTTGTTCATTCAACCTGATGAACAGGGTGGGACTGTGCGCCGTGGCGGTGGGATTGATCAGTGCATATACGTATGCTATTCTCCTTTGGTCGCTTCCTGATGAACTGGGATCTGAGTCGGACGGTGACTGTTCCACTAGGTAACGTACTTGGCGTCTTGATCTGCGGTCTGGTCTCCAGAGCGTGAAGTATCTTCTCTGTTCTCTTCTATCCCTTCCTTGTCTGCCCTATCCCGAGTCCTTTTCTCTCTGTTCCGTGTGTGGCTGACTTTGTGGCCTTTGTGAGGTGGTGCCTGCATGGGTTGCAGGCGGAGGGTTGGTCCTCAACTTGGGTCTTGGTGGCGTTTGTCTGACTCTGTCCCTTCCCTTCTCCCGGGAGAGTCTGCATAATGATTTGAAGTGACCTTCCTTACTGCATGTGATGCAGTGCTGGCCGATAGCTCGGCAAATGCCGTCATGGGGGTACTGAAACCTGTTAGGGAGAATTCTCATAAATGGCTGATTTCCCTTGCCTAAAGAGTCCGCCAGCAGCTTTGCTGGATTTCTAGGGTTTCTTTTTTTCCACCTGGTAAGAGCGGGAGCCTTTTTCCCACTCTTGCATGTGTTTTGCTGTGTGTATTTTCACTGTTTGTGTGATCGTGTGCACTGGAGCCTCACCTACTCCATGTGCACCACTTTTTGTGTGTGTTACGCAGCACCTTCAGTGCAGTAGCACAGGGTTGTCTTTGAGACTTCCCCCTGACTCCATTTTTCTGGGGCTAACTACTGTCCCCCAGAAACAGGTAAAGTTGCCATTAACTTTATATAGTCACTTTAAATTGCAGACCCAGTACACCCCTTCTTATATGGAGTACTGGAAAGGGTTAACTCCTATCCCTTTTTGTCTGTGCCTCTTGGAGCCTTGTTTACCTCCCTTAACTTTAAGGGCCTCATTACACGGATGGCGGTAATGGTTAACGGTCACCGTTAATGGTAACGGTGACCGTTAACCATTACCGCCTTACTACGAGGTCCCTTAGCGGGTTGGTGCTTTAACACCTGCTTTTTGCAGGCGTTAAAAACCAACCCGCTAAGGGACCTTGGTGCTAATTACGGCACTGCAAAATTGCGGTGCCGTAATTAGCACCTTCCCCATTCCCATTATGCCCTATGGGGCAAAAATGGGAATGGGGAAGGGCAGTGGTGGAAGGGGGAATTACCGCCCCGCCAACCTTGGAATGGGGCGGTAATTCCCCCTTCCACCAAGGTGGTGCCGGTATTTTACCGGCATGGACCAAGGTGCCTATAGCACCTTGGTCCATGTGCTAATACCGCCATCCGTGTAATGAGGCCCTAAGACTTAACTGGTGGCAGTGGTATCTACCCTAACTTTCCAACCGTGATTATATTATATAAACGTGGTATTGTTCCAGGCTATTATAGTAGCCTTGAACATAAACCCACTTGACCAAATACATTTTATTTTGGTTCTGGCTGGGTTTATTCGCCATTTCTTTTTGGTAAATCTTTCTCGTGTTTTTCTCTGCATGCCAAACCAGGGATGATTCCTTTGTTTGCTGTCTTTTCGCGGGCTTCTGCACAAGCACTCCTTAAGGCGCCTGATAGTCTAGTTAGGCAGGATGTGAGGGAGGGATCTTTGGACCCCTGCCATGGGTTGCCTTAGTAACCCAAGTCACACTCTTGTCTGATTGGCTAAGGGGACTGGCCTTGCCAGGCCAGCCACCCTGCTGTGTGATTGACAACCAGGCTGTATGAATGGGGGAACACTGCATTAAAAGCAGGTCTCTGGGACTGGAAGAGTAGAGTCGCCACTGGAACGAAAGAACCAACGAGGATCTGGAAGAAGAGGACCCCTACAACGATTGAACCGCCTGGTGAAGCCCTGCTGCAGGTCCGAATCTCCAAATCCGACGCCAGAGAAGATCCACCAGGAAACTTCTTCCCTTGAGCTGGTGGGATCAACCAGTTTGCCCATACTACAAGCCATGACCCCTCCTCTGGTCAAATTCACTGTCCAGAGCTACAGTGGGCCGGATAGCCATGAAGGTCGGACCCTACTTGGGTTTTAAGGAGCGTACCTTTTATTTGTTGTTTTGCTTTGCTGCTGGTTTCTTCCTTGCGTGGCGCAGGACCCTCCAGTCTTCCTACTTAGTGTCAGTCCAGCAGTCGCTTCAGGAACTGTGAGCCTGCAGGAACCACAGGAACGTCCGCATCAGCTACAGCTCCCTCTCCGTTTTAAGGCACTGTGCAAATCCAGTTGTGCGTGTCGCTCAGCCGCTGTGAAAGTGGGCTGGTCCTTCTCTTCTCTTTGAACTAACTTTTCTACCGACCAACCTTGTCCAGAATCAGTTCCACGAACGTTACAGCGATCTGCATTGAACCTATTATCTTGAGCACAAGACTTTTGAACCATTGACTTTGGTCCTAAGCCTTTTCTATCTGATTTTAACCTTGTAGTCTCTCTTGTTCAGTTGCCCTACTTATTTACCTGTTGGTTTTGCCTAATTTCTAATAACTTTGTCTTTCCCTCCCTTTTAAATTGCTGGGGTGCCATTTTGCTCCCACTTCATTTTGTGAGCTTAACTTGTCTGGAATTTAAGGGAAGTGGTGTGGTGTATTTATGATTGGTATTTTTCGACTTGCTGAGAATAGTGAAATGTTACACAACTGTTGAGTAAATAAATATATATTCTTTTACTTAGAAACCTTGAGTCAGTGTTTGCCTGAATCATAGTAATTGCTGTCCTTTGTGTAACTATTTGTACTACTCACTTACTCTTGAGATACGTCTGGCTGCTCCACTACTGCTACCACTATAACTGTGTAATACAGGCTTGTACCAAAGGTGAAATTGTACTGTCAGTTGTAGTCCTAATTGTGTGTAGTATTCCCAAAGGGTACTGCATATAATTCTGCCTAACACTGGTGTACAGCGGTGAGGATAAAAGTATAGTAATTACACTTAGGGTACTGCTATTACCGTGGATCAACTAACCACAAGGCTAACATCACTAAAAAGCAACATTAATCATGTCTGATATGGAAAGCCACAGTCAGGAGAACCTCCTGAGTTACACTGTTCATTATTTAAGAAACATGTGTAACGAAAGGAAACTCTCTGCCAAAGGCAAAACGATTTAATTAGTTGAAAAGTTGTTAAAGAACCCAAGTCTAGGGAGTGTGTCTGAAATACCTGACTCCTTAGCAAATGTGGAAAGTATTGAGGATGATGCTATGTCTGTTAATGATGAGTTGGAAGAAGTAGATGTGTCTCCTAATGTAGGTCTCTCTGCTCCCTTGCTTGCTTAGCAACCTCAACCCTTGTTCACTGGGACCCCCACAGGTCCTACACTCAGTCCTGAATTCATTGCTCTAGAGAAAACGAGGCTTGAACTGGAATTCAAACGGTTAAATGATCAAACTGAACACAAAAATCAAGAACTGAAACTGAGAGAAATGGAGTTGAATCATGAACTTGAAATGAAAACATTGTCTCTTGAAAATGCTTCTCTCCCAGAGTCTTCTAGGTCTTCCACTCCTAAGAGACCCTGTATGCCTAAAGAAATTGTGGGTATGTATGAGGCTAAGCTTAATATTTTAGATTGGTTGGCAATGTTTGAATATAACCATAGTATTCAAGGTCTCACAGGGAATTAATTGCTTCCCTGGCTCTTCTCTATGTGACCCACTGTTCCATTTGATGTTGTGATGGAGTTGGGGGAGGTGGATAGGATTGATTATGAGTGTGTGAAGCTAGCTTTAATTGCTAGATTTGGGAAGACCCCTTCCCAGTACCTTAAGAGGTTTAGGACCCTCAAAAAGCATGATGGTACCCCTTGGGCTACCTGGGTATGTGAGTGTTTGAAAAACTTAGATGGTTGGATTAAGGGTTACAGCGTAAACACTTATGAAGGAATGAGAAATCTTGTAATGTTGGAGTCTATTTTTGATGTCTGCTCTCCTGAGCTCAGACAGCACTTGGCTGATCCTAAGGAGATAGATCCAAAGAAGCTAGCTAAGGCTGCTTACTTGTGGGTTGCCAACAGGGCTACTCACAAGGATTCTGGGGCTACTCAGAAAAAGGATGAGGGGAAACAGCCAACGAAAGACAACAAAGAGAATTCTAATACCTCGAATCCAAAAGAGGGCCACAAACAGCAACATAATGGTAAACCACAAGGGAAACCAAATCAGGCTAGTGCACCTTCTGGACCCAAACCAGATGGAGGTCAGAACAAACTCCCATTCATCAAGACATTTGGGAAATGTTATGTTTGTGGGTCAACTGACCATGTGAAAGGGGATCCCAGATGTAAGGGTAAACCTTCAGGGGTCCACACTGTCTCCTTAGCCTTTTCCCCAGAGGAAGAAGTGCCTATGGCAAGTGGAAAGGTTCACTTACTGGCTGAAGAACCCCTGAGAGTCTCAGCCAGTGTTTCTTTAGGGTCCCTGGGCTTGTTGGAATAACAGAATTTAGATGTCTATAATTCTATCCCAGATAATACTAAAGAGTATTATAAAGATAGTGTTCTTGTGAATGGTCAGGAAACCCCTGCCATCAGAGACACTGGAGCCAGCATAACTGTGGTGGATGAATCATTTTTCAAGGTGAAAGATGTTGCTAAGGCACCCAAACGCCTCACCAAGTTAGCTGGAGGCCATGTGCAAATGCTTCCCCAGTTACCAGCTCTCATCCAGTGTAATGATATGACTTTCAAGATACCTGTTAGTGTGCAGAGTGAAATGCCTGGGAGAGTCCTGTTGGGTAATGACCTTAATACTCTTGGAGTTGTGTCAAGCACCCCCAGGCCTCCCAGTAAAAGGAACCAGGAGCTCACCTGGTCTGCAAGGGAGAGAACCTTGAGAGGCTCTCGAGAGGAGATGATGGAAGAAAATATCACTCCCACGCAACAGGAGTTGCTCACTGCCATTTCTACCAACAAGGACATCACCAAGATTGTCCAAAGTCACTACTCCACCCGCTAAAACAGAGTGTGAGGTGCAACCTATGTGGTTGAGCCAGCATCTGAAGAGTCTGAAGAGTCAGTCCGGAACAAGGCACTGTCTTAGTTGGAGATCCTGACCCTGTTGAACATCCTGAGCTGCAGTCTTTACTGGCAGAAGGTGGACCCAACACGGCAGACTTTAGCAAAGGACAGAGAGAGTGTCCTACTCTTGAAGGTCTTGTTAACCAACTTGATGGGCAAGAAATTGGAAAGCGCAGGTTTAAGCTGGGAAGATGGCCTCTTCTACAGTGAACCGACTGATTTTATCCCTGGGGACTGCAAAAGAATTATATTGCCCCTTGCTAACAGACTCCAGTCCCTACAGTTAGCCCATGAGATACCTTTGGCTGGTCACTTGAGTTTCAAAAAGACCAAGGAAAGGCTCTCTCTCTACTTCTACTGCCCTAAAATGGGTTCAGAAGTTGACAAATTCTGTAGGAGCTGTCAAACTTGCCAAACCTCTGGCAAGAGTGGAGCCAAGAATGTGACACCCCTGGTGCCTCTCCCAGTGGTGGGAGTTCCTTTTCAGAGGGTGGGCATTGACATTGTCGGTCCCCTTGACCCTACCACATCTTCAGGGAACAGGTTTATCCTGGTTGTAGTAGACCATGCTACAAGATACCCAGAAGCCATACCTATGAGAACTGTTACGGCTCAGGCTGTGGCTAAGGCTCTACTTGGTATTTTTACCAGAGTAGGGTTTCCTAAGGAAGTGATTTCCGACAGGGGGTCCAGTTTTATGTCCCACTACATGCAGGCCATGTGGAAAAACTGTGGTGTCACTTACAAGTTCTCTACAGCCTACCATCCACAGACAAATGGACTGGTAGAGAGGTTTAATCGTACTATGAAGAGCATGATAGGTGCTTTACAAGAACCCCTTAAGACAAAGTGGGACCTTCTACTGCCATGCCTTCTCTTTGCATATAGAGAAGTCCATCAGGAGGGAGTGGGTTACAGTCCTTTTGAACTTCTCTGTGGCCATCCAGTCAGAGGCCCATTGGCCCTGATCAAGTAGGGGTTGGAGAGTGCTCCTTCCTCCAAGCCAGTCAGAGAGACTGACTATGTGATAGGTCTACAGAGGAGAATGTTACACATGATGGCAGAAGCAAGTGATAACGTGAAAGCAGGTAAGGCTCTGGTCAAACATTGGCATGACCAGAAGTCTAACATGGTTGAGTTTACTCAAGACCAACTTGTGCTAGTTATGGTTCCAACAAGGCAGAGGGCCTTGCAGGACAAATGGATAGGACCCTTCAAGGTTGTGGGCAAACTTGGAGAGGTGAACTATTTGGTGGACTTAGGTAGACCTAAGGAGGCTCCCAGAGTCTTTCACACCAACCGTTTAAAGGCTTATGTCTCGAGACCAGATGTAGGAGCTTTGCTTCTAGCTTCAGCTCAAGAGGAAGAGGAGAGTGAACCTCTACCTGACCTCATCAGAGGACAACCTGTAGATGAGCAGATAGAAGTTGTTAATCTCTCTTCTCAGCTGACTCCTGAACAACAAGAGGAGTGCAAAGTTCTGTTGAATTAATTTGCCTCCCTGTTTTCACTATCACCAGGCTTGACCCTTTGGGGCCAGCATGATATTCTCACTGGTGACTGTTTACCTGTGAAAAGCAGAGGTTACAGAATGTCAGAACATGTGAGATCCCACATCAAAGGCAAGGTCAACAAGATGCTTGATCTCGGGGTTATAGAGCCCTCTACAAGTCCATGGTCTAGTCCAGTTGTTCTAGTACCAAAGGCAGGATCCAAGGAGTTGAGATTCTGTGTGGACTATAGAGCTTTAAATGCAGTCACTAAGACTGATGCCCATCCTTTGCCAAGGACAGATGAACTGGTGGAGAGACTTGGTTCAGCCAAGGTGATCTAAACTCAGACTATTGCCAAATAACACTGACAGACCATGCCAAGGAGAAAACTGCATTTTCTACCCCAGCAGGCCTCTACCAGCTTAAGGTAATGCCTTTTGGACTAAATAATGCACCTGCTACATTTCAAAGGATGGTTAATCAAGTTCTGAATGGGATGGAGGACTTCAGCATGGCTACTTGGATGACATTGCAGTGTTCAGCCCTACATGGAAAGAACATATTGATCACCTAGGATATGTTTTGCAGGCTCTTGAGCAGGCCCATCTGACCATAAAGGCAAGCAAGTGTCAAACTGGTCCGAGTAAAGTGCTCTACCTTGCTCATGAGGTAGGAGGAGGTGAGATAAGGCCATTACCTAGCAAAGTACAAGCTGTGAAAAACTGCTTGTACCCCTACTACTCAAACCCAAGTGAGAGCTTTCCTAGGTCTCACTGGGTACTACAGGAATTTCATTGAGAACTATGGGACCATAGTTTCTCCCTTGAATGTGATCTCATCTCCAAAATTTCCTAAAAAGGTTAGATGGAATGAGGAGTGCACTCAAGCCTTTGAAAGCCTGAAGAAAGCCCTTTGTCAAGCTCCAGTCCTAAGAGCTCCTGATTACCACCAACCCTTCATTGTGCAGACAGATGCCTCCAATATAGCTGTAGGTGCAGTCCTTAGTCAACTGGATGAGAAAGGTAGGGAGCACCCCATTTGCTTCATCAGTTGGAAACTGAAGGAACCAGAAACATGGTGGGCAACCATAGAGCGTGAGTGTTTTGCCATTGTTTGGAGTTTGAAGAAGTTTAGACCATACTTGTATGGATCTACTTTTGTGATTCAAACTGACCGCCAAGGCCTTGAGATGGTTAATGCAAATGAAAGGGGAAACCCCAAAACTTCTGAGATGGTCAATCTGCCTGCAAGGATTTGATTTTACCATTGAGCACAGAGCAGGATGTCACCACCAAAATGCTGATGGTCTCGCTCGGATGTTTGTAACCGACTAGAGGTAGAGATTCATCCAGGAGTGGATTAAATCCTGTTGTCCCTTAGACGGGGGGGCGAGGGTTAGGGAGAATTATTATAAATGGCTGATTTCCCTTAACTAAAGAGTCGCCCAGCAGCTTTGCTGGATTTCTAGGGTTTATTTCTTTCCACCTGTTAAGAGTGTGAGCCTTTTTCCCACTCTTACATGTGTTTTGCTGTGTGTATTTTCACTGTTTGTGTGATCTTGGGCACTGGAGCCTCACCTACTCCATGTGCACCACTTTTTGTGTGTGTTACACAGTACATTCAGTGCAGTAGCACAGGGGTGTCTTTGAAACTCCCCCCTGACTCCATTTTTCTGGGGCTGACTACTGTCCCCCAGAAACAGGTAAAGTTGCCATTAACTTTATATAGTCACTTTAAATTGCAGACCCAGTACACCCCATCTTATATGGAGTACTGGAAAAGGTTAACTCCTATCCCTTTTTGTCTGTGCCTCTTGGAGCCTTGTTTCGCTCCCTTAACTTTAAGACTTGTCTGGTGGCAGTGGTATCTACCCTAACTTTGCTACCACGATTATATTATATAAACATGGTATTGTTCCAGGCTATTATAGTAGCCTCAAACATAAACCTGCTTGACCAAATACATTTTACTTTGGTTCCGGCTGGGTTTATTCACCATTTCTTTTTGTTAAAGTCTTTCTCGTGTTTTTCTCTGCGCGCCAAACCGGGGATGATTCCTTTGTTCGCTGTCTTTTTCGCGGGCTTCTGCACAGAAGCCCTCCTTAAGGCGCCTGATAATCTAGGTAGGCAGGATGTGAGGGAAGGATCTTTGGACCCCTGCCATGGGTTGCCTTACTAACCCAAGTCGCACTCTTGTCTGATTGGCTTAGGGGACTGGCCTTGCCAGGCCAGCCACCCTGCTGTGTGATTGACAACCAGGCTGTATGAATGGGGAAAAACTGCATAAAAAGCAGGTCTCTGGGACTGGAAGAGCAGAGTTGCCACTGGAACAAAAGAACCAACAAGGAACTGGAAGAAGAGGACCCCTACAATGACTGAACCGCCCGGTGAAGCCCTGCTGCAGGTCTGAATCTCCAAATCCGACGACAGAGAAGATCATCCATGAAACTGTTTCCCTTGAGCTGGTGGGACCAACCAGTTCAGCCAAACTACAAGCCAGGACCCCTCCTCTGGCCGAATTCGCTGTACAGAGCTACAGTGGGCCAGATAGCCAGGAAGGTTGGACCCTCCTTGGGTTTTAAGGAGCGCACCTTTTATCCGTTGTTTTGCTTTGCTGGTGGTTTCTTCCCTGGGTGCCGCACGACCCTCCAGTTTTCCTACTTCGTGTCAGTCTGACAGTCGCTTCAGGAACCGTTTTCCCTCTCCGTTTTAAAGTACTGTGCAAATCCAGTTGTGCGTTTCGCTTAGCCACTGTAAAAGTGTTTGAAATATTTCTCCAATCCGAGGGCTGGTCCTTCTCTTCTCTTTGAACTAACTTTTCTACCGAGCAACCTTGTCCAGAATCAGTGCCACAAACTTTACCACGAACTACATTGAACCTGTTATCTTGAGCACAAGACTTTTGAACCATTGACTTTGGCCCTAAGCCTTTTCTATCTGATCTTAACCTTGTAGTCTCTCTTGTTCAATTGCGCTGCTTATTTGCCTGTTGGTTTTGCCTAATTTCTAATAACCTTGTCTTTCCCTCCCTTTTAAATTTCTGGAGTGCCATTTTGCTCCCACTTCATTTTGTGAGCTTAACTTGTCTGGAATTTAAGAGAAGTAGTGTGGTGTATTTATGATTGTGATTTTTCGACTTGCTGAAAATAGTGAAATGTTATACAACTGTTGAGTAAATAAATATATATTCTTTGACTTAAAACCTTGAGTCAGTGTTTGCCTGAATCATAGTAATTGCTGTCCTTTGTTAACTGTTTGTACTGCTCACTTACTCTTGAGATAAGTCTGGCTGCTCTGCTACTGCTACCAATATAACTGTGTAGTACAGGCTTGTACCAAAGGTGAAATTGTACTCTCACTTGTAGTCCTAATTGTGTGTAGCGTTCCCAAAGGGTACTGCATATAATTCTGCCTAACAAAACCTGCATATGTAGCAGAATGGTTCCTCGGATCTCCACTATAGCTGGAGTCTATGTATGTTTTCGGCTGGCGTGGGGTTGTTAAAACTCTCCAGCTGTGAATTGATGGCTCTCTCAGCCTGAGCCAGTGCTAATATCTCGTCCAGTGTGTGGGCTTTTTGTAGTAATTTCCATCTAAATGTTTGTGACTCACACTCTGCAATGATTTGCGATAGTAATGCCTCGGCTTTGGAATGATTGGCAAAGTCACAGTGTTTCATTTTCGTGTGTAATCTCATTACGTAGGCGTCCATTGTCTCACCTTTGGTTTGTTTGGTACTGTGAAATAGATGGTGCTCATAATCCACGTGTGTGTGGGGTGAAGTAAGCTACCTAAGCATCTTTTAGGTCCTGGATGGAGTCAATGGTATCAAGAGGCATCTTGTCAATAATTTTGCGTGTGGCCGAACCCACCGCAAGTTTCAGGAGATATATTTGTTGTGCGTCTGCTATGAGCCTTGTGGCCCCCATGTATAAGTCAAAATCTCTCATCCATCTGGCCCACCTGGGACCAATGTTGCTGGTGTTTGTGACATCAAAGGCATCTGGCATCTTGGCTGCCAGTGTGTCAGGCAGTCAGTAAGGCGCCTGATCGTGTGCCTGTGGTCCTAGTGCAGACAGGCCTTGACCTTGGACCAGTGCCCCTTGATTTCCCTCGTGGTCAGACATTCTGTATGCGTGATAACCTTATTTGCTTGGTGTCTTCTCCACTAGCTCCTTTCCTTTAGCCACCGTGAGGACACAGGGCTGTGTCCTGGGCCTGAGTGATCCTGCAGGCTACTGGCTTCTTATGAAGATGGCCACCTTTAACAGGCACGAGCACCATCTGCGTTATGTGGCTTGAGAAGTGGGGCCTTCCACCCCTGGGTACGTCTGCTGCTGCGGGCCCGTGTATGCTGCCCACAACGTGTGTCCTGGCTTACTGCGGCATCCCGGGTATCAGACCGCTGTGATTTGTCACGTGCGTCTGATTCGAATCACTGCCGCAGCCCGGGGATGAGAATGCTGCTATTTTCAAGTGCGCGTTCTTACTCACTGCTGCGGCCCGGGCCGACTCTCAGCCTTAATTGGGGTGGGTGAAGCAGCCCCACCTGGTGCTCTTTTGCCCCGATGCACAGCCTCGCAGTGACACACCTTCGAGTGCGTGTTGATGAGCGGTGTTTCCAGGCGACCGCTTGAGGTTTGTCCGCTCCCTCGTGGTCCGTGTCCGTTTCTATGCTTCCCGCCTCTTCGCCAGTGTTATGGCCTTGGGTAGGCCTCGCTCGCAAACAGTGATGCACACTATAATAGGCGGGACACAGAGTTTTTGCCGATATGTCTTACGTTATTCAACTTGTTACAATTCTGTCTTTAACCCCGCCCTCCCACGTAATTTCCCTTTCCCAGCCTCGCGCCTCCCGGTATCCTTGGATACGTGAACGTGACAAACGGTGAGCATAGAAAAATATGCACGGATTAGCCCTGCACATTTTCCAGAGGTTGATTAAATATCATTAAACAATTTTAAAAAGCCCAGGCGAGTGCACACCCACCGTGCTGATGGTCGAATTCCTCACAATCATTCACCATTCACCTCAAAGATGCACTGGGAATAATATCTCTACATGAGGGAGGACAACTTCATCACAAAGGGCCGCAGAAGATGGAACCAGAGCCCAGGACTGAGGAAAAATAACATGAGCCTAGGGAGCATTAGATATCTCAAGAAGCGTTAATACTGAGCTACAGGCACAGGTGTCCCTATGAACCCCAAGACATGGCACCCCAGAAGTCCCGCTCCTTTCTATCGTTTACAATGCACCCTTTATTCCACCTCTATAGCAGACGCGTTGCTGGGCACCCTGTGTTACTTGTGTTCACATGACTGCGTGTAACTCAAGCACCAGAGCTGCACAATTCCGGCTTTTAAGTGGATCCTGTTTACGAGGGATCCCGGATTCCCTCTGTGGAGATTGTTCGTCTGTCGCGACCGAAATGTGATTTATATTTACAATCAGAGCCCAAGATTTGCTCTGTTCCTCCCCATTACAGCTGCTGAGTGTGGGCTTTGCTGGATCTTTTAGGGCATGTGGGCACAGTTGAGGGTACATGGAGGGCGACTGCGGGCACCAGAGCCTCGTTTAAATGCACACGCGAAGAGAACGTGGATAACGTGCGCTGTTTGTGTTTAAATAATGCTTTTTACATGATGAAGAAACACAAACTGCCAGCACAGCAGACTTGCAAGGGTCTGATCTAGACAAACCCTCGGCAACCAATCAGAGATGAGCAGAGAGGCCCTGCCCTCCGTGAACACAGCTGCAAGTTGCGTTCGCTGCACTCCCGTCAGCCGTCACTGTAACGGTTTCAAAACACGGAACTAATCTGCACAAAAGCAGTGATGCATCAGACGTCTAAACACCACATTATGCCCGTTTTAGACAACTGTTTTACTCCAACTACATTGAAAATAGTTTACATATTGCGAAATGTGTTAAGACGATTTTAAATAAATGTTTTTCTTATTCCCAGAGGAGGCTGGTGATTTATAATCGGTTTTGCAGGATAACATATGAAAACATCCAATAGGTTTAAAATCACTGAGTACGCAGGAGCATTGTCTAATCCTTTTTTCGTTTTTCCTTTGTCCTCAATATATCTCAATGTAAGAAGATGAGAATGTCCATGCTGGCTGTGGCAATGTGTCGGAATTGCCATGTAAAGACACACTCGCAGGGATCAAATTTATGATTAGATTAATGGGAGCTAAAATTAGCTCCTGGGATTTCGTCAGTTAGTGACCAGGAGCTACCACTGGGAATGAGGAGCTAGTCCAGAGTCTTCCACAAATCCAACCTTCAGATGAGATGCAAACATATCATTTTGTCCATTATTTCGGACCCCTTTTTCTGTAAATAATGTATAGATGTTTCCTAATGTTTATGTATAGATAGCCCCAAATGCCCAGAGCTAAATTCACATAGGCGTATTTGTTCGGCATCAATTAGCCCGGGGAGCCAAAAGTATCTCCACTTAGATGTTGGTATTAAGATAACCAGGCTCTTCTAGGCAACAAGCAGGAGGTAAATAGCTCCCAGCCCCCCTCAATTTCGAATCCTGCACCCATGTTGCCCTTGCCCTTGATGCACTATTGTCACTATCAAAAACATGTCCATGCTGGTTGCAGCAATATATGCCAGCATCCCCACGTAAGAAAACCCTCAAGTTGAAATTGCCAGTAATGCCACTTCAAGAAAGCAAATCCATGCTGGCTGCACCAATATATGTCAGTAGTCCCACCTGAGGAGCCAGTCAAGTAATGTTGGTTTTGCCCATAGTGCACTAATGCCTCAGTACTGTAAGAAGACATGTCCATGTCAGCCCCCAAGTTCAATGTTTCACTGCCTCATAATTTCCTCCCCCACCACATTCATAGGTCCCACTTGTATTACTCTCACTCCTTCTGCCCCCACCGCTGCAATCATCCGTCACCCACACACGCAAACATTACACATAAACATCTCGCTCAAACCTGCATGCATATACATACCTCTGCATTCATTCACAAGCGCACAAAATCATAAATGGACACATTCACATGCACAGACTCACAGACCATTCACAAATATCCAGAAATAAGTACATAAATACACACGCACACAAACACATGCTGGATGTGATTTTTACCTGCTTGCTTATCAGCTGGCCCGACAACACACTCTCAACTGGAAGGCCTGCATCTCTCCAAGTATACTGACAGTCATTGCAACTCACACAGTTTGGCAGGAAACAATGGCAGACCTCTGAAGACATACCCATGAACGCTCATGCCAGAAAAAATGCAACCCGCTAGGGAAAAAAGGCCAAGAGATTTCTTGCAAGGATAACACGTTTTTAATAGCACAATTTGGAATATGCCAGCAAAGAACTCTGCTGCTCGAGAACGTTCTGCTGAAAAATTGTACTAGCAGAAGGTTATAAAGCAACACATCGTCATTACTACGTCATACATACAGTAGAAACCCACATGGCCGGTTGGTGAGTCTCTATGCATGGGAGGCCTGCTCCATAGGGGATGCCAGACTGCAATTGGTCCCAGCCCCGTCCGTCCATCTTCCATCACGTGGGGTCAGCTGGGCTCATCTCTAAAGGGAATGAAGGTCACGTTCCTCATTAGTTACTATTGTAAGGCGATGCTACTCTATCATTATGGCGTAAACCTGGGAAACTCAGGGACTGGCACAGGGGAAGGCTCAAGATCATGCTAACCCAAATTCTTCAGTCAGTTCATATCACACTCTCTGCCCCCAAGTTTTCCACCCTCGCTTTGGACTATTATGTTTTGCTCCCTGTGCCCTGCATTATAAAGTGTGTCATTATGAAGTAAGTTGAAATGTTTGTATTTTTTCAGATCTTTTTTTGTGTTTTAGAAGTATTCTAGAGTTGGGAGGCACTGCCTGCATGTAAATAAAGGAATTAACCCATCCCCAGACCATCTTTGAGCCCTTCAGTGTCAGAAGCTCTGGGCATATACTTGTCCCAGTACTTTCCTATGAGGCCTTGTCTCCACTCCAGGAATACCTTTTCTATTTATTTTTCCTTGGAGGTATAATACCTCCCACTTACCCACAATCCAGCAGGTAAATCATTTGCTGTCCTCTGGCCAGGAATAGTTGACTTTCGGGTGTGGGTCAGCAGACAGCTCCATTACATGGCCCCTGGAAGATCTTCCTGCAGGGTGGAAGATTTGTTCCAGGGGGTGTGCTCTGCTCGACTCCCTGCAGGGCTTGGAATCTATTTGAGTAGTTGGTGCTTGGCCCATTAAAGCACTTCCGGTCCCCCTGCAGGGTGCTGCAGTACCGATTGAGGGCATGACAGGGGAGAGCCCTGGTCATCTTGCCTAGTACTGACAAGTACATGGCTGGGGGGTTGCCTCTTCAGAAAAGGGTCTCTTCCTTGTCTATGAGTTCAGAGACTGGTTTCCTGGGTCCCGCGTCTGCCGCCACCAGTGGTCTCTCTTACCCGTCTTGCAGGTCTGGTTGGCCAGGTCTGGGAGTGCCTTACGGCCGGTGTAGCCATGGCTCCTTGCAAGCAGGGCAGAGCTGAGGTATTAGCTTGGTCCTGTGTGCTCTCCACTGTGGTTCAGGGTTGCTGCCCTGTTGGTTTGCTTACCGGGTGGTGCATCCTGCATGATTCGCTGTGTTGCCGTGGTTTCAAAGTTTCTCAAGGCTTCTGTGCATCTGTCTCTGGTTGCTATTGTGGAGGCATGGGAGTGAACCTGCATGGGAAGTTGCTTGGGCCTCTTCCAGTGTGGTTGGTGTGTATTAAAGGACACTGGGGATGTTTCCCTTTCCCTGGATGGGCCTCACGCCATGGGCCATGTAATGCATGCTAGGGGACAGTGTTTCATCTGATTTTTGGTCATACAAGTCAGTTCCCCTTTTCTCATCTTCCTGGGTCTCCCTCATAGATGCAGGGGGAAGTCCCTGGATGGTGAGTTGGTGGGTACTCCTCGGTCTCTCGGGATGGGGTGTCGGTTAGCCCCTGCTCTGCAGTCAGCCCGTGCTCTTATCTCCTCCTCTTTGACATGTGGTTGGCCTATGGTAAATGGGTTTATGGAGTTGCTGGTTAACAGGGCAGCTGAGAGGGTGCCTTGGACTGATGGGGCCCTGGGGCTCTCCCGCCGGGTGTTTCTGGTACCCATGCTTCCGGGATACTGCGGACTGCTCCCAGGGTTGGGCTCCCTGCCCCACCTTTTTATTAGGGAGCATTTCCGGATGGGCATGTGCTTCTGAAGATCCTCCCTCTCATTCTGTTGGGAGACTGGTTGGTGTCCCTGGGGTTTTGGGGCTCCTATTTCCATGTGAATGTACACACCTCTTAGCGGCAGTGTCTCTGAGCTTCTGGGGGGTATGATTGTTTCAATTCCTGGTTCTCTCTTTCGGTTGATGGTGGCTCGGGGAGCATTTGCAGAGATGGTGGCTATATTTCCTTGTCTTGATGATTGGCGCTTCATGGCGACTCTCCAGGGGTGGGTCGGTACTATTGTCTTCTGCTTCACTGGCACTGATAGATTGGGGGTTCCTGGTGCCTTGGCAGTTGTCCCAGTTGTCCCCTTCTCTTGACCTCCCTTTGTTGGGCCCAGGTTCTGTGCCGCCCAGGGGGTGCTACCCTAATGAGGGTGTGCAGTGTCTCCTAAATGCCCTGGCCTTTGTTCTAGGGTATCTGTGGCTCTCTGCAGAACAGTTTCTGGTGTTCGGGGGTCATATGGACGCTTTAGTATTCCTTATTCCATGGGCTCGTGTCTGCTGAAGGCACCTGGTCTCGATTCTCCTGGCTTCTCAGGCCTACATGGCCCGGGCCCCAGTAGCCTTGGATTTTCAACTGGATCTAGAATAGTGGTTGCTCTACGAGAATATCGGAAGGGGTTTTGGGTTGGAATGCCCCATGCTGCCCATCCTTGCTGCGGTTGCCGGTGACTTCAGGTGGGGTCCACTCTGGGGTCGCTGCCTCTGCTGTCGTGTGGTGTTGGGAGGGCCATTCTCAGGTCTTTCGATTGGTTGGACTTTTTCTTCCTTTTTGTGATGTCCTACCCCTCTGTGGGTCGATCTCACGCGGGGTCGTCTTGGTCGGGATGGACATGCTGTTGCCTGTTTTTTTGTAAACCATCAGGGGATTCTGGGTTGCCATCCCTGGATTTCTTGGCTGTGAATGTGGGGGCCTGGCCGGAGGTTCACCTAGTTTCTCTGGAGGTGTTCCGTGTCTGAGGGGTGGAAACATTTGGGGATGATCGCCTTTTTTCTGTGTCCGCCAAACCCCCCATGCAGGGGTTCATTCCACCTGGCATTTCTCAGAGATCTGTCACTGGCCTACGTCCCCTGTTTTTGCCCCCCCCCCAACCCCTGCAAGGTTCCAGACAGTTTCTCCAAGTTCGGAGCCATTGGTGTCCTGGGTCTGGAATAACCCTGGTGTTTGCTGTGGGCTGTCCTCCAATTCCCCCCATCCCCTACATAGTGCTGGGGTTTGGGTGGAGCAGGGCACCTGTCTTCTTGGGGATCCCCTTTGCGAGCCAACGTTCATTTCCCTCACTTCCGGTTGTTCGGTCTCAGGCCCTTGACAGGCACAGATGTCCCCTGGCCCTCTTCTGATGGGTCTCGGGTTTGGGCCCATTATCTGCTGTGTGAGGGCCCATTGGAGCGTGGTTTTTCTTCTTGGGTGCCCATTGCTATCCACCTTGCCAGGCGCCCCTTCACCTTGTGAGCCTTTGGGTGCCGCTGTGTGCATTTATTCAGTGGCTCCCTCTTCTTTCTGGGCTCCCTTCTGAGTTCCTGTAAGGGTTTGTACAGGGGCTGGTGGTGTCCTCTCTGGGCTCCCAGTGAGAAGCTTTTTGAGCTCTTGAGGGCACATGTGGAGAGCTTTGGTTGGGGGATCTGTGGTGGGGGCCGGTCCTGTACAGTCTTGACTCCTCTCGCCCCTGGTCCTGTAGAGGACTTCCTTCTGGGATCTGTCTTTGGTGGTTCTTTCTGTGGAGTTCTCCCTTTGTGACTCTTTGGGGCTTTGGAGTAAACTCTTCTTGCGTTCAAAATGTTCTTGGTGGCTGTTGCCTCTCCCTATTGGCTGGTTTGATAGGGGCTTCTTGTGTCATCCTCTCTTTCTGCAAGTACTCCCAGTATGATTGTCTTTCGTTGTGTCCCACCTTTATTCCGTGCATTTAGTCTACAGGTCATCGGACCCGTCCCGTGCACGTTCTCAGTCTTCGTTCTGGGGGACTGGCGGCCTCCTGGGCGAAGGGCGGTCTGGTGCTCTCTCAGCAGTGGCTATACTGGAGGGCTGCTTGGGTTACCCTAGAGTTGGTTCAGTTGTTGGTTGGTGTGCTGTCCATTGATGCGATTTGTTTGCCTTTCTGTGGGAGCAGATTGGCGATGGGATGCAGCAGCGGTTTTGTCTCAGTTTCTCAATGGCACCTCTCTCTTATGATGTATTCTGGTATGCCTCAGAGGTAAGCACTGGGACGAGGAAGAGGGATGTAGAGTTAATGCCCTGATTGCTTATGGGTAATCTGTATTACTCCTAGTCCCAATCTTCCTCGTCACAGTACTGATGACCCTCCTCTCCCTCCCTGGGCCGGGAAGGACCCATGACCCGGCTTGGGAAATTTGTAACTGCAAGATTGTGTTAGTGAGAGGTAATATACTTCCAAGGAAAAACAAATAGAAAATGGGTTCCTGGAGTAGAGACAAGTCTTCAGAGGCAGCATAGGAAATGTGCCAGAACACGACAGAGCGGGGCTCCAGCAAGACATGTCTTGCCACAGCAGAGCCCCGGGGTTTGACCCAGGGGTTTGACCATGACAATCACATCCGCTCTTCAATCAACAGTCGGCTTTCAGAAGACTGCAGAGTTTTCTGAAGTGGTCTGCTTCATGAAGCGGGGTTGCTTGTGCGTGTGACAAAACAGCTTCAGAACAGGATGCTCCCAGCGAGATCTGTCCTGAAGCCAAGTTATCACATGGACAAGCAACCCACGTTTCAACAAAAAGACACTTTCTGTAGACTCGGCTGGTCAGCTGCTTGGTTAGCTGCGTCCAGAAACAGCCAAAATCTCACATACTTGTTGTAGCTGTCCAGACTGGTATATATGTCCTGCAACGTAGAAACATTTATTTCTTAGGGTGTGTATTGGGACCAATTACAACTGCAGAGGCCAACTTCCATTATTCACTCATAAGGGCTTCTTACTGAATCACAAAAAGACATGTTTCAAATTTAAAATTCTGGACATACTTATGTTCGTATAATGCTCTTTGCTCAATGCAAATCACCAGGATTGGGTTCTATGAAGAAATAATGTATTGCCCCGCCCACCCCAACCCCCACAGCCCCACCTTCCCCAAGGATGAGAGGGTTCACCCAGTACATTTTTACCATTTCCAGCACTGCTGCATAAATACAATTATTACCCTATGAGTTGAGTCGGTTTCAGGGTGCTTTGCAGCTTTTGTGACAGAGGTCAAGACGGGAGACAACTGCGGGTATCAGGCAGCAGGCAGTTTGGCGAGTGAAGCTGGATGGGCAGCTGCAGGCTGGCCTACACGGCGGCCCAGTGTCAGGAATCATCTCAGTGCTGGTCGGCTGTTCTGAAGCACTGGTCGAGGCATCTCGGACGGCTATTGCAACGGCGACTTTACAACAGTTTGAGGGGGTCAACTGGATCAAAAATGTCCTTTAAGGCAGACGTCGGCAGATGCTCGTTGAGGCACTTTTCCTTTCCTCTTCACTGGGCTCGTGTCATCTTTTAAGGGGGACAGTCCAAAGCTGAGCAGCTGCTTTGTACTTGGTTTAGGGTTCAAATACTTTGTGGCAATGCCCACCTAGGAAGCTTGCTGCAGAGCCTAGCAGGGCATGCTGTGTGCTGGCTGGGTACCAGTTCTGGAGCTCCTGGAGGGCCCTCTGGATTCAGTATTTCCCTCTGTTCCCTAGGAGATGTTTATGGGAGGGATCTTGCTTCCCTCTTGGAGGTCTTTGCCTTCAATTCACTTGCATAAGATGTAAGGCAGAGTGTACCTTCAGCCTGGGTCTAATGATGAGTTCTTCCTTGTGCTGCGGGTGAAGCTTTCAGATGATCTGCCAAAAGAGGGGCTCCACCCTCTTTTAAAGCCAAATGGCCCACAATGATTGTTGTAGGCTAAGCATACCTTAATGAGACAATCCAGGGTCCCCACCAACAAACCCTGTTATGCGTGAGGTCATAACCAGATTGCTTTGCAACAGAAAAGGTAAAGGGGTGAAAACATGTAATGCTAAGTCCCACCCATCTTCTGTCTGTTGTGAATCAAATGGTCCATCTGGTTAATGGAGCTGAAGTGGGAAAAGTGAACAAAAGGCTCCCACCAATCCCCTCTCAACCCTGGCCTAGAGGATCACGGCCCAGACACCCACCACGAGAGGAGTTTGCCCATCTCCCAGACGACCAAATACCCTGGTACAAGAACATACGGATGTGCCCACTCGCGTGCCCACCCGCCTGCCCACCAGCCTGCCCTGCACATGCCGACACCTGCAGCATGGATGGACTCGACTAAACCATCCAGCACCAAATCAACACATCGTTAGAGATGCCATGACGACCTAGCCAACGGTCAGCACACTCGTACAAACATACACACCGGACACTCCCACACCAATCCACACGAAGAACATACTCAGTGCTATGACTTAGGCGACGGACACACCCACGGACGTGCATCTTTATTATTTTCCACATAGGCTTTTCAAAATGCAGAAACGCAAGACGCATAATGAACTCATCTAAAAAGGCTTGCTCACGCTTCTTCTAAACCCATGTACCATAATGAGAAATATAACGAAGACACAATACTGTGGATAGAGCAATATGATACCATAACCTAAAGCGCTCTGTACCAAACGGTTCCACCTATGCACCAGGCCCAAGTAGGCCGCAAGCAAAAGCCTCCGTGAACATTGAATGAGCAAGAGTTCGGTTGCTGACCCTGCAGAATGAGCCCAGCGAAAGCAGACAGTCAAGGGCACAACGTTGCAAACTCTCATACCGCAAGCCGACGACAAGGTCACACCTGCAAGATAAGCCAGGCACACAGTGAGAAATGCAATATTAATTGTGCAGAATTCTGCCTCAACCACGGTCCCACCTCACGTGACCAAGCCGAACCTGATAGGGTGCCAAGCCCAGGAGGAAGAAGGCGCCTGGATCCCCCGTCTCAAGACACAGGCAGATACAATTAATCGACTCAATGGACATCTGCGGCGGTGGGAGTAGTCGGCCTTCCTGCTTACGAATAAATCCTCACATTGTCTGCACATACCCATAGTGAAACATTGTTGCAAGTGACAGGTGCACCGCGAGCTGGGAACACCGATGGTCCCAGACTGGGGGGCTCGCGGGTGAACCAATCAGAACATGGGGCCCTTCTCACTGACGCCATTAACATTGACCAATCCTCAGGGGTCTTCATGTAACAATTTTTATGTATCAAACTGAAGGGACAACCCAAGTATACCACCTGACTGACCCTTAACCAATAACAACGTTCTCTATACGTATGCTATACTAACCCTACCACTCGGGGAACCAATCCAGAGTGGCGATAGGTTTTTTGCTAACTTTCTCAGGTGACGCAAGTAGCGCGTCATACTAAGGTAAAAAGGGCCTGCGAGCCCCACGATGTTGAGAGAGTGTCAGGACGGACGCGTACGATCCTTGACCCATCCCTGCCGTTTTGTTTAATAAACAGCAGAATCACCTTGCTTCTTGCGTGTGTCTCATACTCTATCTCTTTTGGGATATACGGGAGGAGTTGGGGCCTCCCTGCCCGGAGGTCCGCGGACGGCCCAGCCCACCCCGGGAGAATTTCCCCCCGACAAGTTGGAGGCACTGCTGAGATCTGTTTAAGGTCCGCTTTTATTTTTATTTTTCCAAGTATTCACGTTGCGAGGAGGCCCGGCGGCGCGGCCCCCTCTGCCGCTGCCCCCTTTTGAGGACTACAGGACCATCGCGGAACTGCGAGAAGACCGGACAGCGCAATCCGGATATTGGCCCTCAGGAGCCGGTTGAGAAGTATCCCGCCCGCGGTTGGCAAGTGTCCAGACGTAGTCCAGACGAGGGGAGGTGGCGAGCCGCTTGGAGGGGTGCACGCAGTCGAGCGGCCCCGCATCAAGAGAACTTGGTGAGTATGCCACACACAACAAGCAATGTGAAATTGTGAGGGAGGGGGAGGAATTGAATACGGGAGGTATTACACAGGTGCGCGGCGAAGGTTTGATAATTTAGTGTTGGCAATGAAATGAATGGTAGCCGGACGAGTGCGAGAGCAGTCCGCTACGTTACGGGAGAGAAGGGGGCGGAGCACGAAAACATCACGTGCGGCCACTCATAGACATTGATTGGCCTAGGTCGCAACCATGTGTAAGGGTGTGTATGTGTGCGTGGTTTCCTACGATTTGGCAATTATTGATCAATGAGTAGATGAGGATCCCTATTGATCGAGCAGGAAATTCGATAGATAGATGACGTTTCCCTGTAGGCGGTAGCTAGCTAGTTGCCCAATACAGAAGATAATTGGCTGGTTAAGCCCTCCTGTCGAGGGGCGTATCACACGCGAGGCGACGGAGCGTGCGCAGTCCGATTATGTTATTGATTACCTTGTTCCAGGAGTGACAGGAAGACAGCTGTAGGGTTAACGGGGGTAGATTGCAAGTGTATTATGGACTTAAAGAATATATGAAGAACTTACCAGTAGTCTGAAGAGATTGGTGACGTCACCAGCAGGGCTTACATAGGACATCTCGAGAACCAGGCATCTTTATTTTTGAGTGGCGGGGAGGAGAGCTGTGTTAAGGGCGTGGAAACGGAGGTACACGGTAATGAGTTGATCGGGGGAAGGCGAAAAGGGGGACGTGGCTGTGCACGGAGAACGCCGGCCACGGCAAGTGTAGAAGAGGGAGGAGGACCAAGTGAAAGTAGGACGGCCGTATAAGATCGTCACAAGGGGCACGCAGCCGCAGGGAGCTACGTGCGCCTCGGCCGCAGGGGGCCGTAAGAGTGTTGTATAAAGGAAGAAACGAAAGAAAAGAATATACAAATGTAAATACTATATTTTACAAATTTTTCCTTAGCGTACTATCGCAAGTCCCCAAACTTACGGGGCGAGGTAAAGATATAAGGCTGTATATTGAAACTGATAGTGAGATAACCGCTACCAAATAGGGGAAGGGTAACAAGTGGAGCGCTACAATGTCATACGGGACAGGATCGGGGGGGTGTGGGAACACCCTCACTACCCCCCTGCAACACATATGTAAAACACTATCACCCCATAGGGAGAAATTGATCAAGTACAGCATAGAATGGACACAGGGGACAGACAACAAAATGACGACACCATGGCCGCCTAATGGTAGCTTCGATCCATATACCCAACACTCACTATTAAACCATCTGCACAATACATACAAGGGGAAGAAGTTGACGCACCACGTGGAGGTGTTCAACTTATGGAGGATGTTCCAAGGGTCCCGACCAGGACCAAACGTAATGTTCATTGTAGGGGAAAAAACGGGAGATAAGGAGATTAAGGAGGAGGGAGAGAATGGGGAAAAGGAGAGTGAAGGCACACAGAACACGGGGAAAGGACAAGAGGGAGGAGAAAAGAGTGACAACTCAACCGAAAATGAAATAAAAAAGGAACAGAGCGACGATATACCTCTAGCGAAGGTAGTGAAAACAGAGGGAGGGGGGTTGTATCCTTTAAGAGAACTAGGAGAAATAGCCAGAGAACAATTAAGGGCGGCTGAGGGGTACTCGAACCTGGCATACAGCCCACCTCCATATACAGCTACAGGTGGCCACACGGGAGTGGAGCGGACTAGTACAACGGGATCAGCCCATAGGAAGATGCTAGCAGGGGAGGGGAGGACTGAAGAAGAGCAGACTACGGACGTAGGAAATGATGAGTGGGTAGCTGTGCAGATACTATTAAAATTACGAGGTTCATTAACAGGAGAAGAGAAGGAGGTGGAAAGGAAAATGGACGAGGATAATACCAGGGAGAGTGAAATGGAAGGGGAAGAGGGGAAAGGAAAGGGGGAAGAGCTGTTAAAACAAAAGGAAGAGACTTTGGAGGAACGATTAGCAGAATTAAGGGATGAGCAGAATGCACTGATCAAGCAGCTCGAGAGGGGGGAAAGAGAGAGAGCACGGGAAAGGAAAGAAGGTAAGAATGAGTTGGAAAAAATGAGAGAACGAACTGAGGAGCAAAGGAGAGAAGCCGAAAGGTTAAAGGCAGCAGCAGAACGGGTATCAAGAGCAGCACTGCGCGACAGGAAAAAAGAGGAAGAGGAGAAAGAAAAAGAAATGGCAATATGGAAGAAGAGATTACTGTCAGAAACGACAAGGAAATACGAAGAAGGGAGGATGATAGAGAGTATATTAGAAAGGGAGAGGGAGAGATGGGAAAGGAAGAAAGAAGATGAAAAGATATTGGAAAAAATGAGTTGTGAAGTAATGGAAGAATTAAAAAGGAAAAGAGAGGAAATTGGTAGAGAAATAGCGGAGAGAAATGGAGGGGAAAGAGAAGATAGGAGGGGGAGAGTGAAGTAAGGAGGCATGTATATAGAGGCACAGAAGTAGCAACAACATTGGCACAAAGGGGAGCGATTAGTAAAGAAGAAAAGGGAGGAACGGACCTAATAGACTTAGGAACAGTAACGATTGGGGGGAAAAAGACAGTTTGGGGGTTGCCATTTATGAATGACTTTTGTAGTGAGGAAGAAGAAGGAATGGAGAAGGAAGGAAGAAATAGTGAAAGGGAAAGCCTAGATAAACTATACACCACCCGGACAAATAAAGACTCACCATGGATCTGCAAGAGAAAGGAAGAACTGCAGAGAAGTGAGGAGGAGGAGCATGGAATAGCGGAAGGGCAGACACGTGAAGCCACGCCGTCACCGTCCCGTCATACATGCTCCACCACCTCACGCTCATTACGTGCAACATGCCCATCTAAACTCGCGCCCTTCACAAGCGAACTGACACCCTATGCAGGAAGGCTTAGAGACCTCCCTGGACGCAGGCAGGGAGAACGAATACACACGCCCACAATAAATAAAGGAAAAGATGAAAGAAGGGGAAGTGGTGGAGGAGAAAGAGTAAAGACCAGGAGAAATATGGACGAAACTGACGATGTAGAAGAGACGGAAGAAGAGGAGGGGTGTGAGGACTCGATTTTGTGGAACCCAGGGGGTAAAACGGGACACAACTTAATGCCTCTTCTAGAGAGGGGAGGGGTTAGACCACAATACTCCCTTGGAAGCATGGAGACAAGGAAAATATAAAGTGCAGACTCCCATCATTAAGTGGAGGTGCGGGTAAATGGATATATGAAATGGAAAAACACACTGCAGGACAGAAATTGGCAGTGGGAGATGTAAAGGGCCTTCTCATATCAATATTAGGGGATGCTGCGGATGACATCTGGAAGAGAGCGGGCTTTCCCGGGGTCACAATAACAAACACATCTCACGATGGGGCACCATTCACAAACTGCAGACATGCATTATGGCAGGCACTGAGGGTACAGTATCCAGACACATCAGACATAGGAGCAATTACCTCACGCAAGATGCGTGAGAACGAAGATCCTGTTGATTATATCCAGGAAATTCAAGAGAAGTGGCGTATGGAAACTAGAGAACAATGGGACAAAACACCAGCAATATTCTATCATATACTAGTACAGGGGCTCCCAGAAGCAGTCCAGAAACAACTGAAGAAAGTAGTGGGGATGGAAGCAAAAGCATGGCCAGAAATACAACTGACTATAGTCCATCATTGCAGGACATGGCAAGAAAAAATGAAAAAAAAGGAAGAGGATAGGAAAACGGAAGAGGCTAAACTAGTACAGAAGAAACTCACTAAATACACGATGGAAGGCACACTAATAACTACACCTGCCACAATAACTCAAAGCCCCACACAAGTAGTGGCTGCACAAGACCCCTCCCAAATACAATCATCGCAGACTGTAACACAACAGATGCCGCCACTCCAACCATACACGACTTACATGGGAGGAGGATACTCAACGCCAGGAGCTGGGTATTATAATTACAACCGGGGAAGGGGAGGAATAATGAGAGGGAGAGGATACGGATTTAACACACAACAACAGGTGGGGGGACTTAGAAATTCCTACCCCACCGGGCACCCAGTATACCAGGACAACACAGGAAGCTTTCCATGGCAGAACAGGGAACCACTGGTGTGTTGGATTTGTGGATTGGTAGGCCACATGTCACGTACGTGTAGAGTGAGACCAGGCACACCGTTGTGGAGTGAACAGGGACAACAAGAGCTCACACAGGAACAGCAGGGCCTCCAGCAACAGCAGACATTGCAACAGGGAAATGGACAGCAACAACTAGTAACACAACAACAGCCACGGACATATCCACCGCCTCAACAACAGGTAGCGATTACACAACAACCCCAAGCACAGCAAGTACAGCCACCTGCACAAGTCCAAGACCATAACATAACCTCAACCAATACCCAACTACAGCAAACACAACTGGGTAGGGTGACAGTCCTGGGACACAACCCTTACACAGGAAGTGGTCAATCATTATACCCCCAATAGGACAGCCCACAGACGACCTTGGTGTGTACCATCCTGTCGGTAACACTTAATAGTGCGGAGGAACCACGCATAGAGGTAACGATAGGTGACAAAAAATTATCATTCCTTGTTGACACCGGGGCGACCCGGTCTTGCATAAGGGAAGGTAAATTTAAGATGTCAGGTGAAGCCATGAACACCCAAGGATTCTCTGGGGCTAGGGGGTTGGTTCCCTTTACTGATAACATTCCCTTATCAATAGGGGATTATGACATGTCAGTCCCACTTTTATATTCTAGGGCCTCACCAGTAAATATAATGGGGAGAGACATAATGAGCAGGTTGAATATGACGATCTCCTTTACGGAGGACGGCATAATTTGCTCCACTCCAGGAATTAACATGCTCACTGCACGACAGATTATGCAGGCATACTGTGGACAGACAGTGATTAGGGCTGAGCCAGTAGATGGTGAACTGTTCCAGTACGGGACGGACATGGCATTTGCATGGATGCCAGGGATAGAGGGAAAGATCTGGAGGAGGCCAGCAGCCTACTTGTTTAGACCAGAAACACCAGCCAACGAACCAGAAGGAAAGGTGATTTCAGTGGACATAGAGAGCATTATAGCAACCGCTGATTACATTGCAGTGCATGCCCAAGACAGAGAAGGAAGAGCATGGAGGGCAGTGATAGTACTAGCAGAGGGATGTAGACTCACCCAGGTGTCAGATGAGGAGCTCTTCTCAGGAGAAAAGGAAGACGGTGAAATGGTATTTATGATGAGTGTGGAAATATGGCTAAGGGTGACGTACAAACAAGTGGCACCGAAAATTGCAATGGCACTTGAGGCACCCACGTCCACCCCAGTTCCCTTTTTTGAGGAGGATATGGCAAAAGTACCCACATCATTATGGACTACTAGCCCCTATGACGTGGGGTGCATAAAAAGCATAGGGGGGGTAAGAATAAAATTGAAAAAGGGTGCAATACTCCCCAGAGTGAAACAGTACCCACTATCAAAAGAGGCAGATGAGGGCATATATGAAACAATAACGGCCCTTATAAATAATGGCATATTGGTCCCATCAGAATCTCCATGCAACACAGCTGTATACCCAGTGCGCAAGGCTAAAGGTGGATCTTGGCGCTTCATACAGGACCTCAGGCCTTTGAACAACATAGTGGAAGCAGAATACCCCATAGCAGCAAACCCGGCCACAATATTGTGCGGCATTCCAGCAGAGGCATCACGGTTTACAGTGATCGACCTTAAAAATGCCTTTTTCTCAATACCACTGCACCCAGACTCACAAGATCTGACAAGCTTCACTTACAGAAACACAAAGTGGAAACACACCAGATTGCCGCAAGGATACTGCGAGTCACCCTCAATATTCAACAGAGTAATACAGATGGATTTGGGTAACATTGAAGTAGAAAGCACAGTGTTACAGTATGTTGACGACATAATCATTTGCAGCACAAACGAAAAAAGATGCAGAGAGGACTCATTAAAGATGGTGACAATATTGGCTGAAAAAGGTAACAAGGTAGACAAGGAAAAGTTACAATACTGTCAGGAACAAGTACTTTACATTGGACAGCTCATATCCCAATATGGAAGACAGATTGCACCACAAAGAGCACAGGCAATTTTAAAAACGCCATTGCCACAAACAGTGAGAGAATTACAGCAGTTCCTGGGCCTGTGCAACTACTGAAGAGCATGGGTATTTGATTACAGCTCATACATAGGACCCCTACTTGAGGGGTTAAAAGAAGCTAACAAAGGGGAGAAAAAGTTGGGGTGGACAATGGAAATGAAAGAGGCTTTTGATGAACTGAAAGATGCAATATCAACCGCTCCGGTACTGACCACCCCAGATTATGAACAACAATTTTTTATATTTTCACATTGCGACTCAACAGTAATGAAAGCAGTGTTGGCTCAAAAAACAAGCATGGGCTACAAACCAGTAGGGTTTTACAGCGGCCACTTGGATCCTGTGATGCTAGGTCATTTCCCTTGAGAACAAGGTCTCGCCGCAGCTGCCTTTGCGGTAGAGAAAGCATCAGCAATCACCATGGGGTGCCCAACCACACTATTTGTGGAACATGCACTATTTGCAATATTGAACAAGCCTAAGTCCACACTAACAACGCAGAGGGCGTCAGGTTATGAGATAATATTATCTAGAGCTGAACTATCAATTGTTAGATGCAGCACGGTCAACCCTGCAAGGTTTATAGCAGAAGCAATTGAGGAAGGAGACTATGCACACGATTGTACAAAGACTACTGAAACGTATTCATGCACTAGAAGGGTTGAAGAGAATGCACTAGACGGAGGTGATCTCTTGTTCATTGATGGGTCATCAACAATTGACCAAAGTGACGGAATTAGGAGAACTGGGGCAGCAGTGGTAAAAATGACGGAGGTACCGGTGTGTGTGGCGATGAAATGCGTACAATTACCACAGCATTACTCTGCCCAAGCAGCGGAATTAGTAGCACTGATCTTGGCGTTGAAGGAAAGCTTTGACAAATGAGTGACCATATATTCCGACAGTGCATATGTCACATCTACTGTCCACTCAGGGTTGTCCAAGTGGAGGAGAAGAGGGTTTAGGAGAGCTGACGGCACCCCAGTGCAACATGCCCTCTTATTGGCTGAACTAATTGAAGTAATAAATGACCCCCAAGAATTAGCCTTGGTCAAATGCACCGCACACACTAATGGAGAAGACCATATTTCAAAAGGGAATGCAGCAGCAGACACACACGCGAAGTATGCTGCATATTTTGGCGAGATATGGAACCCCCCAGAGTCAGAGAGAGGGAGAGGGAGGGGAATAGCTAAGGAGATGTTAATAAGAGAAGGGTACACCCATCTCCCAGCCACACAGATAATTGAGCTACAAGCGGCTGCACCAATCTCAGAAAAAGAAATATGGGTAAAAAGAGGATGTACAATGTCGCCAACTGACGCACTATGGCGCCAGGGTAGCACTGGAAAGATGGTAATGCCACTGGCACTATTGAACACCGCCCTGAGCCAACTACACCACCCAGCCCACACAGGCAAGGAAGTCATCGCAGCACGAATTAGGGAAGATTGGTTCTGCCCCGATGTGTCAAATTTTATCAGCAATTGTCTCACATGTCAGCAGTTCACGGCCGGTCACACGCTGAAGGTGATAAAAGGTACTATACCCCGGCCAGAGGGACCCTTCCGACACATCCATATTGACTATGTTGATATGATCAACGTATGTCAAGGAAATAGGTATATGATTGTAGTTGTGTGCCCATTCTCGAGGTGCATTGAGGCAGGGCCCTGCTCACACCCAGATGCATTCCGAGCAGCTAAATTCCTAGTGAGGGAGGTCTTCCCCAGGTGGGGAGTGTGCGAAATACTGCGGTCAGACAATGGGCCGCATTTCGCCAATGAAATGTTCCAGCATATCACATTCTTACTGAACATCAAGCACATCAAGCATAAATTTGCATGTGCATATCACCCGCAGGCCAACGGTGTATGCGAACGCCTGAATGGCCTATTAAAAGAGGCAATTGCAAAAATACAGCAAACAACAAAGAAGAGTTGGCTGTATTACCTTCCGCTAGCCCTATTTGAGCTAAGGAATAGACCAGGCTCCGGCCACCACCTCACCCCTCACGAGGTGGTGACCGGACGCCAAATGCGCCTTCCTCTGACGCCAACATCAAGAGCATTCACCGACCATGAGAGTACTGCAAGTGTCCTTGGTGATGAAATGTACCAATATGTGTCTTCTTTGATTACTAGTGTAGTGTTTGTGTCTCAACAGCTCGAGCGCACGCGGGGCGGGTCTAAGAGTGATCAACAAGAAGACGCGGATGAAGAATTGGAAAAGGGAAAACTGTGCAAAATTGCCAAAGGTGACCACGTACTACTCCGCAATTTCAACAGAAAGTGGAACAGCCCACGCTTCACTGGCCCCCACCTGGTAGAGGAAGTATCAACGAGAGCAGTAAAGCTACAGGACAAACGTGCTTGGAATCACCTAAACGACGTAAAGATCTGCAAACTCCAGACCCGCCCTAGCGTCACTGACAGGGCCATTGGAAGAACAGCAACAGCGTCGCTAACGGAGGAAGGGACTTCTACCGCAACTAACGGCCAAAGTGTCCCCATACCCTGCCACCCCCCTGATTCCCCAGAGACAACTACTGAAATAGAGAGGGGTAATCACCATACCGCCCACCCCATGGTCACATGATCAAAGAGTAAAGAAACCCCTACCAGTTGAGCCCCAAACCCTCTGCCCATTGACCCCCTACCCACTGCAATAATAACCCAACTGAAGGACATTGTTTTGCACATACACATGTAAACACTTGAATGTTCTCTCTCTTTTTTTCTCTCACACATGCAGGTACGGTGTATTATTGTACTGCTAAGAAAACAGATAACTAACAAAGTTCACTGCCCAGGAGTAGATGATACCCTCAGACAATAACTACCCTGAAGAATTATCGCACCAATTTGTCTATTACATAAAAAGGCCAAAGTACCTGAAAAGGAGGAGGGTACGTGTCTACTACACAGCACTTCTCTTGGCCATAGAACAATCAATGCCCCACCTCCACCCATACTTGCCTGTCCTAAGAGATAGATCGCTTAGATTGGCGTGGGAACAGCTCTTCGCCTGGGCACTGAACGACTACTTGATAGGGAGAGCTTGAAAACAACAACTAACACTAATAACAAGCATATTGAGAATTTTCTGGCGGGCAACTTTAACGTCGCAAGAATTAGCTGCCGGACTGCAGCAAGGTAAGAGCAAAATGCCGGTGAGACTCGCCTCTGTAATAAAGATGATAGGGATTTTGATGATCACCGGGTTTGTGGCTGCCTCTGTATGGCGGAACAGTTATGCTATCAATATTTTTGCTGTACCCAAACCTAATATACCCCCACCCCCAGCTGCAACAGGTGTTACGTCAGGTGGTACTAGCAAAATTCCACATAAGGGAAATAGAGTTAAACACAGCACATACTCAGACAATAAAGATATTGACAACTACATACAAAATTCAGCACACGTCTCTAACAACAAGTGGTACCAACACATGACTCAAATAGGTAAACAAACAACAGAAGACAGCTGCTACGTCTGCTCATTGATCCCATACGCCATGAGTGCTTCCCGAACTTTCGTTGCCATGGAAATAGATGAAAAAACAGCACGGTGTATAATATACCTGGCACTGTTCCAAACAAAGGGAGATTTCAAGGGAAAACGGTGCACCTGGTATGGAAATCACGAGACACATACCCGTACGAAAATAACTTCCTTAAGAGTTATTTGAGTTACCACAAGGCCAGTTTACATGCTGAAGCATTCAGATACATAACAAGTGGCCCTGAAAAAGGAGAAACAAAGAAAGTTACACTACAGTACCGACCATGTGATTGGTACGCCACTGAAGTTCCTGGTAAACAAGGATGTTGGGAAAGACCACTGATAATAATAACAGGGAAGGTGTACCTGAGTGACAAATGGGACACAGGAGTGGTTGGCAGCAACATGGTAATGAGAGAAGATACTACAACTATTGCTGAACACAACAACATATGTTGGATGACCTGGGTCAAGTACGTACCCATGCTAACGTGGATAGAGAAGGATGAAGACCCAATAACAATACTGCCGATGACTGCACCTAAGGTATGCTACCAACACAAAGGAGAAGTGGACGTAGGATACAACACCAACTGTGCAAGCGTGACAGAGCTACTTGAGGGGGGAGCAGGAACAGCAGTAGTAATGGACCATTACTGGGCCTGTGGAGACAAGGCATACCACACACTGCCCCCTCTGTGGAATGGTGTATGCACAATAGTACACGTTAATGTACCATCACTAGTGGTGCCCCAGAAACATGTGAATGTGGCGAACTTCCCCAAAATGGATGAAGGAAACAAGAGGAAGAAGAGATCTGCACAGCTTCAGAAGGGGCCAGAGAACCGAAACAACAGCAACAACACTGTCCTGAATAGGAAGAAAAGACAAGGAGAACCTCTGACAGGAAATTACCTGTGGGGAAGGTCGGAAACAGCACTCACTTCAATTCCGCCAGAACACAGACTATTCAGCAGAGCAGCAATGTTCTTCTCCTCAATAATACATCCGGGACTACAGGCTTACGCAAACGCAAAATGGCTCCAGATAACTAGATGGGAACTAATGATGACAATTAACTCTACAGTAAATGGATTCAACGCAATAAAAGAGGAACTGCGAGCAGTGAGGATGGTAGCACTACAGAACAGATATGTACTGGACCTCCTCACAGCAATGGAAGGAGGAGTTTGCGCAAAGATAGGACAATCATGCTGCACATTCATTCCTGCTAACGATGCTGACAATGGTACACTGACAGAAGCAGTATCACAATTGGCCCAGATGCACTCCAAAATGATGGATGAAAGTAAAGGTGGAAAAAAGGATGAGAGCTGGTTTTCGACGCTATGGTCATGGATGCAATCTTGGCTGTCAGATGGACTGAAGATCATAGTTGGATGCATTTTTTTGGCTGGAGCTGCACTTATCATAATAAGATTTTGGAAGGCCCGGAAGGCACGCACCACAGACGAGATGATCGAAATGGTCGGTATGCACCCCTTGATGCCAGCAGATGACGGCCAACACACAGGCACAATAATAAAAGAGAGAGAGAGGTTGCGCAACCAGATCATCACTAACCACCTGGACCCACCATCTGTGAAGCTCGAAAACCCAAGTAACCCAAGGAGCTACATAGGGAAAAGGGTATACTGCACACCTGGAGGAACCTGTGTATATATGTACTGGTCATTTGAAGACCATGTTAACCACTATGGACATTTGGGAGGAGTAACTAAAATATGGAGAGTGAGAGGAGATAAGGAAAAGGATATGTTTGTGGTCGACAAGTCGACCAGAGGGGGGACTGAAGTGGGAAAAGTGAACAAAAGGCTCCCACCAATCCCCTCTCAACCCTGGCCTAGAGGATCATGGCCCAGACACCCACCACGAGAGGAGTTTGCCCATCTCCCAGACGACCAAATACCCTGGTACAAGAACATACGGATGTGCCCACTCGCGAGCCCACCCGCCTGCCCACCAGCCTGCCCTGCACATGCCGACACCTGCGGCATGGATGGACTCGACTAAACCATCCAGCACCAAATCAACACATCGTTAGAGATGCCATGACGACCTAGCCAACGGTCAGCACACTCGTGCAAACATACACACCGGACACTCCCACACCAATCCACACAAAGAACATACTCAGTGCTATGACTTAGGCGACGGACACACCCACGGACGTGCATCTTTATTATTTTCCACATAGGCTTTTCAAAATGCAGAAACGCAAGACGCATAATGAACTCATCTAAAAAGGCTTGCTCACGCTTCTTCTAAACCCATTTACCATAATGAGAAATATAACGAAGACACGATACTGGGATAGAGCAATATGATACCATAACCTAAAGCGCTCTGTACCAAACGGTTCCACCTATGCACCAGGCCCAAGTAGGCCGCAAGCAAAAGCCTCCATGAACATTGAATGAGCAAGAGTTCGGTTGCTGACCCTGCAGAAT
The DNA here is from genome assembly GCF_040938575.1 of Ambystoma mexicanum. Lineage (NCBI taxonomy): Eukaryota > Metazoa > Chordata > Amphibia > Caudata > Ambystomatidae > Ambystoma > Ambystoma mexicanum. The sequence continues at coordinate 9,973,999 of NW_027182322.1, forward strand.
GAGCCCAGCGAAACCAGACAGTCAAGGGCACAACGTTGCAAACTCTCATACCGCAAGCCGACGCCAAGGTCACACCTGCAAATAAGCCAGGCACACAGTGAGAAATGCAATATTAATTGTGCAGAATTCTGCCTCAACCACGGTCCCACCTCACATGACCAAGCCGAACCTGATAGGGTGCCAAGCCCAGGAGGAAGAAGGCGCCTGGATCCCCCGTCTCAAGACACAGGCAGATACAATTAAGCGACTCAATGGACATCTGCGGCGGTGGGAGTAGTCGGCCTTCCTGCTTATGAATAAATCCTCACATTGTCTGCACATACCCATAGTGAAACATTGTTGCAAGTGACAGGTGCACCGCGAGCTGGGAACAGCGATGGTCCCAGACTGAGGGGCTCGCGGGTGAACCAATAAGAACATGGGGCCCTTATCACTGACGCCATTAACATTGACCAATCCTCAGGGGTCTTCATGTAACAATTTTTATGTATCAAACTGAAGGGACAACCCAAGTATACCACCTGACTGACCCTTAACCAATAACAACGTTCTCTATACGTATGCTATACTAACCCTACCACTCGGGGAACCAATCCAGAGTGGCGATAGGTTTTTTGCTAACTTTCTCAGGTGACGCAAGTAGCACGTCATACTAAGGTAAAAAGGGCCTGCGAGCCCCACGATGTTGAGAGAGTGTCAGGACGGACACGTACGATCCTTGACCCATCCCTGCCGTTTTGTTTAATAAACAGCAGAATCACCTTGCTTCTTGCGTGTGTCTCATACTCTATCTCTTTTGGGATATACAGGAGGAGTTGGGGCCTCCCTGCCCGGAGGTCCGCGGACGGCCCAGCCGACCCCGGGAGAATTTCCCCCCGACAGAGATATCTCTGGTTCCTTATTAAAGCGGCAGGTCTCCCTTGAAGCTGCAGCAAGATGAGACTTTCTGGCTCCGGCAAACCAGAAAGTTGTACCTTCTGAATGGCGTCACCTTGTGGGGATGACTACTGTAAACACACGGTCCCAGACATGAGATTTCACTGTCAATTGATACTGAGGGCGGAAGCTGGCTTTAGGTTGACACAGTTGCATATGCGGTTTCCCGTCTCCTTTGTTAGCCTCTGCGGCCAGGCCCCCTGTGGGCCTGTTTGAATTACTTTCTGATTAGTATGCAAAACGCTGCCACCAGCTACAGGGCTCAACAAAAGCACAGGCAGATCCATGGAGCCGTTGTCGGTTAATTAGGCTGGACATGGAAGGGAGGAGATTTGGCCCTCCCCTTCTGGAGATGCATCATGTAATCCTCCTGTCACATCCCAACTAAATATGAAAGGGAGGACTGCGTCTGTAAGCTGGGTCCCCCTAGAGTACACAGGCTTATGTGTATGTCGAAAGGTGAGCATAGAAAAATGTGCACGGATTAGCCCCGCACATTTTCTAGAGGTACATTAAATTTAATTAAACATTTCAAAAAAGCCCGGGCGAGTGCACACTCACCGTGCTGATGGTCGAATTCCTCACAATCATTCAGCATTCACCTCAAAGATACACTGGGAATTATATCTCTACATGAGGAGGGACAACTTCATCATAAAGGGCCGCAGAAGATGGAACCAGAGCCCAGGACTGAGGAAAAATAACACGAGCCTAGGGAGCATTAGTTATCTCAAGAATGGTTAATATGGAGCTGCAGATACAGGTGTCCCTATGAACCCCAAGACATGGCACCCCAGAAGCCCCGCCCCTTTCTATCGTTTACAATGCGCCCTTTATTCCGCCTCTATAGCAGACGTGTTGCTGGGCAGCCTGTGTTACTTGTGTTCACATAACTGCGTGTAACTCGATCACAAGAGCTGCACAATTCGGGCTTTTAAGTGGATCCTGTTTACGAGGGAGCCCGGATTCCCTCTGTGGAGATTGTTCGTCTGTCGCGACCGAAATGTGATTTATATTTACAATCGAAGCCCAAGATTTTCTCTTTTTCACCCCTTTACAGCTACTGAGTGGTGGCTTTGCCGGGTCTTTTAGGGCATGTGGGCACCGTTGAGGGTACATGGAGGGCGACTGGGGGCACCAGAACCTCTTTTAAACGCACACGCGAAGAGAACGTAGATAACGTGCGGCTGTATGTGTTTAAATAGTGCTTTTTACATGATGAAGAAACACAAACTGCCAGCACAGCAGACTGGCGAGTGTCTGATCTAGACATGCTATCTTCAGCAACCAATCAGAGAGGACCAAAGAGGCCCCGCCCTCCGCATACACAGCTGCAAGTTGTGTTCGCTGCGCTCACCTCAGCCGACACTGTAACAGTTTCAAAACACGGGACTAATCTGCACAAAAGCAGTGATGCATCAGACGTCTAAACACCACATTATGCCAGTTTTAGACAACTATTTTACTCCAACTACATTGAAAATAGTTTTCCTATTGCGAAATGTGTAAAGACGATTTTAAATACATTTTCTTTCTTATTGCCTGTGGAGGCTGGTGATATATAATCGGTTTTGCAGGATAACACATGAAAACGTCCTTTAGATTTAAAATCACTGAGTACGCAGGAGCATTGTCTAATCTTTTTTCTTGATTCCCCTGCCCTCAATATATCCCAATGCAAGAAGATGAGACTGTCCATGCTGGCTGTTGCAATGTGTCGGAATTGCCATGTAAAGACACACTCGCAGGGATCAAAATTATGATTGGATAAACAGGAGCTAAAATTAGCTCCTCGGATTTCGTCAGTTAGTGACCAGGAGCTACCACTGGGACCAAGGAGCTAGTCCACAGTCTTCCACAAATCCAACCTTCAGATGAGATGCAAACATATAATTGTGTCCATTATTTCTGACCCCTTTTGCTGTAATTGTTGTATAGTTGTTTTCTAATGTTTATTTATCGATAGCCCCAAATGCACAGAGTTAAATTCACATAGGCGTATTTGTTTGGCATCAATTGGCCCGGGAAGCCAAAAGTAGCTCCTGGTAGATGTTGGGATTAAGATAATCAGGCTCTTCTAGGCAACAAGCGGGAGGCAAATAGCTCCCAGCTCCCCTCAATTTCGAACCCTGCACCCATGTTGCCCCTGCCCTTGATGTACTAATGTCACTGTCAAAAACATGTCCATGCTGGTTGCAGCAATGTATGCTAGCATCCACACGTAAAAAAAACTCAAGTTGAAATTGCCAGTAATGCCACTTCAAGAAAGCACATCCATGCTGGCTGCCCCAATATATGCCAGTAGTCCCACCCGAGCACCCAGTCAAGTAATTTTGGTTTTGCCCATAGTGCACTAATGCCTCAGTACTGTAAGAAGACATGCCCATGTCAGCCCCCAAGTTCAATGTTTCACTGCCTCATATTTTCCTCCCCCACCACATTCATAGGTCCCGCTTGTATTACTCTCACTCCTTCTGCCCCCACCGCTACAATAATCAGTCACCCACACACGCATACATTACACATACACACCTCACTCATACCTGCATGCACATACATGTCTCTGCATTCATTAGCGAGCACACAAAATCACAAATGGACACATTAACAAGCACAGACTCACGGACCATTCACAAATATCCGGAAAAAAGTACATAAATACACTCGCACACAAACACATGCTGGATGTGATTTTTACCTGCTTGCTTATCAGCTGGCCCGACAACACACTCTCAACTGGATGGCCTGCATCTCTCCAAGTATCCTGACAGTCATTGCAACCCACACAGTTTGGCAGGAAACAATGGGAGACCTCTGAAGGCATACCTATGAACGCTCATACCAGAAAGAATTCAACTCGCTAGGGAAAAAAGGCCAAGAGATTTCTTGCAAGGATAGCACGTTTTTAATAGCACAAAAAGGGATATGTCAGCAAAAAACTCTGCTGTTCGAGAACGTTCTGCTGAAAAATTGTACTAGCAGAAGGTTATAAGGCAGCACATCGTCATTACTACGTCATACATACAGTAGAAACCCTCATGGCTGGTTGGTGAGACCCTATACATGGGCGGTCTACTCCATAGGGGATGCCAGACTGCAATTGGTCCCAGCCCGTCCCTCCATCTTCCATCACGTGGGGTCAGCTGGGCTCATCTCTCCAGGGAATGAAGGTCACGTTCCTCATTAGTTACTATTATATGATGATGCTACTCTATCATTATGGCGTGAACCTGGGAAACTCAGGGACTGGCAGACGGGGAAGGCTCAAGATCATTGTGACCCACACATTCTTCACTCAGTTCATATCACACTCTCTGCACCCAAGTTTTCCACCCTCGCTTTGGACTATAATTTATTGCTCCCTGTACCTTGTATTATAAAGTGTGTCATTATGAAGTAAGTTGAAATGTTTGTGTTCTTTCAAATTTTTTGTTTGTGTTTGAGAAGGAGTCTGGAATTGGGAGACACTGCCTGCATGTAAATAAAGGAATTAACCCATCCCCAGACCATCTTTGAGCCCTTCAGTGTCAGAAGCCCGAGGCATATACTTGTCCCAGTACTTGCCTATGAGGCCTTGTCTCCACTCCAGGGATACCTTTTCTATTTATTTCTCCTTGGAGGTATAATACCTCCCACTTACCCACAATCCAGCAGGTAAATCATTTGCTGTCCTCTGGCCAGGTATCGTTGACTTTCGGGTGTGGGGCACCGGACAGCTCCATTGCATGGCCCCTGGAAGGATTTTCCGGCAGGGTGGCAGATTTGTTCCAGGAGGTGCGATCTCCTGGACTCCCTGTGGGGTTTGGAATCTATTTGAGTAGTTGGCACTTAGCCCATTAAATCTCTACCGGTCCCCCTGTGGGTTGCTGCAGGGCCGGTTGAGGGCATGACAGGGGAGAGCCCTGGTCATCTGGCCCAGGACTGGCAAGCACATGGCTGGGACGGTTGCCTCCTCAGGTAAGGGTCTCTTCCTTGTCTATGCGGGCAGGACTGGTTTCCTGGGTACCACGTCTGCCGCCACCAGTGGTCTCTCTAACCTGTCTTGCGTGTCTGTTTGGCCAAGTCTTATGGCCGGTGTAGCCATGGCTCTTGCAAGCAGGGCAGCGCTGGGGTATTGGCTTGGTCCTGTGTGCTCTCTGATGTGGTTCAGGGTTGCTGCCCAGTTGGATTGGTTACCGGGTGATGCATCCTGCATGGTCCTCTGTGTTGCCGTGTTTTTAGAGTTTCTCAAGGCTTCTGTGCTATTGCAGAAGCATGGGAGTGAACCTGCATGGGAAGTTGCTTGCGTCTCTTCCAGTGTGGTTGGTGTGCATTCAAGGACACTGGGGATGTTTCCCTTTCCCTGGATGGGCCTTGTCCCACGGGCTATGTAATGCATGCTGGGGGATAGTGTTTCATCATATTTTTCCTTGTACTAATAAGTTCCCCTTTTCTCCTCTTCCTGGGTCTCCCTCATAGATACAGGGGGAAGTACCTGGACAGTGAGTTGGTGGGTTCTCTCCGGTCTCTCCGGGTGGGGTGTCGGTTAGCCTGTGACAACAAAATCAAAATATCGAGGCTGAGTACCCCAAAAGGAAATACACCGAACACGGGTTACAAAGGAACATACAAGATCTTTAATTTAGACTGAACAGTTACAGAGAACAAATAACAGATAGCTATCGGCCCTCAGTACAACACAAAAACTCCAGCGTGGTTCAGTGTGTTCAGTGAGAGATGCTGTACATTAGAATTCGTTGCTCTTTTATACCATTTGCGAACCTGATGTTCAACGCTACTTCGGGTTAATATTCCTCTAATACATTACTGATCTAGGGTTCATGCCGAGTTTGCATATCCACATGCAACTAGTTTGCCTTTAATACATACTTCAACAAGCCTACACGGCAACTGTGTATTTTGGGATTTCCCATAAAGGTCTTCTCAAACATTAATACAATGTAGTTAAACAAGTGTTCTTAGTTCAGTATTTGGATACATTGTTCTTAACATATGCTTGTGGATTAGTTTCATTGCACGAGTAATCCTTTACACACAGGTCAGCGAAGGACAAGGTCTCAGTTCACGACCCCAACAAGTGGCCTGCAGGCAAGTTACATATTAATTACACACAAAGGTCAAGACAGCCATGTTGTATTTCGGAATGACATCGTCCACCATTTTAACTCACCGGGTGACTTTACAAAGCGAACCTAAAATGGCGGATTAACTTAAAACAGCGACTTACATTGATTCTAAGGTCAGGACCTTGCAACACGGATTTCTTCGCAAATGGCTTACAAGCAGCTTGGCGTAGGCCAATATAAATATATTTGTTGCAATAGGAGGTACGATATAAATTCCTGTTTGACAAACCCTCTTTTTGGCCTATGCCAGGTGCTAAACTTCTTCGGATCTCCTTGCAAATAACTGAATTCACCCTGAATTGCTGTCAAAAATATCTATTGCCATCAGGTCATTCGCTAAAATTTCTTTTAACACGTATTCCTTGGAGGTTTTATCCGTGGCATACACTTTATGTCCTATCGTACCTATCGCTAGTGCGCAACATCCCCCTAGCATTGAATATATACTCGGTAGACACTAGATACAACAACAAAGGAACAACAGAATTCCCAAAATAATCAGTAAGATCGAAAGTACCTTCCAACCCCAAGTCCCAGAACCAAGCGCTAAGATCCCAGTTTCCCTCGGGAACTTGCACTTCTGAACTAAGGACGTGCATATTCTGTATTGCCTTGAAGATAGTTGGGGAGGAATCTGGCACGAAAACACAGCAAGCGGACCCCACTAATTTACACACTCCACCATGTTCGGCCAGAATGACATCTAATGCCATCCGGTTCTGAAGCACTACTAGTCTTATCGCTTTCTGTTCTAATGTCATATTATAGAGTATGTCCGTGGTCCGGTTGATGGTTCTCTCCAGTACTCTCGCTAGTCTCTGATATCTTCGGAATTCGCTATCTGCCCCCAAAATGGCACAACTGATTTTACTATATCTCCCAAGATTTGTGCTGGAGTGTCACCATTCTCATCCCGTCGTGGATGAGCATTTGAAACCTCTACTGTACTAGCTATAAACACCCCAGGTAACAGGATCCCTAAATAACAGGTTCTCTGCCAACCCCTGGGCAACCATGGAAATGCTATATTACTGCAAACAAAGTAGGCCGGTTCGCCTACCTCTGTCTTCCCCAGTCAAATTTGCAACATTGGCACAACCTCTAAAATCTCCCATTGACTGAGTACCATTCCTCTGTATGCAGAAAGAAACTGAATCGGGGCTATGGTTAACAGTGTAAGAAGGAGGCATGGCATCCTTATTGCCTATCGGAGCCATCTTAAAGGAAATCAAAGATTGAAAAGGACGAGACAGTCTATCAGAATGCCTAATAGAAGCAAAGTTGAGCTTACTCCTATTTGCAAAAAGTGAGCATCCCAGGGGAGTCAGAACACGTTTCTCAAAGCTATTCAAATGAGTGCCATCAAAGTTCCCCGAGATGCTATCGTTCCAACTGCCAAAGAACAGTGCCCTAAGAGAAGCATAACAAGCAGATGTCAAAGGTAAAGGATGAATATACCAACCTAGCCCCTTATCCCCGTGTTGCGGTAAATGTGAGCAGACCCAACAATTGGACTTATTAAAAATGGCATGCGTGGCATTCATGATAAGTAGCAGAGTATTATTGTGGCTCCTTCATCGTTGCTGGGACTCCCTAGGGGACAGAGTATGCAAATGTACGAAGGGAGTAGGAACAGTAGGTACATTTTCAGTCGGTAACAAGGACTCTAAAGGATGAGTTTCCTCGAGGTACCATAAGCCTAAGACAGTGACTATTATAAAACCAAATATTATTATAAAAACACAGCAATACGTTTTCGGGGCCGATGTACTTTGTTTTCCATTATCCTGGTTGGTCACCAATCATTTACAAGTCCCATACGAGCGGTAGCAGTGGCAGGCATTGTAGTCTTCAAACGAAAACCCTGAATGATCGTTGCTGGCGAACTCCCGGCCGCGCGACTTCTTAGTCCTTCCACAACCATGGTCAACAGAATCCCCTTTCTCAAATTTGGGCAAAAACAAGCCCTCGATGATCCTTTCCTTCTCCGAATGCACAGCCGAACCGTGCCGTAACTCTATCAGATGCACAGCAAAACCGTGCCGTAAGTTTATTTTCTTGGACGCAGATTGTACCTTGCTTTTCCCGGTACTGATTGATCCGGAAACAATGTGTCGTCACTTTCCATTGGAAGCAACGTATCAGAAACAAGTGAAGATGCCGAATCTGAAACAGCAGTTTCCGGAAGCAAAACATTTGGAGAGTGTGGAGACAAAATGGCAGGTTTCCCAAGCCTCACGGGCTCAGAAAGATTCTCCGATACACTCTCAGCGCTATTTTCTGCTTTAGGATCATTGGTTGTAGCGTTAGCGAGGGGTTCTGTTTCTTCTGTATCGTGTGGCACTGGGAGGGGAAGTTTCTTGACATGCGACGCGTGGGTCCAATTTTTTCTGCCAGAGACCCGCACCACCGTCTGTGTGACCAACAGGACCTGGAATGGGCCCCACCAGCGAGGTGCAAGGCAGGAAGACCGTTCAAATGCCTTGATGAGCACCCAGCTCCCAGGCCGTATGCTGCGGCCCGGGCCCTCGTATCGCGCAGGTAAAGCCTCTCGCACCTGGTGATAAATAAAATACAGGTTTTTAGTCAACTGGCTGCAATAATCTGAAAGTAATACATTTTCAACATTTCTCAAAGATCTACATTTAGGAAGGTTCCAGATATTGGACGGTCTCCCCATTACCACCTCAAATGGAGAATGCCCAGTCTTAGTTTGAGGGGTTGTACGCATGGCAAATAACACGATCGGTCAGGTTACCGGCCATTTTTATTTAGTGCCGGCACACGTCTTAGGGAGCTTGTTCTTGATGATACCATTGTGTCTTTCTACTAGTCCGGCGCTCTGAGCGTGTCTGGCCGAGTGGAACCGTTTGTCGATCTGTAATGCCGCACATATCTGCAGAATTACAGCAGCGACAAAATGTGGACCATTGTCCATCCAGATGACTCTTGGTAGCCCAAACCGCGGGAAGTATTCTTTTAACATGGTTTTCGCAGTAGTCGTAGCTGTAGCATCTTTGACAGGGAAAGCCTCAACCCATTTACTAAAAGCACAGATGACCACTAATACGTACTTCATATTGCTGCACCGTTCCATTTCAATAAAGTCGAAATGGATGACTTCAAAGGGGACAGAGGGTGGCCCAAAACTTCGCCTTGGAGTTGCTGTCCCCTTTCCCACATTGTGTTGTAGGCAAATCATGCAGTCCTGAACATAGAGCTCAGCAATTTTAGAAATGTTGTCATTTGCCCAAACTTTCTCTAACATTTTCGTGACTTTCTGGGCACACATATGCGTAGGACCATGGGCCATGATGACCATCATCATTACATAAGCGTCAGGGAGTAGCCATTTCCCTTCAACTATGTCCACCCAACACCTGTCATCATCGAGTTTCCCCAAGCCTTCAGCCCACCTCTTGGATTCTTCTAACGTGGCATCGGCTTGGATATCCCGTACAGACCCAACACCCTCGTCCATTGCATAGGCATTTACAGTCTCCCTTGAAACATACATCTCCGTAAGGAGATCGGTAGCATTTTCTCTAGCTATCTGATCAGCGAAAGCATTCCCCTTTCCTATGTCATCTGTAATCTTTCGATGTGCTGCACATTTTATGACAGCTAACTGAATAGGGAGTGCAAGTGCTGAGAGCAGTTGTACTATTAGGGAGCCATGTTGAACCTTGGTACCATGTGAAGTTAAGAACCCTTTCTCTGACCAAAGTCTCCCAAAGTTGTGTACCACACCAAAGGCATACTGACTATCAGTATATATGTTTACTGTAAGCCCTTCGGAAAGTTCACATGCTCGGGTCAATGCTATAATCTCTGCGGCCTGCTCACAGTTATGCACGATTCTCTTGGTTTCCACAAGCGTGCTTAATGTGGTGATTGCATAAGCAGCTATGGATGTACCATCTGGAACTTTGAAGCAGGAGCCATCACAAAACAGCTCTCCTTGCGGATTATTCAAAGGAGTGTCTTTCAAATCAATGCTACCCTTTGTCTCTTATTCGGTAGTATACAGACAGTCATGTGACTCTTCATCGTCGCAAGTAGTACCTTGCAGAAAAGGTAGGAGTTCAGCCCGATTAAGAACACAACACCTCTTAATTTGGATGTGAGGAGCAAACAAGATCAATTCACATCTCATCAACCGTGCGGACGTGAGGTGTTGCGTTTGGGTTCGGTTCAGTAGAACATCTACAGAGTGAGGCACCATCAGGGTTAGATCATGGCCTAGGACCATTCCCTCACTCTGTTTTAAAGACGCAGCAGCAGCGACAGCTCGCAAACATCTTGGCAAAGCACATGCTACAGGATCAAGGGCGGAAGAAAAGTAACCGCACGGCCTATTCTTCCCTCCATATTCCTGCGTTAATACAGCCAAAGCACATCCGTCACATTCATGCACAAACAACAAAAAGGCCTTTTCATAGTTTGGTGTGCCCAAAACTGGTTCCGAGCATAATGCAGTCTTGAGCAAATCAAACGATTGCTGGTGTTCCACGGCAATGGCGAAGAAATGCCATTCTTTGTCAAAGCCAACATCGGTTTGATCACTAGTGAAAAATTTGGGATCCACAACCTACAGTAAGAAGCCATACATATCAAGACTCTAACTTCCTTCTGTGTATTTGGGACAGACATGCCTGAAATGTGTTTTATGCGTTCAGGTGTTAATCTTCTTCCCTCCTTTGACAGGAGATAGCCTAAATAGGCGAGCTCCTGACAAAAATATTGAAACTTTTTAAGCAAAGCTTTGTGACCATGTTTAGCTAGATGTATAAGCAACAACACAATTCCCTTCTTGCAGGCACTTTCAGAGTCTGCAGCTAAAAGCAAGTCATCAACATACTGAAGCAATGTACAAGTAGAGGGCAATTCAAGAGTATCAAGCTGTTCTTTCAAAGTCCTACTGTAGATGCTAGGACTCTCTGTGTAACCTTGAAGTGCACAAGTAAATGTGAACGAGTGTCCCCCTAAGGTGAACGCGAACAAGTATCTACTATCCTTGTGTATAGGAATACTAAAGAAAGCATTCTTCAGATCTACAACACTAAAGTAAGTAGCTGGAGCTGGAATCATGGTTAATATTGTCGTCACATCAGGCACAATTGGAAATTGCGGAGCAACGACTTTATTAATGGCACGTAGATCAATTATAAAACGGAGTGGAATTGCATTATCGCCTTTCTTGTACACGGATAAAATCGGACTATTGCACAAACTTCCTGAAATTTCCTCAATCACCCCGCGATGCACAAAATCAGAAACAATGCATTTCAAAGCTTGCTCGCCCTCAACTGAAATATTATACTTGGGAATGCGTGGCAGCTCAATTCCATGTTTCAAGACTATCTTAACAGGCTCAATCTGCAAAACACTGACATCATTGTCGTCAACAGCCCATAAGCACTCTGGTACATCACTGAATTCTAGCGGCAAAGGTCTAGTTAAGAATTGAGAGGCAGAAAGTTGCTGTTGTGAAATCGTCAAGTGCACTCCATCGGAAGAACAATAACTTATTGCATTTAATTCTTTCAATAGATTTAAACCCATCAAATTCTCTCCACAATTTGAAGTCAAAAGGAATGGACAGTGGTCTGTAAAGGGACCCAAAGAAATAGGTACCGGCGAAGAAACTGGACAAACACCTGGTGTGCCAGAAAACCCTACAGAAACATTAGTTTGCCCTGACAGTGGAATGTTTGGAACCCATGAATGATCAATGGAATACTTCTGTGCTCCAGTATCTATCCAAAAATGGATGTTTCCTATTTTCCACCACCATTTCAATGTAGGGACCTTTCTGATTGATGGGAATAGGTGTAGGTTCCAAACCCTGCTTCGGGCAATCCTAACGAAACAGAATATGATCAAAAGAAAGCTCTTCAGCTAGATATGCAGCATAAGGATGATCAAATATGTTCCTAGTATCCACACTCGAAGTCTGATTATCCTGTGAAAAAGGTTGCTGAGGATCCTGTGCAAACTGACCTCTACCAGGGCCCCTATACCCAGGCGACCTCTGGATCGTCTACCCATATTCCCAAATGTGTTATTTGACCTCTGTCGAAGGACAACGCATTGTGCATGACCCTCTTGTCGACAATAGGCACACTGGTTAATGTTCACAGGACCCAAGGGCACATTCCTTTGCGGAATATACTGACCTCTAATCTGCGAACTACCCCCTCTGGGGCCTCCAACAATTTGCTGTAATAATACTTTAGTCTTTAAATCACCTTTTCATTTTTCAGCTCTATCTTTTTCATTGTTGACACGATTCTCGTAGTACTGAGCCATGTGCAGTACTTCTGATTGGGACTTCGCCTGCCAATCGCTCTCAGAAGACATCATTTGTGACTGGATGTTGGGCAGCAATCCACGCACAAATTTGTCCACAAATAATCTTTTCCCAGACTCTGTGCCTAAGACTTGTCCGCTGAAATCCGAGAATACCTGTTCAAACCGATTAAAGAACTTGGTAGCACCCTCAGACTTCCATTGGACACAGGCCGTAAGTTTGTCCCAAATAATTATTTTCTCAGGAATTATGGTTTTCAATTTTGCAATGATTCTATCAGGCAAAGTTAGTATCATCTGGGGTGGTCTTTCACCAGCTGGCCTTTCTCCATAGAGTGTAGTTATATTAGCCCATGTATCTCCAAACCCTGGCACATCGTCTACAGTCCTAACTTGTTTCCACAAATCTACGGGCAGAAGTACAGGAAATAACAAATCAATATCACCTAGGGTGAACACTGAGGACTGCAAGACGGACTCTTGTTTCTTTATAGAACCCTGTCGGATTTTTCCTAATATCAGGAATAGATTGTCTAATAGTATTCACTTCCTGTCTTGAGAACGGGACATGAACAAACTGTGATACATAATGTGCAGGAATGTTCACAGCGACTATATTTGCTGCATGATCAGCCACAATCTCAACCTTAGGGACAAATGTCGGAGGAACCTCTCTCATAGGCAACTGAGAAGTAGGCAATTCCGAACGCTTACTAAGCAACAGAGCTAAATCGAGTGCTAAAGCAGTCGAAGAAGTGTCAAGTGAAAAAGCTCTCTTATAAATACTCAATAACTCTGTGGGACAACTAATTTTTCTCTTTATACAATCATCCTGTAGGTACTCTATCATTACCTGTATCACTTTCCACTGCATTTCTGGCGTATACTGACTGTATGTGTCATATACCTCAACTGGAGTTATCGACATATCTGAAATCCATCTAAGCGCGTCTTTCGTACAAATTCGTGCTTCCTCAGATATCGATTTTCGACAAGGAAGGAACCGTTTCTGTACATACATGCTTTCCCCCTTGTCATCCTCATTCTGTAACCTTTCCAACTCCTTTCTATACTCAAATAACCTCTCGACATGCTCATTTACTTTCTCCACAGTGTCTCTTGAAAATGCTAAAGTGTTTAGATCCCTTAACCCTTGCGGGAGATCTGTATTATTTAATTTGCCCCATATTACACATAAATGAATCCCTAAACCTTCTATAAAAACATTTTTCTCAGGAAAATTATCCATATTAAAAAGTGTGGCAAAAACATTAGCTTGATCATCTCTCTCCATACAATGCTTAGCCCATGCAATCAAATCACGTTTCTTCTCTGGCGGTACAGTATTGCGGGTGACAACCCTCGACCCCGCACCCTGATCGACTACAAGCGGCACAAGACCACTTGAAAGAGGGGGAGCAGGCAAATTCAATGGAGGTGCTGTTACTGGTGCAATAAGAAGAGGTGGAGGAACAGTAACTGGAGGAAGAGGAACATTAGGAGGAGCAGGAACAACAGGAACAACAGCAGGAAGAGCAGGAATAACAGGAGGAAGAGGCAAAGCACCAGGAAGAGGAACATACGGAGGTGGCGCAGAGGCACCAGGCCTTCGTTCATTTAACAATTTGTCAATGAATTCATCGGAAACATGAAGGTCTTTAGAAGGATACATTTTCTGAATTCCAAGTGAGAAAGCCCTATCCATATTCCTAGTCGACTCAGAATGTTTATCTTGGTCATACAATAATGCTTTTTCGCCATTCGTTTTATGACGGCGCGCATGTTTTTCCCTACTCTTAAATTGCTGCAACGCTTCTTTTTTCCAATTCTGCAAAACATCAAATGCTGCAGGTCTAGTCTTTTCCTTTAATAGAATTGACTCTAAATACTCAATACGAGGGATTTCAAAGCTACTGTTGATTGGCCATTGATGTTCGGAGGCATGTCTGGTTTGTCTGTGCCAGATATCATTAAACACTATACTTCCAATGCCATGCTTACAGTACATAGTACACGCCGGCGACTCCTCCTGTGGTGCCGGATGGCTAAATTCCAAAGATTGTCTATCACTGCGGAACAACTCCCTGAAGCAGGTAGACAATTTCCCAGGCACATCAAATTATCGGTGTTACCTGGTCAATAATTGTGTCTGCAGATACAATGTGCCAAAATCAAATTATCGGGATTATTTAAGAGTCGGGTCACGACTCACCTGATCGATTCCTAAGGAGGTCCAATTGGATTACAAAGAATCTTACCTAACTAATCTTACCGCGTGAATAAGTGGACCCTCGTCAAGATGCCATCTCGGACCACAAGCTAATCGCCCAGGGATCGGGTCGTGCAGCGCTGCTGAGGTGTTGCGTCTCGTTCTGAAGGGGCCCCTTATTTTGTCACACCGTCCGATCCCGGTCCGATAGCGAGGGTCATCCTTTGATAATCCGGCATCAATCTTGAGGGTTCATATTCGGGCGCCAACTGTGAAAACAAAATCAAAATATCGAGGCTAAGTACCCCAAAAGGAAATACACCGAACACAGGTTACAAAGGAACATACAAAGATCTTTAATTTATACTGAACAGTTACAGAGAAAAAATAACAGATAGCTATCGGCCCTCAGTAAAACACAACGAACTCCAGCGTGGTTCAGTGTGTTCAGTGAGAGGCGCTGTACATTAGAATTTGTTGCTCTTTTATACCATTTGCGAACATGATGTCCAACCCTACTTCGGGTTAATATTCCTCTAAAACATTACTGATCTAGGGTTCATGCCGAGTTCGCATATCCACATGCAACTAGTTTGCCTTTAACACATACGTCAACAAGCCTACACAGCAACTGTGTATTTTGGGATTTCCCATACAGGTCTTCTCAAACATTAATACAATGTAATTAAACAAGTGTTCTTAGTTCAGTATTTGGATACATTGTTCTTAACATATGCTCATGGATCCGTTTCATTGCATGAGTAATCCTTTACACACAGGTCAGAGAAGGACAAGGTCTCAGTTCACGACCCCAACAAGTGGCCTGCAGGCAAGTTACATATTAATTACACACAGAGGTCAAGACGGCCATGTTGTATTTCGGAATGACATCGTCCACCATTTTAACTCACAGGGTGACTTTACAAAGCAAACCTAAAATGGCGGATTGACCTAAAATGGCGACTTACATTGATTCTAAGGTCAGGACCTTGCAACACGGATTTATTCGCAAGTGGCTTACACGCAGCTTGGCGTAGGCCAATATACATATATTCGTTGCAATAGGAGGTACGATATAATTTCCCGTTTGACAAGCCCTTGCTCTGCAGTCAGGCCTTGCTCTTATCTCCTCCCTGTGACATGTGGTTGGCCTATGGGAGATGGTTTTATGGAGTTGCTGGGTAAGTGGAGAGCTGAGAGGGTGCCTTGGATTGATGGGGCCCTGGGGCTTTCCTGCCAGGTGTTTCTGGTACCCATGCACCCGGGATACTGCGGACTGCCCCCAGGGTTGGAATCCCTGCCTCACCTTTTTAGTGGGGAGCGATTCTGGGTGGGCATGCTTCTGAATATCCTCCCTCTCATTCTGTTGGGAGACTGGTTGGTGTCCCTGGGGTTTTGGGGCTACTATTTCCATGTGAATGTGCACACCTCTTAGTGGCAGTATCTCTGAGTTGCTGGGGGGCATGATTGTTTCAATTCCTGGTTCTCCCTTTCGGTTGATGGCGGCTCTGGGGGCATTTGCAGAGATGGTGGCTATATGTCTTTGTCTTGACGATTGGCGCTTCATGGCGACTCTCCAGGGGTGGGTCGGGACTGTTGTCTTCTGCTTGACTGGCACTGATAGATTGGGGGTTCCTGGTGCCTTGGCAGTTGCCCCAGTTGTCCCCTTCTCTTAAGATCTCTATGTCGGGCCCAGGTTCTGTGCCGCGCAGGGGGTGCTACCTTCATGAGGGTGTGCACAGTCTCCTAAATGTCCTTGCCTTTCTACTAGGGTGTCTGTGGCTCTCTGCAGAACAGTTTCTGGTGTTCGGGGGTCATATGGCCACTTTAGTATTTCTTTTTCCATAGTCTTGTGTCTGCTGAAGGCACTTGGTCTTGATTCTCCTGGCTTCTCAGGCCTACATGTCCTGGGCCCCAGTAACCTTGGACTTCCAGTTGGATCTAGAATGTTGGTTGCTCTACGAGAATATCGGAAGTGGTTTTGGGTTGGAACACCCCATGCTGCCCATCTTTGCTGCGGTGGCCGGCGGCCTCAGGTGGGGTCCACTCTGGGGTCGCTGCCTCTGCTGTCTTGTGGTGTTCGAAGGGCACTTCTCAGTTCTTTCGATTGGTTGGGCTTTTTCTTCCTTTTTGTGATGCCCTGCCCCTCTGTGGGTCGATCACAGGCGGGGTCGTCTTGGACGGGATGGACATGCCGTTGCTGTTTTTTTGTGAGCCATCAGGGGATTCAGGGTTGCCATTCATGGATGTCTTGGCTATGAATGTGGGGGCCTGGCCAGAGGTTCACCTAGTTTCTCTGGAGGTGGTCTGTGCCTAAGGGGTGGAGACATTTGGGGATGATCGCCTTTTGTCTATGTTCCCCAAGCTCCCCATGCAGGGGTTCGTCCCATCTGGCTTTTCTCACACATCTGTCACTGGCCTATGTCCCCTGTTTTTGGCTCTCTCCCCCCTCCTCCCCGGCAAGGTTCCGGACTGTTTCTCCAAGTTCGGAGCCATTGGTGCATGGGCAATGACTGTCCTGGGTCTGGTATAACCCTGGTGTTTCCTGTGGGCCGTCCTCCAATTCCCCTCAAACCTCTTGATAGTGCTGGGGTTTGGCTGGATCAGGGCACCTGTCTTCTTGGGGGTCCACTTTGCGTGGCAACGTTGGTTTCCTTCACTTCCATTTTGTTTGGTCTCAGGCCCTTGATGGGCCCGGAGGTCGCCTGGCCCTCTTCTGTTGGGTCTCGGGTTTGGGCCAATTATCTTCTGTGTGAGGGCTCATTGCAGCGTGGTTTTTCTGCTTGGGTGCCGGTTGCTATCCTCCTTGCCAGGCTAGCTTTTTAAGCTCTTGAGGGCACATGTGGAGAGTTTTGGTTGGGGGTTCTATGGCAGAGGGCCCGTCCGGTACAGTCTTGCCTCCTCTCGCCCCGGATCCTGTAGAGGACTTCCTTCTGGGATCTGTCTTTTGTGGTTCTTTCTATGGGGTTCTCCCTTTGTGCCTCTTTGGGGCTTTGGAGTCAATCTCCTTGCGTTCAAAATGTTCTTGGTGGCTGTTGCCTCTCCCTATCGGCTGGGTGTTTTGGGGCTTATTGTGTCATCCTCTCCTTGTGCAAGTACTCCCAGTATGGTTGTTTTTTGTTTTGTCCCACCTTTAGTCCATGCATTTTGTCTACAGGTCAAGGGACCCATCCTGGTGCATGTTCTCAGTCTTCGTTCTGGGGGACTGTAAGTGATTTCAATCCGGCACACACCTAAATCAATGCCTAGTGTGTAATGCACAACTGAAATCCTTATTTATTTTTGTCTAAAAGTTATTTTATTCTGAACGATGTACCACTCATATCACGGCCCTCTCCTGGAACACTCCCGGTCACACTGAACCAGGAATCAGGCTGGTTTGCCAAGTTAAAATATTTATTTAGGTATTCACAATTTAATCGCACTATGGGCCTCATTACGAGATGGGCGGTAAGGGATTACCGGCACCGGTAAGGGCACCGGTGCCGGTAATCCCTTACTGCCCTACTACGAGCTCCCTTTGCGGGTCCTCCCTTAACGCCTGGTTTTTGAAGGCGTTAAGGACGGGACCCGCAAAGGGACTCTGGAGCTAATAACGGTACCGCAAATTGCGGTACCGTTATTAGCGCCTTCCCCATTCCCATTGAGCCCTATGGGGGCTCAAATGGGAATTGGGAAGGGCCCTGGTGAATGGGGAATTACCTGTCCTGCCAACCTTGGAATGGACCGGTAATTGCTCTATTCACCAGGGCGGAGTCGGAAGGGTTTTGGAGGAAGCCATGGCGCTAATAGCGCCATGGCTACCTCCAACCTCGTAATGAGGCCCCATGTTTTAATGAGAATACAATAATCACCAATGGGGTGATGTAACACAGAATGATCTCATTAATACATAAGGAGTAATAATGAGCAAAACAATTCAGCACAGAAATAATACTTATGTGTGTGTGTTCAGATCAGATTGCACTGTGTTAAAGGGTCCCCCTGCACACCCCTCAACCCCCCAATGTAAAGAGATAGGAGGAGAGAGCAGGTATTCAGGAATGGCAGAATTCAAACAAAATAACAATCCCAATTTTCCCCAGCAAACACAAGAGAAAACAGAATCGACTGTCAAGCTGTCTAAATGACTTTTGAAGTTATCTCGAAAAGGATTTACCAAAAACACTAAATATGGTTTAAATTGCTGAAATTGTTATAATTCTTATGGGAGCCACTTTGGATAGTTTCACACAAACACGTAATGATTGAATACCAAGAAACAATTTGAAATCTTACAATTAAGGTCGGGAGCAATCATAAGCTGTTTTACATGTCTAAGAATTTCCCTAAAACTAAATTTGCGGCAAATTTTTCACTGCGAGATAATCGCGATAACGGGATAACTGCAAGGATTTGGGATACGGTTTTAGTTGCGATTTAAAGCTGTGGATGTTAGCTACAAGCAGAAGTTTTTTGTTTCTAGCACAGAAACTGAGGAAGTTATGGACGTTTTAGTGGCGGTCATTTTTGGAAATAGGCACAAGAAGGAAAAACAGAAATGCACTTTTAAAAATGACAAATGAGTTTGCTTACACTAGGGGATGACTATGAAGAAGCGAATACCACACAGGGATTACAATCACTGGATCAGGGTGACCACCTGATAAGGAAACTCCACTTCTTCAGATGAGAAAAGATCAGTGCAAAGATAGTTTTAGCAATACTAGCACAGGAGGAAGATAGAAGGGATTGGATAGAGAGTTCAGACAATTCAAAAGTACTCCTAACAATGCAGGTTCTGAAGACCAGATAGGATGGATTTAAGATAGGTATTGGAATAAGCAAGGTACATATGCTAGGGACGCAGTTCTATCTATAGATACTCACTAGATTTGTTTCAAATGGAACCATCAGGATTCTGGTCAGGGATTCTGGTCAGGGATTCTGGTGAGGACAGGCTGCTGGGCACATCGGATTTGGCAGCAACAAGGCACTCTGGACACTGAACGGCACAGGACTGGATCAGATCTGCAATGCACTCTGGTCACAGCATGGCACAGGACTGGATTGGATCTTCCCTTTTTGGTTCTGATGATAATTATTTCAGCAGGCAAGCAGTACAGCACAGCCTGGCTGTATTTTAGTTCCCCTTAGGTTGGTGGGGTTGGTTCTGGTTCTGGAAATTGAGGCCTAGCTGAAATTGGTTCAGCTATGCAATGGGTTCTGCTTTGCCAAGTTTCTGGAGTCTGGAGCAAGGAAGATGGAAAGTTCTGCAACAGGGTGCTCTGCCAGCATTCGGATAGTGGGTGAATCTGTCTGTCTTTTTCTGCCATCTGCTGTCTCTATTTATGCTTGCTACAGGGTGTGTGTATGCTGATTTAGCCTACGCTCGCCCCTTTGAAAGGTATTGGTCAGAATCTCCTCTCTGTCTTGATAGGAGGAGAAAAACAGGGTGTCACCTTTATGGTGTGGGTTTATGAGGCTTAGAGTCCACCTCTAGCCTCTTGAACACATAATCTACCTTTCACACAATACATATTTACACATATGCAACCTCTATAACAACCACATATATAGATTACATATTTTGTACAGCAGCTACTCCTCCAAACCCTGTAGCTGTAGGATCTTGTGTCTGCTTTTCCCAGAATTTCGCTCCTTTTCATCAGGAACACAATGTCCCATTTATCAGCAAATTTCTACAAGTGTGCGCATATAACGTGGGCATAAGTGTATAAAGTTTCATACTTCTAACAGAAATACATTTGGTATAAAATCACATTTTCTGCCGTTTCCTTCTACAATATGTCACACGATCTTGCCGCCTCTTGAAATGTGCAGGCAAAAATTATATTTACAATTCCGTTACTTGTGTTTTTGACAATTTTAAGTAGAAAGTTATATGTATTTAAACAAAATGTTCTTTGTGAATGTCCAGCCACAGATGGCTGTTTGTCTCTGCCTCTTTTTGTCTCCCTTCAGTTCAGGAGGAGTCTCCTCCCAGTTCTCTTGGCAGAGCCATTTTACGACGGTCCTCACACTTAGCCTTTCCTGCTTTGGAGCTGTTCATTGTTTTCGTCTCCACTACAAACCAGATTCTCCCCACACCCTATAACTATCCTTCAGGTGTAATTTCCTGGTGGAGGGAGCTGGAGGGGAAGGCCTTGCCTCTGTGAGGAAAGCTGTTATTCCGGTTTAGTAGCTTCAGCCAGCTTAAGTTTAAATGTTAATTATATTGAATTTTCCCTTAGCATACAACAAACTTGTGGGATCAAATCACAGCTAAATACTTATTCAAGATTTTAAACCATGGAATCAAAACAATTACAAGATGGATTACTCTCAATAGCATGCCTCTTAACTTGCAAACATTTGATTTTAGTTTATACATGTTTAAAATTTTAATCCTGCAGGCCCCTGACAGCTATCATTCAGGCGGCCGAGGGAGCTGCACCCAGATTTTGACAGATCCACAGAGCCACTTTTGCTGTGGAAATCCCTTGATGCTTTCAGCTTTTCCGGATATTGTAAATTCACAATGGTTTCTTATACTAAGTGAATTGTAGCACCCAGTAAAAATTTTGGATGTTTGAGGGTGTTTTGTACTGGTATTCTGCAGTTTCAGCAACAAAGAAAAAGTGATTTAAAGCAAGATGTTGGGTTTCATCTAGCAAAGCACTGCTTTTCCTTCTGTACTCCATTTTTACTTGTTGTAGAGCCCAGTGACATGTTTCAGGAGTGAGATCTCTGTTCCACCACTGACAACATGCATGGCAGATTGGGCAGCCATCTCTTTGTGTTTTGCAAAGCGCGATTTTCAGAGGTTTTGGCGCGCACAAGGGTTTTGCGGTCATTTTACTATTTTTGGCACCATCAGAACACAGTGATGTCGCATGGCAGAGCAAATGTGGGTTGAATCATCCGACAGGACTGATGGCCTCCTGGCTGAAGGATGGTCTGGGGCTGTCTAAGCAGTGGCTATACTGGAGGGCCGCTTCGGTTACCCTAGGGTTGGTTCCTTTGTTGGTTGGTGTGCTGTCCATTGGTACAGTTTGTTTGGCTATATTCTGTGGGAGTACATTGGCGATGGGACGCGGTGGCCGCTTTGTCTCAGTGGGACCTCTCCCTTATGATGTGCTTTGGTGTGCCTCAGAGGTAAGCACTGGGACGAGAAAGAGGGATTTGGAGTTAATGCCCTGCTTGCTTATGGGTAATCTTTATTACTCCTTGTCCCAATGTTCCTCATCACAGTACTGATGACCCTCCTCTGCCTCCCTGGTCCGGGAAGGACCCTTGATTCGGCTTGGGAAATTAGTAACTGCAGGATTGTGTAAGTGAGAGGTAATATACTTCCAAGGAAAGACAAACAGAAAATGGGTTCCTGGGGTAGAGACAAGGCTTCAGATGCAGCATAGGAACTGGGCCGGAACACGACAGAGCGGGGCTCCAGAAAGACATGTCTTGCCAGAGCAGAGCCCGGTGTTTGACTCAGGGGTTTGACCATGACAATCACACCCGTTCTTCAATGAGCAGGCGGCTTTCAGAAGACTCTGGAGTCTTCTGAAAGTGGGCTGCTTGATGAAGCGGGGGATGCTTGTGCACGTGACAACTTGGCTTCAGAACAGGATGCTCCCAGCAAGATCTGTCCTGAAGCCAAGTTATCACATGCACAAGCAACCCACGTTTCAACAAACAGACACTTTTAGTAGACACGGCTTGGGCAGCTGCATCCAGAAACAGACAAATTCTCACATACTTGTTGTAGCTGTCCAGACTGTTATATATGTCCTGCAACGTAGAAACATTTATTTCTTAGGGTGTGTATTGGGACCAATTAAAACTGCAGAGCCCAACTTCCATTATTCACTCAAAAGGGTTTCTTACTGAATCACAATAAGACATGTTTCAAATTGAAAATTCTGGACATAATTATGTTTGTATAATGCTCTTTGCTTTTATGCAAATCGCCAGGATTGGGTTCTATGAAGAAATACTGTATTGCGTGACCAGGCCTGGGACCAAACCCATAGGCCCCGCTCCTCACCCACAGCCCCGCCTTCTCCAAGGATGAGAGCGTTCCCCAGTACATTTTTACCATTTCCAGCACTGTTGCGAAAATACAATTATCAACCAATGAGATGAGTCAGCTTCAGGATGCTTTACAGCTTCTATGACATAGTTCAAGATGGGAGACAACTGCGGGTATCAGGCGGCAGACAGATTGGCGCGTGAAGCTGGACGGGAAGCTGCAGGCTGGCATAAGTGTCGGCTCAGGGTCAGGAATCATCTCAGTGCTGGTCGGCGTTTCTGAAGCACTGGTCGAGGCATCTCGGACGGCTTTTGTGATGGCAATGTAACTACAGTCTGAAGGGTTCAACTGGATCAAAAATGTCCTTTAAGGCAGACTGGCAGATACTCGTCGAGGCACTTTTCCTATCTTCTTCACTGGGCTTGTGTCGTCTTTTAAGGCGGACGGTCCAAAGATGAGCAGCTGCTTTGTCCTTGGTTTAGGGTTCAGAGACTCTCTGGCAATTCCCACCTAGGAAGCCTGCTGCAGAGCCTAGCAGGGCATGCTGTGTGCTGGCTGGGTACCAGTTCTGGAGCTACTGAAGGGTCCTCTGGATTCAGTATTTCCCTCTGTTCCCTGGGAGATGTTTAGGGGAGGGATCTTGCTTCCCTCTTGGAGGTCCCCGTCTTCCTTCACTGGCAGAAGATGTAAGGCAGACCTTACCTTCAGCAAGGGTCCAATAATAAGTTCTTCCTTTTGTTGCTGGTGAACCCGTCAGATGATCTGCCAAAAGAGGTGCTCGGCCATCTTTTAAAGCCAAATGAACCACAGGGATTGGTGTAGGCTAAGCATACCTTAATGAGACAATCCTGGGTCCCCACCAACAAATTCTGTTATGTGCAAGGTCATAACCAGAGTGCTTTGCAACAGAAAAGGTAAAGGGCTGAAAACATGTAATACTAAGTCCCACCATCTTCTGTCTGTTGTGGATCAAATGGTCCACCTGGTTAATGGAGCTCTCTCTGGTTGCTGATTAAAGCGGCAGGTCTCCCTTGAAGCCGCTGCGAGACCAGACTTTCTGGCTCAGGCAAACCAGATACTTGTACCTTCTGAATGGCGTCACATTGTGGGGATGACTTCTGTAAACACGCGGTCCCAGACATGACATTTCACTGTCAATTGATACTGAGGGCGGAAGCTGGCTTTAGGTTGACATAGTTGCATATGAAAGGTTGTTGCGGTTTCCCATCTCCTTTGTTAGCCTCTGCGGCCAGGCCCCCTGTCGGCCTGTTTGAATTACTTTCTGATTAGTATGCAAATCGCTGCCACCAGTTATAGGGCTCAACAAAAGCACAGGCAGATCCATGAAGCCTTTGTCAGTTAATTAGGCTGGCCATGGAAGCGAGGAGATTTGACCCTCCCCTTCTGGAGATGCATTGTGTAATCCTCATGTCACATCCCAACTAAATAGGACAAGGGGGAGTGCATCTCTAAGCTGTGTCCACCTAGAGTACACAGGTCTATGTGTATGTCCAACAGTGAGCATATAAGAATGTGCACGGATTAGCCCCGCACATTTTTAGAGGTTGATTAAATTTCATTAAACATTTCAAAAATCTCAGGCGAGTGCACACCCACCGTGCTGATGGTCGAATTCCTCACAATCATTCACCATTCACCTCAAAGATGCACTGGGAATAATATCTCTACATGAGGGAGGACAACTTCACCATAAAGGGCCGCAGAAGATGGAACCAGAGCTCAGGACTGAGGGAAAATAATATGAGCCTAGGGAGCATTAGTTATCTCAAGAAGCGTTAATACTGAGCTACAGGCACAGGTGTTCCTATGAACCCCAAGACATGGCACCCCAGAAGCCCCGCTACTTTCTATCGTTTACAATGCGCCCTTTATTCCGCCCCTATAGCAGACGCGTTGCTGGGCAGCCTGTGTTACTTGTGTTCACATAACTGCGTGTAATTCAATCACCAGCGCTGCACAATTCGGGCTTTTAAGTGGATCCTGTTTACGAGGGATCCCGGATTCCCTCTGTGGAGATTGTTCGTCTGTCGCGACCGAAATGTGATTTATATTTACAATCGAAGCTCAAGATTTTCTCTTTTTCGCCCCTTTACAGCTGCTGAGTGTTGACTTTGCAGGATCTTTTAGGGCATGTGGGCACAGTTGAGGGTACATGGAGGGCGAATGTGTGACCAGAACCGCCTTTAAACGCACACGTGAAGAGAACGTAGATAACGTGCGCCTGTTTGTGTTTAAATGGTGCCTTTTACATGATGAAGAAACACAAATTGCCGGCACAGCAGACTTGCGGGTCTGATCTAGACATGCTATCCTGAGCAACCAATCAGAGAGGACCAAAGAGGCCCCGCCCCCCGCACACACAGCTGCAAGTTGTGTTCGCTGCGCTCACCTCAGCCGACAATGTAACAGTTTCAAAACACGGGACTAATCTGCACAAAAGCAGTGATGCATCAGACGTCTAAACACCACATTATGCCAGTTTTAGACAACTGTTTAACTCCACCTACGTTGAAAATAGTTTACATATTGTGAAATGTGTAAAGACGATTTTAAATAAATGTTTTTCTTATTGCCTGAAGAGGCTGGTGATTTATAATCGGTTTTGCAGGATAACATATGAAAACGTCCTATAGATTTAAAATCATTGAGTACGCAGGAGCATTGTCTAAACCTTTTTCTTGATATCCCTGCCTTCAATATATCCCAATGTAAGAGGATGAGACTGTCCATGCTGGCTGTGGCAATGTTTCAGAATGACTAATGCCCCTCACTAGCGTGAGAAGGGGGTTTATATTCTATTAAAGACAAGGAGGCGAGTATTATGCATTACAATCTTTACTCTGAAACCACAGCAGCCAAGAAAAACGTTTACAAACAAAAAAGTTTGAAAAACAGAACTAAATAGAGTTCAATGTCAATGTAAGGGGGACTCCCCAATCCATCATGGAGGACTGGGTCATGCGCTGCAGAAGACCAATGAGCAGTGACCCTCCTCTATATAAGTCCTTTACTCCAATCTCAACTCCTCTTTCTGTAGCTGTCTTGAACCAGACGTCCATTGCACAGACCAGATGATAAATTACGAAGACAAAATCCAGCAAAGCTCCCGGATCACGCACTCTCTACATCTTGTAACTGTTCCAACGTTCCTGAACAGCGCATCTCAGCCCGAAGCTGTAAGAACAACAAACAAAGAGGGGTGGGTGGATGGGAAGAAAAACAAACCAAAGAATGTTCTCTCTTGAAACACCTGTGTATAGGCGCGATATAAATTCCATATCATATCATATCAAGGGTGGGTGGGTGGGATAATACTCGTCTCCTTGTCTTTAATAGAATCTAAACCCCCTTCTCACGCTAGTGAGGGGGATTAGTCATTCTATGGCA